>NW_026606090.1:32705000-34150000 GCF_029834395.1 Sorex fumeus | reverse complement strand
CAGTGGGGCCGGCACTGTGGGCCATGGTAGGGCTGGCACGGTGGGCCACGGCAGCCTTCACTGGGCGCTGTGTTTCCTCTCATGCCCAATAAGCGGCTGTGGCTGAGACCTGGGCTCGCAGTCCTCCTCCGGGAAATTCTGCTTGCAGATTCCAGTCCCCCCCACCCCAGTTGTTCTCTGCCTCCTCTTCACCGCAAGAAACCCAGAGGGAGTCTCGGAAGGACAGCTGCAGGGGCTGTGAGCTTTGCAGAGGTTGCTAGCTCTGAAAACCCGGGAAATGCAACTAACCAAAATAGGGAAGAAGACATAAAGAAGTACCAGAGTCCTAAAATTAGTAAGAAATTTTCTGGCTATAACATCTAGTTTTATGGTTATTTATTATTTTCCCCAGCCAAATCTCTTTGAACCTGAATTTAGTTTATGGACTGTATCATGTGATTGAAAATTATTTGTTTATTAAAATTACGATAAATAATGAATTTGAGTTAAAAAAAGAAGTGTTATAGTCTAATGTAGGACAGGGGAGAGGAGCTGGAGATGCACCAGCAGGTAAGGCCTTGCCTTGCATGCTGCAGACTGGGTTTACCCCAGCATCCTGTGTGGTCCCTTGGCATTTCCAAGAGTGACATTTCTGAGCACAGATCCAGGAATATCCCCTGCGCATTGCTGGATGTGATCCCCAAACCCCAAAGTAACTATTTTTTTTTCATTTTTTTATAATTTTATTTACAGCATCACCGTGAGAGCATTACAAAGCTTTCAGATTTAAGTCTCTGTCATACAATGAAACACTCGTATCTTCACCAGTTCCCGTTCTCCACCCCAAAACCCCCAGTATACCCCCATCCACACTCTCCCCTTACCTGTGGGGCAGATGATTTCCACATTACTCTCTCTCTACTTTGATTATATTCGATATTTTGACACCAGACCCACCATTATTATTTGAGATTTTACCCCAACACTCAGATCTGCTGAAAAGGCAACAGTAGACAATTTGTGTTCCATTGCTGGTTATGAATAACATATGATGTTGCATGACTGCAGCAGTGGCAGCGTGATTTTGAAATTCCGAAATTTTAACACTTATGTCTGGAGGGATTTCTGCCAAAACCTGCTGGGTTCCGAGATTTGTTCCTGAGTCTCTTGGATCATGGCCATTAAGCAGCTTGATTAGGAGCCAGAAAGGGCAGCGACTTAATGGGCAGCGACTTAAGGTCTTGTTGGGACGGGGAGGAAAGGGCCGGCTCCACTCCCATTCCATGAGAACCCACGTGTCTTGTCACTGTGGGCCCAAACCTGACTGTCCAGTGGCCTCTGGAGGATGACGGCCACTATGCCACCAGGGGGAACAGACCAAGGCACGAAACCTTCCCACCTGGGGTGGCCCAGCTCCAGTACCCTACTGCAGGGACTGGACGCATTTCTGCCAAAAGCCGCTGGGTTTCGAGATTTGTTTCTGAGTCTCTGGGATCATGGCATTAAGCAGTTCAATCAAGAACTAGAGAGGCCATGCCTCCAATTACATAGCTGAGCCCAAGGTGGTTTGTGGGTGTGTCTCCCACATACCTAACTTTTGGTCATTTACTTTCTTGGTAAACTTTGCCCCAAGTTTTTGGGGTCTGGCCAAAGGCACAGCAGCAATTTTGGGGTATCTGGAAGTCTGAAGGTGCCATCAGGCTGCTTATGTACTCGCCTCACAGCTACAGATTGACCTGTTGGTGGCACCATACCCCCGAAAAATTTTTTTAATGGGGAGGGTGTCAGCGATCTTGTACTTATTTTTCTCGATCATTGAAGACTTATTAAGTAGACAATTCTCACTCCATCCTCGTCCTCCCAGACAAGCTCCTCGATACTGTTCTTAGAGCTTTCTGAGGAGGCACATTAGGTGAGTCACCATCCAGAGCTCCCACAGCCCAGACTACAGTGCAATGCATCATGGGCTTCTCCATTCTCTGTGGCCAGTCCCCTGTGTGCTGTCCAGGCAATGGCATCATGCTCTGGAGCATCCTAACTGCCCTGCACACAAAGAAACTGCATGGTGTTTGCACACACTTTTCCTTTTGTTACGTGGTGGTACCTGATTACTAGTTTCCTCACTAGCACTCCACATATCACAAATGCAGTGCTGACCTCACTCCTGCACACTATGATCCTGTTGACGTGCCCCTGGTACCCCAGAGGTGGGAAGGATAACAAAAGCTGCTTCAAGGAAGAGCCAGAAAAATGCAGTGGCTGGGACCAAACTGGAGATGACTTCCGTCACGGGCCATTTTGACTATGAGCTGGTGAGGCTGACGGTTGCTTCTCGAGTCCTGGGCATCGCTACGCCCACACGGGACAGGAAACACAAGTGGGTCAGAACCCACTCTGCAGAACACACACCCTGAAACTGGGCCCATCAGCTCTATGCCTCAGAGAGGATGGAGTCTCGTCAGTACATGGTGGGGGGGGGGGGGGGGGGGAAAGGGCAGCTCCCGGAACTTGCTAGGCCATGATTCCCTGCCATGATAAGGAAGAGCAATAGCACGTGAAGTGGCTGTGTGGTGGCTGATTTGTAGATGATGACACTGAGGCCCAGAGACTGCAGAAACTCCTCCATGAACACCAGTTCCAAGCTGAGATTCTGCTTGGGCTGAAGACTCTGCTTCAAGTGTATGTTCTCGGTCATTGGGTCATGCTGAAACTCAGAGGTCGTCAGCAAGTTGGCCCACCTGCTATGTTCTTTCCCATAGTGTCCAAGTCACTCATTTGTCAGGAAAGCACCTGAGGACATCTGGCTGGGGAACACTTGCCCCACTGTTCTGAGTCCCTGGGACGCTGGCCGGGCTGGTTGAGGCCCAGGAGCAGTCAGCGAAGCCCCTGCTGTCGAAATGCTGCTCCATTCACTCCCACCTCAGGAAACAGACTCTTCCTCCTCTACCAGAGACTCGACGGCCACCGTGGGACTTGCCCGGGCTGCCTCTGGCCACAGCTGAGCCTTCACTCTGCTCTTACTGCTCTCCCAGCCTGTCACATCCTCTTGCCCTTTAAGCCATTGTCGAGTGTCTGTCGTTATCAGAGGAGCAAGAGGGAGGAATCGGACGTCAGAGGAGCAGAAGAGCCTGTCCCGGAGATGCTCACAGTGGCTGGTGGGGAGAGAGGCAGAACCTAGAGGCAGTGAGCAGGGGCCGGGAGGCCAGCATTGTTTGGAGCTGGAAACAAGGGGGGTGTCGCCCAACCCAGCTCTTTCCCGGGATGCTACTCGGGCTCTAAGCCCGCCTGTTCTCCGGCAAAGACACCCCCAATGGCTGGTCGAAGGAAGGGTGATGGCTTTGCATTAACGTTGAGGCCCAAAAGGCAGCCTCCTCAGCAGCCAGGACAGCCTACAGCCAACATGAAGTCTCAGCTAGGCCTCAGTTTCTGTTTCCCCAGAGCAGGACTTGCAGTTTCTGGTAAACTCCCAGTTGAGTAATTCGCCAAGATAAGGAATTGGGCAGTTGGGTCCGGCCGGTCACAAAGGGTCGCTGTCCCCTCCTTAGAAACTGTTGCTGACCATTGCCTAATTGTTGACCACCATTGTAATAGGGCCGATGCCAAACGAGATCAGTATAAATCTCTTCTTATCTCTGAATCCTGCCCCCGCGCCTGGCTGTCCTCGCCAGGGTCCCTTGGAGGGGAGCGGGTTGAGTTTCCCTCCCCACCCCGACCAGGGCTCCGGCCGCTGAAGACCTCCAGAACCAGCCACCACCATGCTGAGACCACTCTCCATACACCTGAAGGTACTGGCCGAGGAACAAAGGCATGCAGGTCACAGGGCTGAGCCCTCCAAGCCTGCGCGGATTGGGGCTGAGCATCCTCCACCCAGACCCTCCAAATTCCAGTAGGCGGGGGTCACACCCACCACCTGGCCCCCTGGCGCTGTGTAATCCCATCAATGGCCAAGACTCAGAGCCTATAAAACCCAGTTCCCTGAAGCGCGCGGCCGCATTTGGGGTCTCAAGACATCTTATTATCTCATTCCTACTTTGAACAAACTGGCAGGCTACCGAATGTAATGCCAGTAACCATTTGTCAGAGTCTGGCAAAGTCCCCGTGGCGTACCCAATATGCCAAATATCAGTAACGATGATGGGTCTCATTCTCCTAACCCTGAAAGAGCCTTAAATATGGCACTTTTTAAAAATATCTCAGGGCTAGGATGAAGGAGACGTTACTGGGGCCTGCTCGAGGCAATCGACAAACAACAGGATGGTCGTGATGGTGATCGTGAACTCTGAACCCTATACAAACTGCTTGTGATTTGGAGTCGGGGTCCTTGTCAGGACTCCACTGTGTTGGATAAGACTTGGGCCCTAGCTTGGGCTAGCACTGGCTTGGGCTAGTAATAAAGTTTCTTTGCTTTTAAATTATCATGTGTGGAACTGGGTCTCTCCGCAATTGGGAACCTGAGACTTGGGCACAACGCATCCACCAGAACCAATCTCTGGTTTATTCTTCTTTACCTGAGCAGTCTCACTGCATCTGTAAGGTTCCCATAACCAGCCGTCCCCAAGCTTGTACTCAAACGCCTCTCCCAAATTTTTTTGTTTTGTTTATGTATTCCCGCACTGCAGAGCCTGGCAAGCTCCCCGTGGCGTATTCGATGTGCCAAAAATAGTAACAAGTCTCACAAAGGAGACGTTCCTGGTGCTCGAGCAAATTGATAAACAACAAGAGGACAGTGCTATAGGACAGTTAAGTATTGGTCCAGCCACGCGAACACAGGATTGACTCAACATTTCACCAGTAGGAGAGTAGGGGAATGAGGAGACGCCCAGTGTGGTCGGGAGCAGCGGAAGGCTGGGCAAGGACAGGCTTAGGGGGTGATTCAGGCTTCTCTGCACACTCGCGTGGCCGGGAGGGTCCAGGTAGAAGGGCTGGGGGACGGGCCTCGCTTCAGGCTGAGAAACACACTTGCAGCCACAGTCTCCCAGGCCCGTGGAAGTGTCAGTATGGGAGACACCAAAGAGGGAAGGAAGGGAGGAGCCTCACTTGGAGCTCAGCCAGGGAGAGTCTGAGCGGGAGCGGCCAGGTGAGAGAAAGAGCAGGGAGGCGGTGGGTTAAGGCAGCTAAGAGGCGAGGGATTGGGGTAGGAGAGTGAGAGAGGGAACTTCTGCTTCCTGCTCCTCTGGAAGATGTCTGCACTTTCTACTTTGGAAAGATAAAACAAGAAAGTGGGAGTTGCCTGAGGGAGAGCACCTCTTTCTCTGGGGCCTCCTGCTTGGTTCCCTTCTGAGAGAAGTTGGGGCTGGGTCCAGCACAGCCTCTGAGGGTAGGGGGGACGGGAGGGGGAATTCACTCTCCAGTCCTCAGTGTCCCCATCCCCCTCTAAGCCACCCTGGCCTTTGCATCTCTGCAGCTGCAGCAGAGCTGCAGGAGGAGGAATTCCAGGGCAGGCCGCCTTCTCTGGGAACACAGAAAGAATACACGACTCTGACATTTGCGACTGCCACATCATTTGGCTTTGTCTGTGTTTGTTTCCTTTATGAACTTTTTCTTGAACAATGTCAGATTCCATTCCGTTCGATGATCGAAGGTACTTTGGAAATTTCTTTCCTTTGAATGATCGATTCAATACGGACATCGAACCCTTAACTTCCTTCCTACTCCCACCCCCTCCCCTTTTTCTTTCCAAGCTGAGAGTTTTGGGGAAATAGGAACCAATTTGTGTTCTTTTAAGTATGAAAAAGGGAGAAAAATACCTAATCAACAACACGCATGAATGAACACAGAGCTGTAAACTGGGAGGAAATGGGGAAATTTATCCCATTCCTCATGACAAATGAATTTTCTGCAATTAAACAGCCTGGCAACCGTGAGAACGCAATATAATATTTTTCTTTCTCTGCAGGGCCTTTACTCTCCCGCTTCCTGTCACAGAGTGGAACATCACGAGTTGGTGGGTGAGGGTGGCTGACGGCAAGGATGCAGAGTTATGCCGAGCTGTACAGAAAAGTAGGTCAGTGGGTCACTGTGCAAACCCAAACGCAGCCTGAGCTGGCAGCCCTGCTCCCAGCAACAGGCGGCAACCACGGAACCCAGGGTGCAGTAGTCAGGTGTGAGGTGGCCACCTCCAAGGGGCAGAGGGCAGCAGCGCCCATGGGACGATGCGGCACCCTCTGCAGGAGCACAGCTGCAGCGAGACCCGGGGTGGCCGCCCTCATGTGCCCAGGACCCCAACTGGCCACTCTCACACCCTCTGTGTGCCCAGGAGCGTGACTGGCCTCACTGTGAGAACGCGTGACTCCATGCACTGGGGACTCATTGAAGACCAGTGGGTGAATCGTGGGTTCTCTTTAGCCTTCCAGTGATGAGGAGCTCGAGGGCTATGGGGTGCAACCTCACACCCAGAGCAGGAACTGCCCGCCTTTCAGCCTGCCCTCAGGACTCGCCTCGTGGGGTGGACACCCCAGTGCGCTGAGGACGGCCAGGAGCTCCCCGTCTTCCCACTTCGAGCTCCAACCCTCCATGGGTGATGCCCTCTGGGAAAGGAGAGGGAGCAAGTGACCAGCCTCAGGGTCCCTGCCGCGAGGCTGCAGCCCCCAGCCCCTCACAGGCCCCTTGTCCCTGCCTCTGCTCTGCCTCACCAGGCACCATCTCCTTCCTGGGCCCACAGAAGCTTCCTTGGTATTCTTAGAGGTTGGGATGGAGGACCGGACCCTGGCCGCTGTGCAGGTGTGTCTCCCTCAAGCCCGGGAGTGTGGGGGTTAATTTCCACACACACTTCCAGGCTGGGACACTGGGCTGAGGAGAAACAGCGCTGCAGGTACAGAGGCAGCGGCAGACGCCTGCCTGAGAAGCATCTCTTGTCCTGGGTGCCAGAGGGGCAGTGGGCAGAGAGCTGAGGCGGGCTGGGACCTCCCCGGTTTGGGTGGTGCCTTCTGAGTACGGGAGCGGGCAGGGCCCAAGGAGGGCTGCCACTATCCCTCCCTCCAGGGGAGAAAGGTCCTGGGCTCGAGCCTACTCCAGAGAAGGTGCAGGGAGGTGCGCTGAGGGGTGAGGCAGCACAAGGCCAGCTCCCCAACAAGGGAGAAGCTGAGGGTCCAAGGGGGCCTCTGGAAACCCACTGCCACCAGCTGGAGCCCCCCAGGCTAGCCCTGAATGTCCCCTGCAGCTGCATCCTCTCCCAGGCTCTGCCCCCAGACCAGTCTCCTGGAAGCTGGCTGCTCACTCCTCCTCCACCGGGTCTGGCCTCTGCCCCTCCCAAGGCCTCAGGCGGCACAAAGGTCCAACCCTAATAGCACGCTGGTGATCTCTTACATGAGGGCCCCTGGGTGGAATACAACAACCTTCACACTCTTTCCTCTAAGGAAACTTTTTTTGTAGCATTTTCAGCAGTTCTTCATAACAAACATTACAAAATAGCACAGCGGTAGGGCGTTTGCCTTACAAGCAGCCAACATGGTCGACCCGAGTTCGATTCCTCCGCCCCTCTCGGAGAGCCCGGCAAGCTACCGAGAGTATCTCGCCCGCACAGCAGAGCCTGGCAATCATCCCCATGATGTATTCGATATGCCAGACACAGTAACAACAATATATGTCACCAGAGACTGGGGGAAGCAGGCAGAGGATCTTTGTTCCTGGGTTGAGTCCAAAGTCCAACGTTACAAAGTTCTGCTTTGGGGCAGGGGTTGGGGTTCAGGATGGAAACATAAAATATGGTGGTGGGAAGATGTCATGATGGTGGGATTGGCATTTGAATATTAAATCACTGAATCACTGGATCACTGTCATCCTGTTGATCATCGAATTACTCGAGCGGGCGCCAGTAACGTCTCTATTCCTCCCAGCCCTGAGATTTTAGCAGCCTCTTCTTATTTGTCTTTTCCCAACGATTGGTGGCTCTTTCAGGGTCAGGGGAATGAGACCTGTTGTCATTACTGTGTTTGGCATATCGAATATGCCACAGGGAGCTTTCGAGGCTCTGTCCATGTGGGTGGGATACTCTCGGTAGCTTGCCGGGCTCTCCGAGAGGCAAATATTTATATATTTTTCTCTATGATTTGTTGCCTACTGTCTGAACCCCATCAAATATGGTGTGACAATAATGGAAAATGTGTAAGAAGTGTCTTATAATGTGTCCGGAAAGTGGCCTGGTGCGTGGCAGTAACTGGGTAGTGGAGGTCGGCTGCTGGGGCTGGGTTCCTTGTGGCGGGGAGGGCTCTCACCAGTCCCACAGCCTGGAGCAGAGTCCCGCATCATGTAAATGTAGTTAAATTAATTAGATGTAATCAAATATTGTGAAGTACTTTTTAAAATAAAAGAACGGAAAAAAAAAGATTTCAGACTGTGAAACGTAAATGAAATTTCCTCACAAGAGTTTTTCCTGCCCTAACTGCTCAGGCGACAGGCAGCCCATGACAAGGACTGAGCAGCCGGGCACAGATGACAGTGAAGCATTGGGCAGCCCCCCACTGTACATGTGGGTGTTGCTCTGAGGCCTCCAACCCTGGGCCTCAGGTTGGCGTCTTACGTCTGGAGCCTGAGCTGATTCTCTATATCTGCATAGCCTACAGAGCACCGCTTGGCTCTGAGTACACACACCCACTCAGCTGAGTCTCTGAGGTGAGACCACCTGTCAAGCAAGGATCTACACCTCAGCCCATGACCCATGAATGCAAGCCCCTGCCACAGAACCCCCAAGGCTAACTCAAACCTTAGAGGAAAAAGCTGCTCTGAGCTGTGAGACACAATGTCTCTGCCTCCCAAACTCTCTGAGGGAATGGGCGCCTCTCCTCAGGATAAGAAACAACATCTGGGCCCAAAGATAGTGTCAGGGCTAAGGCTCAGCTCGGATTCCTCTCAGCCCATGGTCCCCTGAGAACTGCTAGGAGCCGCCCCCCAAGCACCGAGCTGAAAGTAACCCCCAAGCATCCCCCCCAAAACCCCACCCCAGAGACCCATGCAGACAGACGGAAACAGTGACTCAGGCCAAAGAGCTGCGGCCGTAGCCTGATGCTTGGAAGCTGCAGGCCCCGGGGTCTGTTGCGGGCACCACATGTCCTGAGCACTGAGCCAGGAGCAGCCCCTGAGCACTGCCAGCCGTGACTCTCCAAACCAAGCAGCACACAGAAACAGGGATTCCCGACTCTCACATGGAACACGGCAGGCTGCATGCTAGATGGGTGTTCCGGACTTGAAGTCCCTGAGGCCATATGGGTCTTCATCGGTTCCCGCCTGGGAGGTCTGACTTGGGATGTGGAGAGCCTGTGCGGCTCTGAAAAGCCCCAGGTCAGCATGAACCAGGGCAAGAGAGGGGAGAGGGCGGAGGGTAAAAGCAGGGGACTAGAGCGTGCTCACTCATGCCGTCCTTGACTAGGGGTTTCTACAAAGGCTGCCACAGGCAAGGACCCTTGGCCTGCACTGGGCGAAGGGAGGCCACACACAATCTTCCAGGGCCAGAACACAGACTCCTCACATTGTCTTCTGTCCACACATTGAGAGTGACTTGAGAGAAGAACTCGTCTAACTCCTCCTTCTATCCTACAGCTCAAACCCAAATGGCCAGCAGATTGCGGCCCTTACTCTGTCCAGCCGGCGCTATAAGTCTGTCTGTGCACTGCGTCCATTCATTCCCCACACAAACTCGGTGTGGTTGAGCTGTTTCCTTTATCCTGGAGATCCTGAAGGACTTCCTAAGACAAGCTTCTGTTGAGTGGTGTGGCCAGGATCCAGACGAGACAGGTGGTTTGGGCGGCAGGTCCTTTGCCAGCTGTGCCCACAATGGTAACCCTCTGTGGTGTCAGAGCCGGCACCTGTCCCCACTCTTACCATCCCCTACCCACCAGGAGGCCATCGTCTACAAGGACCGTGCATCCAAACTCTGCTCACTGGTAGCGCACCCCAGAGCCGTCGGGTTCTACAGCGCGGGAGAGAAGGGCTTCCCCCTGGCTGCAGAGGCCCGACAGTCATCATCGCTGCAGCGATGCTACTTAGAGGCTCTATGTAGAAAATGTTCAGTATTTGTTTAATGTAAACAACGTGATCACGTCCATCTGACTCGTTTATAGACAGACTCAATATACGGTCCCTTTAGACTGTCCCATACTTCTTACTTGTTGAATTATAACCACGATGTGCTTAGGAATGAAAGAAAAGACGAGCAGAAGAAAGAAACATCCTCCTGGCAGGAGCTGGATCACAAACATGAGTCGTGTCCAGTGATTTTACAAGTAGACATTTCAAGTGGCTCCTTGATGGTTGCCATGAGAACCATCAGTGGGGCTCGGTGGCACTTAGTGACAGCGCAGTCTGACTGACCGCATGTGAGATGGAACTGTGACAAATGCAGAGCGGAAGCCAATGGTCTTCACAGGAATCCGTCCTTGGAAATGGCAGGTGCTAAATACCGAAACTCTTCCTGAAGCATTGAAATTCTTTCAGAATCTGCATCTGTTGATTCTGAAAATCCTTCAGGCCTGCTTTCTTTAATAGGATCCACCAGAGGAAATTGTGGGCTTCTTTGAAAAACTGTTATGTTAGTTTCTTCATTAGCTATCTTTGTTAAATTAAAAACCAAATCAGTTATATATATATATATATATACACACACATATATATATATTCTCATTGGACTCAGTGTGCCATTTCATTGTGTTTTGGCAATTAGTAGAAGATAAAGCAACAAAATTTTCCCCAGTTTGATGCTGGAGGATTCAGATTCCCACATTTTCCTTGCATTCTCGTGTGTGTGTGTGTGTGTGTGTGTGTGTGTGTGTGTGTGAGGGGGGTGGGTGGAATATTGCACCATCTGAGTGGTTTAACTGTTCCAGTTAAATGATGACCTGGAAATTACCCTCCAGTAAGAGAGTGGAACCTCTGTTCCAGTAATGCCTGAGTACACACTGGAGAAAGAACTAGAAGATAAACAGAAGAAAGAAACTTGGGCCTGGAGTAGCATGACAGGGCTGACAACTAAGCACTACTCTTGACCTTGAGAAAATGTTAGTTCAGTTGAGGATTCTGGCCCAGGAAACACCCCATGTCTGCTTTGCCATATCCCTCCCCAAAGGTAAAATTTCCCTCCCAACAGTAAAATTTTGTAAAATAATGGTACAGTACATCAATACGATTTACTAATTTATTCAGATCCTCAAATTTTCCTTGCATTCTTCATTCTTTTGTGTTTGTGGTGTGTATGTGTGTGTGTTTTGTGTGTGTGTGTGTGTGTGAGAGAGAGAGAGAGAGTTTGTACAATCTGAGCGACTTAGCTGTACCCACCTCTCTTTGCTCCAGCCTTTATCCTTAATCCCTGACAGCCACTAATTTATCCTCCATTTCTAATGTCCTGGTAACATAATATTATGCCATGCGTAATCCTCTGATATTGGTTCTTTTTCCTTGGGTGTCATCAGATCTCACTGGAAAGTCACCCAAGTTACTGTGTGAACTATAAATTTTTCCTTATACCTAACAATTCAACCATTAAAGAATATCTGGGTGAATTTTAGTTTTCAGTTATAAAAAATTAGATTTCTTTGAATGCTGCTATGCAAGTTCTGTGTAAATAGGACTTTTAATTTCTATAGGAAAAATGGCAGGAGTGCAATTGCTGGGCTATGTGGCAATTAATTGCATATTTCGTTTTCTATGAAGTTATCAACCAGCTATCCAGAAAAATTTTACTGTTCCCACCAGCAGTGCATGAGAGTGACAGTTTTCTCTTGCTTTCTTCTGTATTATCACGATTATTGTCAATAGGATAATGTTAGTGATATCTCACTGTGATTCTAATTTGGGTGCCTTCCGATGTACTTATTTGCCATATTTTGCAGGTTCTTTATAGGTGAATTGTTTATGCATGTCATTACTTCATTTTACAGTTAGACTGTTGGGTATTTGCTATTGAGTTCTGTACATTATTTTTATACTCTAGACATTAATGTTTTATCTAATATGTGGATTGCCTTATTTTCTCCCTGTATATAACTTGATTTTCATCCTTTTCACATAAACTCTCACAAAGAAGAGTTTCTGAGGTTTGGTCCGCTTTGGGTGTCATGTCTAATAATTCTTTACGTAGTTCTGATTCCTGAATTTTTTTCCTACCGTTTTTCATTTTACTCAAGTTCATGATCTGTTTTTCTTTCAAATTAAAAAAAATTTGTTCAACCAGATCTTCAGCGTCTACAAATTTATATGTAGATAATAAATTTCTGTGAGCCGTAATTACATATAAGTATTGTAAATAATACATATTTATGAAATATAGGAGCAATTAAAGGGTACGGAGAACCATACCATACTCTTCATAGTAGCGATCCAGACAAACCATGCTGATGCAGACCCCCGAGATTGGGCCTCTGTCCCCCGCTCCCCTCACCCCGTCTGTATGGGCCATCTCATTTTCCTCATCCATTTGCAGGGAATTACCATGGACTTTTTTTTTATCCTTTGCTGTGTTTCTCTATACCCCACACAGGAGAAAGATCACCTGACATTGCCCTCCTCCCTTCGGGCCCCTTCTCTCAGCAGGACCCCTCCATAACTAGACAAACGGCGGGGGTCATCTCCCTCTAGCAGAAGAACATTTTGCTGTCACATTGGCCGTATTTCTTTTCCCCTCCTCTGGTCTTGGCACTGGGGTGATCTCCAGACCTGGGCTGTTGTTAATTGGAGTGCAAAGGTTTTTGAATGACCAGTTTGGGGCTCTTGTGATAGATGCCAAGAAATGGAATCTCTATGTCACGTGGAAGAACATTCTTCATTTGTTTGGTCCTCGATTTTGAGTTGATATTTTTATTAAGTATGAGGTTTTGGTTTTGGTTCCTACATGGCCCCAATTGCTCCTAGACAATTTTTGAAGTCTATCTTTTCCCATTAATTTGTCCTTTTATCTTGCATAAAGAAAAATGTCATAAATTTTTATGATACTCTCTTTTTGCTGCTGTCCCATTGATCTATGTATCAGATCTCTGTCACTGTCACGGTCATCTTGGTCTGTAATTATATCCAGCCTTTACTAATGGTTGTAATGATTTCTTTCACATTTTTATCCTTTGACAGGTTGCCTTAGCTATTGGAGGGCCCATGCTTTGTAAAATAAGTTTTGTATTAGTATTGTATATATTACAAAAGGCCTGGACTGTAGTTTGATTGCAATTTTATTAATATGCTCAATGCACCAATTTAGGGAAAATTAGCATTTTGCTGAGTGACCCAATTCATAAACACAGTATGCTTTCCACTTATGTAGATTTCTTTTTTCATTTGTTTGTTTTTGAACCATATTCAGCAATGCTCAGTGCTTACTCCTAGCTCTGCACTCAGGAATTACTCCCGGAGGGAATTATGGGACCCTAAGAGTTGCTAGAGATCGAACCCAGATTGTCCTCATGCAAGGCAAATGCCCTACCTCTGTACCATCACTCTTCCCCTATGTAGTTTTTTTTCATTCTTTTAATTAATGTTTCATCATTTTTATCACAGGTGCATTTTCAAGTGTACAACTGTTTTATTTTCTTTGGAGAAATTATAGATGGCATCACATTTTTCATTTCAATCTCTCCAAGTTCATCATTAGTATAAATAAAAGCAATTTATTTCTGATTAATGATTTTTTTCTTTTTTTAAAATAATTTATTTATTTATTGAATCACTGTGGGAAAAGTTACAAAGCTTTCAGGTTTAGGTCTCAGTCATGCAAATATCAAACACCTTTCCCTTTACCAATACTTATTTTTTACCACGAAGAACCCCAATAAAACCCCACCCCCACCCCTCCCAATGCCTGCGAGGCAGATGAATTCTAGTTGACACTCTATCTGCTTTGGTTAGATTCATTGTTTCAATAAAAGATGCACCACTATTATTTAGAGTTTACCCCCTCCCCCCAAATCAGCATGCTGAGAAAGCATTGTGAAGTGATTTGCTTTCTACAGCTGGGTTCAAGAATTAAATGTTGGTTTTGGATTTCCGCTATTTTGCTAATTAACCCTGGAAGTATTTATACTGAGAGTCAGATAATTAAGAGATTGGTTTCTGTGCTCTGGAGTCGTGGCCGTGCTGGAGAGCCGCTCGTGGGGGGCAACTGGTGGCCTCGGTAGGGCGTGAAGGACGGACCGGAACGCCCCCCTTCCCATGAGGTTTTAGTCACCCCCACACCCCCAGCTCACACCTGCTCTCCACAAGGCACCCATGTGGCCGCCATCTTTCTTTCCAGAGAGGAGAGGTCGAATGGGGCAACACCCTTTCCCCTCCGGGCAGACATGATGGCCTGGATTAACGCATAGTCCGTTCACTTTTCTGCTCCAAGCTGCTGGGTTCTGCATTAAGTCCTTGTGCTTCTGGGGCTGTGGCCATGCTCCAAACTTAACTCTGATTTTCAGGGAGAAACGTTGGGTGATTTACTTCCCATTGATCACTTTGTATATACAGAGATGTCCTGTGGCCGCTTATGTGGCCGCACGGCTTGGAGGAAAAGTCCTAGTTCCCACATACTTGAGCTATGCTTGTAGAGGCTTCTGGTCACCCGGGTTCCATCTGGGGGAGGCGGGATGCGGCACCTACCCCATCTGGGACTTCTTGGTGATCTCGGCTCTTTTTGGAACCTGGTGTCTTCTCTGGGAGCTGTGTAGCCAGCCCTCCATGTGGTCCTTCTTCTCTTTCTGCGGCTGTGTGCTGTCTGATTAATGATTTTGTCTTTGTGTGATCTTATTGAACTCATTTATAAGTTCTAGAAGTTTTCTTGTAATATTTTTTAATTTTCTATGGAGATAATTTCATTTTATTTTTCTGTTCTAAAATGTGTGTTATATATTTCTTGTTCTTTGCCTTACTTCATTAATACTATACTGAATATAGGTAGTAAGAATGAATATCATTGAGTTGTACCTGATTTCATTTTTTTTCTCTCCCACCCCTGTTCCTACCAGAGTCTCCTACCCTGTGCCTGACTATCCTCGCCAGGGCCCAACAGCTGAAGACCTCCAGGCCCCAGCCAAGGCCATACTGAGGCCACTCTCCACACACTTGGATAAGCCTCAGGCATAACAGAACTGGCAGAGGAACCCAGGTGTGTGGGACCCGGGTCTGAGATCTCCAAGCCTGCACGGTTTGGGACTGGACCTGTCAGTAGCTAGACAGTTACACCCTCCAACTGCCGTGTAACCCCAACAAAGGCCAGGATCCAGAGATTATCACAACAAGCTCCCGGGAGCACGCGGCGGCATTTGCGGCCGCGCGACTATTTATTTACTTTTCTCTAAGTTTTCAGGGTACCTTTAAATATCCCACCTGCATGGCAGAGCCTGGCAAGCTATCCGTGGTCTGTGCCAAATAGACCAACTTGATATGCCAAATCCAGTAATAAATGGATCTCATTCCCCTAACCCTGAATATGGTAGAGTCGAGAAGGATATGGAAGGAAAGGCTGATAAAATACCAAGGCAGAAATAAGCTGCCAAAACGAAGAAAAACAAAAATGATTGCCTGTACTTTTAATGCTCGTACACTGGCATCTGCTGCATCCATTGAAGACCTTATGGTACAAGCGCGAAAGATCAAGTACGACATCATTGGTCTGACCGAAACGAGAAAACATCAATCACATCATGCCGTTTTCGACACTGGAGAGGAACTGTTCCTTGGAACATGTGATAAAAGAGGCATCGGTGGTGTCGGTATCCTTGTCAACACAAACATAGCCACGAGCATTGATTCATTCGAATGCCGAATCGGATGATTACACTTGAATAGATGTGGCTCACTACCGGCAGTTTCTATCTTTGTTGTCTATGCACCAACATCCAGTTATGGTGAAAGAGAAACTGAGAAGTTCTACATGGAGCTGGAGAAGTTCTATAAAGAAGATCACACCTTCTACAAGATCATTGTTGGTGACTTTAATGCCAAGATAGGACCAAGAAGATCAGTCGATGAACTCCACATCGGGACCCATGGCCTAGAATGGAACGAACAGGGTGACAGACTGTCTGAGTTCATCATGTCAACCAAAACCTTCCATGGTAACTCACAGTTCCAAAAGGCTGAATCTAAACGTTGGACATGGGAGTCTCCCGATGGACGGTTCCACAATGAAATAGACCACATCATATTCAATCGGCGGTTTTGCCTAACCAATGTTGCTGTTGTCCCAAAATTCCAAACGGGATCAGACCACCGTCTTCTTCGCGCAAAATTCTACCTCACAGAACGAGGAGAAAAGAATGCAAGGTTTAAGAAGAGGACTCCCGGAACGACCACCAACTGGGAGCTCTTTGGCTCTGTTGCGGCAACATGGGAAGATGCTGTCATTGACAACATTGATGAGGAATACGATCGAATGATTCAGCACCTCCATGATTGTGTGAGGAATGCCAAGAGAGAGATAACCACAAAAAACCACCTTTCTTCGAACACTCTTGAACTTATTCGCCAACGTGGCTTGGCACATGCCTCAGGCAACCACAAGCGAACATCCAAATTGGCAAAACAGTGCAGAGAAGTCATCAAGGATGACCTCAAAAACAGGAGAGCAGCAGTACTGGTACATGCGGCAGAAGCCGGGAAAAGTATTCGTAAGGTCCGCCTGTCCTTCACCAACTACAAAACCAAGATGACTGCCCTCCGACATCATGATGGATCTATCACATCTTCCAGAAGGGCAATGGAGAAGATTATTCATGACTTCTACTCAGATCTCTTTAATAGCCACGTCCACTTGCCCACATACCACATACCACATGATGGATATGTCATTCCCAATGTTCTCCCTTCCGAAATCCAACATGCCATCTCATCGATAAAGAAACAAAGAGCACCTGGCCCAGACAAGATCAGACCTGAACACCTGAAGAACTTACCATCAGTACTCATCAATACATTGGCTCGACTCTTCACACACTACCTGTCTGAATGCAAGGTTCCATCCCAATGGAAAACCAGCAGGACTGTACTACTATACAAGAAGGGAGACATCCACGACATTGGCAACTATTGCCCAATCTGCCTATTGTCTGTCGTCTACAAACTGTTCACTTGAGTCATCCTGAATAGGATTAGCAGAACACTAGATGAAGGACAACCATGTGAACAAGCCAGATTCCGAAAAGGATTCAGTACCATCGACCATATCCACACGATTACTAAGCTCATTGAGGTTTCTCGGGAGTTCAAGATGCCGCTCTGTCTAACATTCATTGATTTAAAGAAGGTCTTTGATTCTGTTGAGACGGAAGCGGTCATGGAAGCCCTAGCCAATCAGGGCGTACAAACTCAATACATCAGGATCCTTCGTGAGCTCTATTGCGGATTCACTACCAAGATCTCATCATTCTACAAGGAAGTAATCATCCATATCAAGAGAGGGGTTCGGCAGGGTGATACCATTTCACCAAAACTCTTCAGTGCCACCCTCGAGAACATCATGAGACGACTGGAATGGGAAAGCATGGGAGTGACGATAGATGGTTGGCAACTACACCACCTCTGCTTTGCTGATGACATCATTCTAATAACACCATACATCAGCCAAGCGGCACAAATGCTGAACGACTTTGACCGTGAATATGGAAAGTTCGGACTACAGCTGAATCTTACGAAGACAATGTTTATGAGAAACAGCCTTGTTCCTGACGCTCCATTCGCTCTCAACGGAACCACCATCTCCGAATGCAACAGTTATATATACCTAGGTCGAGAAATCAACATGATGAATGACCTGGCACCTGAGTTGCGCAGGAGGAAGAGAGTGGCTTGGAATGCCTTCAAGAGCATTGAAGAAATAACTAAAAGGACAAAGAACCTCCAACTACGAGCACATCTCTTTGATTCCACTATTCTTCCTGCATTAACATATGCCTCAGAGACCTGGACCCTACGAAAACAGGATGAGAACGCTATTCGGGTCTCTCAAAGAGGAATCGAAAGAACTATGCTTGGAATATCACGATTCACTCAAATGAGAGATAGAATCCGGAGTTCTGATCTTCGTCAACGCTCAAGAATCAGGGACGCTGTCTCATTTGCCAAGACATCAAAAATCAGATGGGCTGGACACGTAATGAGGTTTACAGACAACCGCTGGACTAGAGCCATTACTGATTGGATTCCACGGGACATCAAAAGATCACGTGGACGCCCACCTACAAGATGGTCAGACTTCTTCGTCAAGACCCTGAATGATCGGTTTGAGGCTCTGCATGTTCCTAGAATTAACAGACACCATTGGGCTATGCTAGCACGCAACCGGGATGAATGGAGACGTTACTGGCACCCGCTCGAATAAATCGATGAATAACGGGGATTAAGTGATTAAGTGATTAAGTGACCCCTGTTCCTGATTTCAGAGAGGAATAATTTTGTCTTTTCTTACTAGGGAAGACAATAAATGTAACCATTTCTTTCTAAAATTTTTTTGTGAAGTTGAGTTAATTGCTGAGATTTCAGTTTTTTATTTTTTGGGATTTGTCTATTGCTTATTTTTGTGTCAGCTTTCATATGATACTAATGTGCCATTATGCTAATATGGTATTTTTACATTAGTTTATTTATGCTAAGTCTAACAATTTTAAGTGTTGAATCAGTCTTACATCACTTAACTTCCCGTTAGTCGTCGATTTGCTCGAGCGGGCACCAGTAACGTCTCCATTTGTTCCTGTCGTGTGCTAGTGTAGCCCAATGGCATCTGTTTGCTCCGGGAACATGAAGGGCCTCAAACCGATCATTCATGATCTTGAAGAAGAAGTCTGACCATCTGATAGGTGGGTGGCCACGCAGTCTTTTGACATCCCGTGGAATCCAGTCGGTAACAGTTCGAGTCCAGCGGTCGTCTTTAAATCTCATTACGTGACCAGCCCATCTGATTTTTGACACCTTGGCAAATGAGACAGCGTCTCATTTTAAGTGTTGTTTTAACAATTTTAAGTGTTGAATCAGTCTTACATATCTGAAAGAAATTTTACTTGGTTCAGTGTATCATTTAAAATATATGTATATAATATAATTGGATAAGGTTGGTGAGAGTTGTTGGTTTGCAGATTTCATTATTTGTATTTTTTCCTGGGTTTAGCAGGAGGGTATTATTAGTTTCATAAAATTAAGTAGGGAATGCTCTCTCTTGTCCTACTTAGTTGAAGTAACAGAGACCTGATAAAATCAGTGTTAATTCTTTGATTATTCAGCAGAATTCTGCAAAGAGACTATGTTGGAATATAGATTACTTCGGGGGAAACTTTTAGTGATTAATTTGGTTTTATTAATGATCATAGGGTTTTTCTGATTATCTACTTCATCTTAGATAATGTCATATTTTCTGATTTTCATTCAATTATTCCTTTTCTCAAGTTTTTTAAGGTATGTACTTAATTCACGGGCTGGAGCGATAGCATAGCCGTATCGCCTTACAAGCGGCCAACATGGCCGACCCGAGTTCGATTCCTCTGCCCCTCTCGGAGAGCCCGGCAAGCTACCGAGAGTATTCGATATGCCAAACACAGTAACAACAAAGTCTCCAATGGAGACGTTACTGGGCCCGCTCGAGCAAATCGACGATCAACGGGAGGGCCTTTACCTTTGCTTAATTCATAATCATTTGATATCTCGTTACTCATTGATTTGCTTGAGCGGGTGCCAGTAACGTCTTCATTTGTCCCTGATGGGTGCTAGTGAAGCCCAATGGCATCTGCTCACTCCATGAAAATGAAGAGCCTCAAACTGTTCATTCAGGGTCTTGACAAAGAAGTGTGACCATCTCATAGGTGGGTGGCCACACGTTCTTTTGACATCCCATGGAATCCAGTCAGTAACGGCTCTAGTCCAGTGGTCATCTTCAAATCTCATTACGTGTCCAGCCCATCTGATTTTCGTCGCCTCGGCAAATGAGACAGTGTCCCTGATTCTTGATCATTGACGGAGGTCAGAACTCTGGATTCTTTTTCTCATTACAGTGAAATGTGATACTCCAAGCATAGCTCTTTCGATTCCTCTTTTGGAGACCTGAATAGCATTCTCATCCTGTTTTCATAGGAACCAGTTCTCTGAGGCGTATGTTAATGCAGGGAGAGCAGTGGAGTCAAAGAGATATGCCCAGAACCAGAAGTTCTTTATCCTTTTAGGTATTTCTTTGACGCTCTTGAAGGCGTTCCACGCTGCTCTCTTCCTCCTACACAGCTCAGGTGCCAGGTCGTTCATCATGTTGAGTTCTCGACCTAGGTACACATAACTGCTGCATTTGGAGGTGTTTGTTCCATTCTTCACTATTTAATAGTTGTAAGGTCTGTAGTGACAGGTATTCTCTCATCCTGTCACTGTCACTGTCCTCTCGTTGTTCATAGATTTGCTTGAGCAGACCCAGTAACATCTCCATTGTGACACTTGTTACTGTGTTTGGCATCCTAATAGTAATAATTGGTGTCTTTTAAAATTTCTCCCAGTTTACCAATTTTGATTGCTTTTGAAACACTGAATATGTGTGTGTGTATATATATAAATATATATATATATGTATATATATAAAGCCTGGAGATGTTTGGGGGTTACTCCTGACTCTGCACTGAAGATTTATTCATGGTGGTGCTTGGAGGACTCTATGGGATGCCAGGGATCAAATCCAGGTCTGTCACATGCAAGGCAAGTACCCTACCCACTATACTATCTCTCCATCCCCAGACTTTTATATAGTTATTAAATTTGTTTATCCCATTCCTAATTTGCGGATTTGCTTACTTATAATTTTTGCTTGGGTCTATTTGGCTGCCATTTGGTAGAATTCACTGTGCATGCCAATCATGTCTAATTGTTTTATTGTGTTATTCCGACTTCCTATATCTTTGCTAGTTTTCATCTAAAGATTTGATCAGTTGATGAGAATGGAGTGTTAAAGTCTTTAACTCAAGTTATGGATTTTTCTATTTATTGTATAAGCTCTATCATTTTTTGTGCAATGCAGTTTGGAATTTGGTTGATTGGTTCATTCACATTTAGGATTGTTATAGCTTCTTGATGAATCATTTTCATAAGCATTATGCAATGCTCATCTCTAGTAATTTCCTTTGCTCTGATATAATGTCCTAACATTAACATCATTCTGCTTTTTTAAGAGAAAAAGTAATGTTTACATAAATTACTTTTCCCCAGTCTTTTACTTTCAACCTACCCATTGTATTGAATTTACGATGAGATTTTATTAACAGCATAGAATCGGGTGGTTTCTGAAACTGAGTCTGCCAACTGCAATATTTAGACCAATAACGGTTTTGGTCTAGAAGCAGTTATTGATTTGGGAATTATTAAGTTTGTTGACTAAATTGTTTTCTATTTGTTTTTCCAGTCTTTTATTTTTCTGTTTCACTTTTCTTGACTTAAGTACTTAAAATTCCATATTTATATTGTATTGGGTGACTTATTTTGTGTGTGTTTTGTAGTGGTTACTCTGGGTATCAAAATAACATTAAAAGTTTATTAATATCAGCATTTTAATTTCAGTTGACGCATAGAAATCTCAATTCCATTTAACTCCTTATACGCTCCTCATTTCTAAATATCGTTATCTTGAATGCCAGAAAGCTTTTTTGTCTCATCAATAAAATATGATTCATAAAAATAATGAAAAAAATGCTTTGTTGTTCCATTTTACTTCCCACTGTTCTAAAATTTTTTCTTTGATTACTTTATGCTCGAAGAAGTTCCTTCAAACTTTCAATGTAAGAATTTCAATGAATACATTGCAAGTAAGAAAGAGGGACAGAATAGAATAGCTTTTTTTTTTTTTTACTCTTTTGTTTCTGACGGATAATTTTATCAGATACAGAACTCACAACTGAAGTTGTCAGCACTTGAAAATGTTATGGCATTTCCCTCTGGCTTCCAATGATTTTAATTTGAGAAATCCACTCTTATTCAAACTTCTACTTGAAAGATACCCTACCTTCTTGATTGCAATATTTTTCTTTGATTTTTGTTTTGTAATTAAATTGTAGTGTGTCTTCTGAGTGGATTACTTTGAATTCAATGCAGCTTCTTTAATCTGTAAGGTTGTGTCTTTTGACAAGTTCAAGATATTTTTGGCCACTATTTCTTCAAATGCCTTTAGCCATGCTCTCTTTGTCCTGTCTTTCTCGGCTTCCAATAATGTGGATGTTAGGCCTGTTTTCGTATTGCCTGCTCTCTTGAATGCCTGGTCTTTCTTCCATTCTACTTTTTGTTTTTCACGATGGGAAAATTCTCTTGCCTGTCGTCTGCAGCTGATTATTTCCTTTGTTACCGCCCTTCTGTCGTCCAGCCCACCCAGTAAGGATTTCTAATACCTGTGATTGTATTTTCAATTCTATAATTTTCATTTGGTCCTTCTTAAAATTTTTAAAAATTTATTTATTTATTTAATTAGTGAAACACCATGAGGTACAGTTGTAGACTTACAAACTTTCGTGGTTGGGTTTCAGTTATACAATGATCGAGTACCCATCCCTCCACCCGTGACCATTCTCTACCACCAATGATCCCAGTAGCCCTCCCACCCCCCCACCCATCCCCCCACCCCACCCCGCCTCTGTGGCAGGGCATTCTTCTTAAAACTTTTAATTCTATACTCATATTTCCACTCACATCAAGATGATTTATAACTGAAAAGATTTTTATTATCTTTACTTCAAAAAACATCTGATCTTTCAACACCTGATTCATCTCAATTGTTACAAATTACTTATGTTATCTCATTAAAATTATATATTTTCTGTCTTGGTATTGCACTGCACTTCAGCACTGTTGTTCATCGATTTGCTCGAGCAGGCACCAGTAACATCTCCATTGTGAGACTCATTGTTACTGCTTTTAGCATATTGAATACATCATGGGGAGCTTGCTGGGCTTTGGCGTGTGGGTAGAATACTTTTGTCTCAATTTGCTCGAGCGGGCCCAGTAACGTCTCCATTGGAGACTTTGTTGTTACTGTGTCTGGCATATCGAATACTCTCGGTAGCTTGCCGGGCTCTCCGAGAGGGGCGGAGGAATCGAACTCGGGTCGGCCATGTTGGCTGCATGCAAAGCAAATGCCTTACCGCTGTGCTATGGAGATTCTGGGTTCCATGTAAAACTTTGATTTTAGCATTTGAATGCTCTGTTTAGATTTAATGTGTATATTGCCTTACTTTTGTGACCTCTGATTCCAATAATAATTTTATCTTTTATTTTTTAGGAAATTGGTTTACATATTTATTTATTTTGGGTTTTGGGCCACGCTGGGCTGTGATCAGGGCTTACTCCTGACTCTGCACTCAGGGATCGCTCCTGGTGGGCTTCAGAGACCCTATGGGATGCCGGAATCCAACTGCGTGCAAAGCCAACGCCTGCCACGGTTTGATGGCTTCAGCCTCAGCAATTCAATCTTTAGAGTCTTTGGTTGTCGCAATGTGCCTGGTACTATCGGACTCTTATTGATTCCTCGACGGCTGCTACAGTTTCTCTTGCTGCTGTTGCTGCTTTGTCTTTGTCCTTCTTCCCCTGAGTTATTCCACTCAGCATGATGCCCTCCCATCCATCCAAGCTGCAGTGATGCATGGTTTCATCTTCAGTTACAGCTGCAAAGTGTATGTTTGCCACAGCTGCTTTCTCCATTCATTTATAAGAGGACATTTGAGTAATTTCTATATTCTGGCTATTGCACCAAGCACTGCAATAAACATAGATGAGCACATCTACCTTTCAATGATTTTTTTTGGTGTGTGTATGTTTGGGGGTAAATAGCAAGAAGTGGAATTGTTAGACCATCTGGAAATCTTACTTTTAATTTTTGGAGAAATCTCCATGCTGTATTTCATAGCAGATGACATTCTTCCCCACACGAAGTGAGGGATGGTTCATTTCCCACCACATCACCATCAATAATGGTCATTCCCAGTCCTTTTGATATAGGATATCCTCACTGGTGTGAAATGATACAGAAATTACCAAATAAGTCACTTATGTGAACTATTTTTGAAATAGCATTGTCAGAAGAGGTACCTAAAGGAAGATCTGGGGAAAAGATCAGTGAAAACAATAAATCCCAACAACAACACTGAGGTCCGAGTGGGCGGGAGGGTGGGAGGGGGCTGAACTATACAGGACCTAAGGAGGGGAGGGTCTTCAGCACTTGGTAGTTGTGAGGATGCAGTGATGTTGCACATCAAAGCCATAAACATTTTTAAATTATATTACATTAAAAATAATTTTAGAAACTGGAGCTCCAGATCACTTGTGCAATAGAGAAAAGGTTCAGGGACTGACATTCATCTATAAGTCAGCTGTCGCAGCAGCCGTTGCTTTACAAGATATCTTCCTTTTTAAAGAGTGTCATGCAAGGTCAAGATAACCTTATATCAGCTTTTCTCACGGAGATGAATTTTCTCTTTCTTAATCCTTGACCTACTTTTCCCCTGCATGCAGTATACCTAATGGGTAATGACAACTTCAGAGAGGGGAGTGCCGAAGGAGACATTGGAACAGAGGCTGAGAGACTCATTCTGGAGGCCCGAACTCAGTGAACTTCCCTGTTAGGGTGGAAATGAGGGTGTCCATCTCAGCGGCAGGGTCTGATCATCCCTGAAGTCATAGTCTGCCTGCCTGGTTATACGGCAAGGACACTAAAGATGCAACTAATTGGCAGGTAAGGAACTGCCACACACACACTTGCCCTCACCACCCACAAGAAAACAGAAAAGAAATTTTATGATGATTATTTAATTGAATCACAGTGTTACTGTGAGATACAGTTACAAAGCTTTCATGATTTCAGTTCCAACACCCACCCCTCCACCCGTGTACATGTCCCACCATCAATAGCCCCCTTCTCCCTCCTGCCACCTGCCCCAGCCTTCCTCTGTGGCAGATACTTTTCTACGTTTATTTTCTCTCTATCTCTCTTTCTCTCTATGTCTCTCTCTCTGTCTCTCCCTCCTTTTGTACATTATGATTTGTAAGATACAGCGAGGCCATCATGTTTGGTTGTTTGCCCACTTTCAGCACACATCTCCCATCCCAAGCGATCCCTTCCAACTATTTTTGTCATAGTGGTCCCTTCTCTGTCCCAACTGCCCTCTCCCTCAGCCCTTGAGGCAGGGTTCCAACCATGGACCACTGATGCTGGCCCTTGTTTCTACTGTCCTTGGGTGTTACTCTGTTACTACTACATGTACATGTAGTAAACGTCCACAAACCCACCCTCCCATCGTACCCAAGCTCTCTGCTATTAAACAAAGAGCACTTCGGGGTCTGGAATATCAGCTACAGATTTTATTTGCTGTTTTAAAACTCCATGTATTAATGATGCGATCTCTGCAGGGAGGAAACAGAAACACCTTCCAGCCCTGGGTCCTGTTCCTGAGCCAGAGAAGGTCTGGGAAGGGAGAGAGGAATTCAAAGTTCATTTCACTCTCATACCTTCTTCAGCTGGCTCAGAGCAAATGCGGGGGCTGCTACGGGGCCTCTAACAGGAAGTTGACAGGTGCCCTTCCTGTGGACAGCTGAGATTGTGTGACTAAATACCTTCTTTCTCCAAGTAGTTGTGGCCGTTTCTCCTCAGGATTCACAGCAGCAGTGGGGAGAGCATAGGTAGAGGCTGGTCCTTCCAGTGTGTCCTCCTGAAGATTAACACACTGAGTGGCCCCCTGAAGCAGGACCTGGCATGGGAAGGAGTACTTTCCAAGTGCTCAGGCCTAGTTTAAAACCGCGCTGGCAACTATCTGCTATGAAGTTTTGAGCAGTTCAACTTGACCTTCATCCCCTGACTTCTGTTCTTCTGGAATCCTGAATCCTCAAACTGGGGGAGAAGCAAGGCAAGGAAAAGAGACAGAGAGGAGAGAGTCAGTGACCCTGAGACTCCCTGGGAATGTGGAACAAGAGAAAACTCTGGTGTTGTCCAAGGAGAGACCTCGTGGCTCCTACTGTGAACTATTCAATGTGATCTGGAAGCACAAAATCTCAAGGGAAATACACTGCCAACACGTAGTCTTGACCCCAAGCTAACTGCTTTAGATGCCATCACCGCCTTTATCTCAGCAGCAGGACAGCAGTTCATCATAAGATGTTCCCAGCAAACATTCTTCTTTGAAAAAGCTTGCAA
Source organism: Sorex fumeus (assembly GCF_029834395.1). NCBI lineage: Eukaryota > Metazoa > Chordata > Mammalia > Eulipotyphla > Soricidae > Sorex > Sorex fumeus. The sequence continues at coordinate 34,123,941 of NW_026606090.1, read as the reverse complement.
GCACATTTGATTTTTGTCTCTAACGAAGGAGGAAGGAAACTAAGACTAAGTTTTCCCCATGCTCAGACTTATTTATTGTAGTGGTTTTACATCTGTGGTTTCTTTAATCATCACATCAATCTATGGCATGGTTGTGTCTCAGGGAAAAAAAGTTATGGTGATGTGTATCTCACCCACCCTGCCTCACCTCAGGTAGAGACTGGGAGAGGGATGAACAACACCCTGCTTTGATCTATAGAACAAAGTATAGAGCGATCTCAGGAAGAAGGCAGTTATTCTTATTAATTATTCTCAGGGGTTCAGAGAAGATAGGAAAGTAGGCATTGGGGAGAGAAATATAACCCCCAAGAGTGCAGTGCTGTAGGAATTGTGGAAAGCCCTGTTGGCATGCCCGTGATCTCTCCTTGCGGTTCTGCTACAGGCTCTGGAAAGTATGGAGAGACGGGGGCTGGGATTGCACATCAGGTAGAATTGTGCTCCGAGCAGTCTTTAAAAGGAGGAAATTGAGGCTCAAAATGACCAAGTAAAAGAGACACCGATTTTCAGGTGTTTTGATTTTTATATACTGCAATCTGGAATATAATTCGCACTCCGTTACTGCTTGTTTTTTGTCTCTTTGTTTACTTTCTCCCACTTTGGCCAATTAGGAAATAGTTGACAGTTAGACTTTTACTTTCCTTTAGGGAAGCATCTTTCTAAAGTTGTAGGAGGAAGTAGTGTCAACTCCTGGCTCTGCGTGCACCCAAAACTCTTCCTCCTTGTGTCACCATGCTTTGCCCAAACGATCCATTCATCTATGATATCTACACTCCACCCCTCCTCTAATCTGAAAATGGACCTGCTTAAATCCCAGGAAAGATGTAACTTAACTGGCTTCATGCTATAGAATTCCCAGTTATTGACTTCATATTTGTTCACACTGCAGATATTTTTTACTTGATTTTATCAATAATTATGTAATAAAGCTCATTTTGCTGTATTCTTTTTCAGGGAAATGAATGAAAGTTTTGACTTTCTTCTAGCAACTTGGCAAAAAAAAATAAATTCTTAAAAGCCAACATTCTTTACCTTGTTGGTAATGATTCCTGATCCTTATTGGGTTTCAAGTCAGATGTTCAACTTGAAAAGCAAAACAAAAGTTTTGCTGCCCCCCGCCAATCTCCTGCAAATCAAAAAGCAAATTTCCTATTCAGGGGCCACAGGAACTAAGCCTTGCTAGGGGAGGCGAAAAACCTCCCACACAAGTGGGCATTAGTCCACAGTCAGTTCAGCTAAGTGTCGCCCCCAGGAACTCTCTCTCGACCTAGACCCTACTTTCTCTTTGGGTTGTCATGAGTTGGAAGCAAATTTCACACGCAGGGAGCAAGTTCTGTCACCTCCTTAGGATACAGTGAATCATGAATTCTGATTTTAGGGATGCTTGAATCATACCTTTCCCAACTAAACTATTTCCAGAATTTCCACTTTCAAAATTAATTGATTGGGCTGACGAGCTGTCTCCCATCAAACTGCAAATGCATGTTAGAAGGCGCCCAGGTGGACAGGTGGGTGAAGTTCTGGAAGTAGTCGTGTTCTCTTCCTGACCCTGCTCAGTATTGCCTGAGATGCTTGTGTGCACTTTGGAATGAGTAGAATCTGATTCACAGTGGTCAGTGTGTGTGAAGTTAGTAGGAGAGGACTCCTGCTAGATAAGCACTTACAACATTCCAAATATTTTGTTATTTTATTATAATTCAATTTTCGTAGATTTGCATTTCCTTTGAGATCACTGTGAGTCAGAGTCTAGACTCTGGAGCCTGCAAATCAGAACTTGAATCCCAACTCCGCCACTGGCTAGATCGGGCAAGTCAATTATCACTCTACAGAGTTTCCTACTTTGTAAAATGGCATTGAAATTGTAGCTCACTCATAAGGTTGTTGACAAATCGAATGATTTAGTAAAGACAAAGCAGTTGGAACAGTTTCTGGCAACAAATTAGCTGGTATTAATATTTTTAACCCATCAGTCATTGATTCCTTAATGTCAATTTCCTCATGAGCATCTTTCCCCATGTGTAGTTAAGTGGTGCAAGTTGTGTGAGTGGAGTTCATTCCCAATTCAATCAGCTAATCAGTGGCTGAATAAGTAGCAGTACTCCTACATAAAAAATGTATGAAAAACTTTTATTTAGTGTATATTAGCTGAACAAGTATTTCCTTATCCCGTTTGAGTTCTCTTCCGTAGATGTCTTGGATATATTTTCTCTTCAACCCTCAAACATTCAATGTTGTCTACCCATTGAAATGATTCAACCCGATAACTCATGAATCCCAATAGGCTTGCCAAGGACAAGATTAGATAGTTTTAGAGGCACAAACCAGACCTACCTGACAAACCCTGTAAGTTTTAATTTAATGCCTAATGGGATGTAGTGGCAAATATTTCTCTCATTCACCAAACACACAGTAATATTTGGATTATGCTGGGATCATTTTCATGTGCTCTTACCTGCATAGTATATTGATTTATTTTTAAAAAAGGAAAAAAAGTCCCCCAGTTTAGAGAGCTTTGTTTTGCTTTTGTTATGAAAAGGGAAGAATTGGTTTCATTGGGTCTCATTTTGATTGTTTGTTTCTTGGGACACACTTGACAGTACTTACTCTCCTCTGTAATTAGGGATCACTGCTGACGAACTTGGGGGACCATATGGGGTGACAGGAATCAAACCTGGGTCTGCCACATGCAAGGCAAATGCTCTGTCTACTGGATTATTACTCCTGGGTCTCTCTTTTTCTTTTTTTTCAAACCCTGGGTCTCAGAGGCTCATGCAATGAACTTCAGGGATTCCTGAGTGCTCAGTGTCCATTTTACTATCATCAATCCCTTCCAATGGGCTGGAGCGATAGCACAGCGGTAGGGCATTTGCCTTGCACGCAGCCAACATGGCCGACCCGAGTTCGATTCCTCCACCCCTTTCGGAGAGCCCGGCAAGCTACCGAGAGTATCTAGCCCCCACAGCAGATCCTGGCAAACTCCCCGTGGCGTATTCAATATGCCAAACACAGTAACAACAGTCTCACGATGGAGATGTTACTGGGCCCGCTAGAGCAAATCGATGAACAACAGGAGGACAGTGACAGTGACAATCCCTTCTTGCAAAACCCAATCTGTAAAACAAGTAACTTTGTCTTTCAGACCCTCAGGACCACTTATGTTCACCTCCATGACCTGCGAAGGATAAGCTTCTAATGCCTGCCCCATGCATAATTCTTGAGTTCTTCCCACATGTGTCACCATGTTGGGGAAATGATCACATGATCTCAAGGACAAAGGTTATTGGACAAAGGATAACTTACAGCTGATTGGTCAGTAGACATCAGAGAACCAGAACTGGGCCCCACATGGAGTTAAATAACCATAATGACAAAGGACTTAAATAGACTCTTCTGTGCCTAAGTTAATATTATTAATTATTTAAGTGAAATAAAGAGAATTATTTAGATATCTATTTAGTAACATAAATTATTATAGTGCAATATAAGCACAATATAATAACAAAATTATAATAACATAATTCTTAAATTAATAAACATATTTATTTAAGCCAAAGAAACATAGTGGTGAAATACTTCTCTGGACCCTTTCTGTGCTTGGAGGCCCTCTGGTTCTGATAGCAAGTTTCTTGTTCCATAAGACCTAGCTCCAAAGATATTTCTGGGATCCCCTTGAAGTTTGCTCGAGCAATCTATATTCTCACCTCCTCCGATACAGATCGACCTTTTAGTCAGTGCAATCTCTTGGAAAGACCTGAGTACAGCTCTGGTTCTTAAAACGGAGGGGCCATATGAAAGCAGTTACAATGAATACCAGGCTCCTATCCACTTACCCTGAAAGGCAACATCTTGAGAAATTCTGAATATATAACAAATATATATAGATATATATTGGCAAGCAGAATGGAACTAATCCCATTTCATGGCCAAAAGAGCCCAGACTTCAATAAGGGATTGCAGTTTTCAAGAATCTAAAAAATAAATCAGAAATATCAATCATCTTCCAATGCTGGAACTGACAGGAGTGGAGAGTAAGAGATATTTGGGACTGGGAAGCTCAGTCGAGTGACTGTCCACAACCCCGCACTGTAAATGCTCTTCTTCCTCCTTCAACCCCAGCCCTGACTTGAGAAGTTACACAACAGGACTTGTATCAAAGGAGGCAGAAGCACAAAGGAGAATCTGGCCGCGTGGAAAGAGAGGGACACAACAGTCCTGTGTGTGAATCTGGTCTTTGCTTCCATTGAAGGTTTAGATCGTGCCGTTCCATAAACCACTTTCCTCATTGTTTTATGTCTTAGCTCTCCCAGGGCAAACAGGTAGTGAGGGCTTCTTCAGACACAGCAGATGCTGACCGAACAGGCACATGGACACACTGTTTCATGTGTGTGTGTGTGTGTGTGTGTGTGTGTGTGTGTGTGTACCTGATCCTGACCCTCACAGGAAGATCGGATTACAGTGGCCCCAGTTAGAGACTGGGATGCTTAAGCACAGAGGGGTAAGTAACTCCAAAGTGTGAGAATTTGTCTAACAACAAACCCTAAGGATAGATTTACCCTCTAGGTAAAATAGTTTAGGTCTCAACAGATGACTGGTTAAAGAAACTTTGGTACATCTACACAATGGAGTACTATGTAGCTGTTAGAAAAGATGAAGTCATGAAATTTACATACAAGTGGCACTACATGGAAAGTATCATGTTAAGCGAAATGAGTCAGAAAGAGAGGGATAGACTGTAGAAAGATTGCATTCATCTGGGGAACATACATAAAGTAACAAAATAGGAGACTAACGCCCAAGAATGGCCGAGCTTAGTGCCAGGAATTTTGCTCCATGGCTTGGAGGCCAGCCACAAATACTAGGGGAAAAGGGAGCTCAGATAGAGAAGGGAGCACCAAATAAAGGGTGTTGGGAGGATCCTCCCAGGATGGGAGAAGCATGCTGAAAGTAGACTATAGACCAAACATGATTGCCACCCATTGCCTCTTTTGCAAACCACAGCACCCAAAAGGAGAGAGAGAACAAAAGGGAGTGCCCTGACACAGAGGCAGGGTGGGATGGGGGGATGGGGGTGGGAGGGATACTGGGATTAGGGGTGGTGGAGAATGGGTACTGGTGGAGGGATGGGTAGTCGATCATTGTATAACTGAAACCCAAGCACAAAAATTTGTAAGTCTACAACTGTACCTCATGGTGTTTCACTAATAAAAATTAATAAAATAAAATAAAATAGTTCAGGTCTCAGAATGCAAAGGGTTTACAAATGAGTGCCCAGAAAAGAGCAATATAGCCGGAAAGACTGACATTGACTACAAATACCTCCCCACTGCAAATGTGTGCCAGGCAAGTGTAAAGTAAAGACATTTGAGGTCTTTTAGGTGTAAGATCAGCATGAGCAAAAATAGACCAAGAATCTGTCGGGACTTTGTGCTTTGAAAGTGCCCTCTGATGGCTCTGTGAAACAGCCCAGCCCCTGATGCTCCATACCTGCTGAATGCCAAAGTGCTTACTAACTGCCCTACTCTTCCTGTCCTTAAAGGGCTTAAAGAACACCAGAGATTGCATAGCTGGGAAGGTGGAGGCCTGACAGGGCCCCTCGGCGCAGGGCAAAACCTGATCCTCCTGAGGGGTGGATCAGTGAAAGTGATGTAGGCAGGCAGGCAGCTAGGGAAGGCCCCCCACCCCAGGCAATGGTAGTACATTTCTTGGGAAGTCAGAGCTCTGAAGTTGCGAAGGCCAACTTTGCAGAAAACAGGAACTAAGACCTGAGAAGAACCCCACCTAGAGTCAGCAACAGAACCAGAGAAACTCCAGCAGAAACAAAAGACCAGGAAAGGAATTTCAAAAAAGACCATCATCACTACCCCCCACCCCGCCCCCAACCTCCTTAGCAACGGACTTTGACCTAGGTAGAAGCCCCAAGTTGAGGCAGGTCAGAGAAACCCTATAAAACCCTCCTTGGACAAAGGAAGGGCTCGCATATGCGTCCTGTGCCCATGTGGCCAAGCACAGATGGTGCCTGGCACATGTGTGGCCCGCATCTCCCCTCTTGAGATGTGGACTTTCATGTTTTCATGTCTAATCTTGGGATGTGTGCAGGGCCTCTCTCCGCCCTTGGGGAAGCCCGGGTTCTCTCCTGAGCATGTTATTCTCCACTCTCCCCCACTTTCTCTTCCTCCTTCCCTTCAAAATCTCCAAATAAGATCTATTTTACTTCACTGCTTGTCTACTTCTGAAATTCCTTTCTGCGAGGCGAGACACGAACCCAGTAACCTTGAGTCCTGGGTGGCAGAGGCGGATCAGGAGAAGGTGACCGTCTTTCTCCTTCCCACTTCACATGAGCCACCCGTGGAGCCCACCGACACCAAAAGGATGGTGAATATTTCTCATAAAAAGAGAGGGTGGGTCTTTTCTCAAAGCTGTGGGACGGCGTTTCCAAATAAACTACCATCTTATTGACTTTTTGAGTGTCCGGCATACAGACACCGAGGGCGTTCGCCTTACAAGCGGCCAACATGGCCGACCCGAGTTCGATTCCTCCGCCCCTCTCGGAGAGCCCGGCAAGCTACCGAGAGTATTCGATATGCCAGACACAGTAACAACAAAGTCTCCAATGGAGACGTTACTGGGCCCGCTCGAGCAAATCGACGATCAACGGGAGGGCCTTTACCTTTACCTTTACCTTCCCGACTGGAGACTTTCTGCTGTTTCCCCATTTTCTGTATTTCTGGAAGCCCTTGGTACCAATCTGTTGGTTCCTTTCACTCCTTGGAGGCGAGTGGCCTGCCATGCACTCCTCTACAATGGGGGGGTCTTCTCTCCTGACCTGCAGCCTCTCTGGTCGCTGCTCCCTGCCATCACCCTAGTCTTCATGTGCAAACAGAAGGTATCACAGAGCTGCAGAATGGTCTTAACCCTAGAAGCGGGTGGCCAACCAGAGCACTGGGTGCCAAGGCAAATGGGAACTTTATGTTAAGTGTGTCCCAAAGATTGCACAGGGCACATGCAGGTTAAACCGTTTTCCTTACTAGGTTGACGTTCTACTGGCTGTGCTTGAATGTGCTGAGTCAGCGACCTTTGTCAGGGGGCTGGTTCCCCCCTGCAGTTTAAGCCAGTTGGACACTTTGCTCCATCTTTGTGGCAATCCTGCTGCAGTGGGACTCACTGCACTGCTGTGAGGTGCGGGTGAGGCGGCGGGAACTGGCGCACTACAGAACTCCAGGAACTGCCCAGGATTGAGGCACCTGCCCTTCCTTCAGCCGTGGCTGCATTTTGTCCCTTGGAGCTCGAGAGCTTGTTGTTTCTTCCTTCAGGAATTTGTTCTGGGCCCTCTCCTATGTGGCGCTGCCTCCCAAGGCAGAGTGAGGTAGTGAGGAAAAGCAACTGATTTAGTCCCATGCTCCAGGAGAGGCTGCCGACCAAACTCCAGCTGGGCTGGAGTTTCCCTTTGAAATGGGCTCTTTAAGGTCAATGGGACCCTTGAAGAATTCACACTGCGGGGCAAAGTGCACAGAGGATGCAGGTTGGAGAAATATACAAATAAATATATATGCATAAAAGTAAAGTAAAGTAAAGTAAAGTAAAGTAAAGTAAAGTAAAGTAAAGTAAAGTAAAGTAAGGGCCCTCCCGTTGATCATCGATTTGCTCGAGTGGGCCCAGTAACGTCTCCATCATGAGACTTGTTGTTACTGTGTCTGGCATATCGAATACGTCACGGGGAGCTTGTCAGGCTCTGCCGTGCGGGCGAGATACTCTCGGTAGCTTGCCGGGCTCTCCGAGAGGGGCGGAGGAATCGAACTCGGGTCGGCCAAGTTGGCTGTGTGCCAGGCAAACGCCCTACCGCTGTGCTATCGCATATGTATTTATATATATAAAACTCTTCATTTTATTCACTCACCTTAGTCAATGCTATTTTTTTCTCTTATCAAACTTGGGTTTGACTTCTATAATTAACAACCGAAAGACTGATTTTGAGAATTCCACTATGTCGTCTTGGATGAGTTATGTTTCTGAAACTAAATTTCCTCCTAGACAAATGGGGCCAATAAAGCTCTGTGCATGGCAATTGAAGAGACAACGTAGAACTGATGGTAGGTATTGGCGACATTTTACCTTCTATGTCCATCTTTTCTCTAGTAAATTAGGGCTATCAAGGTACCTAATTTCCTAGGAATGAGATTGTGATTATAACAAAGAATTTGTACACTGATAAAGGAAAACTTTACTCAGAGATGATAGCGTTTTACTGTGCTTTGGTTTGGAGGCTACATCCAGCAGTGCTCAGGGCTGACTCCTGCTCTGACCTCAAGGAGCACTTCCAGTGCTTGGGGATCGATCGTGTGCAGTGCTGGGGATCAAAGCCCATGGGCTCTGTGCCACAGAGTGCCTTACTCACTGTCCTATCTCTGCAGTCCTCATAACTACAGTTTAAAAAGTTTAATCTTTCCTATCTCAAATTTCTACATAAAGTACACTAAATATGTTCACCGGGGCTAGGAGATAATTCAAAGGACTGGAGTGCATGATTTTTTCAATTTAAATTTTTATTAGTGAAACACCATGAGGTACAGTTGTAGATTTACAAATTTTTGTGCTTGGGTTTTGATTATACAATGATCAAATACCCATCCCTCCACCAGTGCCCATTTTCCACCACCATGGATAATATCCCTCCCACCCTCATCCTCCCCATCCCACCCTGCCTCTGTGGCAGGGCATACCCTTTTGTTCTCTCTCTCCTTTTGGGTGTTGTGGTCTGCAAAAGAGGCATTGAGTGGCAAACATGTTCAGTCCATAGTCTACTTTCAACATGCATCTCCCCTCCTGGGAGGATCCTCCAAACACCCTTTATTTGGTGCTCCCTTCTCTATCTGAGCTGTCCTTTCCCCTAGAATGCCCGGCTGGCCTCTAAGCTATGGAGTAATCGTCCTGGTGCTGATCTCAGCTATTCTTGGGTATTAATCTCCTATTTTGTTACTTTATGTTCCCCAGATGAATGCAATCTTCCTATGTCTATCCCTCTCTTTCTGACTCATTTCACTTAGCATGATACTTTCCATGTTGTACCACTTGTATATAAATTTCATGACTTCATCTTTTCTAACAGCTACATAGTACTCCATTGTGTAGATGTACCAAAGTTTCTTTAACCAGTCATCTGTTCTTGGGCACTCAGGTTTCTTCCAGTTTCTGGCTGTTGTAAAGAGTGCTGCAATGAACTAACAAGTGCAGATGTCACTTCGATTATACTTTTTTGCTTCTCTGGGATATATTCCCAGGAGTGGTACTGCTGGGTCAAATGGGAGCTCAATTTCTAATTTTTTGAGAATGGTCCATACTGTTTTCCAAAAGGGCTGAACCAGTCGGCATTCCCACCAACAGTGAAGGAGTGTCCCCTTCTCGCCACATCCGCGCCAGCATGGAGTACATGTTTTTAAGCTCTACATTCCCTAGGTATGGCTCCCTGCAAAATTAAAAAGCAGATAGATAGATATACAGATAGATAGATAGAGAGATGTGTGTGTGCACATGTATATATGTGCACGTGTGTATATGAGTTAACAGGAATAAGAACAGGAGGCAAATATGAGTTTTCATTATTATATTATTACCTAATGAGGAAGAGGATTGTTCTAAGAATCATCATCTCTGAAAAACAGGATGGAGAATTCAGTGAAGAACCTGAGATCCAAGAAATTATATATAAGATTTTCCTAAGGTCAAGGAGTACAGCACCCAGATTCAAGAAGCCACGAAGACCTGAGACAAGAGGGACCCAAAAAGAAAAATATTCCGAGACACATTGTAATCAAAAGACGAAAGTCAGAGACAGATTACTGTAAGCAGAAAGATCAAAGAAGAAACCCACAAACAAAGGAAATCCCACAAGGTTCACAGAATATTTATCAAATGAGAATCTACAGGCCAGGAAAAAAATGGGGGAGGAGGGAAATGTAGCTTAAAAATGGAATGAAATTAATGATTCGCCAATAGTCCATCATCAACCTAGATTATCATTCAGAATTAAAAGGAGATAAAATTTCATGGACAAGTACCAGCTTAGAAAGTTCACAGCCTTGACTGAGTTTTGCAACAAGCATTATGGGAGTTTCTTTAAATGGCAAGAAAAAACTTTCAATCACCATAACTCCTACAAAAGGATGGCAGTAAATTCTTTCCACCTCAGTAATCTCAGTGTCAATGTACTGAATTCACCAATCAAGAAACACAGATGGATAAGAAAACTGAACCCAACATTCTGCCGCCTACAGAATATGCACCTGAACAGCCAGGGTAAACACGGGTTCAAAGGCGAAGGCTTGACAATGTCTTCTAGACAAACAATTTCTTTTAAAATGGCCAGGGTGTGTGGGATTGGGGTTGGAATATTGAATGTAACAAATACATCATGAGCAGCTTTGTAAACCAAGGTGTTTAAATAAAGTGGAGGAAATGAATAGAAAATATTAAAAATGAGTGTCAAAAAATGATTGGGGCGCCTACACTTATTCAGCATAGATTTCAAAGGACAAAATACCAGAAACAGACATGGCTATTTCTTAACAATCAAGGGTTCAAAAATCTAAAACTGGCATTTTTAAACATACCTATTGCCAATGATGCCCCATCCAAATATTTAAAACTGCTAGTAGTTTTGAAGGAAGACAGTGATAGTAACACAGTAATAGTAGGAGACATAACTCTCCTATTACATTGTGGAGAGACCATCTAGGAGAAAACTCTAAAAAGGAAACAGTGGCTTGAAGTAAGAAATGGAAATGGAATACGTGGGCCTGGCAGATAATAGGGCCATTTATACCTTTTATCTCCCAAATGTTGAGTACATATCCTTGTCCGGTGCACATGGCAAATTCTCTAAGGCAGACCACATACAGGGTCATAAAACTAAAATTAAAAAGTCAGAAATTGTGTCAACTATCCTCTCAGATGCATTAAAAATGGTAACTAATCACAAACAAAAATGAGGGAAAAAACTTAGCCACTTGAATATTAAACAATTTGCTACTGAACAAACAACCAGTATGTCAAAAAAAAGAAAATCAGAGAGAAAAATTTCTGGAAACAAATGATACTGAAGAGAAAAGCGACCAGAACACAACACCACAGCAATGTGGTGTTGAGAAAAGTTCATAGCAATGCAAATGTACCTTAGGAAGCAAGAGAGCCTATATAAATCCTTAAATACACATCTTAAATAACTGGAAAAGATCAGCGGAAGGACCCCAAAGAAAGCAGAAGAAAGAAAAATAATAAAATTTAGAAACAAAATCAATGGAATGGAAACTAAAGAAAAAAATCAAAAGATTGAAAAAATAAGAGTTGGTTCTTTGAAAGAATAATAAACAAGATTGACAAACCATTAGCAAGCTTCACAAAGCAAAAAAAATCCAATCACACAAAACTAGAAATGAAAGGGGAGACATCAAAACAGATACCACAAAAATTCAAAGAATCATAGGGACTACTTCAAAAATCTTTATATCACAAAACTGGAGGACCACGAAAAAAAAGTGATGCATTTTCAAACGCCTTTGACCTTTCATGTTTGAAGTAAGAGGGAACAAAGCCCCTCAACAGATCAATTATTATTAAGGAAATAAAAACAGTAATAAAAAAAAAAACTCCTCCCAAACAAAAGGTGAGGCCCAGTTGAGTTATTAGTGAATTCTTCCAAACCTTAAAAGATGAACTACTCCCAATCCTTTTGAGAACTTTTCAGTAAGTTGAAGAGACAGGAACCCTCTCACACAGCTGTTAAGAGGCAAATATTTCCCTGATATCAGAATTAGACACACACACATTCCTATATCTCTGATGAACATAAATTCAAAGATTCTAAATAAAATACAAAATATTAGCAAACCAAACTCTGTAATACATCAAGAGGTTATATACCATAGCCTCCCAAACTATATTATAATGCTGAAATAATACAAGACAGTGTGGTACTGGATTAAGGACAGACTCTCAGACCAATGGAATAGAAGTAAGTGTCTAGAGACACTTCCTCAGGTATATGGATAACAAATCTTCAATAAAGGAACAAAATGTATTAGTTGGCAAAAAAAGTCTCTGCAACAAATGGTCTTGGGAAAATTGGTCAGTCACATGTGAAAATAACAAACTCAGTTCAATCAAAATAGGTTAAAGAACTCAATATCACATCATAAATTATATTGAGGAAATGGAAAAATATCCCCTGCTCATGGATGGGGAGAATCAACATTGTCAAAATGGCAATACTTCCCAAAGCACTGTACAAATTCAATGCGATCCTTATAAGGATACCCATGACTTTCTTCAAAGAAATGGAGCAAACACTCCTGAAACTCATATGGAACAATAAGCCCCCACGAATAGCTAAAGCAATTCTTGGGAAAAAGAAAATGGGAGGAATCAACCTCCCTAACTTCAAGCTTTACTACAAAGCAGTAATAATTAAAACAGCATGGTACTGGAACAAAGGCAGAGCTGCAGACCAATGGAACAGAGTTGAATATACTGACATCTCCTCCCAAGCACATGATCATCTAATCTTCGATAAGGGGGCAAGAAAAGTGAAATGGAGCAGGGAAAGCCTCTTTAATAAATTGTGCTGACAAAACTGGACAGCTACATGCAAAAAAGTGGGCTCAGATCTCTGCCTAACGCCATGTACAAAAGTAAGATCAAAATAGATTAAAGACCTCAACATCAGACCGGAATCCATAAAGTTCATTGAAGACAAAGTTGGCAAAACCCTCCATGATATTGAAGCTAATGGATCTTCAAAGATGTCACGCCACTGGCCAAGCAAGTGAAAACAGAGATAGACAAATGGGACTATTTTAAACTAAGAAGCTTCTGCACCTCAAAAGAAACAGTGACCAAAATACAAAGACAGTCTACAGAATGGGAAAGGATATTTGCCAAACACACATGAGACAAGGGGTTGATAGCAAGGATATACAAGGTACTGGTTGAACTCCACAAGAAGAAAACAACCAACACCATCAAAAAATGGGGTGAGGAAATGAACAGAAACTTTCTCAAAGAAGAAATCCGAATGGCAAAAAGGCACATGAGAAAATGCTCTACATAATTAATCATCAGGGAGATGCAGATCAAAACAACAATGTGGTATCATTTCACACCACAGAGACTGGCCCACATCCACAAGAACAAAAGCAACCGGTACTGGCGCGGATGTGGCGAGAAAGGGACCCTCCTTCACTGCTGGTGGGAATGCCGACTGGTCTAACCCTTTTGGAAAACAGTATGGACAATTCTCAAAAAATTAGAATTTGATCTCCCATTTGACCCAGCAATACTACTCCTGGGAATATATCCCAGAGAGGCAAAAAAATAGTCGAAGTGACATCAGCAATTGTTTGTTCATTGCAGCACTCTTTACAATAGCCAGAATCTGGAAAAAACCTTAGTGCCCGAGAACAGATGACTGGTTAAAGAAACTTTGGTACATTTAGACAATGGAGTACTATGTAGCTGTTAGAAAAGATGAAGTCATGAAATTTACATACAAGTGGTACTACATGGAAAGTATCATGTTAAGCAAAATGAGTCAGAAAGAGCAGGATAGACACAGAAAGATTGCATTCATCTGGGGAACATAAAGCAACAAAACGGGAGACTAACACCCAGGAATGGCTGAGATTAGTACCAGGAATTTTGCTCCATGACTTGGAGGCCAGACACACGTGCTAGGGGAAAAGGAAGTTCAGAGAGAGAAGAGAGCACCAAATAAAGGGTGTTGTGAGGATCCTCCCAGGGTGGGAGAAGCATGCTGAAAGTAGACTATAGACTGAACATGATTGCCACTCAATGCCTCTCTTGCAAAACACAGGACCCAGAAGAAGAGAAAGAGAACAAGGGGGAATGCCCTGCCACAGAGGCAGGGTGGGATGGGGGGATGAGGGGTGGGAGGGATGCTTGGACCTGTGGTGGTGGAGGATGGGCACTGGTGGAGGGATGGGTACTTGATCACTGTATAACTGAAACCCAAGCACAAAAATTTGTAAGTCTATAACTGTACCTCATGGTGTTTCACTAATAAAATTTTTTTAAAAAAATTATAAATTATATTGAGGAAAACATAAGTAGAACACTTTGACACTGAATCTAGAATTATCTTTAATTATCTTTAATGATTCAATGCCTTTGACCCAAGAAAGGAATGCAAAAATGAATAAACAGGAGAATATCAAAGTAAGAAGATTCTGCACCACAAACGATGCAATTATCAGAATAAAAAGACCCCCCACAGACTGGCATAAAAATATTTGGTGCTGGAGAGATAGTATGGCAAGTAAGGTGTGCCCCTGACCTGTACTTACTCCTCCCCAGTACCCCATGTGGAACCCCAATCACCCCCAGGTGTGACCCATGAGCACACAACTGGAGCAAGCCTCGAACACTTCTGCCTCTGGCCAAACGTATATATAGATGGATATAGATATAAATATAGATATCGATAGATATTTACACCGACAACTCATTGAACAGAGGGTTACTATCCAAGATATTTGAATCATGGGGGCGTGGGTAAACAGGACCTTTCTCAAAGGAAACATAAAGCTAAATAAAAGGCATAGAAACGAAAATATACTCTACATCACTTATCACAAGGGGAATAAAAATCAAAATAATAATGAGATATCAACTAACACTAGAAAGACTGGCCCACATCACACAGAACAAAAACAACCAGCATAGGTGTGCATGTGGGCAAAACAGGGACCCTCTTTCCACGATGGTGGGAATTTTGACTGGTCCAGACTTTTTGGAAAACGATAGGAATATTCCTCAAAAAGTTAGGATCTCACTTATGAACCAGAAACTCTACTTCTTAGCATCTACCCCATATCAAAAAAAACCCAATTTTGAAATAATTGCACTACTATGTTCATTGCAGCACTATTCATAATATTAAAATTCTGGAAACAACCAAGTGTCCAAGAACAGATGAGTAGATAAATAAGCTATGGTAATACTGGAATACTACTCAGCTCTATAAAAGGTAAAATCATGAAATTTGTTGCTCTGTGGATGGATCCAGAGAACATCATGCTGAGTGAAGATAGTCAAGAAATAAGAAGGTAAAAATGTGCATCTTTTGCCATTTCTAACTTGATTGTTAAATTTGAGAGTTGTTCATCCTTCAGCAGTTTTATAATTTGAAAACATTGTCTCCCAATCTGTAACTTGACTTTCAGTTTTTTAATATTGGTTCTAACAGGGCAAAAGTGTTAAATTCTGATGAAGTGTGTTTGTCCATACTTCCTCTAATGTGTTTGTTTTTGGTGTCACTTAAGAATTCTTTGCAGTCTTATGACTGTTTTCTTCTATAGTTATTTTTAAAGAGTTTATAATTTTAAATTCTATTTTTAAGTCTATTATTAAGTTTTAGGTAATTTTGTGCGAAACATGAGGTTGATCTCGTGTTTCCTGTCTTACTCATACCCAATTAATCCCACATACTTCTCTGAAAAATTTGTATTTGTTCTACAACATTGCCTTTACATTGTGTAAGAACTTAACTGTCATATTTATGTTGGTCTGTGAATTCTCTGGTCAGTTTATGTGTCTAACTCTCTGCTGTTGTCATGTTATGTTAATCACTATAGCTATGGATTGGCCTTAATATGATCATTCCCATGTCATTCATAGTTTGGTTCTTCCCCTTTTTCTCTTTGGTTTAGTTATCTTAGGGGCCTGTGCTTTAACGTAGTTATCTTATTTAGAATATTATTTTCTTAACAATGTCACATCTACACTACCTGGCTTTGAATAACAATTGTAATAACTTATTTTTTGGTTTGCACTCTCTGAATGTTGCAATCAACGAATACAAAGTGAGAATTTTTCAAGTATTTAGGTCTAATATTTTTGTTCATAATTCTGTAATTTTCATCATAATGGTGAAGATCATGGAGATATGTGTTTTGCTAGATTTATACGTTTTAATTTCTTAGGATCAATGATAAATGTCTGCATTTTCTTTTATTTCATTTTTGACTTTTGGGTCACACCTGGCTGTGCTCAGGGCTCACTGCCATGCTCTGTGCTCAGAGACCACTCCTCAGGACCACATAGGCTCCTTATAGTCTCAGCTGCTACATTGTCCCTGAATGGTTCCATTTTAAGTTTTAATTTCCAATTCCTTGTTTCAGTATATAAGAAAGTGATTGGTTGCTTTTTTTGTTAATTTTGTGCCATACAGCCTTAATGAACTCACTAGTCCCAGAAGATATTAATGCAGATTCCTTGGGATTTTCTAAGTAGATATTCATATTGTAAGCATTGAGCCACTTTAAACTCTGAACACATTTCATTTCTTTTTCTCGCTGATTGCAGTAGCTAGAAATTCCAGCACTATACTAAATAGGAATGGTGAGAGAAGGCATTATTGTCTGACTCCCAATCTCACAGAGAAAACATTATCTTTCACATGGTCTAAGTGATAAGATTTTGGAGATGTTCTTTAGGAGATGAAAGAATTCCCCTCTGTTAATAACATTGTTAGTTTCTTTAAACTTGATTTAAACACTGTGATTTACAAAGATGTTTATAATACAGTTGTTTCAGGCATTCAATGTTCCAGCTTCCGAGATCAGACGAGATTGGGCGTGTTCAGGGTGGTATGGCTGTAGCACAGCGGGTAGAGTGAGAGTGTTGAGTTGTACGTGACTAACCCGGGTTCAATTCCTCCGCCCCTCTCGAAGAGCCTGGCAAGCTACCGAGAGTATTCGATATTTCGAGTATTTCATGCGCACGGCAAAGCCTGGCAAGCTACTTGTGATGTATTTGATATGCCAAACACAACAACAACAAGTCTCACAGTGGAGACGTTACTGGTGCCTACTCAAGCAAGTCGATGAACAACAGGAAGGCTGTGCTACAATGCTACAATGTTCCAGAAAACTCCCCCCACCAAGGGGACCTTCCCTCCACCCATGTCCCCAGCTTCCCGCCCATCACCAAGCCCGCCCCCTTGTACTTGATCACTTAAGCACTTGACATCCCTTTACTCATTGATTTGCTCAAGTGGGCGTCAGTAACGTCTCCTTCATCCCTGTCACATGCTCGTGTAGCCCAATGGCATCTGCTCGCTCCAGAAACACAAAGAGCCTCAAACCGATTGTTTGAGACTCGAACCGATTGTTTGAGCCTCAAACTAATTGTTCGTCAACCGATTGTGACGAAGAAGTCTGACCATCTTGTAGGTGGGTGACCACATGATCTTTTGATGTCCCACGGAATCCAGTCGGCAAGGGCTCTAGTTCAGCGGTTGTCTCCAAATCGCATTACGTGTCCAGCCCATCTGATTTTCGATGCCTTGGCAAATGAGACAGCGTCCCTGATTCTCGATTGTCAATGGAGGTAGAAACTCCAGATTCTTTCTCTCACTTAAGTGAAGCGTGATACTCCAAGCATAGCTCTTTCAACTCCTCTTTAGGAGACCTGAATAGTATTCTCATCCTGTTTTCATAGGGCCCAGGTCTCTGAGGCATATGTTAATGCAGAAAGAACAGTGGAATTGAAGAGATGTGTCCAGAGCCGTAGGTTCTTCATCTTCTTAGCTATTTCTTCAATGCTCTTGAAGGCGTTCCAAGTCATTCTCTTCCTCCTGTATAACTCAGGTGCCAGGTCATTTGTCATGTTGAGTTCTCGACCTAGGTACACATAACTGTTGCATTCGGAGATGTTTGTTCCATTGAGAGCAAATGGAATGTCAGGAACGAAACTGTTTCTCATAAACATTGTCTTTGTGAGATTCAGCTGTAGTCCGATCTTTTCACACTCATGGTCAAAGTCTGCCAGCATTTGTGCTGCTTGGCTAATGATTGGTGTTATTCGAATGATGTCATCAGCAAAGTGGAGGTGGTGTAATTGCTGACTGTCTACCTTCACTCCCATTCCTTCCCATTCCAGTCACTGCATGACATTCTTGAGGGTGGTACTGAAGAGTTTTGGTGGAATGGTAGCACCCAGCTGAACCCCTCTCTTGACATGGATGATCACTTTCTTGTAGAATGGTGAGATCCTGGTAGTGAATCCGTAATACAGCTAATGGAGGATCCTGATGTATTGAGTTTGAACACCCTGATTGGCTAGGGCTTCAATGACCGCTTTCGTCTCAACAGAATCAAAGGCCTTCTTTAAATCAATGAACATTAGACAGAGTGGCATCTTGAACTCCCGAGAAACCTCAATGAGCTTGGTTATCGTGTGGATATGGTCGATGGTGCTGAATCCTTTGCGGAACTCAGCTTGCTCGCATGGTTGCCCCCATGGCATATTCAATATTCAATATGCCAAAAACAAGTCTCACAATGGAGACATTATTGGCGCCCGCTCGAGCAAATCAATGAACAACGGGAGGACAATGCTACAGTGCAGTGCTATGTCATGGGTGAGGAAAACGGAACACAGAAATAACGTTAAGTAACCTGCTATATCAGCAAGCATCTTACTCAAAATTTAGATCTCAAGTTATGTGACTTCCAACTTCACACACTCAATCTTTTCCCAAAGAGACCAAGGCCAGATTTTTGGCAAGCACTTTGTGTTCCAAAGGTGGGACCTAGACTCAACTGGTCTGGCTTCTAAGTCAACTCTGCTTTCATTCTGCATCACGTTGATCTTGAGTGAATTCATAGGTCAAGGTTAAGGCCAGGGTCAAGTTAAAGGGGACACTGTCCAGTCCTAATCTGAAAAAGTAAAAACTCAAGGGACGTTAATGACTTCCCCCAACATCCCTGCCCTTTCTTTCTACAGCCCACAGTAGCAATCCCAAGAGATGCAACGGGGATGGGAGGCCCCTAGGGGGAAAGCTACCCCAAAGCCAGCGTCTGCCTGGCGTATCCCCAGCAAGGAGCATCTGCCAGCACCAGTGCGGATTATTTTGTTGCTGAGCACTGATTTGAGGACTACTTGCTGTGCTCCACAGAGAGGCTGGGTCTCCACTTCAGGAAGAGAGCAGCAGGGCAGTACCCAAAGTATTTCAGGAGGTCTTAGAAAGATTTAAAATGTTGTGGTGATTGATTTGAGACTATGACGGAAACTAGGAAGTCAGGAAGAAAACTCTCTGAAGAGAGAACATTTGAACTCACAGCTGAGCAACTAAAGGAATCAGCAGAAGGGTCAGTGTGAACCTGGGCAGGAACAGGCGGGGACATCCCAGGAAAGCAGGAGAGGGAGCACCGGCTGTGGGCAGCGACCAGCCTGCAGGGCCTCGGCAGAGGAAGAATGTGAATTCCATCTTTGGAGTGACAGAAGATTGATGGACAAGACAGGTCATTGTGTGCTGTGTGACTGTGCTTGGGGCATCCTCAGAGCTCAAGTCAGAGGCCCAAGAGATGCAAATGCCTGAGGACCGAGGCAGGCTCATCCTCTGCAGAATCACCCATTTCTTAGGACAAAGTGCCAGCTTATCTCACTTTTCTGTTTTATGAACAACATCGTTGCCTGCCCGGGGATAGGGATGAGGGGTCACTTCTGTTTTTGCAGTCCTGAAAGCATCTGCCATTCTGTAGTTCTTTTTTAAAAGTTAGTTAGAGCATTGCGAAGCCATCCATGAAGTTCTTTGACATATGAACTTTCTTACTGCACCTTAGCAAGATGCATGATTTTATAGGAAGCTCCTACCAGGGTGAAGACAAAAAGGTACTTGGGAATTGGAGTCTGGGAACACTAGCTCTGTCCCTCACGCCACCTAGATTCCTTCATCTAATGCAACGCCCCCTGTGTGCGGGGCCCCTGCGCCTCCCTCCCTGCTCTCACCCTGTTCCCAGGGCCCCCGAAGCTCCTCCAGCTGCTCTTCACAACAACACGCTCCACACTTAATCACTTCACTTAATCACTTAACTTCCCGTTAGTCGTCGATTTGCTCGATCGGGTGCCAGTAACGTCTCCATTTGTCCCTGTCGCGTGCTAGTGTAGCCCAATGGCATCTGTTCGCTCCGGGAACATGAAGGGCCTCAAACCGATCGTTCATGATCTTGACGAAGAAGTCTGACCATCTGGTAGGTGGACGGCCACGCGGTCTTTTGACATCCCGTGGAATCCAATCAGTAACAGCTCTAGTCCAACGGTCGTCTTTAAATCTCATTACGTGACCAGCCCATCTGATTTTCGACACCTTGGCATATGAGACAGCGTCCCTGATCCTTGATCGTCGACGGATGTCAGAACTCCGGATTCATTCTCTCATTTGAGTGAAACGTGATATTCCAAGCATAGCTCTTTCAATTCCTCTTTGGGAGACCTGAATGGCGTTCTCATCTTGTTTGCGTAGGGCCCAGGTCTCTGAGGCATATGTTAATGCAGGAAGAACAGTGGAATCAAAGAGATGTGCCCGGAGCCGGAGGTTCTTCGTCCTCTTAGCTATTTCTTCGACGTTCTTGAAGGCGTTCCAAGCCGCTCTCTTCCTCCTGCGCAGCTCGGGTGCCAGGTCATTTGTCATGTTGACCTCTCGACCTAGGTACACATAGCTGTTGCATTCGGAGATGGTCCTTCCATTGAGAGCTAATGGGGCGTCAGGAACGAGGCTGTTTCTCATAAACATTGTCTTCGTAAGATTCAGCTGTAGTCCTACCTTTCCACACTCACGGTCAAAGTCGGCCAGCATTTGTGCCGCTTGGCTGATGTTTGGTGTTATTAAAACAATGTCATCAGCAAAGCGGAGGTGGTGTAGTTGCCGACCATCTATCTTCACTCCCATTCCTTCCCATTCCAGTCGTCACATGATGTTCTCGAGGGTGGCACTGAAGAGTTTCGGTGAAATGGTATCACCCTGCCGAACCCCTCTCTTGACATCAACGATCACTTCTTTGTAGAATGGTGAGATCCTGGTAGTGAATCCGCAATACAGCTCACGGAGGATCCTGATGTATTGGGCTTGAATGCCCTGATTGGCTAGGGCTTCAATGACCGCTTCCGTCTCAACAGAATCAAAGCACACGCTCCATACATGGGTTGAGATCTTGCCTCCATCTCCTATGGGCAATTCTCTTTGGATCTCAGTTTCCTCACCCACAGACTGGGCTATGACAGCGAGTGTCATGGAGTGGATCAGAGAAGCACCTCTAGGCACAACTTTGTTAGGGTGCTTATTTTTAGTAAGTCTGCTGAGAGTGGCCAACCTGCCGGCTCTCAGAGAAGCATTAACAGGCCATTTTTAATATCAGTAACGTGGCCTAACAGGGCCACGCACCGGACTCCTGGCTCTCACCTGACGTGCTCCGTGCACACTCTGAGACCACCCTACCCCCACTTTGTAAATGAGGAAACTGAGGCATCGGTGACTAACAGCTGCGAAGGCCTTTGATGTGAGCCTGCATCCTGTTCCCAGAGACTGTGCTCGGAGCAGCTGACTCCACGCGCCCCTGCCCTTCCAGCAGCAGCTTCACCAGACGCATCTCTGCTCTTCCCTTGTGGCCACGCATCCCAAGGTCTGTGCCGAACAGAGGATCACGGCATGGGCAAGAGCCCTAAATCTGGCCGCCTCTGTCTGTAGCAGAGACTGCACTGGAATGTTCTAGAAGGGCTTCTATAGTCCAGTGGGTTTAGAGCAGAGCGGGTGTGGTTCATAGACTGGTTTGCCTAAAACCACCAGGCTTGGCGTTTGCATCTAAGTGTTCTTTGAGACACTGGTTCCTCTCTCTGCCTGGGCAGGGGGAGAGGTGCGGGGAACTGTTTGCGTCTCCGGGCTGTCTCCCCACAATGGCTCATGAGCAGACACTCTTCAGAGTTCACAGTGACCCTGAAACCTCCCCATAATCCATTCTGACTGGAGTTTTACTGGGGAGACAGGAAATCAGGCCCAGGGGAGCGGGATCTAAGGACCTGCCCTGGGGAACCCCTCAGCCCCCCCCGAATCTCTCGGACAGAAATCAGCGCCCAGCCAGACCTTGTCCCGCAGGCACGGGCCCTGCCCCCAGCCCCTCCTTCTCCCTACCCGGGCTGTGCCCCCGACAGCTCTGGAGGAAAGAGCATCACTTTTGCATTTCAGTTCAGTGGCTGGATTTAGGTCATTGTCTCGAAGGATGGTTGATGCGGTTGCTGGATAGTCTGTTTTCCGTTTGCTCACTTACAAGCCATTTCCAAGGCTCTTGTGGAAATCATTGTTAGTCATCTCTATATTTAGCCTTTAGCGCGATCAATTTGATGGCTTCGAATCTGAGACAAAAGAGAGAGAGAGAGAAGAGAGAGAAGAGAGAGAGAGAGCAAGAGAACATGTGTGGGGGGGAGAGACAGACAGAAGAAACAGGGTGGGATTCTGATAAGGATCTGAGTCCCCCAAATTTCCCCTGAGAGAACAGCTATGGATTCTCCGGCAGCGGCTGTGATTTTTGATAACAGATGCAAAGAGAGTTATTGAAATGTGCGTTTTTGTGTACTGACCATGCAGTGCCAAGCTGCTTTTCCCACAGCCCGAGTCGAATTGCCATGGGAACCACCTGTCTTCAGAGACAGGCTAGTGGACACAGCATCTGCCCCCAAGTACCCTGCAGAGCTCTCCCTGAAGCTGGTCTCCCAGGACCCTCCGAGACACCCCATGTCTCTGTGCCGGGGCACTGTTGGGCCTGATGCAGGGAGAAGGCCAGGGAGCGCACTCCTGAGTAAGCTGGGCCTGAACACAAGCTAGAGTCGCCTCCAGCCCACCTGGTTCTATGGCTCTTTTTGTTGTTGCTGTTCCAGTTTTTATTAAGGCACCGTGTATTTTCTATGCGGTTATTGGAAGAATTTTAACCCTTGCAATCATCAGGTACCACACCCACCAGCAGAGTGTTGACCTCCCTCCATTAGTGTCTCACAGTCCCCTTCCATCTGCCCTGCACCCCACACCGTCCATGGTCAGCTTAGCTGGAACCAGATCTAGAGTTCTATTGCCCTTTGCCGTTTGTGACTTGTGTTTCTCTCTGCTTGGTTCTGAGACACAAAGAGACACACACATATACACACACATATATACATACGTATACATATATGTTTAAACACACAAAAAATAAAAGGGCCGGCGGTCAGGCCGTTTCCCCACTCCACGGAGGTCGATGGCGATGGTCAGGTGAAGGAAGGAAACGAGGCCAAGCTGGTTGGTCTTAGCAGCCGTTTTTACATGGAAGAGATGTATGTCATGGAGGCCCCAGGATCTCTCAAGCACGTGCGCCTTTGTTCTCTCAGCTTCTGTCCTCAGCCCCATCTTCCCAGGTTCTCTGATGCAAGTGTCCCCCAGAGAGCCCTGAAATCTCCCTTATATACTTCATAGTACCTCTAAATGGCGCAATATAGTGATGTCATCAAAAGGAGTTACAGAAAGAACACTGAGGCAAAACATACATTGTTTCTTTACATCAGCAGGCCAGTAATCCTGGCTTCACCTTTTTACAAGCTATAAACACTTGGATTAGCACAACAAAGACCAGTCTGCTAGAGCTTGGAATCTACATCTCCAAAATCAGCCAGCCTGGAGCCAGGCATCTACATCCCAAAGATCAGGCCTGGCTAAGCACCTGGGATCTGCATACCTAAGGCCAGCTAGGTTCCTGTGAGATAAGAGAAACTACCTCAATATACTGAAATCATTTACTGAAGGCAGTTTGGAGGGGAGAAAGGTTCAGTCTCATCCAAGCTAGTCAGGACACACAGGAAAACTGCTTCTAGGACGTGTTTCTCCTCTCCTTGTCCAACCAACATATAAGCATACATAATAATCATTTCGTATGGACACAGTAAGAAATACTTTGAGCTTATAGAATTGCTCTCCTAGGGCCATCTTGATCTCAGACTGCAGTGCTCAGGCCAGATATCTTTCCTGTTCCTAGCAGCAGGGTCCTAGTCTCGTCGTTACTTTTGGATCATGACAGCATTTGCCTATGATCAAACTCTTAACTTATAGTTAAGAATCGTGGCACCTTGGCCTGGCCCATCGCGATGCCAGGGTAGCACATAACTTACCGGCTTGCCCTGGTTCCATCCAGTCCCTCGTCGGGACCCTGCCCTTGGGGTACTAGGAAGTGAGGGCAAGTGAGGCTTAAGCTGAGAAAGCAGATGCCCGGGAGTGAATAATATCCAAAACCAAATTATATCCAAATAATATCCAAATTATATCCAAATAATAACCAAATAATATCCAAATTCTAAGTTATAAAGCATAATATTAATTAATTGTCTTCCTGTATCTATACAAAAGGACACTGCATTAAAGTAAACTGCTCAAAAGACATAAGGAGAGGAGAAAGACAATATTAACTCACAGTACAGCTTCAGTGTCTAAGAAGGATGAGACCTTACAAATTGGTTGGGGAAGAGAGCATAGAAGTGGTTACAGACAAAGTAATGGGAGTGACTCTGGAGCACTGTGCTGGGTGCAACCTGATAAACCTAAGCTCCGTGTACTCCAGCACATATACACATACACACAACAAACACAAACACACAACACACATATACAACATGTATACACACCGACACATGTACACACATACACATATACACACAATGCATACATACACACAACACACATACGCACACAATGCAACACACATACACACATACGTATACCCACAACCCCACATACACACAACACACACAAACACACACACATCTCACATGATCTCTGAGGTTTCCTCAATCTTTCTCGTCTGTCATGTCAGTGGAGTGTCTTAGCTAACTGGCACCATTTATCCCCAAAAGGAGACCCTGCGAGAGACAATCACCAGGGGCTCTAGAACACCCTCTCAAGTGTTTTTATCTTTCCAGCAACTGGTTTGTGAAAATTAGTATCTTAAAATATTAAATCTTTTTAAAGTTTTATTAATTTTAGCCTGTTTTTCTTTTACCAAGCAGAAATTCTAATTTGGTGTAGTTCTATTTGTTTATTTTTTATTCTGTTGCTTTGTAAGTGGTATTGTTTCATCAAAAACACATCTGAAGGGGTATGGTGCCGCCAGAAGGTGAATCTGTACCTGTGAGGCGAGTGCATCAGCAGCCTGATGGCGCCTTCAGACTTCCAGATACTCCAAAATTGCTGCTGTGCCTTTGGCCAGACCCCAAAAACTTGGGGCAAAGTTTACCAAGAAAGTAAATAAGAGTGGGGACACAAATCCTTGCCTTGAGTGGAATTTCAGCGGTAATAGGGGAAAATTTATGCATTGAAATGAGATAAAACATTGATATCCAAGATGTATAAAGTTTTCACAAAGATCAACAATGAAAGATCCAAAAAAAAAAGTCGTAAAAAATGGGGAGTGAAAATGAACAGTGACTTCCCTTAGGAAGCCCAATGGATGACCAACAAGCACGTGAAAAATACTGTCACTTAATTTTAGAAAAATCCAAGATGACAATGGGTTAATATCTCACACGAGTGAGAATGGCACAAAAATATTGGTAACAATGTGTATGTGTGTGTGTGTGTGTGTGTGTGTGTGTGTGTGATGAAAGAACTCTCGTCCACTGCTGGTGGGAAAGTGTGTGGTTCAAACCCCATGGAGAGCAGTAGGGAGAGTTCTTAGTAAACTTAAAATTGAGCTGCCATACGACCCGGCAATTTCACTTTTTGGTATTTATCCCCAAAACACAAAAACATTCATTCAAAAAGATACATACACAGGATTACTCATTGCAACACTTAGTACAATTGCATAGATATGGAATCAACCTAGAGGCCCAATGATAGATAACTGTATCATAACACTGTGGTATATATACACCATGGAATACCATGCAGCTTTAAGGAATAATAAAACCATGCAATCTGCATGGTCTGGATCTAACTGGAAGATATCATGTCGAAAAAAGTAAGCAAAAAGAAGGACAAACACAGAACGATCTCCCTTATATGTAGACTGACTGGCCTGTGGCGTGCAATGTTTGAAAGGAGGAGGCCCGGATCTCCCTTGGACCCAGAGTATAGGGAGGATAAAGGCATAGAAAGGTAAAAATGAGGGTGTGGAGGAAGAAGCCATAGATGCGAAGCAATGGGGTGCAGGGGGGAAGGGGACCTGGTACATGAGTGGTGGAGAGGCACGATATGGCTAAGAATCCAAACCCAGATACAACATGAAAACAAGAAATCCAAATTTTAACCACCAAGCTTAGGAAGGTGCCTGTCTATGTGGCAGGCGGGGCGTGGGGCATGAGGTGGAGGGACCTGGAAACTTGGTAGAGGGAAGAACACCCTGAGGATGGAATTGATGCTAGGACATAGTCCATCTAAAACAACGGTAAACAACTTTGTAAATCATAAAATATTAAAGCATGAAATGGAAAATAAAGTATCTGCACGTGAAGTGCTAAGATGTCCTTCATACACCAAAAATACTATTTTATTAAAACACCACGATTTACAATGTTGTTCACAAGACAGTTGTATCAGGCATACAATGTTCCAGTATCAGTCCCACCACCAGTGGGACCTTCCCTCAATCAGTGCCCAGAGTTTCTCTCCCACCCCCAAAAGTGCCACCTTAGCAAGCACACAGTAAATTTATTTCATGTTGCTTGCTCCAACAAAACTTAAAGGAATGGCAAATGACATCTTCATGAGTAAATTAATAAAAGTCAATTTGTGGCGATTGCTGTGTGATTTGGCTGATAAAAGTAAATTTGAATCATATAATGCAATGTAATCTAATTCCTATTCTCGTAAATACATGAATAGAATTTTAACTCTTTTATCTATATTTGAAAATATCCTCCTTCATGGGCTGGAGCAATAGCACAGCGGTAGAGCGTTTGCCTTGCACGCAGCCAACATGGTCAACCCGAGTTTGATTCCTCCACCCCTCTCGGAGAGCCCGGCAAGCTACCAAGAGTATCTCGCCCGCACGGCAAAGCCTGGCAAGCTACCCATGACGTATTTGATATGCCAAACACAGTAACAACGAGTCGCACGATGGAGATGTTACTGGGCCTGCTCGAGCAAATCAATGAATAACGGGAGGACTGTGGCCGTGACTGTGACCTCCTTCATATTCAGGATCCATGGATCAGGTCTGCTGCCTACTATCCTCCCGGGCTGGAGAGCAAGGACTGGACCTGGACTCGCCGCAGGTTGGTCAAGGGGACAGCAAGCTGTGCAAGCCAGACCAATGAGTTCCGGTTCTATAACTTTGAAAAGTCATTAGAAATAGAGGTACTCTTCCAGCTGGGATAGTTGAGGAGGTGAGATGCAAACTGACCCCACAAGAAATGGGCCTGACACTAAAGAGAACATGCAACAGAGGCAGACCAAGTCAAGGCACCAAGTACCTGGCTGCTACTGCCTCGGAATCCACGGAGTCCCACAGGATTGGAGAAGCTGATGAACGAGTTTCTCTCAAGCTGGTCTGGGCTGTATTTCTGACACCTAGGACAGAGAAGGCTCCTGCAGGTATGATCCCGGCATTGCTGCTTAGTTTCCTTGAACCTCGGTTTCTTCATTCTAAAATGAGAACAAAAATATTTACCTCACATGACTTCTCAAAGATTTAAATAAGATGACTTATGTAAAGTTCTGGCAACTGGTAGGTTCACAGTAATGTTAGCTCCCTTCCCCAGCTTCCAAATATAGATAGAACTCAAATCTGGATCTAAGAGACACAACATGAGACAAGAATTAAGAGAAGATAGAAAAGTCTGACCCTTCCTTCGGGAAAGGGTATGATTCAGTTTTTTAAATAAGTTTTGTCCGTAAGAATTAGATTCAGCTATAATATTAGAAAACGTTTGAGATACTTGTGGGAACTCAGAGCTTGCATTTCTAGGTAGGATGCAGATTCCCAGAGAGCCCCAGAGTCTCCTCCAGGTCTCGGGGGCCTTGGCCTGTAGGGGGCACACGGAGGGGGAGAAGGCAAGGGCCAAAGCTGCACAGCCAAGACAGACAACTCCAGTCTCAGATCAGCTCATCAGTTCTTGCCACGTGGGGTCTTACTGACCACTCCTTGTCAAGTGGGGTCTTACTGACCACTCCTTGTCACGTGGGGTCTTACTGACCACTCCTTGTCACGTGGGGTCTTACTGACCACTCCTTGTCACGTGGGGTCTTACTGCCCACTCCCCATCACAGGGGTCTTTCCTGACCACTCCTCGTCACGTGGGGTCTTTACTCGCTAATGTTTGGTGACATTGATTTGATTTTGCTCCAATTTTAGCACTTTATCTTTTGAGTCTTTCCTTATTATCTCCCCGGAGATTTGCACAGATATCAAAAATAAATTGGTCAACTTGCTATATTCTAGCAATAGAATATCAGTTTTGAATTCAAGTTTTTCAATTTGTGAAAACTCCTAACTGGGCTTACCTAATGATTTACGTTTTAATCATTTGTGAATGCTACTTCAAAGCATGCAGTTAAAACCTAAAACCTACTTCTTTTGTACGGAATGAACCACCAAACACACCATCAATGATCCTTGGCTGTGTAAGCACCGACTTATGCCCAGCACCAGTCTGAGAAACGTGAAAAGAAAAAAGCAGACTGCTCAAATCTGGATGGGCAATTCTCACAATGCAGATAGACTCAGCATTTCACTGACATTGGTGCAGTCTGAGGTCAGAGAATGGCCAGGCCATGTAGCTAATTACCAAATGCCCACAATTACTGAAAGAAGAGCAATCACAATCACAAATCACAAATCATCCTGTTATTCGTCGCTTGCCTTGAGCAGGCCCCAGTAACGTCTCCTTCATCCTAGCCCTGAGATTATATTCAAGGCTCTTTAGGAGAATGAGACCCATCATTGTTACTGGTATTTGGCATATTGGGTACGCCACGGGGAGTTTGCCAGACTCTGCCGTGTGGGCAGGCTACATTCGGTAGCCTGCCAGTTTGTCCAAAGTAGGAATGAGATAATGAGATGTCATAATAAGATGTCGCGCGGCAAAGCGGTTCCAGGAGCTGGTTTTTATAGTCTCTGAGTCTTGGCCACTGATGGGATTACACGGCGCCAGGGGGCCAGTTGGTGGGTGTGATCCCCGCCTACTGGAATTTGGAGGATCTGGGTGAAGGATGTTCAGCCCCAATCTGAGTAGGCTTGGAGATCTCGACCCCGGAACCCGCATGCCTTTGTCCCTCTGCCAGTACCTTCATGTGTGCGGAGAGTGGTCTCAGCATGGTGGTGGCTGGTCCTGGAGGTCTTCGGCTGAAGACCTCCTAAAAGAAGAGCAACAAGACAGACATTCATTCTTAAAGAGTAGTATACAGACTTTATTTATTTAGGGAAGTAATAAAGTTTTTTTTAACTGAAACTTACTTACGAAGGTGTGAGGGAAAAGAAAGGAAGGAGTGCAAGTTGAAGAGAGAACACAGGCTCCTCCAGCGGAAAACAAGCAAAGGACAGAGACAGTCAAGCAAGGGATGTGTTCTAAGGAGCAGACGGGCTTCACGAGTGGGCCCAAGAGTGGATGGAACTTAGACGAACTGAGAGCAAAGGAGCTGAAGCTTGAGTTCTGGATCATGGGGTGCAGGGAAGCAGGGCAGAGCTCCTTCTGCTTGGACGGATGGATCAGTCGGACATAGAGGAGAAAGCCAGGCCAGGGACAGCAGACCCAGTGAAGACCGTGACAGACCCAAACGGAAAGTGTGGGGTAGCAGGGCATAGGGCACAGGCCACTGCTCGCAGCTTACGGGGGTCTGCACGTCCTTCCATTTTCCACTCCAACACCACCCAGCATAGTAAGTTTTCATCCTCAGACTTGTCACCTCCTGGCACAATCTAACATAAGGCTCCATGCAGAGCCTCAACGAGTAACATTAAGTCACAGGAAACAAGGGAGTGGCAGGTGGAGAAACAGGAAAGGAGCATAGTGACTGGGTTGTGACATTTACGCAAATTCTGGTAATTACTAGGCTTACCAGAAAGCTTCTCATTGACCAGAAACGGGACCCTGCCCACCTGCAGCTGTGAAGGCTGCAAAAGTGTGTGTGTGGCATTTTCAGTTTCACTGATGGGAATTTAGGCTCTGTGTAGGAGAAAGGATTGGGGGCAGAGATGACTACCGCATAGACCAGGTGAGAGTATCTTAACTCACTGATGAGGAACACGGAACGTAAAGAGGGAGATGGGGACCAGGGATATAGCTCAAAGCGCTGGAGCAGGTGTCTTTCACAGGTGAGGCCTCAAGTGCAATCCCTGGCACCACATGGTCCCTGAGTCAGACCAGAGGACGCCCTGGTGTTCTCGCCCTGCCCCCACCTCTAAAGAAGAGGAACGACAGTCATCTTGAAAGTTAGGATGGAATGCAGCGCTAAGGAGGTTTCAGATTCCTTAGATGATGCATCCCTAGGGGATGCCTTGGCACTGCCCTCAGTGGCCTGGTTCAGAAGTGAAGGGTCATGGAAATCTGCTTGTTGAAGGATGACCACCAGAGTGCCGCTGATAGCACCTGGTTGTCTAAGAGTGGATGCAGTGAGGAGGGGGTGCCCCTGCTCAGGAAGGCTGAGGGGGGGCCTTGGGCAGCCTGATCAGGCAATGTCCACCGCCACGTCTGGGCATGGTATGCTGCAGCATCAGAGGTCAATCTCAGGAGGTTCTGAGAGTTTGGAGCAGTACTGGATAAGCCATGACCTTCGAGGCAGGGAAGGAAGAAAGCAACGAACAGCAGCAGGATTCCCTGTTTACTATCTGGAGTAAAGGAAAAAGGTCCTGGAATCTTCCCCTGGCCCCGGTCAGATGGCGGGTGTCAGAGCACTATGCCAGCTTCTAGGAAATTAAGGAGAAACAGATACTAGTGGCCCCAAGGATGGGGCTATCTGCCACCTCAACTGTCAAGAACAAGGAGGAACTCGAAAGTTAAAGTGTTGAAAGAGAGCAACCTGCTCAAACCAAACTAAAACAGACTTCACTCAGACTCTGCAGGTAAAGCCTCCAAAGACAGCGATCACTGTGACTATTATTGAGTAAGTATATCTACCAAACAAGTCATATCATTTCACACCCTTGATACTTTATGAGAAACCACTCTAATTCTCATTTTCATATGGGAAAATTCAGTATTAATTTTCCATTAATACTAGGGGCATTAATTCACTTATAAATGTTCAGAGCTTCAAACACAGAATTGGACTTCAAAACATACCATGTTCAAAAGTGGAAGAAATACCTCACAACTTCTTACCAAATCTCCTTTAGTGCCTAACAGTTCCTTCTTTCTAAAAATCTTGGATAATTAAGAGAGAAGTCATCTTGTTGTTCCAAAAAAAACAACAGATGCAGTATGGCTTATTTTTGTGTGTGTCAGAAGCATTCTTCCCCTTCTTAACTACATTTCCATGATGTAAGATCTTTTAAAAATCAGTGCATAAATTCAGAGTAGTGTTAAGATTAGTTCAACGCAGATGATTATCTGCAAAGGATCAAATTCAACTGAACGCCCCCTCCCATCTCTGACTTAATGAAACAAACAGAGCTTTGATTCTAGTAGGATTTCATGGAAATGCAAAAGGAGATGGTTATGAGATGCCAAGACCTGAGACAAAGGTCTTTGCCAGTTTGTAACAAGACTGAAGTCCCACAGGAAGAAGTCTCCTGAACTGCAAAGGCTTCCAGCTCTCCTCTCTGACACCAGCCCTCTTCGAGGTAGGACACTGCAGGGTCTTGGCAGCAGGCTGCCTTCTGCATTACACGGCCCACCCTTCTAGCCCACCCACTTCCTCAATCCACGCTGTGGAAATGACAAAGAACAAGGGAACCTGGAATTCACAACTTTATTGCTGATTGACATTTTAGTGAAATAAGGAGGGATAACCTTGCCAGAGGAATGAAAGGTAATTCTGGAAGCGCAGAGAGATTCTAAGACATTAATAACACTGGCCCTCACTGACTGCTATTGTCTGCATTTAACAAACAACACAAGTCAACTTGCTGTGTGCATGCACTTGTCATTCCCGTCGTCTCCCATGCAGATTCTGAGGGGGCTGTCTCGAATTTATGAACTCGCCTCTCTGCCAAGCCAAGTACTTAGTTTTTACCACCGTTACTCCTTAACAAGATGAGTGTTTTTGTCCCTAATCCATGGAGGAGGAAATGAGGATTTGGATGTGATAAACATGAGATGAGGCCAATAAGTTGTTAGGCGAGGATGTTCCAACATATGCCTGCTGGATCCAACCCCATGTTGTTCTTCCAAGCGTCCAAAAGGGCAAATCAGCAGCAAAGGTTGCTCAACTGGGGCGGGAACGGCAGCCCCCCCCCCCCCACACACACCTGAGTTCACATGACCCAGAGAAGGACATACTGTTCCGTTCATCAACATGGTGAATGGAAAATGGGAAGATTTGAAAATTAAGGTGGAAATTAGGGTTCCGGACTGACAATGGTCTTGTCAATCTGACAATCACAGTGGTCTTGGTTGTGACAAATACACAGAGTATATCCGACTCAACACTCCTTTCTGTAAAGTGGACATGAGTGGAGACTTCCCTTTTCACCACCAACAACTGTGAAACTGGAAAAAAAATTGGCAACTGCTTCTTCAGGCCACTGTGAGCAGACAGTGAAGAGCAGGTATCCCTCGGCATAACTCCCAACAGGAAATCAGGGAATCCCAAGCACAGAAGAGCATTTTATTTCTTCCGACTTTCTTCACTTTTTAAAAAAAAATTTTTCTTAGTGAAACACCATGAGGTACAGTTATAGACTTACAAATTTTTCTGCTTGGGGTTCAATGATCGAGTACCCATC
This sequence comes from Sorex fumeus, assembly GCF_029834395.1. Taxonomy (NCBI): domain Eukaryota; kingdom Metazoa; phylum Chordata; class Mammalia; order Eulipotyphla; family Soricidae; genus Sorex; species Sorex fumeus. Next base: position 34,091,221 of record NW_026606090.1, on the reverse strand, counting down.
ACTCCACCAGTGCCCATTCTCCACCACCACTGATCCCACCCCCCATACCCCTCAATGCCCCCCCATGCCACCATGCCTCTGTGGCAGGGCATTCCCTTTTGTTCTCTCTCTCCTTTTGGGTGTTGTGGTTTGCAAAAGAGGCATTGAGTGGCAATCATGTTCGGTCTATAGTCTACTTTCAGCATGCTTCTCCCATCCTGGGAGGATCCTCCCAACACCCTTTACTTGGCATTCCCTTCTCTATCTGAGCTGCCTTTTCACCTAGCACGTGTGGCTGGCCTCCAAGCCATGGAGCAAACCTCCTGGTACTAATCTCAGCCACTCTTGGGTGTTAGTCTCCTATTTTGTTACTTTATGTTCCCCAGATGAATGCAATCTTTCTATGTCTGTCCCTCTCTTTCTGACTCATTTCACTTAACATGATACTTTCCATGTAGTACCACTTGTATGTAAATTTCATGACTTCATCTTTTCTAACAGCTACATAGTACTCCATTGTATAGATGTACCAAAGTTTCTTTAACCAGTCATCTGTTCTTGGGCACTCAGGTTTTTTCCAGATTCTGGCTATTGTAAACAGTGCTGCAATGAATAAACAATTGCAGATGTCACTTCAACTATATTTTTTTGCCTCTCTGGGATATATTCCCAGGAGTGGTATTGCTGTGTCAAATGGGAGCTCAATTTCTAATTTTTTGAGAATCGTCCATACTGTTTTCCAAAAGGGATGAACCAGTCGGCATTCCCACCAGCAGTGAAGGAGGGTCCCTTTATTGCCACATCTGCGCCAGCACCGGTTGCTTTTGTTCTTTTAGATGTGGGCCAGTTTCTGTGGCGTGAAATGATATCTCATTGTGGTTTTGATCTGCATCTCCCTGATGATTAAGGATGTAGAGCATTTTCTCATGTGCCTTTGAGCCATTCGGATTTCTTCTTTGAGAAAGTTTCTGTTCATTTTTAATGGGGTTGGATGTTTTCTTCTTGTGGAGTTCAACCAGTACTTTGCATATCTTTGATATCAACCCTTTGTCAGATGTGTATTGAGTGAATGTCCTTTCCCATTCTGTAGACCTTCTTTGTATTTTGGTCACTGTTTCTTTTGAGGTGCAGAAGCATCTTAGTTTAAGATAGTCCCATTTTCTATCTTTGTTTTCACTTGCTTGGCCAGTGGCGTGACATCTTTGAAAATACCATTAGCTTCAATGTCATGGAAGGTTTTGCCAACTTTGTTTTCAATGTACCTTATCTGATCTGATGTTGAGCTATTTAATCCATTTTGATCTTACCATTTTGTACATGGTGTTAGGCAGAGATATGATCCCATTTTTTGCATGCATCTGTCCAGTTTTTCCAGCACAATTTGTTAAAGAGGCTTTCCTTGCTCCACTTCACATTTCTTGCTCCCTTGTCAAAGATTAGATGATCATGTGTTTGGAGGGAGATGTCAGTATATTCAACCCTGTTCCATTGGTCTGCAGCTCTGCCTTTCTGTACCATGCTGTTAACAACAGTACCATGCTGTTTTATTACTGCTTTGCAGTAGAGATTGAAGTTAGGGAGTTTGATTCCTCCCATTTTCTTTTTCCCAAGAATGGCTTTAGCTATTCGTGGGGGCTTATTGTTCCACATGAGTTTCAGGAGTGTTTGCTCCATTTCTTTGAAGAATGTCATGGATATTGTTATAGGGATCACATTGAATTTGTATAATGCTTTGGGAAGTATTGCCATTTTGACAATGCTAGTTCTCCCAATCCATGAGCAGGGGATATCTTTCCATTTTCTCGTGTCCTCTTTTATTTCCTGAAGTAGTGTTTTGTAGTTTTCTTTGTACAGGTCCTTTACTTCCTTAGTTAAGCTGATTCCTAGGTACTTTATTTTCTGGGGCACAATTGTGAACGGAATTGTTTTTTATGTCACTTTCTTCTCTCTCACTATTTACATATAGGAAAGACATGGGCTTTTGGGTATTGATTTTATAGCCTGCAACTTTACTATACAAGTCTATCGTTTCCAAAGTTTCTTGGTAGAGGTTTTAAGGTTCTCTAAGTATAGTATCATATCATCTGAGAATAGTGAAAGCTGGATTTCTTCCTTTCATACCTGAATGCCCTTAATATCTTATTCTTGCCTAATCTCCATAGCAAGTACTTCCAGTACTATATTGAACAGCAGTGGAAAGAGTGGGCATCCTTGACTCATCCCTGATCTTAGAGGGAAGGCTCTCAGTTTTTCCCCATTGAGGATGATGCTTGCTGTAGGCCTGTGGTAGATGGCTTTATCTATATTGAGAAAAGTCCCCTTTATACCCATTTTGGTGAGGGTTTTCATCATAAATGGGTGCTGGATCTTGTCAAATGCTTTCTCTGCATCTACTGATATGATCATATGGTTTTTATCTTTTCTTTTGTTGATATGGTGGATTATGTTGATTGCTGTCCGAATTTTAAACCATCTTTGCATCCCCGGATGAATCCCACTGGTGTATGATGTATGATCATGGTCATGGTGTATGATCTTTTTGATGTCTTGTTGAATTCTATTTGCTATTGTGTTAAGAATCTTCACATCTGTGTTCATCAGGGACATTGGCCTATAGTTTTCTTTTCCTTTTGGTGTCTTTGTTTCCTTTTGGTATTAGAGAGATATGGGCTTCAAAGAAACTGTTTGGGAGAGTTTCTGTTTCTTGAATTTCCTGGAAAAGCTTGAGAAGAACTGGAAATAGGTACTCTTTAAATTGTTGGAAAAATCCGCTAGTGAATCTATCTGGACCTGGGCTTTTGTTTTTGGGAAGACTTTTGATTACAGTTTCAATTTCCTTGATGTTAATAGGTCTATTCAGGTACTCTAGATCTTCTTGATTCAGCCTTGGGACATTATAGAAATCCAGGAATTTATCCATTTCTTCTAGGTTCTCTTATTTCATGGCAGACAGACTTTCAAGTAGTCTCTGATGATCTTTTGAATTTCTTTGGTTTCTGTTGTTCTATCACCCTTCTCATTTCTGATTCGGTTTATTAGGGTTCTCTCTCTCTTTCTTTGTGAGTCTTGCTAGTGGTTTATCTATCTTATTTATTTTCTCAAAGAACAAGCTCTTGGTTTCATTGATCTTTTGGATTTTTTTTTTTTTGGTTTTCGTGTCATTGATTTCTGCTCTAAGTTTTATGATCTCTTTCCTTCTGCCTGATTTGGACTACTTTTTGTAGATCCTTTTCTAAGATCTTGAGTTGTGAAGTCAAGTTGTTTATCTTTTGATTTTGTCTTTGACTTCCTTCCTGACCCACTCATTGTTCAACATTGAGTTGTTTAATTTCCAGGTGTTTGATTTGTTTCTTGGTGTCTTTGTGTGATTCGTTTCTATCTTCAGTGCATCATGGTCTGAAAAGATTGTTGATATTATTTCTATCTTCCTGATTCTATTGAGCTATGTTTTGTGTCCTAGCACATGGTCTATTTTTTAAAATGATCAGTGTGCACTGGAGAAGAATGTGTATTCTTTCTTTTTGGGCTGTAAAGCCCTGTATAGATCTATAAGCCCTCTCTCTTCTATTTCTTCTTTCAAAGCCAATGTTTCCTTGCTGCATTTTGTTCTTGTTGATATATCCAGAGGTGATAAGGCGATGTTGAAGTCTCTGGCTACTATTGTGTTGCTAGAAATGTCCTCCTTAAAATCTGTTAGCAGTTTTTAAAAAAATATTAAGCTGTTCCTTCATTAGGTGCATATACATTTAATAGTGTGATTTCTTCCTATTGTACGTATCCCTTGATGAATAGAAAATAGCCTTCGCTTTCCCTTCTAATCTTTTTTCAACCTGTTATTGATGTTGTTGGATACTAGTATGACCACCCCAGCTTTTATGAGGGAGCTGTTTGCTTGCAGGATTGTTTTCTATCCTTTAACTTTGAGTCTGTGCTTGCTCTGATTTTTCAGATGAGTTTCTTGTAGGCAGCAGAATGTTGGGTTCTGTCTCTGAATCCATTTTGCCACTCTGTGTCTCTTGATTGGTGAATTTAGACTGTTGATGTTGAGAGAGATTATTGTTATGGGGTTTTGTGTCATCTTTCTGTAAGAGTCTGTTTTGCTTACAGGGTTTGTCTTGTCTTATAGTAGCCCCTTTAACCTTTCTTTTTGGTTTGTTTTTGAGTCTATGAAGTTCTTGAGCTTCTGTTTATCTAGAAAATAGTGTGCTGTTCCATCGAGTTTGAGTGAGAGTTTAGCCAGATAGAGTAATCTTGATGAAGCGTTTATTTCAGTGAGTTTTTTCACTATATCTCACCGTTGCCTTTGGTCTTGGATGGTTTCCTCTGATAAGTCTGCTGTGAATCTAAGGGGTGCTCCTTTGCATGTGATTTACTTCTTTGACCTTGCTGCTTGCAGTATTGTGTCTCTATCGGCAGCATCTATCATTCTAACTATGATATGTCTTGGAGTGTTTTTGTTAGGGTCTCTTTTAGCTGACGCCCTTCGGTCTCCTTGAATCTGAATGTCTGCATTGTCGAGCTCTGGGAATTTTTCAGCAATGATTTGTCTAACCGTGGCTTTTTCATTGGGATTGTTTCCCTGAGCTTCTGGTAGTCCAATGATTCTAATTTTGTTCCTCTTGGAATTATCTCCTAGGACTCTGATTTGCTCTAGAGCTATTTTAAGGTCCCTTGCCATTGTTTGTTGTTGCCTGTTGGATTGGTGCAACTGATCTTCCAGCTCACTGATTCTGTCTTCAGCTGTGGTCATTCTACTGTTGAGGGCACAGACTGAGTTTTTTATTTTATCTACAGAATCTTTTATTCGTGACATTTCTGTGCAGAGTTTTCCAATTTCTGCTCTCATTTCTTCCCGTAATTTCTCGATTGTTTCTCTCATGTTACTGGATATCTGTCTGACTGCTTTATTGAGTTCATTAAACATCTTCATTACTTCATATCTGAATTCTTTCTCAGAGAAGTCCTTTAGGTGAGTAGCACCTCCTGAGGCTTCTGGGCTCTTTTCATCGTCCTCCCCATGTGGTGGGGATTTGCGTTGTTTCTTCATGTTGGTGTGTAAGTTCGGGGACTGAGATATTTCACTAGATTTCTTGGTATGACTAAACTACCTGCAGCTGCATGAGCGTTGGCCCGCCTAAAATTAGGCCACGCCCACTTCTACAGAAGCCAAGTCCACTTCTGAAGAGTCCATACCCCATGTATACCCGGTGTGTATGGAGGGTACTAGCTGGGAGGGAAGAAGACCTGCACAGCGTTGGAGACGAAGAGGAAGAGGCTCAAGGATGCTGTCGTCCCAGGGTCCTAGAGGACGCCTGGGGTGCTTTAGCAGAGAAAGCAAAGTCCCAGGTTCAAATACTGGCGGGTTAACTGACCTGGAAGGGGAAGAAGACTGGCACAGCGTTGGGGACAAAGAGAAAGAGGCTTACAGACGCTGTCGTCCCAGGGTCCTAGCTTCTTCTGACTTTCTACCTGAGGGCACTTTCTAAATAACAGAAAGCAGAACTGAAGTAGAGAGCAAGATTCTCACTGGATGGGAGGAAAGAGTAGTGACTCATGCATAAGACTACTGAAATTTGAAATACAGTGCGTGAAAGAAGCTGTACCAAGTTGTTCCAGAAGTGTGCATAATAGGGAACATCTTGAACCTATGGTAAACTCTATATCTCTCTATATCTACTATTATAGTTATGATAACATGATGTTGAAGCTAGAGGACAAACTTCCTGTACCCTACCACCACCAAAATGCCCATGTCCATCCACCTCTGTCCTTGTATCTTCATTCCCTCCACTCTCCCTCTTTCACTTGTGAATCAGTTTTCTAATCCAAAGACAAGATTTTACAGAAGAATTTTTTGAAGTGTAAAGCAGGTTTTATTTCAGGAAGGGGGGGTGGGTAGAGAGAGGGAAAGAGAGAGAGGGGGGAGAGAGGGAGACTAAGAGGGAGAGAGAGGGAGGGAAAGAGCAAGAGAGGGAGGGAGATGGAGGGAGGGAGGGAGAGAGTAAGGTAGTGGGAGGGAGAGAGGGAGGGAGAGAAGGATGGAAGGAGAGATGGAGGAAGGAGAGAGAGGGGGAGGGAAAGAGAGAGATGAAGAGAGAGAGGGGGAGAGAGAGAGAGAGAGGATAACGTGCTTAAGAGAGAACAAAATGCTCCAAGAGTGGAGAGGGAGCCAAAGTCACACCCCAGCATTGGATATGAGAGAGTCAAAGTCCACCTCTCAAGAGGGGAGATGCAGGTGACATGTGTGGCCGGGCACCCCATCCCTCAGCATCAACACATGGGCACAAGCGGCACAAGGGCTGGCAGTGTATGTGCACATTTCCTTCGTTCAAGTTGGCTAATTTTATTTTTATTTTTGGGTCACACCTGGTGCTGCACAGGGGTTACTCCTGGCTCTGAACTCAGGAATTACTCCTAGTGGTGCTCGGGGGGGACCATATGGGATGCTGGGAATAGAACCCGGGTCAGCCGTGTGCAAGGCAAACACCCTCCCCACTGTACTATCACTCCAGCCCCTCAAGTTGGCTATTATAGAGTTTCTCCCAAGCTGTCCCACGTGGGCCTTTCTCCCTAGGTAAGACTCCATTGCTAGGGTGGCACGAAGCAGCACGTGGCCTTCTTTGAAATTTCTTTGCGGGCCTCTTCCTGCTAAGCTTCTCTCAGAGGAGAGTCCAGCCTTCTCTGGTCTGTGCTGGCGCCAGGTAAAGGTCTTATCAAGCCTTAGTTCCTGTGTCCACAGGATAGGCCCTGACAGCCTTAGGGCTGGTGGTTCTATTATTTCCCAAGAACTCATTGTCATGGGATGGGGTGGTCCTTCCCTGTCTGCCGGCCTGATCCATATTCCTCCCACGAGATTTCACTCCCTTCAATCTTCAGGTGGGTGAAAGTCCATCTTCTGGAGCTTCTTTGTGCTGCCAAAAGACTCTAGACCTGTCTGCACAGGGGCTGGACCTTCTTGCTACTCTCGCTCTACTGGGGCCTGGGCAATGTTCACTGACATTACTAAAATGTCTATAATTGCAGTATTAAAAGAAAAGACAGAAGGCCAGAGAGAGAGCACACTCAGTAGGGTACTTGCCCTGCATGCAGCCAACCTAATTTCAATCCCTGGCACTACATATGGTCCCTTCTGCCCCACCAGGAGTGAACTCTCAGTGCAGAGTTGGGAGTAAGACCCGAGAACCCCCAGGTATGGCTCTAAAAACAAAGTCAATAAAAAGAGAGACAAGGAAAAAATATAACAGCAACATTGAAAATATAGTAGTGAAGACCTGAAGGAGGAAGTCAATAGAGTTTTTAAAAACTCAAAACAATTTTAAACTGCTTAATTTTTAAAAAGCAAAGGGCTTATACGAATACCTTACAATTATTATGACAAAAGGTTAATGAGCACATAAAAATCAATCCAACGTCATCACTAAGCATAAAAAAGAAAACAATAGTGAACTGCAACAACATTATAATGGCAATGATTTTTAAAAAAAATTTTATTAGTGACACACCATGAGGTACAGTTGTAGACTTACAAATTTTGGTGCTTGGGTTTTGATTATACAATGATCAAATACCCTTCCCTCCACCAGTGTCCATTTTCCATCACCATACATCCCAGTATCCCTCCCACCCCCCCAACCCCCATCCCACACTGCCTCTGTGGCAGGGCATTTCCTTTTGTTCTCTCTCTCCTTTTGGGTGTTGTGGTCTGCAAAAAAGGCATTGAGTGGCAATCATGTTCGGTCTATAGTCTACTTTCAACATGCACCTCCCATCCTGGGAGGATCCTCCAAACACCCTTTATTTGGTGCTCCCTTCTCTATCTGAGCTGCCTTTTCCCCTAGTATACCCAGCTGGCCTCTAAGCCATGGATTAATCCTCCTGGTACTTATCTCGGCTATTCTTGGGTATTAATCTGCTATTTTGTTACTTTATGTCGAATGGAAATGATTTTTAAAGTCTAACAAGAACACCTAATATTAAGAGAATATTCTGAAAATATTCTGAGTTGTGCAGGAGGAAAAGAGTTGCTTGGAACGCCTTCAAGAGCATAGAAAAAATAGCTAAGAGGGTGAAGAACCTTTGGCTCCAGGCACATATCTTCGGTTCCACTGTTTTTCTTGCATTAACATATGCCTCAGAGACCTGGGCCCTATGAAAACAGGATGAGAATGCTATTCGAGTCTCCCAAAGAGGAATCGAAAGAGCTATGCTTGGAGTATCACGCTTCACTCAAGTGAGAGAAAGAATCCGGTGTTCCAACCTCCATCGACGATCAAGAATCAGGGACGCTGTCTCGTTTGTGAAGACATAGAAAATCAGATGGGCTGGACACATAATGCTATTTGGAGACAACAGCTGGACTAGAATTGTTACCGACTGGATTCCATAGGATGTCAAAAGATCGCATGGCTGCCCACCCATGAGATGGTCCGACTTCTTCTTAAAGACCCTGAACAATCAGTTTGAGGATCTTCATGTTCCTGGAGTGAGCGACGCCATTGGGCTACACTAGCATGTGACAGGCATAAATGGAGATGTTACTGATGCCCACTCGAGCAAATTGATGAGTAACGGGTTGTCAAGTGAAGTGATCAAGTGATTCTGAAAATATAGTGAGCATAGAGAGTAGTCAGAACTTTTATTTATTATTGGTAGGATTCCTCTTTGGGAATCTGGAATTCTGAACTCCGTCGACGGTCGAGAATCAGGGACGCTATCTCATTTTTCAAGGCATCGAAAATCAGATGGGCTGGACACATAATGAGATTTGGAGACAACTGCTGGACTAGAGTCGTTACCAACTGGATTCCACAGGATGTCAAAAGACTGCGTGGCCGCCAACCTACCAGATGGTCAGACTTCTTCGTCAAGACCCTGAATGATCGGTCTGAGGCTCTTCGTGTTCCTAGAACAAGCAGATGCCATTGGGCTACACTAGCACATGACAGGGACGAATGGAGACATTACTGGTGCCCGCTTGAGCAAATCGATGAGTAATGGGATGTCAAGTGATCAAGTGATTGGTAGGATAATAAAATGATCAAATCACTTTGAAAATTCTTTGTTAGTTTCTCATAAATATGAAATAAAGACCTCTCCTATCACCTAGTTTATTCTAATCCTCAATATTGAAGCAAGAGGAAAAACCTTCTTAAAATTCTCATAATAGTTTTATTTTTAATAGCTCAAACTATAAATCCTTAAAATGTTCATCTAATAGGAAAAATCACAGAATGCCCATACAAGGGAATTCAGCAACAAAAATGCTACTAATTCACCTAACAACATGCATGAGTCTCAAAAACAGTATTCTAACAAAATAAACCAATGTGCACAAAAGTATATTTGTATGAATCTCTATATATGTGAAATTCTAGAATAGGCAAAATCCATTTTACTGATAAATGGGGGAAAATGATCCTCCTTGGGGTTAGGGATGAAGGATTAAGCGTTGATTGAAAAAGAAATCTAAATTTTCCTAGCACAACGCAAGTGTTCTCTAACTTGGTAAGTTGTAAGTTACATAACTGGTTGCATTTGATAAAAGTCATGTGACTGTGTTGAAGAACAACGTTTCACAGAAGGTGAAATTAAGTAAAGGAATTAAATCGATAAATAAGAGAAAATAAGAGAAATTTCTTCTTTGCCTATCTCACGTGAGAATCCAGGGGATCACACTTTGTAGTTAGTTGACTAGATCTTCCTGTGTAGTGCGAATCACGAATCACGACCATCCTGTTATTCGTCGATTGCCTCGAGCAGGCCCCAGTAACGTCTCCTTCGTCCTAGCCCTGAGATTTTTTTAAAAAAGTGCCATATTCGAGGGCAGGCAGTAATATTATCACCATTTTTACTATACGCATCATAGGACTTTCTATTAAATCAGTTCATTTCACCTATCACAGAAGGACGTCCGACTCATGACTTAAAGTCACCCTTCCTAAATAATTAGCCATTGATATTAGATAATCACCTCAATATAGAATTTGGGGGGACTTGTCAACTCTGCTATATGTGAGTCTTCACATGCTTGGCCAGCACTATCAATGCCCTGCCCGACAGCACTCCAACCAGCCACACTTTCCAGGACAGAGGGGACCACAGTGAAGCCTGAGATGGCCTCAGAGACAGGGATGTTCTTCACGAACCTCCACTGGCCTTGTCTGAACTTAGGCTTCGTGATCTGAGACAGCATCGAAGCCCGGCGTCTACGAACCTGAAACTGTGGAGTTGGAGAGATATGGGCGGGGGGACCCCCACACCGCTGGCCTTCACTCTGCCCACAGGCATTGGGAAGCATCTCTGGGCTGGAAGACTGAGCTGAATCTCCTAATCGATAAACATTGTCAGTTTGATGGTTTTCCTTTGGGAAGGCGACCACTTACTCTTGCCTTCAAGGAAAAAGCTCTCAGAAAGATGTGAAACTCATGATTTTTCTAGAACCAACATCCCTCTCAGTATAAAATTTTAAATGTGATTAAATCTTGCCTTGTTTGCGAGTTTTCTGGATTAAATTTTGTCCTCCTGAAATGTGTATATATAACTATGAACCTCAATAGCAGAATGCGGTCTTGTCTGAAAGGGAAGTTTGGACACAGGAACGCACATTTGTACGCTTGTGTGAACACAAACATGGCCTCCTGCAAATGAGTACGCCTGGAGTAGAACCTTCTCGTCACAGCCCGCAGAAAGAACCAACCTGACAACTCCTTGAGTTCAAACTGTCAGAGTCCAGACTGACATCATTCAGTTGTCAGGCTGCTCAGCCTGTGGTATTTGGTTACAGGCCACCCTGGCGAACTGACCAATGACCCCCTTGGAACACCAGTACACGGCAGACACTTCATCTTCCCCATAGAGCTGTTTCCCTTCCAGCCGGGGCTGAGGACCTCAGGGAGGCCTTTGCAGCATCCTCCCTTCGGCGAGAAGCAGACGACGGGCTCTGACACTGGAGCCTCACTGCTTCATTCAGCCTCCCTCTCCCCGCCAGTCTGTTCTCCAAACCCTCCTGGCAGCTCGGCCCTGGGTGCTCTATCCCCATCGCTGAGCAATCACTGAGTCACAGCGTCACATTCCTGACAGTCCTGGGCTCTGGGCCCAAGGCTTCCTCATCGTCCCATGGACGCCCCCGCATTGGTCCTCACAGTCTCAAGCCTCGGAACTTCAGGTTCTGTGGGTCCCTTCCCCGTTCCCGCAAGTGATGCCATACCCTGGAACCCCGCCCCAGCAGAAGCGGCTTCCTGGGTATTTCTGCTCGTGTCACACGGCTGAGTTTCTCCCCCACAAAGTGCCCCAGAAGACGCCCAGCAAACCTCCTCCCACGACTACTAAAACAGCACCCGGGAAGAATGGACGTTCTTTGAAGGCTAGGGCCCACAGGCTATGGTCAGGCAGTAACTCTCGCCACTGCATCCTAATGCCCACTTTGCCCCCGATCCCAGCTCTGGTCACTCGCACCCTTACGAATGACCCAGGTCACTCTTGTTCCAGCCTGGCCGTGACCCTCTGCTTGGGTTTCTGTGTGCAGCCTCCAGCTTCACGCTTTCCCACTCCTCTTCAGTCTTCCTAGTGTCACACTTCTCACACTAGTGTCTCCCTCGAAACTCTCAATATCCCTACACTACCAACGTTTTCTTCTTTCCTATTGTCCCAGTCACCCTCCAACTTGACCGAGGTCCCGGCTACCACCCAAACTCACCTGAAGGTGCTGACTGTCTCCATTCTGAAGTGGCCATGTGGGTGCTTCTGGATGTGACAAAGGCTGCTCTCTTCCTCCTCCTCCCCCTCCTCCTCCTGGACCCTCCTCTTCTTCCCTCCCCCCTCCCCCTCCTCCTCCCCCTCCTCCTTCCTGTCTCCCTCCTTCTCCCTCCTCCCCCTCCTCCTCCTACCCCCCACCCCTCGTCCTCCTCCCTCTTCTCCTCCTTCTCCTATCCCCCTCCTCTTTACTCTCCTCATCACCTTCCTCCTCCTCCTCCTCCTCCTCCTCCTCCTCCTCCTCCTCCGTCTTCCTTCTCCTCCTCATCCCCACCCAGTGGTATTCAGGATTTACTCCTGGCTCTGCTCAGGGATCACTCTGGACGGTGTTCGGCAGACCATATGGGATGACAGGGATTGAACCTGAGTTGGCTGCATCAAGGCAAACATTTTCCCTGCTGGACTGTCACTGCAGTCCCTGATCCCTATTTTGCAGTTCTAAGCGGGGCACCCAATTCTGGCTCTTTTCTCTCCAGTCTGAAAATGGTGCTCTCCTCCCCAATAGTAGCCCCCCGCCCCCTCAAGTCCTCCCGCACTAAGTCCACCCCAGCCTATTTCCTCACTCTTGCATGGAGCCCTGTGATTAGGGTCTTCCTGCTGCCCGTGTTCCCAACACTTCTCCCTGGATACCTGGAGCTTTCACGGACCTTCAACCCAACTTATTCCAAATAGTTACGTGTCCCTCCAGTGAGATGACGCAGCCTGGGAGAAGGAACAGGAATCCCGCTCACACCCCTGTCTGCAAAATCCACCTACGACATCGAGGCACAAAAGCCGCCACCCAAGAATCAGCTGCTGCAGCTCAGCCAGATGATGAGAATTTCAAAGAAAACTTTCCTAGGAAAAAAATGTGCCCTTGGTGCTGGAGCAATGGCACAGTGGGTAGAGTGTTTGCTTTGCACACGAGAGACCCGGGTTCGATTTCCAGCATCCCATATGGTCCCCTGAGCACTGCCAGGAGTAACTCCTGAGTACAAAGCCAGGAGTAACCCCTGTGCATCGCCGGGTGTGACCCAAAAAGAAAACAAGTGTGCCCTGGCTAAAGTTTTCAAATACTCTTTTTTCTTTTCCTCTGGGTGATTCCATGTTCTTTTAGTACTAAGCAACCCCCCAGTCAGGAATGCAGTGTCCTGATTGGGCGAGTGCCCTGTGCTCTGTTCCAGCTCTGACTGCACGGAGCTCTCTCCCTCCACACTCCCGTTGTTTGCCCGCCCAGCGCCTCTGGCTCTGCTCTGCCTGGCCCTGTTCACGGACAGCAGCTCAGGGTTCAGACTGGAGTCCACAGATCAGTCCCGCGATCCCAGCTGAGTCCTCCAGTCCCATGGAATTTCTGTTAGAGAAGCCGCTTGGGGTTTGCTCTTGTTTCCTTATGACTGGCAAGAGGGAAGAAGGATGGAAATAGATTCCTGTTACAAGTCACGGTGCCTGTGCGAGAATCACTGCACAACAAAGGGAATTCATTTTCTCGCACTGCTTGTCGGTGCACGATTTGTTTATTCGCCGAGCAGCAGCGTGGGGCCCGAATACAAAGGAGCAGGCAGAAAGCCTGCAGAAGGGTTTTCAAATGGTGTTTACATTCCTAGTAAAGTTCAGTCTTGATGTCACAGCGGGAAGGCAAAATTATAAAAGTACATAATGTACTTTCGAGATAATGGAGCTGCCTCCAGAGGAAAGGGAGGCGAGAGGGGGAGAGGGAGCTGTGTGGGGGTGGGAGAGCAGAGACAAGAATGAGGTGCCCGCCAGGAGGCCTGAACCCCTCTGCTCTGCCGCCCCTTGGATGGGGAGCTGCCCGCTGCCAGCGGTTCTTCTCTGTGGTTACGTGTCAGGTTTAGAAGGGGAGGAGAGTTGATAAGGGATGCTTATTTTTTCTGTGGCCTGTGGCCCCCGGAACCCCTTGCTGGTCAGCTGCACAGAGCCTGGGTCCTGTTGAGGAACCAAACATGATTTATTATTATTTGTGGATTAGAAGTGCAAGAATTACTCCTCCAGATGCTTCCAAAGCAGGAAGGGGACTTGGTTGCAGGCAGACGGGGAAGGCCCCTCCCAAGGCGATGGCGGTCAGTCTCCTGGGAGGTCAGAGCCCTGACGTTGCAGAGACAGAAACTAAGGCCTGAGAAGACCCTGACCTGGTGAGCCACAGATCCAGAGAAGCCCCTGCAGGAACAAAAGGCCAGGAAAGGAATTTCAAAGAAGACCCTCACCAACCCAACCTACTCCCCTCGGCAACCGCCTTAGCAACAGACTTGACTTGGGTGGAAACCCCACAAGGGGCAGGTCGGAAAACCCTAAAAAAGCCAGGTTGAACAAAGGAAGGGGGCGCTTATGCCGCTCAGACCATGTGCCTCTTGTGTCCACGTGGCCGAGCACATGTGTCGCCCGCATGTCCCCTCTTGAGATGTGGACTTTCGTGTTCTCCTGTCTAACGCTGGGGTGTGTGTAGGGCTCTCGCCTCCCTCAGAGAAGCCCGGGTTCTCTCTCGAGCACGTTACTCTCCTTCCCCTTCAGAAACCCTCCAAATAAAGTCTGTTTCACTTCATTGTTCTACTCCTGAAGTTCCTTTCTGCGAGGCAAGACAAGAACCCAGTAACCCTGGTCCTGAGTGGCAGAGGCGGATCCGGAGAAAATGACTGTCTCTCTCCTCCTGCTCGCATAAGCAAGAGAGGGGCTTCTACCTGGGTCAAAGTCCATTGCTAGGGCGGTTGCCAAGGGGGCTGGGGTGGGAGTGGTGATGGTCTTTGAAATTCCTTGCTTGGCCTTTTGTTCCTGCTGGAGCTTCTGTCCAAGGGGCCTTCTCTGGGTCTTCTCTGGGTCTGTTGCTGGCCAGGTGAAAGTCTGATCAGGCCTTAGTTCCTGTTTTCTGCGAAGTTGGCCTTTTGCAACTTCAGGAATGCTGGCATTGCTGTTTCCCAGGAAATCCATCGCCATTGCCTTGAGGGAGGGGCCTTCCCTGCCCGCCTGCCTACAGATACCCTGCCTGGCACCAGCACCCTCCAGAGGAAACCCCATTCCTGGGCACCCAGAGGCCTCCTTCGGGCAAGCGGGATTGTTCGGATTTTTGTGTCTTGCATGAGAAAGTCCTGCCACCCGGGCGGAGGGTGAAACAGGGTGAGCCCTGCAGAGCTGTAAATCTGGATTCAGCACCAACACCTTCTGCAAGACTTTGAGAGCAACAGCCAGCCTAGGCCCTCCCGGGCAATTCTGCTGACATAGAATGTGGGCGTCGGGGGGTCCCTCCTCTCAGAGAGAGCCAGGAAGCCCGTGGCTCCTGCGGGGAAAAGATGGGTGCCCCGGTGATGCAGGATAGTGGGGTCACACTCTAGGCCTTTGAAAGAGGGCTTTCTTGGCAAGGATCAGGACTTTGCTTGTGTCCCTGTGTCCAGATAACACTTCCTTCAGCCCTACCCGTGCTCATGCCGAGTGGACGCAGGCTTCTCCCTGACCTCGGTGTGGCCGCTGCCCTCTCACCTATGGTCTCACTCCTGTGTGGGCAGTTCCCGTCCAAGCTCCCTCATGCCCCTGGGGGCCCAGCGGGTGCATTCCTCTCTCCAAGCACCCCTTCCTGTGCCCTCCACCTCCGCATGCCTCACAGGGCCCTTCTCCTGCTTGGGGGGCAGGAACGCGAGGCAGAGAGCAGGGAAGGGACTGTGCCAGTTCAGCACTGATGAGTAGCACGCAGCTGCTGGGGTCCCGGTAGACCCTGAAGGGCGCCTGCAGACTCAGCTTGGGCCCAGGCTGGGGCCTGGGGTCTGCGGCTTGGCCCCGTCCCTCCCTCAGTCTTCTCCCACCCCTCACTCTACCCTTGCTTCTACTACCTCAGGTTCCTTCAAGCCCAGAGATCACAGGTACAGCTGAGGGGCAGGGCCGCCCGAGGTTTGGGAATGTGAAAGTTCTGGGATGAGTCTGTGAGCCAGCGCCAGGAATCTGCATTCCTCACAGTCCACGGGGCTCTGTGGGGGCTCCCTGGGGACTCGGAGCCTCCTCTTCCCCTGGGAGTCATCTGAACCCACAGCTGGGCCCTCCCCGAGCTCTGGCAGGAAAACCCCGTTTCCAACACTTGGAATTTTGAGGCCTGAAAATAGTAATTATTTCTGCCCTCATTACCTCCTTCCCCTGTTTAAAATGTAATCATTTTCGGAGGGAAACGTTGGTGCGGGGCTCTGCACAGCCACACGCAGTAGCCACTAAAAATAGGCTCAGCTTCTGAGCTGTGAATGGAGTAGAATCTGTATTCACACCAGAGCAACAGCCTCCCCTTTGTTTAGGAGTGACCCTCGCCCCGAAGTGCTGGGGAGAGGTCAGCGGCTGGCTGCCCCTTCACCCCCACTTCCGAGATGTTCTTTTGCAGCTCCTGGTCCAGTGACCACTACGGGAGGAGTCACTGGATCTGGAAGCTTCCTGGAAAACGTCAGAATTGCCTGCAGCCAGGATGGTGCTGGCCCACCCTCCTCTGCTCCTGGTCAGTGAGACCCAGGCCAGTGCCGGCTGGGCAGGAGAGGGCAGGCAACATCACAGAGCGCTGAGAGCGGGAGGGGCAGCGCTGCCTGCAGGCTGGCACTGACCCCAGCGGGCACGTGCTGCCTGGGCCTCCTGGCCAACCCGAGCCCCGAGATAGCTCTCCCTCTCTGCCTGCAGTGCCTGCACATGGGAACGGCGGAGGGCAGCTGGCAGGCGAGGGCCTGCCCAGGTCCTGGCAAAGGGCCCCTCTGGTGCTGGTGCCTGCAGCCCGGCGGGCCCGGGATGGCCCTGCAAGCGCCCATCTGTCACCCAGTGCCACAGACCCGAAGAGCCGCCTTCCTGGAAAGGGACACTGTGGAGGGGGTGCTGGACACCTGACCTGGTCCCCAAAGCCACACCGTCCCCCTGCCTTGCTCAGGTTTGCTCCTGGCTCTGTGCTCAGGGGTGCTACTGTGCCTTGGATGGAGGTTTCCTGCCCTTGCACCGTCTCCGGGCCTGGCACGCCTCACTTAGTAGTGGTTGAGATATATACATAGACATGAAGGGTGCTCCGAGGACCAAGGCCCTCCCAGTGACTCTCCACCAGCAGACCAACTCTCCAGCACAGGGTCGGGATACACGTGGCCCTGGTCCACGTGCAGGAGTAGCCTGGTCCTGTGCCTTTCTCACGTGTCTCCCCATGGTGTCCAGGGCCAGCACTGGGGAGCTGGCTGGAGTCGCTGTGTGCAAGGCCCGTCCATGTCCCCAGCCTGGCGGGAATTTCCTCAAGAGCTGCACCCATAAGCGGGTGCCGAGGCCACGCCTCAGAGAGACTCGCCCTTCCTGGGGTCTGCAGTGCCAGTCCCCAGGGTACCTGCGTACCCGGCCCTGTTGGCCCGACTCTCCTTGAGTGCAGGACTGTGACTCTCCCGGCAGCTGTGGACGTTGGTGCTCACGACGAGGTCTCTATGTCGGTGCCCACCTGCATGGATCTTCACGGGCGGGTCAGACCTGCCGAGTGTACCCAGACTGACTCGGCTCCCGATGGGTATGTGAGAGCCGGTTCTGACTTCTGGCTCCAAGCGGCAGTTTGTCGTCTGAGCTTCAGCTGCGAGCCCTTCGCTTGCCCGACGGTGTTCTGGGCCACGGGCGAGTGTTCTGGTGGCTCTCCTCTGCTCTCAGGGCCGCTCCTCGCTGCTTGGCCGAACGCTGCCACTAGCACCCATGACACTGTCCTCCCTGGGACGGGCTCAAGCTTCTTGCAGCCTGACACACGTTAACAATCACAAGCAAACTGAATGCTTCTCTCCAGATGAGGAGGAGCAGACAGGTTCTCCGGCTCTCCAACACGCAGCTCCTCATGGACATCAAGGGAGGTTGGGGCACTTCTGTGGTCTTTATTTTTATTTTGCTAAATTTTTTGGGGGGGGTGTCACACCTGGTGATGCTCAGGGATGGGATTACTTCTGGCTCTGCATTCAGGAATTACTCCTGGAGGTGTTTGGGGGACCATATGGGATGCTGGGAATCGAACCTGAGTCTGCCACGGGCAAGGCAAACGCCTACCCGCTATATGATGGCTCCAGCCCTGATTTTGCTAACTTTTTAAAAATAATTTTAAAAAGTATTTCAAAATTAACTTTTAAAAATTCAACTTTTAAAATTAAGTTTTAAAAATTAACGCTTTAAAAACAATTTTAATGGAAAGAACAATACAGGAGCATCATGGATCTTTGTGTGCATTCTTTAAATCGCTGGCCTTGACTGATAATAACTCTTCATGTTGCTGCTGTAGGTCCATAGTCCTCGTGAAGCCTCCTCCCTCCCTTCGGAACAGACCACCAAGTGAGCTGGCAGAGAAACCCCCAGAGACCTTGGCCCTCCGACACCAGCCAGCGCTGACCCCGCCTGCTGTGTGTACTGGACACAGCCAGCTGTCTCGAAGGACCCTGCTGGGACATGAGAATCCAGGATGGCTAACAACTGGTGCTTTTTATTTCTTTGATCGAGAGGAGGATTTATTTTGTTTCTATGTAAAATTCATTCGCACTTCTAGAGTTCAAAAAAGAAATCTTGATTTTAAAGAGAAAATTCAAGGACATCCAGCTGTGCTGAGGGCTGACTACTGGCAGTGCTCAGGGCACAGTATCTCACAATCTGGGATACCAGGGATGAAACTCGGGGTGGTGGGATACAAGGCAAGTGTCTTAACTTTTCTACTGTCTCTTCACACCCTAGGATAGCAATCAAGAACGTTAATTAGCATATGAATAGCCAAGTGGCAGAAGTCATTTTTAAGCCTTTTTTTTTTTTGAGAATTTTAAAGATTCCTACAAATAGAATAGATCATGAGTTCTCTCGAGTCAGTGATACTGTTTTAGTAATTGCTCATTTCTGGGCCAGAGTTGATGGGCAAAGACACTTGCTTTCTATGTGGCCAACCACAGTTCACTCCCTGGCACTGCATATGATTCTCCAAACCCTGCCGAGAGTGATCTCTGCGCAGTCAGGAGCCAGCCCTGAGCACTGCCAGCCCCACCCCCACCCCAATGAGTCGTTCCCAGTGGGAGTAGATTCTGAGATTCAGACTACAGAACTGAGTGCAAGGTGGATGGTGGGAACATTGGGACATTAGCAAACGGTTGCTGGCATGGTGGTGCTGTGGGCCTGGAACATTGTATGCCATAAACTTTAACAGCTAGACAAAAAAAATACATCTATTGTGATTCTTTAAAAACAATTAGGCTGTGCATCCAAATCTCTATTTAAGAAGCTGAATTTTTGAGTACGAGCAGAGGTAGAAGACAAAAAGTGGAATTCAAAAAGAGATGTAAAACATTTGCAGGTGTGGGGTGATGGATATTTTCCTTATATCCATCCTTGTATTTCCTTACGGATATTTCCTTATAACCAGGCGATTGATAGCTTCTCAGGGGCCACAATTTACCAAATTATGCATTTAAAATATGTGCAGTTTGTTGCACATTAATTTCAACTCTATAAATCCTGGGGCAGGGCACCACTGATTCTTGGCCAACCAACCCATAGGTTCAGTACAAGGGCTCAAGGTCTGATACTGCTCTGGCGCCTTCTGGAGTACCAGCCCAGCAGTTCACTGGGGCTCCAGATATGCAGGCCTGGGAACCGAACGTGGGTAGAAACCAGGAATCGACCTGCTGGCATTGAAGACTGGGCTTGAAAATAACCAGGGAAGGGACTGGAGAGAGAGTCTGGAGGTCACATGGTACCCCGAGTCCTGGTCCCAGATCTGGCATCCCCAGGAATGGCCCCTGGGGCCCTGGCACCCACCTCAAGCACTGACAAGGCGCCATCGGGCAAGGTTGGTGAGAACTGCAGGGGTGGCCAGGGTCTCTGAGTGCCCCTGCCCCTGAGCATAGAAGAATCTGGTGTTCAATGGAGCAAATGTTGTTACTTTCATTGACAAGTATTTTAAGAATGACCTTTCATTTGAACATAGCCATAACTTTTTTTTTCTTTTTGTGCTACACTCAGCAATGCTCAGGGGTAATTCCTGGCTCTGCACTTAGGAATTGTTGGAATATAGCTCTAAATATAAAAGGCCTAACATTGGTTTGTCCTTTCCCTCTTGCCACAAGGAACTTAGGTTCATTGAGTCACACCCAAAAAATGCCCCTGAGTCACTCCCATTCCTTTGTTTATCTGTAACCACTTCTCTGTGCTCTCTTCCCCAACCAGTTAATCAGCTTTCCCCCCTGATCAGACTCTGTTAATTTGTAAGGTCAGATCCTTCTAGGACACTGAACTTGTATTATAAGTTAATATTGCCTTTCTCTTCTCCTTATGTCTTATGAATAGTTTACTTTAAAGCAATGTCCTTTTTGTATAGATACAGGAAGACAGTTAATATTATGCTTTTGTAACTTAGGATTTAATTGGCTTTAAATATTATTCACTCCCAGGCATCTGCTTTCTCGACTTAAGCCTCAGTTGCCCTTAGTTCCTAGCACCGCAAAAGCAGGGTCCCGATGAGGGAACTGAATGGATCCAGGGAAAGCTGTGAGCTACCCTGGCATCGAAATGGGCCAGGCCAAAGTGCCATGATTCTTAACTGTAAGTTAAGAGCTGGATCATGGACAAATGATCCAAAAGTAACGACGATACTAGGACCCTGCTCAGGATAGGAAAGTGCTCATCTGGCCTGAGTCCTGTAGTCTGAGATCGAGATGGCCCTAGGAGAGTAATTCTATGAGCTTAATGTATCTCTTACTGTGTCCATACAAAATGATCAATATTATGAATGCTTATATGTTTGTTGGACAAGGAGAGGAGAAACACACCCAGGGGATTCCATTCTAGTGTGGGTTGTCCTGCTGAGAGGGTATCTGTCCTAGAAGAAGTACCCCCTGAGGGAAAGAACTTTACCCCTATTGATTGTGACCACACCTATGTGTAAGCCCCAACCCCTCATGCTTTGGGATTTGACTAGACTGTAAGAGTGGGCTGAGGGATCCAGATCCAGATTTCAGAGCCAGGAGAAGAAGGAGAATGAGGGAGACAGAAGGAGAATGAAGAGGGATCGAGAAAGAGAATGAAGTAGCACGGGGGAGGAAGAAGCAGGGGGAGAATCAGAGGAGAATGGAGAGGAACGTGGAATAGACTGCAAATGAGACCAACCAGCCTGGCCCGGCCCTCATTCCTTCCTTCGCCTGCCCATCGCCATCCACCTTCTCCAGGTGGGGGAAGCGGTGTGAGACCACAGAACGAGGGCGGTAGGAGAGATAGACTGCTGCTGTCTTTTTGTGTTTACACTGAAATTACTCCTGGCGGTGCTCGGGGGACCATATGGGATGCCAGAGATTGAACCCGGGTCAGCCAAGAGAGAGGCAGATGCCCTCCCCTCTGTACTATAGCTCAGGCCCTGAACATAGCCACAGCTTAGAGGCTCTGTTACACAGGTTTTTAATTTGGCTTTGCTTCCCACTTTTTTTTACAGTTTGGGGATACATTTCTTTTTTTAATATGGTATATGTTTAGGAAAGAGCTGTCTAATTTTAAAATTTTCCTTATAGAGAATATTTTTTCTCTGTTTTGTTATTAGTGTCTAAATTAACCATATGACTTGAGAATTTTGCCTGCGCTATTTCTATTTTGGGGATTTGTTAATAGTTTCATTATAGAATAGAAAGTGGGATTCATTATTCCTTGGAAAGAAAATAAATTCTCTATTTTCAGGGTATAGATTTAGACATAAGTCAACAGATTAGCTTTCTTAATTTTTCATTATTTGTGTTATGCAATTTTAATCTTGACATGAATTAGTAGAGTTGAAAAGTTTCTTATTGCACATCTCCTATCACACATGTATTTACTTTTCTCCTGCACTGTTTTCTATTTCACGACTGTTGTTGTTATATGATTTTACACATATTTATGCATTTTCTACCTTCCTAGTACAATGTGTTCGTTAGTATTTTAATGGTCTGCCTGATAGAGAAGGGAGCACCAAATAAAGGGTGTTTAGAGGTTCCTCCCAGGATGGGAGATGCGTGATGAGAGTAGACTATAGATCGAACAAGATTGCCACTCAATGCCTCTTTTGCAAACCACAGCACCCAAAAGGAAAGAGAGAACAAAAGGGAATGCCCTGCCACAGAGGCAGGGTGGGACGGGGGATAGGGGGAGGGATGCTGGGACCATTGGTGGTGGAGGATGGGCACTGGTGGAGGGATGGGTATTCAATCATTGTATAACTGAAACCCAAGCACAAAAGTTTGTAAGTCTACAACTGTACCTCTGGTGTTTCACTAATAAAAATTTGTTTAAAAAGTATTATAATGGTCTGCCTGTTTGCTTCATGCAGTGGCTTGGCACTAAATTTCTTCTTTGAAAGTAAATGGCATTTGCTCTATTTTGGTCTGTGCTTTCCTGGGACACTTTATACCTCATTTTCAACCTTTACAGTTTAAGGGTTTTTTTCTTTTTGGTGATGCTCACGGGTTCCTCCTGGCTGTACACTCAGGAATCACTCCTGGCAGTGCTCTGGAGACCACCCGAGATGCTGGGAACCAAACCCGGATCTGTTGCGTGCAAGGCAAATGCCCCACCCGCTGTGCTATCGCTCCAGCCCCCTACAGTTTAAGTTTTGAGATGGTGCTTCTAGATAACAAATATTGAGTTGTGCTCTGTGATATGATAATTAATTTCATTTGTGATTTAATACATTTGTATTTGTACATATGAAAATGATAATTTTAATCTTATATTGTCATATTATTTTTTTCCCTGAATACAGACTCTTTCCATATAAGGTCAATTTGTTTTCTGAAGACATAGAGAATGAGAGAAGAGAAAAGTCTGGAAGAGAAGATAATGAATTCTGACACTTAGGATGGTTTGTAATATTGTTCTGGGCTGGAGCGATAGCACAGCGGTAGGGTGTTTACCTTGCATACAGCTGGCCCGGCCAAGCTGGGTTCGATTCATCCGCCCCTCTCGGAGACCCCGGCAAGCTACCGAGAGTATCTCACCTGCACGGCAAAGCCTGGCAAGCTACCTGTGACACATTGAATATGCCAAACACAGTAACAATAAGTCTCATGGTGGAGACATTACTGGGACCCCTCAAGCAAATTGATGAACAACGGGGGGGGGCATGGGAGGGGACCGTGATATTATTCTAATGGTTGTCTCTATAATTGTATCATCACTTAAAAACTCTTAATCATCTGCTTTTTCAGTAATATTGAATACTAATAAAGCTGATATGCTTTATTAGATTTTTTTGTTTTTATCTACCTTTCATTCACTTCTTGGGTTTAGTTACATCATCTTTCTAAATTTTTGTTTTTAACTCTCAAAAATGTTAGGTTATTTCATCTTTTCTTACAGCTACTTAGTATTTCATTGTATTTGTATGCATGATATTGCAACTTCTTTATCTATTAATCTGTCCTTGAATATTTGGATGGTTTGCATATTTTGACCATTATACTAAGTGCTATAATTAACATAGGTATGCACATATTTTTTTGAATTAAAGTTTTAAGTTTGGAAGGTAAATGCCAGGTAGTGGAGTCGCTGGACATATGGGAACACTGTTCTTTTCATTTCTGAGATATTTTCACACTGTTTGCCACAGAAGCTAAACCAGATGACATTCTTATCAACAATGTATGAGGGCACCACATCCTTGGCAATACCAAATGATAACAAACTCTTGTCCTTGGATTATAGAACCGAGGAAACGTGCGAGTGTGGGGGTTGGAACATGAAGAGTTGGACTTTGAGCAACCAAAGGACAGTGGTGAAGTAGGGGGACAGTCTTAGCTGTTGCAGTGGTAACGAGAGAAGGTAACAGGGCAGCAAAGCCATAGACCATCGCACAGTTGTAAACATGTTACTCGAACATGTATATTTTAAAGTTATATTTATTCTTAGATATCAGTTCTAACTGTAAATGTCACTAATGCAAAGAGTTAGACTTTTGCCTAACATGACTATACAGTTTTCACTCAGATGGTCAAAGTTCATCTTTTGGTCATGTCTTCAGAAGAGTTCATGGAAACAATACTTTCTGAGCTCTTGCATGTTCAAAAAGTTCACTATTGCCTTTATAGTTATTGAGCACCTTGGTACAGAATTCTTGGCTAGCACTTTCTTTTATATCCACTACATGTTTCTCTGTTGTCTTCTAATGTTAAATATTGTTTTGGTAAGTCTTATTCCGACCTGATTTGTTCTTGCTTTTGTGATACTCTTTTTTTTCAATTTTTTCCAAATTTCATTTTATTGAAAGACCATGAGTGGAAAAGTTATTTGTAGTTGGGTTTTGACATACAGTGTTACCGCATCGATCCTGCCAGTGTGTCAAGTTCCTTCTACCAGTGTTCTCACGTTCCCTCTCCCATCCCCACCCCTCCCCAAGAGTACCATCTTGAGAGCATCTTTTAAGTTTAATGATTAAAGTTTGGGTCTTGTGATTTTAGTGTTGTTGACTCTGAGGTTTGGATATTTAGTTCTGTCATTCCTCAGCACTACCAATGTACTGGAATCCCCTTGATCCTTGCCACCTTTGCTTCTAATCTATCTTTTCAATCCCTCCCCCCTTCATTCTATTTCTTCCCTGTACTCTGGAACAAGGGTGGTCTAGGCATCCTCAACCCCCTTTAAACCATTGCATTCCCTGATTTAGTTACTCTAAATGCCATATATAAGTTATATCATGCTTTGTTTGTCCTTCTTCTGACTTACTTCATTTAACATAATATCTTCAGTTCAAACTATGTTGTCACATATTGCATGATTTCATCATTTCTTACAGCTGCACACTGCTCCTTTATGTATATACACCACACCTTCATATATTTCATCTACTGATCTGTTGTTGAACACATAGGTTGATTCCAAATCTTAGCTGCTATACTGAGTACTGCAGTGAATAATGGTGTGCATCTGTCCTTTGTTTTATTTTTATTTTTATTAGTGAGACACCATGAGGTACAGTTGTAGACTTACAAATTTTTGTGCTTGGGTTTCAATTATACAATTATCAAATACCCATCTGAACGAATGTTTTTCTGTCCTGGGGCAGATACCCCAAAGTGAAATTGCTGGGTCATATGGCAGCTCAATTTTATTTTATTTTGTTTTATTTTTTTTGCAGCAAATTAAGGCATTTATTTTAAGTTTATGAATATAAACTTGATCTAATACTTGATTAGAGTCACCCATATCTGCCATATATAATTTTATGAGTCCCTTTTTGTAATATCAACCTGAAATAACTTTAAACATTCAAAGAAGTATCAGTTACCCCTTGAATTATATACTATGAAGTTCAAGAAAGTTGACTGATAAATTATGTGAGGGATTCAGTAATATATCTCAAAATCAAAGTTTTTTCTTTGTTTCTTAGTTAAATTGAAATAGAATTCGTCAGTTTAATACTTCCCCAATACATTGACTAATCAACATTTCCTGTGTGACTTACTCTTTGTTTGTCTTTGTTTGGGGACCATGCCCTGTGGTGCCCAAGGCTTGTTCCTGACTCCGCCCTATGGGATCACACCTGTTGGTGCTCTGGGTGCTACAAGTGCTGTGGTACTGTGTTGAGGGTAAAACGTAGGGCAGGCAGCTCAATTTTAAACTCACTGAGAATCCTCCATGCTGTTTCCACAGGGCTGGACCAGACAACGTTCCCACCAGCAGTGGACGAGAGTTGCTTTTTCACCACATTTCCACCAGTACAGATTGTTCCCATTGTTTTCATATCTGCTTTTCGCACTGGTGTGAGATCTATCTCGTTGTTGTCTTGATTTGAATTTCCCAGTGATAAGCGATGGTGAGCATGTTCTCATGTGCCTGCTTACCGCCATTTGGTCTTCCTCAGAGAAGTGTCTGTTCATTTCCTCCCCCCGTTTTTTGGGTTACTTTTTATTGCTGAGCTTTGTCCTTTACGTATATTGAATCATCCTTGTAACCCTGGGATAAACCTCACGTGATACAGGTATATGATTTTTTAAATATGCTGTTGGATTTGGTTTGCTAAGATCTTGTTGAGGAATCTGGCATCATGTTAGTTAAGGATATTGGTCTAAAGTTTTCTCTTTAAAAAATGTCTCTTGTCTGCTTTGGGTATCAGTATAATGTTAATTTTGTAGAAGATGTTAGGATGAATTTATGTTTCTTCAAATGTTTTGGAAAAGCTTTAAGGATCAGTGGCTCTAAGTCTTCTCTGAAGGTTTGATAGAACTCACCAGTAAGCCCATCTGGACCAAAACTTATATTTTGGGGGAGATTCTTGATTACTGTTTCAATTCCTTGCTTGTGATTAGTCTGTTCAGGCTTTCTATTTTCTCTTCATTTAGTTTTGGAAGATTACATGTTTCTAAGAATATGTCCATTTCTTCTAGATTCTCCAACCTAACAGAGTTGTTCATAGTAAACTCTCATGATGTCTTGGATTTCTGAGGGTTCTGTTGTATAACTCATACTGATTTTTCCCTTTTTTTGTTGCATCACTGTGAGATGGACCCTTATAGACATTTTATACTATTCCTAAAAAGCACTGTCTGTAGCACTGTCCTCCTGTTGTTCATTGATTTGCTCGAGCAGGCACCAGTAGCATCTCCATTGTGAGACTGTTGTTACTGTTTTTGGCATATCGAATACGTCATGGGGAGCTTGCCAGGCTTTATCATGTGGGTGGGATACTCTCGGTAGCTTGCCGGGCTCTCCAAGAGGGGCAGAGGAATCGAACCCAGGTTGGCCACGTGCTAGGCAAACGTCCTACCTGCTGTGCTATTGCTTCAGCAATACAAAATAACAAGCAATACAAATTAAATAACAAGCAATACAAAATAAATTATCTAGTATCTGCCTGTGGGGCAGGCTTAAATGATGGTGGGAAACTTTGAAATAATGGTGGTGGGAAGGTGTAATGGTGGTGGGATTGATACTGAAACATTGAATGTAATCAATTATTGTGAACAACTTTATGAAATAAAGTTTTTAAAAAATTACACTAGGGCTGGAGCGATAGCACAGCGGGTAGGGCATTTGCCTTGCACACAGCCGACCTGGGTTTGATTCCTCTGTCCCTCTCAGAGAGCCTGGCAAGCTACTGAGAATATCCTGCCTGCACGGCAGAGTCTGGCAAGCTCCCCGTGGCATATTTTATATGCCAAAAACAGTAACAACAAGTCTCACAATGGAGACGTTACTGATGCCCACTCAAGAAAATCGATGAACAATGGGAGGACAGTGCTACAGTGAAATTTTCTTTATAATGTGTTTTCTGCAGTGAATGTGCTTTTTCTCCTTCCAATTTTGTTTTCATTTGTGTGATTTTTTTGTCTAATTTTCTAGTTTTTGCTGAGTCTTCTTGTTCTAACTCATTTTTCATAGCTTTGCCATTTCTTATTCTAATTATTACAAATGTGTTTTGTGGTTTTTCACCGAGGGATTAAATTGTTAAGATTTTTGTTTGCTTTGTTTTGAATCAATCGTGAGATGCTTAAGCAGAATTTCATCTCTTCTAAGACTCCATGATATGACGCTCTTTGTGTCTTATGATATAAAAACCATTCCATTCTCTTTCTTATTGCTTATGAGAATAGAGATTGGACTTTCCAAGATTAAGCTTTTTGCAGTATTTTGTAATCAAAGGAGATGGGTGAGAACAACCTCATAGGAGTATTTCTTGGGGAGATTGGCTGAGTGCATCCATCTGTGCTCAGGGATAATTCCTGACTTTGAGCCAGGGATCACTTTTGGCATTTTTCAGGGGACATGTGGTGCTAGGGATTGAATCCTGGTCCTTATCATGCAAAGCAAGTATCTTACCCACTGCACTAACTATTTGGATTCACAGGACCTCTCTAACTCTTTCCACAGAGACATCCTTTCTGAAGTGTTTGTGAGAGTCTACCTAGAGCTCTATCTCTCAATAGCTCTGAGTCAAATTAGGCTTCTGGGCTCTGTTTCCTTCACCGAGGAAGGTGGGCAGCTCAACAACAGTGAGTGTAGTTTTGTATTCATCTTCTTAGCTCTGCTGTAGGTTGTGTGTGTAGCTCTAGGCCCTCCTGTAACTCTTTTGTGGATTTCCGACCATCTCCCCGTGATTAATAGTTTATAGAACATCTCTCTCCGTCTCTCTCTGTATCTCTGTCTGTCTCTGTCTCTCTTTCTTTCTCTCGCTCTCTCTCCTTTCATGCAAATGAAAACCCTAGATGTTACCTAGACCCCCCATGAGAAGTTCCGCTATTCATGCTCATTTCTGAATCTACTTATAACAATTAATGCTCCTCTTGCATGATCTCCTTGCTGAGGCTTTATAATAAGGTGTACTTGGAGGTGTGATAAAGGTACATTCTCCTTCTATCACATTTCCCTCTCTGAGCTCTGCCCTGCTGTTTGGAAGGTAATGTGATAATATACATGAACAAGGAGGACACATGGGAATGGCGAGAGCTAGATAAAAGTGCAAGTGATATCAAAAAAACATTCAAATGTCAACTAAGGACAATGTGTATGTGCACGCGTGTGCACACACACAACACACAGGTGCACACATATAGCCCTCAGAGAGAAAGATCAATTGGGTGAGCTCAAAGGAGGAGAAAGGAATAACAACTTGGCAGAGTGCTCCCTAAAGCGGAGTTGAAGAGTCACAGAGGGCAGCTCTGTGCCCCTGCAACCACCTGGAGCTCTCTGTGGAGGGTCCTGGACTATTTTGAAATGCAGTTGGAATGTTTCTGGAGAGAAGTCTTGGCCAGTTTATGCATCTTGATGATTAACAGAAATAAACAGGTTGCAATAAAATTGATGAAGATTCCTTTCCAATTGGGACACTTGTATGGATTTTTTAATTGTTTTTTTCCTGAACTAAGAAAGGAACTAAATGCAAAAAATCTGTTCTATGCTTCCAAAAGATTTTAAGTAGCAAATAAGCAAGGTGTCGAGACTGGGGAAGCCTTCTGTCTAGGCTCTGAGTAAGTGAACTTGCGTTTTGATGAGGAGCTTGAGTTAAAATTAAACAGATACATATGCATAGCTCACAATAGAATGATCCCACATGCAATGCTTTAAAAAGAGATCTGAACAATTTTCTGAGTAGGGCAAGGAAAGAGAATCAGACACAATCCCTCCCCAAGAAATCCATAAACAGCCCATTTCCTTTCACTACAGAGGAAATATTTCTGAGCAGCTTTCCAAATATCTGTGGGTCTTAAGCAGTGGCACGGACATAGGTCCTGCATGGATACTTCCAGACAAGAGTGCTGATAGCATTTTCGCTATGAAAATCCTTTGTACCCCCTCCTCATCTGCCCCCACCACTGATAGACTCTTCAACATAAGTAAAAGCATCTTAAGTCTTTATACCAAGAATATGCATTGGCCCATTTTCATGTGAACTTAAATTCGGTTATAAATGCAAACTTAGATTTTGTATTCTCAAGACTTAGAATAGTGCCTTGCTAATCATCAACATATACCTAGTGGATGGATGAATCTTGTACCTTGTTTTCATTTTCATTATTCTAAATTCCTTCCCTCTCCTAAGTTCTATTTAATTGACTCTGAAAACCTGACCCCCAAAAAAGTCAGTCTTTTTGGTCACATTGCTAAGGGACAAAACACCATTAAGAGACATGGAAACAAAAGGTCATCAAGGGCCCTGCAGGAGATCATCAAAATCCACAGTCAGAACCAATTGAAGAATTTGGATGACACCCTTAAATCTTCACTGCAAGAAAGATTATTGGCTCAAGTTTATTCTTCGGAATAGCAGAACCTTGTAGGCTTAAGACATCTGTCTTTCAAGTAAACTCATTGTTGGGGATAAACATTCTAGAAAGTGCCATGGAGAAAGGTTGTCTTTCCAGAAAGGTCTTTGAAGTGGACCATAACATATCACATATGTTTACTTTCACAAACTTATTAGTGTTATAACTCCAAATTCTCATTCATTGCTTCTCTAAAAATACAGACCACTTGAACTGAACTGTAGCTCTTAGGTGTGGAGTGACTAACCCCAGGGAAGAAAGAAACCATGTACCAACAACACACACAGTACTGAAGAGACTGAGAAGAACCCCTGGTACAACTTCTTGGTCTTTAAGCAGTTTTGTAATATTAGATTCACTCCCTGTAAAAATCTACACAGCAACATGGTCAGGTTTGTGAAGAAGCTGCCACCCTCGTGCAGTCAGCCTGTGACCTCCAGTGCCATTTTAGGCATCTTCAGTACTTCAGCACCAACTCTGTCCCCATACCCCCTCACTCCAGAATGAAGGTGGATCCCTTTGGGCATCTGGCATTTCTGCTAGTAGAAATGCCCACTAGGAATCATACGCATTACCTACCCTCTCTTACTGACAGAGAAGAGCACCCTCTCTTTGCACTGTTACAAAGGGATTTATCTTTTTTTAAAATTTTTATTTTATTAGTGAAACCCCATGAGGTACAGTTGTATACTTACACATTTTTGTGCTTGGGTTTCAGTTATACAATGACTGAGTATCCATCCCTCCACCAGTGCCCATTCTCCACCACCACTAATCCCAGTAAAAAGATTTATCTTATGTGCTATATCAATTACTCTTCTCTCCCCTAACAACATCCTCATCATTTCTTTTCCACTTGTTTGGGATGACCCATGGGATGTATTTCAACAGAAGCCTTGGTAAATAAGGTGAAAATCTCTAAGTGTAGGGAATTGCTTCCAAACTAGTTGCATAAAAATCAATTCTTTTAATTTCCCTAGACACTCCTACCATCAATGAACTCCCGGAGGAAAAGTGTTAACATGTATTCCAGAGCATTGTTTAGAAGTTCAATGAGACATTTTTTTTTACTATTTTTGTCACGTGTCCATTTCAGAAAGGTCTACTACTAACATCCAAAGATCGTCATGAATTTGACCGCTTTGGTATTTGCTTTTAAGTAGTGTTAAGTCTACTGCCTTACAAAAATGTTAGAAAGCCAAAGAAGGGGATTTTCAATGCTTCTCAGTGCATTTTAGGGATATTGTTAAGGTAAGAACTAGAGTTCATTGAAACCACACATTATATAAGGTGCAGTTATTATTTCATTGATTGAAATTCCACTCAATGCCCTCATAGGGAAACCACTCCAATCTTATTGAAGGCATGGGGTACCATTTGAGAATTTCATTTAGTTTCTAACTAAGGACTTCTAAACTGTTATAATCCAAGTCCTTTCTTGTAAATGTACAATATCACACTGTTTATTCCTCCTCCTCAATATTCTAGTAATTTCCACATTAAAGCCACCATATCTGCAATAGACAGGGTGTTAGGCACTTGATTACAATCAACCCAGTTGCACTGGAGTACAGTTTAAATTTTTTAAAAACGCCTTGGTCCTCTCTATTGGGCTTTTACCGTGAAGACATGTTGAGCATGAGGATCTGTGGAGCTTTGTGTGATTGAAGTCAAGATGGGAAGACAAGGGGATTGAAGAAAGAAGAACTGAATAAGGAGGGAGAGAAGAGGATGCTCCACACCCTGCATATACTCTTCTACTCTAGAAAACATGAGACAACTGATCCAGAGATGTATTATCTAAAGGCATGTCATGTAACAACCCAAATGCAGAAACACAAAAATGTAATTATGCACCATGACTTATTCTAGGTATCCAAAGTTATGATTCATCATATCAAGAAGTCAAGAAGAAATGACGGATGATCTTCAAATTGCCATAGAAAAAGCATTTGACTATGTTCAGCACCAATTCTTAATCACTTAATCACTTAACTTCCCATTAGTCGTCGATTTGCTCGAGCGGGCGCCAGTAACGTCTCCATTTGTCCCTGTTGCGTGCTAGTGTAGCCCAATGGCATCTGTTCGCTCCGGGAACATGAAGGGCCTCAAACCGATTGTTCATGATCTTGACGAAGAAGTCTGACCATCTGGTAGGTGGGCGGCCACGCGGTCTTTTGACATCCCGTGGAATCCAGTCGGTAACAGCTCTAGTCCAGCGGTCGTCTTTAAATCTCATTACGTGACCAGCCCATCTGATTTTCGACACCTTGGCAAATGAGACAGCGTCCCTGATCCTTGATCGTCGACGGATGTCAGAACTCCGGATTCGTTCTCTCATTTGAGTGAAACGTGATATTCCAAGCATAGCTCTTTCTATTCTTCTTTGGGAGACCTGAATGGCGTTCTCCTCCTGTTTGCGTAGGGCCCAGGTCTCTGAGGCATATGTTAATGCAGGAAGAACAGTGGAATCAAAGAGATGTGCCCGGAGCCGGAGGTTCTTCATCCTCTTAGCTATTTCTTCAACGTTCTTGAAGGCGTTCCAAGCCGCTCTCTTCCTCCTGCGCAGCTCAGGTGCCAGGTCATTTGTCATGTTGACTTCTCGAACTAGGTACACATAGCTGTTGCATTCGGAGATGGTCGTTCCGTTGAGAGCGAAACTGTGCCTGGCATGAGGTGCTGACTCGCTGCTCGCTTTTGACTCCTCACAGATGATGATCTGAGGAAATGGCCATGTGGAGCAAAACGTGTTGCCAGTCCCAGGGGCCCTTCCACATGAGGAGGGCCTAAAATAAATAAAACTAAAATTATAAGGCAGGAGGGGCCCCGTCTGCTAGGAGAGCAACTGGTCTCTATGAAGAAAAGCCCCTCAAGCTGAGAAGCACCAATTCTAATGATTGAAAAATAAAAACCTCTCAGCAAAATAGAAATAGAAGCGATTCACTCACAGAGTCTCAACAAAGTCTGCAACTGACACTGTACTTAATGGGGAAAGACTTAATTATTTCTCCCTAAAACTGGGAACAAGACAAAACAAGAACGTCTGTTATCAACACAGTTGTTCAGCTTACTACTGGAAGTTCCAAGTTCTACAAAAAAAAGACAAGAAAAAAAAAGATGTATTATAAGGGAAGCCACAAAGCTTTCCCTACTGCATAGGATATGGTTGACTATCAAAAAAAAAAATCCCATGAAATGTACAAAAATACCCAATCATTATGGAATGCACGGCATGGTATGGTGCTCCCATTGTTCATCAATTTGCTCGAGTGGGCCCAGTAACGTCTCCATCATGAGACTTGTTGTTACTGTGTTTGTCATATTGAATACATCACGGGTAGCTTGCCAGGCTTTGCTGTGTAGACGAGATACTCTCGGTATGCTGGGCTCTCCGAGAAGGACTGAGGAATCGAACCTGGCTCGACTGGGCCGGTTACATGCAAGGCAAATGCCCTACCGCTGTGCTATCGCTCCTACCCATTATGGAGTGTATTAGTCATTAATAAAATACTTGTGTCCTTAACAACAGAAATTTATTTTATCAAAGTACTGAGCTAAGAATACTAGATCAAAATGCTGACACGCTTGATTTCAGGTATGGGCTTCCTCTTTCCTTGACTTTCAAACAGTGTACAACACTTTTTCCTCACATGGTGTTAGGAGAATTGGATAATTCCGTGCAAGAAATGAAAGCTGGATCCATATCTCACACCTCACACAAAAGTCAATTAAAAAATGAATCAAAGGTCTTGAGATCAGATGTGAACTTATAAAGCACATTGAGGAAAATGTAGGGAGAATGCTCTAATACCTAGACCTCAAAAGAAACTTCAACAATACAATGCCATTAACAAAGGCTACAGAATCAAAACTAAATCAATGGGACAGCATCAGACTTAGAAGTTTCTGTGTGGGGGGGCTAGAGCAATAGCACAATGGGTAGGGCATTTGCCTTGCATGTGGCCGACATGGGTCTGATTCCCAGCATCCCATATGGTCCTCTGAACACCGCCAGGGGTAATTCCTGAGTGCAGAGCCAGGAGTAACCCCTGTCCATCACCGGGCGTGACCCAAAAAGAAAAAAAATTTCTGTGCGGCAGAAAAAAAAGGGCAAAAACTAAATGATATCTGAGTGGGAGAAAATATTCACACTTGACACATCAGATAAAAGGATGATATTTAGGATCTATAAAGTACTCGCAGAGATCAACCAAAAGATTAAACACCATGAAATAATGGAGAGAGGAAATAGACAGTCACTTTTCTGAGGAAGACCAATGGGTAGCCAGCAGGCACATGAAAAATGCACATCATCACTTATAATTAGGAAAATCAAGATGACAGTGAGATATCACCTTACACCAGTGAGAACGGCACAAATTAAAAATACTGGGAATAATCTCTGTTGTTGTGAATGTGGTAGAAAAGGAAGCCCCATTCTCTGCTGATGGAGTATCGTCTGGTTCAACCATTATGGAAAACAGTACAGGAGGTACTCGGAAAACTCAGAATTGAGCTCCCATATGACCCAGCGGTTCCACTTTTGGATATCTACCCCCAAGACTAAAATACATTCATTCAAAAGAACATATGCACACCATTATTCATTGAAGCACTGAGTAAAACAGGTGAACTTTGAAATCAACCTGGATGCGCAATGACAGATAAGTGCATCATGAAGATGTGGTAGAGATACACAATGGAATGTTACACAACTGTAAGGAACATAATTCGTGCAATTTCCTGCCACATGAATGGAACTGGAAAACATAAAATGAAGAAGGATAAACACAGGATGATATTACTTATATGTGTTTATTTATTTAATACGTATTTAGTATATTTATTTAATATATATACAGTATTTAGAATTACTGAATGAGGAAGTGCAATATTTTTAGAGGTGATGCCCAGATAAACCTTGGCCCCAGAGTATAGCGAGAAATAAAGAAACAGTGGAGGAGAAGGAGAGAAGGGACAGATGAGAAGCAACAGGGGCCAGATGGGGGATTAAAGTAAATGAATGGTGTTAAGAAATGATATCGAGCTGGAGCGATAGTACAGCAGGTAGGGTGTTTGCCTTGCACATGGCTGACCTGGGTTCGATTCCCAGCATCCCATATGTTCCCCCAAGCACTGCCAGGAGTGATTCCTGAGTGCAGAGCCAGGAATAACTCCTGTGCATCACTGGTGTGACCCCCCCCCCAAAAAAAAAACCAAGAAGAAGAAGAAGAAATGACAGCATCAAATTTCCAAACCCGTCAACACTACTGAAATCAAAAGACCCAAGTTCAACAACCAAACTTTGAAAGGTGCCTATCGAGAGGGTGGGCTGCGAAATTGAAAAGGCATATGGGGGGAATCTGGGGACACTGGTGGCAGAAGTTGACACTGGTGATGGGATTGGTGCTGCAAAATTGTATGTCTAAAACTCAATTTTGAATAACTTTGTAAATCTTTAAAGATTTAAATTCTTTAATTTAAAATATTTCCAAAAAAGAGAAGATTCAGCATTGAAAAATGTAAAATCTTCTCAAATAGATCTATGGATTGGGTACCAGGTCAATCAAAGTCATAGCTGAACTTTTTGCAGATCTCTGACAAGTTTATTCTAAAATTCATATTAAAAACAAAGAAATCTAGGTTGACCAAGGGAATATTGGTCATAGATAGTTCCACTATTCAATTTTAACTATTCCCATAAAATTAAGGTAAGCTTCAAATTACAATACTCATATCATATGTGGAAAGAAGTAGAGCAATAGACCAGAACAGAGTACAAATACAAACACAACCGGAACAATTATGTTCATTTGATCAGAAATGTTGAACATAAATTCTGTCTAACATGTTCACAAACAGGACTGATTGGGTTCTGCCAAGAAAAAAAAACTGATGAAGAAATAATAATATTTTTTATTGATGGTATTGGTATTCATTATTAACACAAAAAATGAAACTTGATCTAAACATCACTGTTAACTGTTATGAATATCACTTATAACATGTTATAAGTAATATAAGTGTATAAAGGATTAATATAAAACTTAATGTTCAAATTTTTACTGAAGCCACCTTATTTTGCCTGAGTTTAGGCAAAAGATTCTTAGATATGTCAGAAAAAAATTTTAATTAAGACTTTATCAAAGTGGAAAACTTTTTATCCGTGAAAGAAGATGTTAAGGAACGAAAATGCAAGCTATAGATTGGAAGAGATACTTGCAACACCATATCGAACAAAAGATTTGTATCAAAATATGTAAAATGTCCTCTCCTTGCCCCAACAAGATCCTGAGATGCTTTTCATGAATGAACCCTCTGGCTACTTATTAAGCTCCTTGACGGTCATGTTCCCAGAGACACCCAAACGAATCTTGGAATCTCAGAACTGAGCAGCTCTTGGCAGAAATCTCTCCAGACCTAATTATTAAAATTTTCGAATTTCAAGATCACGTGGCCACGCAATGTCATATGCTATTCATAATCAGCAATGGAAAACAAATTGTCTAATGTTGCCTTTTCAGCAGGTCTGAGTATTGGGGGGGGCGTGGACTCCAAATAATAATTGTGGGTGTCGAAATATTGAATGTAATCAAAGTAAAGAGAAATGTGGAAATTATCTGCCACACAGGCAGGGGTAGGGGTGGGATGGGGGGTATACTGGGGCTTTTGGTGATGGAAATGTGTATTGGTGAACAGTTTGATCATTGTATGACCGAGACTTAAACACAAAAGCTTTGTAGCTGTTCTCATGGTGATTCAATAAATAAATTTATATTTAAAAAAAGTTTTAAAAAACCACCTCTTAGCCAACAAGTAACCAAGTGAAAATCTGGGGAAGCAACTTAAATCTTCACCAGAGAGGATAAAAGCTTATAAATATGCACATTAAAAGATATCAAGAGCAATTTTCATTAGGAAAATGGAAATTTAAAAAACAATGAAATATCACTATAAAACCAATTTAGAACGACTTAGAAAACACTTTATTTTTTAAACCAAATTTCCTGCAAGAGAGAAGTAATCCTGTACCTCTTGTACATTGCTAGTCGAAATGCAAATTGGTGCAGACAATCTGGAAGTTTCATCGTTTCTTGCAAAAAGTAGATATTCACAAATCATTTGACCTAGTGATACCATTTCTAGGAACTTTTCCGAGAGAAATGAAAACTTCTATTCACTCAGGAAACACCTGTACACAAATAGGCTATACTCACAATTGTTGAAGTTGTTGTTGAAGTTGTTATACTCACAATTACCCAAAACTGGACAAAATATAATGTCCTCTGATAGGTGACTAAATAAAATCGTACGCTCACGCATTCAAAGGGAAGGGATGATCGGAGAGTGGGGCTAAATCACTAAAGGGAGAATTTGCAGCTACGACCTCCTTCGGTCACAGTAAGTCTACAACAAAACATGGACTGAGCTGCAGAAACCAGTCAGAAACCTGACAGACAAAGCTTCACAGCAAGAGACCAAAGCAGAGCACCGAGGTGGGTTCAACCTACGATGAATGAAGCTTTGCCTCAGAACATCAGGCTGCAAGTCAGGAAGATGCTTTAAAGGTGCAGATATTTGCCAGAATGGCTCTTTAGTCCTCTGACCCTCTACTGGTGACCCGGGCAGGAGGCACAGAACTCTGGGCAATCTACAGAGGTGGATCCGCAGCCCCTGCGTCTTCTTGATTCCCTGCCACCTTGTTGTTGGATCCCAGTCTCTGAAGTAGCAGACCCTGAATGCAAATCCACCAGGACAGCACCAGGCATTTCTACAAAATAGCTCAACTAGCTGGGCAGGGGCAATCATCAGGCATGTTTGCCACTAGCAGACAAAGAGAAGTGGCCTTGACAGTCCCCACCTGGCTGCTAGCTAGCGAGTCCCAAACTCAGGGTGAGCCGAAGACACGCACTTTCCTGGCTTCCCACCCACAGAAGGGCCCGTTGTCAGCACAGGGACTGAGGCCCAGCTGCCTGGACACCTGTTCCTGCACAGACTCTGAAGCCGTCACTCAGGGCGATGTGACCAGAACCGAGTGGATGCTGGCATGGCAGGATTCAAATCCCTGGACTCTGCTTGAATCTGACTCATAGATAACCCCACGCACTCAAGACCTTCACACCAAGACCAGTACCAGGTCTCCTCAAATCAATGCTACGGCACGGCCAAGTGCTTCCCTGGCACAGTTCAGCTGGGCTACAGTAAGTGTCAAACAACTGTGACTGCAAACTTTCGAATTATCACCCAAGCCAACTTGGCCAAGGCAGGTGATACGGAGACCCCTGTGCAGCAGCCCTTAGGGCACCGACAGATATTGATCAGAGAACTCCCCGGAACAAACCCCTAACACACAAGACTCCTAACACATAAGTCCCGGAAGGCCTCAAAGCAAACCCTGTTGGTGCTCACTGAGATGAGGTAAACAGAAGCAAATAACAACAAACACAAAAAACAAAACAAAACAAAAAAAAACCCAAAAAATCCCGAGAAAGAAAGCTTTAGCATGATGGGAGCTGAACAAAGGTGCTGAGACACAGGGGGAGAGGCCAAAAGTGGAATTAGTAAGCTTGAAACTCAAATAAACCACCCAAAATACCAGGCAAAAAGAAGAAAGTGTTTAAAGCAATAATATAAAATATGACCACTGAATTATTCAAACAAGAAATTGGGGGAGTGGTGTGACAAGATAAGGCAGTACAAGAGACTTCTAGAAGATGGGCAGGTCTACATCCTGATTAGGGTGGTGATTACCTGGCTCTGTGGGTGCATTTGATTCTGTTGAGACGGAAGCGGTCATTGAAGCCCGAGCCTATCAGGGCATTCCAACTCAATACATCAAGATCCTCCGTGAGCTGTATTGCGGATTCACTACCAAGACCTCACCATTCTACAAAGAAGTGATCATCCATGTCAAGAGAGGGGTTCGGCAGGGTGACACCATTTCACAGAAACTCCTCAGTGCCACCTCGAGAACATCATGCGACAACTGGAATGGGAAGGAATGGGAGTGAAGATAGATGGTCGGCAACTACACCACCTCCGCTTTGCTGATGACATTGTTTTAATAACACCAAACATCAGCCAAGTGGCACAAATGCTGGCCGACTTTGACCGTGAGTGTGGAAAGGTAGGACTACAGCTGAATCTTACGAAGACAATGTTTATGAGAAACAGCCTTGTTCCTGACGCCCCATTCGCTCTCAACGGAACGACCATCTCCGAATGCAACAGCTATGTGTACCTAGGTCGAGAGGTCAACATGACAAATGACCTGGCACCCGAGCTGCGCAGGAGGAAGAGAGCGGCTTGGAACGCCTTCAAGAACGTCGAAGAAATAGCTAAGAGGACCAAGAACCTCCGGCTCCGGGCACATCTCTTTGATTCCACTGTTCTTCCTGCATTAACATATGCCTCAGAGACCTGGGCCCTAAGCAAACAAGATGAGAACGCTATTCAGGTCTCCCAAAGAAGAATAGAAAGAGCTATGCTTGGAATATCACGTTTCACTCAAATGAGAGAAAGAATCCGGAGTTCTGATATCCGTCGACGATCAAGGATCAGGGACGCTGTCTCATTTGCCAAGGTGTCGAAAATCAGATGGGCTGGTCACGTAATGAGATTTAAAGACGACCGCTGGACTAGAGCTGTTACCGACTGGATCCCACGGGATGTCAAAAGACCATGTGGCCACCCACCTACCAGATGGTCAGACTTCTTAATCAAGATCATGAACAATCGGTTTGAGGCTCTTCGTGTTCCTAGAGCGAACAGATGCCATTGGGCTACACTGGCACGCGACAGGGACAAATGGAGACGTTACTGGCGCCCGCTGGAGCAAATTGACGATTAACAGGAAGTCAAGTGATCAAGTGATGGGTGCATTTGAACTCAGATAACTGCACCTACAGAAAAATTCCATTTTAATGGATATTGGGTTTTAAACATTAGGAGATATACCTTTTGAAGAGAAATGTCTTAATCAGAAAAGTCTATAGATAGACATTATGGCTGAAAATTTCATTGTTCCCAGACACTCATTCTGCTTTTTCTCCTTTTTCCCCTCCTATTGAGAGGCACTTAATTTTATTATCATTATCTTAGGGATTATGGCTTACAGTACTGATAAGTAGGGTTTCATACATAACCAAACACTCCAGCACCATACCCTTCAGCAGCCCTCCACCACTGGTCCAGGGCCCCCCCTCCCATTCCCCCAACACCTACCCTTCCTCCAGCGCTAAGCTTCCTAGTGAAGGCCTGTTTTCAGGGCCTTCTTATTCCTCTATTTATAAATCCGTGGAGAGA
Source organism: Sorex fumeus (assembly GCF_029834395.1). Classification (NCBI taxonomy): domain Eukaryota; kingdom Metazoa; phylum Chordata; class Mammalia; order Eulipotyphla; family Soricidae; genus Sorex; species Sorex fumeus. The sequence goes on along the minus strand of NW_026606090.1, from coordinate 34,051,484 downwards.
TTATTCTGTCTGTCCCTCTTCTGACTAACTTTACTCAGCAAGATACTCTTCAGATCTATTCACACAGCCCCGAATTACATACTTTCATCTTTTCTTACAACTGAGTAATATTCCATTGTGAATATAAGACATAATTTTTTCACCCAGCCTTCTCCTCTTGGACGTGAGTTGTTGCCAGCTTTTGGCTACTGTGATAGTGTTGCCATGAACATAAAAATAAATTCAAATGACTTTTTCTGAATAGAGTTTTTAGGCTGGTGGGTTATATGCCAAGAAGCAGAATTACTGGGTCATATGGAAACTTGTTTTTGAAAAGCGTTCATGTTGTTTTCAAAAAATATTGAAGTAGTTGACATCCTCCCCAGCAGTGAATCGGTCTCTTTTTTCTATCCATACTAACATTAGTTGTTTTGTTCTTGGGAATGTGTGCCCGTCTCTCTGGTGTGAGATGGCAACTCACCGTTTTGATTTGCATTTCCCTGATGATAACTGATGCAGAACATCTTCTTCAGATGCCTTTAAATGTCTCCATATCCTCTTTGAGGAAGTTTCTCTTCATCTCTTCCCCACAGTCTTGATAGTTTGTTCTTGTTAAGTTCTACCATGAATATCTTGGATAGCAATCCTTTCTCAGATGAGCAATGGGCAAATATTTTCTCCCACATTGTGGAGGGTCTTTTTATCTGGTCGCCATTCCTTTAGCAGGGCAGAAGCTCCTTAATTTGATTTAATGTCATTGCCTTATCATTGGTTCCATTGCTTAGCCCATGGCACTGGCTCTTTGAATGTCTCCAATGCCGATATCATGGTATTTAATCCACGTTTGTGGTATCAAATATTTTGCAGTGGTTTTGGCCTTCTCTTTGATTTTCGGTGGCATCTTCACTCAGTAAGCTTGGTGGGTCTGTGCATTGCCTGTAGTCTGGGCATGTCTTTGATTCATTTCCATGTCGTTCCCTACCCCAAGAAACTCCTGGGGGTTTGGATGAGTGTTGCTCTCTTCCTTCCCTGCAGAAGCTATCCCAACCTATTTGTTACTAACGAGCTGATTATAGTTTCATGTGAGGGTTCCAGGAAGACTTTTAATGCTACTGACTGCCTCTAACCTGGCTGTAATTTAGGGCTCTATGATTTATGGCTATCGTGACTACCTTTGTGCATTTTTGTGAGACTAAGTAGTTAGAGCTAGGCCCAAGTTAATATTGACACAACCAGAGTGTGTGGGTTCACTGCAAGAGTTCGATGCGTGTTCCCCATGGGAAATGAAGGAGGGAAGTATCGGCTCTAGGATCTTCTGGGAATTCAGAACAACACCGCATTGTTCTGAGGGTGGGCCAGAGACACTTCTTATTGTTAGGATTCTTCGGAAGCCTTGGGGACCAAGGACTTGCCCATGTCACCTTTCCTCCTTTTAAAAATGAACCACTTTGTGTGAATATGGGGAAGGGTCCCAGTTAAAAAGCTGTTTCCTTGCCTCACTTGCAGCCAGATGCATTCCCACAACTAGATTTTGGCGAATGGGAACAGCTCCTTGAAAATGGAGCTGCTTAGACCTTCTCCCTGCGGCGTGGAGATGGTGCTGGTGAGCTCTGTTCAGCACAAGGACGAGGACAGCTGGAGCAGACACTCAGGCCGATGGGCCGCCACCTGACAAGGCAGGCAGAAGGGCTGCCATCCGGGACCTGCGCAACCTCCCCGAGCAGAGCCAGCACCCCGCCCTGGACTGTCACGAGAGAAGTCTCTCCTTTATCAGTTTTGGAAATAATTTGTGTAGGATTGGTCTGTTTCTTCTTTTACTGCTCAAAATCTTAGTGAAAAAAGTCATTCGTATATATTTTTTTCTGTGTGAGAAATTTTGAATTATGAACTCAATGTACTAAATAATTCTATTTCTTCAATTGTCTGCTTCTTGAAATTTATTGTTCCACGAGGAATATCCTATTTCGTCTATGTTTGCATTTATTGGTATACACACCCTAATATTGTTTGATCCCCAGCACCACATTAGAAACTGAGATTGGAAATTGAACCGTAAGTATATTACCACACCAGCCAAAAAGGAAAGAGGAATGAACAGAAGAGATCATTCTCATCAGTGATGTCGCTGGAATTTGGAGGTTGGTGTCGTGAGTCTTTTTTTTTTTTAATTTTTATTAGTGATACATCATGAGGTACAGTTGCAGACTTACACATTTTTGTGCTTGGGTTTCAATCATACAATGATCAAATACCCATCCCTCCACCAGTGCCCATTTCCCACCACCACGGATCCCAGTATTCCTCCTGCCCCCCATCCCTCCCATCTCACCCTGCCTCTGTGGCAGGGCATTCCCCTTTGTTCTCTCTCTCCTTTTGGGTGTTTTGGTTTGCAAAAGAGTTAAGCCTGCTTTTCAGGGAGAAATGTTGGATGATTTACTTTCCAATGATCATTTTGCATATAAGGAAATGCTGTGTGGCCGCATAAGCCACATAAGCGGCTGCGTGGTTCAGGAAAAATGTCCTGGTACCCACATGCCAGAGCTATGCTTGTAGAAGCTCATGGTCACCGGGGTTCCATCTGGAGAAGGTGGGACGGTGCCGTGAGTCTTATACACATGTGGAGGTACGAAGCTGTGGCCTGAAGTTTTATGACCTTGTCAACAAGGATCAATAAAGTTAGCTTCAAACTAAAAGTAAATAAATGATCAGGGACATGGCTCAAATGGCCTCACACGTGTGAGGCTAAACTTCTCCCTCCTGCATCTGGCCCTGGTGATCCCTGAGCACAGCCAGCCAGAGTCAGCATCCCTTGGGGGTTGGTTCCCAGCCCGTGTTCCTCAGGGCCTGACCTCTACAACAAGTACATGATCTAATGCATGGGGAGGTTGTGAGTTTGTTCCTGGCACCCCAGGTGTGGTGGCCTCAGCACAGCACAAGGCTGAGCTCTGAACTGCAGCTAAGCCTCACTGGCCAAGGGCCCTGAGCTCTGCCAAGGGGAGAGGGCGTCGGTATAAACCCAAAATAGTATAGAGCACCTAAAGCATAAATGTTGATTCTGCTATAAACAATTTCACCTCAATTAAAATAATTTTGAAAATTAAAATTGATTTTAAAATGTTCAATCAAATCACAAATCATCCTGTTATTCGTTGATTGCCTCGAGCAGGCCCCAGTAATGTCTCCTTCATCCTAGCCCTGAGATTATATTCAAGGCTCTTTAGGAGAATGAGACCCATCATTGTTACTGGTATTTGGCATATTGGGTACGCCACAGGGAGTTTGCCAGACTCTGCCGTGTGGGCAGGCTACATTTGGTAGCCTGCAAGTTTGTCCAAAGTAGGAATGAGATAATAAGATGTCATAATAAGATGTCCGGGAGTTGGTTTTTATAGTCTCTGAGTCTTGGCCGCTGATGGGATTACATGGCACCAGGGGGCCAGGTGGTGGGTGTGACCCCTGCCTACTGGAATTTGGAGGATCTGGGTGGAGGATGCTCGGCCCAAATCCGAGTAGGCTTGGAGATCTCGGCCCCAGAACCCGCGTGACTTTGTCCCTCTGCCAGTACCTTCATGTGTGCCGAGAGTGGTCTCAGCATGGTGGTGGCTGGTCCTGGTGGTGGCTGGTCCTCTTTAAAATGTTAGAGACATGAAACAAATTCCACTAAAATTTGTATGGAAGCATAAAACTCCCCAAATAGCCAAACGAATCCTTAAAAAAAAAAAAAGGCATTGCCTTTCCCATATCCTACAAAACCACTTCCTTCCAGCACACACAGATACACTCAAAATAAAACTCAAAAGGGACCACAGACCCAAATATGCAAACTAAAAGTAGAAAAAAAAGGTTTTAAGAAAAAAGTTGGGGGAATCGTTTGCTCCTTGGAATTGGCTATTTCTGAGAGAAGTCAGAAAACAGCAAGCATGAAATAAGAAATGTTGAGGGCCAAAGGGACAGCTCAGGAGTCAGGGGCTATCCTGGCATGTGGCTGACCCCGGCGCACTGCGTATGGTCCTCTGAGCTCCACCAGGAGGGATCCCTGAGCACAGAGCCAGGAGTAACTTTGAGCACCACTGGGTGTGGCAAAACAAACAAACAAACAAACAAATAAATAAATGATAGGGGCCAGGGAGATAGTTTGAGGGACTGTAGTTCATGCCTGGCCTGCTTAGGGCCTGGCCCTCTCCTTGCTTCTATAGCACATTGCCCTCCATGTCCCACGAGCTGTGGCCCCAGTGACCCCACAGCACCGGGGTCTGCGTATCGAGACAGGCCAGGTATCACTGGGAATTACTTCTGGTCCCCCAGAACTACTAGGAGGGTCTCGAATAAACACTGTCACTGTCACTGTCCTCCCGTTGTTCATGGATTTGCTCGAGCAGGCCCAGTAACGTCTCCATTGTGATACTTGTTACTGTGTTTGGCATATCGAATACATCACGGGGAGCTTGCCAGGCTCTGCCATGCGGGCGAGATACTCTCGGTAGCTTGCCGGGCTCTCTGAGAGGGGCTGAGGAATCAAACTCGGGTCGGCCATGTTGGCTGCATGCAAGGCAAACGCCCTACCCGCTGTGCTATCTCTCCAGCCCCGAATAAACACATAATTGAAAAATAAACTTCATCAAAATTAAAAATTCTGCCTACCAGAAGTCACCAATAAGCCTGCAATTCAGACAGTAGAAAGGAACTGGGTGTTAGAGTGAGAACAAAGATATGAGCATACTTAATCACTTAATCACTTAACTTCCTGTTAGTCGTCAATTTGCTCGAGCGGGCGCCAGTAACGTCTCCATTTGTCCCTCTCGCGTGCTAGTGTAGCCCAATGGCATCTGTTCGCTCCAGGAACATGAAGGGCCTCAGACCGATCGTTCATGATCTTGACGAAGAAATCTGACCATCTGGTAGGTGGGCGGCCACGTGATCTTTTGACATCCCGTGGAATCCAGTCGGTAACAGCTCTAGTCCAGGGGTCGTCTTTAAATCTCATTACGTGACCAGCCCATCTGATTTTCGACACCTTGGCAAATGAGACAGCGTCCCTGATCCTTGATCGTCGACGGATGTCAGAACTCCGGATTCTTTCTCTCATTTGAGTGAAACATGATATTCCAAGCATAGCTCTTTCTATTCTTCTTTGGGAGACCTGAATGGCGTTCTCATCTTGTTTGCGTAGGGCCCAGGTCTCTGAGGCATATGTTAATGCAGGAAGAACAGTGGAATCAAAGAGATGTGCCCGGAGCCGGAGGTTCTTCGTCCTCTTAGCTATTTCTTCGACGTTCTTGAAGGCGTTCCAAGCTGCTCTCTTCCTCCTGCGCAGCTCGGGTGCCAGGTCATTTGTCATGTTGACCTCTCGACCTAGGTACACATAGCTGTTGCATTCAGAGATGGTCGTTCCATTGAGAGCGAATGGGGCGTCAGGAACGAGGCTGTTTCTCATAAACATTGTCTTCGTAAGATTCAGCTGTAGTCCTACCTTTCCACACTCACGGTCAAAGTCGGACTGCATTTGTGCCGCTTGGCTGATGTTTGGTGTTATTAAAACAATGTCATCAGCAAAGCGGAGGTGGTGTAGCTGCCGACCATCTATCTTCACTCCCATTCCTTCCCATTCCAGTTGTCGCATGATGTTCTCGAGGGTGGCACTGAAGAGTTTCGGTGAAATGGTATCACCCTGCCGCACCCCTCTCTTGACATCAACGATCACTTCTTTGTAGAATGGTGAGATCCTGGTAGTGAATCCGCAGTACAGCTCATGGAGGATCCTGATGTATTGGGCTTGAATGCCCAGATTGGCTAGGGCTTCAATGACCGCTTCCGTCTCAACAGAATCAAAGGCCTTCTTTAAATCAATGAACGTTAAGCAGAGCGGCATCTTGAACTCCCGAGAAACCTCAATGAGCTTGGTTATCGTGTGGATATGGTCGATGGTGCTGAAGCCTTTGCGGAACCCTGCTTGCTCGCATGGTTGTCCTTCATCTAGTGTTCTGCCAATCCTATTTAGGATGACTCGAGTGAACAACTTGTAGATGACAGACAATAGGCAGATCGGGCGATAGTTGCCAATGTCATGGATGTCTCCCTTCTTGAACAGTAGTACGGTCCTGCTGGTTTTCCACTGGGACGGAACCTTGCATTCAGATAGGTAGCGAGTGAAGAGCCGAGCCAGTGTATTGATGAGTACTGACGGCAGGTTCTTCAGGTGTTCAGGTCTGACCTTGTCTGGGCCGGGTGCTGTTTGTTTCTTTACCAACGAAATGGCGTGTTGGATTTCGGAAGGGAGAACGTTGGGAACGACATAGCCATCCTGTGGAATTTGGTATGTCGGCAAGTGGACATGGCTATCGAACAGATTTGAGTAGAAGTCATGGATAATCTTCTCCATTGCCGTTCTGGAGGATGTGATGGATCCATCAGGACGTCGGAGGGCAGTCATCTTGGTCTTATAGTTGGCGAAGGACAGGCGGGCGTTACGAATACTTTTCCCGGCTTCTGCCGCATCTACCAGTACTTCTGCTCTTCTCTCTTTGAGGTTTTCCTTGATCGCATCTCTGCACTGCTTTGCGAGCTCGGACGTTAGTTTGCAGTTGCCTGAGGCATGCGCCAAACCACGCTGGCGAATTAGCTCAAGAGTTTTCGAAGATAGGCGATTTTTTGTGGCTATCTCTCTCTTGGCGTTCCTCGCACATTCATGGAGGTGCTGAACCAGTCGATCGTATTCCTCGTCAATGTTGTCAACAATGGCATCTTCCCATGTTGCCGCAATAGTACCAAAGAGTTCCCAGTTGGTGGTCATTCTGGGAGTTCTCTTTTTGAACTTTGCAGCCCTTTCTCCCCGCTCTGTGAAGTAGAATTTTGCACGAAGGAGACGGTGGTCCGATCCCGTTCGAAATTTTGGGACAACAGCGACATCAGTCAGGCAAAACCGTCGATTGAATATGATGTGGTCTATTTCGTTGTGGAATCGTCCACCGGGAGACTCTCATGTCCATCGTTTAGATTCTGCCTTCTGGAACTGTGAGTTACCATGAATGGTCTTGGTCGACATGATGAACTCAGACAGTCTCTCACCCTGTTTGTTCCATTCTAGGCCATGGGTCCCGATGTGAAGTTCTTCAGCTGATCTTCTCGGTCCTATCTTGGCATTAAAATCACCCACAATGATCTTGTAGAAGGTGTGGTCTTCTTTATAGAACTTCTCTAGCTCCATGTAGAACTTCTCGATTTCTCTTTCATCATAATGAGATGTTGGTGCGTAGACAACGAAGATAGAAACTGCAGGCAGTGAGCCACATCTATTCAAATGTAAATGTCCGATTCGGGTTGTTAGGCATTCGAAGGAATCAATGCTCTTGGCCAAGTTTGTATTGACAAGGACACCGACGCCTCCAACACCTCTTTTATCGCATGTTCCGAGGCACAATTCTTCTCCAGTGTCGAAAACGGCATGGTGAGATTTGTGCCTTCTTGTCTCGGTCAGACCAATGATGTCGTACTTGATCATTCGCGCTTGTACCATCAGGTCCTCGATGGATGCATCTGATGCTAGTGTACGTGCATTGAAAGTACAGACGATCATTTTTGTCTTCCTTCGTTGTGGCAGCCTAGGTCGGCCTTGAGATTTTGTCGGCCTCTCCTTTCTCATCCTTCTCAGTGCTGCCATGTCGGTGAAGCCGTCAGGGTCAGGTGAATGAGACCAGTTGTAGTTACTGATTTTGGCATATCGAATACACAGCGGATAGCTTGCCAGGCTCTTCCGTGCGGGCGGAATACTCTCGGTAGCTTGCCAGTCTTTCCGAGAGGGATAGAGGCTTTTGGGGCGACCTCTAATCACCCTTGTAGGTGTTACCATATTTGAACCCTATCAAATATGGTACGACAATTCCGGAAGATGGTTATTTAGTGTTTTATGAAGCGGCCGCGCGGGTCCGGAAAGCGTCCTGGAGTGTGGCGACGGCTGGGTAGTGGAAGTAGTGTCCACTACTTGTCACTACATGAAATGTAGTGAGCATACATTTCATCCAAAAATAATGAAAATGGCAAATAGGGTTATGAAAAAGTGTTTGACCTATTAGAAATCGGGAAAATTAAAATTAAATCACAATGAGGTATAGTCTCTAGGAACGCTAAAATGAAACAGATTGATAGCACACCCCTCCATGGTCCAGCAGGACCCAGCATCCGAATGCATCTGTCCACGAGGGCAGAGTCTTTCCCACGTCAGCTGCTCTGGCGTGCTCTGCTGCACCTCCCCACCTCCCTGCGCGAGTTTGCAGACCCCAGGCTTGGAACGCTTCTCTCTGTGGGGAATCCGGAGTCAGGATTGGGGTGCACAGTAACTCCTGCCTCACACTCCCAGGGACACCCTTACACTCCACAGGCTAGCACAGCCTGCCAAGGTGACTCATTCCACCTATCCCACGGCGGGCAGGGGGGGCGGGGGGATGCTGGAAGAAACCTCAGAACACAAGCGCTTGACCCCTGGGCCTGTGTGTGAGGCAGACATCTCCGAGAGGGTCCTTGGGTCGTGAGCACTGCCAGAGATCCACCAAATAGTCGCAGAAACCCTATGTGGTCAGACATGGAAAAACTAGGTTTAGACAAGATAAAGTCTCGGTCTTGAGCTGGAGAGATAGCAGCGGGTAAGGCACCTGGCAGCCGGTATGGTCCCTTGAGTGCCACCAGGAGGGACTCCTGAGTGCAGAGCCAGGAGAAAGACTGAGCACCCCAGGTGTGCCCTGACCCCAGAAGGTTAACAGCTGTCTTCCACTCTGCTTGAAGTGAGCACTTAGCACAGTCGGCAAATAGGACCAACTGCTTCAGGAAGAAGGAAAAGGAGGAATTTATGCGTATTCCTCTGTTTCAGCTTGTGCTTTACCTTCAGGACCTTCCACAAGAGAAAACACAGGAAATGAACGAGCCTCCCAGAGGCCTGACGGCCCACCCTTTCAGAGCACCATCCAACTTCCTTTGCGTCCCACCTCCCGCCTTGTAAGAAACACACCAGGCAGAAGCTTCGGGAGCCACTTTTTTCCTTCTAAGTGTACTCTGAATCAAGAAGGAAGTCGAATTGAGCACTGATTCTACCATCCTTGCACAGTGGCTAAGAATGGCAAGCCTGTTTCCTCTTTGGAAGGGAAGCTGGACCCTGTTTGGCACTTGCCACCCCGTGCCCTGGGCAGCCAGCCCCCCTTCTGGCTGCCCCTTGCCTTTCTTTCTCCTCCAGCAGTTCCACCCCAGCTTCCCTTTGAAGCAGCCACGCTGACTCCCCGTCCTTTCTGTGCAGGGGAGCAGCAGTAACTTTCGTGCAGAGCTTTGAGAGAACTGAGTGAAGCCCGGGTTTGTCACCCAGCCTAGGATGAGACAAAGCCTTAACAAGTCTTGGATTGTCCTTCTTCCCTCTTTCTCACATCCTCAACTGTGCCCCTCCTCCCCCACCCCACTGCCCATGGCCAGTGTGTTTAGCTTGGCCCACCCCCAGTCCACCGCCTTGGGAGAAGGAACCGCCATGGTTTCACAGGTTGAAGAAGTAGCATTCTTCATTTCAGAAAACTCCGGTCCATCTCCGTAGGGGAGAAAAGAGAACTCCTAGGAAAGCTTGTGAGGGGTCTCTCCCACCCAGAGACAACGCCTCACTTGCCCTGTGCGGTCATCTACACCCCTTGCTCTGCTGGGCTCCGTGGTCGCACCACCCACTGGCCTGTCAGTGTGAACGCTGAGTGCTCTCAAGCCTGCTCCTGGGACCTGTGTGAAGAAGACCCACCCCGAAGCAACCCGGCTCACACGCCACTTCTCAGGGCGCTTGTCTGGCACGGAGAAGAATTTCTTGCAACAGTTCCCTTTTCTCCACACTCAGCACAGGAAGTGGGACTGCGTTCCCCCACACAGCTCTTGGCTCAGAATTGGGCTCAAAGAGCATAAGGAAGTGAGTGACCTTGAAGCCTGAGGAGAGGGAGTCCTGGCCAGAGAAGGAAAGGCTTGGCTTTCCCACCTAGGAAGCTGTTGGCAAAGCTGCGGGAAGATTTGTCAGCCATGGGCAAGAGGTGTGGAGAGGGCCCACAGAGGTGTGCCAATGTAATGCCATGCCTGTCCCCCAGCGCAGGGTTGAGCACTGTCCTTTGCTGTCCAAACTCAGGGCCTTACACACGCTGGGCACGTGCACTTTACCAGTTGAGCTATCCCTCCAACCCCTTTTCATTTTCTCTCCTTCCATCCTTCCTTCCTTCCTTCCTTCCTTCCTTCCTTCCTTCCTTCCTTCGTTCCTTCCTTCCTCCTTCCCTAGTTGTAAGTAGTTGACATTCTTGTAAATAGTTGAAATAATTGTAAGTTCTTGAAAAACATCTTACAGAGACCATTTGCTCCAACAATTTGATTTGTTCTTTCATGGATCAGATTCCTGGCCATCTGCTATTTGTCAGGAAGGTCGGGTTGGTGAAGAGATGCCAAGTGAACCCAATATACAGCCTCCCAAACCTCCCATTCAAGTATTTTTTTTTAAATTTTTATTAGTGACATACCATGAGGTACAGTTGTAGACTTACAAATTTTGTGCTTGGGTTTCAATTATACAAAGATCAAATACCCATCCCTCTACCAGTGCCCATTTCCCACCACCACGGGTCCCAGTATCCCTCCCATTCAAGTATTGCAGCTTCCTAATCATATCCCTGGAACCACAGAGCTCATGATTCATGGAGCGTTTGGGATGAGGGGAAGGATTGTGCTTCGTGCATGTGGCTTCCCCTCAACTACAGAAGGAGGCGACCCCTTAAGTGCCTATTGTGGGACAGGTGTAGTATTATTTCTTCATTCCACAGTCTATGCTCAATAAAACCCTGGCCCTTGACAGAGAATGATGACAATCCAAGAACAGGGTTTTAATCATCAGATTGCCACACCCGGGATCCTATCATCTTGGTTATAAATTTGCTGCAGTCTTCAGCTCCAATGCGTTCTTATTTATATTTGAGTGATTATTTGTAGTTTCAGAAGTTCCTTATGATATGTCATCTTTATTCCACTCAGTAGGGCTGTAGGCTGTATATTTATACCCAATTCTGCAGCTACAAAAACAAGTATCAAAAGCTTTGAAACAGGTAACCCACAGCTTGTGAGTCAAGCTTTGGAGCCAGCATCTGTAGCTCCTTTGTCACCTGAATTTTTCCTTCCCTGAATTTTTCAGGGAGGGAAAGAGGTCATGAATGGGCTAGGTCTCATCACTGGCTTATTCTTATTGCTAGATTCCATAGAATTTATATTTTCTCTTCTAAAAGTTTAAAAGCAAAACATAGGAAGGTAAACAAAAAGAGACCTTGGGGTCACGTGACTTCCTTCTCCGCTCTTCAGTCAGTAGGTGCTAGAAACAGAGTGGTGTGGAAAGCCAAGAGCAGGGAAAGGAGAGAGTCAAAAGCATCTGAAGCTCTGACTCAGGTGCCTTTCTAAGAGGATGGCAGTTTGTTCCAAGTTGGTACAGGGGGAGAGCAATGGGAAAGGCCTTTCAGCTCACCCCTCTCGCAGTCTGCTCTAGGACTCGTCTGGCCGCTCTCCTTGGCTTGGAATCTTTCCTAGCATGACTGCCACCTCGACATGCCCCTAGGCAAGGCGGAAATCCAGCAACCCCACCCGCCTCCCTGTCTCTCTCCTCGAAAGTGCCTCATTCCTTGGCTTTTGCCTTCCCTGAGTCAACATCCAGAATCCAATCTCTGACTGAGTTCCTGGCACGAATGGTGAGAGGCCTCTCCATCACAGAGCTTGCTGAGGACCTAACTCCTATACCCAGCCCAGGTTGAAGACACCAGAGTCAGCTGCCTGGCCGGCCTCCTTGGCAAAAACTGAGAGGCCTTAACACATAAAACTGGGAAAGCTTCCTGCAAGGGGAAACAGCTTCATCAATGATAAAACACAAAGACCCTTTTCTCTGAGCCATGGCCTTCATGGGAGAAAGACGAGGCTGTGATGGACGTCCCCAGGGCAGCCTCTTGGCTGGCACCGAAGATGAATTTCTCAGATTTTCCATGCATACAAATAAGAGGCCTGCTCAATGAACTGCTCACTTAAACAGGCTTTTCCCTCGCCAGAGTTCCAGCTGACAGAGCCATCACTGGGAAATGTTCTCTTGTATCTATCTCTTCCAATTTACTTAAATCAATTAATCTGCAATTGTCCTCACAGCTGTGTGATGGGGATAGTTTCTAAGCATCAAGTTTTCTCTAAGAACATGAGCTCAATTGCTTATTGGATTTGCCAAATTCAGCAAGGGAGTATTTTCTCTATACTTCCCCAGAATTTATTACAGGGGCGACTAATTCAGTCTCTTGTTAAATTGGCCATCCCTAATCAGAAAAGTTCTAGAAAATGAAAGGAAGAAGGCCTGTGATCACACTCTGAATGGAGCTCAGCTGAATCCAAGGAAGCTTGTCAAAGTTCCTCCATAATTGCAGAAATATGAGTAAATGAGTGATGGAGATGGTCCAGGAGAGGCTAGTCCTCATCTTCAGACCTGCCATCGACAAGCCTTGTGCATCAAGGTAGAGCTCACGAGGCAGCTTTGTCGAACTGGTCAGGTTCTTGAATTCAATCCCATGTTCCAAGGAGAAGGTTGGGTCCTGGTTGAGTCAGCGCCAGGCCACAGCGTTCGCAGCTTCAGGAGGAGCCGACGCGTCTCTCCAGCTGCCTGCATGGTGAAGAGGGACCGTGTGCAGACGCTGGACTCCAAGGCTCAGAGCCCAGCCCCGCGACTTCCTGTCCGGCCTTGGAGAGTCATTCTCCTTTGTTATTCCGTGTCCTCCAGAGGAAGAGGAGCAGCCAGCAGTGTCCCTCATGGATCAGTCTAAGGGCTTTTGGGGTTAACATACGTGCAGCTACTAGATGGCCTGAATGCAGCACAGGGTGCTTGCAGGTGTCCTCTCTCACAGTGGTGGGGGGCCCAAGGCGTGCGTCCCTGAGTTCAGCCCCTAGCATATTCTGACTCTCCTCCAGCACTCCTGGCTGTGGCCCCGGGTCCCTGCTGAGTGCCTTGTCACAGGTTCTCTCTGCTCCGTGGCTGGGCTCAAATCCTACAAAATAACTGAAGCGGCAGCAACCACCCCAAACTGTAGTAACTGCATCCTGTAAGTGGCTCTTCCTCCAGTCGTGAAGACCCTCGGGGAAGACCCCGTGCTCCTCCTCCTCCTCCTCCTCACTCCTGGGCATCTAGGGTGGTATATTCTCCCTGATCAAAAGCTCTAGATGTCACACTTGGGTTCTGGGTCCTGGCTCACACCTTAGGTTGCCTCTGTTGGACCCATAGAAATCACAGGGTAACTCCGATTCTCTGAGGAAGAACTGTCCTTCCCCTGGGACAGACAAGGAAGCAGAGGGGGGCAGGTGAGCTGCGCACCTGCAGCCTCAGAGCCAGGTAGCAGGCAAGCTAGGTGCTGGGCTCCAACCCTCGCAAATGCTGCGTGTGTATTGGGTGTGATGGAGAACAGGGCCGGCATAGCTCTGCCCTCTTGTGACCCGCAAAGAGACCCAGAGACAAAGCTCTGCTTTCAAGCTGAAGAGGGGGCCTGTCACCAAGGGTCTGTGTGCAAGCCTGGCCCTGGCCGCAGCGAGAATGTGGCTTCCAACGCATCCCGCCCACAGGCAATGACTGAAGGCATCTCCCTGGGCTCCTCTGTCTACGCAAATAATGTAGCTCCACACCTGCCTTCCTCCAAGGGCTCCAGAATCGGGGTCCATGCCAGGCAGAGGGCACCTAGGGGGCAATCCCTGTTAGTGTGCGAAATTGGGTGAGTGACCTGGCCCCCCTCTCCATACTTCCAGAAGCCCTGCAGACGTGCCCACACCCCACTCCCACCACCATGGAAGTTCACCTACAAGCTTTGGCCCAAAGACTCTTAAATTCACTCGCAAGAGTTCAAGTAGCCACAGAAATTTCTTGGACCCCCATTCCCGGCTGGGGCATCTCAGATGGGGAGGACCAGCTCCTGCCCTAACAGAGCCCTATGGGAGGGGCCACTGCTGAGGCTCTGCCCGGTCCATCCCACAGGACTGTGCCGCACAGAGAACCTACTCTGCCGAAAATGCAGGTACAGGGGCTCTTTGGGTTGAAAACTCCACACCCTCTCTGAGTTGGGGCGGGGACATCCCCCACCTCTCCAGACTTCTGAAAGACATGGCGGCCTCTCCCATGGTCCCTGCTGCTCATTTTCCAGCCTTGTTCCAGAGACTCGTAAATAAATCTCAAAAGAGAAAAAGAAAATGTCAAGAGTGTAGTTTTGACTGGGCTTCTGGGGCAGAAGTGACAGTGACATGCAGCTGCACTTTTGCTGCTGGGAAGAGGGGATTCTGACAGCGGGAGCTTGAGAAGATCCTTCCAGGCCCCACCTGTCTTGGTCCTTATGAACCAGGTTATTATAGAGATAGTCCTGTAGACCCCAGCATGAAAAACACAATACTGAATGCTGTCAAGGAAGAATTCTGGTGACCTGAAACAATGGGAGTTCAGGAGACCGGGGAAGAGGAATTCCTCCTGGAGAAAGTCAGAGAACGGGGCACTGAGTTGACAGGAGAGTGTGCTGAAGGGCTGACCACATCCAAGAAGGTACGGAGACATAGTTCTTTGGTCACTGGACAATAGTACAGCAGGTAGCATGCTTGCTTTGCATGCAGCAAACCCTAGTTCAAACCCAGGCACCCCATATGGTCCTCTGGGCCTGCCCATGTTTGTGTTCCCTGAGTCCAGAATTTCATTCCAGTGTGGAAAAGCCCCAGAGATAGATAGTGGTAGTTGCTGCACAAATTAAATTATTGAAATAATTTAAAAATTATTTAAGGGGGCTGGAGCGATAGCACAGCGGGTAGGGCGTTTGCCTTGCACGCAGCCAACATGGCCGACACAGGTTCGATTCCCAGCATCCCATATGGTCCCCTGAGCACCACCAGGAGTGATTCCTGAGTGTATGAGCCAGGAGTAACCCCTGGGCATCGTCGGGTGTGACCCAAAAAAAAGCAAAATAAATAAAGTTAAAAAAATTATTTAAAAAATACATTTTATCCTGTATGTATATAGGCTACCACAATTAAAAAAAAAACTTCAAGGTCCCTTTTTCAATGAAAATTAGGATAAAATCCATGACCAAAAGCCAAGGCTGACTCCCCAAGGCCCCTTGCCCCACCGCGTCACTCTCTTTCCTCTTCACGGAGCAACTCCTGCCCCTCGCCAGAGCCAGTCCTGCCCGCCTCGCTCTCCCCAGAGAGTCTGTCAGAGAAGCTGTCCCCAGCCCTTTCTTCTCTGCCCGCTTCACTCACCTAACAGGCATGGAGCATCACTTACGAGTGCTAAGAGGGAGTTGTGGAGGTGAAGGCCATTACCAGGGATCTCACTGAGTGAGTGAACAAGAAGGACAAGTAGAGTGAGTGGGAGAGTGAAGGGGAGATATGCGGTCACCTGCAGCCATGGTGGACTCCAAGCAGGACTCCACACCCGCCCTGTGGCTGGCTTTGTCCAGCTAACTGCAAGATCTGCAAATGGCTCATCTCAAATACCTAAATGGAATATTCCAAGTCCTGGAGCTATAACTGTCCTCCTAGGTGAGTGGGCGTCCCCTCGCAGGCTCTCTGCTTGGAACGAAGGAGGAAGGGAAGGTGACGGCCTCGAGAGGAGCATCTGGGAGGGTGTCCTGGGAAGACCTGTGGAGGCTGGATCCCGGAAGGTCTGGGGAGTCGGGACCTGACAGACGTTGTGTGGGCACCACCAGGCTGTGCCAAGCTGAGGGCAGTGGGACGAGACTCTCTTCCTGAGGGTCAGCTAACCCATGTGCATCAGGGTTGCTTACCCGAAGGACAGTCAGTCTTCATCAACTCTGGCTGTGGCTGCTTTCCCCTGGCTCATGAGATCTCGTGCTTGACTCTGAACAGAGAGAACAAGAGCGGGGACGTCTTGACCCACTCTGTGGTGTCCTTGCTTGGTGCTGAGTGATGGAACCTAAAGAACAGTTGATAAAGAACAAGGACCAATGTTACAGATCTCATTATGCCAGTCCGCTCGAGCTGGTTTCCAGAGGAAAAAGCTGGACTTCACTTGCCTCATGAGCTGGGGGAGAAGGGCAGCTGGGATAGGGAAGGGATCACTAAGTCAATGATGGTTGGAGGGATCGTTCAGGAAGAGAGACGTGTGCTAAAAGTAGACAAAGGACCAAACATGATGGCCTCTCAGTATCTGTATTGCAAACCACGATGCCTGAAAAGAGAGAGAGAGAGAGAGAGAGAGAGAGAGAGAGAGAGAGAGAAATTGTCTGCCATAGAAACAGAGGAGGGTGGAATGGGGGGGGGCGGAGGGATATTGGTGGTGGGGAATGTGCACTGGTAGAGGGACGGGTGTTCGATCATTGTACTGTTCAATGATCAATCATGAAAGCTTTGTAACTGTATCTCACGCTGATTCAAGTAAAACAAGAAAAAAAAAAACAGATGTCAGAGGTGTCCACAAACTAAACTGAGGTTTTTATCTTTTTCCTGGTGTGCGTCTAAGCAGTACTCAGGAAACCTGGGCCCCGAATGGTAGCTACCTAACCTCAGGTAGGCAGACATGCACTCCAGCCCTCTGAGCCCCCGGCCACTCTTGGCTGGCTCTTAGGCGAGCACTTTCCCTCCTCACTCTTGTTGGTCAACACACCAGGGATGCCCTGTGACATCATGCTCATAGTTCATCACATTCTTGAGATAATCACTCAAGCCAAGTAACTCCCTCCTGCGCTGCCTTACAATGTGTGAAGCGTGACTCATCTGTCACAGCACTGCTCCCTAACTGGGCTCTGCTAGTTCCACCAGTCAGGGTCTGGGCTGGGAACTGGGAATCTATGTGGAATTCCAAGGGAAATCCACGTCCTTAGGACCTGGTCTGTTCTTGTCCTCAGCCTTCACCCCAGGGATGATCCTCCTAGGCCTTTGGGCATCCAGCACACCCTGCTGGGCTTTCCTCTGACTCTGAGTGTAGCCAGGTAAGCTTGAGGGGTCCCACTGCTCTGGTGGCAGCACCAACAGAGAGAGCATGAAGCTATAGTGGTCAGCTCAAAAAGTAAAAGCATCCAGTACACTCCAAACCAGCCGCTTACACCTGGGACAAGCTTGTGCCAGCCTTGCATGGTTGTGGTTTGAGCTGTCACACAGGAAACTGAATCAAACCCCTCATCTGTGTGGGGCACACAGCCCTCTCATTCACCAGGATACAGTGTGATTGTGAGTCTCACCCTCAACTAGCCAATGAAGAGATGAGGAACCAGGTGGCCCCAGTGCCCACCCCGTGCCACTGGAACTGGGTTGGACCTACAGTTTCCTTAGGTCTGGAGCAGAGAGGCTTTTGGATGCCCCTGTGTCCTGCCCAACTCTGGGCAGTGCAAAGGTCATGCCTACTCGATAGGGAAGAGCCCAGCTCAAAGATTCTCCACATGCAGCAAGATAGCACCAGAATGTCAGGATTTAGAAAAGCGAAGGTCATGTGAGTCACTCTCCTCTGAGACCCGGGCACTGGTCTGAGCAGTGACACCCTTGGGACATAAATCCAGACTAAGTTCTCATCACGTTACTCCAAAACCATCCTGAAGATGTTTTTCTTTGCTTCTAAACTTGATATGACTGTTGGAACAAATTATTTTACAGCCTTCACAGGTAAATGCCATTTTCCCAGTAATTAGAGAAAATGTTATGTTTCAGCTAGTTCCTTCTTCCTGTCTAAAACACTCCGGCTAGAAAAATATTCCTCTTGCTACAAAAAAGAAAATACAGTTGATATTTTGCTGAATTTGAATAGCAACCAGAAGAGAAGGTCATGCTTAAAAGAAGCGGCCGGCAGGGATTTGTAATTAAATCCACTCTGGGCTGGGTTTGTGTGATTCATTTCAAGTACATAACATTCTGAAAAGCATGTGACCAAAGGTATTTTTCTAAATAACCTCAAGTGCCAGTCGAGTTATTCTTTAAATTGCATGCCAGTGACATCTCCAAACTGGTATTTCACTTGGCAAGCACCGAGCACCGTCACAGCCTAATCTTCCTGCAGGCAGTGCCCAGCCCTGTTTTCAATCCCTTCAGCTGCTTCCTCTTCTTGCCAGCGAAGATCACGCATCTGGGACAGAGAGGGAGGCCTCGGTGCCCCAGACTCTCAAAGTCACATCCACAGGAGTAGGGGAACTTTTCTGTGGCCAAGAGAACTGGCACAGTTTGCTTGGGATGAGCATCATGAAGTCACAGCTTGTTTTTCCCTAAGTGATGACACTGCTGAAATTGCAGCTCTTCTAGGAAGCTTCCGTTGAAACTGAGAGAACCACACAAGCGTCTTCTCACACCACCTCTCTCACCCGCTAGGTCCCCGAAGTTGCGTGAACTTTGTGCACTGTGGTTCTGTTCTAGGGGAAGCACCAGGTAGGGAGAGCACAGCAGGCTGAGCCCTCAGCATCCTCTCAAAGGTAGGCTCTCTGCCTCCTGGGCCTCCTAGGCATGAAGCAATTTCAAGAAGAGACATGAGATTGGTCAAATATGCAGGGAAGACCAAGACGAAAGGAAAGGGGTCTATGTGTTTCGGTCCTAATCTTCTCTGAACCCCAGATAACACTGGATTTTTCAAGACATCAGACAAAATATTCTAGTTTTTTATTTTGAGTAGAGTTGGGAGTTATACCCTGAGGTGTTCGGGAGCTATTTCTGGCTGTGTGTCCAGGATGACCCCCTAGCTGTGCTTTTGGGTCAGACCCAGCAATGCTCAGGGGTCATTCCTGGTTCTGCACTCAGGAATTACTCCCGGTGCTGCTTGGGAGAGCATCTGGGATGCCGGGAATTGAACCCGTGTCAGCCACATGCAAAGCCAATGCGCTACCCACAGTATTACCGCTCCCCCCCAGTGTGTCATTTTTATTGTATTCACAGTTAAACAATCATCCTTACAATCAATTACAAAACACACAGGGCTGAGGATTTTAACCTGGATTACTGCATTTTGGGACCCTAACTGCCATTCTATCTCTCTGATCCCAAGACCTCAGAATGTTAACACTAGTTTTCCTTCCCTTTCCAAGTGCATCTTCTGTCCCTTGCCACTAAAGGATCTCTAATAAATTCACTGGATGCTCTTTTTAAAAAAATTTTTTTAATCAGTGAAACACCATGAGGTACAGTTGTAGACTTACAAATTTTTGTGCTTGGGTTTCAGTTATACAATGATTGAGTACCCATCCCTCCACCAGTGCCCATTCTTCACCACCACTGATCCCAGTATTCCTCCCACCCCCCATCCTCCCCATCCCAACCTGCCTCTGTGGCTGGGCATTCCCTTTTGTTCTCTCTCGACTTTTGGGTGCTGTGGTTTGCAAAAGAGCCATTGAGTGGCAATCATGTTCGGTCTATAGTCTACTTTGAGCATTCGTCTCCCATCCTGGGTGGATCTTCCCAACACCCTTTATTTGGTGCTCCCTTCTCTATCTGATCTGCATTTACCCCTAGAGTGTGAGCCTGGCCTCCAAGCCATGGAGTAAACCTCCTGCTACTTATCTCGGCTATTCTTGGTTAGTCTCCCGTTTTGTTACTTTATGTTCCCCAGATGAATGCAATCTTTCTGTGTCTATCCCTCTCTTTCTGACTCATTTCGCTTAACACAATACTTTTCATGTAGTACCACTTGTATGTAAATTTCATGACTTCATCTTTTCTAACAGCTACATAGCACTCCGTTGTGTAAATGTACCAGGGTTTCTTTAACCAGTCATCTGTTCTTGGGCACTCAGGTTTTTTCCAGATTCTGGCTATTGTAAAGAGTGCTGCAATGAACAAACAATTGCAGATGTCACTTCGACTATACTTTTTTGCCTCTCTGGGATATATTCCCAGGAGTGGTATTGCTGGGTCAAATGGGAGCTCAATTTCTAATTTTTTGAGAACCGTCTATACTGTTTTCCAAAGGGGCTGAACCAGTCGGCATTCCCACCAGCAGTGAAGGAAGGTCCCTTTCTTGCCACATCTGTGCCAACACTGATTGCTTATGTTCCTTTGGATGTGGGCTAGTCTCTGTGGTGTGAAATGATATCTCATTGTTGTTTTGATATGCATCCCCCTTATTTTTAATGATGTAGAGCCTTGTCTCATGTGTCTTTTAGCCATTCGGATTTCTTCTTTGAGAAAGTTTCTGTTCATTTCATTGCCCCATTTTTTGATGGGGTTGAATGTTTTATTCTTGTGGAGTTCTACCAATACTTTGTATATCCTTGATATCAACCCCTTGTTGGATGTGTATTTGGCGAATATCCTTTCCCATTCTGTAGACTGTCTGTATTTTGGTCACTGTTTCTTTTGAGGTGCAGAAGCTTCTTAGTTTAAGACAGTCCCGTTTGTTTATCTGTTTTCACTTGCTTGGCCAGTGGCGTGACATCTTTAAAGATACCATTAGCTTCAATGTCATGGAGGGTTTTGCCAACTTTGTCTTCAATGTACCTTATGGATTCTGGTCTGATGTTGAGGTCTTTAATCCATTTTGATCTTACTTTTGTACATGGTGTTAGGCAGAGATCTGAGCCCCCTTTTTTGCATGTAGCCGACCGGACGCTCTTTTAACTACGACCCATCCAATGGTTTCACTTAACTTCATTGTCTCTCTAAAGAATCATAGATCACAGATCATCCTGTTATTAGTTGATTGCCTCGAGCATGCCCCAGTAACGTCTCCTTCATCCTAGCCCTGAGATTATATTCAAGACTCTTTAGGAGAATGAGACCCATCATTGTTACTGGTATTTGGCATATTGGGTATGCCACAGGGAGTTTGCCAGACTCTGCCGTTTGTCAAAGTAGGAATGAGATGTCATAATAAGATGTCGTGGCCGCGCGGTTCTGGGAGCTGGTTTTTATAGTCTCAGAGTCTTGGCCGCTGATGGGATTACATGGCGCCAGGGGGCCAGTTGGTGGGTATTTCTCTTAAATAAAATGTCACCTTCTCTTAAAATAAAATGTCACCTTCTGGGATGCTAAAGGTTAGAACCTCAACATATCTTTTTAGGAGATATCATTATCAGCCCGTAACCCCATGCAGTAGAATATAACCCAACCAGGATGAAGAAGAGTGGGTATCTGAGGGTGAATATTGTGACACATTTTAAGCAAAAAGATATATATATATATATATATATCTGCATATTTGATCCCATTGTAAATTAAGCATGTGCCATTTTACTAAAATATTACATGCCGGTATATTTCTTTAGATTCTTTGAGGAGTAACTAAAAAATTGCAATAGTTACTTTTTTGAAGAGAGACGTTAGAAGTAAAACTAATATATTTCCACATTATTGTCTTTCTCTTTATTCCTTGTCTGAACATCATAGATATATACCATAGATCTGTTTATGTCTGTGCAGGCATGCATCATAGCTCTGCCTCTCTGCCTCTATCTAAGCTACTCTTCTTTGTGCCATTGGGTATTTCTGGGAACACTGTCATCTATGTACATTCTTTTTGGGTTTTTGTTGGGGGCCGACACCTGGCAGTGGTCAGGATTATTTCTGGTCCCACACTCAGGGATCTCTCATGACAGTGCTCAGAGGACTCTCAGGGGTGCCAGTAATTAATACAGTTTGGCTGCATGCAAGGCAAATGCCTTACCTGTTGTACTGTCTCTCTGGCCACAACTAGGTATATTCTTAAAGACTGAGTTGACTTATACATAAGTCAAATAAATATTACCTCAAAAAGAAAAAAGTAAAATTTAAACATCACTTGATCACTTGACTTCCGGTTAATCATCAATTTGCTCGAGCGGGTGCCACTAACGTCTCCATTTGTCCCTGTCGCATGCTAGTGTAGCCCAAAGGCTTCTGTTCGTTCTAGGAACACGAAGAGCCTCAAACCAATCATTCATGATCTTGATGAAGAAGTCTGACCATCTGGTAGGTGGATGGTCACACAGTCTTTTGACATCCCGTGGAATCCAGTCGGTAACGGCTCTAGTCCAGTGGTCGTCTTTAAATCTCATTACGTGACCAGCCCATCTGATTTTTGACACCTTGGCAAATGAGACAGCGTCCCTGATTCTTGATCGTCGACGGATGTCGGAACTCTGGATTTTTCCTCTCAATTGAGTGAAACGTGATATTCCAAGCATAGATCTTTCTATTCTTCTTTGGGAGATCTGAATAGCGTTCTCATCTTGTTTGCGTAGGGCCCAGGTCTCTGAGGCATATGTTAATGCAGGAAGAACAGTGGAATCAAAGAGATGTGCCCAGAGCTGGAGGTTCTTCATTCTCTTAGCTATTTCTTCAATGCTCTTGAAGGCATTCAAAGCTGCTCTCTTCCTCCTGCGCAGCTCGGGTGCCAGGTCATTTGTCATGTTGACTTCTTGACCTAGGTACACATAGCTGTTGCATTCGGAGATGGTCGTTCCGTTGAGAGCGAATGGGGCGTCAGGAACGAGGCTGTTTCTCATAAACATTGTCTTTGTAAGATTCAGCTGTAGTCCGACCTTTCCACACTCATGGTCAAATCACCGCTTGGCTGATGTTTGGTGTTATTAAAACAATGTCATCAGCAAAGCGGAGGTGGTGCAGTTGCCGACCATCTATCTTCACTCCCATTCCTTCCCATTCCAGTCGTCGCATGATGTTCTCGAGGGTGGCACTGAAGAGTTTTGGTGAAATGGTATCACCCTGCCAAACCCCTCTCTTGACATCAATGATCACTTCTTTGTAGAATGGTGAGATCCTGGTAGTAAATCCGTAATACAGCTCACGGAGGATCTTGATGTATTGAGCTTGAATGCCCTGATTGGCTAGGGCTTCGATGACCGCTTCTGTCTCAACAGAATCAAAGGCCTTCTTTAAATCAATGAACGTTAGACAGAGCGGCATCTTGAACTCCCGAGAAACCTCAATGAGCTGGGTTATCGTGTGGATATGGTCGATGGTGCTGAATCCTTTGCGGAACCCGGCTTGCTCACAGGGTTGTTCTTCATCTAGTGTTCTGCCAATCCTATTTAGGATGACTCGAGTGAACAACTTGTAGATGACAGACAATAGGCAGATCGGGTGATAGTTGCCAATGTCATGGATGTCTCCCTTCTTGAACAGTAGTACAGTCCTGCTGGTTTTCCACTGGGACAGAACCTTGTATTCAGACAGGTAGCGTGTGAAGAGCCGAGCCAGCATATTGATTTAAACATCATCTCCACGAAAAGGGTAAGACTGGATAGCCAAAGACTTTGTGTTTATATCCTCCCACAGTACAGCAAACATACACCAAATCTTGAATTGAGCTTTCTCCCAAACCCAAAAACATCAAAACTGACCTGATGAGCACAGGAAGGAACAAAGTTGAATGTCTAAACAGACTGGGAACAGAGACGGCTTTGTGGGGAAAGGGACCCAACGCATGGCCTCGAAGAAAGAGATCTGAGGCATGAACTGCACTGGGCAGTGGGAGTCAGGGGTCCCTCCAAACACTGTGCATGTTAGTCGTCTGATCCTATACGCACAGCACTGGAGCTGGAAGCGTGAAGCTACTCAGTATAGATGGTCAGAGTGACTGACAACCCCCTTTTTGTTTTCTTTAGGGAGGACACACCGACCAGTACTCAGGGCTTCTCCTGGTTCTGTGCTCAGGGGTCACTCCTAGAGGTCATGGAGATGACATGGAGTGCCGGAGTCTGACCCTGAGCCAGCACTCAGCCCCTTCCTGCCTCTCAGGCTGTCAGAAGCATCTTGACAATGTCTCACAGCCTTACTGACCACGGCATTGGTGGGGGGCATGTCGGACCTCATTCTCCAGGGTGACCCCGAGGGAAAAGCCCCAGGACAAATCCACCTGCCCTTGTGAATAACTGAGAACAGGTTCCTGAGAAGCTATTATCAAGAGATGTTACTAGTAGCAGAAGAACCTCTACCGGGTCACATTGGACAGTGAGTGACTAGCTGCTCCCCTCCCTGATGGTGTCCCAAAGTGTGACCAGCTAGTGAAGAGCTCTCTGACCTTCTGTGCCCTTTTGCCACTCACCATTGGCCGGACATTATTCCGTGGGGCCCGAGACAGAGGCAAAGCTCGGACCTCCTTTTACCCCTTCCTTGAACAGGATCCCCAGCCAATACACGGCTCTGTGTGACACGGGTCTTTGTGACATGAGTCTGTGTGACATAGGTCTGTGTGTCCTAGTGAATGCTGGTCACTTGTAAACCAGAATGTCCGGTCAGTTCTCAAGAGTCTGAATCATCTAGTGACCTGCAGACTCAATCTTTCCTGGGGCTAGTGCCAAGGTTGTGCGCCTATAAGTAAGTACACACTCTCCAGTTTCTGCTCATGCTGGCACACAGGACCCAACTCCTACA
This sequence comes from Sorex fumeus, assembly GCF_029834395.1. Taxonomy (NCBI): domain Eukaryota; kingdom Metazoa; phylum Chordata; class Mammalia; order Eulipotyphla; family Soricidae; genus Sorex; species Sorex fumeus. The sequence goes on along the minus strand of NW_026606090.1, from coordinate 34,027,175 downwards.
AGACTCCCATGGATCCCCGACACCGTGAGGAAACTGGGAACCTCCCTAGGACCCGGGAATCACGAGAACCGCTAGAAAGAACTTCTAATACAATAGAACTATACAGGTTACCTGTTGTGCACTGAAATAAAGAGATAGATGTCAAACAACAAAACTTCAATACAAAAAAAATCGAGAGAACTTTGGAGAAAATTCCAAGCAGAAATTATATTGCGAAAGGGAACAGTAGTTAAGCTGAAAATATACAGTGGAGGAAATGAAGAGCAGAATGGGAGAAGCCAAAACTGTCATCAGCGAACTCAAAGATAAGTCATGACACCTATCTTTAAGAGAAAAAGAAAAATGGAAACAATGAAAAGCGATGAGGATAGCAGAAGAGCTACCTGGAGAAGTGTGAAGAGGAGAAACATTTGCATTTTAGGAATTTCTATTAGGTGAAGAGAGAGAGAAAGGGGCAGAATTCCTACTTAAAGAAGTAACTAAGAGTTTAATCAAGTTGAGGAAATACTTGGATGCCCAGGTTCAGGAAGCTAAAGGAATTTCAGACAAAGTAAACCCAAATAGAAACATATGAAGAACATAACTAAGTGGCAAATATCAAATCAAAGAAAGGACCTAAACCCAGCATGGAAACAAACAGTCACAGAGAAAGAAACTTAGATACCGACAGCAGAGTTTGCTGCAGAAACTACAGGTGAGAAGGACAGCATGGTGTGTACAAGTAATTGAATGGCTGAGATAGATCATTCTGGTCTTCACTCAGATTTGAATAAGAGCACATAGCTTTTCAGACATATGGCAGATTTTGTTACCACTAAACTGACCCTCCAAGAAATACTTAAGGGACTTCTAATAAAGGAAAATAAATTTCACTTGGAAGTAAAACATACAATTTGGGAGAGAAATATAATGGTAATTACGACACTTGGCCTATTTTCAAATTAATTTTTTCCTGGTTATCTTCAATCTGTTTAGGTAATTTTAAATTTTGGCATTGCATTTTTATTACTAAAATTGTATTTGGTTCTTTTAATTAAAATAGATCTTATTTTCCAATTTATAGAAAATATTTTGGGACTCGTTAGGAGTTTTACTTTGGGTACGTTTTGCTAAGTTGAAATATTCAAGGAATAGGCTAATTTTACCCATCTCCCCCACCGCCAGGAGTTAAGACCTGTGATTTACAAAGTTGCTCATAATAGAATTGTCTCAGGCATAGAACATTCTAACACCAATCCCATCACCAATGTCCCTAGGTTTCCTCCCTTCCCCAGCTGACCCCCTTGGCAGGTATATAAAAATTAATTGTGCATTACTTGGTCCAAATAAAACGTAAAGGAATGTTAAATAGAATTATCAGAAAATAAACTGACACATCAGTTTGTGGTGATGAAGTGCAGATGGTTTTTAATCTTAATCTAGTAGAGGACAACTGTGCACATCATTAGTGAATGCTGTACTCAACGTCACATGATGGGATGTTTCTCTTTTCCCTTAATGGAGCCCTTTTAATGCTTCTTACAAAATTGGTTTCAAAGCTGTGAATTCTTTACGCTGTTGTCTGTCCTGAAACTCTGTACAGTTCCTTCAGGCCTGAAGGATAATCTAGCTAGATAGAGTCTTCTTGGTGAGTTTTTGTCCTTCCATATTCTTCTGGCTTGTAAAGTTTCACTTGATAGATCTGCTATACACCTTATGAGCTTTCCTTTGTATACAAGTTTCTTTCTTGATCTTACACATCCACAGCGACGATGCAGTTCCTGCTACTGCCAGTGCAACTGATGCCCCTTTCACCTGCTGAGTACTAGCCATTTCACCGGCTCATCACCAATATGCTCTCGCGGTTGGTGCCAGTCTATGCCACTGCCACTTTGCAGGTGTGGAAGCCAAGTACAGGCTAACACCCTAACTTGTTCCCAGCCACAGACACAGTAGAGCTGGTTTTAGAGTCCAGGAATTCTTAAAATAACTAAGTTCTGCTAGCGACCTCTCCTAGGCTGACAACGGACAACTCTCACCATTCCCAGCACAGCCCTCGCTCTCCTCCCAGGGTCTGACTCATGACCCAGCAGTCAGCAGCCCTCGGACAGCAGCTCCTGCTCTAACTGCCCTCCTGCACTTCGGCACAGCTGCAGGAAGCAGATGGTCTGCAAGGCTGCCACGGCTTTCCCAGCCCCCTCCGAAGTCGGATGGGCCCTGCCCCTCACAGGGCTGTACCCAGTCTCCAGGCCCTGATAACAGAGCAGTGGGGCCCTGCTACTGGCCAGCTCTGACTCAACCTCCCCCACCCTGTCCTGTGCTTTCCATGCCCCTCTGCCACTGGCCATTCCAGGGTCCCGTGCTCAGTGATGTCTGTCTGCATCCACTCTCCGGAGGAAGTGTCACCTCATCATTATTAACTGTTGCAGAAGGCCCTAGGCTTCATGGGGGTTTGATTTCACGCCATGGTGATATTAAGAAAACAAGGTACATGCCTTAGGAACCATAGTCTGAGTCGTGAAGTTTGGTCTTTTCCTAGACTGGTGACATTAGGCCTGTGGAGAGAAACGTTCTTCCAGCTTGAACCTCTGCCGAGAGCTGCAGCTCGCAGGCAGACCCGTGGGGCGACCGTGGGGAACCACTGGTAGTCCACGGGCTGCCGTGCCTCCAGCGTGTTTGGGATACTGTGTTTTGTGTTTTTCCATCCTGTCATGTCTACAAAGAATCCATCTGTGTCTGAGATATTTAAGACTTGATTATGAAACAGGCCTTGTGCTTCACGATTGGCTGAGTTGCAGGCACCTGGGGGTGGTCTGAGCACTCAGAACCCAGCTAAACTAAGCCATTATATTTAGGGACTTTAGGTGTATTACATTTCTTTTCTACTTAAAAGCACAACTTCAACTTTCAAAGGGATTATTATAGTAAAGTAACTCCTAAGTAGGAAAAAACCTTTTTGTTGTTTGATCACACTTGGCAGTGCTCAGGGCTTACTCCTGGCTTTGTTTTCAAGGCTGACTTCTGATGGGGCTAAGGGCACCCTATGAGGTGCAGGACTAGAAACCAGGTGGGTCAAGTACAAGGCAAGGGTCCTACCCGCTGTCCTATTTCCCCAGGCCTCTCCCCCAAATCCGTATTTTTGTATGAGTGCCTCTAAGATAGAGACCTACACTGCTCTGACCCCACTCACCCCCACTTCCTCTTCGGTCTTCCTGCAGACTCAAGTTCAAGGTGGGCTCACAGCTGTTCCAGTCTAATTCCCATCTTTGTTTCTAGCGAGAGCACCTGCATTCTCCATCCTTGTTCATTCACTCACCAAGCACCTACGCAGCCCAGAGAACAGTCCTCCTGGCCCCGTTCCTGGGCCTCACCGCTAACCTGCCGCCCAGGCCCTCAGCCCCTGTCCATCGCCTTCAGAGCACAGACCCTGTCTAGAATCATGTTGTTCCCTTTGAAGCAATGTTATTCGCTTGTATGGAAAATTATTTAGGCTCCCTTCCCCCCAAAGTAAGGTCAGGGTCAGAGATATTATACCAGAGGGTAGAGCTTAGCTTTGCATGCTGCCCATCCTGGTTCAATCCCTGAGACCATACTTGATTGCGGAGGCACTGCCAGGAATTCTTCCCTTAGCACCACTGGGTGTGCCCCTCACACACAAGGGGCATCAGAAACATGCATCTCGTTGAGGAGGAAATCAGCTTCAAATTAAGTAACAATTATGAGATAAGTCATTTAAACTAAAAAGTGCTTATTTATTTGTATTGTGAGCTCTAAGTCTCCTTTATCTCATTTTAAGGAAGTTGAGTATATAACCTAGATAATTAGAGCGATTTGTTTAGTAAAGTAAAAAGTTTGAAATATAAGCCTTTAAATCAGATTAAGTGTTCCTTTCACTATCAGAAATGACAAATTTTTCTCTATTATGTTTTTTTTTCTACTCAGTGTTAAGTGATAATGACTGGCTTGCTAGCAAATTTTTCTCTGTGAGAAAATGTTTACCACCTTGGATTAGTAATCACATTGCTATAGAAATCCAAGCGCGACATACGTACTTGAGATTAGATAACTGGAAAGTCAAAGCATTGTGTGTTTCTTTTTAGTTAATCATCTTTCACTCACACTTCAACATAAAAATTAATTTACTGTCTATCTTTTCATTTTCTGCGTAGGACTAACGATGGCATTTATTCGCTAAACTCTCCAATACGGTTCCCAGCGTTTGAAACTGCCCCTTCACTGTCTTCACTATGATAAAATACCAGTGAAAGTGCTTTGTTATTGTAGTCTGGTGCCTCCTAAGAAAGGTGTGGTGACATCTGACAAGGGGTTGATATCAAGGATATATAAAGTACTGGTTGAACTCCACAAGAAGAAAACATCCAACGCCATTAAAAAATGGGGCAATGAAATGAACAGAAACTTTCTTAAAGAAGAAATCCGAATGGCTCAAGGGCACATGAGAAAATGCTCTACATCCTTAATCATCAGGGAGATGCAGATCAAAACCACAATGAGATATCATTTCACACCACAGAGACTGGCCCACATCTACAGGAACAAAAGCAACCAGTGCTGGCGCGGATGTGGCAAGAAAGGGACCCTCCTTCACTGCTGGTGTGAATGTCGACTGGTTCAACCCTTTTGGAAAACAGTATGGACGGTTCTCAAAAAATTAGAAATTGAGCTCCCATTTGACCCAGCAATACCACTCCTGGGAATATATCCCAGAGAGGCAAAAAAGTATAGTTGAAGTGACATCTGCACTTGTTTGTTCATTGCAGCACTCTTTACAATAGCCAGAAACTGGAAGAAACCTGAATGCCCAAGAACAGATGACTGGTTAAAGAAACTTGGGTACATCTACACAATGGAGTACTATGTAGCTGTTAGAAAAGATGAAGTCATGAAATTTACATACAAGTGGTACAACATGGAAAGTATCATGTTAAGCGATATGAGTCAGAAAGAGAGGGATAGACATAAAAAAGATTGCATTCATCTGGGGGACATAAAGTAACAAAATAGGAGATTAAAAAGGTAAAGGTAAAGGCCCTCCCGTTGATTGTCGATTTGCTCGAGCGGGCCCAGTAACGTCTCCATTGGAGACTTTGTTGTTACTGTGTCTGGCATATCGAATACTCTCGGTAGCTTGCTGGGCTCTCCGAGAGGGGCGGAGGAATCGAACTCGGGTCGGCCATGTTGGCCGCGTGTAAGGCGAACGCCCTACCCGCTGTGCTATCGCTCCAGCCCAAGAATACCTGAGATCAGTACCAGGAGAATTACTTCACGGCCTAGAGGCCAGCCAGGCACTCTAGGGGAAAGGGCAGCTCAGATAGAGAAGCGAGCACCAAATAAAGGGTATTTGGAGGATCCTCCCAGAATGGGAGATGCATTTTGAAAGTAGACTGTGGACCAAACATGATTGCTACTCAATGCCTCTTTTTCAGACCACAGCACCCAAAAGGAGAGAGAGAATAGAGGGGAATGCCCTGCCACAGAGGCAGGGTGGGATGGGGGGATGGGGGTAGGAGGGATACTGGGATCCATGGTGGTGGAAAATGGGCACTGGTGGAGGGATGGGTATTTGATCATTGTATAATTGAAACCCAAGCACAAAAATTTGTAAGTCTACAACCGTACCTCATGGTGTTTCACTAATAAAAATTAATAAAAAAAATAGAAAGCTGTGGTGAGTTCTAAGCCCCATGAAGATGACCTTATTTGAAAATTAAATTTGTGCAGATGTTATCAAGTTAAAGTGAACTTCACTGCACTTGGGTCGATCTAACAAGGGTTCCGGTGACTTTGTAACAAAGAAAGAGCCATTTGGACATGGGAAGAAGTGTATGAGCGACAGAGGCAAAGGTGGAGGTGGGGCCGCTGGGTGAGGAGGTGGGGCGAGAGGCCCTCTGATTAATAAGGTGGGTCCGCCCTGCAGCACTAACTGTGGACTTCATCCCCGGAACCGTGAGAAAATTGGTTTCTGTGCTTTAGAGCCGCCCAGTTTGTGTCCATTTGTTAGAGAACCTCCAGGAAACAAATTCAAATATCTTATTCTGAGAAACGAAATAAAACACAATATAAAGGGGTTGTCATATAATCCAGCAGAGCCCACCCATCTGACTAGCAGCCATGAAGTGCTTCCATTTTCCCAACAATGGTCCAAGGTGACCTCATATCCGAGAACATCAGGGACTTTTTTTTAATTGAATCACCATGAGATACAGCTGCATCATGTTTGGTCCTTAGTCTACTTTGAGCACACATCTCCCTTCCTGAGCACTCCCTCCAACCATCATCAACTTAGTGGCCCCTTCTTGATCACAACTGCTTTTCCCCCCAGCACTTGAGGCAGGCTTCCAAACCGCAGAGTGATCTTCCTGACCCTTGTCTCTTTTGTCCTTAGGTATTAGTCTCCTATTCACACAAAAATCACACAACCATCCTGTTGTTCGTCGATTGCCTCGAGCAGGTCCCAGTAACGTCTCCTTCATTCTAGCCCTGAGATTTTTTTTAAAAGTGCCATATTCAAGGGCCTTTCAGAGTTAGGAGAATGAGACCCTTCGTTGTTACTGGTATTTGGCATATTGGATACGCCACGGGGAGTTTGCCAGACTCTGGCATGTGAGCAGGTTACATTCGGTAGCCTGCCAGTTTGTCCAAAGTAGGAATGAGATAATAAGATGTTGCGCAGCCGAGAATGTGGCCGCGCGGTTCCGGGAGCTGGGTTTTATAGTCTCTGAGTCTTGGCCATTGATGGGATTACACAGCGCCAGGGGGCCAGTTGGTGGGTGTGATCCCCGCCTACTGGAATTTGGAGGATCTGGGTGGAGGATGCTCAGCCCCGATCCGAGTAGGCTTGGAGATCTCAGCCCCGGGACCCGCGTGCCTTTGTTTTTCTGCCGGTATCTTCATGTGTGCAGAGAGTGGTCTCAGCATGGTGGTGGCTGGTTCTGGAGGTCTTCGGCTGCCAGAGTCCTGGTCAGGGCGGAGAGGAAAACTCAACCCGCTCCCCTCCAAGGGGCCTGGCGAGGACAGCCAGGCCTAGTATGTTACTTTATATTCCACAAATGAGTGCCATCATTCTATATCTGTTCCTCTCTCTGTGACTCATTTCACTTAGCATGATACTCTCCACATTCATTTATACGCAAATTTTATTATTTCATCTTTTCTAACAGCTGCGTAGTATTCCATTGTATAGTTGTATCAAGTTTCTTTAACCAGAGGGCCTTCATTTTGATCTGAGTTTCTCAGACATATCAATGGCGAGCTTGGTCTCTTGGTGGTGGAGAATAGTACTGACTCACTCCAGGGGATAAGGGCCATGTCCCGAGGCCAGAAAGCAGAGAACACAAAGAATCTAGGGTTCATCACCACCATCTTTCCCCCCCCCCTGCTGCCTGCCTGGGTTGGACCGTCCTGACCCTTGGGGCAGCCACAGTGCTCGGCCTCTGAGAGGCAGGCAAAGTGAACAGCCTGTGGCAGTTCCCTGTGTAAGTGTGAGAAGCTCTTGTGAGTTGTATGAACACGAGGACTGCTTGAAGGGACCTAAATGAGGCGCCACGCACTGTATCTGTTGCCTAAACAACCTCTTGAGAATTGTTTTTGAGGAAAGTTCTACATTTCACCAATACTCTTTTCACTGTTTTTCTTTCTAGAGAAACAATCTACTTCTGTTTGAAACCATCATTGTTGGACTAAAGAGTTCTGAGATGCTTTGAATAAAGTTCTGTGTAAAACTTCTTTGAGTTTTAGAGATTCTTATTAGAAATTAGCCATGGAACTGCTCTTTCTATCTTTGGAAGTTGTGCCAACCAAATCTGGTGCCTCAGAAGAAAATGTTTTACTGGGGTGGGTTGCACGTGTTGGGCATTATTTACTAGAAGGCTTTTACTCACCCACCCATAGCAGAAGCTCCACAAACACGGGATCCTTTGTTCTGGGTACTGGGCAGGGCGAGCAGGGCGCCCTGTGTGCGTTGAGACTAGGAAGAAGGTACAGAAGGAGAAGATCTTCCTATTTCACTGCACGTTCTCTCAGTCTGCCTGACCAGGCTCCCTCCACTTGACTCTGCCTCTGCAACTGTCCTTCTCAGGAAACCATGACCCTTGCTGTCCCCTCTGAGGCTCCAGCACCAGGAGTTTCTCGCTGAGCCCAGCCCAGCCCAGCCCAGTCTTGAGTTGCAAATGCAGCATCCTGTCAGCACTATTGCTGGGCTAGCATGGACACCGCCACCTGAACTCTCAAAAGAATCACAGAAGCCCCTCACACACATGGACACAGATACAGAGACAGACACAGAGACAGAGACAGAGTCAGGCATGCACAGACACACAGTCACACACAGACAGAGAGACACACAACACAGACACACAAACAGAGACAGAGACATGCCCAGTCACAGTCACAGCCACACACACAGACACACACAGAGACACACAACAGAAACACAACAGACACAGAGACAGAGACATGCCCTGTCACAGTCACAGCCACACACACACACACACACACACACACGTGCGTGCATACTTGCACAGTCACAGTCATAGCCACACACACAGACAGACACAAAGACACACATAGACAAACACAGGCACAAACATACATAGACAGATACACACAGAGACAGAGACATGCCTAGTCACAGTCACAGCCATACACAAACTCACACACACAGACATGCACCGTCACAGTCACACACGCAGATAGGGAGACACACAACACAGACACACGCTCAGATATACACACAGACACAGACATAGACTTACACAGGCACAGACACACAGACACACAGACACATAGACACACACATGACACAGACACATGCAGACACATAAAGACAGACACATGCACACATGTGTGTACAAACATACACTCATGCACACACATACACACACACATGCTCATTATATCCCACTACCCGCTTCCATTTTATTTATATTCGTTGTGTTTGTCATCGAGGCCCTGTGATTTACAGTATTGTTGTTCGTGGTTTGGCGTGCACGCAATTCCAGCTCTTATTTTTATTTGTGTGCCAAGAGAATAAGGTACATGGGGAAATCGCTTCCTCCAAAGGGTCCAAGGCCAGAGGTGACTCTGGCTTGACTAGAGCTGCTAGTCCAGTTGTGTATGGGGCGGGGGCGGGGGTGGAGGGGCTGGTGGTGGGAGGTCACATCCAGTGCTGCTCAGGGACCACCCCTGCCTTTGCACTCAGGGATCACTCCTGAAGAATATTCTAGGAGCCTCTAGGTCCCTCCTTCCTGGGGATGAGGCCTGGAGCCCCTCTTGGCAGAGCACGGAAGCTTTGTGACCCTTCAGCATACCTCGCAGGGTGGGCTGGCAGCAGGGGCAGGATGGTGCCAGGCACTCAGTGCCGTATTTGTCAGACTCTTGGGCGTCATAGCCAAGGCCAGTTCCAGTCTGTCTCTGCCGCAGATGACCCTTGGACCATAGTGGTTCGGGGTGCCCACCCAGAACAGTCACAGACTTTGTGCTCTTTCCAGAGTTTCCTACACTTCTCCTTTGTTTATTGGAAGGGTTAGTTTGAAAAGTCCGCGTGCCCTGCCATGAGCCGATACTAAAGACCTTTTTCTATCAAGTACATGCTCAAGTCTCTTAAAATGTGCTGGTTTTACATCCAGAAATTCAACCAGCATCCTCAATGGATGGAACACCAAATCTACAGAGAGAGAGTGAGCAGGCCAGCACACTTGCACAAGTGTCGCAACACAGGATGCCCTAACCCTGGGTCCTCCCCGAGATCCAGCAGAAGGTGGGCTTCTCCTAACCTCGAACCATGGGCCTCGTTTCTGACCTGCTGTCCTGCTGGAGGGGAGCCGCGTCACCCCTTTCTCCCCTGCTACTCCACAGGGAAGACCCTGGAAAGCTCCGGGACATTCCCAGACTGAGGCTCACAGGACACTCAGAGGCTCCAGGTCAGAAGGCTGCCCGGGGAAGCCCGAAGGGGGGCAGGGGGCAGCCACGGCCAGTCCCACTGTGGGGAAGGGCAAGCCACGACCACCGGGCCAGGAAGAGAGACCTGGGCACCTGGCCTTGAGGTAGCACTGGGGGCATGTTCTAAAGGCAAGTTGGACCTCTACATAAATTTGTTATGCTTCCAGAAATTATCAAACTTCCTTGGCATATCGCCTCCTTTTCAGAAAAATAATCAGTCCGTGTCCCCCAGGAAATCTACTTCTATAAATGAACAAATGCAAAAGCACTCACAGCCAGGGCCCCAACCGGAGAACAGCGGGGAAGGCAGGGCGCTTGCCTTGAAGGCAGCCAACCCAGGTTCTATCCTTTCATACAGTCCCCTGGGTGCTGCCAGGAATGATCCCTGAGTGCAGAGCCAGGAGTAACTCCTGAGCACTGCGAGTGGTGACTCCCAAATAAATAAACAGAAAATACCCATAGCTCGCCCTTAGGGGGTCATTCAAGTACCTCGGGGGGGGGGGCAGGTACCCCCCACTATGGGAAGCTCAGGCAGTTATAACGGATTTTGTTCCCTGCCACAGAAATTCTGGGCCAGTTAGTTATGGTTAGTTACATTTTGCAAACCTCTGGGATAAAATGCAACCATCAGCATGCTAGAAAAGTTCTCCTCTGGAGAATCATCCTGGGAATGTTTTTATGAAATGACTGTTTACACACACACCATCACCAACACCACCACCAGCACCACCACCAGCTTGAAATACAAATAAGAAAGCTTTGCTGGGGGCCAGAGGGAGCTCCTGACAGCTGAGCATACTCTTTGCATGCGGGACATCTGTGTTCAATGTCTAGCACCACATGGGCAGAAGAGAGCACTGGGAATGAGCCCCCAAGCTCAGAGCCAGGTAGGGCCCCCAGAAAAAGAAACTAAACGCATCGCTGCTTCCCAGCACACGGATGGGGCACACAGTGCCAGCGCCTCACACCTGCCAGGACTTCGAGCCAACATGAGCTGTCCCAGCCCAGCTGTTGGCATCTGCGCATTGTCACCAGTTGTCACCAGGCATCCGTGGGGCTGCCCGGGGACAGTTACTGTTGCCTGGAGAATGATTCTCTGGCCTGGCCTGGCTGTGTCCACCAGGAAACTCGACCCAGAGAGCATCCTGGGCCCAGGAAAGGGAAGCAGAGAGTCTTGATCCTGAGCTCAGAGAAGGCCGCGGGCAGCCGGGTCCCCCACAGACCAGCCAGGGAAGAGAGGACGCGGCTTCATGGGACAGGACACCTTCGGGCGAAGCAGGAGAAAGGAAGCAGTGACTTTCTCTCGGAAAACATAAGTGGTCTTGAGAATTGAAAACTGGACAAAATTCTGCTTACCATTAGGAATGTAACATTAAAAATTGCCAAGCCACTAACATAACACAAAAATACCATATGGTAAAGTTATCAGCGTGTCCTTTTTGGAAGCAGAAAATTGCTGCAAATGTTTTTAAGTCTCAAAAAAATCCATTAAACATGTGTCTGGTCTGGGCGTCTTTCCTCCCTGCCGGGGTAAGGCAGCTTTTCCATGAATGCTGGGGTGAGCTGTTGGCATTCTCAGAAGGGGCAGGAGGCGTGAGTTGGGCCCCGGAGCCCAGGCTGGCTCTTGTGCCCACGAAGGCCCCTGCCCAGGGGCAGCGCATGCCGACCTCGCCCCCAGCTCTTTCTTTCAGCACCCCTCCATCCCCACCCCCGCCCTGGGCCAGGGGCCACATGGTCGTCATTTCCTACAGGTCTGGGCCCTTCTCCGAGACCCAACTTTGAGGAGTGGGAGGCACTGGCAGCTGTGGGGGTGCAAGTTGAATTTTATGTTTTAAGCAGGTCTTTCCTCATTTTGCTTTCCCTGTTGACTGCATCCCACAGATGGCCGCAGCTCCATCCTTTACACCAGCACAGGTTCGGATTGAAGTGTGGCACCGAATCTCTCCTGGCTGGAGCGATCTCCTTAGTCAGAGAAGAGAGGTGCTCAAGCAGTGAAGCAAACACCCCAACTTCCAGTATCTGGGGGCAGGGGGTGATGCGTGAGGTCCCCCTGACCTGTGCTCCTGCCACTCTGCCCTCCGTTTCGGCTCAGCTGAGATATCCCCCAGGACACAGATGCACCTGAGCGAATCTGGTCACGGACATGCTTGTGCTGGGAGGGGGCTCCCGGGGGAAGAGCTCTGGCAGGTGGGTCAGATGAAGCCCTGCCCCAGAGCTGTGCTGCAGCTCTGGGCCCGTGGGGTTTGGGCAGAGCCAAGAAAAAGGTGGGCAGAGTAAGGTTCTGGAGAGAAAGCCCCGCCCAAGGCTCCGGAGCCTTCTGCCAGCAGACTCTCACCTTGGCTTCCCCAGCCCTCGCTGCTTCAATTGGCAGTTGTGTAACTTTTAAAAGAAGAAATGCCCTTGTGGAAAGTAGACTATAGCCCAAACATGATTGTCACCCATTGCCTCTTTTGCAGGCCACAACACCCAATAAGAGAGAGAGAACAAAAGGGAATGCCCTGTCACAGAGGCAGTCTGGGATGGGGGGGATGGGGGGTGGGAGGGATATTGGGATTCGTGGTGGTGGGAAATGGGCACCGGTGGAGGGACGGGTGTTTGATCATTGTATGATTGAAACCGAAGCACAAAAATGTGTAAGTCTGCAACTGCACCTCATGATGTCTCACTATTAAAAATTTTTTAATAAAAAAAGAAGAAATGCCTTGATTATTTATTATCAGTGAACATTTGATTCATGCATTTATTGTTTACACATATATCTACCCAGGGTCCTCTGAGAATTTCTCAGGCTAAATGGGTTCCAAGAGGAAAAGCTTATGAAAACCTGTGTGGATCAGGGATTCCTCACTCTGAGCTGGATGCAAGCCCTTTGGGGCCTCTTTATTTCTTTCAGTGAGAACTTGATATCCACTTTATGTGGGTGAGTGGGTGGGTGGGTGGGGGAGTAAGAATGGAAAGGGGTGTTTGGGGAGTGAGGGGAAGCAGCGAGGAAGGCAGCCCGCAGGTAGGGGGTCTGCCGTAGGAGGGAGCAGCCTTGTTCCACATCAAGCCCAGGCTTTTTTTTTTTTTAAGAAATTGAAAACATGCATCGCTTTATGGAGGAAGTTGACAAACAAGTCCAGAAGGCAGCACCAGAAGGGGTGTCCGGCAGAGCTTTGCCCCTGATCCAGGCGAGGCCAAGCCCCCTGTGCCCCTCTGACTCACAGCATGTGGAGAAATTCCTGCTCCTCCACCCACAGCAGCCCAAGGAAGCTGCTCCCAGAGATCAGGGAACTGGGAAGCTTTCGATTTAGTTACTGGAATGTGTGTGCCAGCCTCTAGGGTGATGGCCATAGGACATGGGAGACCACAGGATCACAAAACTCAGCGCCCCTGGTCATGGCTCACAGAATGGAGAGTGTCCCAGCCACTGTGAACACAGCGCAGAGGCTTCTCCAAAGCTCAACCACAAAATCACTGCGTGATGCAGCAGTCTCCTAGGTAGACATTCAGAAGGAGCTGGAACTTCCCGAAGACATATTCGGATGCCAATGTCCTTAGCAGCAAGATTCACAACAGCCCAGAGTACCCATGAATGGAATGACAGATAAGAAAAATGTGTCCTCCATGCAACAAAATATTATTCAGCCTTCAAAAAGGAAACATACGAAATCAAGTGACAAAAATGTCTATACCAGAGCTAGAAAAAGGCCTGGGGGCACAAGATTTGTGCTCAGGAGGACCAGGGTAGACCCCTGGAACAACTCAGCCCACCAAGAGCCACCTGGAGTGACCTCCAAGCACAGAACTGGGACTGTTCCCAAGCACCACGGGGAAGGGTTCACGGCCTCATCCCCCATGAGATGGATGGAACTTAAGGACATTTCCCTCAATGAGACAGGCTCTTCACAGAAAGACAAACATCGCATCATTCACTTCTACGAAGTGCCAAATATGGGGAGATTCATAGGGACAGAAGATATAGCGGTGGTTTCCTGGGCTGGAGGAGGCAAAGGGAAAACTATTATGTGGTGGCAGTTTAAGCTCTGAAAGACAAGACGAGGTCTGGAGGTGATGGTGGCCATAATCACCCACATTATGAGTATACTGAGCACCACTGAACTTCAGACTGTAAAACGCTTAAAACAGAGCCATAAAAAGAGAGAGAGAGAGGCAGAGGGCGGGAGAGAGGGGGATAGAGAGGAAGCAGTTAAGGTTCTGTCCTTAGCCCCACACGTGGGCCCCTGGGCATATCCAGAAGGGATCCCTAAACACAGCGCCAGGAGTGAGCCTTGAACACCACTGGCCCAAAAACCAACTCAGAAAGGAAGCAAAACAGCAAAACAAAGTGGTTAAAACACTTTATGCCATGCATGTTTATCAAGCTTATCATGGACTATTTCGCTTCTTATGGGGTCTCTAGGGCAAAGCCTCTCCACGCTCCTCCTGAAAAATACATCAGCCGTCTGTCCCCAATTCCCGGCAGCCACATCCTCCCCTCACGACTCCTGAGTCCAAGACAGCTTTCCCTGCAGCAGTAAACTGCTGAGCCCAAAGTGTTCAGAGGACCAGCTTGGGCAGCTTCCCTGAGAGCCGGGCTCAGCGCGACTGCTGGTTAAGGAAGGTCACATGGAGCTCATCCCAGGAACGGGGCTCCTTTCCTGCACACTCTCTGGGGCAGAAAACAGGACCTGCTTCAACGAATGAGAGCAGGAACGGCAAGTCAGAGCCCAATAGTTGGGAGGAAGGAGATGCCTCGTGCACGTCTCTGCAGTCTCCGTAAGCAGATGCAGTGCCCCCTGAGGCACCTCTGCAGACTCTGGAAACGGGTGCAGTGCCCCCTGAGGCACAGAGGCACAGGAGCCTGCCTTCAGAGCTGATTGGGAGACCCCTCAGTGTCCCTGTGGCCTCCTTGTCTCCTCTACTTGCTTTTGCTTAAAACATAGACAAGAGAAGGTATGGTGCCACCAGCAGGTCAACCTGGACTTGTGGGGAGAGTGCATCAGCAGCCTGGTGGCGCCTTCAGACTTCCAGATACCCCCAAATTTCTGTGGTGCCTTTGACCAGACCCCAACAGCTTGTGGCCAAGTTTACCAAGAAATTAAATGGCCAAAAGTTAGGTATGTGGGAGACACACCCATAAACCACTTCCGGCTCAGCTATATAATCCCATTTATTGGCCTTATTCACTTGATCACTTTACATCCCATTACTCATCGATCTGCTCAAGTGGGTGCCAGTAATGTCTCCATTCATCCTTGTCGTGTGCTTGTGTAGCCCAACAGCATCCGCTTGCTCCAAGAACATAAAGAGCCTCAAACCGATCGTTCAGGGTCTTGAAGAAGTCTGACCATCTCAGAGGTGGGCAGCCACGCGATCTTTTGACGTCCCATGGAATCCAGTCAGTAATGGCTCCACTCTAGTGGTCATCTCCAAATCCAATTACGTGTCCAGCCCATCTTATTTTTGATGCCTTGGCAAAAAAGACAGTGTCCCTGATTCTTGATTGTGGAAGGTTGGAACTCTGGATTCCTTCTCTCACTTGAGGGGAGAATGATACTCAAAGCATAGCTCTTTCAATTCCTTTTTTGGAGACCCAGATAGTGTTCTCATCCTGTTTTCATAGGGCCCAGATATCTGGGGCGTATGTTAATGCAGGAAGACCAGTGGGATCAATGAGATGTGTCCAGATCTGGAGGTTCTTCACCTTTTCGCTATTTCTTCGACGCCCTTGAAGGCATTCCAAGCCGCTCTCTTCCTCCTGCGCAACTCAAGTGCCAGGTCATTCATTATGTTGACTTCTCGACCTAGGTATACATAACTGCTGCATTCAGAGATGGTTGTTCCACTGAGAGTGAATGGAATGTCAGGAACGAGACCATTTCTCATAAACATTGTCTTCGTGAGATTCAGCTGTAGTCCGACTTTTCCACAGTCACCGTCAAAGTCAACCAGCATTTGTGCCGCTTGGCTAATGTTTGGTGTTATTAGAACGATGCCATCAGTGAAGCAGAGGTGGCATAATTGCCAACCGTCTATCTTCACTTCCATTCCTTCCCATTCCAGTCATCGCATTACGTTCTCAAGGGTAGCATTGAAGAGTTGTGGTGAAATGGTATCACCCTGCCAAACCTCTCTCTTGACATGGATGATCACTTCCTTGTAGAATGGTGAGATCCTGGTAGTGAATCCATAATACAGCTCACAGAGGATCCTGATGTATTGAGTTTGAACACCCAGTTCGGCTAGGGCTTCAAGGACCGCTTCAGTCTCAACAGAATCAAAGGCCTTCTTTAAATCAACGAAAGTTAGACAGAGCAGCATCTTGAACTCCCGAGAAACCTCAATGAGTTTGGTTATCGTGTGGATATGGTCGATCATGCTGAATCCTTTTCAGAACCCGGCTTGCTCACATGGTTCTTCTTCATCTAGTGTTCTGCTAATCCTATTCAGGATGATTCGAGTGAACAGCTTGTAGGCGACAGAAAGCAGGCAGATCGGGGGATAGTTGTCAATGTAATGGATGTCTCCCTTCTTATACAGTAGTACATTCCTGATGGTTTTCCAGTGGGACAGAACCTTGCATTTAGACAGGAAGCGTGTGAAGAGCCGGGCAGTGTATTGATAAGAACTGATGGCAGGTTCTTCAGGTGTTCGGGTCTGACCTTGTCTGAGCCAGGTGCTGTTTGCTTCTTTACTGACAAAATGGCATGTCAGATTTTGGAAGGGAGAACGTTAGGAATGACATATCCATCCTGCGGAATTTGGTATGTGGTCAGGTGAATATGGCTATTTAAGAGATCCGAGTAGAAATCATGCATAATCTTCTCCATTACCCTTCTGGATCTGGGTGGAGGATGCTTGGCCCCAATCCGAGTAGGCTTGGAGATCTCAGCCCTGGAACCCGCGTGGATTTGTCCCTCTGCCAGTACCTTCATGAGTGTGGAGAGTGGTCTCAGCATGGTGGTGGCTGGTCCTGGAGATCTTCGGCTGCCGGAGCCCTGGTCGGGGCGGGGAGGAAAGCTCAACCCATTCCCCTCCAAGGGGCCCCGGCGAGGACAGCCAGGCGCGGGGGCAGGAGACTGCACTGTTCTCTTCCGGGAGCTGGTATTTATAGTCTCTGAGTCTTGGCCGTTGATGGGATTACACGGCGCCAGGGGGCCAGTTGGTGGGTGTGACCCCTCACTGAGGCCCCTTGGAGGGGAGCGGGTTGAGCTTTCCTCTCCGCCCCGACCAGGGCTCCGGCAGCCGAAGACCTCCAGGACCAGCCACCACCATGCTGAGACCACTCTCCACACTCATGAAGGTACTGGCAGAGGGACAAAGCCACGCGGGTTCCGGGGCCGAGATCTCCAAGCCTACTCGGATTGGGGCCGAGCATCCTCCACCCAGATCCTCCAAATTCCAGTAGGCGGGGGTCACACCCACCAACTGGCACCCTGGCGCCGTGTAATCCCATCAGCGGTCAAGACTCAGAGACTATAAAAACCAGCTCCCGGAACCGCGCGGCTGCGAATCTTATTATGACATCTTATTATCTCACTCCTACTTTGGACAAACTGGCAGGCTACCGAATGTAGCCTGCCCACACAGCAAAGTCTGGCAAACTCCCGATGGTGTACCCAATATGCCAAATACCAGTAACAATGATGGGTCTCATTCTCCTAAAGAGCCTTGAATATAATCTCAGAGCTAGGATGAAAGAGACGTTACTGGGGCCTGCTTGAGGCAATCGACGAATAACAGGATGATTTGTGATTTGTGATTGTGACCCTTCTGGAAGATGTGATAGATCCATCAGGATGTCGGAGGGCAGTCATCTTGGTCTTGTAGTTGGAGAAGGACAAGCAGGCATTGCAAATGCTTTTCCCGGCTTCTGCAGCATCTGCCAGCACTGCTGCTCTTCTCTCTTTGAGGTCTTCCTTTATCGCTTCTCTGCACTGCTTTGAGAGCTCGGACATTTGCTTGTGGCTTCCTGAGGCTTGTGCCAAGCCATGTTGACAAGTGAGCTCGAGAGTTTTCAAAGAGAGGCATCTATTTGTGGCTATCTTTCTCTCTCAGCATTCTTTGCACAATCATGGAGGTGCTGATCCAGCCGATCGTATGCTTTGTCAATGTTGTCAATGACAGCATCTTCCCATGTTGCAGTAATAGTGCCAAGGAGCTCTCAGTTGGTGGTCGTTCTGGGAGTTCTCTTCTTAAACTTTGCAGCCCTTTCTCCTCGCTCCATGAAGTAGAACTTTGCATGAAGGAGACGGTGGTCCGATCCCATTTGGAATTTTGGGACAACAGCGACAATGGTCAGGTAAAACCATTGTTTGAATATGATGTGGTCAATTTTGTTGTGGAACTGTCCACCAGGAGACTCCCATGTCCAACGTTTAGATCTGGCCTTCCGGAACTGTGAGTTACCACAGATGGTCTTGGTCGACATGATGAACTCAGACAGTCTTCCACCCTGTTTCTTCCATTCTAGGCCATGGGTCCTGATGTGGAGTTCTTTGGCTGAACTTTTTGGTCCTATTTTGTCATTAAAATCACCAACAATGATCTTGTAGAAGGTATGGTCTTCTTTATAGAACTTTTCCAGCTCCATGTAGAACTTTTCAATTTCTTTTTCATTATGATTGGATGTTAGTACATAGGCAACAAAGATAGAAACTGCCGGCAGTGAGTTACATCTATTCAAGCATAATCATCCAATTCGGGCTGTTAGGCATTCGAATGAATTAATGCTCATAGCCAAGTTTGTGTTGACAAGGACACCAACACTACCGATGCCTCTTTTGTCGCATGTTCTGAGGAACAGTTCTTCTCCAGTGTCAAAAACGGTGTGATGTGATTAATGCCTTCTTGTCTCTGTCATACCAGTGATGTCGTACTTGATCTTTCACACTTGCACTATCAGGTCCTCAATGGATGCATCTGATGCCAGCGTACGTGCATTGGAAGTACAGTCATTTTTGTTCTTCTTAGTTGTGGCAGCCTATTTTGGCCTTGAGATTTTATCAGCCTCTCCTTCCTCATCTTCTTAACACTGCCACATTGGTGGCTCTTTCAGGGTCAGGGGAATGAGATCCATTGTATTTACTGGTTTTGGCATATCAAATACACCATGGATAGTTTGTCACGCTCTCTGAGAGGGATAGAGGCTTTTAGGGTGGCCTCTAATCACCCTTAACCTCTACTACCTCCACTACCTAGCAGACCTCACGCTCCAGGCCACTTTCCGGATGCTCCAGTCGAGACTCATGCACGAGTGAAGCCCCACAGAACCAGGTAAGTGGAAATCTGCGACCTTGGACTCCAGACTCAGTGGGACCTGGGAACAGAGATCCTCTGCCTGCTTCCACCAATCTCCGGCATCCCAGGGATTACACCCAGAAGCCCCACCTTACTGGTACTAATAAATACCTCATCGGCAGACCTCCACTACCTCCACTACCTCCACTACCCAGCTGCTAGCCTTATTCAGAGACCCATAAATCTCAAAAGAGATCAAAAGACGCAGTTGGGGCCTGTAGCACAGAGATAGGTGGGAACCTGTGACTGAGAGGTCCAGGCCCACGTGGATTGGGACTGGGCTTCCTCCCCCCAGGTCCCCAGTTTTGCAGCAGCTTGGCAGTCATACCCACAAACTGCCCCCAGCACCATATAATATCATCAACGGCCAAGACTCAGACTATAAACTAAAACTCCCTAAAGAGGGTGCCACAGAATGTCCTGACTCTGTGCCAGGCTGTCTTCCCCAGGGTGCCCCAGAGGGGGGTGTATGAGAGCTCTCCCCAACCCGAGGACACAGCTCCGGCAGCCAAAAACCTCCACAACCCAACCACCACCATGAGCACCTCATGAGCTCAGGCTGAGCCTCACATACGAGTGAACATACTTTTGGACCGCACAACCATAAAACTCTCCCTACCCATTCTCCATAACTACCACACCACATTTGACAGGGTTCAGGTAGTAGGTTACAAATCATATATATATATGTATGCATATATACATACTTTCAGATATATATAAAACAAAACTCACATCACCCAAACTTTAACAACATGTTCATGAAATCCTATAGAATGTCTCAATGGCTCCTGCCAAAATAGAATAATCTTCACACTGTTTCCTACATGGACACTTTTCTGTAAGCATGTTCAGCAGTTCTTCATAATGGACAATAAGAAATATATTATTTTGGTTGTGTTTTGGGACAGGGATTGGGGTTTGGGATGGAAACATCCCAAATTTGTTGGTGGGAAGGTGTAATGGTAGTGGGATTGGTGTTTGACTACTGAACGCAATCAAACATTATGAACTAACTTATAAAATTAAAAAATTAATAAAAAAGTAATGTGAATGCAAGGTTCCATCCCAATGGAAAACCAGCAGGACCGTACTACTGTATAAGAAGAGAGACATCCATGACATTGGCAACTATTGCCTGATCTGCCTATTGTCTGTCATCTACAAGTTGTTCACTCGAGTCATCCTAAATAGGATTAGCAGAACACTAGATGAAGGACAACCATGCGAGCAAGCCGGGTTCTGCAAAGGATTCAGCACCATCGACCATATCCACACGATAACCAAGCTCATTGAGGTTTCTCGGGAGTTCAAGATGCCGCTCTGTTTAACGTTCATTGATTTAAAGAAGGCCTTTGATTCTGTTGAGACGGAAGCGGTCATTGAAGCCCTAGCCAATCAGGGCATTCAAGCCCAATACATCAGGATCCTCCGTGAGCTGTATTGCAGATTCACTACCAGGATCTCACCATTCTACAAAGAAGTGATCGTTGATGTCAAGAGAGGGGTGCGGCAGGGTGATAACATTTCACCGAAACTCTTCAGTGCCACCCTCGAGAACATCATGCGACGACTGGAATGGGAAGGAATGGGAGTGAAGATAGATGGTCGGCAACTGCACCACCTCCGCTTTGCTGATGACATTGTCTTAATAACACCAAACATCAGCCAAGCGGCACAAATGCTGGCCGACTTTGACCGTGAGTGTGGAAAGGTAGGACTACAGCTGAATCTTGCGAAGACAATCTTTATAAGAAACAGCCTTGTTCCTGACGCCCCAATCGCTCTCAATGGAACGACCATCTCCGAATGCAACAGCTATGTGTACCTAGATCGAGAGGTCAACATGACAAATGACCTGGCACCCAAGCTGCGCAGGAGGAAGAGAGCGGCTTGGAACGCCTTCAAGAACGTTGAAGAAATAGCTAAGAGGACGAACCTCCGGCTCCAGGCACATCTCTTTGATTCCACTGTTCTTCCTGCATTAACATATGCCTCAGAGACCTGGGCCCTACGCAAACAGGTTGAGGACACTATTCGGGTCTCTCAAAGAGGAATTGAAAGAGCTATGCTTGGAATATCACGTTTCACTCAAATGAAAGAAAGAATCCGGAGTTCCGACATCCGTCGACGATCAAGAATCAGGGACGCTGTCTCGTTTGCCAAGGTGTCAGAAATCAGATGGGCTGGTCACGTAATGAGATTTAAAGACGACCGCTGGACTAGAGCTGTTACCGACTGGGTCCCACGGGATGTCAAAAGACCGCGTGGCCGCCCACCTACTAGATGGTCAGACTTCTTCGTCAAGATCATGAACAATCGGTTTGAGGCACTTCATGTTCCCAGAGCGAACAGACGCCATTGGGCTACACTAGCACGCGACAGGGACAAATGGAGACGTTACTGGCGCCCGCTCAAGCAAATCGACGACTAACGGGAAGTTAAGTGATTAAGTGAAGTTCATGCCCAATTCAATCAGATTAATCAATGGCTAAAAAATAGCAGTGCTCCTACATTATAAAAAATAAATTAATTAAATAAAATATAGGCAGGAGGCAGATGTGGCCTTAGGATTTCCCAAATGATTCAATTGCAACAGAATTTCCAAACGCTCGCCATATCCCTTGCCCAGACCCTCCTGATAGCAAAGCTGGACATACACAGCCCCTGTGACGGCACACCATTGCGAGGTGTGAGCCCGTGGAATGTTGGCCCCTCTCAAATGAACATCCCTGGTGACCAGAAGAAGATAAAGTGAGAGCTTCAGGGAAGAGGAGATGAGTGAGTTTGTGTAATCAGGAGGAAGGAGGGGACGGTCAGTGGGCAGCCTGGGGTGGTTGTGCTTACACTGGAGGACACAGAAACAGAAATAGGTTGTGCTTACACTGGAGGACACTGGGCTTTTGAGGGGCGGTAAAATGTTTTGTAATTGATGGTAGGAATGATTGTTTAACTGTGAGTACAATAAAAAAACAACACACTGGGGGCCGGAGCAATAATACAGCAGGTAGGGCATTAGCCTTTCTGTTTCTGTAAATTTATCTGGAGCTGGAACGATAACATAGTGGGTAAGGCATTTGCCTTGTACGTGGCCGGCCCGGGTTCGATTCCTCCATCCCTCTCAGAGAGCCTGGCAAGCTACCAAGAGTATCCTGCCCCCACAGCAGAACCTTGGCAAGCTCCCCGTGGCGTATTCCATATGCCAAAAACAGTAACAACAAGTCTCACAATGGAGATGTTACTGGTGCCCGCTTGGGAAAATTGATGAACAATGGAGGACAGTGCTACAGTGTTATAAATTTATCAATTCTGACTTTCATGTCAATCGAATTCTTATTGGTATTTCATAAGTGCCTCTTTTCATTTAATGTAATGCTCTTTAAATCCAATCATGCCATAGTATATATTTGTGCTTCATTTTTCTAGTGACCATAGAGCATATTTTGTTTAGTTCATGAATCAGCTGATGGGCATTTGCGTTGTTGCTCAATTTTGACTACTATCAATCATGCTGCCACCAACACTCATGTACAAGCTTTTGTGCTCCCCATTGTTTATTTGCGTGATTGTTCTTGTCTGGGGGCCACGCCAGCAGTGCTCAGGGCTCTGTGCTCAGGACTCCCTCCAGGAGGGTCTTGGGGAATGATGTGTGGTTCTGGGGATTGAATCCAGGTCCGCAGCATGCAAGTGCCCTCCTGTCCTACTCTCTCTGGCTCTCCCACGCATTTCTCTTGTATTGTTTTAATAAATATGTAGGGTTACTGAACCAAGTGCTAACTCTGTGTTTTTGTGTCACCATTTGAGAAATTCCCCAGCGACTGTTTTACTTCCCACCAGCAGAAAAAGAAAGTTCCAGCTTCTCTAGACCTTCACCAACACTTGCTACAATCTTTTTTTGTTTGTTTGTTTCTTGCGGTGCCATCTTTGGCAGTGCTCAGAACTTATTCCCGGCTCTGTGCTCAAGGATCACTCTTGGTGGGCTTGGGGGACCTTGGGAATGCTGGGGATCGAACTCAGGTTGGCGGTGTGCAAGCCAGGCTACCCGCTGGCTACACTCTCTGCTGCTGTTGTTATCTTAGATAATAGCCAGCCTAGGGAACGTGAAGGGGCAGTCTACTCATTTGTATTTTCTTCCTGACTCACGATGTTCACTATCTTTTCATGTTGTTGATCATGCATATGTCTTCTGCAAGACAAACCTATTCATGTACTTGCAGACAGAGAGAAGGGAGGTCCTGGAAACCCTATTGGAAAACCAAGCAGCCAACACTGTCCGGAACCTAAACCCACCCAACGGCAAGATCTTCGAGACAAAAGCCCATTCTGAGGAGACTCAGAGAACCAGAGAGATGCAGAATCTCAGGGTTGGAGCAAGGCCGGATGCCCTGGAAAGAAAAATTCCACAGCTGGATCAAAGGTCACACTAAGAATATCAAATGGTCATCAACCGCTCCACGGCCAACCCTCAGCAACCAACCACCCCAGCAAGAGGTGTTTGGGGGCTCTTTGAGAAACTGTCAACAAGCTGGGTGCTGGCCGGCGTCCCTCCCACGTGGGCTTTCTCGCCTTCCGATGTGTTCCCTGCCGCTCTGCCTCGCGTGTGGCCTTGCCCTTTGCCGCTCCAGAGAGTTCGTGTTCTCTCTTGAACGCACACCCCTCTCTTTTCCTGCCCTCACTTCTCAAATAAGCTTATCCCAGTTCACTGTTAATTTTCCTTCCGACATTCCTATTTCCTTCTGTGACAGAATAGACCAGCAGAGGGAAGAGACAGAGACACACACTTGGAAGAACAAGAAAAATGTCAGATTTCTGTAGCCTGGTTGCTGGCTTGGCAGACTCGCCTCAGACTGCTGAGCCTGGCACTGAGTTCAGGTGGCATTTACACAGGATCCTCCTGGGCTAAGAGGGGTCTGTGCTGAGGGGGGGAGCTGCAGAGTGACACGTGACAAGGTGCGGGGGCACGGGGCACCAGTTCGTCAGTGTGATGTAGTCACAGACTGGAGAGAAGCAGGAGCAGGACTCAGGCTTCTCTTGGCCATGAGCAACAAGGGGACAGGAGTCAGGCCTCCCTCCACGGGGGTCAGCTGCAGCGTTAAAATGGAGACAGGTCACCTAAGTTGGCCACCAAACTCAGACTTCCTGCAACTGGGCGCCAGGGGCATCCGTGGCACCGAGTGAGGGGCCTGAATATCCAGATCACAGTTCACAACCCTGAGATCATGAGGCCAAACAGAAGTCAACAAACCTAAAAGCCCGTCCAGAGGGTGGGTGGGGGCCAGGTGCCGGAGGGGCACCTGGGAAGGACAAAGACGAGCCTGGGTGCAGAGCAGCAAGGGAGCACTGCAGGGTCACAGCCAGCCTAAACGACTCTTTAAATCACACACTTCCATAAGATACAATTCAGAGGGAAGGAAGAGAAAGACAGACAGTGGGGGAGGTGGCCGGTGGGGGATCGGTCACTTTAACGTTGTCATAATTTTACATAAGCTTCAACGTAATTTTACATGCACTTTGCGTCACTTTATGCATAAACTGAACACTGCTGTAACCCCGGGTAGCACTGTAGCTCTGTAGCACTGTCCTCCCATTGTTCATCGATTTGCTCAAGCGGGCACCAGTAACGTCTCCATTGTGAGACTTGTTGTAACTGTTTTTGGCATATGGAATACGTCACGGGGAGCTTGCCCGGCTCTGCCGTGTGGGCGGGATACTCTCAGTAGCTTGCCGGGCTCTCCCAAAGCGATGGAGGAATCGAACCTGCGTCGGCCACATGCAAGGCAAAAATCCTACCCGCTGTGCTATCGCTCCAGCCCAACCCTGAGTATAATTTAAAATAAACTAAATAAATTTAAAAAAAACAGGCTTCTCTTTACTTCACTCCTGTAATCCTTTTCTATGATGGAAAGTGTTGTCCCTGGAAAACTGGGGTGACATTCAGGTCCCTTTTCTGCCCAGAGCAACACTTTGCTCCTGCCCCACTGAGTTCCACAGCCCGGGGAGGTCGGGGCTGAGATCAGCTCTCCAGGCCAGGAGAGCAGCAGCAGTTTGACTCTGCTGAGACCAATGTCAGAACCGTGCGGGTGCGGACAGCCATGTCCTACCTTGTCCGGCCATGTCCTGGGTGGCCAATGGGGGTAGGGAGGAAGCAGTGAGTTCCCTCCTTCAGCCTGCCGCCTGCCCCGTCCTCTCCCATGCCACCTCCCACCAGCAACATCATCCTTCGACGTTTATACATTGGGTTGTCTTTTGTTATTGAGTGTGGCCTTCTTTGTATACTGGGTGAAATAGGCTGCTGGTGTCTGCCCCCCCCCCCATGGTAGTCCTTTCACTTCCTTTGTCATCATAAGTTTTTACTCTAGGTGAAGTGCAATTCGCTGGTGTTCTCCCTTCGGTCACCTGTGTCTGGAATCTAAACACAGGCAGACGCAAGGCACGAACACTTAACCTTTATGTCATCTTGTAAGCCTTTAATGGTTTGAGTATTTACGCTGATGTGCTGATTCATTGTGAGTTAATTTTTTTCATTTTGAGCCACACCCAGCAGTGGTCAGGATTTGCTCTTGCTCTGTGCTCAGGGATCAATTCTGGGACCATCTGTAGTGCCCGGGATCAAACCTGGGTCATCCATATGCAAGGCAAGTACCCTGCCCTCTGGACTATCCCTGCAGCCCCGAGTTCATATTTCCACAATATATTAGATAAGGGTCCAGCCCATGTACAGGTCACTCTCTCGGTATCTCGGCAGTGTCACTGAAAAGGCTCTTCCTCCCTAGCCAGAACCCTCGAGGACCCTGGTCAACACCAGCTGCCCCTGCATGAGGGTTTACTGGTAAAGTATCAGTTCTAATGGCCTAGACTTTATTTCCCTTTGCTACCCTCATTTTTTCTTTGCTTTTTGGGTCACACCCACCAATGCTAGGGGTTCCTCCTGGCTCTGAACTCAGGAATTACTCCTGGCGGTGCTCAGGGGACCATATGGGATGCCGGTGATTGAACCTGTATTGGCCACGTGCAAGGCAAACGCCCTACCTGCTGTGCTATCGCTCCAGCCCCTATCCTAATGTTTTTATATTCATGTATAAAATCTGCTTCCTGGTATTGAGGCTGGGAGGTGTGACCCCACCAGAAGAGGTCAAGTTCCCAAGTGGCTTATATGAACCAGTTGCCCCCGATTCTGAGGGAAGTCATAGAACCCAGGCCAGAGCAAGGAGCTGTTCCATGCAGGAGTGAAAGTTAGTTCTGTTTTTGGTGGAGGGTAGTGGTGAGTCCATGTCTGGCGTGCTCAGGGATTACTCCTGTTTCGGAACTCAGGAATTACTCCTCCTGGGCTTGGGGAACCCTACAGGATGCCAGGGATCAAGTCCAGCTTGCCCACATGCAAGGCAAGCACCCAACCCGCTGTACTATCTCTCTAGCCCTGGGAAGTTCTAAATCCTACCAAGGTTTTCCAGACCCTTCACCTTCTCTCACAAAAAAGAATTTCAGGAGAAGATGAATTCGGAGCAAAATAAGCTTATCTGGGAAATTAGTGAACAGAGAGAGGACAGAGAAGAAAGAGACCGAGAGAGGAAAATATAGAGAGAGGGAGAAAGATAGAGAAAGAAGAGGGGGGAGAAAGAGAGAGGGGGAGAGAGTGAGGAAAAGAGGGTGAGGGAGAGAGAGGGATAGAAGGAGAGAGGGAGGGAGAGAAAGGGAAAGGGAGGGACAGAGAGAGAGAAAGAGAGGGAGAGATGGAGAGGGAGAAAGGAAAGAGGAAGGAGAGGGGAGAGAGTGGGAGGGAGAGAGAGGAAAGGGGAGAGGGAGACAGAAAGAGGAGAGAGAGGGAGAGAGAAGGAGAAAGGGAGAGAGGGAAAGGGAAAAAGAGGGAAAGGGAGAGAGAGACAGAGAGAGGAGAGGGAGAGAGTCGCACAGGTAGCCTTGCCTCTGCAGGCCTGTTTGCGGACAGTTCTCCCAGCTGCCCGCCTGGGAGACCAGAAGCTATTGCTGGTCTCCTGGATGGCTGCCTGTGTCTCTGGCCTCACGGCTGGACCTCTCCTCCTGGGGACTAGCCATGCTCTGGGCCTGCGATTCTGCAACCAGTTTGCCCATTTCTCTCCGGAAGGCTCTGGCGGCTCCAAGGCCATGTCGTGGGCATTTTTGGTTGTCGTACACTTCCCTCACACCCTCAGCCTCAGTTCCCTCTGCCTATCACACAGGCTTGTTGGCCCAGCTCTTTAGTGTTTCCCACAGACCCACACATGCAATGCTATCAAGTCAACCCTTCCCAGAACTGAGTCAGGAACAGAGGCCGGGCTTCATCAGTTTCCCTGGGACTGGCTTGTTAGCTCATGGCATCCTCCTCTTACTTGCAAACACCATCAAGCCAAGTGAGTCTCCACACAGCCCGGAGTCACAGGGTCCTGCCTCAGGTTTGTCTCAGCTGATCCTGATGCAAGAGTGAAGGAGAAAGAGGTGAAAGAGGGTGAGATTTCTTCTGACACAGTGCATTTCCATGGAATAGAGCCAAGGAAGACGATGAGGCCAAAGGGATATATGGAAGGACAAGAAGCCATGGTAGATTAAGGAACCAGAAAATGCCAAAAAGTAGAGAAGGGAGCTTGTTAAAACTCAGATCACTTGCCCAGATGTGCCGACAAGCTGAATTACTGCCTCTGTGACTGGTGACTGACCCTCCGGGATCTTCACTCTGTCAAACGGGAGAATCAGAAAATTGTCTTCAGAGGTGAAACAATTGCTGGATGCACATTCTTAGTCAAGGACACGGAATACAAAGGCCCCAATTAACACAAGCTGTAGGAGATTCAGGCAGGCTCTTCCTACAGCACTGCTTTGCAAACTCTACTGCCGTGGGAATCTCCCGAAAGGTTGATAACACAGTTTCCTGGGCCCTATCTCCAGGGTTTCTGATTCCTTGATAGGGCTTGAGATTTTTCATTTCTCAAGGAAAGTGTTTTTCTTTTCTTTGGAGTTTGTGTTATTGTTTTGGGGCCACATGTGGCAGTGCTCGGAGCTGACTCCTGTCTTATTGCTCAGGAATCACTCCTGGTGGGCTCCAATGACATCTGTGGGGTCTGGGATCAAATGTGGGTCAGCCACATGCAAACCAACTATATGATCTTAATTTTAAGGGTCAAGAAAGAAAAACTACCAAAATCTGATGCCCTTAGTATCTTAAATTCTAAAGTGAAAAGCCTTAAATAAAGGCCAGCAGTCCTGAAATAGACTCTGCACTGCCTGCATTTCACTAAGATCACAAAAAGAAAAAGTGACTTTAATCACCTATTTCTGGAGTGTAAAATTACAGTCAAGGCCCATTGTCAAGATGAAAACAAGTTTCGTTTGAGAGCAAACGCTCACTGACTTTAGAGGAAGGAATTCTAGAAGGGCAGGCAATACACAGGCAGGTTATAAGCATCGAATGAGGTCATCGTCATTACAGAATCGTGTTCGCTGTCAAGACGAGTGTCATGCTGAAGGCGTTGAGCAAAACTTCTTTCTCACCAAGGCCTTGGAACAAAGCTTTCTGACAAAACGACGCAGCCCTCTACAGGAAATGCGTGCTCTGCTCCTACCGGGAGGGACTCGAAATAGATCCTCGGAGAACATTTTTCCATAATTAGCTTTTCACTTCAAGTGAACTATGTGTAATGAATTCCATATCTCGAAACATTCTTCCCAGGCACGGTACTGGGCATGTCATGTAGCTGTTGGTGTCGAGCTGGAACCATCCAGGCAGCACGGTGTGGAGGTCAGGGGATTTGAGAGAGAGAGAGAGAGAGAGAGAGAGGGAAACGAGGGAAACATCTCTGGGAAACTAACTGGAAGTGTCCATCTTCCTCAGCAAGGCACACAGAGGCAGAGGAAACTTCCCCGCTGTGGCTGAGCTACCTGGACATGAGCTAAGAACGGCTGAAGGCAACCACCAGGGACTCAGGCGGCCATCCTCTGCCCTGTGTTCAAGGCTGTTCCTTGCCGCCTGTGGGAAGCTCCTGCCTCAACAGCTTGCCGGCGCCCGCATGAAAACGGCTAGCAGCAAACGCCTTGCAGAATTGAAGCGACGGCCTCTAAGCTGCGTCTGCTTTAGCTCTGACTCTACAATTACTTCTGCAATCCTCTCAGCTAATTGCTGGAGCTAAGAAACACCTCCCTTCCTTCTGGCACAGCTACAGTTCACCCACATTGGCTTCCTCCAAACCTTCCTTTCTCCACCTTCCGGCACCCTGTGCACAAAAGGCTTTTCTTCCCTCCTGTTTCGACAGGCTTTGAAGCCAGTGTTTCTCCCACCTCCTGCAGGCTCTGAGGAGGCTGTTAGTTTAAGGTGGGGTCTCACATTTGAATATGTCTCACATGTGAGCTGAGCCTTTTCCCAAGGAAACATTTCAGTTCCGGGGAGAAAAAGGCAACGTTGGCTGCTACGGTAATCAAAGTATGACCAGAGGAAAGAGTAGAAAAAAGTGACCTCCTCCGGCTGGCCCAGACTAGTCCTCTTCTCTTGCACCAAAGGAGGAGGCCTGACCGGTCCCCAGCCTTCCCTTCCAGGAGCGGATTCAGCATCCTTCCCGGCTGCGCTGGAAGGCACTTTGAAGGCCTCATCTGTTCACCACACAGTCCTCCCTTCCGAGCTATCCCCAAAGGCCACAGTGCCCTTGGCAGCATGCCACTAGGCCAGTGATGCACAGAATGACCCAGTGACTTTATTTCCTCCTGCGAACTATCAGGACCGAGTGTTGCTCCTTTGCCAACCTCAGTCTTTACAACCTGGAATTCTAGAGCACATCCTTGGAAGGTGGCCACTTCAAGAATGGAGTGAAGATATTAATAACCGATGTTTTGCAGGGAGAGCAAGAAAACGCAGACAAGAAAAGTGCAGCAGCGTGGCAGCACATGCCTGCTTGGCAGCGCCCGTCCTCCAACAGGATCCGGGGAAACTGAAGAGTGCCACGAATATCTTGTGCTGGCACCTGACACTGCAGAGGAGGGCGGGGCGGGAGGGAGCACGAGCTTGGCAGCCGAAGAGCCAGAATCAAGCCGTGCTCTGCTACCGGTCTGCCCAAGACCAAGGGTGCCTTGAGCCTCACAGTCAGATTTCCTCGCATGTCATCTGGAAACCATACCTCACCTTTCTACGGGGCCTCATGAAGATGAAATGAGGTCATGTAAATACCTGGCACATGGACAGTGGATAAATGCTACCTTTTACACATTCTTTATTAAAATGTTATTTTTGTAAAACCACGTGTCCAAGCAATGGGAGGTCAGTCAGGGTTGAACAGAGATGTGTTATTATGTCCTGGTAGGACA
Organism: Sorex fumeus; assembly: GCF_029834395.1. Taxonomy (NCBI): domain Eukaryota; kingdom Metazoa; phylum Chordata; class Mammalia; order Eulipotyphla; family Soricidae; genus Sorex; species Sorex fumeus. The sequence continues at coordinate 33,996,653 of NW_026606090.1, read as the reverse complement.
GGGAGGAACTTTTCCTGCATCTTATGAAACTCAGTCAGTGCCGCGTGTGGTGTGACTCCTAGTACATCACATTCTGGAAAAGGCAAATGAAGGGGAAGGACTAGGGATGAGAGAGGAATGCAGGCAAAGACAGAAGATTCGGGAGAGATGGTCAGATCACTGTTGGCTAAGGCTGCCGCAATGGCGGCTGACTGCTCTCACGTGTCTATTAAAGTCCATGGAGCACGCAACCCCAGGAGAGAACCCTCATGTCCACTGCAGATTCGGTTTGCTCAGGATACGTCCGTGGAAGCTCGTTAGTCAATGGCCTTCTCTGTGGAAGAAGGGAGAGTGGGGAGGTTTGGGAACCTGCGACGGACTTTCCGATTGTACTGTGAACCAAAAACAGCTGCATTTCAAGTTCAAGGTGGACTTTCAGAACTATTTTTGTATGGGTGCTCCCAGGTCTGGGCCGCTGAGTCATTCGGTCTCAGTTACTGGGTTTTGAAGTCTTTATCTTTACAAGGACCCAACCTTCTCTTCTGCTTTGATGCAGCATATTTTTTTTTCTCTAACAACAAAGTTATCCCCTCCAGTGATTCATGGGACTTCTTAGTTTTCTCTTAATTTTTGAAGTAAAAACAACTGTACTCAGAGGTGAAAATCCACGCATGAACCTTTAGACTTAATTTTTTTTAATCCCTCTATCTTATGTTCTCTTGGAAAAGCTGTGACGATATCATCTGGCAGGGAACCCTGTTGTCTACTTTAGAGTTGGCATTTAATCTACTGACTATCCAAGCTAATGTGGGGCCCAAACTGGTACTGTAAGTGTTGTAGTAGCACCCACAATCTTGCCTTGCTATATGCCACATACAGTCACAGATCCATACCCAATCAGTATCTTCAGACTCAAATCAGGTTAATGTTCTCAATTAGGATATAGCTAATTAAGAACAACCAACTCCCATGATTGCAAAGATTATACAATTAGACGACAAAGAGTTATTTCACTGATATCTTTAAATTGATATAATTGACATAACTAAAAAGTTTAGTTCTCCATAAATTTTGACTTTTAAAAAATACTTGGGATTGATTGATACATCATTGCCTAATTTAATCATGAAGACACATTCTTTTGGAGGGAGTGGTTTCTAAGTGGTATTCAGCCACTTGGTTTCCTGTGATTCTGGGGGCCCTCAGTCTGAGACACTTGGGGCATCAGTTCCCAGATATTCAGCCAACAGGGCCAGTGATTCTGTGTTAGACTACAAGAATGTGATGGTCCTGGGGCCCTGCAGGCCCAGGGACCCCCAGAGGTACCTGCTACTGCATAGGGATTCCCGGGCTGCAGCTGGCAATGCTAGGAGCCTAGACAGTGCTGTGGGTTGACTCAGCTTGGTCCAAGCAAGGGATGGATCTTAACTCCCGTGGGACCTCCTGGCCCCAAATCCACATCCCTTCAAAGACTAACCACATGAGACTTGAGATTTTCCCCCCAAAGTGGCAGTATAGTTGTGAAATGTTTTCTGTTCCATGGAGCACATATGACTGATTCATACATTACGAACCTGTTTGACTTTGCTAGCTGACTGATGTCAACTCCTTGTGTTGATAGTACCTCCCTCGAGAAGCCCATCTTCTTCTGAACCCCGTTGGCACTCTGTTTTCTGGTCTGGTCTCATTCTTTGCCTCTACACTAAAACCTTCTGCAGACACTGGCTGGGCCACTCCCTGGCCAGTTTCATTTCTGATTCATGACAAACCTTCAACAACGGCCACGAAAAGGAACTGAACGGTCCAGTCCGTTCAACTGACAGAAGATCCTCCTGCCTTTTTCGTGCTGGCCATTCCTCTGCAGCCTAGCTGGGCCGCAGACTGCCCATCCCACTGCGGTCACTGTCTCCTTACCCTGGGACTGACACCGGGAGGCAGAAGGCCGCCTGGAATGAGGACAGCGCCGGTCCGGGGCCAAAAGGGAGAAGGCCTAGTGACCGGCCTCCGTGTGGGCAGCGGGGAAAGCCCGCAGCAGAAGCCACCGGCCTGCAGGAGACTCGAGGCACTTGACCGCGGGCCATTTCAGTGTCCGGAAAGATGAATGACTTTTCAACTAGCTCCCAAAGAGAGGAGGAGGGAGCTGGACTCTCTTTCAAGGGAGAACTAAAGGAAGGGAGGAGGCTTTCAGCAGCGTATTAAGCCACTGGAAGCACAGAACTTCTTCTTGGGCATGGGCACGCTTGGAGGGCAGGGTGAGCCCCGAGCTGCCCGGGAAGGGAGGAGGGAGAGGGGCAGGACAAACCCTCAAACCAAACCAACAGTGCTCTCCCGGGGGCCAAGTAAGTGCTTCCACAGACCTCCTCCTCCTCCTTTTCTTCCTCCTCCTCCTCCTCCTCCTCCTCCGGAGCCCCCAGGTCAGCCCGGGCCTGCGAACAGTCTCTCCTCTGACCACGGATGCTCCAGCTCCGAGCCGCTTGGTTATTTTTCAGGAAGAGAATTAGACAAAAATAATACAAGTGGGAAATAAAGAGAATGACCTACTTTGCAGGGGGGAGAAAGGAACTCTGTGAGGCTCGGATCTAATTGAAGGGTGTGGGGTTGCATGCCCAAATAAGGCTCCAGGCGGGGAGGGTGAGCCAGGGCACCCCTGGGTCCGGGCCCCGCCCGAGCTGCCCACTGCCCACTCTCCCCGGGGAAGGGACCCTGCAGGCCCGCAGGAGGATGCCAAGCCCCCGCGCGGCGCGTCCCTTGCAGGGTGCAGGGCGAGGGGCTCGGGCGGCTGGACGCCCCCTCCCCCGGGCGGGGGTCGCGGGCCCGAGTGTCCGGGCAGGAGGCCTCCTACGCGAGTCGCGCAGAGGGGACGGGGAGGTCACGTCTGTGGGGAAAGTATGTAGGTCAGTGGAACATTCTCGGCGCGCGCGGGGGAGGGGAGGCCGAGCAGCCCCGCACGCCCCCCGTGCGTCCCGGCCCGAGCTCGCGGCGCGGGGGACACCGGCCGGCCGCTCTCGCAGGGGACAGGGTGGTCACGGCCGGGGACAGCGCGGGGGTCAGCGGGGGGCGCTGGGGGGCTCCGGACGCGGCTCCTCGGGGCCTCGGCCCGGCAACTTTCCCGGAACCTCGGCGGGCGCGTCCCGGGCGGGGGTCCCGGGGGGATGCGGGAGGAGGAGGAGGAGGGAGAGAGGGGGAGAGAGGAGGAGGAGGAGGAGGAGGGAGAGAGGAGGAGGAGGAGGAGGAGGGAGAGAGGAGGGGGAGGAGGGAGGGAGGGGGCGGCGGGAGGAGGGACGGGGTGGAGGCAGAGGCGGCCGCGCCATCCCCCGGGCTCCGCGCGCCGGGACTCGGACGCACGGGCGCGACCTCCCGCACGGGCGCGGGACCCCCGAGCGCGTCCCCCGCGGCCGAGCGCGCCCCCCGCGCCCGCGCCCCCGCGGCCCCCGCGCCCGCGGCCCCAGCGGCTCCCCGCGGCGGGGGCGCGTCCCTCCGGCCGCTCCCAGGTACGCGCGGGCCCGGGGTGGGGACCGGGAGGCAGGACGCGCCACCTGCGGGGGTCGCGGAGGCCGGGCTGGGGGTCGGGATGCGGCGCGAGCCGCCTGCGGGGCGTGGGGGGCGGCGGGGGCGGCCGCGGAGGTCGGGAGGGAGACGGGCCGTCTGCTCGGGGTCGAGGGGAGCCGGGACGGGACCCGGACGCAGCACCGGCCGCCTGCTGAGAGCCGCGGAGGCGGGATGCGGACCGGGATGCGGGACCGGCCACCTGCTCGGGGTCGGGCTGGGGGGCTCCCCCTCCCAGGGCTGCCGCGGCGACGCGCCGGAGGAGGCAGCCGATCAGCTCGGCACGGGGGTGCTCGGCGAGCACTGTCGGGGCGCGCGGAGGCCGAGTCCTGGGGCAGCCCCGGAGGCGCGCCCCGGGCTCGCGCGGTCTCGGCATCCCGGCTTGGGGCGGAGGCCGCCGCCCCCGGTGGTCCCTGGGCAGGTGGGACCCCGCCCCGAGCCTTTGGCCCTCCCGCAGGGGCGCGCGGGGTCGGGGCCCAGGGGCGCCCGCGTAGGTGCCCAGGGACCCGGTTCTCGAGCCTCCCGGCCGCTCCGCCAGGCACTCCTCCCGCCACTGCTCAAGGTAAGAAAGTTTTCCCTGCCCTGGGATCGATAAGTGATGAGCGGCCGGTTCTGTGGGCTCCTGGAGGCGAGAGCCTGGAGGGCGCGCACGCCCTTCGCGGGAGCCCGGCTGGCATTTCCCGCAGAGCCTCTCCCGCAGAGCATCCCCCCTAGAGCATCCCCCGTAGAGCATCCCCCGTAGAGCATCTCCCATCGAGCATCCTCCTTAGAGCATCCCCCTCAGAGCATCATCTCCCCCAGAGCATCCCCCGTAGAGCAGATTCGGCAGCGCATCCCCCGTCGGCTGTATCTTTAGGCTTCGGTCCTCCAAGTGCAAACCCTTCAACAGGTGGGAAGGGGTCTGAGAAGAGAGGCTTGCTTGTGAGGGTTTTGTTACTGGTACCTGCCGTTTTTATTGTGGTATTGGCCGGTCCATCCCGGTCCAGGTAAATTGTTGACTGTTAATCGAATCAGCGGGGGTCGGGGTGGGGGCATTCCTAGCATGTGGAATGTGGAACTCAGTTCTTTTCCGTGGGAGGAGAGTTTCCCTGTTGGCTCTTCTCAGAGATTTGGGACAAGGTTTGGCTCTGTCCACACCTGTGGATCCCATAGCCGCTTAAATAGACCCTGGCCCGTGGACTGGCCGGCTCGGTACAGCTTGCACTGAAACCGGGGTGGACGCCTTGGGAGGCCCCAGTTCAGAATTCAAGGACAAGTAATTTCTAGCTCTCTATGTGGAGAGTTTGCCCACATAACCCCAAATGTATTTTAAAACAACCTTCCAATGAATATGATGCTTGAAAGAGTGATTCGGATTTGGAGTATTATTGTGCAAACGTAGGAAATCAGTGTTTCATTCCTCCCCTCAGCCAGGACCTGTAGAAGGTTTGGCATTTCTCAGCAGTCTGCTTAAAGATTTAGTTAAAAATAAAGCATGTGACACAACGGCATTCGATAATTGTCTTCCATTTCACAGAGAGATGTGGCTTAAGAGAATGGGAAATGTGCTGTTTTTAGCCATTTTCTACTTGGAAATCAATGTGTCTCTTTATTTTGCTGATCTGTCCCACTGTGTATAAATGCAAAATCGGTTCTAGTTTCACTGCTCCCCTGAGTGATTCCTGTGGAGGCAAGAGGAGAGAATATTTCTAGAGGAAATATGTTATTAATAAAATGTTAGGCCCCAAAGAGTTAATCCGAGTGAGGCTTTACTAATTAGGGTGATTAAAAAAAATTGCCTGGCATGATAGGAAACTGTTCAGATGGCATCTGAAGAATACATCGTTATGTTGAAAGGAGCCATTGATTTTAAGCTTTTTTGGTTCATTTAGAAGTTTGGGCCCTCTTCTGCTTCTACCGTTTAATAACGAAAATGAACAACAACCTCCCAAAACAAAAACGATAAAAAGTGATATACATGTCACCTGATGAGTATCTTTATTAAGTTAAATTCATCTATTCCTCTGAACAGCGCTTCTTAACTCGTGGCAACCTTTATTGATCACTCTCAACACTGTTACTTAGCTTATAAATTCAAAATCATTCACATTAAAAAATAATGCGTGGACCTTTAATATGTTAATTTTCAGTCGTTTTTGAACTTAAGAACACAAAGGGCTAAGTTCTTTTTGTTAACTTTATTTTTTAATATTCATTCGTCTGTGGTACATAGAATAGCTGGACAATGAAGTGCTTTGTAGTACAGGGGAATGCCGAGATCACCCTTTGTCTTAATGCTTAACCCCAGTTTGTGTTTTCTCTCCCTGAGAAGAGTCATTTTGCCCTTTGTGCTTTGGGACACTCTCTGTCCCAGGCTGATCCACGTACACCATGACTTTCACAAGCTGTCAGATGATGAGGTATTGAAAATAGTCTAGTGACTCGGTACTCTTGACTGTTTTACACCAGTGGTTTAATAGGCTGTATCCTAGATGCCTTTAATTGAGTTTCGCATTTAAGTAGTGGAAATGGTACTTGATGAATTATTTGCTTACAGAAACGATACTCATTCTCTTTGGAGCATCGATGGGAAGACAGGAATTGTCACATTCATAATACCCGCATCGGCGTGTCCCCAAGAGGCCTTGTTCATGTTAGCTGTCCAATAAGTAGACGAATTGGTTTGTGGGTGATCCTTAGCCAAAGGTTAGACATTTCTGAATGCTAATGTGGTTATTTAACTAGGAGCAATTCCAGTTTAAATCTGATGGTGTACTTCAGAGCACTAAAAAAACGCTTATTAAATATGAGCATGTGTTCAGAGGGGAAATCTCTTTCCATCCCCCCCCCCCCCATCACTTCTCTTCATGTCGCAGTGTCCGGGCTTGCAGACCCACCTGGCTGTGATGCTCTCATGCAGGGGTGCTCTGGAAGGCTGCCCCTTGCATCGTGGTGCCTCCTAGGGTGACATTCCTAGTCATACACTCGCACAATGCTCACTGGGGTCCTGCTGCTCAGTCCTGGTGCTCGTGTGCCCTCTTCTGCTGGCATGGAGGCTGGAGACCACACCCCCTTCTTGTGGCATGGTACCAGGGACCCCAGAAATTAGCACTTGTAGGCATAGAGACCCAGCGCGGTCATGCTGAGCACACGTGACAGCACCACTGGTTCACTGTGTGCGCGGAGCTCGTGCCGTAGCCACCCAGCTGGCCCTCCAGACCCAAAGGGCTCGGAATCTTTTGAAAAATTGCTTAGTTTTACATTTTTTATTGATTGATTTTCTGTTATTTACAATACTGTTAATAACAGCTTCTCATCACGTGATTCTAGCACTGCACCCATCCCTAGTGTACCCACTTCCCTCCTCTAAGAACTCTTCCAGCCTCCCCCTAACTCAGTTGTGAGCTTCAGTCCTGTTGTGTTGGCTTAGGCCCTTTGCCACCTTGCTTTGTGTTTTTAAATCACACATGTGAGAAATCATTCTCAGTTGCGTGTGTGTGTGCGTGTGTGTTTGTGAGAGAGACCCAGGTCGCATGCATGAAACCCTGCTCTTACCATCGAGTCACATGCTCTGTCCCATTAATGGGGTTGTTAGTCTCACCTGAACTCTTTGCAATCGAGGACTGCTTGGCATCTTCAGCGAACTAATTTCTTGGGCAAAGTTTTCCCAAGAGACTACTTGAACGTTTGTGGGTCACCGGACAATTTTCTTTTGATGATTCAGAATAGAAGCTACGTACTTAACCTTGTGCGCAGGTGTGAGAAGCAGTGTATCGAAAATGGAAGAGGCTAAGCATGGGGCCTCAAACTTGGCAATGTCCACACCATGATGGGGTCTGGTGGATGGGTTGAAACTTGAGGTTCTGCGTTTCTTAACAATCTCCCACGTACTCCTGATGCTTTCATTCATTAGCAAACGTTCTGAAGCCCACTTTGTTCCATTTAGCACATGCTTCTTGGGCATCTGTATGCCGTAGGCCCCTAGGACAGAAAAATCATGAAGTTGGGTGATTTCTTAAGGAACAAAGAAAGGAAGAGTGACGGAGGGGAGACACACAATGACAGAAGGACTAAAAGCAAGGTACTGGCATTCCAAAAGAACAAAACAACCAGTGCTGGCACAGATGTGGGTCTGATCCAGCCTTTTTGGAAAACAATGTGGACATTCTTCAAAAACCTAGAAGTTGAGCTCCCAATTGACCCAGTGATACCACTTCTAGGAATATACCCTGACGGCTCAGAACACACAGCAGAAACATCATCTTCACTCCTGGCGCTGTTCACAGTAGCCAGGATCTGGAAACAACTCCAGCGCCCGAGTACAGATGACTGGATAAAGAAACTATGGTTCATCTACACAACAGAATACTAAGCAGTTGTTAGGAAAAATGAAGCCATAAAATTCATGTATTAATGGATGGATATGGAAAATGTCATGCAGAGTGAAATGAGTCAGAAGGAGAAGGACATATATAGAATGACTGCATTTTTTTTTTTGCTTCACTGTGAGATACAGTTACAAAGCTTTCATGTTTGAGTTTCAGTCATACAGTGATCAAACACCCAGCCCTTCACCAGTGCACATTTTCCACCACCAATGTCCTTAGTATCCCTGCCCCCCATCCCACCCCTCCTCTTGCCTCTATGGCAGACAACTTTCCCCATACTCTCTCTCTACTTTGGGGCATCATGGTTTGCGATACAGTTACTGAGAGGCTAGCACGTTTGGTCCTTTATCCACTTTCAGCACACATCTCCCATCCCGACTATCCCTCCAGCCATCATTTACTTAGTGATCCCTTCACTCTCCCAGCTGCCTTCTCCCCAGCTCATGAGACAGCTTCCAACCATGGAGCAATATTCTAGCCTTTGTGTCTACTGTCCTTGGGTGTCAGTCTTATTTATGTTATTTTATATTCCACAAATAAATGCAGTCATTCTATATCTGTCCCCCTCTCTCTGACTCATTTCACTTAGCATGATACTCTCCATGTCCATCCACTTATCTGCAAATTTCATGATTTTATCTCTTCTAACAGCTACATAGTATTCCATTGTGTAGATGTACCAGAATTTCTTAAACCAGTCATCAGTTCTCGAACACTCAGGTTTTTCCCAGATTCTCGTTATTGTGAACAGTGCCGCAATGAACATACAGGTGCAGATGTCATTTCTACTGTGTTTTTTTGCATCCTTGGGATACATTCCCAGGAGTGTATTGCTGGGTCATATGGAAAATCAATTTCTATTTTTTGGAGGAAGTCCTTATTTTCCAAAAAGGCTGGACCAGTCGGCATTTCCCACCAACAACGAATGAGAGTCCCTTACTCCCCGCATCTGTGCCAGCACTGGTTGTTCTTGTTAGTATTGGTGTGTGCCAGTTTCTGTGCTGTAAGATGATACCCCAGTGTGCTTTGATTTGCATCTATCTCCCTGATGATTTTCGATGTAGAGTGTTTTTTCATGTGCCTCTTGGCCATTTGAATTTCTTTTTTGAGGAAGTTTCTGTTCATTTCTTCTCCCCATTTTTTGATGGAGTTTGAGGTTTTTTTCTTGTGAAGTTCTACCAGTGTCTGGATATTAAGCCCCTATCTGATGGGTATTGGATAGACATTTTTTTTCTCATCCCATGGGCTCTTTCTATATTTTAGAGAATGACAGCATTCTTTTGTGGGATATCGAAAAAAAGTTTGACCTGGTAACTTTTCAGTATATGTATTGCAAACCATAATGCCCAAAAGTAGAGAGAGATTATGGGGGAAATTGTCTGCCATGGAGGCAGGGGGAGGGTTGGAAAGGGGGATGATACTGGGGACATTGGTGGTGGAGAATGGGCACTGGTGGTGGGATGGGTGTTTGACTGTTGTATGACTGAGACTCAAACATGAAAGCTTTGTCACTGTATCTTACAGTGATTCAATAATTTAAAAAAACAAGTTTGAAACTAATACCTAAAGGCCAGGGAGAAATGGGTCAGTGCCCGACTCTTGCAGCTTCCTCAGCAGTTTATCTCTGCCCTGACATGTTTTTGAGGCCTGACACTCCCAGGGCTCTGTGGGTAGGTCAGTTGGTTTTCTCCTGGTTGGAGCCAAGAGCATCCGACTTAAGGTACCTGTAGCTCACCTGCTTCCTACAAGGGCAGCCGTGCTGACACCGTACACACAGACCAACCCCTTTACATACATACCTTTATGTGTATATTCTTAAAAACAAACAGCTGATTTTGTGTAAATCGTTTACTATTTTTTATGACATAAAATTTTGGGGGAGTCATTTCTTATATCTGCCTTTTTTAAACACAGAAAGTAATATTTAGATATGGTTGACAGATACTTTGTTTTGCTCTGCCTGTTGTTAAAAATCTGTTATGCTTTTTTTTTGTTTCTTTACTATTGCAAACATTGTAGGTATTAAGCTTCCTTATCTACACATCTTCTAGTTCAACTCTTTCTCAGCCAGGAATTTTAGGAGGGCAGAAAGGCAATCTGTCTGAAATATTGATCAGTGCTGTCAAATTGTTATCTAAAATAGCTATGTCCATATCTCCTCTTGCTGGACTTTATGTCCTAATTCTCTTGACATAGTTAAGATAAAAAGTTCCTATCGAGATAAAAATTGTTTTAAATTACAAAATATTTTCTACATTTTCAAATATTTAAGATAATACCAATTAAAGTTTTCGTTTAGTTTTTGCTTTGGGTTCTTGCCTGCTGATGCTCTGCGCTCAGGGATCACTCCTGGGGGTGCTCAGGGGATTGTCTGGGATGACGAGGATTGAACCTGACTCTGCTATGTGCAAAGCAAATACCCACTGCACGATGGCTCTGGCCCCAATTAAGTTTTTGCCTTAATAACTGTATTCTGATTTGATATGAGTACTGTACTGTGTCGTGAAACGGTCAACACAAGCATTAATTAATAACTATAGTCTAGTTGATAGTAGTCGATTTATGGAGAATTTCAGTGGTCTGTGAGCACATAAAAGATGATATTTGAAGTGGAGGCTCTCCATGAGCGTTAAGGAGAGAGGATGAGCCTGGAGTGATCTCGGGTTTCCTTAAGTGCTGTGGAGCATCCTCTCCACCCAGCTGTTTCCAAGGCAACCCTAAGTCCCTTCTCCATCCACTTCCATGCTGCCGAAGTCTTTCTAAGAGGCTTTTTCCTCCTGGAACCCATAAGCTTTGCACTCTGACGTTCATTCTCTGCATATATAAAAATCACTAAAAAAAAAAAAAACTTTACTCGTGGCTTGTTACACAGCTGAAATACAAGTTTTCATCCTTTGAAATTTTTTTCAAGAGATTGCATTTCTTAGAAATTATTCGATTCTGCAGCAAGAGAGGAAAAGAAGCAGGAAGGATAAAACTCACAAGAAATATTAGTGACCCTTCTGAAAAAGCACCGTGTTCCGGGGGTTCTTCTGATCTCCTGCCTCCCCTCTCCCAAATATCACTCCTGACCCTTGGAGACTGCCTCATGGTGTCCTCGACAGGAGAGAGCTGAGCAGTCGAGGGGAGCCAACAGGAGGCTTGAGAGAGATGCTGGGCATCAAAGACCTTCTTGCTGGCTTCAGACACTCGGGCACCCAGCTTAGTTTCTGGCCTTTCTTGAGTGCACTGAAGCGTTACCAAAATCCTAACAATAGAATTAGGTCTCAAACTTTCAGCAATAGCACGATGGGTCACAGATGGGCCTTCTTCCCAAGATCGCAAAGAAAAGAATTTTCTTAATCCCCGTTTCTTGTGTGTGGGGGAGGGCCTTTGGGTGTAGGAGGTGGTGCTCTGGGGCCACTCCTGGTGGTGACAGGGACGGAGCTGGGGCCTGTGCTATCTAAGGCCAGTGCCGTAGCCCTTGTATGATCTCTTTGACCCCAACACCCCCATGTTAATAAGTTTAGTGGGGTTGTTTTTGTGTTCTTGTTCTCAGGGCTTATTCCTGGCAGACTTAAGGAGTGCCCTCGGGAGTGCTCGGGATCAAACCCAGGTCGGGCATGTGCAAGTTGGCACCTTACCCACTGGAAACTGGGCCCTTTATATGTCGTTTCAGATGGGCTGGAGAGATGGTCAGAGAGTAGAATGCTTGCCTTGCCTGTAGGTGACCCGGGTTCAATCCCCCAGAATCCCATATTGTCCCCTGAGCCTCACCAGGAGTGATCTTTGAGCACAGTGCCAGGAGTAATCCCTGAGTACAGCCAGGTGAGGCCCAAATGCTCCTTCCCTGGAAGTATTTTCAATGTTTATATTTTGCTATATAAGCATAAACATTTTTCCCCTTAGTTTGGAAAACAAAATCAAATGTTTCAAGAAAGTTTCTGGGACAATATAAATCTGTTTCACCGATGGCACTGCAACTCATCATCAGTCTTCTGGCTGGGCTTGCAGTTCTTGTGGGTTTTCCATAGAATTCAGATTTTTCTGTTGGTATTATGTAGAGAAATGCATTATTATTATTATCATCATCATCATTATTATTGTTGTTGTTGTTAGAACTGTGTGGCTTTGATTTTCTGCAGTTTCCTATTGCAAGACCAAGACTTTTTAAAGCTAGAACGTAGGTGTCCACACAGAAGCACAAATGACCACAGGCCCACTGACAGAGTGAGGTTTGGGGTCATTATCGCCATAGCCCAAGAGGCTTCTGAGGACCTTGTGACCTCAGTTGGCTGCTATGTCGACCTGGAAACCACGGATTCGCTGCACCGACACCTTCACCTGCTGTCTACGAAGGCCACGTCAGTGTCCCATCAGTCACTGCAGAGAGGTATTTTCCTGGAAACCAGCATCTCAGGGAACGATGGGGCAGCCTCCTTCCCAGCTCTGGTGTGTGCGTGTAGTGGAGGGGGTGTGGTCCAAGCATCTGTGGCTCTCCGGAATGTCCTGTCCTCCAGCCGTGCAGAGCAGAACTGGCCCTTGACCTCACTGAGACTCGCTTACAGGTGAGGGAGGGGCTTGGGTTTTGAACTCTCTTCCCCTGCACAGCCACGGGGAGAGAGAAACTTGCATGCAGCAACTTTGGCCATTTGTGGAGGACGTATAACGTGCTTTGGACAACTTGGCAGGCTACTGAATGTAGCCTGCCCACACGGCAGAGTCTGGCAAACTCCCCGTGGCGTACCCAATATGCCAAATACCAGTAACAATGATGGGTCTCATTCTCCTAACTCTGAAAGAGCCTTGAATGTGGCACTTTTTAAAAAATAATCTCAGGGCTGGGACGAAGGAGACGTTACTGGGGCCTGCTCAAGGCAATCGACGATTGACAGGATGGTCGTGATCATCGTGATCCTATAACGTGCGAGTTAGAGCAGTGCACTCTCTTCCTGACCAGCCTCCCCTGTGGATAAAGCCTCTTGGATTTCTGACCTGAACGCAATGACTTATTTGAGGTGAGAGAGCTGTTTAGGTGGAACTTCTGCCGGTGCCTGCCCCCCCTGAACGTGTATTTCGGACCTCTGCTCTGGGCCTGCAGATGTAACTTCCACCATGTCCTGCAACCCTGGAAGGGCCAGCCCAGCTGCAGTCCTGGTGAAGACCATACTCGCCGCCACTGGATCACAGCACAGAGCCGCCATGCCACCCCACCTTGCTCTCTTTTATCGGGGATAGCATCACTGCTCGACAGCACCATGGAGGTGTCCATGCAGTCCTAGCTATGAGGACAGACCCTCCCCGACACTGCCCGACGTCCTGCCTCTGTCCTGTCTCAGCTTCACAGTATCTGAAGCCGCTCACCCTCTGCTGTGATCCACCCACCGGCCTTGGCTCCAGGGCTCCAAGCTCTTGATCTCGGCTTGGACGCCAGAGTCCCCTCCCTGGTCCATAGGGGTCTGTGTATGTATGTGTGTGCATGTGTGTATGTGTGTGCGTGTGTGCGCGTGTGTGTGTGTCATGCCTGTGTTCATACTGTAGCAGGCTCTGACTGCTTCTGATGCTCCCCCCCCCCGTCCCCCCGTGAGGCTGGCTCAGGGGGCTTCTGATTACCTGTGGCGGCCAGGAGGGCAGAGCTGACCAGCAGCTCCTCCATGCGGCTCCTGCTCCCTCCCAGGGGCTGTGTGTGGTAATGTGCCCATGCACCCTGGCTAGGGACATTCGTTGGTCACGCCTCTGCCCCATTCTTCTTTTCTAAATCAGCTCAAAACATCACCTGGAGTCTTTCTCAGGTGTCTCTTTTCCTGGCGGCTGCTCGCGCCTCTTGGCAGTCCCCCTGCTCTGGTCGCAGGGTCCCAGGTCGCCACTGCTGCCCCATGCCCCTTACCCTCCTGTTTGGTCCAATAGCAACATCTTGGCAAGGAACCGGCTGCTGATTTCTGCCACCTTCCCCTGGTTGGCAGATGCGGGGTACACACAGGTCTGTCCTGGGACGGGAGTGCTCTGGGGTGGTGCTGCTGCCCGCTCAGCACTCGGAAGCGTGTGGCCACCCGTTCAGCTGGAGGGCCCTGGGTGGTGCCTGAGGGGCTGTAGTAGGAGCCTCAGTGCTGCCTGTGGAAGAATGGCCCCAAGTGCTGGTCTTCATGAAGGTGTGTGTGGAGCAGTGCACACACTTGCTGTGCCTCAGTCCATGGGGCCGTGAAGCAGCAGTCTCGCCCCTCCTGGTGGTGCTCCCTGGGGTGGGGTCCTGGGACGTGCCTCCAGGCTGTGTTTGGCATCAGTCACATTGTGCGGCCTGTCTGTGACATGCTGTCAAGCCCCCAGCCCTCTCCCTGGCTGGGGCAGCAGGACCTCTGCCCTGATTTCGAGCACAGCTCGTGAGTTGCATGCAAAAGCGGTTTAATGGTGTCAGGAAGCCTGACATCTAGACCTGACTGTGTAGCCCTATACCCTTGGCAAGTCACAGGAGACCCCGAAATTAGTCTCTTCAAACAGGAAAGGGGTGGCATTTATACCGAAGCATGAAAATCCAGAGGAATGTTAAAGTGTTTCATAAACGTAAAAAGTCATCTGATTGTTCTTATTACTTGCTGTGCAGACCAATTCATCAAAATCAGGCCCTTACCCCCCACCCCACTCCCCTAACCCCCCCGGCTGGGTAAATGCCCACCTCAAGGTGATTTCTCTTTGGCTGAAGTACTTCCTTTTTTCAGACAAAGCACATGCTAGCAATTAAAACACAGTATCTGCCAGGGTTTTCTTGAAAGCAAATGTCATGGGGAAGTGAAACCCTTCAACTACAGAAGGCAAACACTTGCTGCGCCTGCCAGTTACTGGGGCACATGGTTTGGTTTTGAAAGCTCTTGCACTCGGGAGAACAGGATCACCTCTTGTGTCTGAATATTCAATCCAAGTCAAATACGTTCTGCCTGCTCCCATAGAGTCCGAGATTTTATAGGACTTTTGCCGTGGTAAGTGGCCATGTGCTATTTCTCCTGACCTTTTGTATTTTTTTGAGGAGTGGGACTCAGCCCTCCTCTCACCGTCAAGATGCTGATGCTACTTTTCTCATGTCAAAATTCCCTAAAAATCGGGGCTGGAGCGATAGCACAGCGGGTAGGGCATTTGTCTTGCACGCAGCCAACATGGCCAACACAGGTTCGATTCCCAGCATCCCATGTGGTCCCCCTAGCACCGCCAGGAGTGATTCCTAAGTGCATGAGCCAGGAGTAACCCCTGAGCATCGCCGGGTGTGACCCAAAAAGAAAAAAAATTCCCTAAAAATCAAGATTCACGCAAGTTTCAAGAGGGCTGGAAGTATAACCTTTGGATCGGACGCAGATGTGAAGGGCACCAGCATGGCTGTGCTTAGTATCGTTGCTTTAAGGTGGAAGGAAGGGCCTGCAATGGACTGGCTCTGTTTCCCCCAGATTCATATGTTGAAGTCTTGGTCCCACTGTGATGGCTGTTCAAAGATGGGCCTTTGCAGGCAATGAGTTCCGAGGGTCCGGCCTTAGGAGTGGGATGGGGCCATATAGACAGAAACCCTGGAGCATGCTTGCGACAGCCACGAGGACCCTCATCGGAAGCTCTCATCGCAGACTTTCTGCCTCCTGAGTAAAGTAAAGTAAAGTAAAGGCCCTCCCGCTGATCATCGATTTGCTCGAGCGGGCCCAGTAACGTCTCCATTGGAGACTTTGTTGTTACTGTGTCTGGCATATCGAATACGTCACGGGGAGCTTGCCAGGCCCTGCCGTGCGGGCGAGATACTCTCGGTAGCTTGCCGGGCTCTCCGAGAGGGGCGGAGAAATCAAACTCGGGTCAGCCAGGTTGGCTGTGTGCAAGGCAAACGCCCTACCCGCTGTGCTATCGCTCCAGTGATGAGGAGAATATTTTGCTGTTCAAGCCTCTCAGTCTCTGGTCACTGGTCAGCACGTCCTCAGCAGGCCCCCTAGGCTCCCAAGGGCACCTCCCCCATGGCATGGCTCCCATTCCACCATGAAACAGATGTCCCAGGACCAGACCTCCCGAGCCAGCGGGAAGCTTCGTGCTCTCTGCCGAGAGCCAAGGATGGATCTTATGGGGGCAGCTCTGCCCCTTGTGTGGAGGCTGCCCAGATGCAGCCAACACTCAGTCGAGAAATACAGCAGGGAGCAGTGGACGCAATGGCTAGTTGTGCCCATGCTTGCTCCATCACCATGGGTGTGCCCACGATCTGCTGTCCACGTGAGGACACGGAGGTGAGGCAGTGAGAGTCTGGGGCAGCTGCATGCTGAGTAGCAGCACAGACCATGCACAAACATCTGTGGCCACTTCTGGGAGGCCACTTCCTCTTTGGCCCCAACCTCTGCTTCCTTTCAGATGAATGGGATAAAAGCACGGAACTTTTGTGTTGATTTGTGTCGGATGGTTTGTGTCCCTGGCGAAGAGTAAACTAGCTGTTCCTTGGGATGGCTTTAACAGTGTCACCCCTACTGCTGTGCAGGCAGCCCTGGGCCGCCCATGCTTGGCTCTCTGTCCCATAACGTGGTCACGGCCACTTCTTTGGGCATCTCTTTATCATTTTTTCCATAATAAATGGAATCCAGAGAGATAATAGAGTGAGCACGATGCTTTCCTTGCCTTTACCTGACCTGGTTCAATCCCACCCACAGTCCCCTGAGACCCACTAGGAATGATCCCTGAGCACAGTCAGGTGAGGCTTGCCAAAAATATAAATAAATGGAACACATAAAAATCAACTTAGGTCTAGGGGTCAGGAAAGGGGCTGTGTCAGCTGTTAATGTCACCCTCAATGAGCTCTTTTTGTCGCACAAGTCTCTGCGGAAGATTCGTCATCTCCCTTTGATATTTAGGATGCCAGAGCTCAAGATACTGTGTGCCATGCATGAGGTCATTGGAACGTGAATGGAACCATTTATAGAGGGATCCAGAAGAGACCCACTGTGTTGTATTTACTCTTGCTAAAATGTCACTTTCAGGAAGAAGCGATGTATTTCGAACACATGGGACATCATAACAAGACTTCTTTAGCTGGCCTGGTTTTCTCAGCCTGAGGTGCTGGTGTGGCGGCTGAGGCCAGGCAGGGTGGAAGCTGAGGATGAGTGTTAGTGTGAAGGGCACTCGAGAGGAGAAAGCTGGAAAGTGGCAGCAACAACAGAAACCTTTGGGGGGCAAAATTGTGCTTCAGTTCCTTGCGGTCTCTTAGCAGCTTAGCTGCTCTCCATTGCTGTAAAAGGGATAATCAGTCAGGATGCTCCCTGTCTCTCTCTGGTGTCAGGCATCTATTTCGTGGGCTGAGCTCAACAGGAAAGTCAGTATGAAAAGGTTCATGGAAAGGTAGTGACCAACTTGTGACACGCTTCTGGAGCACCATTTTCCCAGTACAACAAATTTGGAAAAAACATGAACTGGGATCTATACATTGTAAAATGTGGTGCCTTTTTTGTTGTTGTTCAATTTCAGAGACTCCGGATCTAGAACCATAATCACGATCACCTTTATGCACTTTATGGAGCTTCCCTGGGGCAGAGCTGGCCTTCTCCTTCCCACATCACAGCCATCACCAGCAGGGAGTCCTGTCCTCCCTGCTGAGGCTTTGAGTGGAAGGGCGCTGAGCGGGTACTGCTGGACGGTGCTTCCTACCTTGGGGCTGACGTTAGTCCCATGTCCAGTCTCCCTTAATGGTCTCTGGAGCCTCTCCAGAGTGACCCCTAACCCCATAGCCGGGAGTAAGCCCTGAGCACCTCCAGGTGTGCTCCAAACTCCAAACAAACAAAAAATAAAGAGGATTTGTCTTACCAGTCAAACCTATTATCCAGGATTTTTTTTTTTCCCCATCAAAGTAGAAATCTAACTTCTTGGGTTTAGGCAGAATAGAGAAATCATTCAGCTAACCTAAGGGTCTTAGTGGACCTATCTTTTCAAATTTAATTTTTATAAATTTGCTCACAATAATTTATTACATTCAATATTCCAACACCAATCTCACCACCATTACATCTTCCTATCACCATATTTTGAATGTCTCCACCCCAACTCCCAAAGCTTGCCCCTAAAGTGGGACCTTAATAATTTAGTTCGTATTGCTTGTTATGAATAATCCGCTAAAAATGAGCCAGAAAAATTTCCTTAGAGGAAAATGTGTGGAGATTGTTGTATCTGAGCCTGGAGTCGTTGAGCCCTTGTATGTGAGATTACTACATGGTAGTGGTGTTGGAGAAAACTTGGTGAGAGCATTACGCTGAGGGCGTGAGAGGAAGAGGAAGAGATGTCTTCTCTGTATTCTGTCCCTATGACCCTCCTAGGGAGAGACGAGGGCTGGAACTGCAGGGACACTGGAAGGCGACACGAGCGCCGTTGTGCAGTAGGGAACAGGCTGTGCCAGCGCTGGTGGCTACCAGTGTGGAAGCAGACTGGCCACGGGCTGCCCTCTGTCTTGCCTTCGTCTCATTTGCTCACACCGTGCTCTTTTCCTTCTGGGTCTTTCCATGTGGCTGTTGCTCATTCCACAGGCTCTAGCAGGACTACAGCTTTGAAACAAAAGAGCAAGGCTGTCTAAGTTCCTCCATCACCACTACTGGCTTAGCTTATTGGGGGGATTCCCATCAGCCGGGTTGCTAACAGGAACAGTTTTAAGTTTGCTCTTCAAGCCGAGCAAATGATTGGAGGAACCAATTTCATTTCTTTTCCTACAAGATTGATTGCATAATCAGCCAGACTGGGTAGATTAGTCTGGAAGCCCTAGTGTGGCCCGGAATCTTGCGGGGGTTGGAGCCTTTCTTTGTCTCTGTCCTCTGAAAAATGGAGACCACCAGACGCACCTGGGAATTTTTGTGTAAAGGGCTATTTTTGGTGATTAAGTAAGGCAACAATAAAAATGAATATATTATGGAAATTGTTAGTAGGGGCGCCTGGCTCCATCTTTTGGGAAGTGTTGTTTTTTAATATAAAAATAGCCAAGACTAAAATTTAGCTATATTTATTTATGTAAGCAAATAAGGATTATTTTGGTGACTGATTCAGTTTTTATCTTTCCATTTTATTGTTATCAAAAACTGATGCCACACAGCATGTGTAGAATTTTTCATGTCAGCTAAGACTTTCTGGCTTGAGTCTTGAAGTTCATCTTCTCTAGTTAATCTTTGAACAATATTGTAAAGAATTGAAATAGCTTTTGTATGCTTACATAGCACTTTCAGCTTTTAACAGAATTGAGTATTGATTATAAACAGCTTGTAGTTCTGAGGTTCAAAAATCTATCACGGCAACTTATTTTCATTTCTATCTAGGAGATTCTAATATTGTTGCATGTAAAATACATAAAAATGGCATTATTTTGTTCACCCCTCCAGTTTCCAGCCACCATCTATGCTGTTCCCTCTCCCTGGACCACCCTTCCTGGTTTCTTCACCAGCTCTCTCCTGCTTAGCTCTGGAGTCCAACATTGGTCCCTGGGGTCTTACATGCCAGTCTTTTCCAAGGCAGCGCTTGGATCTTCCAATTGGAAGTTATCATCTCCTGTGTCTCTCGCCACCCTTTGTGGGCCCCTGGAGGAGAGATGGAGTCTTTTCCCAATGTCTTTCAGAAGCCCTCACATAGCAGACATGCTCCATTAGTGTTTATTGACTGAACCACAAGACAGAGAGCCTCTGGAGGGCCCGCTTCTATTTTGTTGTTGTTGTTGTTGAATATCCATGAGATAGACCATTACAAAGCTGTTCATGATGGGGTTTCAGTCATACAGTGTTCCAACACCCATCCCTCCATCAGTGTACACTTCCCACCATGTCCCCTATTTCCCTCCCAACATCCTCCCAACACTGACCCCCCCAAACACACACACACTCACACACACACACGCACACACACCAGCCTGCTTTGTGCCAGGCATTTTTCTTCCTTTTTTTTATTAGTGAAACACCATGAGGTACAGTAATAGACTTACAAATTTTTGTGCTTGGGTTTCAGTTATACAATGATCGAGTACCCATCCCTCCACCAGCGCCCATCCTCCAACACCACAGGTCCCAGCATCCCTCCCACCCCCTACCCCCCCACCCCACCCTGCCTATGTGGCAGGGCATTCCCCCTTGTTCTCTCTCTCTCTCTCTCTCTCTCTCTCTCTCTCTCTCTCTCTCTCTCTCTCTCTCTTCTTTTGGGTCCCGTGTTTTGCAAGAGAGGCATTGAGTGGCAGTCATGTTTCATCTATAGTCTACTTTCAGCATGCTTCTTCCACCCTGAGAGGATCCTCACAACACCCTTTATTTGATGCTCTCTTCTCTATCTGAGCTTCCTTTTCCCCAGCACGTGTGGCTGGCCTCCAAGTCATGGAGCAAAATTCCTGGCACTAATCTCAGCCACTCCTGGGTGTTAGTCTCCCATTTTGTTGCTTTATGTTCCCCAGATGAATGCAATCTTTCTGTATCTATCCCGCTTTTTCTGACTCATTTCACTTAACATGATACTTTCCATGTAGTACCACTTGTATGTAAATTTCATGACTTCATCTTTTCTAACAGCTACCTAGTACTCCATTATCTAAATATACAAAAGTTTCTTTAATCAGTCATCTGTTCTCGGGCACTCAGGTTTTTTTCCAGATTCTGACTATTGTAAAGAGTGCTGCAATGAACAAAAAAGTGCAGATGTCACTTCGACTATACTTTTTTGCCTCTCTGGGATATATTTCCAGGAGTGGTATTGCTGGGTCAAATGGGAGATCAAATTCTAATTTTTTGAGAATCATCCATACTGTTTTCCAAAAGGGTTGGACCAGTCGGCATTTCCACCAGCAGTGAAGGAGGGTCCCTTTCTCGCCACATCCGCGCCAGCACCGGTTCTTTTGTTGTGGATGTGGGCCAGTCTCTGTGGTGTGAAATGATATCTCATTGTTGTTTTGTTCTGCATCTCTCTGATGATTAGTGATGTAGAGCATTTTCTCATGTGCCTTTTTGCCATTCGGATTTCTTCTTTGTGAAAGTTTCTTTCATTTCCTCACCCCATTTTTTGATGGGGTTGGGTACTTTCTTCTTGTGGAGTTCAACCAGTACCTTGTATATCCTTGATATCAACCCCTTGTCGGATGTGTATATGGCAAATATCCTTTCCCATTCTGTAGACTGTCCTTGTATTTTGGTCACTGTTTCTTTTGAGGTGCAGAGGCTTCTTAGTTTAAGATAGTCCCATTTGTCGATCTCTGTTTTCACTTGCTTGGCCAGTGGCATGACATCTTTGAAGATACCATTAGCTTCAGTATCATGGAGGGTTTTGCCAACTTTGGCTTATAGACCTATACAGGGCTTTACACCCCCAAAAGAAAGAATACACATTCTTCTCCAGTGCGCACGGAACATTTTCCAAAATAGACCATGTCCTAGGCCACAAAACATACCTAAATAGAATCAGGAAGATAGAAATAGTATCAACAATCTTTTCAGACCATGATGCACTGAGAATAGAAGTTAATCACACACAGACACGGAGAACCAAATTAAACACCTGTAAATTAAACAACTCAATGCTTAATAATGAGTGGATCAGGAAGGAAGTCAAGGACGAAATCAAAAGATACTTGGAAACAAAAGAGAATCAAGACATGAGCTACCAAAACTTATGGGATGCAGCGAAAGCCGTATTAAGGGGAAAATTTATAGCTCTGCAAGCATATCTCAGGACAGAAGAAAGGATGCACATAAACAACTTGACTTCACAGCTCAAGATCTTAGAAAAGGAACAATAGAAAGAGCCCAAATTGGGCAGAAGGAAAGAGATCATAAAACTTAGAGCAGAAATCAACGACATGGAAAACAAAGAAACAATCTGAAAGATCAATGAAACCAAGAGCTGGTTCTTTGAGAAAATAAATGAGATAGATAAACCACTAGCAACACTCCCAAAGAAACAGAGAGAGAGCCCTAATAAATCGAATCAGAAATAAGAATGGGGATATCATAACAAAAACCAAAGAAATTCAAAAGATCATCAGAGACTACTTTGAAAGTCTGTATGCCACAAAACAAGAGAATCTAGAAGAAATGGATAAATTACTGGATTCCTATCATCTCCCAAAGCTGAATCAAGAAGATATAGAGTACCTGAATAGACCTATTCACATCAAGGAAATTGAAACTGTAATCAAAAGTCTTCCCAAAAACAAAAGCCCAGGTCCAGATGGATTTACTAGCGAATTTTTCCAAACATTTAAAGAGGACCTATTGCCAGTTCTTCTCAAGCTTTTCCAGGAAATTGAAAAAACAGAAACTCTCCCAAACAGTTTCTATGAAGCCCATATCTCTCTAATACCAAATGGAAACAAAGATACCACAAGAAAAGAAAACTACAGGCTGATATCCCCGATGAACACAGATACAAAGATTCTGAACAAAATACTAGCAAATAGAATTCAACAACTCATCAAAAAGATCTTACATCATGACCAAGTGGGATTCATCCCAGGGATGCAAGGATGGTTCAAAATTCGGAAATCAATCAACATAATCCATCATATCAATAAAAGAAAAGATAAAAATCATATGATCATATCAATAGATGCAGAGAAAGCATTTGACAAGATCCAGCACCCTTTTATGATGAAAACCCTCTCCAAAATGGGTATAGAGGGGACTTTCCTCAATATAGTTAAAGCCATCTACCACAAACCTACAGCAAACATCATCCTTAATGGGTAAAAACTGAGAGCCTTCCCCCTAAGATCAGGGACGAGACAAGGATGCCCACTCTCTCCACTACTGTTCAATATATTACTGGAAGTACTTGCAATAGCGATTAGGCAAGGAAAAGATATTAAGGGCATCCAGGTAGGGAAGGAAGAAATCAAGCTCTCACTATTCGCAGATGATACGATACTATACTTAGAGAACCCTAAAACCTCTACCAAGAAACTCCTATAAACAATAGACTTGTATAGCAAAGTTGCAGGTTATAAGATCAATACCCAAAAATCCATAGCTTTCCTATACGCAAATAGTGAAAGAAAAGAAAGTGACATGAAGAAAACAATCCCATTAACAATTGTGCCCCAGAAAATCAAGTATCTGGGAATCAGCTTAACTAAGGAAATAAAAGATCTGTACAAAGAAAACTACAAAACTCTACTTCAGGAAATAAATGAGGACACAAGGAAATGGAAAAATATCCCCTGTTCATGGATGGGGAGAATCAACATTGTCAAAATGGCAATACTTCCCAAAGCACTGTACAAATTCAATGCGATCCCTATAAGGATACCCATGACATTCTTCAAAGAAATGGAGCAAACACTCCTGAAATTTATATGGAAAAATAAACCCCCACGAATTGCTACAGCAATTCTTGGGAAAAAGAAAATGAGAAGAATCAACCTGCCTAACTTCAAGCTCTACTACAAAGCAGTAATAATCAAAACAGCATGGTACTGAAACAAAGGCAGAGCTGCAGACCAATGGAACAGAGTTGAATATACTGACATCTCCTCTCAAGCATATGATCATCTAATTTTCGATAAGGGGGCAAGAAAAGTGAAATGGAGTAGGGAAAGCCTCTTTAATAAATTGTGCTGGCAAAACTGGACAGCTACATGCAAAAAAGTGGGCTCAGATCTCTGCCTAACGCCATGCACAAAAGTAAGATCGAAATGGATTTATGACCTCAACATCAGACTGGAATCCATAAAGTTCACTGAAGACAGGTGTTTTTCTTTTTTTCCTCTCCTTTAGTGTATTATGATTTGCAACACAGGTACGAAGAGGTCATGCTGTTTGTTCAGGGCATTCAGTAATTTTACTAGGAAAATAAGGCTATAGTAGCTTTTTTTTTAACTGTGTGGCCGTTTTGGGGTGTGGATCTGACTGCCACGTTTTCCAGAAATACAGGGAGGTGGGAGAATGTAGCCCATCCTGACCCCGAAAAAGTCTGGAGATTTCAGTCATAAAACTTGCATGCCCGATTTTTCAGCAGATTATATGTCAGTGAGGTCCATCCTGATATGCTAGAATCAGGCCAGGGTCATGGCGGTGATTTTGGATTTTGGAAGCAAGCAGCTGCTGGGGGACTCTGGGCACAGTTTTTAAAGTCTCCATTAGTTAGATTTTTGCCTTGAGATGTAGCATTGTCCTAAGAGCACTTCTTGACTAAGGATGAACCCTGGTTCCTCAACACTCTGCTGCTACCTTCTGGCAGCTGTTTCATTCTCCAGATGAACTTCTCTTTATCATTGTTCATCCTGTCTTAATTCTTCACAGCATGATATTCATGTAGCTTTGGGTTTAGAATATAGAATTTCAGATTTGATGTCTCAGAACTTCAGGAACCTTGCATGTGGTCCTGAGCCCCACAGCCATCGCCATCAAAGAAGGCTGCGCGTGCTCAGTGAAGAAAGAAAGGAAAGACTTGATATAGGCGTCCAGATCAGCCTCATCTAGGAAGGAAGTCCAAAATTTCTGCTTTGCTTGAGCTTCAATCTGGCTATTAAGCCTCCCTGCTAGTGTGTCTGTGCATTAAACCAGATTGCAGTGGAGCAGCAAATTAACCTGGGGGGCTCAGGGTGTGTGTAAAGAGTGTGTTAACTAGATAAAGAGGGAACCAGTGAGAAAGTGCTATAGAATCCAGGTAGCGTTATCAATGTTGGAGCCAGAGAGATGGTACAGCAGGTTAGGGCGCTTGCCTTGCTCACAGCTGACCTGGATTCGATCCCTACATCCCATGGGGCCCCTTGAGCCCCAACAGGACTGATCCCTGAGCGCAGAGCCAGGAGGAAGCCTAAGCCCTCCTGAGTGTGGCCCCAAAATGAAACACAACGTTTTCTTTTTTGTTTTGTTTTGTTTTTTTCTTTTTGGGTCACACCCAGCGATGCTCAGGGGTTACTCCTGGCTCATGCACTCAGTAAGTACTCCTGGTGGTGCTCGGAGGACCATATGGGATGCTGGGAATCGAACCTGGGTCGGCCATGTTGGCTGCGTGCAAGGCAAACGCCCTACCTGCTGTGCTATCGCTCCAGCCCCAACACAACGTTTTCAATGTTTTGAATAGGTTGAGATTTGTTGTTTGATTTGGGGACCATGCCAGGTATTTAGGGCTTTTTCCTGGCTCTGTGCTCAGGGATTACTCCTGGAGAGAATTCGGAAACCCTACATGGGTGCTGGGGATTGAACCTGAGTCAGCTGCTTGAAAGGCTAGTGCCTTATCCACTTTTTTTTTTTAATCTACCTTATCTCACCTACCTCTGCGTTTGAGGTATTTTACTCTACATATAAAGTTGGATAATTGTAAAATAGTTCTAAGCCATATTTTCTATAATTTTTGATACATTTGTCAAGCAAAAGAAAAAATATTTAGAATTCAAGTGCTTCCCAAATTCAGTATTAACTCTAACTTTTCGGGATAAATATTCTTGTTCCTGATGCAAAGGAACCTGGGTACACTCGTGCTGGGAAATGTGCCTGGTGGAGGGAAGGGTGTTGGCACACCATGACTGAAACCCAATCATGCACAGCTTTGTAAGGTGAATCTCACAATGATTCAACAGAAAGAAACATTCTTGTTCTATTTTCTATAAGGATGTGAATGGCATTTGTTGAGCTGTTTAAAGGATCCTTTGCAAAGGAGAGTGGGCGGGGCCTCTGGAGGAGCTCCTTCTCAGAACTCCCCAGCAGCTGGTGTGTTGTTTGGCTTGTTGGCAACCTGTCTGAGAACTGAGACGTTCCAGCTCCCAAGGACCGGATGCGGCAGGGAGCGGGCAGGAGGCAGGTGTGCAAGATCCAGGTGGCCGTATGCTCCATAAAGAAGAGACAAGACGTGAAAATGTGGCCCAGGCAACCACACCCCTTGGCAGTTAGATCCACGTGGTCAGCTCCTGTGGTCTTCTAGCCACAGAGCCTGGCCAGCTGACTTGTTCTTCGGTAGTGACCCAATCCATGTTTGCTTGATGTCACTGGATCCTTAAGCGCTCCCCAACCTTCAGCCATGGTTTGCCTGGTCTCGCTGGGCTGGGGCTGGGCTTTGCTGGGCTGACCCCATTGTGGCCCCGGGTGGGGTTTCCTGTGCTCCCGAGGCCCCCTGGCTCTTTCCCTCAGATCAGACAGCCCGAGGTTCTCATCGGCAAGTCCAGGCACACCTTGGCAGAGACTGTGGTTTCAATTCCTGGCCACAACAATAAAGTAAATGTTGCAGTATGAATCACGGGAATGTTTTTGGTTTCCAGAGTGCATGAGAGTTATGTTTATTCTCCAGTCTGAAGTATGCAGTAGCATTATGTCAATAGAATAATGGACAGATCTTAAATGAAAAATGCTTTATTGCTTCACTTAATCACTTAACTTCCCGTTAGTCGTCGATTTGCTCGAGCGGGCGCCAGTAACGTCTCCATTTGTCCCTGTCGCGTGCTAGTGTAGCCCAATGGCATCTCTTCGCTCCGGGAACATGGAGGGCCTCAAACCGATCGTTCATGACCTTGACAAAGAAGTCTGACCATCTGGTAGGTGGGCGGCCACGCGGTCTCTTGACATCCCGTGGAATCCAATCAGTAACAGCTCTAGTCCAACGGTCGTCTTTAAATCTCATTACGTGACCAGCCCATCTGATTTTCGACAACTTGGCAAATGAGACAGCGTCCCTGATTCTTGATCGTCTACGGATGTCAGAACTCCGGATTCGTTCTCTCATTTGAGTGAAACGTGATATTCCAAGCATAGCTCTTTCTATTCTTCTTTGGGAGACCTGAATGGCGTTCTCATCTTGTTTGCGTAGGGCCCAGGTCTCTGAGGCATATGTTAATGCAGGAAGAACAGTGGAATCAAAGAGATGTGCCCGGAGCCAGAGGTTCTTCGTCCTCTTAGCTATTTCTTCGACGTTCTTGAAGGCGTTCCAAGCCGCTCTCTTCCTCCTGCGCAGCTCGGGTGCCAGGTCATTTGTCATGTTGACCTCTCGACCTAGGTACACATAGCTGTTGCATTCGGAGATGGTCGTTCCATTGAGAGCGAATGGGGCGTCAGGAACAAGGCTGTTTCTCATAAACATTGTCTTCGTAAGATTCAGCTGTAGTCCTACCTTTCCACACTCGCGGTCAAAGTCGGCCAGCATTTGTGCCGCTTGGCTGATGTTTGGTGTTATTAAAACAATGTCATCAGCAAAGCGGAGGTGGTGTAGTTGCCGACCATCTATCTTCACTCCCATTCCTTCCCATTCCAGTCGTCGCATGATGTTCTCGAGGGTGGCACTGAAGAGTTTTGGTGAAATGGTATCACCCTGCCGCACCCCTCTCTTGACATCAACGATCACTTCTTTGTAGAATGGTGAGATCCTGGTAGTGAATCCGCAATACAGCTCACGGAGGATCCTGATGTATTGGGCTTGAATGCCCTGATTGGCTAGGGCTTCAATGACCGCTTCCGTCTCAACAGAATCAAAGGCCTTCTTTAAATCAATGAACGTTAAGCAGAGCGGCATCTTGAACTCCCGAGAAACCTCAATGAGTTTGGTTATCGTGTGGATATGGTCGATGGTGCTGAATCCTTTGCGGAACCCTGCTTGCTCACATGGTTGTCCTTCATCTAGTGTTCTGCCAATCCTATTCAGGATGACTCGAGTGAACAACTTGTAGATGACAGACAATAGGCAGATCGGGCGATAGTTGCCAATGTCATGGATGTCTCCCTTCTTGAACAGTAGTACGGTCCTGCTGGTTTTCCATTGAGATGGAACCTTGCATTCAGACAGGTAGCGAGTGAAGAGCCGAGCCAATGTATTGATGAGTACTGACGGCAGGTTCTTCAGGTGTTCAGGTCTGACCTGGTCTGGGCCGGGTGCTGTTTGTTTCTTTACTGACGAAATGGCGTGTCGGATTTCGGAAGGGAGAACGTTGGGAACGACATACCCATCCTGTGGAATTTGGTATGTCGGCAAGTGGACATGGCTATCGAAGAGATTTGAGTAGAAGTCATGGATAATCTTCTCCATTGCCGTTCTGGAGGATGTGATGGATCCATCAGGACGTCGGAGGGCAGTCATCTTGGTCTTATAGTTGGCGAAGGACAGGCGGGCGTTACGAATACTTTTCCCGGCTTCTGCCGCATCTACCAGTACTTCTGCTCTTCTCTCTTTGAGGTCTTCCTTGATCGCATCTCTGCACTGCTTTGCAAGCTCGGACGTTAGCTTCCGGTTGCCTGAGGCATGCGCCAAACCTCGCTGGCGAATTAGCTCAAGAGTTTTCGAAGATAGGCGACTTTTTGTGGCTATCTCTCTCTTGGCGTTCCTCGCACATTCATGGAGGTGCTGAACCAGTCGATCGTATTCCTCGTCAATGTTGTCAACAATGGCATCTTCCCATGTTGCCGCAATAGTACCAAAGAGTTCCCAGTTGGTGGTCGTTCTGGGAGTTCTCTTTTTGAACTTTGCAGCCCTTTCTCCCCGCTCTGTGAAGTAGAATTTTGCACGAAGGAGAAAAATGAAAAATGAGTGGCCACATGCCGCTTTAAAAAAATTGCCCCCGTGTGTGTAGGTTGACAGTGCCTTCTACCCATAGTGCGAGCACTGTCTTCAGAGCAGCCGGGAAAGTGGCACAAGGCAGTTCTGTGCCCTGGTGACTGGCTGCCTTTGTACTCAGAACAACCAGTTTCAGAGAATTCAAAGAAAGAAGTCTCTGGAAGCTCTCCTGAGGGGCCAGCTTTTCTGCACACTGAGCAGCTGCGGCCGAGTGTGCAGTTCATGTTGCTTCCCCGCTGGCTCTTCTTGTTCAGGGCTGGCCGCTTGGGCCCCAGTGAAACCTGTGAGTCCCAGCAATCTATTCCTTTCGTGTAGCTCTTAGACTTGGTGAGGATAGAGAAGCTTTAAATCATTGTGATTATGGAACGGTGAATAAGTATCCCCCAGGGATGCGTTCAGGAGGTCCTTCAGACCACTGGGAAGTTAGAAGGTGTTTAGGGTTCTGTGTTGGTCTTGCGTAGATGCGACCTTCCCCTGAGCAACGGTTCCTTTTTGTTTTGTTCTTTTTGGGGGTCACGCCTAGAAGCACTCAGAGCTCTGCACTCAGGACCCTCCTGCCAGGACTTGGGACAGCATCTGAGGTGCTGGGGCTAGAACCCTGGTCTCTCCAGTGCCAGCCTTTTTATGAAACTAAATTTTTGATGTTACTGTGGTCAGAGGAAGAGTAGGAGGAACATGGGAAGGAGAGACTCCAGAGTGTGGAAATTTATGAGAGAAGAACATGCAAAGGCTCTTGATCTAGAGCTTCAGAGGCAGAGGGATGGGAAAGATCATGGTAGACGGGGAAGGCTCCGGGCAAGCCCTGATGAGAAGCTTTTGTCCTGGGAATCTCGGGCTGACCAGACGCCAACAGCCCAGGGGTGGCTAGGGAAGCCCTGGGCTTCTCTGGCAGCCCCTAAGGTGGAAGGAGGGTTAGACTTAAGGGAAGTCATCAGTTACTAATCAAGTGCAGGCTTACACGGGCCAACCTGCGGCTTTGTTGTCTGGCATATGGGTCCTGCTGGCTTCTAGGCTCCGTGTTG
This sequence comes from Sorex fumeus, assembly GCF_029834395.1. Classification (NCBI taxonomy): domain Eukaryota; kingdom Metazoa; phylum Chordata; class Mammalia; order Eulipotyphla; family Soricidae; genus Sorex; species Sorex fumeus. The sequence continues at coordinate 33,967,282 of NW_026606090.1, read as the reverse complement.
CCTGTTCCCGGGCCATTTGCTGCAGGTTGCAAGCCACTGTGTGTGTTTCCTGGCCGCGGTGTAAGTATAGGCTACCCTGGTGCTAATACTGCCCTGGCTGAGAATAGAGCCAAGACTCGCGCTATTGTCCTGTCACAGCAGAGTGGCTAGTGTCCCACAGGTGGCAGGCTCAGACTCCTCGCAGAGCCCTCGTGGGCGGTCACACTAGCCATCATGGGGCACTTTCACACTGTGAACCTGTGGGCCAACCTCCTACCTGGACTCCCTGTTCACAAACTGCTTCTCTGTTTGCTCCCTGATTTCCTGGGCAGCGATGGCCCCATCCAGCTTCTCGGTCGTACGTTAGCAGTGACCACCTTCCCCTGCCTTAAGTTCTTAGCTGACAACAGATTCTCCGATGTGTCATTTTACACCGGCCTTATCCTTGACCTGGCAGAAATTTTTTTTTTTCTGGTGAGAAGTGGAGTATTGCGAGTCGTCCTGGAAACTCCAAAGCACTTCCTCTTTCTTGAGTCAATTTTTGCCACGATGTGGTGCCCTGGTCTTCCGACCCTGGGCCCTATACCTGGCTGAGGTGATGGACCTTGCCCCAGACATCTTAGCGGAGTCTGTCCCCATTGTCCATGGCTCAGCTGGACTCTCCTGAATGTGATTCCCTTGACCCTACTCCGTCCCCCAAAAAAATAAAATCCACTGTTTTAGTGGGGTTTTATTGTTGTTCGTATTTTTGTGTTTTTCACTGACAATTAAGGACAGTTCTTAGGAGACAATGTCTTGGATAGTCAAGGTAAGGTAAGGTAAAGGTAAAGGCCCTCCCATTGATCGTCGATTTGCTCGAGCGGGCCCAGTAACGTCTCCATTGGAGACTTTGTTGTTACTGTGTCTGGCATATCGAATACTCTCGGTAGCTTGCCGGGCTCTCCGAGAGGGGTGGAGGAATCGAACTCGGGTCGGCCATGTTGGCCGCGTGTAAGGCGAACGCCCTACCCGCTGTGCTAAATCTTTATTTCCCAAGAATTCAAGAAAAACATTTTTTTTGTTTAAAACACCATAGTTTCCATAAAATGTGTCTAAAGCATTTGAGTTTTAAAAATCAGCTCTAAAAATATTTTGTAGGGTTTTGAAGGACAGCTGTAGATTTTAAAAAGAGGCTGCTTTGAAAACGCATTTCTGCTCCTGCCTTTGTATGTTTGCACTTTACCATTAAAAGACATTCCTTGGAGTGTAGGAGTCGAATCAGTGCTGTCAAGATTTTTTTCCCCTCCTAATAACTACTCCTGTGCCATTGACTACCACGAAGAACAATAAGCCATTTTTAAGTTTAAAAAGGGAGTATTTATTTTTATCATGGAAGAACAACAATTAGTCATGCCCTTGAATTATTTAAAGTAGTTTTTTTTTTTTTTTTTTTCCCCCTTTATTTTATTTTATTTTTTTTAAAGTTGTAGATTTACAATTTTTTGTGCTTTGGTTTCAATTATACAATGATCAGATACCCATCCCTCCACCAGTGCCCATTTTCCACCACCATGGATAATATCCCTCCCACCCCCATCCCCCCATCCCCCCGTCTCTGTGGCAGGGAAATCCCCTGTGTTCTCTCTCTCCTTTTGGGTGTTGTGGTCTGCAAAAGAGGCATTGAGTGGCAAACATGTTCAGTCCATAGTCTACTTTCGACATGCATCTCCCCTCCTGGGAGGATCCTCCAAACATCCTTTATTTGGTGCTCCCTTCTCTATCTGAATAGCCCTTTCCTCTAGGATACCCGGCTGGCCTCTAAGTTATGGAGTAATCCTCCTGGTGCTGATCTCAGCTATTCTTGGGTATTAATCTCATACTTTGTTACTTTATATCCCCCAGATGAATGCAATCTTTCTATGTCTATCCCTCTCTTTCTGACTCATTTCGCTTAGCATGATACTTTCCATATTGTACCACTTGTATGTAAATTTCATGACTTCATCTTTTCTAAGAGCTACATAGTACTCCATTGTGTAGATGTACCAAAGTTTCTTTAACCAGTCATCTGTTCTTGGGCATTCAGGTTTCTTCCAGTTTCTGGCTATTGTAAAGAGGGCTGCAATGAACAAACAAGTGCAGATGTCACTTCGACTATACATTTTTGCCTCTCTGGGATATATTCCCAGGAGTGGTATTGCTGGGTCAAATGGGAGCTCAATTTCTAATATTTTGAGAATCGTCCATACTGTTTTCCAGAAGGGCTGAACCAGTGGACATTCCCACCAACAGTGAAGGAGTGTCCCTTTCTCGCCACATCCACGCCAGCATCGGTTGCTTTTGTTCTTTTGAATTTGGGCCAGTCTCTGAGGTGTGAGATGGTATCTCATTGTGGTTTTGATCTGCATCTCCCTGATGATTAATGATGTAGAGCATTTTCTCATGTGCTTTTTTGCCATTCGGATTTCTTCTTTGAGAAAGTTTCTGTTCATTTCATTGCCCCATTTTTGGATGGGGTTGGATGTTTTCTTCTTGTGGAGTTTAACCAGTATTTTGTATATCCTGGATATCAACCCCTTGTCAGATGTGTATTCGGTGAATATCCTTTCCCATTCTGTAGACTGTCTTTGTCTGAAAATAAGTCATTGTGAAGTCGGCCCCAAGTGGAAGTGCTTTACGGGTAGGTTCTCCACTTGAAATTTCTGGTGGTTTGGCCTGGCAGTAATCCTGGCCCCTCGGAAGGACTTCCATATGCCACACTCTGCTGGAACTGCTGTCACAATATGGACACGTCCCCCCGGTCACTGGCACCGTGGGTGGCTCAGGCCAGCAGCTGGGGTGCGCGCTGGGCTAGCTTGCCCAGAGCAGGTGCAGCTTGCAGGCTCTCAGTGCAGTGCTCTTTTCTCATTTGCCCTCAACATTTAAACTTGGAAGGAAAAATAAGCTGTGGGTCCCCTTCAAGCCCTGAGAGTGCAAAAAGTCAGGGTCATTAGATGCTTTCCAGAAATCTGCCTGAACTGTGGCAGTTGTGGTTGTTGTGACTGATTTACTGTCCACCCAGTCAAACCTGAGGAAGGGCAAGAAGAAAACAGCCTGAAGAGTATGTGAACAGCAATTTCTGATTATCTTCACTGTGACTTTAAAAAATGCATTTTGATGGTATTGTATAGAGGTAAAATACTGACATTGAGAAGTATATCTGAAGAGATTTCAAGTAGTCAGTTTTATATTATATAAGCATATAAATTCAATGTTATGTTATATAATGTGTATGTTGTGCTACTTTATAGACCTCTTACCACACTAGAAAATAAATAAGAAGGCCAAGAACTGGAGCCTTGAGCTGACTGCAGCCCCTAAAGGTGTGTGTGTGTGTGTGTGTGTGTGTGTGTGTGTTGAGGAGTGAGGGATGATGGGTCTCCAGAGTTCCAGCGCTGTGGCTCTCACAGTCACCAGCGAGCCTTAGCGGGAGGAAGAACATACCAAAGAAAAGAAGAGTGCAGGTGTCACTCTTCTGGGTGCAAGAAGTGGCTATTTAGTGGCTCTTGAAGCCACTCTGTTTTCTGCTGTTGTATGCCGAACATCACAGAAAAAAACCTGGAGAAAATTTGTCCTCCCAGACTTCAAGGAAGGAAAGTAAAAGATGGGTGAAGGGGACCCTGGCCGTACTTACAGTGTTCACTGTGACTATGAACAGCTCCCAGGCTTTTCCCTCTGGGCCGGCAGCCTGTTGGCTATGCTTGTGCTCTGGTCTGGAGGCAGGAAGGGGGGTTCTCGAGCATGGCCAAGAACTTGCTTTGCTTTCTTCATCGCAGTAGTTTCTGGAACCCTCAGAAAGGGCGCACCAACCTTTCCGATGCAAGAGTTTTCCCAGTGGGAATCTCCCACCAGCAGAAGGCTGGGCCCAGTTCTCCAGGCCAAGGAGGCTTCAGAATTTCGAGGTGCCACAGTGACCCCTTCACTAAAGTAGGGAGGGAGGGGGTGAGGGAAGGTAGGAGAGCAGTATCTGTCCCCAGCCTCAGTCACTGGACGGAGATGGGTTTCCTACTCAGGGTCAGAGGAGGACTGGGGGTCACAGAGGTCCCCAAACTGCCCTTTTCAGAAAAAAAAATCACTCAGCCAGCCCCTGCTTCTTTAAGTAAGCAAACAAGTGCTTCCCTGTGGAATATAAAATACCATAATATGAGACTGATACCCAAGGACAGTAGACACAAAGACCAGGAGTATTGCTTCATGGTTGGAAGCCTGCCTCATGAGCTGGGGGAGAAGGCAGCTGGGATAGAGAAGGGATCACCAGGTCAAGGATGGATGGAGGAATCGGTCGGGATGGGAGATGTGTGCTGAAAGTCCACAAAGGACCAAACGTGCTAGCCCCCCAGTATCTGTATTGCAAACCATAATGCCCATAATTAGAAAGAGAGAGAAAGAGGACAGTTGTCTGCCATAGAGGCAGGGGGAGGGGGAGAATAGGAAGGGAGAGATACTGGGGGCATTGTGGTGGGAAATGGGCACTGGTGGAGGGATGGGTGTTTGATCATCGTGTGACTGAAACTCAAACATGAAAGCTTTCTAAGAGTATCTCACGGTGATTCGATTAAAAACAAAAACATGAAAACAAGTGTTCCCTCTTGCACCCAAGGGTGCTTCACTACCTCCCACCCTGGGTGGGTTCCAGAGCCGCCCACCTCAGGGGACAAGGGCATGTTCTGCAGCACTGGATTCCTCAGACCTAGGGTGTTGGTGCAAGTCCCAGGCAGGATTGCATGCGCAGAGGGAAGGAAAAACTCCCAGGAGTGCCTCCATGTGAATCCATCTGCTACTTTTCCTTTTCACTGACACCGTTCAGCATTCTGAAGCTCTAATTCGTCTGCTGGCTTCCTGAGAGGAGCAGGAGGAACCGAGCTGTGAATTTTCATTACCTTCGTTCGTTTGTTTGTTTGGAGGCCAGAGCTGCTGGTACTCAGGGTCTACTCCAGCCCTGCACTCAGGGACACCTGGGAAAGCGTGTGGGGAAACGGGTATCACGTGTACAAGGGGACAGCCCTCCCTGCTGGACTGGCTCTCCAGCCCCCATGTTAACCACCTTCTTAGAAACTTCTCTTGTGGCAGACATGAAGAAGTCTTGTCCCTTCCCTGGGGTTGGAGCGGGTTCCTGCGGCTTTCCAAACACTGTCCTCTCTGCCCTGTGTAGGGAACGGTTGGCGCGGGCACCCCAAGTGAAAGCTTGGCCTGGTCTGGAGCCTGCCGGGGAGGGAACGCTGGAGGGAGAGTGTGGGCGTCCTTAGCTCAATGGGGAATCTCTCGTTTCTTTTTTTTAAGAGCAAAGCATGTACATTTAAATTTACATTATGACAAACTGAGTAAATCTTCTTTGAGGATGGGGTGGTGAACAGTCAGTGCTGATTTCCATATCCCCCTCCGCCCTTGGGGTATTTCTGGGTCTGACGACGCTGTAACTGGGAACCTCCCATTGGATCACCGTAGTAGTGTGTTCATGACTTCAGGCTGGAACAGCTATTCACGAGGGAGCCCGTGGTCTGCAGCGTGCAGAGGGGACCTGCCCGTCGTCCCTGCTACCTCTCGGGAGAGTGCGCATAAGGGGCCTGGGAGAAGACAGTCCACCTGGAAGGGGACCCCGGTTTTGGTGCGCTGAATACTCTGGGGGCCCAGGGAGTGGGACGAGAAAGCCCGGTGGGAGCTTCAGGGTGGAGGCGGCCCTCGAGTCTCAGAGACGCTCATGGGCCAAGTGCTGGGCTGGGTCATGACTTTCTCCAGTCAGAGTGACTGAGACAAGTGAGAAAACCAGAGTCGAAGCTGGAGGAGGCAGAATCCACAAAGAGCACCTGCACCAGCCTCGGGCTGGGAAGGAGAGCTTTCTTGTTTCTCGCCTGATTGGGCAGGGCGGGCTCCCCTGGTGAGGAGAGTGCCCAGATCTCTCCTTGCATTGTGATGGGGAGAAAAAGTGCTTCCTCAGGGAGGAGCCAGGGGCTCTGCCTGGATAGAAGGCAGACCCACCCAGCGAGCTTCCCACCTGACCCCTGCCAGGGCCAAGGGCTGGGAGGTCGGCGCCATTGAGGCTTCCTCGGAACGTTCGCTGTGGCGTGTTTAGTCTCCAGGCCTCTCCCGTGTGGCCTCTGGCACCTGGGATGGGAGGATCCAAACTTTGAGTCCCAGGCACCTGGTGAGTGTAAAGCATGTCCTGGTTCTCAATGATCTGGGAGGGGAAGAGCTTAAATATCTTCCTAGGGGCTGGAGCAGGAGTTCAGCTGGCAGACATCCGCCTTGCACGTGGCCGGCTGGATTCATGTGGTGCCCGGAGCACTATCAGGACAGATCCCCGAGCACAGAGCCAGGAGCGAACCTGGAGCACTGCCAGCTATGGCCCCAAAACCAAAAGTAAATCAATAAATATCCTCCGAATGATTTTTACTTTATTGCGTTAAAGTGATAACATGCTTTGATGGTTTGGTTAAACAATATTATCAAACTGCTCTGTCCTCTGAAAGGGCTGCTGGCAGCCTCTGGATTGCCCTGTGGCTCACAGTTTGTTCCTTGGGCTTCCACTGTCCTAGACCACTCATCTTTCTGTCTCCGGCATACTCCTGTAGCTAGGTAGCCATTTGTCCTTACAAATCCAGAGCTCAATTCTCCTTACTCTCCTTGAAAGGACTTCTGAGATTGGCACATGCCTCCCTGTTTGATACTGGGGACTTTGGGTGAGTAGGTCCTTATTTGCCCTATGAGTCTCACACACAAATCTCCGAAATTTTTAATTTTTTAATGGATGCACTTTTAAATTGAGGGGCAGAGAGACAGTGTAGCACACAGGGCACTTGGCTGGCACCAGATTCCATCCGACCCAGGAGTGATCCCTTATGCAGAATCGGGAGTCACAGTCGGGCACAGCCAGTCATAGCCCAAGACAACAGTCATGCTCTCCTCAAGTGCCTTCCAGTGCTGTCTGTGACGGGCTTCCTGCACGTGGTGTTCCACCACCAGCGAGTTCTTGAGTCTGTTTCACGAAGGTCCAGTCTAGGGGTTGAACTGGAACTGGAGCCACACCAGATTCGGGAAGATGAAAACAGGGCCGCAGGTGTCATGGCCTCTCTCTGGATTGTTCTGGAAAGGAGGTTCGCCAGCAGTGCCCAGGGCTCCGGGAGGCCACGCTTCTCTGTCCTGACTCTGTGTCAGTGGACACATCAGCTGCGTGGCACTGCTCGGGCCCTGGGTGCCAAGACTTCCCCAGGACAGCCCAGCTGGTGTTTGGGGGCCTGAACGCTACACGGTGTGACCACAGTTCCGACTCAGCCCAGTGCATGCCCGGTGTGAGCCCCCAACTTCTGTGTAGCTCCAGGCCGAGACTCTCCTTCCAGGCCCTTCCATCCACCAGCTCACTCTTCATGCCTGTGCTCTCCCTTGAACACGTATCTCCCTTGCTTGTCTGTTTCTTTGCTGAACTATTTCCTAACTCGGGAGAAGCCCGTGTTCTCTCCTGAACACATGCTTATTCTCCCCTCACACCTTTATATGTTTCAGTAAAAACTATCCTGCTTCACACACACACACACACACACACACACACACACACACACACACACACACCACCATCACCACTATTCTGCATTGCTTTGTTTTAGTTCTAAAATAGATTTTTTTAAACCTCTCTTGTTGAATCATCATGCATTTTTGTCTGCAACGCAGATGTGAGAAAATGTTTCAGCGCTGAATCCAAGTAGGAGTTGCCTGTGTATTTGTAAGACTCGCCCCACCTCTCCGGCCATCCTTCCTCCAACCCTGCATCCCCGCACCCTTCCGTGCCTGCACTCGGTACAGCCTCTGCTATACACATTCCCTGGGGTGAGTGCCCAGAATACGACAGAGAGCCAGCCAAGTGCCTCCAAACTTGGGGAGCACTAACCTCCACTTCTTTCACATCTGGAGAATCACTGGGTCTGAATTAAATTTTCCCCCAAACTCTTGCCAGAAAAGTTCAATGCCTGGCATGGGGCATCTCAAAATGGCTTCACTGGGATGGTGGGACAGCAGCCCGCTCCCCTCGTGAAACACCTCTTTTCTCTCCAAACGTGATTTAGTCATTATGTCCTCCACTAGCATGTGCTGATGATATAGACTGGAGCTGGCATCTCCACTTAAACAAAATTAAGGAGCATGTCCCGAACTTGATACAACCAGAAGACAAAATAAAACAAAAAGTGAATCTAGGTCTGTCGGAGTTTTTGAGTTGTTATCTCTAGTACAGGCAGGAGATTCTAGGTAATTCCAGACTTTTAATTCCTGATAAGTCCAGAGATTTTAGATTCCTGATGGTAGGTTAAATACCCAGCTAAGATCAGGCAAGACTTAAGTAGTTTCTTCTTAATGACAACATGATGGTTCTGCTTGCTGATTACCAATACTTGTTTTGAATTAAACGCAGAACAGTTTCATTAAGTAATTGCTCGTGTTCTGAAGCAAGTACCCCCAGGACAATCTGCTCTTCTTTCTCAGAAGTCCGGCTTAACTCTGTCATCTTGGCTGTGTTGTTTTCCTTGCTGTTGGAAAGGTATTTTGAAGAGCATTTTTTACTTAGAATGTAATGTAACTGAATCATCCAAGACTTTGTGTGAAAAATCAAAGAATTTTTCATCTTTCTTCACAAGATTATCTGAAGTCAATTATTTTTCCAAATTTTTCATTTTGCTTTGGAGAGGAGGGAAGCTCCCACAGATGCCTGGTGGCCACTCCCAGGCTGGGCCGCTCAGTGCTAGGGCAGGGAAGGGCTCCCTCCTCTGCTGGAGTCCGCGGGGCGCTGACCAGGGTCCTTGGCCCGCGAAAGTTCCAGTGAGTACATCTCTAGGCGTCATTGGAGTTCAGAGCTCTGGCACCAACCCAAAGCTCTGCGTCTGTTGCCACTAGCCCCCGGCCCTCTCCCTCTAAGAGCCGCCATCATCTCCCTGGGTCGAGGAACCACTTCCCAACTCATCTGCAGCGAGTCATTCGCTCCCCTGATTTATATCCAGATGTGACTCTCATTTCTTATGTATTTCACATACCTTAATTACCTCAATGTCATTCACTTTGCTTGCACTTACTCCTGACTGTGTGCTCAGGGATCACTCCTGGTGGGACTCAAGGGATTGTGTGCAGCTCTGAGTATCAAACCTGGGTCAGCTGCACAGAAGACAGGTGCCTTACCTGTGCTATCTATCTGTCTGGCCCCCGTGAATCACTTCTCTTGTTCAAAACAATTGAGATTTCTGTTGCTAGTACCAGGAGGTCTGCTCCATGGCTTGGGAGCCGGCAGCACATGCTTGGGGGAAAGGCAGCTCAGATAGAGAAGGGAACACCAAGTAAAGGGTGTTTGGAGGACTCGCCCAGGATGCGAGATGCGTGCTGAAAGTAGACTATAGACCGAACATGATGGCCACTCAATACCTCTATTCAAACCACAACACCCTAAAGGAAAGAGAGAGCAAAAGGGAATGCCCTGCCACAGAGGTGGGACAGGATGGGGGGTAGGGGGTGGGAGGGCTACTAGGTTCATTGGTGGTGGAGAATGGACACTGGTGGAGGGATGGGTACTTGATCATCATATAACTGAAACCTAAGCATGAAAGTTTGTAAGTCTACAACTGTGCCTCATGGTGTTTCACTAAAAACAACAACAACAACAAAACAATTGAGATTCTGCGATTTACAATATTGCAAATGATGGTTTCTCGTGCATTTAATTCAACATTATTCCCTTCACCAGAGTATCTACCTCCCTTACCCAGGGACCCCAAGGCCCCTCTTCCACTCCCCCTCTAAAATACTCATTTGCGTGGATTAGTTCTCTCACTGTGTAGCCTTTTAGGCCTTTGCTGCTCTGTGCTGTGTATCCATAAGACCCACACATGAGAGACCATCCTGTATCTGCCCTTTCCCTCTGAGTGGCCTCATTCAGAATGGTATTTCTAGGTCATCCACATTGCTGAAAATTGCATGATTTTGTTCTTTCTTGTATATATACCATGACTTCTTGACCCATTCATTCATATTTGGTCATTTAGATTGTTTTCATATCTCGGCAGTTCTAAGTGCACTGGTTCTAAGTGCACCGGTGAACATTATGTGCATATATTCTTTTGAGTTCATGTTTTTGTGTTTGGGGGCATCTTGCCAATAAGTGGTCTCACTGGGGCTCAAGTCCTACTTTTTGAGGGCGATCCCCAGACTGCTCTCCAGAGGACATTTCCATCATCAGCGGGTGAGGGTCACTTTCTCACCACCCGCCAACACAGACTGTTCCAGACTTTCTGATCTGTGCCTTCACACTGGTGTGAGAGTGTATCTCGGTGTTGCTTTGATCTGTATTTCTCTAATCATGAATAATGATGGACACTTCTTATGTGGCCACCCTGTGTCTGCTTTGGGAGGGTGTCAGCTCGTCTTCTCCCACGACTGTGGATGGGCTCACTGGATATCTTTGTTGTTATTGCTGTATAGATTTTGGGTATCAAGCCTTTATCCGATGTATTGTGTGCATATATTTTTCCATTCAGTAGTGTACCTGTTTATTGTGGCTTTGGTTTCTTTCTCTGTATGCCGTAATGTCTTTCTCCACACATCTGTCAAAGAGCAGTTAGGCTGAGTCTCTGTTTGATTTATTGCCATTAATGCTGTTGTGTGTGTGCATGTATCTTTTAAGTTAATTCTTTACATTCTTTATATAATGCCTAGGAGTGGTATTATTGGAGCACGTGAATTTTGATTTTTTTTTCAGGCTCCATACCCAGTGGTACAGGGGACCTGGGGCCACTCTGAGCCTGCCTTGTCCTTCTTGTGGCCTAACGGTTTGCTGTCTGAGCCCAGAGGAGGGTCCCGTGCTTCCTGGATGTGTCCTCTTCAGTGGGACAGATCACAGTCGGCAGCTGAGGGGTGACTTGGTCAACCTAAGATGGAGCTTTGGTTTTAGGGACATTCTCAGCTGAAGAGGGATCGGCTTCTTACAAGAGTGCAACCAGTCACATCTTTGTGGACACCAGGCACCTCGGGCTCACAGGGATCCTGCATGGCAAGCAGCTGCCGTGGGAATCCCCCCTGCACTCGGCACTCGGCTTCCTTAAGGGACTCAGGGAAGACTTGATAACTCGACTTTCTTACCCCAGACAGCCTGGGGTGTTTTCTGGACGATATGCCATCCCCTTTGCAAGTCTTTTTGAGAGCTTGAGTGGCCTTCTTCCCAGCACTGAAGAACAAGCTTGTTCCACCTACATTGTGTATTTGGCCACCAGCTAACACCGATGTCTTAAACATCGTTTTCTTTAGGAACCTAGAAGAAAATGTAGATAGTCGAAAGTGGAAAATGATGCAGCTTTTAAGAACATGAGATTTGTTTAATATTAATAACAGTGTGCTTGTGTGGCTAAGCAGAAGTGGGGTTGGCTCGCTGGAAATGTGGATTGCCTCATTCTCTTTTCTCCTGGCAGTGCTTTTGCTTCAACCTTTCTCGCCGTCAAAGCACAGGTCATATGACTCAGTCCCTATTCTCCAGGACTTAGGATGCTGTCCACACTTAAAGAACTGTGACCCAGAGAAAGAGCATGACTTTTTAGGCTGCTAAAATGTGGTAGGAATTCAACTTGAACTTGGATCCTGTCTTCATTGAATACTGTGTTTCTCCCTAGTGTCTTCTACTTTATGCTTCTAAAACTGAAAAACAAAACAAAACCCTTCCAGACTGTGCTCTGGAGAAAGAGAAGATGGTGGTGCATGGCGGCAGGTGCAGTGCTGGGGGAGAGGAGGCCCCCCTCAGGGTTCTGGGCAGTGGCCGCTGCGGTCACATTATCTTTGTGCGGATGAATGTAGGTGTCCTTTAAATCTCCTCTCTCCAAAGGCGTCCTTCCGAAACTGATCTCACCCTGTGAAGCTCGGCCCGGAGTGGGCCTCGGGATGGCAGCAGTGTGGCTGTGGGCATTGGAGCAATGGCAGCTCTCTGCTCCTCCAGCTGTGGTGAGCCAGAGAGTTGCTGTGTGAGTGAACAGTGCTGTGCTCTTGGGGTCTAGCCTGTCACCACTGTGGAGCATGTGCCTGGGGTTGAGGGGGTGCCCCAGGATCCAGCCTTGGTGGCTCCCACTGGCCGGGCTTCCCTGCCCCCAATGCTCACGCAGGTCAGCCTGTGCCACTGTTGCATATTCTGGAGGAAAGTCTTCTCGAGCTCCAACTGCCTGGAGACCAGACCTGAGACTGGGTCATCTGCCTCCGGTCAGGTTCTACTGGCCACCCCGATCACTGTTGCCGCCACCGTCAGGGCCAGAGGGTGCAGGGTCACCGACAGGTCTACTGAACCCTGGACAAGAGCATCAGCAGCCTGACACTCCCTCAGCTTCCTGATACCCTAAAATCGCCACCGTGCCTCCGGCCAGACTCCACCAACTCAGGACCAAGTTTTCCAAAAATTAAACTACCCAAATTTGGTATGTGGGAGCCACACCCACAAACCACCTCCAGCTCCTCCATACAAGGTCATATTGGCTTTGCTCCGGAGACTCATAAATAAATCTTGGAAGAAATTTTTAAAAATAAAAAGCTTCAATAAAGCTTTCGAACCCACACTGTCTGAATAATCGGGCACATGGGGGTAGGGGGTGTGACCCAGTGCCCGCCCAAACAGAGCCCTGGCAGCCACTTGCTGCCACAATCCCAATCACCATGCCCCAGGCCAGACTCCACCGTCTAGACATGCCTCACTGAGAAATTGACCTGTTGAAAATTAGAATAGATGGGTTTTGTGGCTGAAATCTCCAGGTTTTCTCGGAGTTGGGATGGGCTACCTACCCAACTTCTCTATACTCCTAGAAGCACTGGCAGTCACCCCCACAAATCAATCCTAGCGCGTCCACATAAGCTCTACTACAGGCTTTGCTCTATAGACCCATAAATGAATCTTGAAAGAGATCAAAGTTGCAATAAATCTTTTTGGACCTGCACGTGGTTGAATCGGCCAGGGCACCTTGGAAGAAGGCAGCTCAGCCCAGTGCACACCCAAGCAGAGCCCCACAGCTGCTCCCTCCCACAGTCCAAAACTGCCACCAAGCCCTCAGCTGAATTCCACCATCTTGGGACGGACCTCACCAAGATGCAATCTGCTGAAAAGTCAGATAAGCGGGTTTCGTGACTGAAATCTTCAGGCTTTCTCGGTGTTGGGATGGGCTACCCGCCACCACTTTCCTGTACTTCCAAAGGCCCTAGCAGTCGTATGTACACCCCAAAGCTGCCACACAGTCAAAAAATCTACTCCAGCTCTACCTTCCTGATAAAAATACTGAACTTCCTGACATCTCAAACACTATCGTACTGATAAGCCAGTGGTAAGCATAGCAAACTGGAAAAGGCAACGAACCTCAATTAACAAAGTATAAACACTCAAGGCTTAACCTGTGACAATGTTTTAGTTATTTCTTGTACGAAGACTTAATGTCTCCATGATAAGGTACAGCAATTTATTGGTCCATGGTTGGAAGCCTGCCTCAAGTGCTGGGGGTGAAGGCAATTGGGGTAGAGAAGGGACAACCAGGATGAAAGTTGGAAATGATCGCTCGGGATAAGAACTGTGTGCTGAAAGTAGACCCTGTATTGAAAACCAAAATGCTCAAAGGGGGAGAGAGAGAGAGAGAGAGAGAGAGAGAGAGAGAGAGAGAGAGAGAGAGAGAGAGAGAAGCACCTGCCATAGAGGAAGGCTGGAGGGTGGTAGGAGAGAAACTGGGTGCACTGGTGGAGGGATGGGTGTTGGGACTCTGTATGACTGAAATCTATTCATAAACGGCTTTGTGATGGTCTATCTCACGGTGATCCAATCATTTTTAATGTCCTCTTGTATCACTTTCTTTTAGCTACAAATTAAGAAGGGATTGTCAAACTTTCTTAATTTTGCTGCCGCTTATTAATTTCTAGTTCTCATTTTTTCCCTTCGTGGGTAAGGTGAGTGCAGTTGGGACTCGGATGCTTGACGTGCCAGTCAGAAGCAATTCAAAAGAAGGTAGCAGGGAGTCCCAGAACTACATATGAAATTAATTACAGAAAAAGTCATCATTAAAATCAGATTTCACAGTAGGTCCCAGTGTGACTATTATGTGAAATTAATTACTCCTTCCTTAACATTTTTTAATCACTTTCTCAGTTCTATGAAAATAGTTCTAATTATCAACATCAGTTGCTTAAAGTCATTAAGGGTCATCAATTTCTTTCTCAGTGTACTCATTGAGTTCTGTTTATTTGGATTTAAGAATACCACCCCTTGTCTTTTTGGGGTTCTCTTAAAATTAACAGCAATGGTAGTGTGTTGAATAGGTTGTTGTAAATGCATGTGTTTATTGTCAAGTGTCTCTTTTCTTCCAAAACCCTGCTGTAGGAACTGAGGGTGAGAACAGAGCTGTGGGGTCTGAGACTGGGTGGAAGGTGCCCAGCGGGGTGTGGAAGCTCAGAGTGTGCCAGGAGAGTTGACCCAAACTAAGGGACATGGATGTCCTTTCAGGGGGATCTGGGGGGGTAACTAGAAGATGACCTTTAAGCTGAGACCTGGATGGGCTGTGTTGAGTGGGGCCTGCTTCAGGCCAAGGACGGCATGGAGAGTTGGTGAAACGCAGCTGACCAGCCAGTGAGATACTCACAAGGACTCGCTGGTGCGTCTTAGTGTCTTGTCTAAGTGTAACAGAGAAGCAGCAAAGGTGTTTGTGTCTAACTTTTAGTTTTAATAATTTCAAATTAAGAGCAAGGTGTCAAGAAAAGCTCCCTTATATTCCTCACTAAGAGTCTTGTTGACTTTATCACACTTTCACTGCCACTTTTGTTACATTTTATTATGTTATTATTTATATACCTATCCCTCTTTTTTTGCTAAACCCTTTGAAGGTAAGCTGTGAGGAGAAGCTGAGGGTGCTCCCCTCTACCCCAGAGTGCAGGTGTCCAACACGGCAGCTCTTTCTGGTGCTCAGACCCCTAGAAGTGGTTGAGGTTGTCCCCGGGGCCTCTACTCTAGCCAGCCCTCTCTTCCATCTGGGAACAGATGTTTCTTGAGTTTCTCATGGCCTAAACATCTGGAAGATAATAGATCATTTTCTTGATAAAATCATCCTCAATTTTGATTTTTCTGTTGCATCCTAATAATTTGATACAAATTGCACCATACATTTTTGACAATATTAAGGCCTTATATCAAAAGACCATGCATAGAAGACCAATATATTTTTAGTGCTGTCAAGTATGAATTCTTTGATTCGTGCTTTATTCTGTGACTTGCAATTATGTTTGGAGGTTCTAGCAGGGGAGCGCAGTAATTATGGTTCTGATGTGCACTTGATTCGTCCACAACTGGCCATGTCAGCCATGGTTACTCTTCTCAGACTTCTCCAGTGAACCATTTTTCCCTTTTCATTGGTAAATAATAAACGACATTTCCAGGGCCAGAACAATAGTGCCTCGGGTCTCCACCACACACAGGTGTTTCAACCCCCAAGCCTTACAAGAATTGAGCTCTGAGCACAGCCAGGAGCAGGCCCACACCCACAAATAAAGTAACAAATAAAAAAATGTTGGGCTGGACCTTTTGGAAAACAGTATGGACATTCTCAAAAAAGTAGAAATTTAGCTCCCATTTGACCCAGCAATACCACTCCTGGGAATATATCCCAGAGAGGTAAAAAAGTACAGTCGAAATGACATCTGTACTTCTGTGTTCATTGCTGCATTGTTCACAATAGCCAAAATTTGGGGGGAAAACCCGAGTGCCCGAAAACAGATGACTGGTTAAAGAAACTTTGGTACATCTACACAATGGAATACTATGCAGCTGTTAGAAAAGATGAAGTCATGAAATTTACATACAAGTGACTCTACATGGAAAGTGTCATGCTAAGTGAAATGAGCCAGAAAGAGAGGGAGAGACACAGAAAGACTGCACTCATCTGGGGAATATAAAGTAACAGAATGAGAGACAAACACCCAAGAGTAGTTGAGATAAGTAAGGGGAGGTCTGCTCCATGGCTTGGAAGCCGGCAGCACATGCTGGGGAAAAGGCAGCTCAGATAGAGAAGGGAACACCAAGTAAAGGATGTTTGGAGGATTCGCTCAGGATTCGAGATGCTGAAAGTAGACTATAAACTGAACACGATGGCCACTCAATACCTTTATTGCACACCACAACACCCTAAAGGAAAGAGAGAGCAAAAGGGAATGCCCTGCCACAAAGGCGGGGTGGGATGGGGAGGATGGGGAGGATAGGGTGGGGGTGGGGGGGTAGGAGGGCTGCTGAGATCATTGGTAGTGGAGAATGGGCACCGGTGGAGGGATGGGTACTTGATCAATGTATAATTGAAACCCAAGCATGAAATTTGTAAGTCCACAACTATACCTCATGGTGTTGGGCTGGAGCAATAGCACAGCGGATAGGGAATTTGCCTTGCACATGGCTGACCCGGGTTCGATTCCCAGCATCCCATATGGTCTCCCAAGCACCGCTAGGAGTAATTCCTGAGTGCATGAGCCAGGAGTATCCCCTGTGCATCACCAGGTGTGATCCAATAAAGCAAAAACAAAAATGTTAATTTGAAGTAAATCTTAAAAGACATTTCTAGAGGCTGGAGCGATAGTACAGCAAGTAGGGCATTTGCCTTGCACACGGCTGACCCGGGTTCAATTTCCAGCGTCCCATATGGTTCCCCAGCACTGCCAGGAGTAATTCCTGAGTGCAGAGCCAGGAGTAACCCCTGTGCATAGCCAGGTGTGACCCAAAAAGAAAAAAATGACATTTCTAAATATTAAAAGTCATTGTTGTTCGTCAGACAGTCAACCTCGAGTGAAAGTATCTGTTGTTGCTTTTCGCTTAACACAGTGGTGGTTGCCACACTGTTGGCTTCCTACCCTTTACCCCTCCCATCCTGTGTATTAGCTGCCAGTCTGCTTGAAGGAGAAACCTTCCTTCTCGCCTATTCATTCACTCACCCTTTTTTGGTATCAGTGTGGATTAGTGGATTCTTGGTTTATTCGGAGAGTTATAATTGTGAATTTGATTGTTCCAGGGGTCCTTTAAGCTGGGTTCTGACATGTTCTCATCATTCTTTGATCATTTCTTACTTTCTAGCACGATATGATGTTTATCTTTCCATGGTTCTTTTGAGGCATGACCAGAAAAACTCTACACTGAAGAGTGGCCTGATATCAAGGACATTTAAGAAATATGACAGTGACCACTTCTGTAGAAGTCATTGGAGGGAGACGCAGGCGCTGAGGCTGGGGGAATCCTCTGTCTATAGCTCACAGTGGAGCTTCTGGCCAGGGAGCGAGAGTGGAGATGAACTCAAGGTCAATCCTGAACCTAGAACTGACAGAATTTTGAAGGGCGGGCTGTGAGGAGTGACAGAGAGGATGAATGAATGAAGTGTTCTCTCCTGGAATGATACAGAGAAGGGCACAGAGGAGCAGGTTTGGAACGGGAAATCCAGATCTGACTGAAACTCAGAAGTTCTGCGGGTCGCATAGTGAGTTGCAAAGGCAGGACACAGGTATCTGGAATGTGGGGGGACCTTTGATCTGGGGACAAATAACAGAATTGCAAGGTTCAGTCACGCATCTGAGTTTTTTCTACAAAGTTGGAGACAGGCCTGGCTGGCTAGAGTTGTTTGCCTTTCATTTGTGTTCTACCTAGTTTTCTTTCTTGTGATTCTTGGCAAACTCTTGGCATTTTCGGAACATATTTCTAAGCCATAGGGCATGTTTTCCTAACCTGGCCCTGAATCTAATTCTAGTGAAAGAGGAACACAAGCAGATTTCTTCTTTGTAGTATCCAGTCCCCATGGAACGGAATGGATGCCATTCCAAACTCAGTATCCAATCCCAGTAGATGCCAATGATCATTGTCTACTTTGGGGGTGTTAAGAAATTTGTACTGAATTGTGTGTGTTGAGGAAAAATCCAATACACCACTGCCAAATGATTTGTGTATAGTTGTGTGTGTGTGTGTGTGTGTGTGTGTGGCGGGGCGGGGGGGAGGGATAAGCAGGGCAAGTATGCCCATATATGTGTCTATATCCATAAGTAGTATTTTATAATGTTTTCTGTCAAAAACACATTACCTCAATATTGGCGTGGAGTTATTGTAATCAGAATGTAGGTAAAGAGACAGTGAGATTGTATTAATTTAAGTTCCACAGCTCATGAAATGGCTGAGAGCAAAGGACTGGGAGGAGAATGCATGCCAGCAAGGGAAGCTCAGTCTAGCTGCTGAATAGCGGTATGACTCTTGCACACACAGTTGTTTTGGCGCCCAAGACTTGCTCTTCAGAAAGGGCATAAGAAAGTGCTTTGGTTTGCACGTGTGAAGTCCAGTGGTTGCTGTAGATAGGGGTGCTGTTTGTCTTGGCATTTTTTACTCGTGTTTACTGAGTTATTTTTTCCTCTGAATCAGAAACATCTGTTTTTAGTGATGTTTATAGAGCCGTTTTTAATTTTTGTTTTTTGTTTAAAAAAGCTAACTTGGAAGCTCTCAGTGCCTATTGAGTTTTTGTTGGAAACCAAGGACTGGTGTTAATCGTGGCCTGCAGAGTACAGGGCAGGTGCTGTTACAGCCGGCATGGGCCTCGGGGTCTTCAGACTGAGGGGGCTGGAGATCGTGTGACCGAGTTCAGACAAGACATTATTTAAGGGAAGGGGAAAGGCAGGGAAGCTCCCAGGCTATGGGGAGGCTCTACTAAAAAACTCAGAGATAGGCCGAAATCTTTACTCTTTTGTGCCTTTTAACAAAGGTGGGAGGTGAGCACGAGCATTTCTTAACTTCATTTAAATGAGATGGGCAGGTAGAATGAGTGAGGTGCCAAGGTGCTTCTCTGTTGGCATCCAGTCATTCATTCATTCATTCATCATCCTGTTATTCGTCGATTGCCTCGAGCAGGCCCCAGTAACGTCTCTTTCATCCTAGCCCTGAGATTATATTCAAGGCTCTTTAGGAGAATGAGACCCATCATTGTTACTGGTATTTGGCATATTGGGTACGCCACGGGGAGTGTGCCAGACTCTGCCGTGTGGGCAGGCTACATTCGGTAGCCTGCCAGTTTGTCCAAAGTAGGAATGAGATAATGAGATGTCATAAAAAGATGTCCTGATAAGATGTCACGTGGCCTCGAATGCGGCCGCGTGGTTCTGGGAGCTGGATTTTATAGTCTCTGAGTCTTGGCCGCTGATGGGATTACACGGTGCCAGGGGGCCAGGTGGTGGGTGTGACCCCCGCCTACTGGAATTTGGAGGATCTGGGTGGAGGATGCTCAACTCCAATCCGAGTAGGCTTGGAGATCTCGGCCCCGGAACCCACGTGGCTTTGTCCCTCTGCCAGTACCTTCATGTGTGTGGAGAGTGGTCTCGGCATGGTGGTGGCTGGTCCTGGAGGTCTTCCGCTGCCGGAGCCCTGGTCGGGGCGGGGAAGAAAGCTCAACCCGCTCCCCTCCAAGGGACCCCGGCGAGGAACAGCCAGGCACAGGGGCAGGAGACTGCACTGGGCTAGAGCGATAGCACAGCGGTAGGGCATGCGCCTTACAAGCGGCCAACATGGCCGACCCGAGTTCGATTCCTCTGCCCCTCTCCGAGAGCCTGGCAAGCTACCGAGAGTATTCGATATGCCAGACACAGTAGCAACAAAGTCTCCAATGGAGATGTTACTGGGCCTGCTCGAGCAAATCGACGATCAAAGGGAGGCATCCAGTCATCTGGATTATTTTGTCATCTTCTCACTGGGTTGAGCTCAGGTCATCCTTGTTATTAGACACCACCTAGGCCACCCTAGTGACATTGCCTGCCCATAATTCTCCTGCTTTAGGGCCGCGTTCCTAATCTCACCCACCTGTTCCCCGTCCTTTCCTGTCGCCATAAGCAGGACATGGGGTGGTGGGGAATGGGTGATGGTGTCTAAGTAAATGGCATCAGCTACTGTTCCTGCAATTTCCTTTCACAGGAAATTCTTGGCACAACAAAGAGAAGGCTGTTCAGCTCTGCCCGGGCCCCCACTTTCTGCAGGACGTGTTTGCTTCCCCAGCTAGCGCGTGGCTCCCCGCTCTTTCTTCCTCACGCTGGAACGTTCTGTCAGATTTAGTGTTTGCAGATGCAGTTGGTCTTCGAGCAGCACAGGGTTAAACTGCGGAGTGCACTGACATTGGGGGCGTTTCTCTCTGGGAGAAAGACAAAATGCAAGGGGGCTAGTTTGCCTCTGGCTGATAACCCACAATGCTCCCCGCTGTTCAGTGCCAGTCACAGGCCAGGAGAGACGCTGTTCAGACACTGTTCAACAGACACGAGGACCACAAGTGCCCGTCCCTGCTCCCTGCCCCTTGGCTGGCTTCTGTGGCTTGGTTGGTTAGTTAGATGAGAACCCCATGCTAGGACCCACCAGCCGCTTTTTATAGTGTCACAACAGGAGATGACTCGACCCGGTGGAAGGAAGAGACTGGAACTGCCTCAAGCCCCACCATCAGCACCTGTGTTTAGTTATCTCCGAGGAAGAAGGCTCAGCACCGGCTTCTGAGGAGGGAATTGTACTGAATGGGCCAGAATAACTATGGGGGATTTTCCTTGGCTCTTCTATTTCCATTTCCCCTAGCCTAACCCTGGGAGTGGGGAGATACGGACACTGGAGATGTGAGTGTTTAATATATACCCGCACCACTGCACTCCGTGTGAAGAAATGTTTCTGTGAAAATATTTAGGAATATTTTCCTTTTCGTCTCTTCCATATGTGAGTTCTGTTTTATAGGTGTGTGTGTGTGTATGTATGTATGTATGCATACGTATGATTCACATAGAATTCCTTAGCTTCTCTCTATGTGGCAGTGTGGTTATTGGTGTACCCGCCCCTCCACAGACTATACCCTGAATGAATGCTAGCTTTGGACCTAGTACACATTTTAATTTGTCACAGTGGTAAATCGAAGCCAAATCTAACTAAGCCTTAAGGAATTTCTGAAACGAATGAATAAAAGCATTCCCTCAATCTCAAGACTGATCTGCCATGAAAACGTTGTGTTGTGATGTGAAGATAGGGCGCCTTGCACTTGAAATACCAGAATATGGATGCCTAGGGGGCATCTGTTTGCCTCTGGCATTTGTATTATAATTTAGCATCATAGTTCTCCGGGAGTTATAACTAATTCAGAGCATATATGGGAGGATACCTTTTACCAGTCTTGCTGATGGGCAAGTACTAATAGTGCTAAATTTAAAAAACAAAGGAAAGGACAGAAGAGGCCAAAGAGATAGTACAGTGGGCAGGGTGCTTGCACATGACTCCTCTGAGTTTGGTCCCTGTGACCTCATATGGTCCCCTGAGTCCATGAGGAGTGACCTCTGAGTGCAGAGCCAGGAGTAAGCTTGATGTGGCCCAAAGAAAACAGAAATCAAAAGCCAGAGGAGGGGGACTCATCTAAACGTTAGTTCAACGTTTTGCGATGGTTTTATCATCAATTTATCTTAAATCCTAAAACTAGAGTTTAGTAACGTAGAACTGTAGGAGTATGTCTAAATTGCTAATAAACATCCTGATATTTTCCAAAATATTATGGCATAATTATATCTGTACTGCCTAAGCTAGAAATAAGGCCTTGATAGCATTTGATGAAGCATATAGAGTATTAAGTTCCCATTCAACCCACCATGCATGGCCCGGAACAGGTGATTCCACAAGAACTCTGCTTTAGAGCCAGTAACGAACTTAGGAGTAGATATCTAGTACATGCGAGGCCCTGAATTTGATCCCTGGAACCACGCTGAATCCAGAGCATACCAGGCCCCTTATGTAGTAGCCCATATAAGAAAAAAATTAAATAAGGAAGAACTCCACTTTAGAACACATTTGTAAAGTGTCATGCTGCAAAATTATGGAGCCATTTCCCACACCAGGATAAAATGACATTTTCAAATGCCAAGTGATTTATATTGTTCTTTCATCTGTATATCTCACCCACAAAAATTGGCATAGCACTTCTTTATTATTTGGGATGACTCTAAGTGTTTCAGAGAAGTGTCAGGGTCTGTGACCAAGGCTTTGTGGGGAAATGGCATGCAGCAGTGCTCACTAGCTCATCTCAAGACCTCACAGTCTTAAAAATTAAGAAACCCAGAATTTTTGTTTATGTGGCAATATCTAATTTATGTGGTTTCAGTAGATATTGCCATCTTAGATATTAAAACCAATGGAATTAATAGCTCTTACTTCATTTTAAGAAATGAGTACATTTTCATTCTGATATTTAACTATTAGTTATGTTTTCCCAAGCAGTGTAAATTAATGAGAATAGTGGAATTGCTTGAATTTGGCAAAGCCATTAAGTCTGACTTAATAAAAGACAGCTATCCCATGCCCTCGGGGAAGCCCACTGTACCCTCCTAAAAAAAAATAAAATAGAAGGATACAAATAATATCTTGGTATGATGATGAAAATAGTTTTACCTTATGAATTTCTTTGCAAAGTTGACACCAGCACCCAGGTGTCACCACCCACCCTTGGAGAACTGCTGATAGCAAGTCATCCCTGAAACCCGTGGGTTCTGGAACACGAGAGCTACAAACCCAACGAGAAGTCTTTTCTCCGGACCAGACGTCAGTGATCCCTGGTGTGGATGTTCACTCTGCCTGTCCTCATGGTGTGCTCTTCTTACTTCCTCTGTGTTAGCTCTGGGGTCTGGCCTCTGTTTGCTTTGTCCTGAAGTCTGCGTGGAGCTCATGCCTTCCCGCCCAGGGTTGACTTTGAGAAGATCACATGATCTGTGTGGTCCCCTGGTAGGTAAAATTGGCAAGTTCAGGCTTGCACGAGCCTTTTGCTCAGTTCAGGAAGGCCTCGCCCACCCACCATCGCTGTGACACTAGTTAAGATGAGGAGAGCTGTGGAACAGACAGGACCTTAGTCAAAGCCCCAGAGGTTTGATCTTGTCTTTGATCCCGTCTCAGAGGTTCTAGAAAAGAGGCCGTTTGTTGGCACTGGGCACTGAATCTTAGTTTGGGCAAAGCCTGTGTAGTTCTAGAAGACGAGACTGCAGCAGTGCTGCAGAGAAGACCGTGGGCTGCTTCCAGCCAGTCTGAGAACTTGCCCGATGCCAGCCGTGCCTCAGCCAGGGATCCAAGCCTCACTCCCCCCTCAGGGGGACGCTCCAGCCCCACAGCAGTGCCTCTACTCAGGCTCAGGAATGGGAAGTTGTCCTTCCCAGAGCTGAGCCTTGTTTTCTCATCACACACTGCGCTAGAACCTTGCTGTGCCTTAGTTAACCTGCAAGACTGGAAGTGGCTTGGGCAGTGTGACCAAAGATTTGAGGGTCACTGTCACTGCAAAGGAACCTACCCAACTGGTGCTTTTCTCCATGAACACTCAGGCAAGGTTGTCAGGAGCTGGTCATTGGTGAGTCACTTGTTTACTCTGTGATTTCTTTTTTTTTTTTTGCTTATTTATTTATTTATTTATTTATGCTTTATGGGTCACACCCGGCGATGCACAGGAGTTACTCCTGGCTCTGCATTCAGGAATTACTCCTGTCAGTGCTCAGGGGACATTATGGGATGCTGGGAATCAAATCCAGGTTGGCCGCATACAAGGCAAACGCCCTACCCGTTGTGCTGTCACTCCAGCTATCACTCTGTGATTTCATGCCCTCCCCAAAAGAAAGCTACTAAGGAAGTTCATTCTCCATCTCTCCAGCTATTCCTTTCTGTTGTTCACAGTAGCTTCACCCCAACCAGGAAGCCCAGATATTCCTAGGAAGGCACATGCAGACTTAACCTACCATGACAAATTACACACAGTGCTGTGTGTTTTCTCTCTGAGGTAACATGTCTGGACCTGATTCAGGATGATAGTTACTCACCGAGTAGAATATACAAAACAAAATACTCAGAATTCTTACAGTACAAAAGGTAGGAGCTTTGTCGTTGTGCTTCATCTTTGTTTAATTTATGCATTCGGTCATTTAAAATTTATATTGAGCGCTGTGAGTGCATTGATAGCTCTGTAAATGAAACAGAGATTCTCAGCATCACTGGTCTTGTATCCTACTTGGTAATAAGCCATTATCTTTCCAACTTTTGGGTGTAGGAAAGAGGGGGGGGAGGAGAGAGGCAGGGAAAGAGAGAGAGAGATACTTATGGATTACTCCTGGCTTGTTGCTCAGAGATCACTTCTGGATGAGCTTGTGGCACCAGAGAACTAACCTAGGTCCTCCTAGTGCAAAGAAATGGCCTTACCACTATACTATTTCTCCAGTTCACTGAGTGAAACTCTGCAAGAATGTTTTTTCTAGATTTTTGATGATCACTTTGATTGTTGTATCCTCTATACTATTTCTTGTTTGATTTTAAGTAGAATTGCAGAGAACGAGTGAGTAACGCAGTAGTTTTCTCTGTGGCATATAGGGCACACCAATCTAATAAGTCACAGATTAATTGAATGTTAAACAATATATCAACCGATCACCCAAATTCAACTACTAGCTGAATTTGATACGTTTGCTTTAAACTCTACCAGGGACTGAGAATTCCGGGCCTTCTCAAGGTAAGGTGGGTGACCTCCTCCCAAAACCCTGCCCGGGTACTTCCCAGCACCACACCCTCGTCCCACACCCACTGCCATGTGAGCTCACTGCCCACTTAAATATTTTGGATTTTCTGGAGTATGTGGCCATGAATGCTGCCTCTCCAGAGTCTACAGTATTAACGTCTCAGAAGCAGTACGTTGGGTTGTATGGGAATAAATACCCACTAAACTCTGTTAACAAAAACATAAACTAGCAACAACAACTTAGTAAGCCCGCAGACAGGACTTAACGTCACCGTGGTGAGATAAAACAGTTTCACAAATTTTCTTTTACTGAAGTATTCTTTGATAATTCTATTAACCGGTTAGTGGTACCAACTGATACAAAATAAACATTTTGTGGCCCGCTACGGGGCAGGCTTGAGGGGTAGAGGGACGGGGACAGTGGTGTTGGGATTGGGGTTGTGGGATATTGAATGCCTGGAACAAATGCATCATGAGCAACTTTGTAAACCACGGTGTTTAAATAAAGAGAAAAAAATCTTCCAGAAAGATTTTTAAATTGCCTACTCTAACCTAAAAAGGAACTTTACAGATGATCAGTATCTGGGGGGGGGGGGGGGGGGGGCTGTGCTTGAAAATATTTTCTATGATTGGGTCTGCTATACTATATCTGTCCATTATATTTGTGCTGTTCAAGAAAGTGTGCTGCCTGGTATTTTATTATTTATAAAATGTACTAATTCAGAAACTCCTACTGTTAGCTAGAGTTGTTGCTGCTGCAGGTGACCTACAGGAAGTGTGGAGGAGAGAAGAATCTCGCCTCCTTCCTCTTCACCCCTCCGTCACCTGGGAAGTGCTGGAGACGACACTGGCAGGTTGGCCAGCAGCACCTCCTTGCATAGACCTGGCATTTCATCATATCCACACACAGTTATCAAATTTTGCTTGAGCTTCATGGGGTGGGAGTTTATCCCGATCACCCAAGGGTTTCTCAGGGACCCATGGACTCAGACTGGAGCAAGGAATTTCTCTGTGCGGGAAAAGGAGAGCAATTCGAATCTCTGCCTGGGTGCTTTTCCTTGAACATCTCATCCCCACCCACACCAAAAAGAGATGCAGAAATGAGACAGAGAAATGAGAAAAGTTCATTTGAGAAATACAAGGATAGAGAAAGAGATTCTTTAGAGAGACTCTCCAGAAAGAAACTCCCCAAAGAGGACAGATCCAGAATACACCCCTAGCAGAGCTGCAGCAAGCTTCAAGCCAGAGAATCCACAGTAGAAAGTAGAAGAC
The DNA here is from genome assembly GCF_029834395.1 of Sorex fumeus. Classification (NCBI taxonomy): domain Eukaryota; kingdom Metazoa; phylum Chordata; class Mammalia; order Eulipotyphla; family Soricidae; genus Sorex; species Sorex fumeus. Next base: position 33,941,492 of record NW_026606090.1, on the reverse strand, counting down.
AGGAATCACACGTCCCAGCCGGATGGGGGTCCTCCAAGATTGGAGAAAAGCATTTGCCCCAGTCAAATTAGTTTTTATATAGTTTTCCAGCTGCATTCCTGGGAGCGGACTGGCCTTGCCTGAGATGTGCTCACAGCCAGCAGACTCGGGCTGGGCTCATTTCACCACAACCTTTTGGCACTTTCTGATCACCTCACGGGTCTGTTTCTGTCCAGCTTTGGCACACTGGATCTTTCCTGCTCTCCAGAGCCGCTGGCAGGCCATGCTCCTGCCTCCATGGTCCTCCCACTGCCTCTCTGCCTGTGGGGTTGCTTTCTGCCAAGGCACTGGGCAGGCAATGGCATCCACAGGCAGAGACCAGCACCTTACTCGGGTCGCAGCTGCCGCGTTCATGGACCACCCTACCCCTTGCTAGGCATTAGGGTGTGTCCAGCTTAACAGCAGTTTGGCTGCTGCTTCTGTGTAGAGATTTTTGGACTACACTGGGTGGGGTGGGGGCGTTGTGCCTGGCAGTGCACACCACCCCCTCCAAAGTTTTTATGATCTCGTTTAGGTCTTGAATGCACTGGAACATTTTCAGAGGTGAGGTTCATCCCTCTGTTTCATAGTCAGACGTCCTGTGCAATCTGGCAGACACTCTGTCCTCTCCTCTTCCTTTTACCAAGCCTCATGGACTTTCATCTCTTTCAGGGCATTGTCCCAAGTTGTATTGGTTGACTAGGTTGTCAGCATAGTTGTCACACCTTTAAGAAGCTTTCGTAGTATTTCTATTTATTTATTTATTTATTTTGAGACATCCAGCATGGATTGGAGCGATAGCACAGCGGGTAGGGCGTTTGCCTTCCATGCGGCCGACCTGGGTTCGATTCCTCTGTTCCTCTCGGAGAGGCTGGCAAGCTACCAAGAGTATCCCACCCGCACGGCAAGCTCCCCGTTGTGTATTTGATATGCCAAAAACAGTAACAACAGGTCTCAGAATGGAGAAGTTACTGGTGCTCACTCAAGCAAATCGATGAACAATGGGAGGATAGTGCTACAGTGCTAGTTTTCCCAAATTGGCCCCAGTCTGCAAATAGGTTTTAGTGTGTGTGTGTGTGTGTGTGTGTGTGTGTGTGTGTGTGTGTGGCGGGGGGGGGGGGCGCCAGTGTCTCTCCTGAGCCCACTATTTGCCTGGGCCCTTCTCCCCTCCCTGCAACAGTGTCGCTTTCCTTTTTGGTTCAATGCATTTTTATTTTACATATTTTGAAGCTGCCTTGTTAGATGCATAAAAATTTAGGGTTCCTTTCTCTTCCCCATGAATTAAAACTTTCATCCATGTTTTATCTATGTTTTGTGACCCTCTCATTCGAGTTCTTGCTTCAAGTCTATATTTTTGTTATTAGCTTAGGTATACAAGATTTTATTTATTGGCATTTATGTGATTCTTGTTTCTCTCCTGTTACTTTGAAGTTTTTTTTCCCTTACACTATAGGTGTTTCTTACAAATAGCTTTTGTAAGAGTTTTAAGACTCCTTTCTGACCAACAAATATTGAAGCAGTCATCCTCACATTCGTTACCGTCACTGAAACATTTTCATTGTTCTTAACCATCTTATACCACACATTGATTTTTGTATCACTGTTTCTACACTTGAGATTAGCCAACGGTCAAGAAGTGATGTGTCACTTTGAAATCATATTTGTTGTGATTTATATGCCTCTGATTTTGATGATTTCCCTGTATTTGACTATAAACATTTGATCAAATTCCACATTAATGATTTTTCCTCCCCCTCAAAATATAGGAACTTAGAATGACTTGTTACTTATACACGATTGCTCTCCAGCGTTCTTGTCTCATCTGTTTTGCATCTTGAACTAGTCATTGTTTTTGTTGTTGTTGATGTTGTTGTTGTTGTAGTGTGAAGCATCATCTCTTTCCCCACCGTTTCTTCTTGTGTCTAAGAACTCCCACCTGTGCTCACTCCTTTGAAGCTATCCCTGAGAGTTTATTCCAATGAGACTCTTGTGTCCTCTACTGGGGAGAATGGCCATTTTCTGGGTGTGCCCTCGGCACAGAACTCGTAGCTCTGTCTTTCTATCCTCTGGCTTTCTGGATGACTCTTGCGGTGTCTGCCCAGTGTGTTGTCCGAAAACACTGCAGAGAACCTCAACCAGTCAGAGGCAAGACGTTGCTTGAAATACAGGACTCACCTGAGAAGTAGCAAAACCTTTAGATCCAAAACTCCGGGCTTGGAGCACGTGTGGAGCCTTTGGGAGAGGACCCCCACTTTGGAACAATTGCGGTGCTGGTCCCGTATGTAAATGTTTTCCAGGATCTCCCAGTGGGTTCCACTGTGACTTACTGTTGTGGAGAGAAGAGAGGTGGGAACCTCAGGAAGGCCTGCTGCTCCCCTCTCTGTCCTCTGATCCCCTGGCAAGCACTATGAGCTACTGCGGTGAGCACTGGCTTGCTCCAGATGTCATGTCTATAAGCCCCACCCAGCCCTCAAGCTGCACCTGAGTCACACGTCTCTGTCAGCGGGGGACGATCCTTGCTCCTTGCAGGAAAGGACCCTCCACCGCATCCGGGTTTTGCAGAAACAATGCCTTCCCTCTGAGATAAGAATTTCAAGGAGGCCAGAAGTGAACTGAGTTCGATTTATTTGAAAAACGAGGGGAAAGAAAGAGGTTTGCACTGGAGAGAGCATGAGCCTCGTGAGAGCGCAGAGAGCCCAGGGCACACCGGAGTAGCCACCCCAAAGAAGAGCTCAAGCCTCACCTCCTCCTGCCCTCTCAGGCTGGTCCACGTGCGTCCACTTTCCCAACCGCTCCCGCGTCTCCCGCTAGGGAATTCCAAGCGGGAGATCTTATCATGGTTAATGGTATCCTTTTCTATTCTTTTATCTTATTTATTTATTTGGGGGGCTTTGGACCATACTCAGAAATATTTAGGGATCACCCTGGGGATGTCCAGGAGATGGTCCATGTATCTAGGGACCATCCAGCTGCGGCAGGCTGCAGGCAAGACCTCTCTCCCTGCCCTTCCTTTAATATTCTTGGGGTGACGTTTGCTCTAGTGGTAGGGTCTCCCCTCCTCATGGGGAGGGGTGCAGCCATGCTCTGGATCTGGAATTCTCCACCTGAAGGGCCATGGGCTCCTCACATAGGTCCTGTACCCCCAAGGCCTTCACACCTGTGGGCTGGTGCTGGTTCCAGATGTCATTGAACCCAGCACACATCTAGCATCTTCTCTTTAGCTGGCGACTGTCTCCTCTGTCTGTCTTTGCTCATTTGAATCTGCAATTTCCTGGGGATAGTTTCCAGGGGTGGCTAGATATTTTTGTTTGCCTGGGGGCCACACACAGCTGTGCTCAGGGCTGACTCCTGGCTCTGTGCTTAGGAGTGATTCCCAGTGGGGCTCGGGATATTAAAGAAATCTGAGCCCAGCAAGCTACCGAGAGTATCTCGCCCGCACAGCAGAGCCTGGCAAGCTACCCATGATGTATTCAATATGCCAAATACAGTAACAACAAGTCTCATGATGGAGACATTACTGGGCTCGCTCAAGAAAATTGATGAACAATTGGAGGACAGTGACAGTGACCAAGAAGCGCATGGGCACTCGAGAAGAGGGAGGGCCCGAAACTTTACGGGCGCATATGGACTCCACTGGGGATCGCCAAAGAGAGCCACGTGAGCATCATTCCAAAAGAGCTTTCACGGGCTGGTGACAGGCTGTCACTGAACACACACAACGCTTGCCAGCATGGTTGTCACACATGGATATCCCAGTGATGGATGGGGTTCCTGAAGTTCCCGCCGGTTGTTTCCGTGACCCCTTTCCTACCCAGCAGCCTGGTCTGACTGGCTCCCTGCTCTGCTCATGCTTTGTGAGCTGGCGCTACTCGCCATTGCCTGCCTCTCTAGTGGGTCACCCAGACATCCTGCCTCTAATGTTCCCATTTCAGAGGGACAAGCGGTGCCAGGGACCAAACCCAGGTCACCCGTGTGCAAGGCAAGTGTCCTACCAATTCTATGATCACTCTGGCCCAGGAGCAGGGAGAGTTTTGTTTACTTTGTTTAAGAATGCTGGGCTTCGAGAATGGCTGAGATTAGTACCAGGAATTTCACTCCATGACTTGGAAGCCAACCACACATGCTAGGGGAAAAGGGAGCTCAGATAAAGAGGGGAACACCAAATAAAGGTGTTGGGAGGATCCTCCCGGGATGGGAGAAGCATGCTGAAAGTAGACTATAGACCAAACATGATTGCCACTCAATGTTTCTTTTGCAAACCGCAACACCCAAAAGGAGAGAGAGAACAGAGGGGAATGCCCTGCCACAGAGGCAGGGTGGGATGGGGGGGACGGGGGGTGGGAGGGATACTGGGATCTGTGGTGGTGGGAAATGGGCACTGGTGGAGGGATGGGTATCTGATCATTGTATAATTGAAACCCAAGCACAAAAATGTGTACGTCTACAACTGTACCTCGTGATGTCTCACTATTAAAAAAAATTTTAATAAAAATAAATTTAGGGCTGGAGCGATAGCACAGCGGGTAGGGCGTTCGCCTTACAAGCGGCCAACACGGCCGACCCGAGTTCGATTCCTCCACCCCTCTCGGAGAGCCCGGCAAGCTACCGAGAGTATTCGATATGCCAGACACAGTAACAACAAAAATAAATAAATAAATAAATAAATAATTAAAAAAAGAATGCTGGGCTTTCTGTGTCGGGGGTGGATGGGTGCTTTTTTTTTTTTTTTATAAACTTAGGAGTTCTTCTGAAGATTTCCCCTTCCCGATCCCCTCTAATGTCTCTTTCTGGAACTCCAGTTTTGATATGATTTTGATATGTCCTTTGGACCTCACTCTGCTTTCTGTTAATCTCCCACTGATGTTTAAACTGGCAGGGTGGTGGTGGGCAGAGCGATGGTCCAGCAAGTAGGCCCTTGCCCTTGCACATGGCCAACCTAGGCTCCGTCCCCAGAATCCCATACGGGCCCCCGACCACTGCCAGAAGTAACTTCTGAGTGCAGAGCCAGGAATAACCCCTGAATACTGCCAGGTAGGGCCCTAAAAGAAAACAAAAATATTTAAAGTCCCATTTATACTTGTCGTCTTTTCTTTTATCTTTTTCATGCAGTCTGGATAAGAGTTAAAATAAAATTACAGCACCTTGAAATGGGCACTGGTGGAGGGATGGGTGTTTGATCATTGTATAATTGAAACCCAAGCACAAAAATGTGTAAGTCTGCAACTGTACCTCATGATGTCTCACTATTAAAAAAAATTTTAATAAAAAAAATTGCCCCACCTGTGCTCTCTTAATCACTTCTTAAGCTTTTTGTTTTGAATTATTAGATGTGTTGTTTGGGCCACACCTGGTGGTTCTCAGGGCTTGCTCCTGACCTTGTGCTTTGGATCATTCCTGATGATGCCAGGATAGAACCAGGATCACACACCTTCGGGCCGAGTGCCTTATCCCTTCTCTACTTCCCAGGCCCTGAGTTGCTATATTCTTGTTCCATAAATTCTCTTTTCAATTTCAGACAGTTTTGGTCTTGTTTGCATCATCAAACACCTTAAATATGCCTGTTTTATAGTTTGCACATGATATTTTCAATATCCGAGATCATCGTGAATCTTAACTTGCTGCCTTTTCTGCTGGCTCTTCCATGCTACCCTTGTTTCTTGGATGTCTGTGCACTTTGATGGAGCCCATATTCCTTGGAACCTAACCTGTGAACGTGTTTGGAAGGCCGGATTACCGTTACTTTCTTCTAAAGAGGATTTGTGTTTGCTTTGCTATGCAGCTGAGAGCTGTCAACGTGAAATTCTGTCAAATTCTCTTCAAAGGGCTTTGAAGCCATCAGTAGATGCTGGGTGAAGACTCCCCCTGCCCTTTGGGGGTCATTGTCTTGTCCTTCTGCCCCTCCGGGGCCCTTGGTAACTCATCCTCGAGGTCACTCTTCCTTTGGCTCTGAGTCTCCGCAGAGTGCCCTGCCGGAGCCCCACCCCTCAGAGCAGCCACGTCACAGGCTTCCCCTGCTCGTTCCCCAGCTACTCCCAGGCACCTGCACTGGCTTCACCCCATCCAGACTGTTTTAACCCGCCCAGCAGTGGCTTGCTGTTTCTGTGTATGTGTGTGTGTGTGTGTGTCTTTCATTTTTATTGACATTATGTCACAGGTGTCAGCGAGTAACACCGTGTGTGTGAACACATCTGTGTGGTGAAAGCCAGAGGGTCCCCTGTCCCCAGCAGAAACCCATTTCTCTGCCCAGTTCTCCCCGCCAAGCACGGTCTGGATGCGGGCTGTGTCCTCCTGGTCCTTCTGGACCTGCCTCCCCCAAAGCAGCCCGTGGCTGAGGGCTAGTGGCCGTGGCTCCTCCAGCCGCCATCTCCTCTGGGCCTGTTGCCCCGGGGCCTTGGAAGTCAGCTGCCTGAGGCCAGTGACTGCTGGCCTCTCTGTGGTGTTGTTCACACTTCACATTTCTTTTGGGGGTGGTTTGACCATGCCCAGGGATGTTCAGGGGTTTCTCGTGACTATTTGCTCAGGGGTCACTCCTGGTGGGGCCCTGGGTGCCCCATGGACTACCAGGGATCAAACACAAATCAGCTGCAGGCAAGCAGGCATTTCCCCCAGGTGCTGTCTGCCGTGTTGCCTTGGTCCTAGCTGCCCCTCCCAGGGGTTCCTGGGCGTCCTGCCTCACTGGCCGGGCACCCTTTCACCCTCTGCCTCAGTGGGGTCTGCCCTGGCGTCTCCTGCACCGCCTGCTTCGGTGAGGCCCGCCGCACCCTTTCCTCTGGCCTTGGTGCCTTCACACCACAGGGACGCACCAGCTGAGACCCTGGCCCTTGGCGGGGAGGGCGCTGGGCTGCCACCCCGAGCTCGGCCAGGCTGTCCCATTCCCATCACCTGCACCCGAAACCGCCTGCTCTACGCAGCTCCCGCCTTCCCTCTGCCTGCTGAGAATCTGCTATTTCAGAGTACTAGAAATGCAGCTCTGCAGGCTAAAAGATAATTGCTAACTAGTCCTGAGGTGCCCTCACTTAATTGAATTAGATGCTTCATGCCTCCGCCCCTTCGGAAGCTTCCTCTGCCCCAGAGATGGTCAGAGTTGGGCTTCTTGCCCCCCGTCACTCACAGAACTCTGCAGGGCACATCGTAAGAGTCCTGGAAATCAAACAACAACAAACATGTAAAGGGCATCTGGTCAAATTAAATAGCTCTTCATACACAAGGGCTGTTCTTCTTTTAAAGCAGTACCTGGGGAGTGAATTGACTAAAAATGATTAATACAAATGGTCACCACCAAGTACCTGCATTGTGGGGAAGAGGCTCATTTCTGTGTCTGAGAGAACATAAACTGCTGATGACCTTGGTGCTAGTGGGGGGTCCATTGCTCAGGTGGGACGTCACCTCCCCAGTCGCTAACTAACCAGAGATCACCTTGCCTCAGTTTCTCACCTAGACAAAGGGTGATGGGTTACTAACGAGAGAAAATGAGATAAAATGAATTTAAAGGATGTGGGAGAGCCCCTAAAACATTCTGCTATTTAAATACTTTTTTTTTGCTTTTTGGGTCACACGTGGCAACAAACAGGGGTTACTCCTGGCTCTGCACTCAGGAGTTACTCCTGGCAGCTCAGGGGACCATATGGGATGCTGGGAATCAAACCCGGGTTGGCCGCGTGCAAGGCAAACGCCCTACCCACTGTGCTATCTCTACAGCCCCAAACATTCTGCTATTTAAACTCTTACCGTATGCCCTCTTTTGGAAATTAAAAATCAGAATAACAAACTTTTGTTTGAGAAGCCAATATGCATTCCAGGCTTATAAAGAAGAGAAATTATAAGACCTAAAGAATAATGGCTATCTTCTGGGTCCCTTAATATTTGTTCTGGTCGCTCTTTTCTTGCTGGAATGATCATAAATTCCTTAAAGAAAAAAAAAAGATTGGCACAGAGATAGTAACGGGGGTAAGGTACTAGCCTTGCACCAGGTTGACCCTGGTTTGATCCCTGAGCACAGTCAGGTGTGTGGTCCAAAGTGAACAGCAACCAAAATGAGCAAAAACAACAATAAAGCTGATTAGAAATGCATCTGGGTGTGGACCAAAACTCCAAAGAGGGGAGGAGGAGTGGGAAAGCAGAGGGAGGAGTGGGGAGACTGTCCCCAGAGGTCCCGGCCAAGGCTGGGAGGGGCTCTCATACTTTTTTTTTTACATTTTCACTTTTTCATTGATATGCTTTGGTTCACAGTGTTATGGAATTTCAGGGCTGTAATTTCCCACTTGGGGCTGGAGCGATAGCCCAGCGGTAGGGCGTTTGCCTTGCAGGCAACCAACATGGTCGACCCGAGTTCGACTCCTCCGCCCCTCTCGGAGAACCCGGCAAGCTACCGAGAGTATCTCGCCCGCACGGCAAAGCCTGGCAAGCTCCCCATGACTATTCGATATGCCAGACACAGTAACAACAAGTCTCATGATGGAGACGTTCTGGGCCCGCTTGAGCGAATCGATGAACAATGGGAGGACAGTGACACAGTGAATTTCCCACCTCTGTCTGTGTGTGCAGCGCTAGCCACTCCCTCAGCTGCAGCCCCAGCACCTTCTAAGCACCAGAAAGACCCCGTCTTCGTTCTTTCTGTCTGTCTCCATCTCTTTCCCTCTGCAAACACCATAGTTTTGGTGTTTTGGTGTTCTCCAAGTTTGGGAATTAGTTTTGTTATTTCTTGCCAGTTTATTTGGCCAATATCATCTGGTTTTTCACTTCCTTTCTTATTTCACTTAGCTTAATCACATCAAGTCCCAATCTCATTTTATTCTAAAAGGCACAATCTTATATTTTTAAAGGGCAGAGTCGTATTTTGTCGACTCTCTCTCTCTCTCTCTCTCTCTCTATATATATATATATATACATATATATATATTCTCTTTATCCAGTCATCTGTCAATGCATATTTGGGATAGGTCCTTGTTTGGGTTAATGTGGATAATACTGTTACGAAAATAGGATTGAGACTCAAATTAGTATTTTCATGTTCTCAGGATAAATCCCTGGCTTAGGAGGCCAGTGCCTTATCCATTAGGCCACTGGGGCTTCAGGATAATGCCTCGGAGTGGGTGTTGCTGCACCACATGCTTGTCCTCTAAGGGAGACCCGTTCTGTTTACTCTTGAGCCTGAACCAGTTTACATCCCCTCAGCCCTGTCCGCGTCACTGTCCATCGCTCCTCTCAGGACTTGCTCCTCATTCATGGGTATTTGATATGGCCACCCTCACAGTTGTAAAATAATAGGTATTACAGGTTTTTTGTTTTGTTTTGTTTTGCTTTTTGGATAACACCCAGCGATGCACAGGGGTTCCTCCTGGCTCTGCACTCAGGAATCACCCCTGGCGGTGCTCGGGGGGCCATATGGGATGCTGGGAATCGAACCCGGGTTGAGCCGCATGTAAGGCAAATGCCCTACCCGCTGTGCTATTGCTCCAGCCCCAATAGATATTGCAGTTTTGATATGCATTTCCCTATAATAATAATGTGTCTGTGGGCCATTTGTACCTCTTCTTTTGAGAAGTGTCTATTTGCATTTTTCATTGAGTTATTTGGCATTCACGGCCGTGCGACATCTTATCATCTCATTCTACTTTGGACAACCTGGCAGGCTACCGAATGTAATCTGCCCACACGGCAGAGTCTGGCAAACTCCCCGTGGCGTACCCAATATGCCAAACACCAGTAACAATGATGGGTCTCATTCTCCTAACCCTGAAAGAGCCTTGAATCTGGCACTTTTTAAAAAAATCTCAGGGCTAGGACAAAGGAGACGTTACTGGGGCCTGCTCGAGGCAATCGACGAATAACAGGATGGTCATGATCGTGATCGTGATTGAGTTACTTGCTTTCTTATTGTGCAGTTTTGTGAGTTATTAATAGAGTTTGCCTGTTTACTCCTTAACAGATGTATGATATGAAACTGTCCCCTCCCAGTTGCTAGCTTGCCTCTTTGTCTTTGTGTCATTTCTTTTGCTGTGTTGTTTAATTGTATGGGCTCCCTTTGTTTATTGCTTTGGTTTCCTTTGAAGTTGGGTCTCCAGATACTGTCCCGGGATCCTGGAGTATATCCGTATTATCCATGTGTTTCATGATTTGGGATATCTAAGTCATTAGTCTATTTTTAATTAATTTCTGTGTGATATTAGATAGTAATCTAGCTTTTTGTTTGTTTGTTTGCTTTGCTTTGTGTTTTGGAACACGCAGCTATGCTCAGGGCTTACTTCTGGCTGTGCACTTGGAGATCACTCCCAGCAGGGCTGAAGACCGTGTGGGCTGCCAGGGGTTAAATCTGGGTTGTCCACATGCAATGCAGGAGCCCTACCCACTGTACTATCACCCTACCCCATCATCCCCCTTCATTCCTTTTTTCCCTTTCACTCTTCTTCCCTTCCTTCCTTCCCCTCCGTTCTTCCCTCCTTCTCTCAGACCCCAATATTATTATTTCCTGGTAATTTCATCTATCCATCACTGTAACTGAATATCCCTTACAATTATTATGTTTCTTGAGATCTGCTAATAATTGATTTGCAAATTAGGGTGCCCATATTGAATGCATTTATATATATTGAGGTCTTTATGGATAAATCCTTTGGTCAATGTATAATAACCATCTTTGTTTCTTATTACCTTTTTAAGTTAGAAGTCTATGTTATCAGATCAAGAATAGTAGTTCTTGCCAATTTTATTCCTACCCTGTTGGTTTGGGACACCTTACCCTAAGCTTTCTTTGTGAATTTTTGTCTATTTTTTTTTATGTTCAATGTGGGTTTCTTGTAGGTACCGGATAGATATATCCGGTTTTGTTTAGTTTTAGTCTATCAAGTTACTTTGTGTCTTTTGACTGGTGAATTCAGACCATTCACGGGGTGGTTATTGATATATGGACTTACTACAAGCCTACCCATTGTTTTCTAGTTGTTTTATATTTCTTTTGTTTTAATCACACCTGTCTTGATATGTCTTTTCATGTGAATAGTTTCCTTTGTTGCTTCTGTACATGTTTTGTGGTTTATGGAAATGGTATCACTGCAAACTTTCTATATCTAAAAATTCTTTTTAAAAAGTACTCATATCAAAGGGGAGAGAGAGAAAGAAGGAAAGTACCTGCCAGAGAGGCAGGCTGAGATATAGAGGATGGTGGGAGGGAACCTGGGGACATGGGTGGTGGGAATTCACACTGGTGGAGGGACAGGTGTTGGAACATTGAATGACTGAAATCTAATCATGCACAGATCTGTAATGATCTATCTCGTGGCAATTCAAGTTTTTAAAAATAATTTTAAAAAATACCAACGGAAAGGGCTTGTATTGACTTGTCTTCAGGGACTCTCAATTATATTGTTGTCTTCCTCTTTTTTATGGCGATCCTATATCACAGTGGTTTTTGTTTCTTACTATATTACTCCTTATCCCCCAAAGATTTTCTCAACTTTTGTTTCTTCTTTTCATATGGAAGAACTTCTTTCAACATTTCTCATGGGGCGGTCTGGGGCAGGCACTCTCTTAGCTTTGGTTTGTCTGAAAAAGCCTTTATCAATCCATCATAGCTGTCGGATACATCACCAGGTAAAAAAAATCTTAGTTGGGATTTTGTATGCTTTAATAGAGGGTATAGAATGTATCATTCTATACCCTCCTCTGGGGTTGCTGCTGAGAAGACTGGTAAAACCCAGACACACCACCATGCTAATTTCTTCCTTTTCTCTGCAGCCTTGGGCGGTCTTCTTTATCACTGATATTATTAATGATATCAATAATTCTCACTGATAATTTAACAGTGACATGGCGTGGTGTTAGCCATCATCTCTCAACTGGATATCTGTAGATGGTTCTATCCTTGGGTCTAGAAACTTCTCAGCTGCTGTGCTTTTGACTGTGGTCTCAATCCTCATCACTGTTCCTATAACTCTGATATTCAGAATCTGCTCTTTCTCAGAGACTTCCTTTTCATTTTTTCTAAGTCTCATTCTCTCCTGTTTTCCATCTGAGTCATTGCTGTGATTTGTGGCTTCTGTTTCTAATGTCGTTTCACCTGTGAGATGACCCCTGTTCCTCCTGCCTTCCACGTTCACAGTATTTCCTTCGACATGCCCTCCTCACAGCTGCCCTCTGAGCAGGGCTTAGCACCCTCCCTTCCTGACCGGGCACTCCTGCCGCTCTCTTAGACCCTTAATGAAGCCTATGGCCTCCTTCTCTGTCTTTTATTAAGAGTCTCTAAATTCTTCTAAGACCCCGCTAAGTTTCATTAAGCTGCTCTTCTTCCTTTCTTTGTGACCTCCTGAAAGTCTTTGTCTTTAAGTTCATGCCCTGGAGACTGGTTTTCTTGGAGGAATTTCTTGCCTGTCGTGTGTCTCTGTTTATGCATCTGGGTTTCTGGGTTACCTTTATTTTTTTGCAGGTGACTTAGTGTAGGGATTCTCCTTGTCTGTACACCTGACCGGAAAGGGGAAGGATGGTGGGTGAGGGAGAGACTGACATGAGTGTGTGCTTTGGGAGAGTGGGAGGGAGACAGCCCCACAGAGCTGGCCTTTGGCTTGTGGCCACTTCAGACTTCTGTTCTTCCCCAGTTGTCCCCATGTCTGCCCCTGGGCCATTGCTTGATGCACCTCCTGGGTGTGGGAAGAAGGGGTGACCCAGCCTCTCAGCGCTGCTTTGTAAGCTGCTGGGGCTCAGGGATGTTTTTGGCATTTGTGTCTTTGTTATTGTTCTTTTGTTTTTGTTTTTGTCTGGTTCTGGTTCCAGAGCTTGGGTTGCCTGCAGCACAGCCAGCGCCTCTGACAGCAGGTTGGACGGTCACTTCTGTAGCCCTGACCTCCTGGTCGGGGCAGCTGCTATAGGCCGCAGAGCCAGGGGAACTCTTTAGTGCTTCGTCCTGCCCCTACTAAGCTATTCCAGGCCCTTCCGCACACCTTCAGGTGGACAGAGGGAAAGATGTCTATCTCTCTGGCAAACCAGACTGTTCCTGGGGCAGTGAGACTGTTCCTGTCATGTGTACTTGGTTTCTAGTTGTACTTTGATGAGGAGCTTTGCTGCCACTTCATGGGAAGTCAGGACGATTTTAAAGATGTAATCGGTTTGCCTGTGGCGAGAAGGGGAATGAGGGGAGGCCCACACAGTGGGGTGTGACATGAGCAAACTGGGACTGCCGTGAACACCTCATAGCACCCTGCCCAGTCCGAGCTCTGGTTTATGCTCTGCAAAGAAACTCAGAATCCTTAAACCTAAAAATCACAGTTTTAAAAAATAAAAATAATATACAGCAAGACCTTTTTCTGGAAACCTTCCTCACAGCCCTGCTGTGTGTCAGAGGGGTGTTCTCCAACACAGACTTTTTTCTGTCCTGGAACTGCGCCAGCTTCCCAGGAGGGTGAATGAGCCCCTGCAGTCCTCCTGCTCCATAATTGGTTGAGTTTATACTTAACTGAAAATGAGTGTGGGATGCGGGACATGTTAATAGACTGAGGAGAAGCCAAACCTCAAACACACGTGATATACTAAATCTGTAGCACTGTAGCACTGTCCTCCCATTGTTCATCAATTTGCTCAAGCGGGCACCAGTAACTTCTTACAACAAATTGTGAGACTTCTTGTTACTGTGTTTGGCATATCAAATATGTCACGGGTGGCTTCATATACTAAATATTGTCACTGTCACTGTCATTCCATTCTTCATCAATTTGCTCGAGCGGGCCCAGTAACGTCTCTATTGTGACAATTGTTACTGTCTTTGGCATATTGAATACGTCATAGGTAGCTTGCCAGGCTTTGCTGTGCAGGTGAGATACTCTCAGTAGCTTGCCAGGCTCTCCAAGAGGGGTGGAGGAATCGAACTCATGTTGGCTGCTTGCAAGGCAAATGCCCTACCGCTGTGCTATTGCTCCAGCCCTTTATAAATATTATTCCTTCATAAAAAGACAGCAAATTCTAATACATGCTACAACATAGATGAGCCATGAAGACAGTAAGTGAAATAAAGCAGACACAGACACTACCTGGTCTACTTATATGCAGAATTACACTAGTCCATTCATAGAGGCAGGATATAGAACGACAGTTCCCCAGGGCTGGGACCATGAGCGTTTGCTGTAGAAAGTCTCTGTTTAGGGTTATGATTCTCTTGCCTGGTGGCCCAGCAGGTAAGATTCAGCTGGAGAGATGCAAACGTTCTGGAGATGGATGGTGGTGGTTACACAATACCGTGCCTAACGCCACTGAACAGAAGAGTTAAAAATGGTTTCGGTAGTGATCTTCTGTTACGTGTGTGTTAACACGATTGAAAGCCTTGATCATACACACACACACACACACACACACACACACACACACACACACACACCAGCGGGTGGTAGAGATACCTCCATGACTTGGGCTCCCCGAAGGGTGAGAAGAGGGCAGCCTTCCTGAGACTCAGACCCCGCAGCACAGCTGGACATGAACAGCTTGTCCACACTTGGAGTAGCAGCAAAGCTGTGTTCCGTTGGTTGTGTAGACCATTACTTTGGCAGTTCAAGAAAGGACTAACGCGGGAATGGCCAGTTGTCCGGGTCTTTGGGCCCAGATTAAGCACCATGCACCTTCCCACCCCACCTTAAGTGGAAAACAATGGAGGCTGCGCAAAAGCCTTCCCAGAGGAAAATAACACCTCCGTGGAAACAAACACCCGAAAAAGCAAATCACAGACCTTGTGATACTAACGTAGAAGGAAACAGGTGAAAACTGGGTGAGAGTTTCTGAAGTGAGGACTCTTAGGCTATTTTTACTATCAAACCCTACAAATCCTGCTATCCCATTTCAGTCCAGAGAACCTGATTATTTTTCTCTGTTTGCCACAGCTAATTGTTGTGTTGGATTAGGAGGGAACAGGCCTGCCTCCAAGGCAGCTAATGTCCAGGAAGAGACGGGCTTTGGGGGCTGCGGGCTTTCTTGGGTTTGTAGCCATGCTGGGAAGGCAAATTCATTTTTGTTTCTTCAGAGTAGACAGCTGAAAAACCTGAAGCAGAGAAGATGATGGGCACCCCATTCTCAGACCAAAATGCACAGTGTGAACAGTGCAGCTGTGACTCCCATCCAGGCATCTTGCCCGGGCTCTTCAGCTGCAGTGTTGGGGTGCCTTCCCCTCCGTCTGGCTCTCTGGAGAGCACAAAGCCAGGGACTGTCCGTCCAACCTGGCTTTTCTGATGAGCCCGGGAGTCTAAGTTAGTGGCTCATTAAGAAAGTCTGTTTGCCAGTCAGATGTGGGGAGACGCCTTAAGCGGGTGATTCTGCATCCGAGGAAGGAATCGGTAGCTGGGATGAGAGCCGGCAAGAGGGGCGTCTTTAGTCAGAGTGCTGGGTCCCTGAGTCTGGGCCCCCCGCTGTGCTGATTCACTCAGGCACAGGGGGACGTGGTCACCTTCTCGAGGGCTCTCAGGGCCACAGAGAGGAGGGAGAGTGAAGGAGCTGACAGGAGAAGGAGAAGCTGCAAGTCCCGGGGTGCTGGGACACTGGTTCTGGTCCACCTTTATCCCCAAGCATCACTGACTGAGGTGACACGGCCCGCCAGAGCCAGGCTGGCAGTTCTGCTCACGTGACTGAGGTGGCAGGCAGAGGGCCCGAGCTTCCTGTGGTTCTCGTTCCTCCCAAAGCGCTTAGAGTTAGAACGTTTTTCTAAAGTGTTTCTAGGAGGCTGTTTCCCACAGCCGAGCTACATACGGAGGAGCCCACCAGTCTGACACATGTCAGTAGCACCACTCCTGGGGTCTTGGGGCCTCCTTTGAGGAACTCTGGGGATCGACCTGGTGTCACCCAGCCCCTCACATTTTTACTTTTATACTCTCAGATTCCCAGCTTTGGTGGTGAAAGAGGACATGCATCTCAGCTCCAGAAACCCTTCCCTCCTTAGGGTTCCAGGTCATTTATCAAGACGTCTTTCTCTCTGCAGTCGATGAACCTTTTTAATTTTACTCTGTGCACTTCCTTGTAAGAACCATACAGTTGAGGACCAAGGAAGGGGGGAGGCGTCGGGGGGAAAGTGAGCATGTGTGGCTGAAACACAGTGAAAAATGTTCAAGTCAACAAGCTGCAGGCCTTGGCATTTGGAAACGGCTGTGGTCTCGCAGAGCTGCTGTGGCATGAGTATGCCGGCCCTATTGGTCTGCAGTGGGACGTGCTGGGCCAGACGCGAGGATGGCAGAAGGGGGTCTGGGGAGGAGGGTGCTGGAGGGACAGGGCTAAGGAGGCAGTGCAGGAGGCTGTTTCGGAGACCCCAGCCGGCAGGGACAAAGGCCCCCGCTCAGGGGCACACAGTGTCTTGGGCTCACTCAGAGCCCGGCTTCCTGTGTGTTGCTCCCCAGTCCTGACTTGCTCCCCTCCTCTGAGTTGCGATGTGGGGCTCACGTCCGGGACCCTCCTAACCTTGCTCTGTTTGGGATTGCAAGAGGGGGGTGTGTTCCCCTGCAGCCTCCTAAAAGGAATCAGGAGAACCCCCTCTTCCAGCAGGCTGTTCCTCGGGGTCTCACCCTGCCAGACCCAAGGTGTCTCAGAGAGTCGGGCGGGGAGGGCAGGGCTGGACGCTGCCTCCCCACAGACCCCTGACGCCCGACCTGCTCCCCAGCATGGTGCTTCATACCGGGCTAGTTTGCCAGCTTGTCTCTGGGCTCCCAGAGTCCCGGGACTGTGCGGTGCTTGGTGAAACTGGGGTTTGAGGATCGGTCCAGACAAGAGCCTCGAAGCACCGCATTGTGGAAAGTTCAGGACACCAGCTGTCAGCCCAGAGCACGAGAAAGGAGTCTCCTTGCTTCGTTCACAGGAAAGTTTGTGCCATGCACCCCAGCCCCACCTCCAGCGTCGCCAGAACCGTAGGAATCCCCCAGGCTGAGCTTGTCAGAGCAGGGCCTGAGGGCAGAGACCCGTCCCCAGCAGGTCCCCTGCCCTTCCTGTCACGGATGCAACCCCCCCCACCCCCGCCTTTGTAATTTGTTTTGTTCTTACCCTCCTCACCCGATTCATTGTTGTTAGTATCACCCCGACTGGCACCCCGATGGTGGCGCTCACCCCTTTGGTTGCACAAAGGACCTTACACTTGGAGTTCTGGGACCTCTCAGCAGCACCACACTGAGCACACTTGGGAAGGGCTGAACATCAGCCTGACGGCCTCGTGCCTGCAGGCAAGGGTTCTCACAAGCGCTTCCCCTTTTGAGTGCTTATGGCTGTTGTTGCTTTGGGGCCACGAGCCAGGTTGGTCACTTGCAAGACCAGCACCCTAATAGCTGCCCCCTGTCTCCTGCCCCAGGGTTCAGTGGGGCGAGAAAGGATTCTGTGTCCCACATACCCACGTCGCTGGGGTCACTGATGGTCAGCACCAAAGAATCGGTGGATACTAGGTGGTCATTCTGTCCCTTCGCAGTGTTGTAACTGTGTGACCACCACCTTGATTTTAAAAAGCATAATTGTGAGATCTGCACACACCACGAAGACTAATTTCCCCGTGTGTTCCCGGAGGTAGGAGTTCATCTGAAAGAGGGGGCGTGGTTCATAGGATAGCCGAATGTTTCGTAACACAGAGACCCTCTATCTTATCTATGTCCATGCTCTCTTGCTCTCCCTCCCCCCCCCCCCCACACACATACATGTGCGCGCTTTCTCAGAGAAAGACTTGAAAGTGTTAGCTATTCCCAAGACCGATCCCTCCTGCGGAAAGGGTCTGCTCATTCCTAGGGAGGAAGTCTGCATCCATTCCTGTAGACAGAAAGTTTCCATGGCTTCAGGCAGTCAGGGAAATGGAAGTTGAGGGGTTGGAGAGAGAGCACAGCGGGTAGGGCGTTTGCCTTGCAAGCAGCCGACCCGGGTTCGATTCCCAGCATCTCATATGGTCCCCTGAGCACCGCCAGGAGTAATTCCTGAGTGCAGAACCAGGAGTAACCCCTGTGCACCGCCGGGTGTGACCCAAAAAGCAAAAAAAAAAAAAAAAAAAAGGAAATGGAAGTTGATCTCAGCTGTCAGAAAAGGAGACATAGTGGACAGAGCAAGTGGACATGAGGGGTCTGTTTCTACAATGGGCAGGAATCTAAGCAAGAGGAAGGGCCTGTCGCTGAGAAACCTGGGGCGAGGGGGGGTGGGGGGACACTGCCATTGGCAATGGTGGCGCTGTCACTCCTTTCTCCAACTGAAGTTTATTTCAGACTTGACGTCTGAAGCCCCCGTGGTCCTCCGGGCCCAGATGTCGTCATGGGCAGCTCACCGTGACCCGCCTGTCAGCATACTCCATCACAGGGGCTGAGAGTGAGGTCACCGCCTTATTCCTGGTGACGGAGAACAAGGGCAGAGGTCGGAACTTCAATGCCTCTGAGTCACTTGCAGAGAAGAATAGCCCAGAGCTTCAGGGGCACCTCCAGGAAGCTGGGCGCACGTGCTCACAAGTGAAGGAGCACCTCAGCACGCTCCCCTGCTCCCGCTCTGCACTGCCCTGCCCTGGGGGAGACACTCCTTGTCGCACAGTTCCGCTCCCCCGACACCTGCGTGCGCACCGGGAGGCACTTCTTACCCAAAGCAGCCCGGGCTAAACAACCTATTCAAGGTCTTCATTTTACACGATGACATGCCATAGTTTAGAAAGTGGCTTCCTAAGTCTTCGTTTTTCTTTTTTCTTTTTTTGTTTGTTTGTTTGGGGGGACAAGCAGTGGTTCTCAGGGCTCCTCCTGGCTCTGAGCTTAGGGCTTGGGGGATCATGGTTGCGCCCAGTGAGTCGCATTCAAGGTGAGCACCCACTGCTCCAGCCTCTGCTACTTCCTGTGTCCCCCAGGGGGTCTGTGGTGGAGCCCACACGGCCTTCGGCCTTCGGATTGCGCCTTGCACGAAATGCAGTGCCACAGAGCCAGAGGCCATCCCCACCCCTGAGCCCAGCCCTGAAGCGTTTCGTGAACCTGTGGCAAGAAGGAAGGAGAGGGATGGCCCTTCCTCGATGGGGGAGCCCACGCTTCACCTGTGTCCTGCCTGCCCCAAAGTCTCCCAAGGGCAGGGCAGGTTCTTGAGGGAACTTGATCCTGGTTTTGGACAAGGGAGGTTTCCAAACTAGAAAATGTTTTAGAACTCTAGCTAATGTTCCTCGGGGCGCTTTTTAAGTCACCTACTTTTTCATAAATCCACTGCATTCTCGAATCTTTTACCATTTCAGTGACATTGTTCCTGCTTTGTCCAGATCCAAGTCTCACCTCTCTCTCTCTCTCTCCCTCTCTCTCTCTCTCTTTCTGGTCCATCTATTTGTTCTTTCTTCTTTCTTTCTTTCTTTCTTTCTTTCTTTCTTTCTTTCTTTCTCTCTCCTCCCTCCCTCCCTTCCTTCCTTCCTTCTTCTTTTCTTTCCTTATTTATTTTACTTTTCAAATTTTCTCTCTTTTCTCTTTGTTTGTTGCTTGTTCAGCTTACCCTGGCTCTGTGCTTAGGGTCGTTGCCTGGTGGACCCCTTTCGATGTTGGGGCCCGAACAGAGCTCAGTTGCATGTGAGGAGAGCGCCTTACCCCCGTGCTACTGCCTGCCTGCACACACCCTCCTTCTCCCTCAGAAGCTCCAGAAGCAAACAGTACCTTGAGAAGATCGAAAATTCATTGAGCTTTCTTTCTGTGGCCAAGAGCAAAAGCAAGTTGCCAGTGGAAAGCAAGAGCTCAGTGTAGCTGCTTATTCCATCTCTGGCAGGACCCCTGCTCCTACCCCAGGTGCTCTTGGCCTGTAGTATGACACTGTGTTGCCATCACACACACACACACACGTGCGCGTGTGCACATGAACACACAAAGTCTGTCAGTGACCATGTCATTGTTGTTCTTCTAAAGTGCTCATGACCTCAAGATGTTTGTTCAGAGGAAGTGACCTGGGTTATTCTTGGACATGAATTTGTCCAAAATAGAAACTTTCCTTCTACACCTGAACAAAGGAGAATAAAGAGTTAAGCCACGTGTAAGAGGAGGGACACTTGCATGAGTAAGAGTGAGTGATGAGAAACTATTTTTAGAAGAAAGAGTCAGGAGAAACTAATTCAATGCTTATTACTCTCATTTTATTTTTCTAATTGCCCATACATCCCTAAATAGCTGAGAACTCAACTCTTTCATAAAAATGGCTTACGATCCTTACCATTTCGCTTTGAAGAATGATTGAGTCACGATGAATGTATGTCATTCTCCCTAAGAAAATAACAGGAATGTTTGAAGTGTTTTTATTGAAACCAAATATATTTTGTTTTATTATTTTGTGTTTGCTAGTTTTCCTTTTCTTTCAAACAAGTTTGTAAAAATAAATTTTATTTCTGTTTCTTAAAACATCAAAAAATGTGAGTGTGGCATTGGGCTGGATATTTATTTCTATTCTAAAAAACCTGATAGTTTTGTAGACCATGGGGGTCAAAGATGTTCATGAGTTTACTTAAAGGTAGGACTCTAATACCACTAAGTGTGTGAAATTTTTAATGAAATAAATTTAATAAGTTGAGCCTGCTTTGAAATAATGCTGCTACACTAATTAAGTGTTTTCAAGAATGGATATGACTAAAATGCGGCCCATTTAATTTAACCACATTTCACTTTTAACTTTGTTAATTGACTCAACATGTAAAATTAACATTTTAAATCATCTGAATTTCCGAGTTTTAACAAAGTCATAGTTGTGGCCTTGTGGTAAAGCAGAGGAGAGGGGAGGATCTCTGCCTTGTGGAAGGACCAAAATGTCCTGGTAGAGGAAACTTTAGGGTTGTAAATTACATTTAAAAGGGTTACTTTTGGGGGGCTGGAGCGATAGCACAGCGGGTAGGGCGTTTGCCTTGCACGCAGCCCACCCGGGTTTGATTCCCGGCATCCCATATGGTCCCCCGAGCACCACCAGGGGTGATTCCTGAGTGCAGAGCCAGGAGGAACTCCTGTACATCACCAGGTGTGACTCAAAAAGCATAAATAAATAAATAAATAAAAGTAAAAGATCTGGTTTTTGGGGTCTCTGATAGCAGGTAAAGATCTTTGGCGTTTAAAAACAGAGCTCATTCATGTCCGTGCTGAGGACCTGCCAGCTTAATACGCATCAGTGAGCCGTGAGAGGTTTCTCGATTACTAGCGAACATTCACCCGCATGCGTCTCAGTCTCAGTGTCTGACGGATTTTGTGTCCTTGGTCTCACGAGCCTGAGAGAGACAGGGGCTGCGAGAGTTTGTGTGACTTGCAGTGACTGTGGAATGTGAGGCCTCCTGGGGGCCGGCAGAGGGCCTGTTGCTGTCCAGGGCACAGCCTGGGAGCGGACCCTCCCGTGAGTGCGGGAAAGAAGGGAGGACAGACAGCTGGATCCCAGGGACCTTTGGCTTTGATTGTGACCCAGAGGACACGTTTCTGAACAGGGTAGAGTGAATATTGTGCGTTTGTTTTTGTTTTTGCTTTTTGATTCCTTATTTGGGGGCCACACCAGTGATGCTAATGGAACCAGGGTTGGCCGCATCCCCAGCAAGCACCCTGCCCACTGTACGACAGCTCGGGTCCCTCCAGAGTATCCTGCGACAGTCATTCTCTATTTCTGAATGAAACAAAGCAGAGGTCAGAGCCATAGTACAGCACATAAGGCACTTGCCTTGCATGCCACCAACCTGGGCTCAACCCCCAGCACCACATATGGTCCCCGGAGCCCCACCAGGAGGGATCCCCGAGCTCAGAGCCAGGAGTAAGCCCTGAGCCCCTGAACAAAACAGACAAAACCAGAGGACAGTGGAAAATGAAATCAAGCAGACACAGTGTCTAGATTCTAGCAGAAAGACTTCTAGAATGTGTATCTGCCCATACTTAGAGATTTTTACACTGTGATCTGTCCCAGGTCACAGCCCGTTTCCTCTATTAAGAAACCTGTGGGAATAACACAGCCCAAAAGACAAGAGAAAGAAAGCAGGACGTTCTTCAGCAGGAAGTTTGCCTCTGGATTGGGGTGGGTGGGGAGGCTGGGGAAGGCAAGGTGCCCTCTCTAGAGGCAGGGTGAGTGGGCGCAGGAGGTACACCCAGCACATTGGCGGAAGGAAGTACACACTGGGGAAGGGACTGGTGTTGGAACATTGGATGCCTGAAACTCGGTCATAAATAACTTTGTAATTCTGTAATCCACAGTGATTAAAAACTAAAAAAATAAAATAAAATAAGATACCTGTGGGAATCTACAGGCCAGCTCTCTTTCGCTACTGTTCTGGGGCACCGGCAGCTACTGATGGGCTGACCTGGTGGGGGGTCCCACCCTCCTCGGAGCCCGAGCTCCCCATGTCAGCCTTCAGTATGGCGCCGCGTCCTTCTGAGATGACCCGATCTCAAACTCCAGCTCCTGGAAGCACGTTCGATCGCCCGGGGTTAAGGAATTTCCCTCAAAGTGTCCGATGGCTTATGTGACTCCCAGACTTCAGGAAAAGTTGATCGGCATGCGGACAGCCGCCAGGCCAGCGCAGAGAGCTGGCCAGCTGGGCCTGCCTCCCCCACCGGGCGCACTCCCAGTAAGTGCCGAGCTGGAGCAGTGAAGGGCGGCTGCCGGGCGGGCATGCACCAGGCCAGGTCCAGCCCCATGCCAGGGGTTTGGACAGAGAACACGCGCAGATCAGTCTGGACAGGGCCGCCCGCGTGCGAGCCAGGCACCCACCCTGGCCAGGCTTTGTCTTGTGTCTGCTTTTTCTGTGCCGTTTTTCAGAAGCGTTTCCTGAGCCTGCTCTGCGTGTTACTCCTCACCAGACCCTCAGTCTGTGCCTCCGCTGCCCCAGAGGCCAGGCCCCCACCTTGGAGCAGCCCCGGGCCCACCTGCGCCTGCACCCAGCGTCCGAGTGTGTGCCAGTCTCGAGTCTCCCTGGACCCTGACCTACTTTTCCGTTTGCCCGAGCAGGCTAAGCCTGGTAGCTCTGTCCAGGGGGCAGGGCCGGTGAGGAGCCTTCTGAGTGGTGCGGACAGCCGCTTCCTGGCCGCGTGCAGTTTCATGGTCTGCGCTCCCGTTTGCTGCGAGGCTGAGGGCTAAAGTCCTGCCCCGGAGGTGACTTGGGGATGGCCTGCGTGTGTCAGAGGAGGCCACTCTCCTCCCTCCTGCCCTCCAGTGAGTGATTGTTGGGGCCGGAGGCCAGACTTCCCGGGAACTTGAAGGTGCCACTGCTGCCTCTAGAAGGTCCCGGCCGCCTCCTCCTGGCTGTCCCCTCCCCAAGGCCTGGCGTCTCCAGGTGTGGCAGGAACAGACAGAGGAGAGCAGCCTGGCCCGAGGGGGGACGCCCAAACACAGAGCGGCTGGGCTAGAAGCTTAGAGCACAGAGATCTGAGCCTCCCTCACCAAGGCCAGTCTCCTGGCACCAGCCCAAACTCGCAGGGGCTGCGTCAGTCTGGGGGGATCCCTGAGCACCTCAGTCCTGGGCAGCCACTGCCAGTCAAGCTGTCTGTGAAGAGTCCAAGGAGGGACAGCAGGGCCTCACTGCAGCGAGCGCCCTGATCCCTTTGGCAAGAAAGGTTTGGGCCTGTCATGTTCCTTGAGAGCAGAGTCCAGGGGACACGGGGGCAGCTGAGACAGCTCTCTCTCGTCAGTGCCGCCTTGGAGCCTGCTGTAGAGAGGGAGGGCAGCAGCAGGGAGGACAGGCACTGGGCGGTCACTCGGGAAAGTCCAGCACCGTGCCCTGCTGGCAAGTTGCACAGGGGGAAGCCTGGCAGCTGTCGCCCGGGCCTCACTCTGACGGCGGAGAGACTTCTTGCTGCAGTCCCACACAGGGCCTGCCCCCACCTCTCCTGAGCCACTGAGGCTGTCCCCCCACTTATCCTGAGCCCCCGAGGGTGCCCCCCACCTCCCCTGAGCCCTCAAGGTTGCCCCACTCAGCGTCGTCCCATTTCTGCTCTTCACTCCCGAAGCTGTGATCTCCAGCCTGCTGCACTTCCCAGAAGCACCTGTCCTCTCGCTTCAAGGCCATCTTTCCCTTCCTTGTCCCTGCAGGCTGAGCACAGTCGCAGGGAGCACTCCCAGGGCTGAAGGAGCCCGACCAGCCGACCTTCCCAGGGACGGAGTCCGAGTCCATGGTCCCTGGGGGGCACCGACCAGCAGCTCCCACTGAGGCTGTACCCGCTAAGCTCTGTGCATGACTCAGTGGCCGGCCCCAGGCTGGTTTCTATAGATGTCTGTGTCCACACCCGATCACACACTGTCCCCCTCAGACAGTCTGTGGACTCAGCTTCATATTGTGCTGCTAAAGGCATTCTGCAGGGTTCCCTGAGCGGCTGGAACACAAGTTCCAGAGGTCAAAAACATAATGTGTCATAGCACGGGGCTGACCCTTCAGTCTTCAATCCAGATGTGGCGGTCATTTCTATTTTGGAAATTCCTTGCTGGCCAAAAGACATCGTTGTAAATGCACTTCAGAACAAACGTTCTAAGTTTCTCCATCCATTCCTTCATTGCTTATGTCATTATTTCCTTGAAAAGTGAAACCTTGGACTTTTAGAAGGGGAAACGGGGACTGTGACAAACGAATAAAGCCCAGATGAGCCCAGAGAGGCTGTGGGGTCCTTCTTGCGTGGCCGCAGAAGCTTGCTGAGGCTGAGGCTGAGGCGTCACATCCTGGACCCTTGTGGGACTCTGTCCGTGAGAGCCACCAGGTTGTCCGCCTCCCCCGAGAGATGCTGCTCAGAGAAACAGGCGGGGGGGGGGGTGGGGGGGTGGGCAAGGCACAGGTGTCCCCTTCCTTCTCCCAGGAGCAGTACTGGCTGCGGGGGCAGAAGAATCGTCTTCAGCAGGAGGGGATGTGGGGCCCCTGGGAAAGCTCTGTGGGGCCCAGGGACCATTCAGGGGCCTACCTTGAGGGCCCGAGGTGCTACTCGGCCCCAGCACCAGCCCAGTACTATTTGTGGTGCACTGTGTGTCCCAGAGAGCCTCCCAGCCAGGTGCGAAGGGCAGTGGGGAGCGGGGGAGAAAAGCTGCCTCTCAGTGCCCAGCAAGAGAATCACCACCGCAAGACGGTGTCCCCTCGAGAAGCAGAACTAAAACCCTCACGTTACTCCCTAGGCTCCTTGGAGGACAAAGGCAGGCAGCAATCAAAGGCGTCCATCTGTCCCTCAAAGCCTTTCGTTTCTTAACTAGGATGAAGAGAAATCATTTTTTGAGCTCCCTCGCCCAAGATCCAGACATTCATCCCAAACGACGTGGGGTCCCTCCAGGGCTGCCTGGCAGGAGGAGACACCCTTGGCTACTGACGGTCAAGAAGCGTCATTTGGGGAGAATCGTAGTCCTCACTTGTCCTCGTTCTCAATGTTTATGCCCTTTCAATGAACAAAAATTAACTCAGCAGATTGAGTTCGTATGGTGGATATTGGGATTTTCTAGCTGACTTGGGACTTGTAATTCAAACGATTTCCAAGCCGATTTGAAAATATCATGATTTTATTTTGTGGAAACATTTTCCTTGCCACAGAACCGCCTTCTGGTAGTCATTTCAGGGAAAATTGATCATGAGTCACCCCTGGGTCTGTAGAAGCTTTGCAGAAAGGTCCTTAAGAGACACTGCAGAGGGAAGCTGACTGGTGAGTGCAGTGAGGCTGGCCGGCACACTGACATTGTAAATAAAGTTTTATTGGCACACAGCCACTCTTGCTCCTTTCCATCTAGTCTATAATTGTAACTGGCATTACAACGTCTATGAATGGGCTGCAGGTCAGGGCGTTTGTCTAGAAGACGTTCTGGGTCATCCTTTAAGAAAAAGCAACTCCTCCTTTACAGAGTCCTTCATGTTTCCTGAACCCTCTCTGGAAACCCCTCACAGACACCCTGGGGCTCCAGGACCACTGGGCACGAGGAGATAGCCACCTTCCTGACTGTCACCCACACTCAGAATCTGGTGATGCAGCAGACGCTGAGGGGAAGGACCAAGCCCTTAGAGCAGAAATTTCTTCTTGACCATTGTTCGAAAGCCTTGTGACTGCACAAGGGATGCGGTGCGCAGACGCTCCCTCCAAGTCATTCAGTCCCTCCTCGCCCCATGCCCACTCCCCGCTCAGGGCCACGTCCACTCCAGGCAGTGTCAGTGTGTGTGAGGGTGTGAGTGTGTGTGCGTGTGTGTCCTTTTGCTATCTACACACAGAGACACACACAGACACAGACACAGATGCACAGACTCTCTCTCTATTTCTCTCTCTCTCTCACACACACACACACACACACACGCGCGCGCTCGCTCCTTGGCATTGCTGCTGGGCACACACCTTGCCTCGCCCAAAGGCATCTCTAAGGCTCCCATCCCAGTAATGGCCATCAGGCGTTTGCCTCGTCCTCATGGTGATGCTGTGAAACAGCCGCTCAGTCCCGTCAGCCTCTGTGTCAGACACTGTGCAGGAAGGATTCCCATCAGGTTCATGTTCCTCTTAGACCCTGCAGGCGGGGCCCTCCTGTCACCCCCTGGGGGAGTCCCCTTGGGGAGACCTAGAGAAATCTTCGGGGGCTCCTGAGGCTGCTTTCAGCCTACTGGGTTGGTTCTTCCGTGCTCTGTGTCTTCACACTCTCCCCCAAGTGCCAACAGACAGGCACCTGGCCCCTGCTGCCCTGCCTGAGATGTGACTCTCTCTGACACCAGCCAGGGCTCACACCTGAGGGGAAGGAGCTTCCAGCACAGAACACGGGCTGTGCAGTTGGAACTGAATTGTCCTTAAGAATCAAAGTTTAAAGCAGTGGCTGTGAAGTTGGCACCCACCCCTCAGCAGATGGGCAGCAGAGAAGCCGCAGCTCTGCTTCAAGCGGCCCATCCGGGGGGTGTCTACAGGGCAGGCCTCCGGGCAGCTGGCTCTGCGGGCGCCTGGTTTGGGCAGCCTCAGATCACCCATGATGCTGGACGGGCATGGAAAGAGATCATGCTCACTTCAAACATGGCGACAGCAAGGATTGGTGAGGGGCCATTATGGTGCCCTGAGATCTCTGTGCTGCCCTACAGTCAATAGCTACAGAGAGAGAGAGGGAGAGGGTAAGAGAGAGAGATCGAGAGAGGGAGAAAGAGAGAGGGAAAGACAGAGGGAGGGAGAGAGGGAGAGAGAGAGAAATGGAGAGAGAGAAAAAAGAGAGGGAGAGGGAGACAGGGGGAGAGAGAGAGAGAGAGAAAAGGAGGGGGGAGAGGGAAGAGAGAAAGGGAAAGAGAAAGGGAGCTTTTTGTTTGAATGTGGTCCCAGGGCGTGCTCCTATCTCCAGATGTACCCTATAACTGCTCCACTGGGCTCCCCGAGCTCACCCAGAGACTATAGCTGAAAGAGTTCCCATGGGGATGGGGAATGGCCGACCCATCCTGCCCACTTCCTTCTGGCTCCCTTCATCTCTTCTTCTCTTCTTCGTTGCCCAGAGTTATTGAGTGCCCATACAGGGAGAGCTGCACCTTGCTAAGAAATGGAGCAGGGCTGGAGCGATAGCACAGTGGGTATGGCATTTGCCTTGCATGTGGCTGACTCGGGTTCAATTCCCAGCATCCCATGTGGTCCCCCAAGCACCGCCAGGAGTGATTCCTGAGTGCAGAGCCAGGAGTAACCCCTGAGCATCGTCTGGGTGTGACCCAAAAAGCAAAAAAAAAAAAAATTCAACTAAAGTGTCATTGAACTCAAACAGAGAACAAACATTTTTCCAATAACTAATCCTAGATGATCAAATGTCCAGTCTGGAGGATAAGGTGATCCTTAACTACTTCCTAAAAGTTTTATTTATGTGGACTAAAAATCTAGATATGAAAACTAAAATGATCGATTGTAGAAGAAAACATAGCAATGTAGACCAGTGTTTCATGATGCTGAGGTGGTGAACATTTCTCAGGACCCCAAATCACTAACTATATAATTAAAACCATGTAAATCTAACTTTCATCAACAGTTAAATCTATTCATCAAAAGACACTACCAACCCTCGCCAAAATGGGTATAGAGGGGACTTTCCTCATTATACTCAGATGATACTACCAAGAAAGTAAAAAGGCCAGCCAGAGACTAGGAGAAATGTTCTCAATACACACGATCCTGTTGTTTGTCAATTGCCTCGAGCAGGCCCCAGTAATGTCTCCTTTGTCCTAGCCCCGAGATTTTTTAAAAAGTGCCATATTCAAGGCTCTTCCAAGGTTAGGAGAATGAGACCCATCATTGTTACCGGTATTTGGCATATTGGGTACGCCACGGGGAGTTTGCCAGACTCTGCCATGTGGCAGGTTACATTCGGAAGCCTGCCATTTTGTTCAAAGTAAGAATGAGATAATAAGGTGTCATTCCAGGAGCTGGGTTTTGTAGTCTCTGGGTCTTGGCCGTTGATGGGATCACATGGCACCAGGGGGCCAGTTGGTGGGTGTGACCCCTGACTACCAGAAGATGGAGGATCTGGGTGGAGGATGCTCAGCCCCGATCTGAGCAGGCTTAGAGATCTCAGCCCAAGGACCCGCATACCTTTGTTCCTCTGCCGCCGGTACAATACACACAATTGGCCAGAATATCGTGTCTGGGGCTGGAGGAGCTTAAAGAACTGGGGAACTTGCACTTCACGTGGGAGGCCCAGGCTCTGTCCCGGCACCACCACTGCATCCCACCAGCACCACTGGGCATGACCCCCTACACTGAGCATTCCCAGGGGTGACCCAAAACCCAAACCAAACAAAATCATCCCCAGGAAAGACACATTTCTACAAATCAATGGGATAAACGAAAATAAGCCATTTAAAAAAAAAGAAAAGAAAAAGAATGAGAGAGGAAAGGGGGGGCAGGGAAGGGAGAGGAAAAGGATAAAAGGAAAAGAAGGAAGGACGAAGGGAAGGTGGAGCAGGCGGGAGGAAAGGAGAAACGAAAGGAAGAAAGAGATGGGGACGTCGGGAAGAGGCGCCTCGCGGGAGCAGCTAGTTCCATGGCCAGGACGCACAGGTTCGGGCTTTGTTTCGTTTCATCTTGTTCGGGGACTGACGTGACTACGCTTGGGGTACCTTCTGGCTCCGCACTCAGGAGTCACGCCTGGTGGTGCTGGGGGCCCAGAGGCGGTGGCAGAAGTGGGACGGCTCAGCTGTGTGCAGGCAAGTGTCTCGCCTGTACTCACCATTCCACCCCCAGGCACGAATGTTGGTGGTTTCCCGCCACAGCTGTCCGTGACCTGCTCTCCTGCCCAGGACGCTGCTGTCCACTAGGTCCGCTGCTCGCACCCCTGCCCTGATAGAACCCAGACCCTAAAGTCCGCATGTGCCGGCCGCTGGGTGGACAGTTACCACTAATGCTTCTGCCATTCCAGGGTCTCATTGTTAAGCTCAATGACATATTTTTTTTTTCTCTGCTCCAAACTGAATTTTCTGTTCCTTCCTTCGTCCTCGCTCTCTGCCTTGGAATCCTGAGGGCACAGGAGAATACCTGCACAAATCCTGCCTTTCGCAACTGTTGTAGAAGCAAGAAGAGTTATTGCCACTCCACAAATTTCTCTGATTTCTTTTGTACCCAGTTCCCCAATTTTTAATTGATTTTCATTAGTTTACAAATTGTAGCCTTGGAGATGTTTATCTCGATGGACACCTACCCATGTTTGTCGGATTCTTGGCACCCAGCACTAAAGTTTGGGTGCTGCCCTTCCACCAAAAGACCCCGTTTCCGTTCCTCATCCCCAGCCCCCTGCTTGCCTGGAGGACTCAGTGAGCCTGGCAAGTGAGTCCCTCTGCCGTGCGTCTCCCTAAGCAGACCTCTTTGCACCTCTTTGCATCCCTCTGATGCCCTCTCCCGTGGGTGCTCCCAGACCCCCTCCACGCCTCTGTGTGTGGGGTAAGAATGGCTCCAAGTACCCGAGTGGCAGTGCTCAGCACTCGGGGAGCGGGGGGGGGGGGGTAGGCAGCACAATGCTTACCGCCCTGGTCCAGGAGGAGTGAGCC
The DNA here is from genome assembly GCF_029834395.1 of Sorex fumeus. NCBI lineage: Eukaryota > Metazoa > Chordata > Mammalia > Eulipotyphla > Soricidae > Sorex > Sorex fumeus. The sequence goes on along the minus strand of NW_026606090.1, from coordinate 33,911,608 downwards.
AAAGGTGCATAAACACAGTGGGAGAAGAGCAAGCCTCAGGAGGGAGGTGGCAGGTTGGGTCCTGAGGACAGTTAGGCTAAGTTTCATCACAAAAGAATCACAGGGGTCACACAGAGAGGGGACACCTGGGCAGTCAAACGGGAGGAGATGGAGGTGGACGGGATAGCCGTGGGCCGGGGATGAATCTCTAAGGGACAGTTTCCGGTTTGCAGCTGACCGAGTTCTAGTTTGGCGGGCATCGTAGCTGTGCCACAGTGGGCCCCGTGCCAGGAAAAAAGACTTCAAAAGGGTCAAACTTCTGCCAGAAAAATATGCAGTGGGGAAGGCACTTGGCTGGTGCAGGGCCAAGGAAGCCACACTTGGTCCTCTAAGTCCAGCCTGCAGTGACCTGAGGGTAGAGGCAAGTGTGGCCTGAGCATCACTGGGTGTGACCCCAGGGCAAACAGTGGAAGTGCAGCTTTGCCGTGCTGTGCTCCTCACCATCGCTTTCCTGGGAAGCCCCTCAGCAGTGCTCGAGAGGGGCCGTCATCACTGCTCCCGCCCCGGGCCAGCGGCCCCTGTCAGGGCAGCGGATGGGACAGGCGACCTACAGGTGGCACCTGAGCCGGGCACACTTGAGGAAATGTGCCTGGCCACTGTCTCCCAGAAACCCAACCCCATTTTTGTTGCTTCTTGGGGACCTGGAGTGATAGCACAGCGGTAGGGCGTTCGCCTTGCACGCAGCCAACATGGCCGACCGGAGTTCGATTCCTCCGCCCCTCTCGGAGAGCCCGGCAAGCTACCGAGAGTATCTTGCCCGCACAGCAGAGCCTGGCAAGCTCCCCGGACGTATTCGATATGCCAGACACAGTAACAACAAAGTCTCCAAAGGAGACGTTACTGGGCCCGCTCGAGCAAATCGACGATCAACGGGAGGGCCTTTACCTTTACCTTTACCTTTTATAAAATAGTTCACAATATTTGACTACATTTAATTATTTGAAGACCAATCCCACCACCATGACACCTTCCCACCACCATCTTTCGTGTGTTTCCACACCAAATCCCAACTCCTGCCCCAAAGCAGAACCAAAATCATTCCCTTTGTATTGTTTGTTTGTTTGTTTGTTTGAACAATCCGCTGAAAATGCTCCAAAGATTGAAGATCGTTGTATTTCGCCCAGGGACCAGTGAGCCCTTCTCTAAGAGATTAATGATATGTTGTTAAGGGTTGAGCCTTGACACAAGGTTTTTTAAGTTAAAATGGGGTCAGAGGGATAGTACAGGGGAGGGGTTTGCCTTATATGAGCCAGTTTCTCCTGAGCCCGATGCTACTCATGGGGTCTTAAGAACCTCCAGGTCCCTCCTGAGCACAGAGCCAGGAGTAGCCCCTGAGCACCACCACGCACCCTTCTCCTCTCAATGAAGAGAGAGTGTGGGAGACAGAGATGGTGGGAGCGCCCAGAGGAGACAGATGATCTGGGGCAGGTGCTACAGGGACTAGAGCCCCCACCCTCCCGTCACACAGGCAGTGATACACGGGTTCGGACGGGATTCAGCTGGCAGGGTCGGGAGAGTCGGGGACCTGAGCCGAGCTGACGGTCGCCTCCCGGGGCTGGGGAAGTGAGCAAGGAAAGGAGATCTGAACCCGCGACGACCACGAGGGTGAAGAACAGCCCTGCACCACCTGTAGATCTCTCAGGTTTGATTAAGCCCCCTCGTCCTTCGGGAAGGGTTCTGGACCTCGAGACAGTTCCATGGGTCTGGCTGGCGCTGTTCTCTGCACTCCCGGGACACAGTGCCTGACTCGGGGCCATAGACCTGGGGCAGAGCCTTGTTACGTGGCTCAGCACTGCGCTTCTCACCTCTTAAGACCGAACAGATGAAATCTGGAGAACGTTAAGCAGATGCCCTTTCGCAGATGTGTTAGCCCACTCCCATTGCCAGGCGAGTCCCAAACTGTTGCGTGCCGTTCTTACAGATTCTGCTGGGGGCTGGGGGTGGGGGGCTGTATTTCTGCATGGCCGGGGCTGCAGGATTTCTTTCCTCTTGGCTCGGCCCCCTGCCTGTGTATAGCAGACCCAAGTCACAAAACTGAATCATCTCAGAGGGACTTTTGTGGACGGCTCGTGCCAAACGTCCAGTTTGAGAAGAGGGGGCTGTGTGTTTGCGAAGTGTGCGTTGGCTCGGTCTCTGGTCCATGAGAAGAAGGCAGGGGGAGAGTGACTCAGACTCTCCCAGCCCCACCCTGAAGGTTGGCCACCCTTGCCTTCCCCTCTCTGGAGCCCTGACACCCCGAAGTGTGCCTGTACGGGCCGAGCAGGGCAGGACTGCCGCGTGGTCAGAGGATCTGACTTACTCTGTGGTACGTGGCAGAAGAGGAAATGGGATCAGGCAGAGAGAGACGCAGCCAGGCCCGGGAGGGCAGAGCAGCCAAGATTGAGGCTGTCTCCAGTGACTGTGGCTGCGAGAACATTCTGGACTGTGACTCAGTGTGGTCCGACTGTACCTCCACTCGCTTGAGAAATCTTAGTGCTCTCAGTGGCATTTTTCAGTCAGGGCCCATAAGATCCCCCTGAGGATCCCTGGCACATATCAAGGGAGCAGCAGGTGAAAATCACATGAACGGAGAATCACAGCCTGAGACTAGGGGATCAGCTGGGTGTGGGCATGGGAAGGAAATAAGAGGGGGGGACATCACTGAGAAACTGTTGAGAAACACTATCTTCTTCAGAGGACCTCAGGCCCCTCCTCTGAGGCATCCTCCAAGCACGTGTGTTTGAAAGAAGAGAGAAATTTCCTTGTGGCCTGTTCTGGGGTTCAAGGTTTGAGGTAAACAGATGCTTCATCAAGTGTTTCAAGACAGAAGAAGTTCTCAAAGTGTCATCTGGGGGTTGGGTGCCGATGGGGCCAGAGCATCCTCTAATAGTAGCAGTGGGCTTCACATTCATGGGTGCCCAGTGCTCTTCTCCTGAGCTTTCTGAATGTCTGGTTACTTCGTCATTCTAAACACGACGAGCACCTGCACATAGAGTATTTCTCAGCTGTTATGCAGGAGCGCTTCAGAGCCTCAGTAGGTTCTGGCCAGGGCTGTCAGTGGCTCGGAGGTAGAGCACATGCTTCACAAGGATAAGATTCTGCGTTCAGTCTCCCCAGCACCAATGCAAACAAAACTAAACAGCCTTCATTTTTGAGCATATAAAGAGTGACTGGGATCAAAAATCTTGAAAGCTCTGGCATGAGGCATACGATCCCGGTCAGGCCAAAATAGTGACAGCTAGAAAGGCTCGGGAGAAAGTTCTAGAAACAGACAGTGATCATATGTTCTTTTTTTTCACAGGAAAAACTGCATAGAAAATCTAATGGATGAAGATGAGAAAGACAGAGCGAAGAGGTAAGAAGGTGCCAGGCCGCTGCCCCCACAGTGCCCACCGTTTTCCTGGACTTGCTTGTCCTCAGTACAGCTCGAAGCCCTCCAGGACGGGCTGGGGTGGGTGGGAAGTGCCCTGGGACACCCCCAGTGGAATGTTCAGCACTCTGTTAGAAGTTCCCAGGCTTGTTTCCTTGACTTTTGTTCTTCATCTGAAGTTCCTCATTGTCCAGAACATGCCAAGTGGTGTTACTTTTAAAAATGCATCAGCCTGGGGCTTGGACCCCTCTCAGGGCCTCTCGTTGAGGCTTGCCCAGATCCGACACTCCGGCAAGACAGCCTGACTCGTGCAGGGCAGCTGGCTTCAGTCCTGGCTCTGTGACGAGGGTGTCTGGCTCTGGGTTCTTAGAGTCTTGCATGTTCCTACATTTTCAGCGACACCCTGTTGATCCCCAGCATCCCAGATGGTCCCCCGAGCACCGCCAGGACTAATTCCTGAGTGCAGAGTCAGGAGGAACCCCTGAGCACCACTGGGTGTGATCCAAAAGGCAAAAAAATTAAATAAATAAATAAATAATAACTAAGGATCTCCTCTCCTCCTGTGGAAGTTGAGCGCTTCCCAGCCACTTGGCTCGGTTCCTGGGCCAGCCCGAAGCTGCAGTCCATGACATACAGGCCTGAGCTGTGGAAACGCATGTTCGTGTTTGCTTATTGCACAGTTCTGAGCACCTCCTGCGTACCGGGAGGCGTCACAAAGGTAAAGATGCGTCTGATGTCGATTTCCCATGATTCACCTGGACATGGCACCTGTCCGGGGAGAGAAGGGTGAGAAAGGGGAGCACAAGCCCGGGGTGTCCAGTAGTAGGACAGGCCAGGAGCTGTGGCAGAAACCAGCAGGGATGTCTACCCCAAGCCCCTGTTAGGCAGACTTTGGCTCAGGCGCGAGACCAGCCACGGTCTGCCCTGACATTCTGTCCTGCCAGTGTCTGTGCCAGGTGGCCCGTCCTTGCCCACCCTCAGAGCTGCCCTCCTCCCCTCAACACCTTACAAGATCTGGGTGTGAGCTGCGGGTTTTTCCTCTCTGGGACCCCCAGAGGCCACCAGAAAGTGGCTCTCGGGGTGTCTGACTCTGTGCAGAGTCTGGAGCGAGAGGTGGAGGTGGGTGCAGCCATGCAGGTAACAGCCCCCGACAAGGCAGTGCCCGTGCTGAGGCGGGCACAGGGGTGGGTGTTCTTGCTCCAACACCATAAGAATCAACGATTAAAGCTCAACGCGGTGCCAGGATGAGCCGTGAGGAATGAAAAGCCCATAACCAGGAGGCTGGGACAGTCAGAGCTGAGATCTCACCCCGGGTGCATGACACTCTCAGCTCTTCTCACTCGTGTGATCAAAAACGTTCTGTGATGAAGATTTAAACAACCCTTCGGGGGCGGGGGGTTGGGGGGACAGGTAGTCCAATGGGAAGGGTTTTCTCTGCACAGGCCAACCAGAGGTCAATCCCCATATGGTGCCCCAGACCCACCAGGAGTGATCCCTAAGCACAGAGCCTCAAGTAAGCCCTGAGCACTGCCAGATTTAGTCCCACAGTAACCAAAGCAACAAAAGTATCCTGGTCTAAAGAGCAGCCCAGTTTATTCTGAAGCAACGCCTTGCTGGGCCTTGGGGACCCTGGTCCCTATTGCAGGGCTTCAGGGCTGCTAATCCCCAGCAGCAGTGACCGTCTTGCCCTCCCACCGGTACGCTGACTTCCAGTTCCAGCTGGCATGCTTGGCCGCTTGCTTTTTTCCTCAGAAGCAGCAGACGGGGCTGGAGGCAGGACAAGCCACCGTCCTCGCTGGCCCTGGGCTTGCTGTTGACTCTCCACAAGCCTCTTTGTTTCTCCAAGGTCCAGCTGTCTTGCCCACCTCTTCCCCTTTCTCTGTCTACTTTGGAAGTTAACCCCAAAACTTAGCAAAGGGTCCTTTCTAGATTGTACTGGGGACTGAAGAGCTGTCCAGTGGCTCAGACACTTGCCTTGCTCGTGGCTGACCCAAGTTTGATGCCTGGCATCATGCATGATCCCCTGCGCCCTGCCAGGAGTGATCCCTGAGCACTGCCAAGCGTGGCCAAAAAACAAATAAGTAGCTACGAAATGAAATAGAATGAAAGCATCCCTCCCTAGCTGCGTGAGGATGTGTTGCAGTGGTGCGACGTCCACTGGGCAGTGTTGAGGAGGACATTGCAGGGGCCAATGTCCCCCAACACCATTTGTCCCCCCAGCTGCCATAGCGTCTCTTCCCCACCCTTCTGAGCTGAGTGTCGCTGTCCACAGGGGAGGGAACCAGCCACACTCGCCAGCTCTAGTAAGGCAGGAGGTTAAGTCTTGGCTTCAGAACCTGAGGTCAGTTCTTATCCCCCAGACCAAGACAAAAACCTCTTCCAGTGTCAACTACAGTCGACGCTGGAACAACATGCACTGCTTCGACCCCACAAAATAGGGAAAAGTAGGATTTTTTTTCCTGTCCTCGGGTTTGATATTCACGGATCAGTCAGCTTCAGAAGCAAGAGCAGAGATGACAGTGGTCTGCGTCAGACCTGTGGTCCTTAAATTGCAGTCATGGGCTTGAGTGCTTGGTGCCCCTCCCCACACACACACACTGTTTAAAGATCGACTGTTGTTTAACTCAGGTCGGGCCCTGGTGTGTGTGACTTCGGGGCCTGCAAGACATTCACTTTGGCTGTCATCATTCTTAATATTATCCCTCAGCCCCAAGTCCCCAAAGGTAGCTCTCTCTACTACAGTGTTTACCATGAAATCCAGAAAGGAGAAATATGTTTGGGTTCTACCATATGCAAAATTGATCAAGTGCTCACAGTTGAAAGGAATCCTGGCTAACTGTTCTTAGAAATCCATCAGATTTTATGCAGTTACTTGCTGTTTATTTCCTCCCATTTGCTGGAGCTGCCAGCGCGCACATACCCCGGCGATCTGGACACTTCCTGCACAAATGCGGTTCCATGAGTCTGAGCCCTTCACTCCTCGTCTATTTTTTTTTAATTATTTATTTATTTATTGAATCACTGTGGGAAAAGTTACAGAGCTTTCAGGTTTAGGTCTCAGTCATGTAAATATCAAACACATTTCCCTTTACCAATACTTATTTTTAACCGTGAACCCCAATAGAACCCCACCTCCCACCCCTCCCAATTCCTGTGAGGCAGATGAGTTCTAGTTAACACTCTATCTACTTTGACTAGATTCATTGTTTCGATAAAAGATGCACCATTATTATTTAGAGTTTACGACCCCCCCCCCAATCAGACATGCTGAAAAAGCGTTGTGAAATGATTTGCTTTCTACAGCTGGGTTTTAAGAATTAAAAATTGGATTTCTGCTATTTTACTTATTAACCCTGGAAGTATTTCTATTAAAAGTTAGATAGTTAAGAGATTGGTTTCAGTGCTCTGGAGTCGTGGCCGTGGCGAAGAGCTGCTCGTGGGGGGCAGCTCGCGACCTCGGTCGGGCGTGAAGGACGGACCAGAACGCCCCCCTTCCCATGAGATCCCTGCCGCCCCCACCTGCGGCTCAAACCTGCTGTCCACAAGGTTCCGTGCGGCCGCCATTTTTCTTTCCAGAGAGGAGAGGGCAAATTCACTCCCCGTCTTGCTAGCAGATACAAATACAGGTTTGGATTCGGTCAGACCCGGGAGTCTTCGCACAGATGTTAGGAGGGATAATGCAGCATTCCTCATAATGGCTGGGAGAAAACAAGGACATTTATCCATAAACACAACCCTCAGATCCGTGTCTTTTCGAAGCGTCGATTTCGGAGGTTTTAAGGGTCACTCTGAGAGGCCCCTGCTGTGATCCCTCCCAGAGGCTGGCCGTGGGCTGTTTTCACTTACCTGAGAGTTTGGATGGATTAGAAATGTTTACCTTTAAGGTCACGTCTCCAGAAAGCATGTGCTCTTTGGCTCGGTTTCCAAAGCTCAGGGCACTCAAGGTTTATTTGGATTATTTGATCAAACTAGGACACAGTTCCACTTCCTTCTGTGAGTTTCCACATAAATCTAGGCAGTAGCGATTGCCTGCCTGCTGGCTGTTCAGAACTGCATGCTGCTAATGCTGTTGCGTGTGTGTGTGTGTGTGTGTGTGTGTGTGTGTGTGTGTTTTCTTAAGAGATGATGTTAAACACAGTCCTTATACTCAAAAGGAAACAATCTGATTGAGACATTTGGAATTCCTAGATAATGAGTCTCACTGTTTACCATTTTGTGCTCCAGTTATAAGTGTGACTTTCTAATTCTGATGTGATAGAGGTGTGTGTGTGTGTGTGTGTGTGTGTGTGTGTGTGTGTGTCCGCGCATGCAGAGGACTGCCTTTGATCTTGTTCACCACCTTTTTTTCAATTGAATCACTGTAAGATACAGTTACAAAGCTTTGGTTTTCAGATTTCAGTCATACAATGCACCAACACCCATCCCTCCACTAGTGCACATTTCCCACCACCAGTGTCCCCAGATTTCGTCCTGCCCACCCCCCACCTGCCTCTATGGGGCAGGCACTTCTCTCTCTCTCTCTCTCTCTCTCTCTCTCTCTCTCTCTCTCTCTCTCTCTCTCGGCATTATGGTTTGCAAGACGGATACTGAGAGGCCATCATGTTTTCTTTGCCCACTTTCAGCACACATCTCCCATCACGAGCGATCCCTCCAACCATCTTTGTCATAATGGTTCCTTCTCTATCACAGCTGTCCTCTTCCCCAGCCCTTGAAGCAGGCTTACAACCATGGACCATTCATGCTGGCCCTTGTTTCTACTGTCCTTGGGTGTTAGGCTCATACTTTGCTTGTTTTTTTTTTAATTCTATCCCACAAATGAGTGCAGTCATTCTATGTCTGTTCCTCTCTTTCTGACTCATTTCATTTAGCATGACACTCTCCATGACCATCCATTTATAAGAAAATTTCACGACTGTCACTGTCACTGCCCTCCCATTGTTCATTGATTTGCTTGAGTGGGCCCAGTAACATTGTAAGACTTGTTGTTACTGTGTTTGGCATATCGAATATGTCACAGGTAGCTTGCCAGGCTTTCCCACGCAGGAGCAATACTCTCGGTAGCTTGCCAAGCTCTCCGAGAAGGGCAGAGGAATTGAAGGCAGAGGAATCAAACTTGAATTGGCCAAGTCGGCCATATGCAAGGCAAATGTCCTACCTGCTGTGCTGTCGCTCCAGCCCAAGAAAATTTCATGATTATTTTTTTTTTCTAACAGCTGTAGAGCATTCCATTGTGTAGATGTACCATGGTTTAACCAGTTGTCTGTTCTTGGGCATGCGGGTGTTTTCCAGATTCTGTCTATAGTGAATAGTGCTGCAGTGAACATGGCAGTGCAAATGGTGTTATGATGTGTGTTTTTGTACCCTAGGGGTATGTTACCAGAAGTGATACTGCTGGGTCAAATGGGAGCTCAATTTCTAGTTTTTTGAGGAATGTCCATACTGTTTTCCAAAAAGGCTGGACCAGTCGGCATTCCCACCAACAATGAAGGAGAGGCCCTTTCTCCCCGCATCCGCACCAGCACTGGTTGTTCTTATTCTTTTGGATGTGTGCCAGTCTCTGTGGTGTGAGATGATATCTCATTGTTGTCTTTAATTGTAACTCCTTGATATTTAGTGATGTAGAGCATTTTTTTTTGCTTTTTGAAATTTTATTAAATTTTGTTCAGCAAGCTTTAGCCAAAGGAACGTCTTGTACAGAAGCCCCGATGCCCCGTCCCCATGTCACCACCTGGCCTGTTCAGGAAGTGTCCATGGTTTGAACTAACTGTCTCTTCCACCACCTCAATCTCCAGGGGAGTGACTTTCTAAGTGAGGACAGCGGTGGTCCCTTTCTCACACCTATATCGGCCAAACCTGGTCCCCTTCTTGTTAGGCATGGAATAGGGGCGCAGGAAGTCCAGCTTGATCTTGCTGATGACGCAGAGGTCGGTGTTGCTCCCTGAGCCCAGGTTGTTGAAATTGCCGGCTGAGATGGCCTCGCTCACCAGCTTCTTGGCTTCCTCCTCCTCTATATCTGACCTAAACTTGTCTTCAAAGACGGCCATTGCTGCCAAGGAGCCAGAACCCATCGTGGCATAAGGCAACTTATCAGTTGATCCGTGAGGATAGGTGCTGTAGAGGTGAAGTCCAGTAACAGCTACTCCCCGTAAAACTAGGGAAACACCAAGGTAATCTTGATACCTGAAAACCATCTGCTTCAGCATCCGATTGGCCGTCACAACTCTGGGGAGGTGGCCAGTGGAGAGGGAGTGGGGCTCCAAGTCGGAAGAAATGAGCTGGGTCGCCATGTCTGTGTCTGCAGCTGTCCCAGCACCACAGCAGTAAATGTTAGGTGCTATGAAGTGGATTTTTGAACAGTTCTTGTCAGCAACAACCATCCCTTCAGTTGCTCTTGTATCTGCTCCAAGAACAATGCCATCCTTGTAGACCACGCCCACAATGGCCGTGCCTGTTTTCTGGACCGTGGGGAGCTTGTATCCTTTCTTGGCAAAGTCGGCTTCCAAGACGGCATTTCTGCGGCAATTATCGAAAGAGAAACCTCCAACGGGGGGCTGGTACACTGAAACAGCCGCCATTTTCCCAAGTAAGAACTTCCGATGTAGAGCATTTTCTCATGTGCCTTTTGGCCATTTGTATTTCTTCTTTGAGGAAGCTTCTATTTACTTATTCTCCCCATTTTTTGATGGGGTTGGAGGATTTTTTTTTCTTATAAAGCTCCATCAGTGCCTTGTATATCTTTGATATTAAACCCTTACCAGAAGGTGAATAACCTTTTCCGTTCCATGGTCTGTCTCTGTATCTTGGTCACTGTTTCTTTTGCAGAAGCTTCTTCGTTTAATGTAGTTTCATTTGTTTAATCTTTGCTTTCACTTACTTGGTCGGCGGTGTTTCATCTATGCAGATGCCTTTAGCTTCAATGTCATGGAGAGTTCTGCCAACATTGTACTCCATGTACCTTAAGGACTCAGGGTGGAGTAATAGCACAGCGGGTAGGGCGTTTGCCTTGCACACGGCCAACCGGGTTCCATTCCTCCCCTCTAGGACAGCCCGGCAAGCTGCCGAAGTATCCCGCCCTCACAGCAGAGCCTGGCAAGCTCCCCGTGGTGTATTCAAAATGCCAAAAACAGTAACAAGTCTCACAATGGAGACGTTACTGGTGTCCGCTCAAGTAAATTGATGAACAATGGGAGGACAGTGCTACAGTGCTACCTTAAGGATTCAGGTCTGGGGGACTGGAGCAATAAAATAGCTGGTAGGGCATTTGCCTTGCACACAGCCAACCTAGGTTCAATTCCCAGCATCCCATATGGTCCCCCGAGCACTGCCAGGAGTCATTTCTGAGTGTAGAGGCAGGAGTAAGCCCTGTGCATCGTCGAGTGTGACCCAAAAAGCAAAAAAAAAAAAAAATTAGGTCTGATATTGAGTAGGGTCTTTACTCCATTTTGATCTGATGTTTGTGCCTGGCATTAGACAGAGGTCTGAGTTCATTTGTTTGCAGGTAGCTGTTCAATTTTCCCAGAACCACTTGGTGAAGGGGCTTTCCTTGCTTCACTTTACATTTCTTGCTCCTTTGTCAAAGATTAAGTGATCGGATATTTGAGGGTCTGTGTCAGGGTATTCGAGCTCTGTTTCATTGGTCTGCAGGTCTGTCTCTATTCCTATAGGGCTCTCAACTTCCACTTTTTCTTCTGTAAACTGGGGGTGACATGTGTAGCTGCTTATTCCTAAGTGACTGCAGGAACTCAGTGCACTGTGCTTGGCCTCTGCACGGGACACGGGCTGCTGATTGGGACAGCCAAGCCACCAGAGCAGCGCTGCTGTCAGAGCATCTGACAGGCCCCCAGACCCTCCTCGACCAGGCTCTGCCCCACTGGCAGGTGAGAAACCTGAGGCTGTGGAAGTGCCGGCTGGCCAGCAAGTGACCAGTACCCTGCTTCCTTGGGTACTGAGGCCTGGGCTCCTGGATCTCCTCAAGACGCTCAGTGGGTGGGAGCCGCCCCTTCTGAGGTGCCTCTCCACGATGTCAGCCAGAGAGTACTCACAGGAGTCCCCGCTTCCCACTTTCTAGAGCCATTTCCATTCCTTCTGCAGTCTTGTGAGATACAGCTTACCCCTTTCTGAACAGAACTGAGCACAAGGAAGTGCTCTCTTACTCAGGGGAGACGAGCTTTTGTGTTAGATTCTGCCTGTACCCTGCTGTAGAATAAGTGGCATCCACGCTTCATTAAATTTTCATTGTCTCTTAGTCCATGTACCTTAAGGACTCAGGGTGGAGTAATAGCACAGCGGGTGGGGCGTTTGCCTTGCACACGGCCAACCGGGCTCCATTCTTCCCCTCTCTTACTGCCCAGAGTTCTGTTCTCAGAATCCACACACTGGTTTGGTTTGGGAGCCACACCCATAATGTCCAGGGGTTACTCCTGGCCCTGCACTCGGGAATTGCTGCCAGTCCTAAGGGGACTCTTTGGGGTGTCAGGGGATGGAGGTGGGTCAGCCATATGCAAGGCATGCACCCTACTCACGGTGCTATCACTCTGACCCCTCAGAATCCCACACATTTTTGTTGAGGGTGATGAGATGGATGTTGAGTTTGGGGACTTTTGTTAATAAGAGCTGAGTGTCAGGCAGGAGTGACTGATTCTTGGGGTTCTCTAGAGAGTGAACCCTGTTCTGGAATAGAAGATAAACAACTTTATTGTTTTGTAACCCTAGTCCTAAGTTTCAACACTTCAGAGTGACTCAGGCAAGGGTGGGAAATTAGAGCCAGTGAAGGAGAAGCTTGACTGTGTTGCTCAGACGCGAAGGCAGAGCCGGGCATTAGCCACATAGAACCCGCCCCTGCCCCCACGACCAGCCCCACTCACCCCAGGCCTGTTGGAGTTTGTAGGCAAATAAGTGCAGTGGGCCCCGAGTGATGTCACGTCATTATAATGTTGATAGAAAAAACAAAAGCCTTACCCATGTGTGGCAAAGGGCACTATTTGGAGACCCGCTTTCATTCTGTCATTTCACTCCAAGTTGAAGTTCCAAGATCCTATGGAAGGGAGAGCAAACGGGAAGCACACGGGACACCCCTGTCCCCAGTGGCCCGGGAGGCAGACAGGTGCTCCTGAAAGAGGGGGAGAAAGCGCAAGGCCTGCGTACTGCACCCTGAGCACAGCCGGCAATGAGAGAAGTCCTGCTTCTCTTCCTGCTGCTGTTTTGTGGACAGTAATATCATTCAGATCCAGTGCTGACCTCGTTTAATTGCTGCTCTGGATGTGAGCTCTGAAGATCTGGAAGGAAGGATGCCTGCCTCTACAGTTCCAGCCTGCTTGAAGCCACATGCATGCCACAGGGGGCCACAACCCGGAGACAGTTCCACCAACATGACTGTGATTTTTCTTTCATACACTGAGTTTTATGGGCATCCTGGTAAACACCAGCACCGGGTGGGACAAGGATGTAAAACATATTCTGTGGCGTCCCCTGAGTTGCATCTGGGATGAAGGTAGCAGCAGGCATTGGGGGAAGAGCAGAGAGGTAACAAGTGCCCAATTCGCTTGTGCCACCCTGTCATTGCAGGTGACTGACTCCGCATGCAAACAAAGGGAACTGTGGGGCTGACTTTGCAGGCGGACGCTGGGCGAGCAGCAGAGACCAGCATCTTGGAAAGGGGCCCCCACCCTGAAGGGTCTTGGGGTTGGCCAAAACGATGTCAGAGAAGCGGGGGGCGGGGAGGGACTCAAAACTATGTTGCTCTCTTTGCTCAAAGAGACCTAGAACCTCTCTGAGAGTTCTGAGGCAACGTGCAGTTTATTAAACACTCTTTTGAGAATTTCAACGAATCCTAAACTGAACAGATACCAGCAGAAACCATCATCTGGTAACGCCGCCGTACTTTGGAGGGCGCCGTGGCTTCAGGTGTGGCGACCATTCGAGGGCTTGTGCACCCACGTCGCCTTCATGCAGGGCTGTTAGGGAAGATCCCAAGGAACCGGCCTCCCAGCTGGGCACTGGCAGTCTCTGATGGGTCTGGGCCCAGAGGAGAGATGGCCCTTACATCTGGGGTGGGAAGGGCAGCCTGAGCCCCCGCAGTGCTCTGCCAGGTCTCTGCAGGAGAGAACAGTCCGAGCTCCTGGGGGTCACCATGCGTGGGAGGCACCTCTTGTTCCATAGGAGATGCCCTTGCTGCCCCCTGTGCCGGGTGCAGGAAATGTTCTGAGCACTGAGCTCAAGATGCCGCCGCCCCACCCCAGCCCCCACTGTGCCGGGCACTGCCCGAGATCTGGGGCTGAGGTGGCACAGCCCAAGCACGGAGCCAGGCCCGCTGAGGAAGTTGCCTCCCTGGCATTAAACAGATCTTGCCTTAGGCCAGTCTCCACAGCAGATGCTGGGAAGCACCCGACCAGGGCACACCTCCCCTCACAAGCTTGAAAAGTGCCAGCAACTCTCTCTTCTCCCCTTGGGTGTATTCCAGGGCTCCTTAACACATTACTGGTGCGAAGACTGAAATTAGCAAATTAAAAATATGTTCAATTTGATAAGATTCTGCATTTTAAAATGTCTGGGATGGGCTGGAGCGATAGCACAGCAGGTAGGACGCGGCCGCCTTGCACGCGGCCGACCCAGATTCGATTCCCAGCATCCCATATGGTCCCCCGAGCACCACCAGGAGTAATTCCTGAGTGCAAAGCCAGGAGTTACCCTGCACATTGCCAGGTGTGACCAAAAAAAAAAATGTCTAGGAAAATACTGAAAAACAAAATCCTTCTCCAGCTATGATCTTTCCCATTTCTTCACGATTTCCTGTGGAGGCTCTTTGCCTGGTGCCTTCTTATGCAGTAGGAATTTCACCTTTATTCCCACTGTTTGAGCACATTTTCTTAAAGATAAAAATACCAACATAGAAAGATAGAAACATAGAAAAATACTTAAATTTTCAAAGAGTTAGGCAAAGATAATTTATAATCAGTCTACCTGGAGACTTCTACGAATATTTTCATCCAGTTTTCATAAATTCCCATCGAATCGCAGCAGAAATTCTCTTATGAACCTTGTTAGTGTGATTGATCAGACCCCCATGCGTCATGACAACTCACCCTAGTTTTGGACAGAACCGCCTGACTCTAGAGGATGGTGGAAGTCTGTATCCCTCCCTGGGTCTGGCCTTTCCAGCCCTGGGCAGTGAGCTCTGGCTTGGCGTTTCTCAGTCCCACAGGAGTTTGGGTCCCTTAGATAGTCGTCCACTTCAGGCTCTGGAGACTGAACAAAGCTTCAGCCTTGAGGCTGAGATGGGTCCCGGAGCCGCCCAGCTCTCAGCGCTGCCCGATGGCCTGCCACCACACCGTCCGGGCGCAGCTCTTACCAGGCCATCTGTTTGGCCAAGAATTACCGGGAATAACCCCCAACCCCCTGAGCACTGCTTAGGAATTTAAAAGGAAGGAAGAAAGAAAGAAAGGAAGAAAGAAAGAAAGAAAGAAAGAAAGAAAGAAAGAAAGAAAGAAAACAGAGCATAAGATTGACTCCTGATAAGACCTCACAAATGGGCTCACTTTGCTGGACAGTGGCCTTGCCAGTGGGATACCCGCTTCCTAGAGTCACTCAGCCCCAACGGGTGTGTGGATCCAGGAGAGACGAGGCTGGGCCCTTGATGCGTGTTTATTTCCGAAAGCAACTACCGTGGGTCATCACTGCCATAACAGATAATCCTCTGTGGGATTAAAGCAAAGACATTTCTATGGCCAGGGAAAACAGGGGCCAGGAGGACTGGTCAGTGGTTGGAACTAAGCACAAGAGTGTATAGGGCTGAGGGTAGGTCAGATAGAGAAGAGACCAGTGACAATAGTAGCTGGGAATGATCACACTAGACAAGATCTGAGGGTTAAAAGTAGGTAAGGGATATTCTTGCTTGATATTGTCAGTATCAATACTGCAAATCACGATGCCCAAAGGGGGAGGGAGAGAAAGAGAGAAAGAGAGAAGGAGAGAGAGAGACAGAGACAGAGACAGAGACAGAGACAGAGACAGAGACAGAGAGAGAAGGAAAGCACCTGCCATAGAGGTGGGCAGGGGCTGGGAGGTGGACGGGGTGAGGGAACCCAAGGACACTGGTGCTGGGGAATGTGCACTGGTGAAGGGACAGGGACAGGTGTTGGAACACTGTATGACTGAAGCCTAATCAGGAACAGCTTTGTAAGTGTCTATCTCACAGTGATTCAATTAAAAAGTTTTTAAAAAAAAAAAAGCAAAGAAATTTCTTTTCCCATGGACCTTCCGGGCAGGAGCTGGTCAGCAGGTACGGTTCTGATGGAGGCTGGAGCCCCTGAGGGCTGCTTGTTCTAGGCTGGCCATGGCGATGTGTTGCTTCTCGTTGACTGGACCCCCTGTGGTCTCTTCAGGCAGGCACGTGGTAAGAGAGAGAAGGCCTGTTTATTGATCCGTGTTTATTTCCCAAAGGCCACTGTCCAGCAAAGTGAGCCCGTCTGTGAGGACTTAGCACTCCCGTGTCCATGCCCGAGGCAGAGGCCAGCAGAGACCCGGCTGGGACCTCGTGGAGAGGACTCGGGCCGTGGGCAGCGGCACCTTCACTTCCCATTGCAGAAGCAGGATGAGCACTGACCTGGGTATCTGCCTCCTTCACTCCCCACCCCCACCCTCAACGACTGCGCAACTGCACATGACGAAACTCGCCTCTGAGACCCCTCAGAGTCTCCCTGCAGCGAACTCTGCGTGCTTCATGCCCACTCATTCTTTGGTTTGCTTGTTTGGGGGCCACATCTGACTGCACTCAGGCTTCCCCCTGGCTCTGCACTCAGAAATCACTGCACGCCGGATTGAAACTGGGGACACTGTGCAGGCGGGTGCCCCACCCACTGTGCTCTCCAGCCCCACACAGACACGTTCTCCGTCAGTGTTCTCGGAAGCAAGGGACACCTCTGGCTTCTTCCATCACCACCTTGCTCTGCTCTCTCACTTTATTGGAAGTGTTGGATTTCATTGGGTTTCACCCCATGTGGCGAGTGTGTTTGATTCAGAAGTGTCTTGTATTTCTCCTACATCTAGTCGCGCAGTTAACAGTTTCTCTATTTTTTTTATTTTTATTAGTGAAACACCATGACGTACAGTTGTAGACTTACAAATGTTTGTGCTTGGGTTTCAGTTATACAATGATCGAGTACCCATCCCTCCACCAGTGCCCGTCCTCCACCACCAATGGTCCCAGTATCCCTTCCACCCCCCCATCCCCCATCCCACCCTGCCTCTGTGGCAGGGCACTCCCTTTTGTTCTCTCTCTCCTTTTGGGTGCTGTGGTTTGCAAAAGAGGCATTGAGTGGCAATCGTGTTCGGTCTATAAGTCTACTTTCAGTGTGCATACTCCCATCCTGGGCGGATCTTCCCAGCACCCTTTATTTGGTGCTCCCTTCTCTATCTGAGCTGCCTTTACCCCTAGAGTGTGCGGCTGGCCTCCAAGCCATGGAGTAAACCTCCTGATATTTATCTCAGCTATTCTTGAGTGTTAGTCTCCTATTCTGTTGCTTTATGTTCCCCAGATGGATGCAATCT
Source organism: Sorex fumeus (assembly GCF_029834395.1). Taxonomy (NCBI): domain Eukaryota; kingdom Metazoa; phylum Chordata; class Mammalia; order Eulipotyphla; family Soricidae; genus Sorex; species Sorex fumeus. The sequence continues at coordinate 33,894,675 of NW_026606090.1, read as the reverse complement.
TTCTATGTCTGTCCCTCTCTTTCTGGCTCATTTCGCTTAGCATGACACTTTCCATGTAGTACCACTTGTATATTACTCTATCTTGAAAGAGGGTCCGTTTGCCTGCTCTAAGTTCTGCTAGGTGTGGGGCTAGTTAGTTCAACCCTGGATGCTAGAGAGGCTTAAGCTGGAGATTTAATCCTCACTTCTCTGCGCATGAAGGGGACTCCGAGATAGACTCTCCTGAGGACCCTGGGGTTCCCTCACAGTGGGAAGCCCACCCCAGCCCGTCCTCCTGGCGTCCCACATCCACGTCCCACACCTGCCGCCATGTGAGCTCATTCGTCAGCCCAGCTTTCGAGACTCCATATGCATCTCACGGAGGTGCGGGTCAAGTCGCAGAAACTCCTGGCACCTCAGTCCTGGGTGGGGGCCGAGTCCACCCCTGCCGTGGCACTGGCAGCATGCCCACACCCCAGAGCGGCCACCATGCCAAAGCCCCACTCCATGGTGACCTCTGCAGAGATGCCACACTGCCAAATGTGACGAGCACACAGCTTTCCAGGCTGGGAAGTCTGGGGTCTTCTCAGAATGGGGAGTCAGCCTCTCCCCACACTCCCTCCACCAGATGCACCCCACAACCTCACCCCCATCCCACAATTACCTGTTACATATCCTGGAGTTTCTCCCACCCACGACCACACCCCCAAATCCCATAGTACTGACACCCCAGTAGGAACACACCAAATTATATGGGAAAGTCACACAGAAGCCAACTCTGCTTAACAAACAGTAACGCAGGAGGCTCAACTGGCAGCAAACATCTTAGTAAACCCAAGACAAGGACTTAAGGAACCCACGGTGAGATAGAACAATTTTCGCAAGTTTTATTTTACTGAAGGATTTCTTGGTAACTCTACCAGCCATTTAGTGGTAATAAAAAGGTAAAGGTAAAGGCCCTCCCGTTGATCGTCGATTTGATCGAGCGGGCCCAGTAACGTCTCCATTGGAGACTTTGTTGTTACTGTGTCTGGCATATCGAATACATCACGGGGAATTTGCCAGGCTCTGCCATGCGGGCGAGATACTCTCGGTAGCTTGCCGGACTCTCCGAGAGGGGCGGAGGAATCGAACTCGGGTTGGCCATGTTGGCCGCATGCAAGGCAAACGCCCTACCGCTGTGTTACAGAGATGGAATTCCATGTGGTGGGGGTTTTTCCCATTTTCTTTGAATTTACCCTCAGTTTTGATTTCCTCTTACTGATCGGGAGCTCTAGAACACATTTCCCTTGTCTCCTCTGAAGGAAGCAGATCTTCCCTTGACATGTGTGTGTGCCCCCGTGGGTGTGAGAGAGGCAGAGACACAGACTCCTCCTCCATACCGACCCCCTTCCTGCTCCAGGGGAAAGTGAGCAGTTTCCCTCCCGCTTTGACTGCAGCCTTCTTAGGGGCCTGACCCAGTCCCCCCCCCCACACACACACACTCACACATGCAGACACACACACTCACATACTCACACACACACACGCACACTCATACACACCACACACAGGCAGTAGCTGAGTGAGAACCTGGCCTTGCACACTCTGTGTGTGTCATGTCCACATCTCCACGGACCAGACCACGGAAAGCACTCGGTGTGGCTCAGACCCAAGCCCCCGACCGAGGGCGAGAGGCTGGAAGCCCCCCTGGCATGTCCGTGTGTGGGTCTCCATGAGTCTCCCTGCTGCTACTGGGTGCGGGGCCTGATTCCTGTTCTCCCTGGTGCTCTCCCAACTTCTCTAGCGTCCCCAGGCCAGATCAGCACAGTCCCCCTGAGGCTCACCTTGGAGGATGCTCACTCGTGATGCCACTCACACCCAGAACTGGCCTGTGCTCCCCTGGGCCCACACACACTCCTGCTCCCTTTGCCCTTGTCCTCTCACTTGGTTTTCCTGAGTATCTCCAAGTCCACTGTCCACTCAACTCAGCTCTTCCCGTTCACCCCCACTCAACTCTTCCCTGGCTGCTGGGGAGGACCTGCCGCTCACCCCTCACGGCCACCCCAGATGCAGCCCTCCGGGAGACTCCCAGAAGGAAGACCATGCACATCTCAAGCTGGTTCTTGCAGCATCTTTCAGCCTGTTGTCCAAGGGTGGTGGGCTCAGCCTGCCATTCAGCCCTCCTGCAGGAAATAAACTCATCTGAATTGTTTCCTTTTGCCTCTGAGCTGTGGGTCCAGGTGCCATTGAGCACTGTCCACTGGTCACCACAGTGGCTGACGGACGCACACTTGTCTTTCTGTCAGGACTGATAGAAGCCCTCATCTCGCCAGGCTGTGCACTGTCAGTGCACCCATAAAAGAAGGGAACTGAGCAGTAATGAGCTGGGTGGTACCAGTTCACAACAAATTTATATGGACAAACTAGGACAGGAACAGGGATTTTGGAGGGGGGTGTTGTTTTCTTTTTAACTATGGTGGTTGCCTGTCATCTTTAAGTAATCTAGGCCAAAAAATTATTTATAATGTATAGACAGCCACTATGCAAGTTGAAAGGTTCCTTTCTTCTCGCGGGTGTGTCTGAACACTGTTTCTCTGACTGAGCAAAAGGCACTGCAACTTACTCAAGTGTGAGTCGGCCTCAACTGTGGGAGGCATGCCACTGTGGAGAGGAGCCTGGCCAGGACCAAGGCTCCTGTAGCTCCACTCAGGACTTCAGGGCCTCCCCAAGACCCAAGGACGGAGAGGAATAAGAGTCAAGGCAAGTCGAGGATGATCCCTTAGGTGCAGGGGCTGAGTGTGCCCTGAAGTGAGCTTGGAGGCATGTGTGTGCCTGGGAGACAGCCCAGGCTGAGGTAGAATAAACAGGAAAGGCTGTGCTGGTGTCAAGTGCTGAGTGCCTGGCAGGCCGAGATCTGGTGTGATTGTGGCCTTGGTGGCGTGTGGAATTTGGGTGCGTTCCTGTGTTCTCGGAAGCAGGGTTCAATGGAAGCTGGGACCCATGACTCTTGGAGGCTGCTCTTCAGGGATGAAACTAAACTGTCCTGAGTCACCAGCACATTGGCTCATGGTCTCCTAGTGAGTGACCAGCAGCCCTGGGACACCTGATTCCAGACCCCAGGAGCCGGGCCCAGAGGGGGTAGCTGCCCTGTCAGGCTTCCTTACAGAGCGAGTCCTTCTGGGTGAATCTGAGTGGGACAGTCAACGTTCCCAGCACAGCCCCTAGAATAACCCAGCTGTTGGGAAGGGGCTGCAAGCCACTCAGGCCTGTGGGTGCCTCCCACCCTCCTCAGAGGGTCCCGAGACTGGGGCCTGAGCTTCCGGTCTGTGTCTGCTGGGACACTCTGGCATCCCAGTCACGCCCCTGGGACCCTAGGGACCATCAGAGCTGCTCTCAGGGCTCCGGGGAGACCCTCTGTGCTTCAGCTGAGCAGTTCTACCATGACCTTTCTCTACGTGTCCAGTATGATGCGTCATATTTTAAATTCGACTTTTTTAAAAAACTGAACACAGGTTCATGAACCAAGTAAACCGTGAGTGAACGTTGACTGGAGTCAAGATTTCGCATGCTAGGGGGTCAGAGACCTAACTCAAAGGGCTGGAGTGCACTCCTGAGTTTGAATCCCCAGCGATGCATTAGTCCTCTCGGGACACAGCTGGGTGCATACCCACCGCCACACAGAAAACAATGATTTACAGGACCTGGGGAAGGCCTTGAGGAACTCATCAGGAGGGGCAGAGAAATATCACAGTGGACAGGGCACTTGCCTTGCACACAGCCAACCAGGGTTCAATCCCCAGCGTCCCATATGGTCCCCCCCAAGCACTGCCAGAAGTGATTTCTGAGTGCAGAGCCAGGAGTAACCCCTGAGCATAGCCAGGTGTGACCCAAAACCCAAATAAATTAATTAATTAATTAATAAAGTGGATAAAGAGTCCTTAGTTAGCACGAGGGTTCATTCTGACGTTTTGCGTTCTGTATATTTGAACAAACGATACAGAGGCTAATGGAAACAAGCTTGTACTTCTGTCATGAAGTTCCATCTAGAAGAGTCCTAAGAACAGGCCCGATGCCCTCCCGGTTTCTTCTCTCCTGCAGTCACACTGCAGGCCCATACCTGGGCCTCTGCAATTGGGTCCTGCCATTTCATGAGAATATTTAATGCTACTTTTAAAAGGACTCGGCCCCTCTTGACAGCTGGACATGGGAAGTCTGGCAGGGCAGGGCTCAGTGTTTCATGTAGGCATCTCATCCTCCCAGACCCTGGGAAGGGGCCTGTCGGTGCCCTGAGCAGACCTGACTCTGCTGGACACTCAAGGCCTGGCCATTTCTCCCGCCGTGGCCACCGGCGTGGGAGGGCTTGACGTGGAGCGAGAGCAGAGCCCTGAGAGCAAGCCCCGGGCATGGGCATCCAGTGGTGAACAGCGAGAGCTTCACTCTCTAAATGCTGAAGCGTCTTTTACAGTTCAAGTGGGTAGAATCTGGCATGGAGGGAACCTGTGTAAGATTCTGCATCTGAGTCAGAACTTCCTTATTAACACTGTCTCTCTTTGAGGCCAACAGTCTAGCAAAACAATTTTCTGTCCCCATTACTCAGCTCCGAAATGTGGTAAACTGGCTTTCCCTGAGAGTCCTGATCAGACGCCAGCAGAACGCCCGCTTGTGGAAGGTGCCTCCACTGCATAGTACAACCCTTGTGAAGCAGAGTGGCCCTGTAACCCGCATGTGCTGTGTTTACAGAGCTTCTCGAAATAAGTCTGAGAAGAAGCGGCGGGACCAGTTCAATGTTCTCATCAAAGAGCTCAGCTCCATGCTGCCCGGGAACACGCGCAAAATGGACAAAACCACTGTGCTTGAGAAGGTCATCGGCTTCCTGCAGAAACACAACGGTAAAGGCCATGCCCGTCTCTCCCACTCCTGTCCCTGCCATTTGCCAAGGTTTAGCTCGCTGCCTTCCTTCTGGTCTCCTTCCCGAGCAAGGCCCTGTCTAGCCTGTCCAGGCTGCCTCTTGCCAGACCACCTCTGTCCTGTGGCAACTCCATACCTAGGAGGGTTCAGAGAGACACGCCCCAGCCCCGCTTGCTTCACTTGCCAGAAGGAGGGACTCCAAGTCCGCCTTGGAAGTGACACCCAGCCCAAATGGAGTGCTCTTAGCTCTGGGAACATCTCCATTCAGAGGGTTTGGAGCGAGCACTTTCCCTTTAGCCTGAGGGAAAGGCACCAGACTGAACCGGCTTCTCCGTTCATCCCTGCTCCCTTCTCTAAACACTTTAGTCTTCTGAACTGAACTGTACAGCATGAAAACGTAAATTTGAAGTAATTAATCTACTCCATTTGTTTTGCGAAGCAACTCATGTACCCAGAAAATAATTATGTATTTACTAGGTGTATGATCATCACAACTATAGTTCAGTCATCCTCCAAGAAACCACATACATGATGGCAGTCAGCTCCCACTTCCCACTGCCCCTCACCCATCAATCCACACTCTGTGTACAACATGTCCCTTTCCTGGGCATATCACACAAATGTAATCAGAAAATATGTGATCCTTTGCTTATGTCACCTGTGTCATATAGGGCAAGTGTAAGTATTTCATTACATTTTATAGTGAAATAATACTTGGACCTATGGATGGATCACATTTTGGTTTTCTGTTTCTCTGTTGGTAGATATTGGGTTGGTCTCACTTCGGGGCTGTTTTAAGTTTTAAGTCATGCCAGTATGAGCATTCACGAAGGGGTTGTGGATGGGTATCTATTTTCAACTTTCTTGGGAATGAAATTGAATGGGAGTGACATTGTTGGGTCAAACGATGAGTGAGTGTTCAGGTAATGAAGAACTGCCAAACTGTTTTCCACAACAGTAAAACCATTTTGCATTCCCAGCAGCAATGTAGAAAGACTCTTCTCTACATATTCACCAACATCTGTTATTTTCTGGTTGCGTGTGTGTGTGTGTTTATGTGTGTTTAGATGAAGTAATATATGTCATTGTGAATTTGTGCATTTTCCTAGTGACTAATGAAGTTGAGTCTTTTGTGATCTTTTCATGCGCTTAGTGGCCATTGGTTTATCTTCTTTAGTAAAATGCATATTCAAATTTTTTCCTCCCCAATTTTCTTTTGATTTGGGGCTACACCTGGCAGCGCTCACTCCTGGGAGTGCTCGGATGACCACATGCTGTGCCAGGACTCATCCAAGTTGGCCTCTTGCAGTGCAAGCACGTCACACACTAGACTATCTCCCACCCATCTCTGGCCCAATTTTTAGCAGTTTTATTGTTGAGGTATAAATGTTCTTCATGTATCTTATGAATGTTAGATGCTTATCAGATACATATACAATCTGCAAATATTCTCTTCATTCTCTAGGTTATGTCTTCTCTTTCTTAAGTAGAAGGGAATTAATTCCCTTTACTACGTTTTTAAATTTTGTATAAAGTTCAATTTATCCTTTTATTGTTATTGTCATATTTTCCTTCAGTTTCAAATACAAGAGATAATTATCTAAGAAGATGAAAATGTAAATCTATTTTTTCTTCTTAGAACTTTACAGTGATAAGTTCCTCCATATGAGCAGAGGGTTAAGCATTTCGATATTAGTTCACATTTTGACCATTTTTATAGATTGATGTAGGAGTCCAAATTCACCCTTTTGCATGTGGACAACCAGTTATCCCAGAATTCCATTAAAAAGCAACGCTTTTTAGGGTTTAAGAGATTGTACACGGGAAAAGCCTTGCAACCTGTTTGCCCTGGAATACTGACGCCGTTGTAGAGCAGCAGGTGAAAGCCCGTAGGGGAAGTATCCCTCAATCAGAATCCACCACCAAAAATATCCCTGGACTCTTGTACAATCCTTCTCTCTGCCCTTCATTCCTTTTTAAACCCTTCCACCCTTTGGCACTGACAATTTTGCCTCTTTGTTCCCTACAGATGGTACCAAACAAAAATTGAAGAGAGTATTGAAAATGGTTCAGTAGCTAATATCAAGCAGAGCAGCCCTTAACAAGAGCGACTTCCACCATCATGGGGCCAGAGATGTCAGGCTCTTGAGAGCATCACAGTTCTCCCAGGCTCATGGCGACACATCTCTTCACTGAGAGTTTCTAGACAAGGTGATTTCATGAGCGAGAGCATGGCTGGGACACTGGGACATTTTTTTATGCTTTTTATTCTTTGTTTGTAGTTTGCTGCCGGTTGACTTAAGGTTGACTTTGCAACCTTGCGGCTGGACTGATAGCACAGCCAGTAGGGCGTTTGCCTTGCCCGTGGCCCGGGTTTGATTCCTCTGCCCCTCTCGGAGAGCAAGCTACTGAGAGTATCCCGCCCTCACAGCAGAGCCTGGCAAGCTCCCCGTGGCATATTCGATATGCAAAACACAGTAACAACAAGTCTCACAATGGAGATGTTACTGGTGCCCGCTCGAGCAAATTGATGAACAACGGGAGGACAGTGCGCTACAGTGCTCGGTGCTTTTATTCTTTGATTGTTTTTGAATAATTGCATATACCTCCTTAAAATGTGACAGCAATGGTACAACCTCCTTTTTTCTTCCCAAAGCTGCCCCAGGGAGAAAAAGGAACATGTTAATTGCTTTCAGTAAAAGTCAAGGAAGAACAATCAAGTAGAATTGGGATAAAGTGTTGCAGCAGGATTTGATTGCCCAATAATTTAATCAGAATGGTTATATTTCCTAAATAATAAGTTTGCCAAGTGAAATAGCAGGTTGATTTGATTACCAAGATGTTTTGTGCAAATTACTCAAACTAGGTCAGTGCCACTGAGAAGCAGGACAGCTGTTAAGTAGGACAGCTGGGATCAAGTTCATCAGCGCACATTTATGCTGGGAATGACAGAACCCTCCACTCCGGGCCTGGACTGCAGACCAGTGCTGGGGGCGGCCCCCGCCAGTGCCCTCTCGTGACACTCGGGCTCATGCTGAGCGTCCCTTCTCCAGGACTACCCTGATGTACCTTCTAGTCCCTATCAGTCCCGCATCCCCTCCCCTGCCCCCAGCCCCACTGGCTAACCTCACATCCTTTGCCAAGGGTTTGTTTTTATTGGACACTGTCTGTTCCCTCGTTTTGCCCCGTTATGTGCCACTTATGAGTGAAATCATCCAACACTTGTCCTTTGACTCACTTTGCTCTAACATGACATGCTGCAGTTCCCTCCACGTTGTAATAAAATGCAAGATTCCACCTTTTCTTGAAGCTAAGTAGCAGTTTATTGTGTAATATACCACAATTTCTTTTCTCCCATAATTTCTTTATCTGCTGATCTCTGATTGGGCATTTGGATTGCTTCCAGATATTTACTATTGCAAGCAGTGCTGCAATGAACACAGGTGTGCGAATTTCTTTTCGCATTTATGGGATTGCTGGATCATCTGGGATTTTCATTTGAATCTTTGAGAAATCTCCATAGAGTTTTCCATACAGGCTGAACCAGTTGGCAGTTCCAGTCCGTCAGCTGCCATCCAGGGAATGAGGTGTCCCTTCTCACCACATCTCCACCAATGTTGGCTGTTTCCTGTCTTTTTAGTAGAGACCATTCTGTCTCTACTAAAGTGAAGTGTAAAGTCATATCTCATTGTCATTTTCATTTCTGCACAGTCCTCTTAAATGCAACCAGCTAAAGGCTAACTCAGTTTCCCTCTCAGCTTCTGCAATTCCCCTTATTGAAAACAGAATCCAGAGCATAGAGTTGCTGGGCCAAAATACGAATCAAAGCAAAACACTCAACGGAGAACTTGTCTTCTAATTTGTTGTGTCAGCAACTACACGGGTACCTGCAGTTGGGCAGAAAGTCCTCGTCAGCATTGCACTTGCACCCACGCTGGCCCAGCTCTGCTGGCAGGGCCCCACCCAGAGCCACACCTCTGCGCTTCAGAGCCATACATGCTTCTTTCCTTTTCTTTTTCTTTCCCTTGGTTTTTGTCATCACTGCAGTGAGCACACTGGCTCGCTTATTGGTGGTGGGACTCACATTCTTAGTCGTGGCGCCCACGCATGTTGGCAGTGGTACCCGGGATCACTGCATCTCGAGTCAGTCCTGCCTCCGTGCTGCAAGCTGGCACTGTGCAATTGCTCTATCCCAGGCTCCATTGCTCATCCAACTGAGGCCATGCAGGGGCCTCTAAGGGACTCTCAGGCTCACACTCTAGCTTTCCACAGCATGACCATCCCTGTTCTGGATCCCACCCGCCAGTGCCTGTCAGCATCATGTATCTGAATCTTTTCTTGCTTTCTCCTGGCATTTGATCAAACTGCACCAGAACTCAGATTCTCTGTCACGGCACTAGAGAGCACAGGCAGCAGTGCCGCCGGGCTTCCCTGGGCTGGGAGGTGGCGCTGGGTACTGAATCCATAGACTGATGTCTGCAGCACATTCCAGGGCCACCACAGATGAACTAAGCTCCCAGAGCTTTTACAATATACTTGACAGGGTTGCACCTCACAGGCCAATGGATTTCTGGGACAGAACCCTGGTTATGATCAGGAACTGACTTGTCCCAGCTTGCAAAAGAAGATTGTTAAATTTTCAGGAGTTTTGAAAGCCCACTGACTCTGTCAGTAGGTGGAAACGAGCCATCTGGGAGCGGACAGCACCACCATGGGCAGACGTTATGGTTGTGGGGTTGGGGAGCCGTGTATGAACACATGAGGGTCTACTACAGTTACACCATTGAGCAAGGCCCAAACCCTAGTGTTTGGTTTTCTTTCAGTGGGGTCTACACTCTGAAGAGCCCAGGGTCTAGTCCTGGCTGGGCTTTGGGATCACTCCTGAAAGGGCTCCAGGTACTTGGATTAGGGTCAGCCACCTGCAAACTTTACCTACCTTACCTGCTGTACCATCTCCCTGGCTGAACACTAATATTTTTAAAGCTCTCAAGGTGATTTCTCTATGTAGCACAGGTTACGAACCATGCATTTAGACATGCTTTCTGCCTCCACACTGAAGGGATGCAGCGTGATGAGTAAGGAATGGTAATTGGGGCCAGGTAGCTAAATTATTTACCTCTGTTCTTCCACAATCTTTCAAACATTCCTATTTTCTTAGCTCAGGGGATAAATTTTGATCCTGGGATGCATATTTATTCTCTTTGAAGTATTCCAAATTACAATGAGAGTCTGTGTTTCTTTCCAAAAATTTTTGACTCAAAAGTATTTTGTCTGGGCCAGAGAGGTAGGACATTGGGTCGGGCACTTTCCTTGTCTGCAGTTGACTCAGGTCGAATCCCCGGCACCACAGAGGGTTCCCCAAGCACTGCCCGAGTGACCCATGAGTGCTGTTGTATTTCTATATAATATCTATGAGTGCTATTTTAATTTTTACAGATTTACTATATAAAGTGAAATATGTAGTAATCAAACATATGATTAAAGGTGAATGATAAGTTGAAGGAGAAAAAGCATTCTATGTGGTATTTGGAGTGTCTGTAATATGTGATCGGATGATAATTAAACAAACTTCTTTCAAAATGCAAACAAATTAGCATATTTAAGGAGTCTTGTGTAGACCAATTACTGGATTTACAAACATGAATGACACCTTGATTTAGAGATATCTTGTTTCATCTGAATAAACCAACTCTAAGTTAGCCCAGAAGCTTTGAGTAGAGTAAATTCTGGCGTTAAAAGCAACTAGATAACATGCGTTTGTAAAGCACATTAAACTTCAGTCATTGGGAATGCTGAACTATACGTCATTCCATACAGACATAATAGATTCTCCACCACAAATCCAAGATTTTCCTGGAAGCCTGAAACTGCCTTGGGTATTTTGCTTCACCTTGACCCTAAAGAGGGAGCTTATAAACATGCCTAGCCATCCCAAATTTTTGTTTTTGTTTCTTGTTTTGGGGTCACCCCCAGAGGACCTCCGGGCTTGCTCCTGGCTCTGTGCTCAGGGACCACTCCTAGTGCTGCTCAGGAACACCATCTGGGTACTACGGATGGAAGCCCGGCTGGTGTGTGGAAGGCCAGTGTCTTGCCCACTGTCTCACGTGCCATGCTATTGTCTCAGCAGTGACCTCACTCCAGCCATCGACGACAGGCTTGTTGGGAGTCAATTGAGCGCCATTGGCAGGGTCTACACCATGCAGAGTGAGGCTCCCCATTCCCGAAGCTTCATGAGAGGGTGTGAAAACAACAAGAGATGTTTTTAAGCCTGTTCAATCAAAGCTCCCGGTCCTTGGAAACCGGGCCAACATATGCTGCAGTTGGCTTCTTTAATTAAACTACACAGAGGTTACACAGAGCAACATAGAAACAGCATGTGTTCTAACTGTCCGCTCCAATTTCTATTCTAGGTGCCTTTGAAAATGAAAGCTCATTATTATTATTATTATTATTATTATTTTATAGAAGTCTCAGCACAAACAGAAATCTGTGACATTCAACAGGATTGGAAACCTTCGTTCCTGAGCAATGAGGAGTTCACCCAGCTGATGTTAGAGGTGAGGGATGCTTTTCAGACTCGCTCCTTCAGTAAATTAGAACATATTCTGCCCAAAGTAAGTTACCATTCTTGATTCTGGAAAGAGGCCGTAGAACTGAAGATCCCTGGGAAAATGTGCATGCGGTTGCTGGTGTTTGACACGAATCTGAAAAAGGAGTACAGAGCCAGGGTCTGGGCCTGGACTGCCCAGGAGCCTGCAGGCCAGGCTGCTCCTGTCTCCTCAAAGAGAGGAAGCAGAAGGGGCAGGCAGGGAGCCCTCACGGGCCGCGGGAAGGACAAAGGGAGATCATTTCTCTGCCCAGACACTGGGCTCAGGTTGGTTCCTCTTTAGAATGCAGGCAGTCTGTCTGCCTTTTCCCCCAGTGGAACACGGAAAATAATTTTATTTTCTTTAAGGTTATGCTTTTAATTCAGGCTCATCTTACCTCACTTTGGCATGTGGCAGTGAGCCCAAATGAGCCCCTTGTCTCCCACCCAGCACATGCCCCTTCCTGCCTCCGTCTCTGCCTCAGCTGTGGGGTGCCTGATTCTGGCACCTTCTCGACTGTCATGGCCGACGTGGGGGAAGCCCCTGAGGTCTGGCCTGACCTCTGACCTCCACACCCACTGAGGGGGCCTTGGGGAGTGGGGAGCAGCTGTGAAAGGACAGTCCGAGATGTGGGGTCTGACCCTGAGGCTTGGAGGGTACCGATGGGCGTCCTGGCAGAGGAAGTTTGAGTGGTTCTGCCAGTGACTTCTCAAGATAAGTCTCTCTATGCTGCATCTTTTTTGTTTGTTTGTTTGTTTTGTTTTTTCTTTTTCTTTTTGGGTCACACCCAGCAGTGTTCAGGGTTTACTCCTGGCTCTCCACTCAGGAATTACTCCTGGTAGTGCTCGGAGGACCATATGGGATACCAAGAATCAAAGCCGGGTCGGCCACAGGCAAGGCAAATGCCCTACCCGCTGTGCTATTGCTCCAGCCCCTCTGTGCTGCGTCTTACATGCTTAGAGAGGACTGGCAGACGCTCCAATTTCCATGGATTAGATCTGCAGAGAACAGAAAGTCCTAGAGAAAAAAAATGCCAGGATGAAGATGTCCAAATATTATGAAAAGTAAACATGCTGATGAACAATTGCATAGAGGAAGAGAAACTTCAATCCACGTGTGAAATTTAGTTAAAGAAAATGTGGAATTTTTCCAGAAGCAATGCCTTTTAAGTGTGTTACATTTAGGGCTGCTTGTGAATTTTTTTGAATTAATGCATCACTATGCTACTTTATGAGTCGTTTTATCTTTTAATTCTTATGGAAAAGTACAGCAGATTCTCAAACAAAGCATTCTTTCAATCAACATCGTTTTATTATAACATTGATGAGGGAAAAATAACCCCAGCCAATATTGAGCAAAATGACATAATTCAAAGGCCTTCAGGCAATTTTCCATTGAGCACGTTGTTCATTTTATTCAATTCACTCAAGGCTGAAGTTTCCGCTGAGCCTTGGCTTAGTTTCATGGCACTCATGAGGACTTCCTGCAGTCTAAACACACCTGGTGTCTTTTTCAAATGCCTTGAACACAAACTTTTTCCCATTCAGTTTCAAGATAGAGTTTGAGGAAAACAGAATTTCGTACAGTAGAAAAAGTGGATATACGTTAGTGGAGAAAGGACTGGCGCTTAGAATAGTCACAAACAGGAGATTCTAGATTTACATGACTACATTTTCCTTGTTTCCAGTGTTCACTCCTTGATATGGATCTAAAGGAAATCCCACGAGATGTGGGAGTGAGACCAGAAATTGGAGCCCTAGAAACAGCAGACGTTCTGCACGAAGTGTCGCTTCAGGGAATCTGGGAAACCCTCGAGTCATTGCCTTTAGATTTCTGTTTAGCTGGTGGTGTGTGACCACCCCTGTGTCCTTGCTCTGATGGACAGGCTCCTGCAGGCCGCTCTGGGCCATGCTCTCGTCTCCTTATTTTACATGAGATCAAGCTCACTGGGCCCCAGGAAGTGGACCCCCTAGATCCTGGAGACACCCCCTCCTTCCTTCTTCTCTCAAAAAGGCCCAAACCAAACTCCAGGCCGACCCATCCAGGGGGCTTCTGAAAGAGGAGATGAACAGTACGGCCAGTAGGGGGTGCTCGAGAGGGCAGAATCTCACCCAGATCAAAGAGACAGAGCACTGTAATGCGGACAGGAGTCCTGGGTTTGTCCCCAGCGCCAGGAGTGACCCGTGTCCTGAGCACCACCGAGTGTGCCTCCCACCAAACGAACCACCACAAAAGAAGACCACCCTTACAGGGAGAGCTTGCGGGGGACTCTGAGTACTCTGCAGTGCAGTGCTCTGGGGAGCTGGTAGCTGGCTAGACCATGTCGAGCCTGAGTTTTATGGAAAAACCCAGAATGATCCTTTCACTCAGCCAGGGGTGGTCCCACATAGTACAGTGACACTCCGTCGGGTCGGAAACAGGCAGGAAGAGACCCTGCTTCCCACTGCTGTGTCGCTAGTACGGGAAGGGGGTCAGGACATCACCTGGCATCCCTGAGTCATGGGCAGCCACCGCCCATGGGGGACACAGTCTGTGCCCTGCTCCACCTCATGGGGGGGGACGCAGCCTGCGCCCTGGTCCGCTGCGCCACTGTGCGTTGCCTGTGTAGGGCTCCCCTGCAAGCAGAGCGTTCTTACAACAGTGACTCAGTGCAGCTCCTGGGCGCCGGGTGGAAAATGCCAATGAGCTGATGAAAGTTATCTCCCGTCTATAAATAACTACAGCTTTTCAACACCCACTTCCTCTGTCATTCAGGAGGCGACGGGGGCCCCGGAAAAGAAGATCTTCTGCACTGCCCCTGCTCTGCCCGGTGTCTCATCTGTTTTTTCCAAAACAGGTGGTGTGACTTCATCTGTAGGCCTCACCTCCTCAGAAGCACCGAACACATGATCTCAGTCAAATCAGAGGCTGGGGGCAGGCTCGGGGGCCGGGTGCGTGCTCGGCCTGCCTGAAGCCCAGTGCAACCCCCAGCACTGCCCGTCCCCTGAGCACCGCCAGGAGTGACCCCCAAACCGAAATCAAATCAATGAAACAATTCCGAAAAACCCTGGAGAGGAAGCAGAAAGGAAAGCAGGGCGGGTGTGGCTGCATGTTCTGAAAGAGTGTAAAGCCAGTCAGGCCGGGCCCCGCTTGGGGCTGGTCACCACAGGTGGGTGGCTATCAGCGGGCACTCCAGGGCTTCCTTGGCCTCTGCCGAGAGACGCCAGCAGCTCCCACGCCAGTGCTGTCCAAAGCCCCCCTTCGACTACCACAAGCACCTAGGACGTGAGGGCACAGAGTCAGTCCCAGCTGAAACCCACTGGTGAGACCTGGGAGGTAGATGCGCCCTGAGGAATGTGCTTCGATATATTCTCCAGCCCCGAACACTGCAGCACTTAAGTGTCAGGAACTGGGCGACCCCAGTGTTCGTTTTCCGGCTGAGAAGAGCTCTCCCGACCTTTGGCATTTGGTAGGCACCTCCCTCTCTGTCAGGGCAAGAGCAAGTGCCATCTTGCTAGCTATTCAGCAGCCCCCCGCAGGAGCTGAGTACATGGTGACGTGTTTCCAGAACTTTCTAGGCACAGATTTCAATTTTGGTTTTGGCTTACCCAAAGTAGAAATTTTTTTCCTATCAGAGAAATATACTATATCACAGAAGCAGGGCCTGGGGAAAGTGGGCCTGGGGTTGCTCCGTGAAGCCCAGGGGAAGGCGCTGGTCGCTGTGAGCCGTTCTTTCATTCTCCGGTGCGCCCTTAGAGCCAGCTGCCAGGTGGCCCTTGCTGAACTGGGTCCAGTAGCTCTTAAGAACCACCTTGCGGTTATGTGCGCCCAGTGTGAAGGGTCGGACATGACGGCTGCCTTTCCTCTTCTCTGACACCAGCTTGAGAGCAGGACGCCTAACTTTCAGGCAAACGCAGTTTTCCACGTTCTGCAATCCTTCCACATCTCCTGGAGCTGCCTGCCCCACCCCACCCTGCCCCGCCCTCCACACACACACACACACACACACACACACACACACACACACACACACACTCTGGGCTGCCCTAAAGTTTCCTTGCAGACAGCCCCATCAGATCACAGTGGTCAGCTGCGAACCCACCGGGGACGTTCTGTCTTTAGTGCGTCTTTGGTCTCTACTCTTCTGTGATTCTTCACTGCTGGGCTCAGAGTGCCGTTGGCGGAGCCGTAAGGCATCACACATCCCTTCCTGGGGCTTGGGCTCTTTCTGAGTTAGCCTGATGGCATTTGGACCAGCAAAAGGCTTAGGCCGTTTCCACGACTGCACTTTGCTTTCAGACCCCAACAGGTCAGAGTTTCCTGACGGAGCCTTCACTGCTTGTGCGCACTCTTGCCCAGCTGGACAGCACTGTGGGCAAACCACGCTGCGCGTGAGGCAGCGCTGAGTGGCGCGGCTCTTAGCAGGGTCTTCCGGGGGACACGGAGCCCTGCCTGACGCGGAGCCCCAACTCGTGGGGCTGGTCTGTCTCCGCAGGCTCTAGACGGCTTCATCATCGCGGTGACCACGGAGGGCAGCATCCTGTACGTCTCAGACAGCATCACCCCACTCCTCGGGCACCTGCCGGTGAGTACTGCCCCAGGGCTGCCACTGCGGGGACCAGTTCTGCACGAGGGGCAGCGGAGCCGGCAGGGGGAGGTGAAGGGGGGGGGGGGTGGAGGAGTCCTGGGACCAGTCGGCCAGTGCTCTGGGAGCAGAGGAGGCATGCAGTCACGGTGTGGCAGGTCCGAGGACAGTTATGCGGCTGGGGCACCCAGCTCCCCTGAGAGCAGGTGTGGGACACGCAGCAGACAGCCGCAGGGAGCACGGCTCTGGGTGGCTGGAACTGGGTCCGGAACTTAAAGTGTGAGAGTGAGGAGTGCTGGGGACTCAGTCACAGGTGATGGGGTGTGACAGGAGAACCGTGTGTTGAGGCCTCGCTGGACCAGGAGCACTGGAGAACGAGGCCACTGGATGGGCTGGAGGGGGCGGCGCTGCCGTCCAGGGGGGCCAGGCGGCCGTGGGGCACGGACAGAGACGTGGCTGTGGACGTGACAGAGACAGCAGCCACCTCCTCCCGCCGCCTCTGTGCACGGCCCACCCTCCGCCACAAGGCCACGACTTGCAGGCACACGTAGGGGCCGGGAAGGGCTGCTGGGGAGCGCCCCCCCGCACCCCCCTTCTGCTTCCTGCCACCCAGCAGGGGAGAGCCGAGGACACGCTCTCTCCCTCTACCCAGCCTGCCAGAGCCCACTCCCAGCCCAGCTCTGCAGAAGGTCGCCGGGTCTTCGGGGGGTCACCGTGTCCTGAGCTTGGAGGCAGGAGGTCCAGGCGAGGACACGGCTCACGGAGCGCACGCTGGCTTCCCACTGCTCAGCTGCCAGCAGCGATGTCACAGCGTCCTGACTCGGTTTCCCTGAGAGGCCTTCCAGCCCGTCTTTCCTGTGGACAGCTCTCCCTGCCGAGATCCAGGCCGTGAGCCGTGTTCTTCCTGCGCTGGTCCTGGGTGTTGGGGCCCCGAGTGGCGTGTGCCTCCCGGCAGAGGCTGTGCACAGCCCCATCTGCGTGGGCTCATGCTCCAGCTGTCTCCGCCGAGTCCAGGGCGCCTTCGCCCGGGAGCTGTGGGAGCGGCTCAGTCCTCTCTCTCTGGTCACTGTCGAAAGAGGCTCGCTGCAACTCAGCCCTGAAGCGCGGGGGTTGTTTGTTAACTTATTTATTTGAGGGCAAATTCAGCCGTGCCCAGGGCTTACCCTGGCTCTGCGCTCAGGGAACCACGTGTGGTGCCAGGGATCAGACTGGGGACTGTTTCAGGACAGGGAAGCGCATTAAGCCTGTCCTCTCTCCCACTCTCTCTCACTCACCCCCAAGGCTTTGAGAAGCTGATTCCGTATCAATTTGAGGTGCAGCCTCTGCAGGGGCCTCATCCAATCTGCTCAGCTACCCTGGGCCGATCTGAGGAAGGTTAAGGAGATTGGAGAGAAGGTGCTTCTTTGGAGGGAGTTTTTGTTTGCCATTGAATGGAGTGATGGCACAGCAGTAGGGCGTTTGCCTTACGCGCAGCCAGCCCAGCCAAGCTGGGTTCGATTCCTCCGCCCCTCTCAGAGAGCCCGGCAAGCTACCGAGAGTATCCAAGCTCCCCGTGACGTATTCAATATGCCAAACACAGTAACAACAAGTCTCAAAATGGAGACGTTACTGGGCCCCCTTCGAGAAAATCGATGAACAATGGGAGTACCCTGATTGAATGAAATGATGGGACTGTGAAGGGTTGGAAGCAGTGAAATACAGCCTCCTTGGGACCAAGGCATGAGGTGAAGGAATCCAGGCCCGTTCCAAACAGAAATGATTTATATTGGTACTTTATCCTCTTATAATTGTCAGTTGATCCAGTTGTTAGATATGACAGGAGGGACCTAGAGCATAAGTTGGTAATTCTTTAGATTTGAAATTATGGAACAACTTAGGATCTCTTTCAAAAATTACTGTCTAACTTGGAAAGGGACAGAAGTGTCCCAGACTCTGTAATCCTTGGCCTATTTTTTTAATGTAGGAATACTGCTATTTATTCAGCAACTAATTAGACTGATTGAATTGTGCATGAACTCCACCTTACTTTTTTTTCATTTTTTATAATTTTATTTATTGAATCATCGTGAGAGCAGTTACAAAGCTTTCGGGTTTAAGTCTCGGTCATACAATGAAACAACCGTACCTTCACCAGTGCTCATTCTCCACCACCAAAAACCCCAGTATACCCCTCATCCCACACCCTCCCCCTACCTGTGGGGCAGATGATTTCCAAATTACTCTCTCTCTACTTTGATTACATTCGATATTTTGACACCAGACCCACCATATTATTTGGGATTTTACCCCCACACTCAGCTCTGCTGGAAAAGGCAGAAGTAGACAATTTGTTTTCTATTGCTGGTTATGAATAACATATGATGTTGCGTGGCCACAATAGTGGCCGCATGATTTTGAAATTCCAAAATTTTAGCAATTAAATCTGGAAGGATTTCTTTCCAAAACCTCCTGGGTTCTGAGATTTGTTCCTGAGTCTCTGGGATCATGGCCGTTAAGCAGCTTGATCAGGATCCAGAGAGGCCGTTTGTGAGCAGTGACTCGGGGTCTTGTTGGGACAGGGAGGAAAGGGCCGGCTCCACCCCCATCCTGTGAGACCCAACATATCTCATCACTGCGGGCCCAAGCCTGACTGTCCAATGGCCTCTGGAGGATGGTGGCCACCAAGCCACCAAGGGGGAGCAGGCGGAGGGACAACACCCTTTCCCCTCCTGGGGTGGCCTGGTGACAGTAACCTGCTGCATGGTCCAGACACGTTTCAGTCAAAAGTCACTGGGTTTCAAGATTTGTTTCTGAGTCTCTGGGATCATGGCCATTAAGCAGCTTGATCAGGAGCCAGAAAGGCCATTCGTGGGTGATGACTTGGGGATCTCGTTGGGGTGGGGAGGACAGGACCAGCTCCACCCCCGTCTCGTCAGGCCCTGCATGTCTCGTCACTGCAGGCCCAAACCTGACTGTCCAATGGAATCCTTGGTCTATTTGAATGCCTAGTAGATGTATGCATAGAGAGATACTAAGTGTCACCTCCCGAGTTGTCCATTGGCTGTGAACCCTACCTGGACACCCCCAGACTTAAATTCTGCTTCCTTCTAGCTCAGTTGTTACCAAACTATCGTTGTTTTTCCCTCTTTGCTTGCCATTGAGGTGTGTCTCTGCGGGTGGGTGGGCAGACCAAGTGGTCACTGGAAGCCTCTTGTTGGAGAGAATATGGAGGGACGGAACTCTCCACTGTTAGTGTGAATATACATCGCTGCAAGGTGGGAAATAGTTTAAAGGCTCCGTCAAAAACTAAAGACAGAAATTTCATCCACCTAATTGTGCCATTCCTGGTATTTTGCCTAAACATATATATATTTTTAAATGCTATTAAAGTACATACAACCATCCCATGTTCATGCTATTTACATTAGCCAAGGTGTGGAAATAACCCAAGGCTCATGCACAGAGGGTTTCTTGGGACCCGAGGGTTGTCTGGCTCTTGCCTTGCACGTAGTCAACCCAGGCTCGATTCCCTGCACCCCATATGGTCTCCCAAGTCTTCCAGGAGTAATTCCTTAGTGCACACCAGGAGTAAGTCCTGAGCACTGCCAGGTGCAGCCTAAAAACCACAAATGACTAGATGAAGACATGGTATGTATAAGTGTGTATATCTATATTTAGACACATACAATGGGAACTACAAAATATTGGAGCCTGATGAATATGAAAAATATGGAATATATGAAAGCTTCTACTGGGCTGGAGCGATAGCACAGCGATAGGGCGTTTGCCTTGCACACAATCAACGTGGCTGACCTGAGTTCAATTCCTCCGCCCCTCTCGGAGAGCCCAGCAAGCTACCGAGAGTATCTCACCCACACGGCAAAGCCTGGCAAGCTACCCATGATGTATTCGATATGCCAAACACAGTAACAACAAGTCTCACGATGGAGATGTTACTGGGCCCGCTCGAGCAAAATTGATGAACAATGGGAGGACCATGATATATGTACCGTGACTGTGAAAATATGAAGCCTGCTGTTTGGAACAATATGCATGAAACTATGGAGAGTACTACATAGGACTGTGGAAAGTGTTATATCTCATGAAGTAAATTAGAAGGAGGAAAATGTACATATGTATGATTTCATTCATAGCTGACCTTTAGAGAAATGGGGCAAAATTAGACAAACAAAATAAAATTAAAATTAACTTTTAAACTATGAGGCCAAATTAGTGGTCACCAGAAGGGAAGGGAGGGTGGGGTGTAGAAATTGGGCAAAGGAGGTCAGTGCCTGATGGGGAGAGGAAACAGCGCGTTAGCAATGGACTTGGTGAGCCCCAGACAACTGCTGATCTGGGACAATGCACCTAAGACTGAGGGAAAGCCAAAATGGGAGACACTCCAATAAAAAAAAGTAAATAAATAAATAACGTGCTGTTGGATGTCAGCTTAAATAAAATTCACGCTTAAATATGAAGTGCCATATTTCAGAATTTCATACCAAATAAAATGGCACAGAGGCTTCCTGGGCCAGTCTCTCTGCTGCTCACCCTCCCTTGCTCTGCTCTGGGCAGGGAAGCCCCGTGGAAAGGACCACCCTGTCCGGAGCAGACCCCGCCAGCACTGCTGTGCCCTGTCCTTCCAAGGCCTCGGCAGCTGGCAGCCCTGCTGTCCGTCCTTAGGGGGTCGAGTGCAGAGATGTTCAGGAAGCCTGGGTCGAGCTCAGATTATCTTCCTAATAGTCATTTGCTGTCATCATCCAATCCGAGCAAGAACCGTGACAATCATGACGATCACAACCATCCTGTTATTCGTCGATTGCCTCGAGTAGGCCCCAGTAACGTCTCCTTCATCCTATCCCTGAGATTTTTTTTTAAGTGCCATATTCAAGGCTCTTTCAGAGTTAGGAGAATGAGACCCTTCATTGTTACTGGTATTTGGCATATTGGGTACGCCACGGGGAGTTTGCCAGATTCTGCCATGTGGGCAGGTTACATTCAGTAGCCTGCCAGTTTGTCCAAAGTAGGAATGAGATGATAAGATGTCGCACAGCCGCAAGTGCGGCCGTGCGCTTCCGGGATCTGGGTTTTATAGTCTCTGAGTCTTGGCTGTTGATGGGATTACACGGCGCCAGGGGGCCAGTTGGTGGGTGTGACCCCCGCCTACTGGAATTTGGAGGATCTGGGTGGAGGATGCTCAGACCCAATTCGAGTAGGCTTGGAGATTGGTTTGGATGTGAGGGCGATCTGGCTGCGACATCTGTCACCCCATTGATCGCCAGGGTTGATTCGGCTGATCTGGCTGACTAGGCAGGTATCCCCTTCCTCCCTCACCGCTCCATGTGTGTCCCTCCCGGAGCTGCGCGCTCGGTCAAAGAGGACGGCCTTCCCTGAATAGAGACGGACCAGTCTTCAGTCGAGGGTATACGAGTAGCTGCGCTCCCCTGCTCGAACCTCCAAACAAGCTCTCACCCTATCACCTGTCGGGGAAAACCTGTCCCCATTTCTACTTTGGTCCATTGCAATATCACGCTACTATGTCTGTGGGATCTATCACCTGAACACATCTGTGTACATGTCACCTTGTCATATGTAACTCTGCCTCACCCCGGCTGTAAGTTCCCAGTGCAAACTTTTCCCCAGCGCTGGGGCCTCTGAGTAATTGAAACTGAACCTTGGGGAGGGGTGGGGACAGGCGTTCGTGGGGATGGGGGCGAGGGTGCAGGCTCGGCCTTTGGTAGTGCCTCCACTAGGCTGGAAACAATGCTAAATAAATTCGCTTTTCCCTTAAAGAAAAGAAAAGAAAAGAAAAGAAAAGAAAAGAAAAGAAAAGAAAAGAAAAGAAAGTCCTGGGTCTACAGTTTCGGGGAGTGAGCCCTAATTCGAGAGCAGTCGGAGCAAGAGCTGGCATTTAGTGGCCCCGCTGTTTAGAAGGTCCCAGTGAGAGCTCTGGCACTAGAATTTGGGTGCTTGCACCTTCACTCTCCTCCTGGGTCCTTGCAGTGATGCTCTGAAGTAGACACCTAGCTGTGTTCATGGATGAGCAGCTGAGGCAGACAAGTTACATTCACGCAGCAAATGGTGAGACTGGGATATTAAAACTCAGTGATCAATCTCTTCAGAACTCTATAGAACATAAAGAGAGCTAAAAGTCCTCAGGGTGACTGGCTAGCTTGTAAGGATAGAATGAAGAACTGCAAGGCAGTGGTCAAGAGTCATGGGCACTTCTGAGGGAGGCCAGAAGAGTCTGAGGCAATACCCATCTTGGTCTGTATCTCAGGCGACAGGCCAGGGCTCTGCTCTCTGCCTGAAACAGGGATCCATTCATCCTTGGACTTCACCGAGGTAAAGAGCAGCAGGAATTTCTCCCTTCCCTGAGATTATCAAGCTCATGGTCTTTTTCCTTCCTGCCACTAGAAGCTAGACATGGCAAGCATTCACACTGTTGGTTTTTGTACAGTAATTTTCTGATGAAATAGTCTAGAGCGTTCTTTGCCAGTTTGACAGAGACAAGACAAAAGAAGAAAATGCCTCAGCGTAGAAAATGATTTTAAAGTAAAACCAAAAGCATGCCATGGGGGTGACACCAACACATTTCAGCACTTTGAGTTAATGAGGGCAAGAAAGAGGGGGTGCTGGCGAGAGGCAGGGGGAAGGCACGGCTGGGGCTGCAGGAGCTTCTGGAAGAAAACTTCCAGGAAAGATCATGGAATGCAAGTCCCATGTCTTGGACAGGATCGGGGAAGAGCATGGCAGGGGCAAGACCAAATGAGAGACCCAAAATATGCATGATCTGTGTTCCTTTGAGACATTTCAGAAAGTTAGCTTTCTGGAGAGCTTTTCTGGTTGTTTGTTTGTTTGTTTGGGGTTTTTTTGTTTTTGTTTTTGTTTTTTGCTTTCTGGGTCATACCTGGTGATGCTCAGGGGTTACTCCTGGCTCTGCACTCAGGAATTACTCCTGGCTGTGCTCAGGGGATTGTATGGGATGCGGGGAATTGAACGTGGGTCAGCTGCGTGCAAGGCAAACACCCTCCCTACTGTACTATCGCTCCAGTCCATCTTTTCTGATTTTTATTATTATTATTATTAGTTAATCACCATGAGGTACAGTTACATACTGACAAACCTTCGTGCTTGCATTTCAGTCATATGATGACCCATCCCTCCACCAGTGCCCATTCTCCACAACCAATGATCCCAGTATCCCTCCCACCACCCCTACCCCATCACCCCTCCACACTCCGCCTCTGTGGCAGGACATTCCCTTTTGTTCTCTCTTTCCTTTGGGGTGTTGTAGTTTTTAATAGAGGCATTGAGTGGCCTTTGTGTTCTATCTATAGTCTACATTCGCCACGCATCTACCAACCCGAGCGGACCTTCCAAGCAGCCTTTACTTGGTGTTCCCTTCTCTATCTAAGCTGCTTTCCCTCAGCATTTGAGGCCAGCTTCCAAGCCACGGATTAAACCTCTTGGTCCTTATCTCTACTATTTTTGGGTATTGGTCATCTATTCTGTTACTTTATATTCCACAGATGAGTGCAGTCTTTCTATGTCTGTCCCTCTCTTTCCAACTCATTTCACTTGACATGATATTTTTCATGTTGATCCACTTATATGCAAATTTCATGACTTCATCTTTTCTAACAGCTGCATAGCTTTCCATTGTGCAGATGTACCAAAATTTCTTTAACCAGTCATCTTTTCTCAAACACTCGGGTTTTTTCCAGATTCTGGGTATTGTAAACAGTGCAGCAATGAACATACAAGTGCAGATGTCATTTCTACTGTACTCTTTTGCCTCTCCGGGATATATTCCCAGAAGTGGTAATGCTGGGTCAAATGGGAGCTTATCACTTATCACTTAACTTCCCATTAGTTGTCGATTTGCTCGAACGGGCACCAGTAACGTCTCCATTTGTCCCTGTCGCGTGCTAGTGAAGCCCAATGGCATCTGTTCGCTCTGGGAACATGAAGAGCCTCAAACCGATCATTCATGATCTTGACGAAGAAGTCCGACCATCTGGTAGGTGGGCGGCCACACAGTCTTTTGACATCCCGTGGGATCCAGTTGGTAACAACTCTAGTCCAGCGGTTGTCTTTAAATCTCATGACGTGACCAGCCCATCTGATTTTTGACACCTTGGCAAATGAGACAGCGTCCCTGATTCTTGATCGTCGACGGATGTTGGAACTCCGGATTCTTTCTCTCACTTGAGTGAAACGTGATATTCCAAGCATAGCTCTTTCTATTCTTCTTTGGGAGACCTGAATAGCGTTCTCATCCTGTTTTCGTAGGACCCAGGTCTCTGAGGCATATGTTAATGCAGGAAGAACAGTGGAATCAAAGAGATGTGCCCGGAGCCGGAGGTTCTTCATCCTCTTAGCTATTTCTTCGACGTTCTTGAAGGCATTCCAAGCCGCTCTCTTCCTCCTGCGCAGCTCGGGTGCCAGGTCATTTGTCATGTTGACTTCTTGACCTAGGTACACATAGCTGTTGCATTCGGAGATGGTCGTTCCATTGAGAGCGAATGGGGCATCAGGAACGAGGCTGTTTCTCATAAAAATTGTCTTCGTAAGATTCAGCTGTAGTCCTACCTTTCCACACTCACGGTCAAAGTCGGCCAGCATTTGTGCCGCTTGGCTGATGTTTGGTGTTATTAAAACAATGTCATCAGCAAAGCGGAGGTGGTGTAGTTGCCAACCATCTATCTTCACTCCCATTCCTTTCCATTCCAGTCATCGCATGATGTTCTCGAGGGTGGCACTTTTGGTGAAATGGTATTACCCTGCCGCACCCCTCTCTTGACATCAACGATCACTTCTTTGTAGAATGGTGAGATCCTGGTAGTGAATCCGCAATACAGCTCACGGAGGATCTTGATGTATTGGGCTTGAATGCCCTGATTGGCTAGGGCTTCAATGACCGCTTCCGTCTCAACAGAATCAAAGGCCTTCTTTAAATCAATGAACGTTAAACAGAGCGGCATCTTGAACTCCCAAGAAACCTCAATGAGCTTGGTTATCGTGTGGATATGGTCGATGGTGCTGAATCCTTTGCAGAACCCGGCTTGCTCGCATGGTTGTCCTTCATCTAGTGTTCTGCCAATCCTATTTAGGATGACTCGAGTGAACAACTTGTAGATGACAGACAATAGGCAGATCGGGCAATAGTTGCCAATGTCATGGATGTCTCCCTTCTTGAACAGTAGTACGGTCCTGCTGGTTTTCCATTGGGACGGAACCTTGCATTCAGACAGGTAGCGAGTGAAGAGCCGAGCCAGTGTATTGATGAGTACTGACGGCAGGTTCTTCAGGTGTTCAGGTCTGACCTTGTCTGGGCCGGGTGCTGTTTGTTTCTTTACCGACGAAATGGCGTGTCGGATTTCGGAAGGGAGAACGTTGGGAACGACATATCCATCCTGTGGAATTTGGTATGTCGGCAAGTGGACATGGCTATCGAAGAGATTTGAGTAGAAGTCATGGATAATCTTCTCCATTGCCGTTCTGGAGGATGTGATGGATCCATCAGGACGTCGGAGGGCAGTCATCTTGGTCTTGTAGTTGGCGAAGGACAGGTGGGCGTAACGAATACTTTTCCCAGCTTCTGCCGCATCTATCAGTACTTCTGCTCTTCTCTCTTTGAGGTCTTCCTTCATCGCATCTCTGCACTGCTTTGCAAGCTCGGACGTTAGTTTGCAGTTGCCTGAGGCATGCGTCAAACCACGCTGGCGAATAAGCTCAAGAGTTTTCGAAGACAGGCGATTTTTTTGTGGCTATCTCTCTCTTGGCGTTCCTCGCACATTCATGGAGGTGCTGAACCAGTCGATCGTATTCCTTGTCAATGTTATCAACAATGGCATCTTCCCATGTTGTCGCAATAGTGCCAAAGAGTTCCCAGTTGGTGGTCATTCTGGGAGTTCTCTTTTTGAACTTTGCAGCCCTTTCTCCCCGCTCTGTGAAGTAGAATTTTGCACGAAGGAGACGGTGGTCCAATCCCATTCGAAATTTTGGGACAACAGCGACATCGGTCAGGCAAAAGCGTAGATTGAATATGATGTGGTCTATTTCGTTGTGGAATCGTCCACCAGGAGACTCCCATGTCCAACGTTTAGATTCTGCCTTCTGGAACTGTGAGTTACCATGGATGGTCTTGGTCGACATGATGAACTCAAACAGTCTCTCACCCTGTTCGTTCCATTCTAGGCCATGGGTCCCGATGCGAAGTTCTTCAGCTGATCTTCTCGGTCCTATCTTGGCATTAAAATCTCCCACAACGATCTTGTAGAAGGTGTGGTCTTCTTTATAGAACTTCTCCAGCTCCATGTAGAACTTCTCGATTTCTCTTTCATCATAATGAGATGTTGGTGCGTAGACAACGAAGATGGGAGCTTAATTTCTAATTTTTTGAGAATTGTCCATACGGTTTTCCAAAAGAGCTGAACCAGTCGGCATTCCCACCAGCAGTGAAGGAGAGTCCTTTCTCCCCACATCCACACCAACACTGGTTGCTTTTGTTCTTTTGGATGTGGGCCAGTCTTTGTGATATGAGATGATATCTCATTGT
The DNA here is from genome assembly GCF_029834395.1 of Sorex fumeus. Lineage (NCBI taxonomy): Eukaryota > Metazoa > Chordata > Mammalia > Eulipotyphla > Soricidae > Sorex > Sorex fumeus. Next base: position 33,868,112 of record NW_026606090.1, on the reverse strand, counting down.
TGTTTTGATCTGCATCTCCCTGATGATTAGTGATGAAGAGCATTATTTTTCATGTGCCTTTTGACCATTTGGATATCTTCTTTGAGAAAGTTTCTGTTCATTTCATCGTCCCATTTTCTGATGGGGTTGGATGTATTCTTTTAGTAGAGTTCAACCAGTGTCTTGTATATCTTTGATATTAACCCCTTATTGGATGTGTATTCAGCGAATATCCTTTCCCATTCTGTAGACTGTCTGTATTTTGGTCACTGTTTCTTTTGAGGTGCAGAAGCTTCTTAGTTTAAGATAGTCCCATTTTGCTAAGCGAAATGAGTCAAAAAGAGAGGGATAGACATAGAAAGACTGCATTCTTCTGGGGGATATAAAGTAACAGAATATGAGATTAATACCCAAGAATAGCTGAGATCAGCACCAGGAGGATTACTCCATAGCTTAGAGGCCACCCGGGCATTCTAGGGGAAAGGGCAGCTCAGATAGAGAAGAGAGCACCAAATAAAGGGTGTTTGGAGGATCCTCCCAGGAAGGGAGATGTATGTTGAAAGTAGACTATGGACTGAACATGTTTGCCACTCAATGCCTCTTTTGCAGACCACAACACCCAAAAGGAGAGAGAGAACACAAGGGATTGCCCTGCCACAGAGGCAGGGTGGGATGGGGGATGGGGGTGGGAGGGATATTATCCATGGTGGTGGAAAATTGGCACTGGTGGAGGGATGGGTATTTGTTCATTGTATAATTGAAACCCAAGCACAAAAAAATTGTAAATCTACAACTGTACCTCATGGTGTTTCACTAATAATAAAAAAAAAGATAGTCCCATTTGTTTATCTCTGTTTCCACATGCTTGGCCAGTGGCATGTCATCTTTGAAGATACCTTCAGCTTCAGTGTCATGGAAGGCTTTGCCAACCTTGTCTTTCATGTATTTTATGGATTCTGGTCTGATGTTGGGGTCTTTAATCCATTTTGATCTAATTTTTGTACATGGTGTTAGGTAGAGATATAAACCTTTTTTTTTTTTGCATGTTGCTATCCAGCTTTGCCAGCAGCATTTGTTAAAGAGGCTTTCCTTGCTCCACTTCACATTTCTTGCTCCCTTATCAAAGATTAGATGATCATATATTTGAGGGTGTGTGTCAGGATATTCAACCCTGTTCCATTGGTCTGCGGCTTTGTTCCAGTACCATGCTGTTTTAATTATTACCACTTTATAGTAGAGTTTGAGGTTGGGGAAGGTGATACCTCCCATCTTCTTTTTCTTCAAAGGATTTTTTTAGTTATTCATGGGGGTTTATTGTTCCATATGAATTTCAAGGGGAGCGGGTTGAGCTTTCCTCCCCGCCCTGACCAGGGCTCCGGCAGCCGAAGACCTCCAGGACCAGCCACCACCATGCTGAGACCACTCTCCGCACACATGAAGGTACTGGCAGAGGGACAAATCCACGCGGTTTCCGGGGCCGAGATCTCCAAGCCTACTCGGATTGGAGTCGAGCATCCTCCACCCAGATCCTCCAAATTCCAGTAGGCGGGGGTCACACCCACCACCTGGCCCCCTGGCGCCATGTAATCCCATCAACGGCCAAGACTCAGAGACTATAAAATCCAGCTCCCGGACGAGAACAGTGCAGTCTTCTGCCCCCGCGCCTGGGTGTTCCTTCCCGGGGCCCCTTGGAGGGGAGCGTGTTGAGCTTTCCTCCCCGCCCCGACCAGGGCTTCGGCAGCCGAAGACCTCCAGGACCAGCCACCACCATGCTGAGACCACTCTCCGCACATGTGAAGGTACTGGCAGAGGGACAAATCCACGTGGGTTCCGGGGCCGAGATCTCCAAGCCTACTTGGATTGGAGTCGAGCATCCTCCACCCAGATCCTCCAAATTCCAGTAGGCGGGGGCCACACCCACCACCTGGCCCCCTGGCACCGTGTAATCCCATCAACGGCCAAGACATCTTATCAGGACATCTTATTATGACATCTTATTATCTCATTCCTACTTTGAACAAACTGGCAGGCTACCGAATGTAGCCTGCCCACACGGCAGAGTCTGGCAAACTCCCCGTGGTGTAGCCAATATGCCAAATACCAGTAACAATGATGGGTCTCATTCTCCTAAGGAGCCTTGAATATAATCTCAGGGCCAGGATGAAGGAGACGTTACTGGGGCCTGCTCGAGGCAATCGACGAATAACAGGATGATGAAAAAATGATGAAAAATGAATTTCAAGAATGTTTGCTCCATTTCTTTGAAGAATGTCATGGGTATCCTTATAAGGATCGCATTGAATCTGTACAATACTTTGGGGCACATTGCCATTTTAACAATGTCAATTCTCCCAATCCATGATCAGGGAATATCTTTCCATTTCCTCGTGTCCTGTTTCATTTTGTGGAGTAGCGTTTTGCAGTTTTCTTTGTACAGGTCCTTTACCTCCTTAGTTAAGCTGATTCCAAGGTACTTGATTTTCTGAGCATGATTGTTAACAGGATTGTTTTTTTTATGTCACTTTCTTCTCTCTCAATATTTGCGTGTAGGAAAGTCATGGACTTTTGGGTACTGATTTTATAGCCTGCAACTTTGCTATACAAGGAGCCCAAGCCATGCAGAAGGAAAGAGATAACAAAACTTAGAGCAGAAATTAACGACATGGAAACTCAAAAACAAGCCAAAAGATCAGTGAAACCACGAGTTGATTCTTCAAGGAAATAAACAAGATTGATAAAACACTAGCAAGATTCACAAAGAAAGAGAGAGAGACCTAATAAACCAAATAAGAAATAAAAAGGGGGACATCACAACAGAAACCAGAGAAATTCAAAACATCAGAGGCTACTTTGAAAGTCTGTATGCCACGAAACAAGAGAACCTAGAAGAAATGGATAAACTCCTGGATTCCTATAATCTCCCAAGGCTGAATCAAGAAGATCTGGAATACCTGAATAGACCTATTAATAAATTGAAACTGTAATCAAAAATCTTCCCAAAAACAAAAGCCCAGGTCCTGATGGATTCCCTAGCGAATTTTTCCAAACATTTAAAGATAACTTATTGCCAGTTCTTCTCAAGCTTTTCCAAGAAATTGAAAAAACAGAAACTCTCCCAAACAGTTTCTACAAAGCTCATATCTCTCCAATACCAAAAGGAAATAAAGACACCACAAGAAAAGAGAACTACAGGCCGATATCCCTGATGAACACAGATGCAAAGATTCTCAACAAAATATTAGCAAATAGAATCCAGCAACTCATCAAAAATATCATATACCTCGACCCAGTGGGATTCATCCCGGTGATGCAAGGATGGTTTAATATTAGAAAATCAATAAACATAATTCATTATATCAACAAAAGAAAAGATAAATACCATATGGTCATATCAATAGATGCAGAGAAAGCATTTGACAAGATCCCACACCCATTTATAATGAAAACTCTCACCAAAATGGGTATTGAAGGAACTTTCTTCAATATAGTCAAAGCCATCAACCACAAGCCTATGGCAAGCATCATCCTTAATGGGGAAAAATTAAGAGTCTTCCCTCTAAGATCAGGGACCGGACAAGGATGCCCACTCTCACACTTCTGTTCAATATAGTACTGGAAGTACTTACAATAGTGATTTAGGCAAGAAAAAGATATTAAGGGCATTCAGGTAGGAAAGGAAGAAATCAAGCTCTCACTATTCGCAGATGATATGATACTATATTTAGATAATCCCCTAAGTCTCTACCAAGAAACTCCTAGAAACAATAGACCTTTCTGATTCTTTAATGACTGGTTGTATTGGTCTGAAGATCCAGACATTGCTCTGCTCCAAAGATTTAAGCCCCACCTCACGCCCAGAGTATGGTGCCCACATGCTCAGTGCTGGGGAGTGAGCTCACCGGGAGCAGTTGCACTTGTCTGTTGTCAGCGGGACTCAGGAGTGAGAAGCAAAGGCATCCAAGCACCTCAAAGGAGCATCATCAGAGGATTATAGAGCTGGGGAAGCCTACCGGCGAAGCAACATCTCGTGTACGAAGGAGTTAAAGTTTCAGCCAGAAGTATAAAAACAGAATGGAGAGATAGCACAGCGGGGAAGGCGTTTGCTTGTACACCACCGACCCAGGTTTAATCCCCGGCATCTGCACACCATATGGTCCCCCAAGCCAGGAGTGATTCCTGAGTGCTGAGCCGAGGTAATCCCTGGGCATTGCTGGGTGTGACCCAAAAATCAAAACAAAACACAATAGTAGTAAATCAAAGTGGACCCTGAGGTCCCGTGCCTTGGGCGGGGTCTGAGGAAGATGAGGTCACTGAGAAGACCAGACAGAGCCCTGGCTATGTCAGCTAACACACGGCCTAAGGCAAGGTTGCTGGTTCCCTCGCCTGCACTCGCCTGCTGGGAAAGCCTTGGGGGGGCGGAAGGGGTCTCCTGCAAGCCGCAGCTGCCCCACACAGCTTGTTTGTCAGTCTAGCCTGTGAAGATGCTCCTGAAGTGCCCATTCGCCTTTTTCCCCCACTGCTCATGAAGCTGGGCCTTGCACGCCCTCTCTCAGTCTTCCAGATCCCCTCCTCTGAAGTGCACGCTCGGGCCTCTTGTCCTTTTCTCGCCGGGTGTGTGGGGTTTCTTGCCCGCAGTGATTTGAAAGCATTCCTTTTGTTTTCTGGTCGCTGGCCTGCTCTCAGGAATCGTTTTAATCACCTCTGGCCACTGGAGCAGAGGGTCGCAGGGGCAGGAGAGCCCATACTGAAGAGAGGGACGCAGGTGTGGCTCATGGCCACTCATGCCAGGAGGCAGGCAGCGGGCCTGTTTGCCATGCGGGGTGGGCTTCCTGCACGTGGAAGAGGCTCCCGTTGGACCGCACAGCTGACAGGGAGAACACGGGGCCTCCATTTCAGCAGAGATGCACAAAGGCCTTCTCTCCCCACTCGCTGACTTCTCTCTCCAGAGTCTTTGGCTGAACCAGGAGATTGTTGTGTAGGGGCTAGAGTGATAGCACAGCGGTGTGGCCGGCCTAGGTTCAATTCCCAGCATCCCATATGGTCCCCCGAGCACCACCAAGAGTAATTCCTGAGTGCATGAACCAGGTGTAACTCCTGTGCATCACCGGGTATGACCCAAAAAGCAAAAAAAAAAAAAAAAAAAAAAACTAGAAACCAATCCTCCATTTGACCCAGCAATTCCAAGTCTGGGCATTTACCCCAAGGACCCAAAACTCTGTTCAGAAAAGACATGTTCACTCCTATACTCAATGTGCCACTATTCATAATAATCAAAAGGAAACAAGCCCCAGTGTCCAAGAAGAGATGCCTGGATAAAGACGCTGTGGTATACAATCTACTTATGCAACATACTTATACTTGGCTATCAGAAAGACTGAAACCTTGAAGTCCCCTGCTCAGGGGGGGTCTGAAGAGTACCATGCTTACGGAGGCAAGCCAGAAGGAGAGGGACTGATACAGGATGGTCTCCCCTAAATGCAGTATACAAAGAAGCATTATAGAAGAGTACCAAGTGTCCCAATGCAACAGGAACTAGGCCTGGTCTTTAGCCGGAGTCGTGTCACTGTAGGGCGAGGGGCTCACAGCAAAGGCAGAGTGGGCATGGGACAGTGGCAGAAGGACGTTTGCGGGAGAACGCCGTGTTGGAACGTTTATGCATTATCAATATTGTGAATCACAATGCCTAAAATAAAATTTAGAAAGAAAAACTCTCTCTGACTGTTCACCCTCCTGCGGGTTGTGTGGGCTGTTTCCTCCAGGCGGTCCCATCTACCCTCAGCCCACCACTCACCATACGAGTCCCACAGGGTGCTGAGAGCAGGGCTGGGGCTGAAGACAGCTCTGCTGGGTCTGCATAGCTTCCCTGGGAAAGCGAGTAGGGCCCAGAGGATGCAGTGGAGTGCACAGCGCAGAATGTTCCAGGTGAGGAAGCCTGGAGGAAGGCTCAGGAGGGAAGCGAGGATCTGGCAGAGTTAAGAAAGGAGAGAGAAACCACGGGCAGGTTCAGGCTGTCCTGAAAGCAAGTTGAAGTCGGCACACAGCTTCCTCAGAGCAGTTAACTTGTTTGTTCGTTTGTTGCTCAGGGCTTCCTCCTGGCCCTGCACTCAGCAATTACTCCTGGCAGGCTCGGCAGGCTGTATCGAACCCGGGTTAGCCGCCTGACAGCAAACACTCTGCCTGCCTGATTATTGCTCCAGCCCATAGCGTGGCAATTTTTAAGCCTTGACCTGACACGAGTCTCCTTCTGACTGCCGGTGAAGGAAAACTTAGAAACCAAAGTCAGTGTGGGAATACCCATGGGACCAATTCATCATCCAGATACGACAAGGCAGTGTTCGGAGTGAGGGTCCCGGGCACAGGGAGAGGCAGGCTGGTGGTTCTGGGTGAGTGGGCCTGGACACGACAGCCCCAAGCACTTGAGTGTGCTTGGAGTGTAGGGTTCAGGTGCAGTGCAGGCAGTTGTCCGGGAAGCACCTGGAGTCCGGCTGGCTGGAACTTGTGGGCAGAACTTTCAGTGGGGATGGAGAACAGAGGGGCCACAATGTGTTCCAAGGCAGCGGGAATCTACCCCACAAGAGGCCCCTGGACCTCACAGACAAGCATCTGAAGTTTAGGACATGCTGGAGATGTCCTGCCCCCTCTCTGCCGTGAGCATCTTTCCTGCACTCTCCTCTCTGCATCCACCAGCCACCCTGGCCACTCCCCAGGCACCCACCGGAAGTCAATGCAAGAAGAGTTAGTTGTGCAAATACCATCTGACCTCACTCATGGTGCTGAAGAAAGCAGGATGCTGAGTCCAATCAACAATAACAAGCTTTCTCCAACCATAAGACCCACCATTGAGTCCAGAAGTGATGGAGAAAGGATTTGGGCAAGGGCATCACATAAATGGTCATTTGGTTAAAAAAAAAGGGGGTACAGTAGAAATGACATCTGCCCTTTTATGTTTATTGAAGTACTATTAAGATAGCCAGAATCTAGGGAAAAAACCTTTGGTATAGCTACACAATGGAATACTATGCAACTGTAGAAAAGATGAAACCATGAAATTTGCCTATAAGTGGGTGGGCACGGAGAGTATCTATGCTACATGAAATGAGTCAGAAAGAAAGGGATAGGCATAGAATGACTGCACTCATTTGTGGAATATAAAGTAACATAATAGGAGACTAACACCCAAGGATAGTAGAGATAAGGACCAGGCTGTTACCTTATTGCAAACCATAACACCCAAAAGGAGAGAGAGAGTCAGAAGGAATGCACCTGCCACAGAGGCGGGAGGTGGGAAGGGGTGGGATGGTGGGAGGGATACTGGGGACATTTGGTGGTAGAGAATGGGCACTAGTGGAGGGATGGGTGCTCGATCCTTGTATAACTGAAACATAATCACAAAAGTTCCTAAGTCTGTAACTGTATCTCACGATGATTTATTAAAATAAAATAAATAGATAAATAAATGGCCAGCTGAGTGGTGACAGACAGCACTGGGTGTGGGTGCTGGGTTACTGGACGCACCAGCACTCGCCTGGGAAGTCTGATGCAGGCTGATATCCCATGATGAGTTCAGCAGACGCTGGTAGAAGACTGTGTTATTTTGTGGAATTGCTTCCCTTCCCTCCACATCCTAAAACCAAGGCCAGGTGTGGGCACAGACCTGGCCTGGGTGAGGCTTGAACTCATGCCCCACTAGAACTCATGAGACCCCACCCCCCCAAGCAGCCCACCCTCCCCCTCCCCCCATCAGTGCCATCATCTCAGCCACATTGCAGGGGCCCGGTCACCTGCCAGTGGGCCTCAGTCTGGACAGCACAGGGAGAGACCCTTTCCATCGACGTGAGCCGTTCCACCTGGCAGCCACTGCTACTGGCCTCCTTTGGGACATGCAGGGGCCCTCAGAGGGGACTAAGGCACAGTGGGCCAACGGAGCTCATGGCATGGGCCTGATGCCTACCTTTCAGGGGAAGCGTCCCAGGCCAGCAGCAGGCGGGTGAGCCCGAAGCCAGTGTCCTGGAGAGGGTTGGGGAGTCCTCGCAGCTCCCAGACCCCGACCGCTTGCCTCAGAACCCAGCTCTGGCTCTAATGAGCATCCAGATCTGGTTGCTTTCGTCTTTCATTCTCCCTGAGTGTGTCTTTTCCCCTTTATTTTCTTTTCCAGTCGGATGTCATGGATCAGAATTTGTTAAATTTCCTTCCCGAGCAAGAACACTCTGAAGTGTACAAGATCCTTTCCTCCCATCTGCTCGTGGCCGATTCCCCTGCGCCGGAATACTTAAAATGTAAGTTCAGCTTCATTAACTTTACAAAATATGAATCATTTTACCTTTGAAAGGAGGGTAGCATGAACTAGGCGGGGAAGACTAATTTTGAGCATCATCTTCCTGTGACTCAGATCATAGCTGAGATCTGGAGAGGTGTATTTTAAGCTCTAAGCTAAAACTGGCTCTGGAGAGATGTAAGACGTTGAGCTTTTATGTGGAAAATCTGAAAGCGTGGAGTTTAAGAATAACACTCGTCTCACATGTGATACAAAATTCCCTCTTTAAAGGTCTTTTTGTAAGAAACCGTGCCACAAGCAATTGTCTGTTTTAGAATATTCGGCCTATTTTAGAGGGCACTGAGCTCGCTGTGTGATCTTTAAGCACCTAAAACCTGGATAATTGGATCAGAACCCAGATTCTCTTCTCCTGAATCTGTCATCTGATCATATACATCTGTGGCCTTTCCGGAATTTCAAAGTGTCTTTGAATCAGAGTTGGCAGCCTCGAGAGAAGGCTGGCTTCGTGCCTGTCCCGCCGCGTGCCCCTGGCAAAGCTTCCGCAGGGATGCAGGCGCCGAAGGTGCCTGTGCTTGTCTGAGCCTCAGTCTGTTTTCCATGACTGGTTTGTCCCATCGTACGTCTCACTTGACTCCGAAGCGGAGCAGAACGGCCGTATTAAAGAGAGTGTCTCTACAGAGAGTCGTTCCTTTTAACGCACCGTAGCTGAAAGCAACCGGGTCCCATCAATGATGACATAACCAACCACAGGCGTTTCATTTCATTTTTTTCATTTCATCATCCTGTTATTCGTCGATTGCCTCGAGCAGGCCCCAGTAACGTCTCCTTCATCCTAACCCTGAGATTATATTCAAGGCTCTTTAGGAGAATGAGACCCATCATTGTTACTGGTATTTGGCATATTGGGTGCGCCACGGGGAGTTTGCCAGACTCTGCCCTGTGGGCAGGCTACATTCGATAGCCTGCAAGTTTGTCCAAAGTAGGAATGAGATCATAAGATGTCATAAAAGATGTCTTGATAAGATGTCGTGCGGCCGCGAACGCGGCCGCATGGTTCCAGGATCTGGATTTTATAGTCTCTGAGTCTTGGCCGTTGATGGGATTACACGGCGCCAGGGGGCCAGGTGGTGGGTGTGATCCCCGCCTACTGGAATTTGGAGGATCTGGGTGGAGGATGCTCGACCACAGGCGTATGTGACCAAATTGAGACAAATGGGGTCAAGTACAAAATTCCAAACCAGCTGTGGTGGGAGGGGTGGGCTCTGTGGAGAGGCTCTAAACTGTGTCCAGAGCCAGCCGTGATGCGAGCGCGCCCCATCCCTGCTCCCACTAGGAATAGACTTTTCCAGAAAGCAGCACTTGTTTCATCTGGAGGCTGTAATGCTCACGTCCTCTTCTCTCCTCTTTTTCTCCAACGGCCCAGCTGACAACGATCTGGAGTTTTATTGCCATCTTCTCAGAGGCAGCTTGAACCCAAAGGAATTTCCAACTTATGAATACATAAAATTCGTGGGAAATTTTCGCTCTTACAACAATGGTAAGCTTTAACTGTCCTATCATTGCGACCGTGTCTTTTATCTTGCAAACGTGGAGGGGGGGGCGGGGCAGGAGTGTAGTGAACGAGGACAAAGGAGATCTGCTTCTCATATGTGCATTTAGATTTCCATGTTGCCCAGATGCGTCTGGTGCTCATAAGCGCTCGCCGGGCCTGAGGAGAGCATGCCCACCCCTGCCCGTGCTGGCACAGAACGGCCCACGGAGCCCATGTCTGCGACTGTGCCGGGGAAACGGCTGAGAGTCCAGAAAGGACACTGGACACTGGACACTGCCCCCTGGCGGGACCCCTGGGACCTTGCTGTCTCAGGCCTGGGAGCAAATTTCAGGGGACCTGCTCACTGCACTGCACTGCACGTGAGCACCCGTTTCCCGAGCGGGCCTTGCACAGCAGCCACAGGCTGGACAGGCAGTGCGGCCGCCCTTGCTGGCCCTGCAGCGATTGTCCGAGCTCCCACTGCCAGACCGCATCTCCAACTAGGCTGAAACGCCCCATTTCACTCCTGGCCAGCCCCTGCACAGGCTGCCTCCTGTTTGCTCTTTCCTCAGAACTAAACAAACAGCTCTGAAGAGTCTCACATTTCATAAAAACACTGAGACGGACAGATCTAAGACAGGGATTTGTGGAAGGGGTGGGGGCAATTCCAAAGGCAAACAGATTTGGAAAGATGAGCCGTGGTGGGGAGGGGTGGGCCACGGGGTCAGAGGCAGCTGGTGGCAGCGGCTCTCACCGTGGGACCCAGTCAGATGAGCCCCAGGGTTCTCATCCGAATCAGCTGAACAGCAGCCGAGTACTGATACTGAGACTCACCAGGGTCCTTCCTCCGCCTCGACCACCTCGTCTTGCATGTCCTTCACAGAACTGGACACGCTTTGTTCAAAAGGCACCAGCTAGATGTGGGGTCCTGCCAAGGGCCCAGTGTTCAGGGCTCAGCCTGCCTGGGAGCTCCGAGGCTGAACTGGGGCCTCTGAAGTCTAACGCAGGCCCCGTGGGGTTGAGTAGCTGCAAGCGAAGACTTCAGCTTCCCCGGGGGACCCCGGGCGGGTCTGGGTGAAGCAGGATGAAGCCATGGCCTGCCGGGGCAGATCCCACACAACTGAAGTTCCCCAGACTTCACTAGTGTCAGTTGAGGCACATGAATGGTGGCTCATGGACCCAAGGACCTGAGTGAAGGAGCATCTTGGAACAAGAGCTGAAGACCCCAGGGGGTGCCCGTCCTCCAGCCACGATTCATTAGGGAAGGCATCTTGCAAAATGCAGATTCCCAGGCATCTCCTGGAGCTTCCTCTTGGCTCTGTTGCTGGAGCTGCAATGGAGCAGATTAGAAAGACACGCGGGCTCGGGTGCAAGAGGCTATGGCCTCTGAGAAGCATTGCCCTGCGCTTGCCAGGCTGCCCACCCACGGGAATCCTAGTGACACCCCCTTGCCTTTGAAGCGGAGCTTTCCAGGCAGCACTATCCTGCATCACGACGTTGTACTGGCTTGGATTTACTGGAGATATTAATGCTCTGGCCATAGTGCCAGATGTGAGGGTGACTGCATGAAGGAGGGACGGTGCTCTGGCCATCAGAGTAGCCAGGTTCTTTGCAGGGAGTTAAGGAGTGCAGCCCTGGCCCCCTGCCCAAAACAGTGCCCAGCTTAATTGGCAGGGCTGGCCAGAGTGTGCACGTGAGCAGCTCTGTGCGCTGTTTTCCCTTCCACGGTTTCATTAAGACACTGCCGAACAGGCTTGGAAGCTTCTCGTCATTGATCACAGTTCAGAGGATTTCAAGGAAATAGATTCCTTTCTAGATTTCTGGGACTTTTTTTTTTTATTTTTAACTAGCTGGGCTTTATTTTTACTTCAAGTTGAGACAGTGTTTGTTTGCCTGGAATAATGTGTGGAAATTATGTGTGACTTGAAAAAAAAAAAGGCTGGTACTGCTAAAAACTTGGAATTAAAAGTTGCAAATTTCAAAGTGAGGCAGTTAAAGGAACTTTCTTGAAACGAGAGTCTCCGAATTGTGGAATGTCTGAAATATAATCCCGACCTGGGTTTAAACAGCAAAAAACCTCCAAGGCAAAAGAATTCCTCAGACGGGACCCCATGAAATCATCAACACTGAACCATTTCAATGTTCAATTCAAACACGGTGTTGTGGTTGAGTTCTCAGCAAACACTGAGCAGCGGGACCGTTTCCCCGGGGTCGTCGTGCGCCGTGAGCTCTGCGTTATTTGCTGCTTGCCAAGAAGACGGCGGAGACTCGTTTCTGCGGACCATAGAACGAGAAGGACAGCGACCATGTGGGCGTCTCTCCCTTCCCTGGGCCATGCCAGCCGTGACTATGGATGACGCCTGTCAGTACTTTGTCTGGGGGCAGGGGGGGAAGAGGGACCAGCCAGGTTCAGTCACCAGCCGGATACGGCTCCCTGAACCCCACCAGGAATGCTCCCTGGATGCCGAGCCCGGGCCTGCGTGAGAGCTGCTGAGTGTCTTCCCCTAAGAAGGGCCCATCTTTCCCTGGACCAGTCTTGCCCTCATGAGTCCACCCCCTGCAGATGCCAAAATCACCCCAGGGAGGCACCTTTGGGTGCAGCCAGAGGGCACTTTCTGTTTGTTTCCTTCACAAAAGTTTATTTCTGGGGGGCACTGACATTTTCCTAAGAAGAGGGTCGCTGAAAGGCACCTCTGGGAAACCTGCCAGCCTGGGGCTTGAGGGTCAGCCCTGTGTTGGGGGCGTGGGGAGGCCAGCATCAGCGTGGCAGCAGGGGGGCCTGGCTCTGACTGGGCAGCGTCTCCTGCAGGACTCAGTGTTGGCCCCTTGCACCCAAAGGCAGACCCCTGCTGTTCGGCACACTGTCCCCCAGCTCCGGATGGTGAGGAGACGGGCCCACCTGTCCGTGTGGGGAGAAAGGGAACAGAGACCCTTTGCCTGCCCCCTTCAGGAGGGGAACTTCCACGGAGGCGTCTCTAGGCTCACCCACGACGCTGCCACCATATCCCTCAACCCCCAACCCCGACCCACAGGGATGGGTATGCAGTGACCCTTGTCCCACAGGGAACTGGAGTGGCCTCTTCCATCTGCCCGTGTCTTGTTGGCACCTTAGCGCTTCCTGATGTGCTACTGAGCTTGTTGGGGAGGGAGGGAAAGAAGACAGGATTTCTCAGCTGAACCTGGATTTTTCCAGAACTAATCTATCAGGAAATGGAACAAGAAGGAAGGCTTTTTGCAGCTCTTACTCTAGGAAGCTTCCTAACTAGGTTGCTGAAAGCTCTGTGTGGGGATAGAAGGCCCCCGTCCCCTGGTCTCCTGAAATCCCACTCTCTGCCCGACCACCTTGCCTGAAGTCCCGTCCAGGGGGCCCACTGGTCAGCCCGCCCGTCCACCTCAGCTTGACAACTTCTAGAAGTGAAAGGAAATAACTTTATTCCAGTCACTGTGGGGTTTGCAGCAAATAACGCTCTTTGAAACTTTTGTTTGTTTGTTATGAGGACACACCCAGCTCTCTGCTTCTTAGCTCAGGGATCTCTCCCGATGGTTCAGGGAGCCCTGGGTGATGCCCGGGAATAAGCCCGGGTTGGACACATGCAAGGCAAGCACCCTACCCACTTCACTATCTTTCTCGCCCTTAAAAAAAGCTTTGAACAAATACACTTTCCATATTTTCACTTTTCCATATTTTCACTTCTTCAATTAAATAGCCCAAGAGACCATCCTCCAACCCCTTCCGCAGGCACTTTACATTGGGAGAGAGCTAGCAGGTATTTGTCTAACGCGTACGGAAGGGCCAGAGAGGTGGTACAGTGGGTAGGACACTTGCCTATCCACATGCTCCTGACTCTGGCTTGATCCCCGACATTCTACATATTCTGAGCCCTGCCAGGATGAGCCCTGAGTACAGAGCTAGGAGTAAGCCCCGAGCACCACTGGGAGTAAGCCCCAAAACTAACGCAAAGCAGTAAGGAGCCGCTGTGTGGAGGGGCCTTGCGGCGGTGCCAGGAGCAGCCCCTCCACGCAGCTCTCCCCCGCGCTCTGTGTCGAAGTGTGCGCCTGACTGAGACCCAGAAGCAGCATTTCAAAAGTTTCTGGTGCCGCTCCAAGTAGGTCAGCCTCAGCGAACACTCCACTCTGGGCTTTCCAGAAACCACACACCAGAGTCTGAACGTTCCGCTGCCCTCGTTTCACCCGCTCGCCTCACCGCGCCGCCGGGCCTGAAGCACGGGCAGGAGCCAGGAGCGGGTCTTGTCCCCACACCTTTGGCTCCCGTGCTGCACCGGCCCGTTTCATTCTAGGACTTCGGGGCTTCGGGTTGGTTCCCAAGTGGGTGAACTGATATGGCCCGGTTAAGGGAACGAGGCACATGCCCTCCAAACCTCCCTGGGTCTGGAGCCGTGCGCTCGCAGGGAGAGACAGCTCCGTGACACGTTCTCATCCGTCTGACTCCCACCGTACGCAGAGTAAGGAGCAGAATGGCCCTGAGCCCTGCCGCTGAGATTGATGAGGAATTAAGAATGTGCTGAGGAACTCAGCCAAGGACAGCCTCATGCAGCAGGGTCTCTAGCTGGGATGCACAGGGCGCCAACCGCGTCTCTCTACTCCTAGGTAGATTGTCCTGGAACCCTGATGAAAATGTGCACAAGATATACCCTTGGACGCCAAGGGACAATGGCCCCTAGGAAGTTCTCATCCCTGGCTCTGTCCACATCACTAGCTGCCTTGTCAGTGACACTGCAGCCTTCAGCTTACCCTCCCTACCCCCATACTCATGTATTTAACGAGTGCCAAGGGAAAGAAAAAATTTAAGTAGACATTTCCTTTCCCTTTCTGTGTGTGTTTTTGTTTGTTTGTTTGTTTTGGTTTTTGGGTCACACCCGGCTATGCACAAGGGTTACTCCCAGCTCTGCACTCAGGAATTACTCCTGGTGGTGCTTGGGGAACCCTATGGGATGCTGGGAATCGAACCCTGGTCAGCCGCGTGCAAGGCAAATGCCTTACCCACTGTACTATTGCTCCGAGCCCGTTTCCTTTCCCTTTAAAGTAAGTTTTCAACCCAGCAGATCAGAAACCCCAGCTTCCTCACGTGACTCGTGGCTTCTTTCCAATATCGTTCTTCATGAACCGAACAGAACTGACAGGGAAAAACATGAACCAGACACTCCCCAGCGCCTTGGGCAATGCCTGTGGCTCACTCTCCTCCCGGGATCCCGGGACCCCGAGACCCCAGCTTCTCCGAATGTGCCGGATCCCAGCTACTGCAGAGAAGAGAGGAACCGTCGTCTAAAAATAGTTCTTAATTAGTGGGAGAAGATTTCTCATGAATTCACAAATGTTTTGTTTTGTTTCTTTCCTCAGCATTCCAACCCTCATCGAAACACTAGGAATAAAACTCACTATGGGCTTCGGGAATCCCACTCTCCTTTCAGCAAACCTCTTCACTATTCCTGCTTTCCCAGACACCTATAGGCTCTGGCTTCTCTTTGTTTCAAGGTGTGCTGAGAGGTTGGAAGGATAGCACAGTGGGGAGGGCGCTCACCATGCACGCGGCCGACCCGGGTTTGGTCCCCCACATCCCGTATGGTTCCCTGAGCACTGAGCACTGCCAGGAGTAATTCCTGAATGCAGAAACAGGAGTAGGCCCTGAGCACAGTCAGGTGCACATGCATGCGCGCGCGCGCGCACACACACACACACACACACACACACACACAGCAGTGCCGAGAGCTCTTGCCCGTCTCCGTGTGACCTGTCCCTGTGTCCACCAACCGCAGCTGCTGAGCCCCTGAACCAGGAGCTGCCCCTTGGCCAGCAGCCTCATCGTGCATGCTTGCTCATGGGCGCCTGCAGCTCCGTTCCCCAGACCGCGGTCACACTCGATCACTCAGTCCCTGCTTCTCCCTCATCCCACTCCCATGGCCCTTTGGGGAAGAGCTCGCTGTCCCCACGCCGCCTGGCCACCCGGTCATAACCTTTGTCACAAGAGCAAGCCCGTGTCCCGAGCTGAGATGCTGGCTTTCCCCAAAGAGCCTTGGGCCCTGTTGGGGGTCCCCTAGCAGAAGGAGCCCACAGCAAACGTCCTTCAGTCCCTGAAGCCGGAGGCGTGAGCCAAGCGTCCAGAGCAGAAAGAGCCCTGGAGAACCGCATGGCCGTGCCAGAGAGGGTCAGCACGCTGGCTTGAGTATCTCTAGCAGGGCAACTCCCGGGTCCTCGCTGCGTCCCGCATGACGGTGGCCAGCACGGGTGTCCCCAGGACCATGCTCAGGAGCCAGCTGCCCCGTGAGCGTCCTTCACCCCCAGCCGTAAGGGAATCTCCTGGCCCACCAGGCTGCTGTTAGTTGCTGCCGGGCTCAGAAGGCGTCTTTGCAGCCTGGGATTGGGTGTGAAGGGAGAGAGCTGCCTCAGATGAGCATGCCTGGCTCTGCCGTGGGACAGCTGTGTGGGGACCGGGGGTCAGCCGCGGCCCTTTCTCACTTCCGCAGAGCAGGAGCGATTGGGAGAGAGGGGGCGCTGACACAGGAAGCAGCCACTTGTGTTGTTAGCAAGTGCGTCAGGAGTGACAGGAGAGGCTGCGAGGGCTGCCTGCCCGAGAGTCATCAGTCTAGGCTGGCGCTGGCGGGACCCTATTTCTGTTACTTAAATGGAAACAATTAATTGAATCCTTAATTAATATTTTGTTCTGTCGGGGGGCTGTACCTGGAGATCCCCAGGCTTCCTCCTGGCTCTGCACTCAGGAATTACTCCTGGCAGTGCTCAGGGGACCATATGGGACGCTGGGGATGGAACCCACCTTGGCCGCTTGCCAGGCAAACGCCCCACCTGCTGTATTATCCTTCCAACACCAAATCCTTAATTAATATTTTTAAATTACAGAGAAGTTCTTCCCAGTGCTAAGTAGGATGGTGAGGCCCAAGCGACAGAGCAGTGACAGGGGCACTTGCCTGGCAAGCAGCCAAGCCGAATTCCATGGCCAGCATCCATATGCTTGCCCAAGCCCACCGGAGTCTGTCCTGAGTTCAGAGCCAGGAGTAAGCTCAGAGCATCTCTGGATATGGCCTAAAAACCAAACAGATCACCAAGAGGGACAGCAGAAGGCCAGGAGCAGTCTGCGCAGGGGACCGAGCTCTCACATGCCTTCAAGCCTCTTCCCTTTGGGTTTGCCTCGGCCTCTAGTCAAATTTCCATCCTTGACATCCTGTCAGCCTGGGTTTCCCCTCAGATGTGTAAGGTTTGAGTGGGAGCTTGTTTGGACGAGGAGTTTGCTCCCTCCGAGGCGTGTTCTATAAAGTGTCTAGCTCATCGAGTGCTGGAAGCCGATGAAATGATGAAACCTCCCTAGTGGGTGCATTTTCATTTGGAAACCTTAGAAGTCACAAAAGAACTGACGGAACCCTACCGGGAGGCAGCCAGATCAGTGGCAAATGCCTTAAAACCTGCACCTCGCTTCACGCCCTCCTCCCTGCTGCTCCAGCTCGTACAGGAGGGTCTGGGGGCTGGCATCCCTCTTGGGCCATCCAGAGTCCACGGGACCATCCCACCAAGGTGTGTGTTTAGTGAGAGACACAAAATTCCTGCAAAGTCCTCAGAAATGTGCTTAGAAGATCCTGAATTGAAAGAGTTGGAGGCATTTGTTGGGATGTGTCGGACGGTTGCTGCCTTCCATTCAAGTGAGGAGAATGTTCCACGTCTGAAAGCTTCTACAATCACACAGATGTTCATATCTGCACACCCCTCCCTGGTGTGGAACTGCCCCCTTCCCTTTATAAGCTCCCACCTTAATCTGCAGTGGCTGAAGCCAACTATGACAGGGAAACCGCACGGGAGCCACCATTTTTCCTTTTGCCCTTGAAAACTCGTGTTTGGAAACAATCTTCATTGGCATCTGCATGCGTGCACTCTGTCGGACTGGCACAATGAACGTATTCATGTCAGTGACCGAAGGACACCTTATTAAGTCCACAGACACAGGCAGGAAGACAGTATCACAAGCCTACAACCAAAGTCTTGGGATTTTGATTTGAAAATGTACTTCCTGTACAGAACAGAATAACTGCATTTTTTTTTGAGAAAGGGGTACGATAAATTACCAGCATGGCACTCCCCTCTCTGGTATTTGCGAGGAGACTGGGGGACTTGAGAAGAGGCCTTGCAGCCACCTCCAAGCCTGCGCTGGCCCGTCTGGGAGGCCCTGGGGAACTGCTCACACAGCTAAGCCTGGGATTCCAAGGATGGCGCGAGGTGATTTTCCTCGTATTTAGGAAAGTCCTATTTCCGACCAAGCAGAGCGGAGCCTTTTTCTCTGGCCCCGGCGCTGGACCGAGTCCCCTCCACGCCCTCAGCTCTGGGGAGAAGCTGTGGTGCCAGTCTCAGCTGCGGCTAGGGTGACCCTGGAAAGCCCACATGGCCCCGCGGACAATCCCATTCCCGAATGACTGCTGCCTCCCTCGTTAATCTGCAGCACCCTTCTGGGCCTCAGTTTCCCTCACCTGCTAAGGAGAGCCTTGCCAGAGTAACCCCCCATGGGTGAGTGGGTTTTTTCAGCTATGAGCCTTGCCCTGGACCCATGCCGTTCTGTACCCCACTTCCCAAGTCGCCCGTGGGCCCTGAGGGGCGCAATGCAGAAGCCCTTGAGCCCCAGGGCACTGCCACAGGAACAGAGGCGGGGACCAGGTCTTGCAGCCCCCTCTGCGCCCCTCCACCCGGAGCTGGAGCACCCCCACAGTGCAATGCCACTCGCCGTACCTAGCTACCACCATGCATGTGGTGAGAGTCGTGCTGGTGGCACGGGCCAGGGAAGGGACAGACGCAGAATGGTCTCTCCTGTGCGGGCGTGAAGGGGCACAGTGAGAGTCACTTGTGCCCGAGGGTGGCAGAAGGAAACGTAGGACTGGCCTTCAGTGGGAGGTTCGCCACAGCAGGAGCAGGGGACACTCGGTGCGGCTGGCCCCAGGACCTTGTTTCCACCCCAGGAACCTGTCCAGGGGAGCGAGAGAGAGCATGCCTGGGTCTTTGGCGTGTGACCTCTCCACTCTACCCAATTGGGGAATCGGAGAGCACTGCCCTGGAGTGAGGGCGGCTGGGGGGGGGGCGGGTAGGAGGGGAGCGTGGTGGGGTATGGGCCTCTGGGCATGGGCTGACCCATGTGTGTCCCCCAGTGCCTAGCCCCTCCTGTAACGGCTTCGACGGCGCGCTCCCGAGGCTGCCGCTGGGGAAGGACGCCTGCTTCATCGCCACGGTGCGCCTGGCCACGCCGCAGTTCTTGAAGGCGAGTATGTTGGGATGCCCCGGCCCCTGGGGGTCCCCCGCAACAGCCTTCCCGGAAGGGCGTGAGCCCAGCGCCACCCAGGTCTGCTCCCAGCACGGACACCGCTGCATGTCGCCTGCAGTGGGGAGAGGGGCTGTGAGGCCGTGCTCTCTTCTTCTCTCACCATATGAGCACCACTGGGACTGGTTCCTGGGGAGGGCTGGCCTGGGCCCTCCCCCTGCGCACTGCGGATGCTGGGAGCGGGGTCAGTCGCAAAACCCCTCTGTGTGTCTTCTGCTTAGAGAAGGGAGTGGTGTGACCTTTGGGTCCGAGGTGTTTCCCAGCTTGAGTCATAACTTCAGTTCCAGCTGATACCCACCCTAGCTCCAGATGCAGAAGGTCTGCCCGGCAGCCTGGAGACTGGTGCCAATGGCGCTAACCACTGCCCTGCCCCCTGAGCGGCCTCTCTCCCTCTCCTGCAGGAAATGTGCATCGTTGACGAGCCTTCAGAGGAATTCACTTCCAGGCATAGCTTGGAATGGAAATTCTTGTTTCTGGATCACAGGTGTGTGGGAAGAAAGAACCGATTGGGGCTGGGTTGTTTGCCAGGGTCTGTCCCAGGGCGAGGTGGGTTCCTGCAGCAAGGGAAGGGCTCGCAACCAGCCCAGGGGCCACTTCCTTCCCACTGCAGCGCCTGTGGGGGTGAGTGCGCGGATCATGCCGGTGCAGGGGCCTTTGGCTCCCACTGAGCCGTCACCCCACCCACCAGCAAGAATCGATGCAAGAAAGCCCCTCTCCCCATCAACCTCATTCCTCCAGCCTGAACCCCCCCTTAACTGTGGTCAGTCTCTTCCAGTTTAAGAACCGTCCACTCCCCTCCCTTGTGTCCACGTGGGCTCCGGCCTCCCTTCATCTTGGCTGTTTCCTATCATTCGCGAGTGCCCGTGTCGATTCTCATGCGGGCCGGGCTGGAGTGGGCCGACCCCCAGGCCCTCAACCTTCCCACTTGCTCCCCACCCTCTCTGATGACGACCCCTTGGCCTGGCAGAGCCCCTCCCATCATTGGGTACCTGCCGTTCGAAGTCCTGGGCACGTCGGGCTACGATTACTACCACATCGATGACCTGGAGCTCCTGGCTCGATGCCACCAGCACTGTGAGTGCCCCCCGCCCCGCCCCGGGGCCCTGCTGGGTGCTGGGAGGTCATAACCATTTCTCTGCGATGCCCTCGTGCCTGGCGTGGGTCCTCGTCGGAGTCTCCTGAGGTGGTTGACACCTGGACCTCTGCTGTGCCAATGCCCCCATCACTGCCCGGTCCTTCCTACTTCACAGCAACTCAGGTGATGCTGGTCGAGGCGCTGCAGTCTAAACTGCGTCTCACATCGTCCTGACTCAAGCACCGCTGTAGCAGCAGCAGCTGCAGGCTGGACGCTAAGTCGGACTGGGGACTTCAGCGGGAAGCCCTTGGCAGAAGTGAGCTCTGACGGCCAGTGGGAGGACGATGGTTGTGGGAATGTGCACAGGGTCTAGACGCCCACTGGGGAGAAGTGAGCAGGAGACCCTGTGAAGGACCGTTGATGCCGGAGCCTAGTCTGGGTTCTGAGCAGAATGCTCCCAGCAACCTGAGCTGGAGGCCCTGAGGCCGACTGACCCCCCTATCTCAGGAGCTACGTGTAATCCCTTTGTGCCGCTCCCGCTGCCAGGAGCACCGAGGGCTCCATCAGCGTCTGCCATGAGTGTGTAAGGAGGATCTTTCACACCTGCTTCTCAGGTCGGGAACAGCACAGCACGAAAGGGCCCCTTCGTGCCCTGCCTGGCTTCCATCCCCATCCCTGGTATCCCATATGCTCCCTGGAACATCTCCTGGAGTGACTCCTGAGTGCACAGCCGGGGGTAGCCCTGAGTACTACTGGGTGTGGCCCCAAATCAAAATAAAAATCAAGTTAAAAAATAATAGAGCCCTGCTCCTCAGAGTGTGGTTCCCTCACAAGGGGTCTGCTAGGCGTCTGTCTGGGCCCTCGGCCCATGGCTCAGAACCTCCACCTGACCAAGACCCCCAGCTCACAGGCACAGCTACTCTACTTCAGCTCTCTCGGGCTGTTCCCACAGAGGAGAGAGGTAGAGGGTGCCCTCCGTCCTCCGAAGGCTGTGCCCCTGGTCGGGCAGGATAGTCCCACCCTGTCCAACACAACACTCCTCACTCCCCTGGTTTCTCTCATTTCTCTTTGCTTCAGACCTCATGTTCTCCAAGATACTCCCTTCGTGTATAGCTTTAACCTCCCAGTTAGGATCTCTCTCTCTCTCTCTCTCTCTCATTTTGGGCATTAGGGTTTTCAATATGGATGGCGAAATGTTATCATCTATATTCCTTTGCCTACTCTCAACACTCAGTTCCTGTCCAGAGTGATCATTTCAAGCTAGTATTGTCGTAATGGTCCCTCCTCTACCTTAACTACCCTCCGCCCTCCACACCCTTGTGGTTATCCCCAACCATTGACCAGTCCTCCTGGCCTGTTTTCTCTGGCCTTGGATACGAGTTTCATACTGTCTTTTATGTAGATCTCCCACAAATATATTCAGTCATTCTATATCTGTCCCTCTCCTTCTGACTCATTTCACTCAACATGAGGCTCTCCAAGTTATAGTCCTTTATAGACAAATCTCATGACTTCCTTTTTCCTAACGTCGTACTCCATTGTGTAGATGTGCCATAGTTTCTTCATCCACTCATCTCTTCTTGAGCGCTTGGGTTGTTTCCAGATTCTGGCTATGGTGAATGGTGCTGCAATGAACATAGGAGGGCAGATGGTGTTTCTGCTGTGTTTTGGGGGCCCCAGGGTATATTCCCAGAAGTGGTATTGCTGGATCAAATGGGAGCTCAATTTCTAGTTTTTTGAAGAAAATCCACATCGTTTTTCAAAAAGGCTAGATCAGTTGGCATTCCCACCAACAATGAAAGAGAGCCCCTTCCTCCCTGCATCCGCGCCAGCATCGGTTGCTTTTGTTATTTTGGATATGTGCCAGTCTCTGTGGCGTGCGATGATATCTCATTGTTGTTTTGATCTGCTTCTCCCTGATGATTAGTGATGAAGAGCACTTTTTTTCCCTTAGCTCTTTTTTTAAATTTTTTTTTATTTTTAAATAAATCACCGTGAGGTGCAGTTACAGACTTACAAACTTTCATGCTTGCGTTTCAGTCATACAACGTTCGGGTACCCATCCCTCCACCAGTGCCCATTCTCCACCACCAATGATCCCAGTATCTCTCCTACCACCCACACCCCATCCCCCCACTCCACCCTGCCTCTGTGGCAGACCATTCCCTTTTGCTCACTCTCTCCTTTTGGGTGTTGTGGTTTGCAATAGAGGTATTGAGTGGCCATCATGTTCACTCTATAGTCTACTTTCAGCCCGCGTCTCCCATCCCGAACGGGCCCTCCAAGCACCCGTTACTTGGTGTTCCCTTCTCTATCTGAGCTGCCTTTTTCTCCAGCATGTGAGGCCAGCTTCCAGGCCATGGAGCAATCCTCCTGGTACTCATCTCTACTATTCTTGGGTGTAAGTCTCCCATTCTGTTGCTTTATATTCCACAAATGAGTGCAATCTTTCTATGTCTGTCCCTCTCTTTCTGACTCATTTCACTTAACATGATACTTTCCATGTTGATCCACTTATACATGAATTTCATTACCTTATCTTTTCTAACAGCTGCATCGTATTCCATTGTGCAGGTACCAAAGTTTCTTTAATCAGTCATCTGTTCTTGGGCACTCAGTTGTTTTACAGATTCTGGCTATTGTAAACAGTGTTGCAATGAATATACAAGTTGAAGAGCACATTTTTTTTTCTTTTTGGGTCACACCTGGTGATGCACCAGGATTACTCCTGGCTCTACACTCAGGAATTACTCCTGGCGGTGCTTGGAGGACCATATAGGATGTTGGGGATTGAACCCAGATCGTCCACGTGCAAGGCAAACACCCTGCCGACTGTGCTATCGCTCTAGCCCCTTGAAGAGCACTTTTTCATGTGCTTTTTGACAATTCAAATTTCTTCTTTGAGAAAATTTCTGTTCGCTTTTTCTCTCCATTTTTTGATGGGGTTGGACACTGTTTTTCTTGTAAAGTTCTACAAGTGCCTTGTATAAATCTTCTATTAGCCCCTTATCAGATGGGTATTGTGTGAATAGTTTTTCCCATTCCGTGGGCTGTCTTTGTGTCTTGGTCACTGTTTTCTTTTGGGGTTCAGAAGCTTTTTAGTGCAACATAGTCCCGTTGGTTTTCGTTTGTTCCTACTTGCTTGGTCAGTGGTGTTACGTCTTTGAAGATGCCTTTAGCGTCAATGTCACAGAGGGGTCTGCCTGCATTTTGCTCCATGTACTTTATGGATTCAGGTCTGATGTTGAGGTTTTCAATCCATTTTGATCTGGTTTTTGTGCATGGCCTTAGACAGACACCAGAGTTCATTGTTTTGCACGGAGCTGTCCAGTTTTCCCAGCACCACTTGTTAAAGAGGCTTTTCTTGTTCCACTTCACATTTCTCGCTCCCTTATCAAGGATTGGGTGGTCATATATTTGAGGGTCTGTGCCAGTGGTTCATAGGATCTCTCTCGTCACATGAAGAGGCTCCAGCAAAGCCGGAAGTGTTTTCTGCTCTGAACTCACTTCCAGTCTGGCGTCATGCAAGTGGATGAGTGGAGTCAGCGCTTCCCAATCCCCCCCCCCCCCCCGCCCACATCCTTCAGAATGCAGCGTCCATTCTGCGCTGGGCACTCCCGAACAGCCCAGGGGCTACAACGTCCCATGGCAGCCGGCCTCCGTGGCAGGGCACCTCTCGCCCACTCTGGGGGACCGGCACCTGCTGGCCCCAACAACGAGTCTCTCTCCAGTCTGATCCTCCGGCCTCTGAACTTCCCCACGCCCATCCGTGGCTCCAGAGGCACCAGCTCGGCTCGGGACCTCGGTAGAGCCTTTGGGAGAGCGAGTGGGTCTGCCTGTCCTGTCCTTGCCGGTGTCCTGAGAGGGGGCCTGGGGTGCAGCTGGGGCCTGGTTCCAGCCCTGGCACTACTTGGCCCAGAGTGTCCCCCCACACACACAAAGTATCAGCCCAGTGGGGAAAACTAGCAAGCTTTGGGTGTTTTTTTCCGGAGGGCTGGACTTGCTCCATTGACCCAAGGCAGGGCTGCTCACCCGCCCTCCTCTGCCGCAGTGATGCAGTTCGGCAAAGGCAAGTCCTGCTGCTACCGGTTCCTGACCAAGGGCCAGCAGTGGATCTGGCTGCAGACGCGCTACTACATCACCTACCACCAGTGGAACTCCAAGCCCGAGTTCATCGTCTGCACGCACTCGGTCGTCAGGTATGTGGCTGGCGGGGGGGGGGGGGGGGGGGCGGGGGGACAGGGGGCAGGGATGCAGGGTCAGCCCACAGGACAGCCACCAGCTCCTGGTTGGCCGAGACGACCCTGATGAGAGCCCTGAGACACACCAGAGACCTCAGGGCCCTCGGGGGCCTGGACGCCCCAGGAGGGAGCAGTGGCGAGTGCTGACTTTGCTGGCCCATCCGTCAGGTGGGAGAAGAGTCAGTTGCCTCTGAGTGACTCAGACACATACTCGCCTTTATGTGCAAGGCTGGGTTGACATGGGGGGACCCAGGCTGCCTCAGGAATGAGGTCTGGGACCCTGGGGGCCGCCCTGCATGCAGCAGCCACGCCTGTGTGCCAGATACAGGCTGCAGAGAGACAGGCTGCAGAGAGACAGGCTAGAGAGACAGGCTGCAGAGACAGGATGCAGAGACAGGATGCATGGAAAGGCTGCAGAAAGACAGACTGCAGAGAGATGGCCCATACAGGCCACTCAAGGGAAGGAGACTGGCCCTTCGTTTTGTTTTTTTTTTTTTGTTGTCTTACTTGTTTTTGCTTGGGGGGCCACACCCTGCAGTGCTCAGAGCTCGCTCCTGGCTCTGTGCTCAGGGACCTCAGTGGGGTCAGCCACACACCGGGCAGCCGCCCCACACTGCTCTGTCCTCGGTGGCTCCTGGGCTTGTCTTTCCTTCCTTCCCTGCTCACAGAAATGTTAAGGACATGAATCCAACTGGGCGATTATTGTGAGGACCGACCGCACACATGCCTCTCCGGAGTTTCTCGTGCCTCTGTGCTCTGGTGGTGCTCAGGGAACTGAAGGGGCTCCCCGAGTCTAATCCAGTCTCCACACACGTGCTCGGCCCACTGAGCTCTCTGGCCCCACGGGTCAGGCTTGAGCTGGCCTGGAGCAGAACATCTGAGACGAACCAAAACAGGAAGCAGTGTGCATTTTATGTGTGTATATGATTCCTAGCGGATTGAAGCATACACCCTCGTAGATGCCACACATCCAAATTCATTGTGTACACGCGTGATGTCCAGCAGGGAACTAGACACATGGAGGCTCTACACACACACGCCCTTGGTTTCACCAGTGCAGAGGCCAGTAGTAATGAAGAGGGGTATGCTTTCCAGTACTGATACACAGTGGTGCATCATGTGAATAGACATTTCAGGTAGATCGCTGCCAGCTTATACGCGCATGAGTTATAAGCGTTCTCTATTTCATAGATGTGCATAACATTGGTGACAGGTAGCTGAGTACACAGCTCTGTCCGCCGCCCACTGCCCAGCCAGCCAGCCAGCCAAGATAGTAGCTAATAATATGGCTAGGTGGTGCTGAGGCTAGGTACTCCAGCACACGTGTGTGCACCCACGTGTGTGGGGCCGGCAAGTGGACCTCTGGCCTGAGCTCGGGGGAGAGGAGAGATGAGTGAACTCACGGCCTGGCTGGTGGCCCTGAGCGTCCCCTCACACCGCGTCCATCTGCACTCCTGCCTGCCGGGCCTCCCGCAGATGGCAGCCCACCCCGCCCCCTGCTGCCCGGCCGAGGCGGTGTCCAGGGAAGACCGGAAAACAGCGTCTCATTCATTCTTCAGACTCTGCCTTGACCTGAGGGTTTCTCCTTCCTCCAGCAACCAGATCCTAGAGAGAAGTTCTCCGAGCAGAGAGCGGGCTTGGGGGTGGATGAACACGCAGAGGAGCGGGAATTCCAGGTGCCAGGGCGCTCGGGTGCTCCTCGCCCATGTCCCCTGAAGGCAAGGCCTGGGCTCCCCAGCTGTCCCAGACAAGAGGGGCCCGTCGCCCGGCAGTGAGTGGGCCTAGCTGCCTGCACGTTCATCCGTCAGAGGGAACGTCTTCTAAGTACTCACAGTGCCAAGTGGCTTGTCTCTGCAGCAAACTCCAGACTGAATTAACCTTCTTAAGCTTCTCCTCCAAATGAGAGTAGATTTGTGTTGGTGGGAGGGGGGCCTGGAGAAGGAAAAGTGAAGGAAATCTTCCCTGGAATGCCACATTAGCAATGGCTCCGCTGGACCCTGGCTCCCCCAAGGCCCCCTCCCAGCTAGTCCCGGCTGGCGGCCACGGCGGTGGCGTTCCTGGAGTGGGCGTCCCTCGCAGATGCCTCCTGGTGCTGTCCCTGAATGTGCCTCGTCTGTCCCGCCAGCTACGCCGATGTCCTCGTGGAGCGGCGGCAGGAGCTGGCTCTGGAAGACCCCACGCCAGAGGCCGTCCACCCCCCAGCCCTGAAGGTAGGCTGGCTGCAGGGGGAGGAGACAGCCTTGGGAGATTAGAATAGAAGCAGTAGTGATGATAAGGAATGTTTTTAAACATGTTGAACTTGGGTGAAAAGTTCTATTTTGTTGTTGTTGTTGTTGCTCTTTGGGTCATACTCAGCGATGCTCAGAGGCTATCCTCCTGTCAGGAGTTACTCCTGGCAGTGCTCGGGGGCCACGTGGAAGGCGGGGGATGGAACCTGGGTCTGCCGCATGCCAGGCAAATGCCCCACATGGCGCTGTCCCTCCGTGTAGTTCTGCCCCCACCCCACTGCCACCCCCAAGCTGCCTCCACGCTGCTCTGAGCTGTGCTTGCTTCTCCCTTGGTGCACTCCTGTCCCCACAGAACTGGGACGGGCCCAGGCTGACCCCTGAAGGCTCTGTGGCACTGCTCTCTCCCCGAGCTCGGTCCTTCCTGTCCACGGACTGTCCCTTAGCCTGTCCTCCTGTCCTCCTGCCGCTGGGGACAAGAGATGCCCTAAGCCCCGGCCTGCATCCTTGGTGAGCTGCTCTGCTGTCAGAAGTGTCTTAGGAGAAGAATTCCTCTCCCAAAGCCCTGCCTGACCTCACCCCAACTGGAGCTACCGCAGGACCCCTGGCCCGCCGTGTGGACCTGCCAGCTGGGAACCTAAGAACAGAGCCCCGAGTCCTGGAGGTCATGCTCCCAGCACACACGTCAGCAGTAGGAGGGAAGCAGGAAGGGCGGGAGCCATGGGCCCAAGGCTGCCACCGGCTCCTGTCTTCCACCCGCAGAGGGAGCACTGGGAGAGGAGCCTTGTCCTCCCCTTGATTCCAGGACGTCAACGGTGGGAGGGAGAGTGTTTCTTTTCTTTTCTTTTTCTTTCTTTTTTTTTTTTTTTTTTTTTTTGCTTTTTTTGGGTCACACCCGGCAATGCACAGGGGTTACTCCTGGCTCTGCACTCAGGAATTACTCCTGGTGGTGCTCGGGGGACCACATGGGATGCTGGGAATCGAACCCGGGTCGGCCGCGTGCAAGGCAAATGCCCTACCCGCTGTGCTATCTCTCCAGCCCCTGGAGAGTGTTTCTTAGCATCCATGAGGTTCAGTTCCTCGGGCCAGTGACCCACACCCAACGTCTTGGCAGAAGCTGAAGTCGCGGGAATGGCCCCACAGCAGGGCGTCTGTCCACTGTAGACCAGGCAGCGGGGAGGAAGACAGGGAAGAGCGTGCCCGTGTCTACGCACCTATGGGGCTGTTGGCCAGCGTGGAGGCCGTCACTGCAGGCTTCACCCTCCCTGCTCCACCAGCCGAGGATTCCGGCATCAGGTCGAGAATGGAACTGGCCAGGCCTGGTGACCCCGTGTCACAGCGCAGGCCCTGTCAGAAAATCACTGTGGTCTCCAGGCCTCTGGGGTCTAGAGCCAGAGACTTCTCGGGGACACATCCAGGGAGACTCGTGTTTTGAGCACTGGGTGGAGTCCAGGAATGCCCGAAACTCCTGCTACCACCGGACTCACTCTCTTTTTGCCTAAATTTCCAAGGGGGCACTGAGTGATTGTTTTTCTGGTCAGTAGACCAAATCAGATTAGGGACCTCTAGCTGTAGACACAACGGTAACCTCAGACTGACAGCTGGGCAATGCTCTCCAAAGAGCAGCTGTGAATTGCGGACAAATCGGGGTTTTCGATTCAAGTCTGTTCCATAGGCTGTTTTTTATGAAATGCAAATTCCCTCACCTGGACACAGTGTCAGGCACGGCCGAGGGCTTGCAGGTTCCCCACTGTCCAGTCTTCCTGTGCTTATTTCACTGCTACCTCCAAGCACGCGGTTCGTGAAGAGAACTCCACTCTCCCGTGGGAAGCGGGGGTGCTGGGACCAAGCCCAGGCCTCCAGATTGGCATCTGCCTGAAACCCAGGCGCAGCCTGCCCTTTCTCCTGTGGGGGCCACATGCCAGAGACTCCAGCCAACACAGCTGCATGCTGTCCACTGCCACAGAGCCATGACTCAGAGACAGAATAGCCACACCCAGGGGATGGACATCTAACAACAGAGCACCTAGCCGGCAGAGGCCACACACCCACCTCCTCCTCCAGACTAGACCGGAATCCACAGAGCCGGATTCAGAATGATCGCAGGGCCAGAGAGGCAGAGTGGTGGGAGGGCACTGGCCTTAGTGCAGGCATCTACGTTCCATCCCCACAGTCCACACAGGCCCCCCAGCACGCCGGGAGTGATCCCTGAATACAGAACCAGGAGTAAGCCCCGAGCACTGTTGGGTGTGGCCCCAAAACCTAGACCATCATTTTTTAAAATGTAAAATGATCCCAGATAGGCCTGGAGATGTGACTAGGCAGGGCCCAGGATCTGGCACAAACACACCAAAAAATGAGGCTGACCCTCTACTCCACCAGCAGGGAGCTCATAGCTGTCATATGTCACTGACCTTAAAGCCGGCATCCTCTGGACATGAGACAGTGTCCCTTTCCTCATTTTCCACCAGGAAGGACCAATAGTGTGGGAAGTAACGGAAGGGTCCAAATGCATTTGTTCAGTCAGAGCATCAACAAATCAATAATACCAGCAATATATCTACAGCTGCCTCTTCCTCTTCTGGGAAACCCAAGAGGTGCCAATTTCAAGGAAGAAAATAAAATGCAAAGTCAGTTTTAAAAAAAAATAAAAAACCTTAAAAAATCACAATGCAAAGTGAGAAAACATAAATACTGCTTCTAGAATATCAGCATCTCTGATACCTAGATTACACACACACACACACACACACACACACACACACACACACACACACACACCGTATTCCACGGTAATGTGTTGGGAGACTACTCTGAAACTACTACAGGATTTTTTCAACAAGTCTTCGCACTTTTCTGTGGCAGGATTCACTGTTGTCATCTCAATGTTGAAGTGTGTGTGTGTGTGTGTGTGTGTGTGTGTGTGTGTGTGTTTCAGGACAAAGGCTCAAGTCTGGAGCCTGAGCAGCACTTCAACGCCCTTGACGTGGGCGCGTCCGGCCTGAGCACCAGTCACTCGCCATCAGCCTCCTCCAGAAGCTCCCACAAGTCCTCGCACACAGGCGTGTCGGAGCCCCCCTGTGAGTCCAGCCCCGCACGGGTGCAGGAGGGATCCTCCGGGCCCACGGGCGGGAGTGGGGCCGGGGGACGGGACGTGCGCAGGGCATTGGTTTGTATCTGCTCCCGCCCTGCTCCAGATGTGGTCCGGAGCAGATGCCAAGGAGGCTTGTAGCTGGCCAGCTCTGCTCACGGGCGAGGCATGGGGGCCAGCTGCGCAGGCAGTTGGAGCAGTGGCGGGAATCGAGTTGGGGTCTTTGCCATGTCACCCCCTCCCGGGCCTGGCTGACCGTGCGTTGGTGCTGGCCTCTCTTCCTGAGATGCCCCAGCCCTCCTCCCTCGCCACCCTATTGTAGTGCTCCCCCTCTGAGAAGCACGCCCTGAGTCCTGAGTCAGGAAGATGGTCTCTTGCTTTTTCACAGCCACTCCGAGCAAGCTGATGGCCGAGGCCAGCACCACGACTTTGCCAAGACCAGACCTCCCCGTGCCGGGGCTCTGCCAGGCAGCCACGATGCCGGTATGTGCGATGCTGAGCCCCCCTCTGGCACGCTGCGGGGGGAGGGAGGGCAGGCCAGCATCTTCCCGAGGACCGATTCACTGAGAAACGAGGGGCTGGGGAGGCGAGGTACGGGGTGGGGGCCGGGCAGGTGGGATGGTGTCTGTAGGTGGCAGTGCTGGCGAGGATCGGCGCCCTCTGAACCCCAATCCACACAGTCTGGAAGACAGAGCCCAAGTCCTGGGAGCGAGAGGCTCTGCGCCATGGGGGCCGGGCAGTGTCACAGGGACCCTTCCATCGGACCCTGGGGATGACTCAAAAGTCCCTCTGCAGCGACTGGGGGGCTCTCTGGAAGAGGCCCAGCATGCCAGGAGCTCAGGTGTGGGGCCCCGGAGAACAGGATTGGCCAGTGGGTCAGGGTCCGGGGGCTGTCGCCACATAGCACACCCAGCCACACGTATGCTCGCAGATTCTGAAGAACCTCGACAGGGGCCGGAGTGGCCCCTCTGCCTGGAGACAGGCGCCTCACTGCTTGGGCCTGGAATTTGCTTCCTGTTGTCCAGTCTCCTGACGAGGCCGGACCCCACGGGGAGAGTCTGCCCTGACATACCCTGGTGACAGTGGCCAGTGCTTGGTGACAGTGGCCAGTGCCTGGTAACAGCGGCCAGCGCCTGGTGACATTG
This sequence comes from Sorex fumeus, assembly GCF_029834395.1. Classification (NCBI taxonomy): domain Eukaryota; kingdom Metazoa; phylum Chordata; class Mammalia; order Eulipotyphla; family Soricidae; genus Sorex; species Sorex fumeus. Next base: position 33,837,225 of record NW_026606090.1, on the reverse strand, counting down.
GTCAGTGCCTGGTGACAGTGGTCAGCACCTGGTGACAGTGGTCAGTGCCTGGTGACAATGGTTCATGCCTGGTAACAGTGGCCAGCGCCTGGTGACAGTGGTCAGCGCCTGGTGACAATGGTCAGTGCCTGGTGACAGTGCCAGTGCCTGGTGATAACAGTCAGTTCCTGGTGACAGTGGTCAGCACCCGGTGACAGTGGTCAGCACCTGGTGACAGTGGCCAGCGCCTGGTGACATTGGTCAGTGCCTGGTAACAGTGGCCAGCGCCTGGTGACGGTGACCAGTGCCTGCTGAGCTCCTGCACATGACATCCCTGCGATGTCCACCGCCCGCAGTCCTGGAGCAGAGGCTGGGGCACCTGCAGATCGTGCTGTTCTCAGCCAGCGGACACCCAGCCTCCCAGAGTCCCCCTGGCCTAGGGGACAGTGTACAGGCGCCCAGCTGCCAGGCTGATGACTCCACGCATGCAGAGGTGGGCGCCTCGCGGGCCGACCCCAGGAGCCCGCTCAGGTGTGTGCTGACCAGCTGTCGGCCATCTGTGACTGCCAGGGCAGCCCGGCTGCCTGCTCCCAGGGTCCCCTCGGAAGTCGGCGCTAGCTGCTTGGCAGGGAGTTCTCCGTAAGGCCGAGCCGGGCTGTGTGGGTGACTAAGCCGCCTCTCCCCAGGGCTCCCTGCACCCTGCGGCCTGCGACCGCACACAGCAGCTCCTGCCTCGGGCCGCCCTGCAGAGCCCACCCACGCCCGTGGCCCAGGTGAGCAGGGGAGGGCACCCAGGGTCAGGGGGTCCTCCTGTGTCTGGGGGGGCCGGCTATGCCATGTATCGAGTCAGAGTCCCCAGATGGGAGCCTTTTCCCCACAAACGCGGAGTGTGGGGGGCCCTGAAGCACCCTCCGTACTTCCCTTCGTTTTTGTCTGCCACATTCCTCTCCTTCCATACGGCTTCAACTTGGCCTTCAACCACGGGAAAGGTCCAAACTGGGCCACGTATCTCAGAGACCTATGAGACAAGTGTTACAAATACCACATCTGAGTCCCCCAACGGCAGAGAGGACGGGAGCTTTGTTGGGCGATTTCTCCCTCAGTTACCCCGACACTCGGTGAGTCGGTGGGCCATGAGTGCGTGCGAGGCCCTGTTCCGAGAACTCCGAGCTTACAGAGCGAGGGGCACAGAAACCCAGCCTGCATGGAAATTGCCGCATCTGCCTGACCTCCAAGACCAGGCGACCCCCGAGATGAGCCTGGTGGACGCAGGGAGGAAGGACAGAAGCGGTCCGCTGGGGACGGCTGCGCTTGGGGCTGGGGAAGGCAACGGAAATAGAGACCGTCCAGTCCAACGCTCCCCGAAGCCAGAGCCTGAGCCAGTCATGAGGCATCTTTGGCTCTGCTCTCTCTGCCCTCCAGGGGCCCTGCTCCATGCTGGCCTTGCGGACAGCTGCAGGCTGCAGATCTCTCCCCACAGACAGAAGCTCAGGAATATCAGTGGCTGATGTTTCTAGACCCAGAAACGCTCTCACTGGCACCTGTTTGGGGCCCGATGGCGGGGAAAGGGTGGAGGGCTGCCCTGCACACGCACTGCAGTGTCTTGACCTTCTCCGTTCAAGCAATACTGTCCTCCCTGACTTGACCAGTGCATGTGGTAAGAAACTAGGAACTTCTTCGACCCAAGGCACGTGACAGACTTTAAATTCCCGGGTCTTGCACTGAGAATGTCTGTGACATTACAGAGTGGACGCACCCCCCAATTACAGCCTGTGCACAAGTTCCCACAGAGAGCCTGGCGTCAGGATCCAATGTGGGATGGTGGTGGGACCCCCATCTAACAGGAGCTATTCCAGCAAGCCGCCAGCTCTAAGATAAGGAGGCAAAGGCGGGTGTCACAGATGCAGCCTTAGCGACATCGGGATCCGTTCTGTGGCACCTGGCCCGAGCCCCCACTGGGCCCTGGTGGTCACCACTCTGCAGCGGGCCCTGCCTGGGGGTGCTATGGGGCAGAGAGGGGACCGAGCATGGGGACGGTCGCTACCCGCACGCAGCCAAAGCCCCAGTCTGGGGGCAGAAATAACGCCCCCGCTTTTGTTTTCTGACTCTGCCTTGAAGTTTTCAGCTCAGTTCAGCATGTTCCAGACCATCAAAGACCAGCTGGAGCAGCGGACGCGGGTGCTGCAGGCCAATATCCGGTGGCAGCAGGAGGAGCTGCACAAGATCCAGGAGCAGCTGTGCCTGGTCCAGGATTCCAGTGTGCAGGTGACATGTCCCTGACAGGACCCCAGTGTGTCCCTGACCGGCCCTAATGTGCAGGTGACGTGTCCCTGACAGGGCCCCAGTGTGCAGGTGATGCAACCCCTGACAGGGCCCCAGTGTGTCCCTGACAGGACCCCAGTGTGCAGTGACACATCATGACAGGACCTCAGTGTGTTCCTGACAGGGCCCAATGTGCAGGTGACGTGTCCCTGACAGGACCCTAGTGTGCAGTGACACATCCCTGACAGGACCCCAGTGTGTCCCTGACCAGACCCTAATGTGCAGGTGACGTGTCCCTGACAGGACCCCAGTGTGCAGTGACACATCATGACAGGTCCTCAGTGTGTCCCTGACAGGACCCTAGTGTGCAGGTAACGCACCCCTGACAGGGCCCCAGTGTGTCCCTGACAAGACCCCAATGTGCAGTGACACATCATGACAGGACCTCAGTGTGTCCCTGACGGGGCCCCAGGTGCAGGTGACACATCCTTGACAAGACTCCAGTGTGCAGGTGACATGTTCCTGACAGGGCCCCAGCGTGCAGGTGATGCACCCCTGACAGAACCCTAGTATGCAGGTGACACACCCCTCACAGGGCCCAGTGTGCAGGTGACACACTCCTGAAAGGGCCCCAGTGTGTCCCTGACAGGACCCTAGTGTGCAGTGATACATTATGACAGGACCTCAGTGTGTCCTTGACAGGGCCCCAGGTGCAGGTGACACATCTTTGATAAGACCCCAGTGTGCAGGTGACATGTTCCTGACAGGACCCCAGTGTGCAGGTGATGGCCCCTGACAGAACCCTAGTATGCAGGTGACACACCCCTCACAGGGTCCAGTGTGCAGGTGACACACCCCTGTTAGGGATCAGTGTGCGAGTGACACATCCCTGACAGGGCCCAGTGTGCAGGTGATGCACCAATGACAGGGCCCCAGGTGCAGGTGACACATCCTTGACAAGATTCCAGTGTGCAGGTGACATGTTCCTGACAGGGCCCCAGTGTGCAGGTGATGCGCCCCTGACAGAACCCTAGTATGCAGGTGACACACCCCTCACAGGGCCCAATGTGCAGGTGACACACTCCTAACAGGGCCCCAGTGTGTCCCTGACAGGACCCTAGTGTTCAGTGATACATCAAGACAGGACCTCAGTGTGTCCCTGACAGGGCCCCAGGTGCAAGTGACACATCTTTGACAAGACCCCAGTGTGCAGGTGACATGTTCCTGACAGGGCCCCAGAGTGCAGGTGGCATGTCCATGACAGGATCCCAGTGTGCAGGTGATGGCCCCTGACAGAACCCTAGTATGCAAGTGACACACCCCTCACAGGGCCCAGTGTGCAGGTGACACACCCCTGTTAGGGCTCAGTGTGCGAGTGACACATCCCTGACAGGGCCCAGTGTGCAGGTCATGCGCCCCAGTACCCTGTCGCCATGTCCACTCAGGCAGGCCTTCCCCATAGCTCTGCTCACGAGACCTGTTGAAGCTTCTAACAAAGCCCAGCCCGAAGCTCTCCAGCACCCTCGCTGCCCCAGGAAGGCCACGTCCTCGCTGGCCTGTGGTTACCCCCGCTTCCTCTCCTCCTACCTCCCACTCCCCCTGCTGATGCTTCCCTAGTGGAGGCTGAGGTGAGCCCCACGGCTCATCCAGCTCAGGGCCCTCTGCTCTCCTCTGTCAGAGCATGGGTGGGGGAGGGGTGATGGCTGCGCACACGTGTGTTTGTGTGTGTGTGTGTGCATGTGAGGGGACAGCAGAAGGAGCCAGCCCCTGAGCCCTCGCCATCCCTCTTACCATGCTCTACACCGCAGCTGTTAACTGCAGCCCAAGGTGTCGTTCCCGGAGTCCTTTGAGACAGTCTTCCCACGGGGAAAGAGACTAGATGTCCCTATTGCGTCTCTGTAGTGGCACATGTTCCTGCAGGTTTCCTCTGTACCAGTCCAGGCTGTGTCCTGCCAGAGCAGGAAGGCACATTCCTCGCGGTGAAGCTGTCGCCTGGCTGGCCAGGCTGGCCCGGGAGCTGGCCGGGAGCAGAGGCCGCGCGGGGCCGACTGACTCCCTCTGGCCACGTGGGCTGAGTGGCAGGAGCGGGTGGGGGAGCTGGCGCCTGGGGGTGCCCCTGGAGGTGCCGGAAGTCCCGTCCCAATCCCCACTTGCAACCCTGCCTGCGGACACGCTCACCCCAGCACCACACACGCTCCCTGAGCACCACGGGCCACGGCCCCAACTGCCCCTGACCCCAGCTTCAAGAAAGAGAACAGAAGCCAGCCCGAAGTGCCCTGACGGGGATGCCCGGGGACGCCCCAGATCCTGCCCCCTCCCCTCCGCCCCCAGACAGCCGTCCAGGAGCCGCTGCCCTTCATCGCTTCTCCCCAGCTGCAGGACTTCCAGGGCCGTGCGCAATGCTTGCCTCAGCCCCGAGCACTTGAATGGGATTTTTAAATTGCTATGGACAAAGAGCCTGCAGGACCAGACTCGGTTAGTTCCTGCTTTTTCAGCATTAATGCTGATTTCTAGAATAACAGGCCACACACTTTCCACCTCCACCCCTGCCGAAACACTCTTGCTTCCCTCCTCGTGGCCAGTGCGTCTTGCTAACCCCTCCGGAGCACTGCGTCCTCCAAGAACTGCTTCATTCTCCACCCCTCCTTCCCTCTTTCCATTTCTGCACATTCGTCTTGCAGTGGGATTTTCCAAAGAACTCGGAAATGCAGCACAGAGAACCAGAGAAAATGTCCGAAAGCAATCCGCCTTCTTGTACTTGTGTAGGTCGAAAGATCAAAAATGAAATACACTCCAAAATGGTTACGAAAATAAGTCTTTTAGAGAAACCAAGAGGCAAAACCACATGCTTTACGTATAAAAGCCTTCTAGTAAACAGTGAGTCCCAGGAGCCCCCCAGAGCTCCTCCAGGTCAGACAGGACAGAGGTCGGTGCTTCGCAATTGCTCTGCGGGGCTCCCCTTAGCCGTCGCTCTCGCTCTGCACTTCTGGAATGTTCTGTCATAGAAACCCCTGTCCACGTCCTCAGGGAAAGGCACCTGAGCGTAGGTTGTTTGTTCACTGGGGCTGTTTTCCCCCGATAACGTTTCTCATTTGCGTTGGGGCTGACTTCTATCCTTGCGCTTCCTCTGAAGTTGCCCAGGTTTGCTTTGAAGCAATCTCACGTGTGTTTGGGTCCCTCTGCAGTCGCGCTGAGCCCCTCACTGGCCCCGGGGGCCTCCTGGGCTCCCCTCAAGGCTGTCGGCTGGGCGGGCTCCTCCCGCACGCACGTCGTGACCTTCCCACTTCTGTGGGTGTTCACTGAGACTCTGTGAGTCTCCAGGTGAGCAGGAGGGAGATGCTCTGGCCAAGAGCACTGAGTCCCGAGGAGGCAGCCTGGCCCCCACCCCCCTCCCCACCCCCTCGTGCTAGCCTCTGCGGCTCCTCTGTGGGAAACGAGCGCCCTCTGCTGGCCAGAACGGGGCCAGGAGGGACCGAGCAGTGACATAGTAACACGACGACGTGCTCCCGGGCCAGAGCCAAAGGACAGCAGAGGGCACTTGCCTCGCACACAGCCAGGGTCCCATCCCGGAGTCAGCCAGGAGTGATCCCTGAGCGCAGAGTCGAGTCAGAGCTGAGCACTGCAGAGTGATGCCCTGAACAGAAAGAAATGTGGTTTAACAGACTCACTGTGAGATACGCAGCGACAAGGCTGTTCCGGATTGGGTGTCCGTCACACGGTCATCCAACACCCATCCCTCCACCCGAGCACATTTCCCAGCCCAGAGTCCCCAGGTCCCCAGTTTCCTTTCTGCCACCCACCCACCTCAGCCCGCATCTATGAGCTATGGCAGGTCCCTCTGCGTCTCCCTCTCACCCGCCCTCTCCCTCTCTCACGCCTCCCCTCTCTCGGTCTGTCTCTCTCTCTCTCTCTCCCTGTCCATCCCTCTCTCTCATTTTAGGCATGACGGTTTGCGATACAGATGCTGAGAAGCTTTTATCTATATCCCTGTACCTACTTTCCACACTCAATTCTTGTCCAGAGCGATCACTTCCAACTAGTATTGTCATTGTACTCCCTTCTCTCCCCTAACTGCGCTGCACCCACCCACCCCCTCAACACACACACACACACACACACACACACACAGTGGCAGGCCTTCCACCATGCGCCAGTCCCCCAGGCCCCCGTCTTTCCTGTCCTGGTCTTAACTGACTCGGCTCCCTTGTGCCCCTGTCGTGGAGCACGGAGCGGGGGTGCGCGTCTCTGAGCGATGCCGCAGTGTCTGGCGTTACGCAAGCAAGAGGCTGCTCTCCAAGCAGAGCCTCATTCATCAGCTCATTTATTTATTCTGTGATTTCTTAGGCGGTTCCTATAGATCTAAAGAAGGAAAGGAGCGGAAAACTCCTTTTTTCCCTCCTTTTAGATATTACCACTGGCATTTGTTGTGTCTCAGCACAACTTCCACTTAATCCCATATAAAGTAGGTGCCACAGGGGCTGGAGCGATAGTACAGCAGGTCGGGCGTTTGTCTAGCATGCGGTTGACCTGGGTTTGATCCCCGGCATCCCATATGGTTCCCTGAGCACTGCCAGGAGTCATTCCTGAGTGCAGAGCCAGGAATAACACCTGAGCTTTGTCAGGTATGACCACAAAAGCAAAAAAAGAAAAGAAAAAGAATAAAGTAGGGGCTGGAGCAATAGCACGGCGGGTAGGGCATTTGCCTTGCACGCTGCCAACACAGGTTCGATTCCCGGCATCCCATATGGTCCCCCGAGCACCGCCAGGAGCGATTCCTGAATGCATGAGCCAGGAGTAACCCCTGAGCATCGCAGGGTGTGACCTAAAAAGCAAAAAAAAAAAAAAAGAAAAGAAAGAAAAAGAATAAAGTAGGTGCTATTAATGTCACTAACTAGCAAGAAGACTAGGAATAATGAAAAGCTCTGGAAACTGTCCAAGTGCCCTGAATTAAAGCACCTCTGATTTGAGCTTGTTATGCTGCTGGTCGTGAGGAAAGGCTTCTTTGCTCTCTATCTTTAATCCGAATGTAAATTGCATCCAGCCAAAAGATGGAAGTCTGATATTTGGTTTGAGTGCCAGGCGTTTGCTTCAGGGATAGCTTGCAAGCACTGTAGATGCCGTCTCCTGCTGGTAGGGAACCTCCATGACCAGAATGCGAGTCAAGAGAGAGGGTGGGCAGCTGCCGTGCTTCCCGCCTGGCCAGTCCCTGCCAGGACCCTCCCCCCAGCCGCTCCTTCCAGAGCCCAGACGCCAACCTGGTCACTGGGCATTCCTGCCCTTGCCCCGTGCCCAGCCGCTCTGGCACTGTCCCCTTACTGTGCAGCCTTGAGCCGAGTGTGGGCGCGGCCTCAGACATGCCCGCTCTGTCCCAGTTGTTCCTGCAGCAGCCAGCCTTGTCCCTGAGCCTCGAGGGCCAGCCGCCGCTCCCGCAGCGGTCGGCCACACGCCCGCAGCTGCAGCTGCCCGGACAGATGACCCCCGCCCCGGCCACAGCCCCGCAGCTGCTCCGAGACGCCAGCGTGATGCTCGCCCAGGTGAGAGGCAGGCAGCGGATCCGGAAGCCAACCGCGTCGGGGGGACCCTGAGCCCCAGGGCCGCGGTTCCCTTAGGTCACCTCGAGCCTAAGTCCGTGGAGAGATTGCTCAAGCTGTAGCGAACCCAGTTAGGCCCCAGGACTGTGATGCAGACCCGAGGACCCCCACTAGCCCTGCTGGCCCCCAGCACCGCCAGCTGTGAGCGGTGATTAGTATGTGAGATCCAGCAGTGCTCAGGAGCACCCCCGTGCGTGGGGACCCTCTGCAGAGCAGGGCTCAGCAGGCACCCCAAGCCCTTCTGCCTCTGCAGCGGAGGCTGGGGAGGGGCCGTGCTGGATGCCTGCTGTATCCTATGAGTAGGCACCCCCAGAGGGACTGCCGTGTGGACGCCCCAACGGTCACGCTACAGACACCTGGCCCTCACCCGCCGTCTCTCCAGGCCTGGCCATTCTCCGCCGGCCCTTCCGCCCTGCCTCCTCCCCGCAGTGCCCGTGGTGCAGCCACCCAGCTGTGCCGGCCAACGGAGAGTGGGTAGCAGCGTGGGCCGGGCCCAGCTTCCGGGTGTGGCGGAGGAGACAGGCCAGTGAGGAACGGCCTGCGGTCAGTTCTGAGGGCCTGAGTCCAGCCCCTCGGGGCTAGCCTCAGGCAGAAGTCTGCAGGGCCAGCACTGAGCACCCTCTCGGCCTCAGAAACTGCATCTGCTGGACCCTCGGAACATAACTGAGCACCAAGGCCGGCGAGTGCTCGCACGCCGAGTCCGTTTCCCTCCGACCCGAGGGCTTTCCTCCGACATGCGGCCTTTCTTGTACTGGGGTCCGACAATAAAACTAGCCAGTGAGAATAGTTGAGAAGCTCCCGAGAGGAAACGGAGGGAGCACGACACGGGCCAGTGGAGCTCTGAGACGAGACTCAGCACGTCTGACGGGGACGGGAGCAAATGCCAGCCACTTCCTCCCTCACGTCTCAGCAAGGAGCTGAGCCCGTTACCCGCTCAGGACAGGTGACGGCAGCGGGCAAAGGCCCAGCGTAAAGTAACAGACCAGCCCTGGAGAGGGGAGCACCTCAGGCGCTAACATGGCTCGGGTCAGCAGACCGGGCCAGCGCGGGGTCCACGGGCAGCCCTCCAGGTTAGGTGTGTGGGTCTCTCTATGCCTGAACTAGCTGGGCACCCAGGCCTCAGAGCAGACACGGGCAGTGCGGGAACAGGGCAAGAGTTGGACTGTAGGACTGACCTCCCCAGAGGCACCTTCGAGCAAAGACGTGAAGCAATGCGGGAAGGAGGGAGCCGGGTTGGAGGGCAGGGGAAGGGCCGTGGAGGGCGGCTGGGAGGGATGGGGGAGAGGGGCCTGGTGGGAAGGGCAGGGGGGAGGCTGGTGGGAAGGGCAGGGGCCGGGGAGTAGCTGGCCACGCGCCCATGCCATGGCAGTGCAGTTTGGGGAGAGAAGATTCGGCTGACCGGGTGTCTGGGCTCAGAGCTGAGGCCTGTCCCGGGTCCCCCGAGCTGGCGCCCACAGTGTCAGCAGACGGCTGGGGCCTCGGGAGACGCAGACGCACCCGCATCCGGGGCCGAGGGGCCGGAGGGACGAGCCCGACTGCATGTTCGTCTTGGAAATACCGTTGCAGGGCCAGAAGCCGGTGAGAAGCCCCCAGCTCCCGCAGGCCGGCGGGCAGCTGCCCTCCCCATTCAGCAGCACCGAGCCTGGGCTCCCCCCGGGGCACCTGGGCGCGCCAGCCCCCACCAGCCAGGACGCCAGCCAGTGCCAACCCAGCCCGGACTTCAGTCACGACCGCCAGCTCCGGTACCTGCTTCTGTCACCTCAAGGCGTCGGCCGCGGCTAGGGGCAGGATGCATGCTCCCCGGCCCTCCCGCTCACACTGCAGGGGCTCCTGCTCTGTCTGTCTGTCTGTCTGTCTGTCTGTCTGTCTGTGGGCCGGGCTGTGTCAGGCTCCATGCATGGCCGGCTCGAGGGATGCAGGTCAGGACTGGCCTCTCTGCAGGCAGTCTGGGAGCTGCCTTCTATCTTGGGGCAGTGCCCGGTGGTGCTCAGGGGTCACTCCCAGCCCAGTGCTCACAGCAGTCACTGGGGCTCTCACAGAACCCTTGGAGCTCGTCCTCGACCCGGGAATAAACATTCTGCCTCAGCTGACCCAGAGGCCAAAGTAGTCGCTCCGTCCCTGGGTGCAAGCCGGGCACCTCCCTTGGAAATTAGAAAGCAAGATGGCCAGGCCCCCTCCGGCTGCCCCACCCGGCCTGTCAGCATTGGGCCCCAGGGATGCCTAGGGGGGATGGGGCTGCAGGGGTGGGAGGGGCAGCTGCTGGGTCCTGACCAGTCCTCGGCGTCTCGCTCTCTGCCCAGGTTGCTCCTGAGCCAGCCCATCCAGCCCATGATGCCTGGGTCCTGTGAGGCGCGGCCACCCTCCGAGGCCAGCAGGACTGGACGGCCAGCCAAGTAGGTGGACAGGGAGGGGGCAGAGGAGGGTGGGCACCCTGCGTCCGGGCTGAGGTCCCCACCACCTTCCCTGGGGGACCCTGCCCTCACATCTCTCCATCGCTCCCAGGCGCCAGCTGAGTTCAGTCTCCCTCCTTCCCTTCCTGGGCGGTGTCCCGACACCTGTGGCCCCAGCAGACCCTTCTCCCTCGGGCCAGGCTATGCCATGGCACAGGGACGCCTGCAAGGGGGTGGGAGGGCATCCCACTGGCTCCCACACACACACCACGGACAGACGCTCTGCCCGCTTCTGTGCTGGTGACTGGAGTCCCAGGAAAATCAGTGGAGACTTGGAAAGGTTTCTGCAAAACAGTTTCTGACCCTGGGAAGTGAAGGCCGATTCATCTCACGGACAGTGTATGTGGGGGCCAGAGTGATAGTGCAGTGGGGAGGGCGTTTGCCTTGCATGCTGTCAACCAGGTTCGGTCCCCGGTATCCCCTAGGGTCCTGGAGCACCACCAGGAGTGACTCCTGAGTGCGGAGCCAGGAGGAGCCCCTGAGCATCACCGGGTGTGACCCAAAATGCAAGCAAAAGATAGACAGTACGTGAACACCGCAGCACCGCGAGAGGGTTGCTGGCTGGCACGACCCGGTGTCCCCAGCCAGGACCGGGCTGGTCCTTGTCACTTCTGAGTCGGCCCCTTCTTCTAGGCTGGCCGGATTCCCGTAGGTCCCGTAAGCAGTGGGTGGGGGCCGATAGGCTCCTCTGAACCTGCACAAGAAGGTGACCCAGCAGTCGTGCACTTGCCTTCATGTACATGGCCCCAGCTTCCATTTCGGCACGACACAGTCCCCTGAGCAGGGCCTGGAGCAGGCCCTGAGCACAGCTGGTTGTCATCCAAGCACCAAAAATAAATAAGTGCTCTGTGGTGCTGAGTTCTATCACTCCTGGAGCGATAGCTCAGCGGTAGGGCGTTTGCCTTGCACGCAGCCAACATGGCCGACCCGAGTTCGATTCCTCCGCCCCTCTCGGAGAGCCCGGCAAGCTACCGAGAGTATTCGATATGCCAGACACAGTAACAACAAAGTCTCCAATGGAGACTTTACTGGACCCGCTCGAGCAAATCGATGAACAACGGGAGGACCGTGACGGTGACCGTGACTGTGGTGCTGAGTTCAGGTGGGTGCAGGTGGGTTTGGGTTCTGGATCTTGCAAGACTCTCATTGCAATGCTGAGCCCCAGGCAGGATGGAAACTACTCCCTCTGATGGCAGACTGCAGGTGGCCGTGGCCACTGTGGCCACTTGGATCATTCCCGGCTCCCGTGGCCAGCTGGCTCTCCTCAGAAAGGCAGAGCCCAGCCCCTAAGTCCCTGACGAAATGCACGTCCTCACCTTTCTCCTGTTCTTCAACCTGCAGCCTGGTCTCTGTCCCCCCCACACACACACACACACTTTTCCTGAATTGGTTGTTCCCCAACTCTTCTGTTTAATGCTTTTATTGTGGTAGTACACACATAACTGAACACTCTCTGTTCTAAATATGGGAAGTGGGAGGCAGGGAGATGGCCCAGGGAATAAGGCAGCCGCCTTGCCTACTGCCAGCCCAGGTTTAATGCTCGGCACCCATGTGGTCCCCAAGCACCAACCAGGGTGACTGAGCACAGAGCCAGGAGCAGCCCTCAGCACTGCTGGGTGTTCCCCCCTCAAAGCAGATAAATGAGTCGATGAATAGTTGAAGCGTAACACGCTGCCACTGTCCCTTCCTGCGACTCCTCCCCTCCCGGCCAGCTCCACGGTGCGGAATCTCTGCACCAGTTAAAAGCGACTTTCCTTCCCCCACCCACAGGTGACGGCCACCATCCTCTTTTCTGCCTCGGAGTGGGCGACGCTCGGCCCCCTTCGTGTCCGCTGGGTTGACTGACTTAGTCGATCGTCCCGAAGGCCTGCCGCTAGGCCAGCAGACGTCAGCATTCTCTTTCCTCCTACAGCTGAACACGTTTCGTTTATGTGAAGATCAGACAATGGTCCTCTCCCCCCCCACCTCCCACCCCTGGACACTAGGTCTCTTGCACTTCTTGGCTACTGGGAAGCATGCGTCTGGATCATGCCTTTGTCTACGTAAATTAACATATTTTTGCGTGTCCCTGCTTTTACTTCTCTATGGTGTCTGTCCAGAAGTGGAATCGCTATTTCATACATTAACGGTTTGACTCTTCCAGAAATTCTGCTCTTCAGAAGTTGCACCGCTGAACACTCCCACCAGCTCTACGCCAGGGTCTGGTTTTTTCCATCCACATGCACCAGGGTTATGATTTTTTTTTCCCAAGCCTGCCGGTCGTTTTCATTACCGATTTCGGTTTAATTATAGCTGCCTTGTGATATATGGCGTTGATTGTGATTTGCACCTCCCTGACGACCAGTAAGGACCTGTAACCAGCTTCCCGTCCTGTGCTTATTGAGCACTGAGTCTTTTCTTTCGAGAAATGCTCATTCAAGGCTTTCGCCCATTTTTTCAGTCCTGTTGTTTGTGTTTTTGTGTTGTTGAGTTGTATGACTTGGTTTTATAGTCTGGATATCGAGTTTTATTAGATCTTGGCCTTTTCCTCAGTTGTCTACCCCAAGGCCCGTGTCCTTTGATGCCTAAAAGTTCTTACTCTGGTGTAGTCTAACAGATGTGTTTTCCTCTCGTGCCTGTTGTGTTGTACCAGCTGCTCCTTGCTAAACATGCTTTTCCCTCTCCCGTGGAACCAGCAGGTATGCTCCAAGCCAGGCGCTGTTCCAGAGTGCCGATGTGCCCAGGCCCAACAGTGGCCCCTCGGCCCCCGTGCCCCTGATGGGGCAGGCCGTGCTCCACCCCAGCTTCCCTGCTGCCCAGCTGTCACCCCTGCAGCCCGGACAGGCCCAGCCGCAGCCTCAGCACTTCCCGCAGGTGGGCACTTCCTGTGGGTGGGCACTTCCTGCAGGTGGACACTTCCCACGGGTGGGCACTTCCTGCAGGTGGGCACTTCCTGCAGGTGGGCACTTCCTGCAGGTGGGCACTACCCATGGGTAGGCACTTCCCATGGGTGGGCATTTCCCGCAGGTGGGCACTTCCTGCAGGTGGGCACTTCCCATGGGTGGGCACTTCCTGCAGGTGGGCACTACCCATGGGTAGGCACTTCCCGTGGGTGGGCACTTCCTGCAGGTGGGCACTTCCCGTGGGTGGGCACTTCCTGCAGGTGGGCACTTCCCACGGGTGGGCACTTCCTGCAGGTGGGCACTACCCATGGGTAGGCACTTCCTGTGGGTGGGCATTTCCCGCAGGTGGGCACTTCCTACAGGTGGGTACTTCCCACGGGTGGGCACCTCCCACAGGTGGGCACTTGCTAGAGTTGGGCGTTTCCTGCAGGTGGGCACTTCCTGCAGGTGGACACTTCCTGTAGGTGGGCACTTCCTGTAGGTGGGCAGCCCCAACACGTGGCCAACAGGGTTGAATGCACCTGGGGCTCAAGAGACGAGGACCCAGAGCACAGACCTGCCAGCCCTTTCTCCTGGCACCCAGGACTGTAGGCCCTGTTTGGAAATCGGTCTCAGCAGTTGCATGTTCGGCTGTTTGTAATGCTCCAAGTTATCAAGTCTGTGTCTGTCCAGTATGAGAAACTGAGAAACAGCCATTGCGCCTCCAATGCTTCATTTTTGAATCATTTTGATTTCGGCATCCCAGAATAGGCATCGATTGCCATATTTGTTAGCAAATGCATATCCTTCAGACAATTAAATCCACATCCTATTAAGAGATGCATCCCGAGTAAATGCCAGGGTGGTCGGTGGAGCTGTGGTTTTCCAGGAGAACGTGGACCGTGTCCACACGTGGGCATCTCCAACCACCCGCCAGTAGAAGGTTGCTGGGGAAGGAGGCGGAGGTTGTGGCAGGCCAGGGCAGGGCCTTCCCCGCAGATATGCGGGCATCCTTCCTGTCCAGTCCCACCCCTGCCCTCTCCCCTCCCGCCTCCCGCGGGGCTTGGCACAGCTTCCCCACCACCATCAGAGGCACTCAAGGCCGTGCGGGAACTGAGACATTTCCAGGACAGTGGGGAAAGTCACCCTTGAGGTCTGGAGTGGGATCTCCATCCCAACTGCGCTCATCTTGGCTTCCTTTCCGACCCCCTAGAATGGCGGGATCCACACAGCTACGCTGCCCCTGATATATGGCTGAGGTGTGGTGAAGCGAGAAGGCAGGAACTGGGGTCGGGTTGGGCGCGCCTCTCCTTTCCCGCCAGGGTCCGACAGCACCTGTGGGGGCTCCACGGGAAGGGCTGCACGTGTCTGAGGGCTGGGAGTCTCTCTGGGGCTCAGGGCCTCCTGCGGGGGAGTCCCCAGGAGGGCCAGAGCGGCTGGCTCCGCTTACTGTGGCTGAGTCTTCCTAGGAAGGGGGACAGCAGGGGGAGGACTTGGGTCTCCAGACAGAGAAAGCCTGAAGTGAGGTGAGGCTGCCTGGGTTAGCTGGGGGAGGGGGCAGGGCGGCAGGGCTGTTCTGGGAAGTGTGTCGTGAGGGTGAGATCTGGCTGACCACCTAACCAGGATGTCCCCAGCAGCTGCCGGGGATGGTGGGATTCTGAGACAGGAGAGGGAAGGAAGCGCTCTGCATCTCCGCCACCCGCTTCTGGTCCTGGGCTGCAAGGCCCCAAGCCAGCCCCCTACAGAGAGGGGCCAGAGCAGGGGCAGGCGCATTCCCACCGCTCACCCAGCCCATGGGGCCTTTCCACATCCTCCCCTCCGAGGTGCATCCGAGGTCCCGCCAACCAGGGCCACCCACCTGCCCCACCAGCCACCGAGCAGGACGGCGGGCAGCCCCGTGGCACTTGCTCTCTCCTTGTCTCTGCAGGTGCCAGCGGCAGCCTCCCTGCACGGCGAGCCCCAGGATGCCTTGCTCCTCTCCACCTACCCGCAGGCGCCCGGGAGCTACCCAGCGCCACCCTCCCGCCCGGCCCGGAGGCTCAGCGGCCTGTCCGAAGCCTCGGGCCCCCAGCAGACCCCCCGGTAGTGACCTGGCACCTCGGTCTGCTCAGGATCAGCTTTAAGTGCTGCCCGCCCAGGCCTGGCAGCGGGGGAGTTGGAAGAGGGGCTGAAGGCTTCTGTGCAGATGCGGAGGCCCAGGCGGCAGACAGCACCATGCCCCACCGGGAGTCCGGCCCGGGCACACTCCAGCCAGACCCGGGGCCGTGGGGCCTGCACCTCCAACAGTACCTGGCGGCTGCGGCCCACGGCCCTCTTTCCTTTGCATTCTAGAAGCTCTGGATCAGAGCCCTGCGGAATGGGGAGAGAAAGGTTCTTTCCCATCATTTTTCAGTGGCCGTCCTTGTCATTTGCACAGCTGCTCAGAGGAGAAAATGTCGGCACTTTGCTTAGAAAGAGAAAGTTCTCGTGACTTCCTGGGGAGCCCAGCCAGCAAGTCGGAGAGCAGAGCTGAGTGGTCCTGAGCCCGACTGCAGACCCCCCCCACCCCACCTGCACCCTGACTCGATGCCCTTCTGGGGGACTTTGTTTCCCCTAAACACTGGACTGTTTCCTGTTGCTGTCACTGATTGTGACGCAGAACGGAGAAATCAGCAAAGCACCATCGTGGTGCTGATGTCTCGGTCAGCCGAGAGCACTAAGGCTCTGAGGGGAGGGGGAGATGCCACGGGTGCCAGAACCGCCTGGCCCAGGGACCCGAGGGTCCTGCCTCCCCTCAGGGTCCCAGGGTCGGAGGAGGAGTTTCCCTTTTGAAATGCACTTTGCTTTTTTTGTATGTTTTGTTATGTTGAGATGTTTCTAAAGAAGAGATTTTATGTAATTCTAAGACAAAGTGGAGTGAATTGTACAGTCGTTGTAATAATGACCTATTTCTATATAAAATAAAATTGTATGCATTATGTGTAAATTATTTTGTATCTGAGACACCGCTTTCTTTCCCAAATATAAAAGTTTGAAGGTTTTCTTGTGTTTTTCTGTGAATGGACATTTTATAATAAATTAACAAGTTTGTACAATTTCCTCCGGGTGCATTTTCTGGCCCTTGAATCTGCATGCATATCTGTTTTGTCTGTGAAGTTTTTTTTTTTATTTTAAGGCATTTCTATGGATAATCAAATATATTAAAAGAGGAGAAAA
Source organism: Sorex fumeus (assembly GCF_029834395.1). Classification (NCBI taxonomy): domain Eukaryota; kingdom Metazoa; phylum Chordata; class Mammalia; order Eulipotyphla; family Soricidae; genus Sorex; species Sorex fumeus. Next base: position 33,820,887 of record NW_026606090.1, on the reverse strand, counting down.
GTAAGCAAAAATGAACGGAGTGTGAAAAGTAGGTAAAGGAATATACATGACAACATGTCAGTATTTATATTGCAAATGGATAGAGAGAGGAGAGCGAGAGAGAGAGAGAGAGAAAGAGAAAGAGAGAGAGATGTGCCTGCCATAGAGACAGTCAGGGGGTGGAGTGGGGGAACTGGGGACACTGATGCTGGGGAATGAGCACTGGTGGAGGGATGGGTGTTGGAACATTGTATGACTGAAGCCTAATCATGAACACCTTCGAATCGCAGCGATTCAATTAAAAAACCCGGGGAGGGGTGGGAATAAACCATTTAAACACTGAAAGTTTCTGGTAATACTTAACCTTATAGACCTGAGAGCTCAGGGAGGTACCCACGGCCTTCTCCACAGTGCGTTCATGGCCCCTAACTCCATCCACCTTTACATAAGCTCTGTGACATGCGCACGGCCTGTGGGTCTGAGTGGAGCGTGTCCATCCATGCATGGTGAGAGACAACCCGGCAGCCTCTAGCGGTTTCTGCCAGTGAGGCATCCCGTGCCACCCTCATGCCCACACATGTGTCCTTGGTGTAGAATCAACTGAGAATCACGGGTTGCTTGGCCTGAGCACTTTCGGGGGAGGGTTGGGAGGGACTAGGGGACACACCCAGCAATGCCCAGGGGTTACTGGTTTTGTGCTCAGAAGTTACTCCTGGTGGTGCTCAGAGGCTCCTGTGGGATGCCAGATCAGCCGCATGCAAGGCAAACGCCCTCCCCATTGGGCTACTCTCCGGCCCCTCAGCTAGGGTTCTTCCTGAGGGCCTTGAGCCAGGAGAACTCAGATCCTTTCCTTGGCCTACTTCTCTAGTTCTCCGCCTCTCCATTCTCCCCTAGCAAGTTGGGGGGTCTTCTCCCTCTTCTGTGACTGATATAAATACAGGTGTACCTTCACACAATCACACAATCACAAATCATCCTGTTATTCGTCGATTGCCTCGAGCAGGCCCCAGTAACGTCTCCTTCATCCTAGCCCTGAGATTATATTCAAGGCTCTTTAGGAGAGTGAGACCCATCAATGTTACTGGTATTTGGCATATCGGGTATGCCATGGGGAGTTTGCCAGACTCTGCCGTGTGTGTAATCCCATCAACAGGTGTACCTTATTTTTTAAAAATTTCCGTTATATCTCTTAGCCTTGCAAAATACCTCCTTTAATACCTGTGTTGATACCTGGCTAATAAACTCAAGGGCAGGGGTCCGGGTGCACTCTGAAACTCTTGCCTTGCCCGTGTGAGATTTGGTCTGTGGCTCTGTGAGAGTTTCATCCCAGGCACTAAAAAGGGAGAAGAAAAGAGGAGGCTGAGGGGCAGTACAGCAGACAGGATGCTTGTCGTATGTGAACCCGACCCGGGCTCGAGCCTCCAACCACCAAGGTGGACAAGAATAAGCGCAGTGCTCAGCTGAGTGTGACCAAAAACGAAAGAAAAAGAAAAGAAATCCAAAAAAGCGGTTAACTTTTACAACTAGAGGTAAGAAGGGTAAACAGCGAGGCTGGAAGCGGCGTACCTCAAATAACTACGGTATCACCGCATGGTCCTGCTCGTGCATCGGTGGTTCTGCCAAATCTAAAATAAAGTAACAAATGTTCATGGTCTTGCTTTTCCCGTAAGAATAATTCTGGAGGCATGAAAGGATGGATAATTTAGGTATTTGGCACTTGATCATTAACTAATGAGCATCTCCCTCCCTTAGAGTCTTCTTAGATCTGAAGTATATGTTGTTTGATATGTTTGGCCACATCTGGTCTTTTTTTTTTTTAATTTTTTTTTTATTAGCGAAACACCATGAGGTACAGTTGTAGATTTACAATTTTTTGTGCTTGGGTTCAATTATACAATGATCAGATACCCATCCCTCCACCAGTGCCCATTTTCCACCACCATGGATAATATCCCTCCCACCCCCATCCCCCCATCCCCCCTGTCTCTGTGGCAGGGCAATCCCCTGTGTTCTCTCTCTCCTTTTGGGTGTTGTGGTCTGCAAAAGAGGCATTGAGTGGCAAACATGTTCAGTCCATAGTCTACTTTCGACATGCATCTCCCCTCCTGGGAGGATCCTCCAAACATCCTTTATTTGGTGCTCCCTTCTCTATCTGAACTGCCCTTTCCTCTAGGATACCCGGCTGGCCTCTAAGTTATGGAGTAATCCTCCTGGTGCTGATCTCAGCTATTCTTGGGTATTAATCTCTTACTTTGTTACTTTATATCCCCCAGGTGAATGCAATCTTTCTACGTCTATCCCTCTCTTTCTGACTCATTTCGCTTAGCATACATCCGGTCTTTTTAAGGGTGTTGTCGGCTTATAACATCCCCTTCCAAGCTCTGCCATCGAGCCTGTATTTACTCCAACCATTCAGACGTGTCTCTTACAGAGAGCAGGACTCTGGGTGCTGACTTCTGCTTCACTGGGTCCTTCTCTTGGCTGGGGGGTTCAGCTCATTGGCTGCGACCTTGTGCTGGGGAACTCCAAGGGCCGTGTGGACTGAGGGTCCCACCCGGGCTGGGTCTGCGAAGGCCCCAGCCGCTGTCGTCCCCCTCCCCAGGCCAAGGTGGCCAAGTTAGCAAGCCTGAGCACTGCAGAACCTCCGCCAGAGGTGTTCATTTCCTCCAGGGGGTGGGCGGTGGGGTTCCTGGGCCCGTGTGGGGACAGAAAAGGCCAGCGGGGAGCCGGCCAGAACAAGGAGTGACCGACCAGCCCCTTGAGCCCCGCTCCCGAGCTCTGCTGCACCGAATCGGGCACGAGGCCTGGGCCTGGGCTCTGCAGTCCCCGCGGCTGCCCGGGCTGCAGTGCTCCTGCCAGGCCCAGAGCCACCCAGACAGGCCAAGGGGTCCTGCGCGGACCCCTGGCCCCGGACGCCTGGGCCTTGCAGCAGGGCGGGGAGGGCCAGGAGGGGCGGGGAGGGCCGGACGGGGAGGGACGCGAGGCCGGACAGGGCGGGCAGGGCCGGGGCGGGCGGGCAGCCGAGGCTCCACCCCTGGGCGCGCGCGCCTGGCCCGGCCCTGCCCAGCGTCTGCGCGCGGGGCCGCGGGGAGGAGCGCGGGCCGGGGCGGTTCGGTTCGGGCCTGGCCCAGCGCGTTCGGGCCGCCGGGTCGGGCCCTGCAGGCCGCGGGGCCAGGCCCGGGCGCCGAGGGGTCAGCGGGGCGCGGGCGGCTGGGCACCAAGGGGACACGTGGCCTGCGGCGGTGTCCGCCTGGTGGTGCCCGGGCCTGCTGGGTGCCCACGTGCTGGTGCCCCGGACGCCCAGATGGGTGCCCGCCCGCCGGGTGCCCGCCTGCTGGTGCCCCGGACGCCCAGATGGGTGCCCGCCCGCCGGGTGCCCGCCTGCTGGTGCCCCGGACGCCCAGATGGGTGCCCGCCCGCCGGGTGCCCGCCTGCTGGTGCCCTGGCCGCCCAGATGCCCGCCCGCTGGGGGGACCCTGGCCCGGGACGGAGCTGGACCGGGAGGCGCAGAGACCCCCGGGCACGTGGGGGCTGGACCCAGCCCGGGTAAGTGACCTCGGACCCTGACCTGAGACTCAGGCCCTGGCGGTGACCCGGGGAGGGCTGTTCCCGCCAAGTCAGCCCTTTGGGTGACCTGGTCACTGTCCCCTGGTCACTGCCCCCGCACCTTGGAGTCATTTTTCATTTCTGTGTCTAAGCGCAAGAATAGAGGAAATTGCGCTTTTTCCCGTCTTTGGGTTGCAGAGGAAAGAGAATTTCCCTCCTTTTCCTTTTGTTGGTCACCCGTGTTTGCTGGTATATTATTGAACACTCGCTCTCACCCTTTGGCTTCCAAGTTCTGGTGTGATGTGCAGAGAGCTCAGAGTCTGTTCTGGAAGCTTCCAGGGGTCTCCATAGGTACCATCGACTACGGGTACTTCAACAATAAGCACTGCGGTGTTTCTCTACACAAGAGGAGACTGGGGTGGCTCTGTGTGAGGGGTGCAGCCTGCAGCGCGGGCCAGGGAGGCACCACGTTCTCCCACCGGCTGACGAAATACACTTTTATTGTTTCTTCCAGTAGCTAAAGGGGCTGACTTCGTAAAGAACCCTGTGGTCAGTCAAGGTAAGTTGGTTTTGGCCATTAGTGTGCTTTGGGGGCGGGGGGCAGGGGAGGCCGTTACCCCTGGCCATGCTCATGGGGGCCCTTCTTTTTTTTTTCTCACCATAAACATTTTATTTTTAAGAATGTATCATAAAATGAATGAAATTGTAAAATAGATGTTTTATATATAATTCTAGAATATCCATAATAATCAGAATAGTTTCTCACGACGGCTCGATGCATCTCACTTCTGTATATCTTGAAATTGAGTGTTCCTCGTAACAGGTGACAGAGGGCAACGTACTATTTAAGCCCATTCTCCCCACCTGCCTGTTCCAGACTCACGAAGTTCCCAGTTCTAGTCTCACACTGCCCCTCCTTCCCGTCTCCTTCTGTCTCTCCCGTTCATCTCTCTGCTGGTCTCTCCATGCTCCATCTCGCCCCCCTCCCATCTCTCTCTAGTCTCTCCCAACCTTGGAGGTAGTAGCCACACCCATTCAGTAGCACAATTAACATCTGAAAGCCCTTCCTCAGCTCAAGCTCAAGGGAAAAATAGCTCTTAGGGATGTTTGTCCTCTCCTTAGTCCAACATCTTAATTAACATCTTAATTCTACTTCTTAACATTACTTACTTTGTATGGACACAGATACATTCAGCTTGTAGGGCGCCTCTCCTGGCGACATCTTTCTATAGATCTCAGACTACAGTGCTCAGACCCAGATGCATCTTTCCTAACCCTAGCAGGGTCCTAATTCAGTTGTTACTTTTTCGATCGAGACAGAATCAGGGGTTCCTTCTGGCTCTGCTCTCTGAAGATGATCACAGACCATGAGGGATGCCGGGATGGACCCTGGGTTGGCCACGTGCAAGGCTAGCATGGTGCCCCCGGTGCCATCCGTCTCTCCGCCTCTCTCTTGCTCTTGCTTTGAGGGCTAGAAGGGGGCAGCTGGGCCCCAGCCCGCAGTGCTGGTGGGAGACAGAGGTGCCCAGCCACTGGGACTGCTCCTTAGCCCCCCGGAGGAGGGTCCGTTTGGGGTCACTGTAGCATCACTGAGGCCCTGGGTCCGCAGCTCGTGGCACAGGTGCTCCAGTCCAGCGACTGAACTTCCTTTTCCTTCTTCGAAGTGTGAATCACGAGTGCCGGTGAGCAGGAGCAGCAGAGCCTCGTCTCTGGAAGCCCGTCCCTAAGACACTAGCGCCGGTACGTAGAAAAAGTTTACTCGAACAAAAAAGGCTCAAGGAAAAGAGCTGAAGAGTTTTTCGAGGTCCGTGAGGTTGCTGGCGTGATGGTAGAGCGGGGGTGGAGAGGGCAGGCATGTGGGGCGACGGGCTGTGACTGCGAGCACACTGACAGCGACCACCCCCCCCTGCAAGGCTTCTTTGCTGAGCCCCGGCCCTCCTGGCCCATGGGCCTTGCATGTCCGTGGCGGGCACAGCCCCGCGTGAGGGTGTTGGGGGAGAGGCCCTGAGGTCGCCGAGGAATGATGACAATAAAAGGCCGAATTGCAGTGTCTCCCTGGCAGTTGGCTCTCTGGGTGCACGATGACAAAACCCCCCGAAGCGAACCCAGTCTGACCTTGGCACCGTCAGGGCCCAGCTCCGGGATGCCCACGCACTACCGGGCTCCTGAAGGGACACTCAGCGCCCGAGAAGGCCACATCCCACCCGGGACCCTAAGGCACCCACACCACCGGGGCCTGGCCCTGCCCCCTCCCCACGCAGTCGCAGCCGGGCGGAGATCACTGCGGGTGGGCCCTAGGACAAGGACAGTGTTGAAGAGCGGGTTTGCTCTGATGTGGATTGCCCGGTTGTAGCCAAAATATTCTGAAAGAAGGCTTTTTAAAAAATGTCCTTATTTTAAGGACCTTTGTAGCGGTGCCCTGGAGCCACACGGGCCTCACTCAGCTCTCGGGGGCACCGGCCCAGAGCCGCAGGCAGCCCGGCCCTCGCCTTTGCGACCCGTGGAAATCCGCCTTCTACGGGGAAGTGGAGGCCCATGTCGGAGTCGGTATCTGCAGCCTCGCGAGGACCCTGCTTGGAGGTTGACCTTGCATGGGACGTTGGCGGGAACCAAGACCAACGCGGTGAGGATTCTCGAGGGGCCTCTTGCACTTTTCCCATCTACAGTGTCTTGTGCAGAAACACCCGAATACACCCAGCTCTGAGTCTGCAGAGCCAGCCGTGCGTGTTGAATGCTGTCCGTTCTCTGGAGAAGTACAGTGCATTCATTTAAAGATTACCTTAAAAGCTAGGCCGTTCGGGGACGAGTTGTAGCTCGTGTCCTGCAGGTTGCTGGGGCACCAGGGCTCCCTGGGGCAGTTCGACGGTCACTGGCCACTTGAGGGCCAGTAGGGGAACAATGGCTGGAGGTGATGGGGACAGGTGCGGAGCCCCATCCCACACCCGGGGGCCGTGTCTTAGAGGGTGTAAGAATCTTAATGAAGATGTCAGAAGCTCTTGCCTTATAGTATTATTTAAAAAAAAAAAAAATAACAAGATACCATTAAGCTTACTCAAAATCCCACTTAAAATAGGGAAATCGTAACCCAGTGCCACGCCAGGATTTTAAGGACAGGTCTTCTGTGCCAGTAGGCATCTGCAGACGGGCCCCAGTCCTGAGAGATGCCACTTCCCAGGAGTTGTTCAGGTCACCTCCAGAGATTGGAAATTGTCTTTTAAGCCCCCGCTACTTACGTATCTTTTCTCTACCCAGTCACTTGGCGATCAGTGCCTTCTGCTGGGTTTTAAAGCCCCAAGTTAGAACTTGAAAAATCCAGAGAATTCAAGGGTATTTTTTTTAAACAGCTAAATCGAACTTATCTGCTTAAATTAAATGCTGTTTGCACGTGTTTGATCCTGAACTAGTTCCACATCAGGTCAGCAGAGGGCCAGAGACATAGTACAGCGGGCAGGGCACTTGCCTGGCCAGAGGCTGACCTAGTTCTGTCCCCAACATCCCCGTGTTGTTCCCCACCCCCGCAGCACTGCTGGGTGTGACCCAAAATGATTTAAAAATCACAAATTTGCTCCTTTCAAGTCTGTTCAATAAAGTGCCTTCAGTTGTTAGAAATGTCTCAGCCTCTTTCTTTTGAAAATGTTCTCTTTTATTCAGCAGTAACTAATTCTAAATGGGGTTTATGCTAATTCATGTCATTTAACTAAGAATCCAGGCTACACTTACAGCCAGACCTGACCTGGGCCTAGTCAGAAACCAGAAGGAAGCGACTAGAGCTCCCGCCAGCACTGCCTGGTGTGGCCGAGCAGAACATCCCAGCCCGACAGTCTGGACTGGGTCCCTGTACTCTAAGAATGGAATCAGAATGTAATTCCTGCTCAACAGGTCACTGTCACTGTCCTCCCGTTGTTCATCGATTTGCTCGAGCGGGCCCAGTAATGTCTCCATTGTGACACTTGTTACTGTGTTTGGCATATCAAATACATCACGGGGAGCTTGCCAGGCTTTGCCGTGCGGGCGAGATAGTCCGATTCCTTTGCCCCTCTCGGAGAGCCTGGCAAGCTACCCATGACGTATTCGATATGCCAAACACAGTAACAAGTCTCACAATGGAGACGTTACTGGGCCCGCTCGAGCTAATCGATGAACAATGGGAGGACAGTGCAGCGCTGTATTAGACATATACATATATGTGTAGATATATATGTGCCTGTTTTTGGACTTTGGTATTTCATGCTCCTTCCACCATGGTCCCGTGTACACACACACACACACACACGGAGAAATATTTTATCAAAGTTTGGTCACTGGCCAATTATGTCTGATTTATTTGGGACACTCCTTTGTTTTCTTTTGAGGTCTCACCAGTAGTGCTCAGGTGTCACTCCCAGCTCAGTGCTTGAGGGTCACGTCAGGTCCGAGGGATCAATTCTGGGCTTCCCGAATGCAAAACATGTCCTCTTGCCCAACAAGCTATCTTTCTGGCTCCTGAGAAACTCATTTCAAACACAAAATAGAGAATTTTTTTTTTTTTTTTTTTTTTTGCTGTTTGGGTCACACCCGGCGATGCTCAGGGGTCACTCCAGGCTCTGCACTCAGGAATGACTCCTGGTGGTGCTTGGGGGACCATATGGAATGCAGGGGGTTCAATCCAGGTTGGCTGCGTGCAAGGAAAATGCCCTACAGCGTGCTATCGCTCTGGCCCTCAAGATTGTCATCTTAATGGCCCAGGTGAGAATGATAAGAAGGCGACTTTAAGATGGCATGTTCTGCGTGAATTCTTCAGCCTGGAAAGAATCTGGGCCTGGACCACATCTTCCAGGCCCAGATTCTGGTGGGACTGTCCCTGAAATCTGTTCTAGCCATTCTGACCCTGCTTTTTATCTCTAAGGGAAAAAAAAAGCTTACTTTGTTATACTATATTCTTTCTCTCATCCTCTAAAAATCATACTCGAGAAGTTTCTCAATATGAAATTAATTTTTTCAAGTAAGAGACCATCAGATAACAGCTCATTTTTTTTAAAGGAAACTTTATTTACTGTAAGGCACTGTGCTGTCCCTGGTTGAGAACCAGCCCCCTGAGCTCCTTCCCTCTGGGCAGGCCCGGCAGACAGGGCAGGGTGTGGGCACTACAGCTCCTGTCCACATTACTGACCTTCTTCCAAATAACTGTCCTTAGGCTATTAACAGAACTAAAGACTGCGTGGAGGACATAAAACCCAGAAAACTATCCCAGCTATTACAGATCAAAAAGGACCTGGAGGTTTTCATGTCTGAATAAAAGACATGCATTTTTTTCCCTGCCACGTGGTTCCCTGTAACCCGATGACTGCTAGAAGGTTAGAGCTTGAGAATATTAGGTGAGGGCCCAAGGCTCAGGCTTGGGTCTGTCCCCTGACAGTGGGAAGACCTGGTCTCACTCGGGGCAGGACAGCAGTTCTTGAGAACGTCTTCATCGACAGAAACGTAGGAAGGCATGGCTTGTCTTACACAAGCTCGTGAGTTCTTTGCTCATGAGTGCCAGTGACTTTGTCTACGTTCATGCAGTAACTCTGGGAGGGTCATTTCCCTAGCGGGTAGGTTTTCCATAAAACACCACAGAAACATTTCCCAGGCTCTCTTTCCTAAAGGAGAAATCCAGTGAAGCCACTTTGCTTTAAGTAGACGAAGTGTATGTATTAGAGCAAGCGAACAACTCGGGGTTATCTACAAGGTAAACCACAGTCCGGCCGAGCGATGGGCAGGGGGTGGGGTCACTTGGACAGTTTGGTCTCCGAAGGGGTTTCTCCCGTGTCCAGTGTCTTGAGCAGCCGGAACAGGCCAGCCGCTTCCCGTATCCTGCTGAACTCGATGCAGAAGGCCTGCACTTCTATGAACAAGTCCTGTACATTGATGATCTTGTTGCGGATCAGGGACTGGAGGAACACGCACACGAGGCGCACCAAGCGGTTCTGGAAATGAAGGGCAGAGCTCAGCGTCACGTTCGCTTGGGGGATCTTTTTTTTTTCCTTTTTTATAATTTTATTTACTGAATCGCCGTGAAAGAAGTTACAAAGCTTTCAGGTGTAAGTCTTTGTCGTACAATGAAACACCCGTCCCTTCACCAGTGCCCATTTTCCACCACCAAAATCCCCAGTATACCCCCATCTCACACCCCCCTTTCCCCCCCCCCATCGCTTGGCGAACCTTCTCCTGCTTACCTGCATATATTTATCCTTGATCTGCTCACAGGTAGAGATGCAGTTCGATATGTACAAGTGGATAAACTCAGGAGGTAGATCAACAGCCGTGGTGAGCCTGTCGAATAGAGAAGAAAGGGCCCGTCCCCCAGTCACCCCGTAAAGAGATGCAGACCTAAGGGCTGCCTCACTTGGCGATAAATGATCTTTCCCTTTCATTCTGCACGCCTGTCCTCGCTCTGCTGACCTCCTCTCCTGCCAGCAGAGTCTGAAGGGTGAGCTCGGACTGGCATGTCCCGAAAGGGTGACAACAGTCGGGCTGCCTGGCGCCCCGAGGAGAGGCTGCCCACCTAAGCCTAGATCAGCAGCACTGCAGGAAACCTGGACAGCAAGCAGTGGGTGGCCACTGAATCCTGACCTCACGTGTAAGTGATGCAGGAAGATGGACATGCAAGTGTGTGTGAGGGGGTGGGGGGCGCCTCCGCTGACATTCCCGGAACCCTCCCAGCTCCCGAGGCCCTTTCTCGTGGCATCGCTGTTCCGGCAGAAAAGTTACGTGTGTCTCTTAGGGGAAAGACTGCACCGACGCCCAGGGCAGTAAAGCCCAGCAGTTCCATTCGCCCTGTTCACGTCAACGGAAAGGCCGAAAGGATCATGTCGAGCTTGGTGCTGGCCAACGCAAAGCTGAGAGCGACTGGGCATCGCCGCATGCACCCCACAGGCTCTGGACTCAGACAGTAGACTGTCAGCGGCTCCGGAACCACCCGAGGTGTGGCAGGAGGCAAGGGGTGAGGCACTGCTACAGGGTTCGGGTGGCTGCCCCGCACCCTAATGACCCAGACTCCTATTTTCTGTCAGCTTGATGCGGAAAGCTGCCCAAGCCAACCTAGGAGTTCGTTTACCGTCGCCCTCTACACCAAGGGAATTTTGCCTACAAAACTTGGAGGTTCAAAGGGGCTAATGTTCGGGTGCACGATCACCAGATGGTTATTCAGATGTGGAGTGACTCTCTAAAATGGCCGTTTGAAACACAGAGAGGAGCACGTCTGAGCCCTACACTCGGAGCCCGCGCTGGCTGGGAGTGAGATTCCACACAGCCGAGGCGCAGGTGAGGCGCGTCCAGATGCTTACCTGTTCACGACTTCCATGGAATGCAGGGACATATCCATATTGACCAGGACCGAAAAGTACTCCGTGATCTGGCTGGACTGCATTAACTTCAGCAGCATTTCTATGGCGACCAGAGGGTTGTTCTCCACCAGATCGGGAAGTTTGGCGGGAGTGAGGCCAATATGATAAACAAGCTTGGGATCCTTTTCCAGCTCGCCCAGGAGCTAACAATAGTAGAATTAAAAAAAAAAATAGTCAAACTGGAAAGTCTCATTCCTGCATATAAAGGTGATCAGGTCTGCTCAGTTCCCAGCACCAAGACCCCTCTGCCTCCAGGTGCAGCCCTGGGGGCCCCAGGCACCCCACGGCCAGAGCAGCACCTATTCTTCTTCTTTTTTTTTTTAATTAGTGAAACACCATGAGGTACAGTTGTAGACTTACACATTTTTGTGCTTGGGTTTCAATTATACAATGATCGAGTACCCATCCCTCCACCAGTGCCCACTTCCCACCACCACGGATCCCAGTATCCCTCCTACCCCCATCCCCCCCATCCCACCCTGCCTCTGTGGCAGGGCATTCCCTTTTGTTCTCTCTCTCCTTTTGGGTGCTGTGGTTTGCAAAAGAGGCATTGAGTGGCAATCATGTTCGGTCTATAGTCTACTTTCTTCAGCATGCTTCTCCCACCCTGGGAGGGTCCTCCCAACACCCTTTATTTGGTGCTCCCTTCTCTATCTGAGCTGCCTTTTCCCCAGCATGTGTGGTTGGCCTCCAAGCCATGGAGTGAAACTCCTGGCGGCACCTACACTTGGGCCCTCCAGGGAGCTGCCAGCTCTGGGGAAAGCCCAGGACAATACTTGGGAGGCCTCCACACCTGCAAAACGATGCAGAAACCATGACGGTCCTATTTTTTGACTTACATTACATTACAAATGGAAATACCTCTCAGATCATTTCTAAGTAGAGCGAGTCTTCCTGCACGTGATCACCTGATACTACAGAGACACAGTCTTTATGGGGTGCAATATCTGGTCCCCCAGACCTCTGCAGGATTGTTTCCATTGGTTACAGCCATAAATCTTAACTACCAACTAATCCCCGAAAAGTACAAAGCAGGTAATTGGGGACTGCGGAAACAGCAGCCCCGGCCAGCCTGGGGAAAGTGGGAACAGAGACAAAGGCACAGGGGCCAGGCTGCGCCCTTCCCTCCTCCACTGGCCTTGCACCATCACGCACGCCCTGGCCGGGTAGAGTGGGGCGGCCTGACCCCTTTACATCCGAGGACGTATCTGAGGTGGGTTGGGCCCCTTTACATCCGTGGCTGTAAAGTTGCGAATCACTCTGTCGAGCAAAGGGAGCCGGACGTGGCTTTGATTGCTTGATTCTGGTGTCAAGCAACTTCTGGCGTCAGGCCGGGGTGGAGATGGCCATCTCCTGCCAGCTTCCAAGTACACAGGTGCATAAGTCACCCACCAGAAACCCACCGAGTGCATCTGCCTCCCAGGGTCCCAGCGGGCCTGCAGGGGCTGTCTTGGCTCTAATCCACCCCGAGCAGCTGTGTGACGGGCTCGTCTGCCCCACTGTGACGGCCAAGCGAGCACACAGCAGGGGCATTCCCAAAGTGAGGCCCACGCTGCCCGCTCCCAGAGCCAAACTGACGCAACAAGAACCAACGTTCTGAGCCATCGGAACAGGGGCAGAGCAAAGCTCTATAAGCCTGCCCGCACCGCCCAGACTGCTGATCCTGGCTGGCCCTGCCTCTGGGCCTCTGTCACACTGCGGAAAGAATCAAGCTAGGCTCACAAGTAGATCTCGGAAGAGAGCAACAAGCCGCAGAGGACACGACCAGTTCGACTACCCAGTTAAAAACTCAAACTTGAGCTGTGTCACCCTATTTACAATTTTAGAATTCCTAGAGCGACATCTCATACTTTACACCACTGATATACCAGGAGTAGCACACCACACTGGATGGGATGTAAAGCAGAAGGCAGTCGATCTCAATTTAAAAAAATACACACACGCACAAGCACACAAGACTCAACTTGTAACAGCAGTTAGTAATCCCTTATAGGCTGAGATACAACGATCTTCACACTCTTCTTTTTTTCTTACACACTCTCTTCTAAGGAAACTTTTTTGATCATTTTTAGTGAATTATTCATAACACGCGACACAAAATAAATTATTTAGGGGCTGCTATTGGGGCAGGCTTGGGCAGTGTTTGGGAAAATTGGAACAGTGGTAGTGGGAAGGTGCAATAGTGGTGAAACTGGTGTTGGGATATTGTGAACACCACTATAAAAGTAAAATCCTAAGCAATGTTTACAATCAGTACCTGCGTTTGCTGAGGAGACGACAAAGGGCTTTTGAACGCCTTGGCCATTATCCGCTTGATCTCTACGCCAGTGCTGTTCTTGATACACATGGACTTGTCCCACTGGATCCCGTGGTCCGGCTCGGCGGGATTCAGCCACGCCAGCTCGTCCTCACAGACGTGGAGCGGAGGCGGCGGGCGAATGAACTCTGGCCGGAAGTGGCCTGGAGAGAAGAAGAGTATTTGGCTGGCGCAGCTAACAGGCTGATGCCAGACACGGCCGCGCACTTCCCGCACACCCTTCCGTGAGGACATCCCAGGACTGCCACACGATCACGAGTTCAATGACAAAACACTCAGGCCACCACTCAGGCCATGAACAAGAAAAAGCAACTGGCCTAACAGCATTCCAGAACCCAAATCGACTGATTTTTGGAGAGTGGTGACGAGTGTCTTACTGACCCCCATACTCAGTCAAGCACGACATCGCTCAGCTGCAAAGGGCCACCCAGGGCAGCCTGCCTTGGGCTGGGAGAGCTCGCCCCACCCCTCGTCACCAGGGGCACCCTCAGCAGTCCCTAGAGACTGTCCTGGTTTTACCTGACTCTTCTAGCCTTCAAGTGACAAAGTACATGGAGAAACATCGGGGGAGATGTGCACAGGCTGTGCTGACATCCCAAGTAAGCCCGGAGACTTGTGAATCCCTCACTTCACAAGTGGCACATTCATTTATTAAAACGGCCAAAGTACGATAGAAGACAAAATCAAGTTAAAACCTCCACTATTTCATAGATCGACATTAGACTACTTCCAAGTTATAGCTGAAGAAATAAATGCTGGGGCTAGAGTGATAGCACAGCGGCGTGGCCGACCTGGGTTCAATTCCCAGCATCCGGTATGGTCCCCCAAGCACCGCCAGGAGTAATTCCTGAGTGCAGAGCCAGGAGTAACCCGCTTATTGCAGGGTATGACCCCTACCCTTCCCCCCCAAAAAAAATGCTAGCTGGAATTTCTACTGAGTAAATTTTCAAGGCTTATTCCGTGTATAAATGCTGGTCCTGCAGCACTTAATGACACTGAGCCTATCGAAAACAGCTGCTTCAACGACGTCTCCTCTACCACGGAACTCAAACATGCATCTGACGTCTCTCCAGACCACACCTGGAGCTACTTAGCGCATTCCCGTACAGTGGGGATGCTTCTCACAAGCCCTTCTATGCAGGCAAGCTGCTGTGGACTGTGCAGTACGCCTGTGGCTAGCTGAGTCGCCCAGCATCAGAGCCCGATGTCCAGGGCCAGAGTGACGTCAGCCCATGGGACACTCCAGAGCAGCGTCTCAGCCTGCCCCAGCCCTGCAACCTTCCCAAGGCCCCAGTGTCTGGCAGCCCCTATTGGCGTGCGATCTCCACTGCCTTTTCATGCAGTGTCACCAGGCCTGCGGGTGAGAGGGTCCTATGAAGGGGGCGTGTCCTCATCATGCCTGTACCCTGCTCAGACCCTACAGAGCAGAAAGAAGGAGTGAGACTCAGTTTCATACAGTACCTTTGAGCTAAAGAAAACCAAGGGCTCTAGATAAAACTTTCTATTGCTGGTGGCAATGACAGCGGTAGGGTGAAAACAAAAGGTAGTAAGTTAGAAAACAGGCACGTCAGTCAAGTTAGAGGCTGTGCACTCAGGAATGCTGATACTAGGTACAATTTTTAAATCCCTGTTTGTAACATTTTTAACACCAAAATCAAATTCATGGTTTTTTTTTTAAATCCCATTTCAGAATATCAAGCGTGAGGAATCCGAGTAGACATGACGAGGGGAGCAGGCGTGGCTGGACCTACTTACTCTCAATGGGCGGCTTGGGCCCGCTGACCAAGGCTTCCGTGATCTGCGAGGCCACCGAGCTGTCGAAGCCGGAGTCGGAGGAATCGGGGTCGGGGTCGCTGAGGATGCTGGGGAAGCTGGCCTTGCTCTGCGTGGGCAGCTCGGACTGGCGCTCTGGAAGAGACAGAGGAGCTTTGATGCTGTTCGGAGCCGCACCGGCGGGGCTCGAGCCTCTCTCCTGACTCCGTGTGCTCCGGACTCCTGGCTGACTCAGGCTGACCTGGGTAAGCGGCGGGCAAAGCAAACGCCCTCCAAGCTGGACTACTGCTCCGGCCCCAAGAGAAGCGTTTTCACATCGAAGGAAACAAACTGAAAGCTGAAAGGACAAAACGGGAACTGGGAAAGGCCATCGATTGTTTTCCGCGACTCCCATTAGTTCATCTGTATGAAAGAACCAAACCGAGGGGGAAAGGGCTAAGGACCGAAGTATTTTACATTAAGCAAAATGCAATAACCCAGAAACACTCGGAAACATGTTCACGCGCATAAGGAGCGGGGGAAAGCCAGTCCACTGTGAGGTGCAAATGACCAGAAAGGGACAGGCCTGCCGGCAGACGCCACGGGGACGGAAAGCACCTGGCACTGGAGCCGGGGAACCCCACCTCCTCCGCCGGCTCTGAGACCTCACACCCAGGCAGTTCCCGCGGGGCAGGCAGCTGCCTTCGGGGGCAGGTTCTGAGACCCCTCTGGGGGAGAGCCCCTCACTCGGGCCCCTCGGTCTGAGGCAGAGCAGCCGCTCCAGCCCAGCCGCTCCGGCACTTCCCGATCCTCATTCCCGTCATGGTACTGTTTGTGCCCAACGCGCTTTAAATCTTCCTCACTTTAAATTCACTTTGAATTACTCCTTTACAAGTGCTCCTCATCTACGAAGAGCCTTGTCGTAATTCCTGGCACTGCAAAACAGAAAAGAAAAACGCTCTCAGGCCGGCCCACGTCAGCACAAGGTGCAGTGGGGCCCGGATCTCATTTCCACTGAAGGGTGCTCGGGCCTTCCTCCTGACT
Source organism: Sorex fumeus (assembly GCF_029834395.1). Taxonomy (NCBI): domain Eukaryota; kingdom Metazoa; phylum Chordata; class Mammalia; order Eulipotyphla; family Soricidae; genus Sorex; species Sorex fumeus. The sequence continues at coordinate 33,804,885 of NW_026606090.1, read as the reverse complement.
CTGCACTTGGGGGTCGCTCCTGGGGGTGGGGGCAGGGGGGACACACCATGTGGAATCCAAGGGACGGAACCCAGCAGGCTGTGTACAAAGCAAGTGCCCTTCCTGCTGTACGGCTCCGATGCCGTCAAGTGTCACTTCCGGAAATAAGACTGGAAAGGCCTTTGTGTCTGTACCCAGCCTTCATACTGCTCTTGGCTAAAATAACGATCCCTTTCTTCCAACCAACTGCTTAAGGCCCCAATAAATACTGCCGATGTGTGTGCCTTTATCGTAAGTCTGAAGGTCCAAGGCTGACACATGCATCAAGGTGCTCGTCCTTTAACGTCCTTTCCCCGGGCACTGCCATGTGTGACTCCACCCCAGCCCCCACCCACAAAACTTTCGGTCTTACAATGTGCTCTCTGATTCCAAGTCACCACTTTTATGCTGCTGACACCCCAAAGTGCAAAAGTGAGGTTCAGAATGCCCCAAGGAAACAGCTTCCGTTTCCAGGCGCTCTACAGAGCAGTCAGAAGCAAGATGGACTAGGGGGCCGGCCACCATTCGCATCACTAACAGGGCATGGGCACTGCGCTTCTCTGTGTTCAGTCTGGGGGTCACCCAGGGCCATGCAGTGGAGGGCCTCCTCAGGCAAAGCACGTGCGTCCCAAGACATCAGCTCCGCTCAGACCTCACACAGAAGGCACCTCTGGGAACTTGCGCGGCACCAGGGCAGAGCCCAGCACTGCGCCAGTCACAGCCCCTGGACCTGCCTCCCTTCCCCGCAAGCCCTCACACAGGGGGCCGTCCCCCAGCTCAGGTCCACGGGGCCCCTGTTATTTTCTGCACCCTCAAAGAAAGTGTCAAAATAATGTAGGAGTAGAGGATAGAGGGCAGTCGACCTTTCTGAGGGGACGGTGTACTCAAATCTGCAGGAATGAGCACTGTGTAAGGGTCAAATGCACAGAAACAGAACCAGCAGACAGAAGGCCCAGGAGCACCCCTAGAGGTGCCCAGTGCTTTCCTTTTCTTTTTGAGCAGGGCAGGGGTACACCCGACTCTGCACTCAGGAGTCATTCCTTGTGGTGCTCAGGGGACTCTATGGGATGCCGGGGTACAAACCCAAGTCAGCCTCATGCAAGGAAAGTGCCTGGCACGTTGCACTATCACTCAGGCCCTACCAGATGGTTTTCTAAGGGTGCCAAAGGAACAGGTTTTGGCTATTCAAGGACCTTAGAGATTCTGTGTGAAGTGTGTGTGTGTAATTCCTACAAAACAAAACGTAGGGATTCTGATTAGAACCATCAAATCTTTATCACATGAACAAAGCTCACATTGGAAAATGTTCTTCATTGTGCCCCAGGAAATCAAGTACCTAGGAATCAGCTGAACTAAGGAAGGACCTGTACAAAGAAAACTACAAAACGCTACTTCAGGAAATAAACGAGGACACGAGGAAATGGAAAAATATCCCCTGTTCATGGATCGGGAGAATTAACATTGTCAAAATGGCAATACTTCCCAAAGCACTGTACAAATTCAATGCAATCCCTATAAGGATACCCACGACATTCTTCAAAGAAATGGAGCAAACACTCCTGAAATTCATATGAAACAATAAGCCCCTGGAATAGCTAAAGCAATTCTTGGGAAAAAGAAACTGGGAGGAATCAACCTCCCTCACTTCAAGCTCTACTACAAGGCAGTAATAATTAAAAGAGCATGGTACTGGAACAAAAGCAGAGCTGCAGACCAATGGAACAGAGTTGAATATACTGACATTTCCTCCCAAACATATAATCATCTAATCTTTGATAAGGGGGCAAGAAAAGTGAAATGGAGCAGGGAAAGTCTCTTCAATAAACTGTGCTGGCAAAATTGGACGGCTACATGCAAAAAAGTGGGCTCAGATCTCTGCCTAACACCATGTACAAAAGTAAGATCAAAATGGATTAAAGACCTCAACATCAGACCAGAAACCATAAGGTACATTGAAAATAAAGTTGGCAAAACCCTCCATGATATTGAAGCTAATGGTATCTTCAAAGATGTCACACCACTGGCCGAGCAAGTGAAAACAGAGATAGACAAATGGCACTTAAACTAAGAAGCTTCTGCACCTCAAAAGAAACAGTGACCAAAATACAAAGACAGTCTACAGAATGGGAAAGGATATTCGCCGAATACACATCCGACAAGGGGTTGATATCAAGGATATACAAGGTACTGGTTAAACTACACAAGAAGAAATCACCCAACGCCATCAAAAAATGGGGCGAGGAAACGAACAGAAACTTCCGCAAAGAAGAAATTCGAATGGCAAAAAAGCACATGAGAAAATGCTCCACATCATTAATCATCAGGGAGATGCAGATCAAAACCACAATGAGATACCATCTCACACCTCAGAGACTGGCCCACATCCACAAGAACAAAAGCAACAGGTGCTGGCGCGGATGTGGCGAGAAAGGGACCCTCCTTCACTGCTGGTGGGAATGCCGGCTGGTCCAACCCTTTTGGAAAACAGTATGGACTATTCTCAAAAAATTAGAATTTGAGCTCCCATTTGACCCAGCAATACCACTCCTGGGAATATATCCCAGAGAGGCAAAAATGTATAGTCGAAGTGACATCTGCACTTGTTTGTTCATTGCAGCACTCTTTACAATAGCCAGAAACTGGAAGAAACCTGAGTGCCCGAGAACAGATGACTGGTTAAAGAAACGTTGGTACATCTACACAATGGAGTACTATGTAGCTGTTAGAAAGGATGAGGTCATGAAATTTACATACAAGTGGTACAACATGGAAAGTATCATGCTAAGCGAAATGAGTCAGAAAGAGAGGGATAGACATAGAAAGATTGCATTCATCTGGGGGATATAAAGTAACAAAGTATGAGATTAATACCCAAGAATAGCTGAGATCAGCACCAGGAGGATTACTCCATAACTTAGAGGCCAGCCGGGTATCCTAGAGGAAAGGGCAGTTCAGATAGAGAAGGGAGCACCAAATAAAGGGTGTTTGGAGGATCCTCCCAGGAGGGGAGATGCATGTCGAAAGTGGACTATGGACTGAACATGTTTGCCACTCAATGCCTCTTTTGCAGACCACAGCACACAAAAGGAGAGAGAGAACACAAGGGATTGCCCTGCCACAGAGGCAGGGTGGGATTGGGGGGGGATGGGTGGGTGGGAGGCATACTGGGATCCGTGGTGGTGGGAAATGGGCGCTGGTGGAGGTATGGGTATTTGATCATTGTATAATTCAAACCCAAGCACAAAAATTTGTAAGTCTACAACTGTACCTCATGGTGTCTCACTAATAAAAATAAATAAAGTTCTAGTTACTAAAAAAATAAAAAAAGAAAAGAAAATGTTCTTCAGCAGACTAAACTTTTACCCAGCATTCTTTGGAAACTGGGCAGTTGAAACCCAGCAAGACCCCCGCACCCTCAGGGGGCAAGAGAAGCTCCGTTCCCCGCGGGTCAGCACCCGGCCGGCACAATCAGAGACTCTCCCTTGTTGCCCCAAAGAACACAGCCAACACTGACCCCGCAAACACCTCACCTGCCAGGGCCAGCTGAAGGCCGCTGATGTCCACAGCCTGGGCAGCGCCCCCCACGTCCATGAGTGCGATCTGCCGAGGGGTCTTTTTGAAGAGCTCCCTTGGTGGTGCCAGCATGAGCTGGGAGAGGAAGAACTTCTCCGGAGGAGTTATAGGAGGCAGAAACCCTGTGAAGGAGAACAGAAGTTTCCATGACAGCCGTTTTCAGGAACGACTCTGGCACAGTGCCTGCTGTCCTGTACCAGCCCACGTGGACAGCGTAACCAGGCCCCGGTCACGAAATGCCATCTGAAACTCTTTACCACTGACAACTCTGTTTTCGAACATATTCACAGCCAAGCCCCCAGGTCTGACCACACTCCAAGGTGGAGCCGCTGAGAGCGGCAGCCGTGTGCAGGGGACTCCCCTGTACCTGCTGCTGTGATGCTGTACCTCCCCCCCACCCCCCAAGCCAGGCTGCACTTGCTCCCTCAGCTCCCAGGCCCCACTCTAGCCCACCCAACATATCTCACACACACACACACCCGAGTGCCACCTCGTCTTTTATTTTCGTAAGGTCGCACACAGTAACCGGGTGCTGCGTATTCCAGCACCGACCCCATCATCATCACACCTGACAATTTTCCCAACCCCCTCCCGGGCCCTCAGTAATTCATTCTGTATTGCTTGTCATGAATAATCCTCTAAGAAAGGATAAAAAAGATTCCTTTGAAGAAAGGAATGGTTGTCAGCGGTTGCATCCTGGCCTGGAGCTACGGAGCGTCCTCGTGGAAGGGACCATCAACATGCTATCGCAGGCGGCCCCTTGTGAGCCACTACTTTCGTCAACGGATCCAAAAAAGATACTGTGTCTTAAACAGGGCGGCTGCCTTCTACCTTGCGTCCTATCCAACGTGCATCCTGTCCTGCTGGTGCATCAGAGGCAGAGAGCACAAGATGCTGCCTGGCCGCGAGTGTGGCCCCCGGCCCCCAAGAACCAAACCCCAAGTCGCCCCCCGCCCCCTGCTCTGACCCTGGCCGATCCCACCTGCCCACGCCCCACGCCCCTCCGCCCTGGTCCCCGATGCATTCTGCGCCCGGGGCGCCTCTGCGAGCCCCCGCGTGCCCCGCTGACCCCTGGCCGTGCCCCGCTGACCCCGGCTGACCCCCCCGGGGCCCCCGGTGTCGGCGGCTGACCCGAGAGCGGCGGCCGGTCGGGCGGCTGCGGCGGCGCGGGGCCGGGGCCGGGGCCGGGGCCGGGGCCCGGGCCGGGGCCCAGCAGGTGCGCGAAGCCCGCGGCGAAGGGGCTGGCGGCCAGCGGCTCGGTGCGGTACATCTCCCAGAGCAGGTAGAGCGCCGTGAGCCGCTGGGCCGCGCCGGGCAGCAGGTCGGGCTGCTGCAGCAGCAGCACCAGCGCCGAGCCCAGCCGGAAGTGCTCGGCCTTGCCGAAGTAGTGGTGGAAGGCGCTGGACAGGCCCTCGAAGGTGCTGCCGCCCGCCTCCTCCGACACGATGCTCAGCAGGCTCGCCAGGTCCTTGGAGCTCAGGCTCATGCTGCCGGGCCGGGGCGGGCGGGCGGGGCGGACGGCCGAGAGCGAGCGGACGCGCCGGGGAGGCCGGGGGCGGGGGCGGGGCGGAGGGGACGCGCCGGAGGGAGGGGCGGGCCGCGGGGGCACGCCGGGCCGGGGGGCGAGCCGAACCGCCCGCGGGCCGGAGAGCAGACGCGCCGGAGAGTGGACAGCGCCGGACAGCGGGCAGCGCCGGAGAGTGGACAGCGCCGGGAAGCTCGGAGAACGCGACGGCGCCGGAAAGCGCCGCCGAGCGCCGCGAAGAGCCGCGAAGAGCCGGAAAGCGCCGCCCAGCGCCGGAAAGCGCCGCCGCGCGACAGCGCCGGAGGGCGCCGGAAAGCGCCGCGGCGCGACAGCCCCGGGGAGCGCCGCCAATCGCCGCCAACCGCCGCCGGAAGTGGGCGGGCCCCGCGCGGGCTTCCGGCCGGCGCGCGCTTCCGGGGCGGGGCGGGGCGGGGCGGCTCTGCTCGGGGATGCGCAGTAGCGGCTGCTGGTGCGGCGCGCGCGGCCGAGAGAAATGGGCGGGGCCGGGGCGGGGCCGGGGCGGAGCGATAGTGCAGCGGGGAGGAGGTTGGCCTCGCTCGCGGGCAGCGCGGGTTCGATTCCCGGCGTCCCGTAGGGGGTCCCGCGCACCGCCAGGAGGGATTCCTGAGCATCGCCGGGCGTGATTCCCCCCCCCCCAAAAAAAGGGGAAGAAGCGGGGGAGGGGGCGTTGTGTCGGGCGGCGGGACCCCCCTGCTGCAGAGGCCCGGGGATTGCAGCCCGGCTCCCAACGTGTGTTTGCAAACTCGCAGATGTGGGTGCGGGTGTCGGCCAGTGGGGTCAGGCCAGAGAGGACAGAAGCATTGCCGCACGGAGTCCAGACCCGCGCGCAAGGCCTCGTCCGCCTCGGGGCTGCAAGGGTGGAGGTGGGCGCCCAGCCCCAGGCTCCTTCCTGGGCGCAGGGAAGCGCAGCCCGGGGCTGCAGGGACACTTGCCCGGCCGGGAGGATGCCGGAGCACAGCCCAGCACGGTCCCAAACCCCAAAAATCAAAAACCCAAACCAGATTTGTTTCCCTTTCTCGTCAAGCAGTGACAACAGACCCTCGGCCTTGGGGTAAAACTCAGATCACCACGCAGTGAACAGTTGGGGGTGGGGGAGGGAGGTGGAAGGGAGACCGGAGGTGACAGAGACAGTGGCAGGGGTCTTGGTCCTTCCCGGCTGGTGGGTGCACTGCCATAGAGGGACACTATTGCCAGCACTACCTACACTCCAGTCAAAATAAGTCTGCTGTCTGCTGCTGTCCTCCCGTTGCCCATCGATTTGCTCGAGCGGGCCCAGTAACGTCTCCATGGTGAGACTTGTTGTATTACTGTGTTTGGCAGATAGAATACGTCAGGGGGAGCTTGCCAGGCTCTGCCGTGCGGGCGAGATCCTCTCGGTAGCTTGCCGGGCTCTCCAAGAGGGGCGGAGGAATCGAACTCGGGTTGGCCACGTTCAAGGCAAATGCCCTACCCACTGTGCTCTCGCTCCAGCTGTCAAAATAAGTAAGCTAGATAAAACTCTTCCCTCCGGGGGACCAGGACCACAGCGCTGCTGGGTGGGGCACACAGACGTGCACACGTGCACTCACATGCACACACCTTCCCTGGCGGTGTCTTCAGTGTTCTCTCCTGCTAGCCAGGATCATGACTGACTCATGCATCCTCAAAGGCAATTGGGTCATTCCGTTTACTTGGCCCAAGATGCCAAAAATCTCACTCTGTGTTTCATTTTTTAAAATTAAGTTTTATGAACAGGTCTGGAGCGATAGCACAGCGGGTAGGGCGTTTGCCTTGCACGCAGCCAACACGGCCGACCCGAGTTCGATTCCTCCACCCCTCTCAGAGAGCCCAGCAAGCTACCGAGAGTATTCGATATGCCAGACACAGTAACAACAAAGTCTCCAATGGAGACATTACTGGGCCCGCTCGAGCAAATCGATGATCAACGGGAGGGCCTTTAGAATTTAAAATTAAAAATTTAATGAACAGGTCTTATGTAGGCCCGAGATTTCCAATACAGCCTCTAGGAGTGTCTGGGCAGCCACGCTGCCCTGTGGCACCCACCACCCCTCCAGCAGCCTCCGCCCTCCCCCACTGCGGTGGTCCCTGGACCCCACACCCCGTCTGAGCTAACTGCAGTCCCACCGGCAGGCTCTGTCGTCACTGGCTGGTTCTATTCCCTCACGGTGTTTCTCTCCTCCACTTGGGAGAGACCCTTTGTCTTTCCCGGGGTTCACTTCACTCTGCAGCCCTTGTTCCCCACAGAGCAGCGGACGGCGGGGTTGCATCCTTGCTCTTGGCCGACTGGTATTCCATGTGCCTGCAGACCACTGGTTCCTTTGGAGGGTGGGGGCTCACCCAAAGGTGTTAGGGGTCACACCTGTTTCTGTGCTCAGGCCGCAGCTCCTAGCCACTGCCACAGGCGAGGCAGACCTCGCTCGTTCTTTGTCGAACTCTGGCCCACACCACATTTCTCTATGCACTGATCTGTTCTTGGCCCCTCGGGTTGTTTCCAGATCTGGGCGATTGTGAAGAGCGCTCTGGTCGCCCAGAATGCAAATCTATTTGCAGTGCTTGTCTTTTGGGTCTCTTGGGCGAGATACCCAGAAGTGAAATTGTGGGTCGCGCTGGAGGAGCAGAGAATGCAAATGTCTGTTCTCCGCTGTGATTGGGGCCCTCGAGGCAGGTGCCACGTCATCTACCCCAAGGAGTGGAATGACTTGCTCAGACGGAAGCTCGGGTTTTGAGGAATATCATTGTCTTTTGAAGAATGCCATGTTGTTTCCCAGAAAGGCCGAGCAAGTCGACGTTCCCTCCGGCCGTGAGTGAGGGTCCCTTCCCCAGCTCCCGCGTCCACACCTGCACCGCTCGCTCTTGATGGTGCTGCTCCCTGTGGCAAGAGGGATGCCTCATTGTGGTTTTGATTTGCGTTTTCCTGATGATTAGTGATGCAAAGAATTTTTATATGCCTTTTGGCTATTTATATGTCAGCTTTGAGGAAGTTTCTGTTCATCCCTTCTCCCTATTTGGGGCTGGGAGGTTGGGCCACTCCCAGCTGTGCTCAGGGCTTACTCCTGGCTTCGAACTCATGGATCAGTCATGGGGGACTTGGGAGGCATTTGGGGTGTCTGGGGTCAAACCTGGGTCAGCTGCATGCCAGGCAAGCTCCCTGTCTCCTATACTGTCATTCTTGCCATAAGAGTTGGTTTTGGGGTTCTTCTTCTTCTTCTTCTTCTTCTTCTTCTTCTTCTTCTTCTTCTTCTTCTTCTTCTTCTTTCTTCCTCCCATCTTCTCTCAGTACTTATATCTTAGGTAGTCACTATTTATTAGATGACTGATGGGCAACTAATTTCTCCCAGTCTGTGGGCGGTCTTTGAGTGTTTGGTCCTTGCCTCCTTCGAGCAGCAGAAGCTTCTTAGTTTAAGGTACTTCCATTTGTTTATCTTTGTTTCTGTTTCCTTGATCAATGTCGTTGATTATAGGTGCCTCTGCCTTCAGTCCTGTGGAGAGTTCTGCCTGTATTTTCTTCATTATCTCTTGTGGATTGAGGTCTGATAGGGAGGTCTTCAATCCCTTTTTATTTGGCATCTATGCCTGGTGTTAGAAAGAGGTCTGAGTCTTTTGGCATGGAGCCAACCAGTTTTTCCAACACCATTTGTTGAGGAGGCCACCCTCGCTTCACTAATTTTTGCTCCTTTATCAAACATTCGCTGTCTATAGACCTGAGGATATGTCTGTAGATTTTCAATTGTGTTCTACTGATCTGAGAGTCTGTCCAGTACCGCACTCTTTTAATTACTATAGCTTTGTAGTACACTTTGAAGTTGGGAATAGTGATGCCTCTCATCTTCTTTTTCCTAGGATTGTTTTTGCTATTCAGGGGAGTTTGTTATTCCATGTGAATTTTAGAAGTGTTTGATCCATCTCTTTAAAAAGTGTCACGGCTATTTTTGTAGGGGTTGCATTGAATGTGTATAATGCTTTGGGTAATGGTGACATTTTGATAATGTTAATCCTCCAGACCTATTAATAGGAAATGAGTTTCCGTTTCTTCCTGCCCTCTTTTATTTCTTGACATAGTGTTTTGTAGTTTTCTTTGTGTTGGTCTTTCACCTCATTTGTTAAGCGGACTTCTAAGTACTTGATTTTCTGAGGCACATTTGTGAAAGAGATTGCTTTTTAATTTCTCTCTCTTTCATTTCATTATTTGCAAAATGAAAAGCTATGGAGTTTTACATGTTGATTTTGTAGCCTGCCACTTTATTATGTGCGTCTCCTGCTTCTTCTAGGAAGTTTTTTGTGGAGTCAATAGGGCTTGCCAAGTATAATATCATGTCGTCACAAATAGTGAGAACTTGACTTTTTCTATCTGATGCCTCTAACTTTTTCTTACCTAATTGCTGTGGCAAGTACTTCCAATGCTGTACTGAATAGTAATGGTGAGATTGGGTCCCTTTGCCTTATGCTTGATCTTAGAGTTTCAGTTTTTCACCACCAAATACTGTTTGCTGTGGCCTTGTGGTAGATTACTTTGATTATGTTGAGGAAAATCTCTTCAACTGCCATTTTGTTGGGTTTTTTTTAAATTTTTTTTATCCCAAATGTGTGTTGCATCTTCTCAAGTGCTTTCTCTATGTCTACTGATCTAATATGATCTTTATTTTTCCTTGTATTAATATTTCATATTACATTGATTGACTTGCCTATGTCAGACCATCTTTCAGCAGGCTAACTTTTGATTCTACTCATCATTTCTTTGCTATGGACCCATTTGTTTCTATGCGCTTCTATTTTCTTGACCATTGGCAGTGAGTTATTGAAGACGCTTCCAGAGACTTATCCCTAAACTAGAGAGCTCTGCTATGTTTCTTCCATATATTTTATGGATTCTGATCTAATATCAATATTTTAATCTGTATTTTTGTTTTTAATCTATTTTAAATTAATTTTAGTGCTAAGTATGAAATAGGGGTCAAAATTAATATATCTATTTTTGCATATGACTACCCAGTTTTTCCAACACCATTGGTTGAAAAATTTTTTTGTTCCACTTCATACACCTAGTTCCTTTGTCATATACCCGAGGGTTGATTCTGGGTTCTCAACACATCCTATTGGTCTTTATTATACTTGCCAAGTATATTATCATGTCATCACGTACCAGTGCCACACAATTTTTAAAACTGAATCACAATAAGATAGACAGTTACAGAGTGGTTTGTGATTAGGTTTCACTCATACGATTTTCCAACACCCTGCTCTTCACCAGTGTACATTGCCCACCATCAGTGTCCCCAGACTTCCTCCCACCACCACCGCAGCCAGCCTACGCCAAAGGCTGACACACTCTCTCTCTCTCTCTCTCTCTGTCTCTCTGTTTCTCTCTCTCTCTCTTCTTCCTTTTAGGCACTGTAGTTTTCAATACAGCTACTGAAAAGCTATCATATACATCACTTTTCATCCTTTCAACGCTCATTTTTTGTCTGGAGTGGTCATTTCCAATTAGCTTTATCATAGTGTTCCCTTATCGGCCCTAACGACACTCCCTGACAAGTTGTGGCAAGCTTTCCACCATGGACCAGCCTCCTAGACCTCATTTCTACTATTTTTAACTATTTAGTCTCATTTTTCATTTTTCATTTTTCATTTCATCATCCTGTTATTCGTCGATTGCCTCGAGCAGGCCCCAGTAACGTCTCTTTCATCCTATCCCTGAGATTATATTCAAGGCTCTTTAGGAGAATGAGACCCATCATTGTTACTGGTATTTGGCATATTGGGTACGTCACGGGGAGTTTGCCAGACTCTGCCCTGTGGGCAGGCTACATTCGATAGCCTGCAAGTTTGTCCAAAGTAGGAATGAGACAATAAGATGTCATAAAAAAAAGTTCTGATAAGATGTCGCGCGGCCGCAAAAGCATAGTCTCATACTATGTTTATATATATAATCTCCTGAAAATGAGTGCAGTCGTTCTATGGCTGTGCTCTCCCTCGGATTCATTTCACTCAGCATGGTACTCTCCATTTCCAAGCACGTATAAGCAATTTTTCATGACTTCATTCTTCCTAACAGCTCTGTAGTACTCCATTGTATAGATGTGCCATAGGGATGTTCCTGATAACCTTTCACTGTCTGAATTGCAAACCGCAATGCTCAAAAAGGGGGGGGGGGGGGAGAGACAGAGACAGGGAGAGGGGGAGGGAGAGGGAGAAGAGAGGGAGGAAACCTGGAGACAGTGGTGGTGAGAAATGGGCACTGGTGGAGGGACGGGTGTTGGACACCGTATGACTGAAACGTACTCAGGAACAGCTTTGGAGGCTCTATGTCAGTGATTCTAAAAAAACGAAAAAATTATGCTGCTGAATCTGGAAACTTAGGACTCAGGAGCAAACAGTGATTGACATTGGAACGGCCTGCTAGGCCCTCTGACTTGGTACAGGACAGCTTCTGGTTGGTCCCCTGGGCCTGGAAGAGGCTGAGTGGAGGTCAGACGGGCCCCGCAGCGCTCAGGGCTCTGGGCCTGGCCTGAGGAGGTGTGTGCCTGCTCTGGCTGGCCTCACGCTGCAGAGGAGAGACAGACACCCAGAGAGTGAGACGGAGGTCGGTTCCCTTAGCACGGGGCAGCCTCCAGAGGCTGAGTGAGCAGCCCGGTGGGTGGGGATGGACCACACTCCCAGTGGGCGTGGGAGCAGAGAGGACACAGGGACAGAGCGACAGTCACAGATGGGAAAAGCAGGACTCAGCTTTTCCTGATGGTGTGGTGAGGAGCAGACAGCGGAGACAGTTCTGACCCCTTTCCCGGGATCCCTGAGCCAGGCTCCCTGCCCCGGCCAGAGACCCCCAGGTCATTCCTCCCTAGGAGTGTCTCCCTCCATCTGAGACAAGGCCATTCTCAGCCTTCATCTCACTTGGGAAGTGACTTGCAGAGTTTCCCTGGAAACATCTGCTGTGTGTGTGTGCGTGTGTGTGTGTGTGTGTGTGTGTGTGTCTGTGTCTGTGTCTGTGTCTGTGTCTGTGTGTCTGTGTGTCTGTGTGTATCTGTGTGTCTGTGTGTGTGTGTTTGAGTCTGTGTGTCTGTGTATGTGTGTGCCTGTTTGTGTGTCTGTGTTTGTGTGTGTGTGTAAGTCTGTACTCGGGATTCTTCCAAGACATATTTATTGCCATGTCCTAGGGGCTTGACAGAGCTATGCTGCCATGCAGAGAATTCACATTCCTTCAGAGACAGACTCTAGGTAGATCGTGTGATTAGTACAAGCCAGATAACTGATCTGCATGATTCTTCTAGCAAAAATGCCTCTGCAACTAGATTCACCAAGCTCACCTTCTGTGACTTTGCTTTGTTTTTGTTTGGGGCGCAGAAGTTACTACTGGATGGGGTACCGGGATGAAGCGCCCTGACCGCTGTAATTATCACTCGGGCCCAATGAGGTTGGCTTGAAAGGTTTAAATATTTTCTTGGGGGGCCGGAGTGATAGCACAGCGGGTAGGGCGTTTGCCTTGCACGCGGCCGACCTGGGTTCAATCCCCGGCATCCCATATGGTCCCCCAAGCACCGCCAGGAGTAATTCCTGGGTGCAGAGCCAGGAATAGCCCCTGAACATCGCTGGGTGTGACCCAAAAGGAAAAAAAATTAACATTTTCTTGGTTCCCCTAACCAACTCACCGACTTGACGCATCCTAGGAAGGGGGGTGGGGGAGGTCAGGGGCCAGGAATCTTTAATGCTTAAGAGTTCTCTGGTTGGTTTTGTTGTCTTTGCGGGTGCATAGCTGGTGTCCTCAGTGTCCCCTCCTGCTGCTGCGAGACCCGAAGCCACCCCGTGGCTCTGCCTGAGGGGATGGGTGTAGGCTCGCCTCTGGAGAGAAGCTGGTTTGGGGCAGTGTCCTGGTGGCCCCACTGTCTAGGAAAGCCCTCCTGGACGCATCCAAACCCCAGGCGGGGTCCCCGGCCCGGCCGTGCTCCGGCCACTGACCAGTTATGTGCATGCAAGTAGCTAATAGCTCACACTCAATGCTTGTGCTGTGCAGAGTGAACGCTTTTTAAAACCAGCTGCAGGAAACCGATACTATTGTCGGTTTCACCGTTCTCTTTCTCTTTGTCCTTCGATGCCTGTTACGCTTCTTTCCTGGACTGACCAACGCGTGTCTGAGGGCCCAGAACTGAACCCTCAGCTGCATCTTTCCAGGTTTCAGCATCCCGGTTTACAGACTGGGGAGACGGGCCAACAGGTTGAGGGCACAGGGACGCTCAGGCCCATGCGGATGGGCCCGGGGGCAGATGCTTGAGCAGGGGTGAGAGAGAGAACTCAGGCTGTGTCCCCGCCCGCTGTCCCGATCGCCTCCCTGCAGAGCCAAGGAGACCAGCCCATGCTGTCTGAACTGCATCTGAGAACACAGAGGCAGGAACCCTGCTGCCTAGGGACGGGGTCTCCACACAAACAGACATCCTCCCGAGCTGCCCCTGGAGGCCGGTCTCAGTTGCTGCTGTCCTCCCGTTGTTCATCGATTTGCTCCAGCGGGCCCAGTAACGTCTCCATCGTGAGCCTTTGTTTTTACTGTGTTTGGCATATCGAATACGTCATGGGGAGCTTGCCAGGCTCTGCCCTGCGGGGCAGAGGAATCGAGCTCGGGTCGGCCAGGTTGGCTGCGTGCAAGGCAAACGCCCTACCGCTGTGCTATCGCTCCAGCCAGTCTCAGCAGAATCATCAAACGTGGATGATTCTGCAGATGTCTTTGTCTGTGATAAGCTGGGGCATGAGGAAGGGCAGTTTTTTTTGGAAACAGAATTAAAGCTGAAGTTGGAGACTGAGGGAAAGCAATGCAATCCCGCACAGAACCTTACACCCTCCTGCAATTCACGCTGAAGACTCAGTGGAGAGCCGGGGACTGCGGAAACTCTTGGCGGGGAGCTGGGGCACAGGACTGGCCTCTTGGGGCAGGGGAGAGCTGGACGCCAGGGCTGACCTTCCTGGAACCATCTGCAGCCACCACAGCTTAGAGACAGGCACTAAATTCTTGCTGAGTTTCTGTTCCATACAAATAGTCTCTGTCCAGTGTGTGTGTGCATGTGTATATGTGTGCGTGTGTGTGCATGTGTGTGTATGTGTGCTCTGCTCTGTGTGCAGTATATGTGCTGTGTGCTGGGTGAGAGAGAGAGAGAGAGAGAGAGAGAGAGAGAGAGAGAGAGAGAGAGAGAGTGTGAGCTGTGTGTGCAGGGCTGTGCTCTGTGTGGGGCTGCCTAGCCATCCTGGGAGCCTCGGTGATACCCAGGTCGGAGGGGACAGAGGAAATGCCGCCAGAGCCATGGAGGGGGTGGGGGGCTGTGTGGCGGCCGTGCTTACAGGGGGCCTTTGCTCTGACCCCCAGTGGGAAGGGATGAGGCCGCCAAGGCTGGGGTGGAGGTGTGGTTGCGGCGACGCAGCTGAACCAGGTGCAGGCAGACGAGATTATCCGCTGCTGACGCTTCCCCGAGGTCCCAGAGGGCTCCCCAGGGTCACTCCTACGCAGGAGGACCAAGGGGCGGGAACAGCATGGGGACTTGACCGAACAGGGGCAGACAGTCCTTCAGCCCTTCCCGTCCCCGTTTTTCCGGCCCGCCTGTGGAGCTGGGCGAGCGACGCTGAAAGGAGCAACAGACCCTCCCTGAGACACCCAGGGCTGGCACTGCTGAGATGAGGGGCCCAGGGAGGGTGGCCGCCGGCTCAGCCCGGCCCAGCAACAGTCTCTGGCCTTTGCCTGAGTGGACAAGGTGCTCTCTGCCCAGAGTAGCGTGAATATTCTTGGCAGAGGACCCTGTTAGGAAGAGAGGCCCGAGGGGGGAGCAACAGCCTTCAGGGCTCACTGCTCCCTCCCCCCCAGACCAAGGTGGGGGGCCAGATGCAGTACCTCCCGCCCCCCAGCACCTCCAGGAGTCCCTCCCCCCACCAAGAACACAGCGGGCAGGTTCGCACTTTCTGCTTTTAAGACTGAAGTCGCAAGCCAAGAGGAGGTTGTTTTTGTTTTTTTAAGTCATACTGGTGTAAGCACAAACATAGACACACAAATCAGCGAGATGAAATTGAAATCGCACAACAGACCTATTAGACCTCGCGCATGCCTGACAGGTGTCTGTCGCTCGCAGCTCAGAGGGTCGACAGTGAGTGTCGGGAAGACTCAGCAGTGCGAGAACAGTTCTGTGACCGGTGTCCAGAGGCAGCAAGAGCCAAAAGCACAGGAGTGAGGGGGGCTGGGGAACTGGTCCAGGACTCGGCATGGAAAGCCTGGGGTCCCACATGTGTGAGCGTGACAGTGGGAAGCCTTCCATCCGATTCACAGGGAGAGACAAGAAAAAAAGAGAGAAGGGAAGGAAGGAAGGAAGGAAGGAAGGAAGGAAGGAAGGAAGGAAGGAGGGAGGGAGGGAGGGAAGGAAGGAAGGAAGGAAGGAAGGAAGGAAGGAAGGAAGGAAGGAAGGAAGGGAAGAAAGGATAAAGGGGAGAAGGAAGAGCAGCATTAACAGCTACGTAAGCCCTGGCCGCTGACACGGCTGGCGGGGCTGTGGTGCTCAGCCGCCTGTAGACCGCCTGACAGTTCCTGAAACACGGTTTCCCTTTGGCTCAGAAACCCTACTCTACGACACAGACCCCAGAGAGCTGAGAACATACATCCCCAAAGCTGTGTATTCTCAGTAGCACCGTTTATAACACACCGACTACTGGGTGAACAAACACAGGACGGCCACTCCCTGGAACAGGAGCAGTCAGGAGTGGGGTCCCGTGGCAGGGAGCAGGGCGGGAGTTACCCCGGGCATCTTGGCACTGGCCCCCGCAGTCCCAGGCTGCTGCACCACCACCAGGTGAGCACAGAGCCAGGAGTCAGCCCTGGGCACCCCGGCCATGGCCCCAAACCACAGTGGAATCAGACATTAAGGGTAAAGGACGGCCCTGCACCGGCATGGCAGAGGGGGCAGAGAAGGACAGTTGCCTCACAGGCTTTACTCCTGGTGGTGACAGCTTGGACAGCGGGACACAGGTGTGCGGCCACTGAGGTCCAAGCCGGCTACTCACACTCTGGAGATCACGCGTGCACGTCCCAGCGGGGCCTTGGTCCCCAAGGGCCTCTAACAACACCCAGGGTCCTCTCGTGGGTGGGGCTGCCCCGTGGAGCAGGCCTGGGTGCCACAGGAGAAGTTACAGCTGGCTGCAAGGGTCGTGGCGCCAACGCCAGCCTGGCACATGCTGGCGCCATCGCCAAGAGGCGGCCCTCAGGAAGGAGCTGGGCTGGGGGCGTCCACCGCACGCACCCGCCCAGAGCATGGGCCAGGCTTTCGGCGCTGAGGCCAGCAGAGGGGACGCAAGAGGGGAGCAGACCTCCTGTCAGGAGTCACCGTGACTCCGCAACCTCATGGAAACACTAACGGCTGCTGCTGCAGCCAGAGCCCAGCTAGAGCCCCGTTTTAGGGGAGGTGGCTCAGCCCGGTTCCTGAGCCCTGAGCCCCGCGGCCTGGGCTTCTGGTCACATGAATAGATGCAAAGAAAGGTTCGGACAGGTTTCATGTTATAAATATATCATGTTATAAATATATCATGTTATAAATATAATATTTTCATGTTATAAATATATCATATATGTGTACATATATATATCCCAAGGAAATAAAGATAAAAGAATGTAAGTCAACATAACAAAGGTCATTAGACGGACACACCACTGTCATCACCAGCACAGAGCTCGGAGCTCTGCCTCAGGCCAGCACGGACGGGGACATGCGCCACACACCATCCAGGGAGGGCTTGGAGGGTCTGCGGCACAACCAGGAGAGAAAGCAGGGGGGTAGCCAGGAAACGAAGGTAAGGTATCACTATTCACACATGATAAACGTGAAAAACCTTAAAAAAAACTGCTATGAATAATAAATTAAGGGACCAGAGAGATGATTCAGTGGACAGTCACTTGATTGGCCTGTGATCTGGGCACTGTAGACAGATCCCCGAGCCCCGCCAGGACTGAGCCCCGAGCACAGAACCAGGAGTCAGCCCTGAGCACCACTGGGCCTGGCTCAAAACAACAGAAGAAATAGTGCTCAGGGATTAGTCCCCCAAATAAAAATAAAACTCCTATTTGTTTTTTTCCTTTTTTTTATTAAAATTTTTTTTTAATAGTGAGACACCATGAGGTACAGTTGCAGACTTACACATTTTTGTGCTTGGGTTTCAATTATACAATGAGCAAATACCCAGCCCTCCACCAGTGCCCATTTCCCACCACCACCGATCCCAGTATCCCTCCCACCCCCATCCCCCCCATCCTATTTGTTTTTTTTAAAAAAAAGGTCTTGAGAGGGCCTTAGAGGTGGATTTGGAGGAGAAGCTGGACAGGGCACCATGGATGGGGCGTGGACATGGCGTGCTTCTGGGACTACCATCATCATCTAGGGGATGCGTCCCAGCCGGCCTCCATGACTCTCCAGGGGACAGCCCCCGTGGGTCTCCTGCCCGAGCCCTACCTCCTCAGCTGCCACGCCGCAAAGGCCAGGGAAAGGCCCTTCCTGCAGGCCCAGCTGGCCCTGGAAGAGGCCCTGGGCACCCACATGTCCCACAGGCCGGCTAGGAGTGGCACAAGGCTGCAGACACATGGGGATGAGGGAGGGGCAGCAGCTGCCCGCTGGCCAGGACTCAAGCACAGCTGCTCCCCAGGGCTGGCCCAGCCCACACACCTCCCGCGCTCCTGGTCTTCCCCAGACTGAAGACTTCTGAGGGGAAAAATAAATACATAAATGTAGAAGACATCAGAAAATGAAAAATTCCACCTTCATGGACAGACCGATTGAATGTGCTAAACGAACCCTTCCCCAAAGCGTGCGGGCCCAAGCTGGCCCTGCTCTGTCCTCAGCCTGGTCCTCCCGGCTGGACACTAGCCCTCCATGAATCCCTGCCCTCCAGTGACTCCTGCAGGGGATTGAGCCTCCGAGTGGGAATCCCGGCTGCAGACCGATACAGCACGTCTTTATATTAATTATGAATTCTTGTTTTATTCTGGAGGCTCCCCAGAATGTTGGGGGCACCTGTGCTGTACCTGGGCCCACCAGGAGCCTTTGTGCCCCCTGGACATTCTGTCCAGTCGTCCCTCCCCCACCCCCAGCAGCCACTGTATCTTGACAGATTATCCATCCTTTCATGTCTCCAGAATTATTCTTACGGGAAAAGCAAGACCATGAAAGCATGTCCAGCCGGAAAGTGTTCGCTAGTCCACAGCCGCCTCCTGGGGACATGCTCATGTGACAGAAAACTGTTTCTCAGCTCCTGGACACGACTTCGCAGGGGAGTCCTTCCCCGATGCCCATCACTGCTGTCTGACCTCCGTCACAGCAACTTCAGTCCCATAGGATCAGGCCCGGCTGTTTGATAGTGCTTCACTGCAATGGTCTCTTAAGGGTCCTGCTCCATAGAGCCACATCGCAGGGAGCACAGGGACCAGGGCCTGAAAGTGACCGTGGGGCAGGGAGGAAGTCCCTGCAACACATGATAGAGCCAGACACGGCACAGTGATGCCGTGGACACGCACGCTTCAGTGTCACCCCTCACCCCCACTTCCTTCCCTCGGGAGGAGCCCCGCTTGAAAGTTTCCTTTCCTTTATTCCCATATTCTTTCTACTTAAGAAGCTAGGGTTCAGGAGGCAGAAGGATAGGACAGCAGGCAACACGTGCCTTGCACACGGGCCCCCCGGCCTCCATCCCCGGCCCCCAGCTGGTCCCCCAAACTCAACCTGCTCCCCTCCAAGAGTCTCCTGCCCCCACGCCTGGCTGTCCTCGCCGGGGCCCCTTGGAAGGGAGTGAGTTGAGTTTCCCTCCCCGCCCCAACCAGGGCTCCGGCAGCCGAAGACCTCCAGGACCATCCACCACCATGCTGAGACCACTCCCCGCACACATAAAGGTACTGGCAGAGGGACAAAGCCATGCGGGTTCCGGGGCCGAGACCTCCAAGCCTACTCGGATTGGGGTCGAGCATCTTCCACCCAGATCCTTCAAATTCCAGTAGGCGGGGGTCACACCCACCACCTGGCCCCCTGGTGCCGTGTAATCCCATCAATGGCCAAGACTCAGAGACTATAAAATCCAGCTCCCAGAACCGCGCGGCCGCAAATGCGGCCGCACAACATCTTATCAGGACATCTTTTTATGACAACTTATTATCTCATTCCTACTTTGGACAAACTGGCAGGCTACCGAACGTAGCCTGCCCACACGGCAGAGTCTGGCAAACTCCCCGTGGCGTAGCCAATATGCCAAGTACCAGTAACAATGATGGGTCTCATTCTCCTAAAGAGCCTTGAATGTAATCTCAGGGCTAGGATGAAGGAGACGTTACTGGGGCCTGCTCGAAGCAATCGACGAATAACAGGATGGTCGTGATCGTGACCGTGACCGTCTAGACATAGGGGAAAACTTGAAGTAAAGGTAAGATTTTGCTTGTTTTTGTTTGGTGGCCACACCTGGCGGTACTCATGGTTTCCTCTTGCCTCTGCAATCAGGGACCACTCCTGGTGGGCTTGGGGTACCTAACGGGGTACTGGAGATTGAAGCTGGGTCATCTGCATACAAAGCAGCGCCCTGTCTGCTGTACCATCTCTCTCTGACCCCAGAGGCACTGGGTTTTATTTTGGCACTAGAGGTAGGGGGTGGGGTGGGGGAGGGGAGGAGGGGGAGCACTTAGTTTTTACTTGTTAGAGAAGTGTGTTACCTGTGACTCCGTGAGCAGCTGGCCTTGGGAGCCTGGAGCGGCGTCTGGGGCTGCACTCAGGGTCTGTCATGCACATCTGGTCTCCAGACCCGGTTCCTTCCAGGCCTTAGCTCGAACGTACCCATGCTTCGGGCCCAAGACTTGGGTGCTCGCTCAGCGTAGTAGGATTCATTCTTTCGAGTATGGGCCGTGACATTGCATCCCAAGTGCGTTCTAGTGTGCAGACCGCCCGCCTTGGGGTGGGAGGGGGCCTCGATTAAGAGGCCTTCTTTTTGGCTTTGTGTTGGGCCAACCCTGGCGATGCTCAGGGTTTCCTCCTGGCTTGGCACTCAGGGGTTTCTCCTGGTGGTGCTCCGGGCACCAAGGAGGCTGCTGGGGATCAAATCTGGGTCTGCCGTGGGCAAGGCCAGTGTCCTTCCAGCTGGATGTTGCTTGGGCCCACGGTCCTTCTCTCTCTCAAGAGTGCCAACAGTGATAAGGGTGTTATCAGGACCTGCGTTCCCTTCCTTGGCTTCTTCCTCTGGGCACCACGACTAAGTGAGCGCAGGGGCTGTGGGCAGCTGTGCCTGGGGGCGTGCGGGCCGCTCCCTGTCGGCGACTTCCCAATGCAGCGGGCGCCCCGCTTCAGGGCTCGGCATCTTCGAGGGACCCCAGATGCAGAAGAAGAAACCAAGAGTCTGCGGAACGAAGGAGCTTGCACCGAGGAGGGGCTCGGAGCAGAACCCAGCCGGGTCTGCCCTGTCTGAAGCCTTGGGGTACGGGCGATGACAGGAGTTGGTTGAAAGCAATGTCAGGGGACAAAGATGACGTCACTCCGCTTGTGCAGAGAGGCAACTCCATTTCAAAACAGGTGTCACGAGGCGTGGGTGGGGGACTCAGGGGTGTTAAGGGGGAAATCCTCCAAACAAGACCGTGGGCTGAGTTTCCTCACCTCTGCAGTGGGACAGGCTTCACTTTCATTTCATGAGTTTCAGTCTCCGGGGGGTAATGACACTCAGCAGTGCTGAGGGGGCTACTCCTGGCTCAGTGCTCAGGAGTTGCTCCTGGTGTGCTCCAGGACCAGGTGCTTAGCTCCTGAGCTGTCTCTCCAGCCGTTATTGCTCTCCTTTGAAACTGAGGAAATAATTGAGTGCGTGTTAGGACAAGAATGGGCCCACAGCCTGTGAAGGTCAGTCAAGTGTTGCCTGACTGCTTCTCAGCCACTACCCACAGGTTATGTCCAAAATATCCAATGGAAGAAAACCAGATTGCCCCACCCCTCTTCCCGACTTCTGGCAGGCGAGCACAGTGCTAGTACTAAGTGATCCAGTGGTCAGACACACAGGCAAGGAGAGTCACCCGGCTGGTCTCCAGGGCTGATGCTAAGCGCCAGCCTGGGGCAGACTCAGGCGTATTTTTGACTCGAGCTCACTCAGCTCTTGCTCTGGGGGTGTCGGGACCCGAGCTGTGTCAGGACTGAGTGATTGAGCACAGGTGAGTCCAGACAGTCGAGAGCGGACTTGAAGCCATGCCATGGTCACAGCCAGCCCTGCCCAGCACCTGCACTGTACGAAGAAACAAGATGGTCCTGGTCTGGAGATGTGAGTCAGACAACATGCAAGCAGTGATATTCCAAAGGAAACAGTGAGGTTGCAGAGAAAACCAGCGCTTCCTAAAACACTCGTTACTTCCACAAAAATGAGAACAACAACATTTGGTAGCCAGCTAGCCACTAGTAGAGGCTTCCAGAGAAGCCTGAAGTCAATTCTGTCCAGAGCTAGCGTATTCACTGAGTAGAAAAAAACCATGTTGTGTTTGATTAGTCCACTTGCCTTTGTGTTGTAACACAAAATATACGAAGTACACTCGTAGGTGCCTGTTTAGGGGTGGGCTGGGGCGCCAGTTGGGAAACTAGGGACACTCTGGAGGGAAGGGCGCGTGGCGGTAGGATTGGTGTTGGGGTATTTGGTGCTTACACTGTATTAGGAACAACTTGGTAAATCACAGTGTGTCACATTCACGGCCACGGTCCTCCCGTTGTTCATCGAATTGCTCGAGCGGGCCCAGTAACATTGTGAGACTTGTTACTGTGTTTGGCATATCGAATACGTCCCGGGTAGCTTGCCAGGCTCTGCCGTGCAGGAGAGATCCTCTCGGTAGCTTTCTGGGCTCTCCGAGAGGGGCGGAGGAATCGAACTTGGGTCGACCATGTTGGCTGCGTGCAAGGCAAACGCCCTACCCGCTGTGCTGTCGCTCCAGCCCAATCACAGTGCTATAATAACTTTTTTTTTTAAAAGAAGTAAACCATGTTGGGGCTGGAGCGATAGCACAGCGGGTAGGGCGTTTGCCTTGCACGAGGCCAACCCAGATTCGATTCCTAGCATCCCATATGGTCTCGTGAGCACCGCCAGGAGTAACCCCTGTGCATTGCCAGGTGTGACCCACAAAGCAAAAATAAATAAATAAATAAAATAAAAGTTCAGAACTCCTTTAAAAAAAAAGTAAACTATGTTATTTGTAAGAAAACCAAGGTTTTTTCTTGCTTCCAGTTCAAGTCATGGATTCCTCTGTTTTCCACTTCATTTTTTTCTCCTCGAACATATAAAAGAGCCAGGATAATGGCAGGAGGAAGTAGACACGAGCAGACTGGACCTCAGGGACTCAGGGAGAGGGTGGAGGAGCAGGGCTCCCTGCCCAGTGCTCCCTCGACAACAGAAGCCGTGATCACGTGGGGTGGATAGGTGGTGTCCATTGTGGCAAGATATGCATATGTGGCTCTGACCCTTTGCAGAATGCCATCCGGGGGTGGAGGGGCTTGCCCTGGGGCCTGGGTGGTCTCAGCCGGAGAGATGGGCCCAGACCAGACCTGCTTTGACAGAGTCCCCGGCTGAGTGGCTCTCACCTGTCCTTAGTGACAGGAATGATGTTTACTGGGACATTTGTATCCTGCAGAGGGGAACAGAGGTTTCTCTGAAGCAGCGACACAGCAGGTAAGGGCTTGTCTTGCTCGGGACCTGCCTAGGTTCCATTCCCCACACCGCAGACGGCTCTCTGGTCCCTGCCAGGAGTGATCTCTGAGCACAGAGTCAGGAGTAAGTGCTGAGCACTTGGGGCTGTGGCTCCAATACCAAACAAACTCTTGGTCTGTCCTTTTCTCCAAGCTCCGTCCTCCTACTGCAGTACAATAATCTCAGCCCCTCGCCAATCACATCTCCTTCCTTCCCCCTGCTAAGGTCGAGTTTTCAAAGTGTTCAAAGTATGACTCTCGTTGTATAAGGAAAGGAAAAAGATCGACAGTTTTATTCAACTCATTGATTCACGATGGAACAAGTGAGATGTTAAGATTGTTCCAAGAACTCACCACAAGTGTGTGTGGGTTGGGGGTAGGTCAGGTAGAGAAGAGACCAGCTTGACAATCAGAGCTGGGAATGGTCGCGCTGGACAAGGTCTGAGGGTTAAAGGTAGGTAAGGGATATTCTTGACGACTTTTCAGTATCAATATTGCAAACCATAATGCCCACAAGGTGGGGCGGAGAGAGAGGGAGAGAGAGAGAGAGAGAGAGAGAGAAAGGAAAGCACCTGCCATACCATACATAGAGGCAGGTAGGGGTGGGGGTGGGGGGTGATGGGTGGGAGCCTGGGGACACTGGTGCCGGGAAATGTACACTGGCGGAGGGATGGGCGTTGGAACACTGTATGGCTGAAACTCAATCATGAACAGCTTTGTAAGAGTCTATCTCGCAGTGAGTCAATGAAACAGTTTTTTAAAAAGATAGTTCAAAGAAGAATATTTTTCTTTTCTTTCTTTTTTTTTTTTTTTTTGGCCAGAGCAGTGATACCCAGGGATTGCTCTGCTGGACAGAGACATTAGCGGTGCCAGAGGGTTCAACAGTACACTCTTGTTGGTCTCTGAGCACAGCGGGTGTGCTTTGCCAGGGGCAGGGTCATCTGCATCGTAGCTTCCTGCAGTTACCTTCTGAAGCGGGAGACAGTGGTCAGGGCACTTCCCACAGCATCCTTCTCCAGGGCCGCCTGGCACCCTGGCGGGGGTGGGGGCGGGGGGTTACTCTCCATTCCCCAGACCATTGCCTGCAACATGGGTCCTGGGTTCCACATCATACCCATGGGTTTGCCTGTTTTTGCGGGGTTTTTTTTGGGGGGGGGTGAGTCACACACAGTGTGCTTGGGTCTCACGGGTCATTACTGTGGTGTCGGGGCCTTGCATGCCGGAGGTCAAGCTGAGCTCAAGGTGACCCACGCACAGCGTTACTCCTAGCCAGGGTGCTACTTCCCCAGCCCTGAGTGACTCAGTTACCTAAAGGAAACGTGATTGACACTATGATTAATGCCTATTAGTATCTACGTGCTGCATGGTCACTCTTGTTTTTTGATTTTGATTTTTTGGCTCTTAGTTTGTCCTTTAGTTTTAGTTTTGTTTTTTTTTCCCCACCCCCAGTGATCACTCCTGGCCGTGCTCAGGGGACCATATAGGATGTCAGGGATTGAACCCGGGTCAGCCACGTGCAAGGCAAAAGTGCTAACCACTGTACTATCATCGCTCCGGTCCACTGCAGCATTATAAAGTTCTATTTATTATATTTCTTTTCTATTTTCTTTTAATTCAGATATCCTCTATTTTCTACTTGTTTCTTCAGTGCATTAAAATAAACAGATAAATTGACATTTAAAATTGTATCATTTTAAGGTACTGAGTGTTTTGATTTGATGTATTTGTACTGCAAGATACCATTAAAAATACCATTTAGTATTAGCTAACACCTACTGTTTCAATATTTGGCGCTAACTAATAGTCCACCCAAATATTGCAGTTACATGTCTGTAGTCTGCACAATTCCAACCAGAAGCTTATATAGATAGTCCAAGATTTTCCAAAATAGTGTCCAAATCTCATTTTCAATTTCAGTTTTAAAGATTTAATTCCTACTTAAAAATTTGAATCACTGTGATTTAAAATATTGTGGATGATGAGGCTTTGTGTGTGAAAATTTCCAACCCCAAAGTCCCCACCAAAGCATCCAACCCCTCCCAAGTTGCTCCCCACACCCCCCACCAGTCACCCCACCCTTTGCCCAATTCCACAAACTCCCTTTCAGGCTCTGTTGCTATTTCCTGGCTGGTTCTTTATAACCCATCTATGAGGGAGAGGGTTCTGTGTCCACTCCTCTCCTCTGGCTGGTCACTCAGCATGGGCCCTGCAGGCCCATTCAGGCAGAGGCAAATGGCATGGTTTCGTTTTTCTTACAGCTAAGTCGGACGCCATGTGTGTATGACCCTCAGTTCCTTCACCCAGTCATCTGTTCTTGGGCATTTGGGTTGTTCCAGATCTTGGTTTTGTCCAGATCGTTTTTGTGAGGATTCTCACCTATTGTTGCTGGGGACTGGACCAAGGTTCTTGCAAGCCGTGGAGCACGCCAGTCTTTGAGAAGCCTCTTGGCTGGCACCCTGGTTTTAACAGGAGAACTCGCTGAGGTTGAGCACGTAGCCTTTGAAACTATTCTGTAGGTTGGCAAAGTGCACTTAGGACCTGAAGGAGAATGCTGTCTCTTCCGCCAACTGCCCGGGTGAGGGATGCTGTGAACTTACCACGCTTCATACTCCCTTCTTTCTTTTCTCTTGCAGTGGAGGTAACATTTTGATGCCCTTGGTGATGGCATCTCCAGCATCACCAAAGTATTCAAGGATCCTCTTCCACCTGTCCACAGGTGATATCTTACCCATCGGCCTCGTCCCCTCCCCTTTCCCTACCTCCTGGAAACTTCAGTGTGTAGCCAAAGGCCAAGGGTTTGTTTGTAGATACGTCTGCTATCTGCTTGGAGTCTTCACGGCCCATCTGCGAGTGAGGTGGTGAGGTCTGGGTCCGTCCCCAGACTATTTCTCTGACCGTCACCTCCTCCAGCTCCATCACATTGCAGGAAAAGGCGGGACTTCATCTTGCAGCCGAGTAGGGTTTCATCACCTCAAGGTCTTTTCTTTTTTTAAACATGAAGTAGAAAGGTTTGTTTTAAAGAGTTCGGAGACAAATGAGGGGAGAGAGAGTGAGGAGTACTTGTTCACGGGAACACAGGCTTCTCCAGAGAAACGCCTGAGCCTGTTCCCTCTGGCTGGACCAGTCCCCGGTGAAGCCCACCTCCTTGCCCACTCCTGTCGTTGGACATTTGGTTTTGCTCCACACGAAGAGTTTCTGCATATCTTTCCCCCCCATTTTTTATAATTTTATTTATTGAATCACCGTGAGAGCAGTTACAAAGCTTTTGGGTCTAAGTCTCAGTCATACAATGAAACACCCGTACCTTCACCAGTGCCCATTCTCCACCACCAAAAATCCCAGTATACCCCATCCCACACCCTCCCCCTGCCTGTGGGGCAGATGATTTCCACATTACTCTCTCTCTACTTTGATCACCTTCACTATTTCGACACCAGACCCACCATTATTTGAGATTTTACCCCAACACTCAGATCTGCTGAAAAGGCAACAATAGACAATTTGTGTTCTATTGCTGGTTATGAATAACATATGATGTCGTGTGGCTGCAGTAGGGCCATGTGGTTTTGAAATTCCGAAATTTTAACACTTAAATCTGGAGGTATTTCTGCCAAAAGCCACTGGGTTTAGAGATCTGCTCCTGAGTCTCTGGGATCATGGCCGTTCAGCAACTTGATGAGGAGCCAGAGAGGCCGTTCGTGGGCGATGACTTGGGGTCTCGTTGGGGTGGGGAGGACAAGCCCGGCTCCACCCCCATTCCGTGAGGCCCTGTGTGTCTCGTCACTGGGGGCCCAAACCTGACTATCCAGTGGCCTCTGAAGGATGGCGGCCACTGGGCCGCCAGGGGGAACAGGCCAAGGCACGAAACCTATTTCCACCTGGGTTGGCCCAGCACCGGTAACCTACTGCAGGGACCGGATGCATTACTACCTAAAGCCGCTGGTTTCCAAGATTCGTTTCTGAGTCTCTGGGATCATGGCCATTAAGCAGTTCAATCAGGAACCAGAGAGGACATGCCTCCAATTATATAGCTGAGCCGGAGGTGGTTTGTGGGTGTGTTTCCCACATACCTAACTTTTGGCCGTTTACTTTCTTGGTAAACTTTGCCCCAACTTTTTGGGGTCTGGCCAAAGGCACAGCAGCAATTTTGGGGTATCGGGAAGTCTGAAGGCGCCATCAGGCTGCCGATGCACTCGCCTCACAGGTACAGATTGACCTGCTGGCGGCACCATACCCCCGTCTGCATATCTTTTTGAGTTAGCATTTCTTTTGATAGACACAGGTCATCGAGTCACTAGGTAATATGAGCAATTCACACTTCTGGGGTCTCTTTGAGCCCTGGTGTTTGGGGGGCCCTGCCAGGGAGCAAGTTAGTACTGGCTGCATCTCTGCGCTAGTCCCCAGAGCAATCTCTCTGGCCCAGAAGGAGCCACCTACATTCTCATGCTTTGTTTCCTGTTTAGGCCACACTTGACAGTGCTCAGGGATTACTCCTGCTCTGTGCTCAGGACCTGCAGGGCACATGTCCCACCCACTGCACTGGGTGCCAGAGGTCCCTCTTTACAAGGATACCGTGTTGAACTGCGGAAGTGCCTTCCTGACTTCCTCATCTGTGACAGCCCTATTTCTAAACAAGGTGACACTTTGAGGAACTGGGGCGAATGGACTTCATCATATGAACGGGGGGGGGGGCACACAGTTAAACACAACACAGAAGAGGGGGTCATGAGGACCCAGATAATAGTGACAATAGGACATTTTTCCCACACTGCTGGGAACTCCCGTTGGCCGGTGTGGAGGTCCAACTCTGGCCTCTCAGCTGCTGTGTGCTGCGGCCCAGGGGAGACCGTGGGGTGGGCAGAGATGTGTCAGGGGACAGCACCCCACTAATCCTCTCCAGCTGTTTTCCTGGAACTCTTTCCATGCTTTCGGCATGTGGATATTTGGCAATGGAGGATGCCAGGTTAAGAGCTTCGTAACATTTGAAATATGGGTGAGTATCTGGGCGATTTAGCTCCCAGGGACTTTTGTTCATTTAGGAATTGGGTACTGGGATATTCACTAGAGCTGACGTGTGAGATATTTTGTACCCTATCTAGTACCTATACTGGAGGTCCTGATGCAGGCAGGTAGATTCGGGAAGGTCCCCCAACATCATGGCCGTGAACTTTCTAGGATGGAATAAAGCCACCAGTCCTAAGTCTGACCCTCCTGTGGTACAGAAAGCAAGACCTGATAAGACCCTCCCCAGCAGCTGACCCTGAGGACCTGGACCCCTCCCTACAGAAAGGGCCTGAAGGACATTCCTGGATGAACCCTCAATTCCTTCCTTTAATCTGATTAACCCTCAGCTAGAGAAAATCCATTAGGAGGAAAGGTCAAGACAAGGCGTCTCACCCGCCTAAAATATTCTGTGTGGTGCCGTAATGAAGTATACGTATATCAAACCCACACTGCGTTCTTCGAGAGAGCCTTCAAGTAAGCTAAGAACTTTGCATGAATATGATGCATGAATTTCCATTCATAAGTTACAGCAAATATACCACTTAGTGATATTGGTAACAGGGGGATGTATATCTGCATATAGATGATATATCTGTTGTTGCAGAGATATATGAAAAATATCTCTACTTTTATCTCTATTTTTCTATCAATCTAAAACTGCTCTGAAATCGTCATTAAAAATAAACTCAGTATTTTTATGTTAATAAATAAAATATATGAAAATATTTTTCACAAAAAAAAAAAGGAAAAAGGAAAAAGGAATTCCGTGTTCCTGCTCAGCACTCGGGCGGGCGGGGAGGCGGTGCCCAGCTCTGCGGACCCCCGCCCTGCATCTCCACCTGCCGCTCCCCGTCCTCTCGGGGCGCCCACCCCGGCGCCCCCGGCCGTGCTCTGCGGCTCGCACCGCCGCCCCCCCAAGAGCTGCTCCGGACTGGAACCAGGCGGGACGGGGTGGAGGCAGCGGCCGGGATGCACCAGGCTGAGGTCCGGGCTCGGAGTGGGCGTGCCCGGGGCGGGGCCAATAAGTAGGCGTGCCCGGGGCGGGGCCAAGAAGTGGGCGTGTACGCGTGGCGGACCCTGAAGGCGTGCCTGGCGAGGGGCGTGGCCAGAGGCGTGTCCTGCCTCCAGGAGGCGGGGCCTGTGAAGGCTTGGCTGGGTGGAGGAGCGCGGTCGAGGGCGTGTCTTGGGAACAGGGGCGTGACCCGGGGCGGAGCCTAGGCTGTGCTCGGGGCGGAGGGGCGGGGCCGGGCGGGCGCGGGGCGGGGCCTGCGTCTATCCTGGCGGAGGGGCGGGACCCGGGGCGGGGCCTGGGCCGAGGGGCGGGGCCAGCGCCGTGCCGAGCGGAGGGGCGGATCCGGGGCGTGTCCTGGGCGGGGCCTGCGTCGCCCTCGGGGCGGGACCGGGGCGGAGGGGCGGGGCCGGGGCGGGGCCGGGGCGAGCCGGGCCGGGCCGGGCCGGGCCGGGCCGGGGCGTGTCCGGAGCGTGTCCAGGCCGGTGGTGAGCGCTGCGCCGGGCGCCGCTGGCCGCGTCCTGCTGCGCGGCCATGTGGCTCCGGCCCGAGGAGGTGCTGCTCAAGAACGCGCTGCGGCTGTGGGTGACCCAGAAGAGCAGCTGCTACTTCGTGCTGCAGCGGCGCCGCGGCCACGGCGAGGGCGCGGGACGCCTGTCGGGTGAGGCCGCGCTGCCCACCTGCCGCCGGCCGGGCCGGGCCGGGCTCGCGGGAGGGGCGGGGGGCGCGGGGCCGGGGAGCCCGCCCGGCCGGAGGCGGAGCCCGAGCCCCGGGCGGGTCGGGAGCGCGGGGAGCCGGGCCGCTGGCTCCGCCGGCCAGTGGTCAGTGCGGGAGGCTCTGGGGGCTGGCCCAGGCCCGGAGGGCGCCCGGCAGGGCGGTGGGCGGGGATGGGGGCCCCGCGGCCTCGGGGTCGGCACCCGTGGGCCCCCGCCCCTGCCGAGCGCCCGCCTGGGTTCGGCTCTGCGCGGCACGTCCCTGCTGCCGAGCTGCGCCCAGGGGAGCGGGGCCCGTCCAGGGGCGACCCTGCCTGGGTCCACGGGGAAGGCTGGGAGGTCCCACCCGGGAGGGGTTTTCTGGGGCGGGCCTGGCCCCCGGGGGCTGCTGCCCGCTGCCCCTCGGCAAGTGTGACTTGCCTCCGCCTGGCGGGCAGACCCTCACCTAGGCCTGTCCGAGGGGCTCGGACTCTGCCTCTCGAGGGGGCCTGTGTGGTTCCGGGCAGGAGCGCCCGCCCCCCGCCCCGCGCCCCCCGCCCAGCCCTTCCAGTGGGCCCAGGGGTGCCCTGCGCGTTTGGCCTAGCCCTTGCGTCTACTCGGGTTTTCTGTGCTTGGCCCAATCGAAGAAAGACTCTCATGGGCAACAGGGTCAAACACCCCCCTCCCCACCAGGTACACAGCGCACCCTCCCCGGCTTCTATCCGGCTTCTATCCGAAGGCCCAGCGCCCCAGGCTGTGCGTGGTGGGTGTCCCGGCAGCGGAGCCTTTGGCAAAACTTCAGGCCTTTAGCCACGAAGCAGATTGAGGCTGTGGGTTGAGTCACCCCAGCCTTGCCACATCCCCCGGGGGTTGGGCCAGGGTGCCCCTGAGGACCGTTCGGCGCTCTGAGGGTGACTTGTGACAAGGGCAGTGCCCCTGGGGTCCTGAGAAAATAGGGCCCCAATGGCAGCGTCTCTGCAGTAGATTCCCGGGGTTCACAGCCGAGTTTGAAACCGTTTGGGAGAGTAGTCGTGGGACCAACGCAGTGTCCCATTACCCTGCAGAGGGGTCGGTTGGAGCCGGCGTCTCTCCTGCTGGTGCTGGGCCTGCAGTCGGCACCTGGACAGGCAGACTCCCCCCGCGTGGAACGGGGTCTGCCGTGTGTAAGGGCCGCCACCGTCAGTCCCCGAGAGTGTGACTTGCCTCCGTCTGCCATGCACACCCTCACGTAGACCCCCAGCTCTGCAGTCCTCGTCACTCGCACTCACTCCCCGTGCCGCACCACACTTGGTCGTTTGCTGTTTCTTTAGCTTCGGCTCAGTACTGTTGAGGGGTGGATGATTGTTACCATCTCCAAGGGGCCTGCGGCAAAGTCTGCTCAAAAGTGTTTGCTCAGCGAAGGATGGAGGGTCCGTGCTGAGGTGGAGCCCCTGGGCCCTTGCTGAGTGAAGGGGAGGGTCCGTGCTGAGGTGGGAGCCCCTGGGTGCTTGCTGAGTGGAGGATGGAGGGTCCATGCTTACTGGGGGAGCCCCTGGGTGTTTGCTGAGTCAAGGTGGGTCCGTGCTGAGGTTGGAACCCTTGGGTGTTTGCTGAGTGGAGGGTGGAGGGTCCATGCTGAGGTGGGAGCCCCTGGGTGCTTGCTGAGTGAAGGTGAGGGTCCGTGCTGAGGTGGGGGCCCTTGGGTGCTTGCTGAGTGGAGGATGGAGGGTCCGTGCTCCCTGGGGGAGCCCCTGGGTGCTTGCTGAGTGAAGGGGAGGGTCTGTGCTGGGGTGGGGGGCTGCTGTCCCCTAGACTGGGCAGGAGCGGAGGCCAGGTCTCCCTCAGGAGCAGCCCGGTCCTTCTGGTTTCCTGTCTCCCTGGCAGGGTGGCCCTGCTCCCTCTGAGGGGGCCCCCGCCTCCCTGGCCATGCCTCAAGGAAGACTGGGCACGGCCTTGCCGAGGGTGAGCAGCTGTGACGTTGCCATGCCCCCCGCAGGAGCAGCAAGCCGGGTCCCAGGTGCTCGTGGCCGGGGTCTCCTGCCTGGAGGGAGAAGGTCCCTGCAGCTCAGGGGCCCCGAGAGGAAAGGAAGAGAAGCCCGCGGGGCCGGCAGGGGGTGAGTCCCCAACGCCTGGGTCTGTTTGCGAGGGGAACTGCCCGGCCTTGGCGTGACCCCGGCCTCTGCTGCAGAACTGCTCCAGGGTTTCACTTCTGTTTTGAGAGATGCACAACTTGGGCTTGGGGGCTCCGCCTGGGTGACCGCGGAGATGCTGGCGTCCGTCCTGCGAGCGTGGAGGGAGCTTCCCACCCGAGCGTCTTCCGTCGCGCGTTCCCTTCTGACCTCGCAGCCTCCTCCCCAGAGCCGGCGGCTCAGCGGTGTAATTGGAATCAGATTATTGATGTTTTCTGCTTTTCCAAACGTTCACCTTCAGAACCCGGCCTGCCAGGCCCCGCCAGCGCTTCTTTTGGTCCCAGAGGAAGCCTGATGGAGGGGACCATGGGCATTGGTGTCGGGGTCCGCTTCTCGGCTGTGAGTCTGGCTAGTTTGTTTGGTTTCCTGGGGTCCTCGTTGTAACTTGACCTTTAGACATGGGCAATAGTAAACTTGCTCTGGAGAGGCAGAAGCTTCCCACCTTGCCCACCAGCAGTGCACAGGGTTCCGATCAAAATAAGGGTTTGAATTAAAATAACAGCGTGCTTCAAAAAATAGCCAAAAACCGAGCCCAAACCACATTGTGGTGTGGAATAGCAAAAGCCCTTCTGCTTGTCGAGGTCATGGGCAGGGGACAGACGCAGGCTGGCCAGAGCCTAGACTCAGCGTCCGATGCAGTGTCCCCCAGTGCCCACCGCCTGACCACAGAGCCAGCGCAGCCCCTGAGCTCCGCTGGGGTTGGCTCCCAAGTCAGAGGAAGGGGCCAAAGAGCAAGCGCTGGGTGGAAGAGAGACACACGCTAGATTGGGAGCGGGTCCCAGTGCTGTGAGGAAATCAGATCAGTAGCCATCTGTGCCAAGCGCTGCCCAGGGGCAGGCACTGGGGGTCGGGCTTCCTTGGTGGTTTCCAGCCCTTCTGAGCAGAGGGAAGCTGGGTGATCGCGTGTTGACTGTGAGGCGCATTTGAGAGAGACCGGAGAGGCAGTACAGGGCACCGCCCTCTCCCGCCTCTGAGCTGGGTCCTGCTGCCAATGTCCTCTGGGCCCTGAGCACGGCCCCCGAATGAAAGCAAAGTGAACCCTGACCGGGGTCCCTAGTACCGCAGGGCTCACTCAGGCGGCAGGGGCGGGGAGGGAGCTAGCCGGCGAGGGTGGCCTCCTCTGACTGTCCTCCCGATGGACGCGGGTGGAGATTCTCCCTGCCAGCTCTGTTGGTGTCTCCGCCCAGGGGAGAGCTCCGGCCAGGCACGTGCTTGGTGGTGAAGAGCGCGTGTCTTGTACGTGAGAAGCTCAGCCCTCAGCTCCAAACCCCAAACCCAGCAGCCGGGGTGCCCCCATACTGCCTCTGCGTCTTCCGGGCTCTGGCCTCGCTGCCCGAAGGAGGACAGAGAGAGATGCACAGGGCCAGGGCAAGTGCCCAGCGGCGGGGCAAGTCTGAGCTACGTGGACCTGGGCCTCGAGCCCTGGCACTGCCAAGAGCGAACCCCCAGAAAGCTTACAGATCAGAGAAGTGCCTTGACTCCGGGCACAAACCGGAAGACTCTTTAGGTCAAATAAACTGCATTTCCAAACGGAAAGTATTGGCATTCCCTGAAAGGTGGCTGTCAATGGTAAGGCTGAGGACTCCTGCCTGTCACAGACTTGAGAAGGAAAGACTCCAGCCGGGCGGGACCGCGGGGGCCGAGCGTGGCTCTGGGCCGTGGAGACCGGGACACTCCAGCCGGGGCGGACTTGGTTCTTGATGGTTCTGAGGTCCAGCCCGGACGGAGCCTCCCTGCCTCCCTGCAGCCCCGGCCGGAGCTGTGGCGAGGCAGGTGGATGGGCGCCCTGCTCGGCGTGAGGGCCGTGGCCTCGTGGCATCTCTGTGCTCTGGTGCGGGCTTGAAGTGGAAGCAGCAAGCCTGACGGTGTCCCCGCAGAGACCCCCGCTTGTCTTTTTAAAACGGGGTTGGGCCGGTCTTGGCGAGGGCACATCCTTACGGAGCCTGGAGGCTTTCAGCCCTGCACGCCTCCTTCTGCTCTGACGCACAGGTGTTGCTCTGTGCCCACCTGCCCTGGCCTCCCCAGCCCCTCCGCTCTGTGCACCTGCCCCGCTCTCTGTGTGTGTGTGTGTGTGTGTGTGACTTTTTTTATTGAATCACTGTGAGACAGACTCTTGCACAGCTGTTCATGATGGGATTTCAGAGAGAGAGAAAGAGAGAGAAAGAGAAGGAGAGCGCCTGCCATGGAGGCAGGGAGGGGGTGGGATTGGGGTGCTGGGAGGGACCCTGGCGAACTGGTGCTGGGAAATGCGCACTGGCGGAGGGACGGCTGTTGAACGCTGGATGGCGTGTGGTTTTAAAGCCGGACCTGAGCTGGGAGGGCCTCCGCAGGCCTGTGAGGGTCCAGTTCCTGTTCCCGACTCCCACGGGAGTGCGGGGCGGCGCTGTAGGTTTGGGGCAGTGGTGCGTCCGTCCTGCGCGGGGTCCCGGCTGCGGTGTGCGGGCTCTGTGTGCTCCTGAGGACCGCTGGTCGGTCATTCGCCAGCTGCACGCGCCCGAGTGACTAGGTGCAGTGTCCCATAGGCGGAGCGCAGCCCAGTGCCCAGCTGCCCTCCAGCGCAGCTCCGTGAATCTGAATCCACGTTCTCAACACGTGGTGTGTTGTCCTTCTGGATCTTGTCACTCTCTTTATGCTCTTTTCCCCATTTTTGCTTTTATTATTATTATCGTTTGTTTTTGTATTTGGGTCACAGCCGGCTGCCCTGACAAGCGCCGGCGCTCGGGGCTGTGTGATCAGGGGTCAGGGCCACGTTGGAGGCCAGCCGCTGCCCCTGGCTTTGCTGTGTGAGACGCAGAGGCAGTGACCCTGTCCTCTCTCTGCAGGAGCCGCTTCAGCCCAAGAGCGGGAGGGAGAAAAGAGAACAGACACCGTCTGTTTAGGGAAAGGCGCCGGATTTTGTAGCAGGTTTTACTCTCTGTGTGTGTGCGTGCGTGCGTGTGTGTTTGTATGTGCATGTGTGCGTGTGTATGTGCATGTGTGCGTGCAGGTGTGCATGTGTGTTTGTATGTGCGTGCGTGTGTGCGTATACGTGAGTGTGAGTGCATGTGTGTATGTGTGTGCGTGTGTTTGTGTGTGTGCGTGTGCGTGAATGCATGTGTGTGTGCGTGTGCGTGAATGCATGTGTGTGTGCGTGTGTGTGAGTGCGTGTGTGTATGTGTGTGTGAGTGCGTGTGTGTGTGTTTGTGTGTTGTGCGTGCGTGCACATGTGTGTGTTTGTGTGTGTGCGTGCATGTGTGTGTGAGTACATGTATGTGTGTGTGTTTGTGTGTTGTATGTGCGTGCACATGTGTGTGTTTGTGTGAGTGCGTGTGTGTATGTGTGTGAGTGTATGTGTGTGTGTTTGTGCGTGTGTGCATGTGTGCGTGTGTGTGCATGCGTGCGTGTGTGCGTGAGTGCGTGTGTGTATGTGTGTGTGTGAGTGCGTGTGTGTGTTTGTGTGTGTGTTTGTGTGTGTGTGTGTGTGTGTGTGTGTGTGTCCAGAGCTCTCTGACCTGCTGCCTTGAGAAGCAGACACCCTCGATGCAAACCACCTGCCTCCGCCCTTTGAGATGGCTCCCAGGCCCGACTCCGAGAGAGCACGAGGCCCAGGCATTCCAGAGGAGGAAATGAGGCCAGAAGGTCTCGGGGAAGCACACACCTCGAGTGCTTTCCTGGCGGCATCTCATCCCCAGCACCGCAGCTCAACAAAATAAGGACGGTGGTTTGCCAGAAGTTTTGCAACAGGATCGTCCGTGTCCAGGGGAGTGTGATGCGAAGCCCACGTAGGAAGATGAGCTCTGCCCTGTTGCGGAAGCCGCCTCTTTCCAGGCCTGCAGTTTCCTGGCCGGCCCCTCTCCCCGTGGGTGGGCAGCGCTGACCCACATGTGTGTGCTGATAGTTCTTTGTTCTTAGTTTGAGTGTATTTGCCAAATCTTATATATCCCTTTTTTCATGAGACTTGTGTTAACTATAACCCCTTAGACTAATTTTACTAAAGCGAGTGATTCTTTTTTGCAGAGAAAATTCTTTCATTCAACATGTGTAATTCTCCAGTCGTCAGAAGTGTTCTTAGGCCAGAGAGGTCGCCTTGGGCTACAGTGCTTGCGTCTTATGCAGGAGGCCTGGGTTCAGTCCTACACCAGAGGGTCCCCCAGGCATTACCAGGAGAGACTCCCAGCTGCCCCCGGGCGTCCCACTGAACGCGCCCCACCCCGATTTTTTTCATGTAAGTTTTATCTAGCTGTGTTCCTGTAGCAGTTACGAAGAAGCAGAAGTTACTTCATTTCTGTCTTGCAGATAAAAAACAAGTTCAGAACAGTTAATCTTTCTGTATTAACTAGAGCTAGTGACAGAAACAGTCACTTCACGGGATTATAAACATCTTTTGTTTAAAAAGAATTCTTTCACAGCATGACGCCTTCTGGTTCATTTCAGAGTCCTCAGTGGTCAGAGGACTGGGCAGTAGATTGGGGGGGGGGGCGTCTAGCCCATTGTGTTTTTATAACTGTATATGTCTTTTGCTTTTTTGGGGGGCTCACACCCGGCAATGCTCAGGGATTCCTCCTGGCTCTGCACTCGGGAATTATTCCTGGTTGTGCTTGGGGGACCCCATGGGATGGCGGGGATCAAGCCCGGGTCAGCCGCGTGCAAGGCAAACTCCCTCCCCGCTGTGCTCTCTCACCGACCCCCCCTGCCCCCCACCCCCACCCCACAGGACTGTAAGCACAGCTCGAAGAGGCTGTCCGTGCTGCCAGG
This sequence comes from Sorex fumeus, assembly GCF_029834395.1. NCBI lineage: Eukaryota > Metazoa > Chordata > Mammalia > Eulipotyphla > Soricidae > Sorex > Sorex fumeus. The sequence goes on along the minus strand of NW_026606090.1, from coordinate 33,768,463 downwards.
GGCCTGGTGGGAGGAGCCGTGTGGTCGGTGCCACCTGGCGGGTTCCAGGCGGCATTTTCGTTCCCACCTGGACCCTTGGGACAGCAATGGGGGGAGGGGTGATCAGGACACTGACCGGCACTTCTGGTCAGAGCAATGTACATTTTCCGCTGCTCTCGATAATCCCAGATTCGTCTCCCAAGTCATTGTGCCACTTTCAGTTCAGCCGTGGTGTCAGAGCTGCCGGAGGGCCATGCCCACACGTACGTGACCCAACCACGCGACTTTTCACCCGTGGTAGGTGTCGACGTGGTCCCCAGACTAGGAGCTTATCCACGTGTGGTCAGGTCTGGGGATCTGGCATGCACCATCCAGTGCTTGTCCCCGTGCACAGGGGACAGGCCATCCTGGGCTCCCACCCTGTGAGGATGGGGAGCCCCGCGCCGCATCCACTGGGCTGGAGCCGGGCGACTCAGGGCTCTGCGCCAGGGTCCTGGTCGGCCCGTCGGAGAAGTGTCTCTTCTGCGTTGTCCGTCTCTCGGGAACTGTGTGTGGGTGGGTATGCCCCTGGAGCGGGAACTGTGTGTGGGGGTGTGTGCCCCTGGAGCTGTGCCTCGGTGTTGGGTCTGATTCTGCGTTACACTCTGTGTGACAATGGAACTGCGCCACACCTGCTGCTGCCCTCTCTCACGTGGAGCCCGTGGGTCGCCCTGGAGTCAGCCTGACCTTGCCTAGACTTTTTATTATTATTATTATTTATTTATTTTATTGATTCGCTGTGAGATACAGTAACAGAGCGTTCATGTTTGAGTTTTGATCATACAGTCATCAAACACCCATCCCTTCACCAGTGCCCGTTTTCCACCACCGAAGTCCCCAGTATCCCCCCACCCCCCGTCCCATTCCACACCTCCCCCCGCGCGTGGCAGACACTTTGCACAATACTCTCTTTCTCTACTTTAGTTACCTTCGGTATTTTGAGACCAGACCCACCACCCCTCACACCTGCCCAAAAGGCCACGCTAGACGGTGTGTTTTGCATTGCTTGTCATGGATACGATACAGTGTTGTGCAGCCGCAAGAGCAGCCACACACTCCAGGAAGTCTAAGATTTGAATGACTAAGGTCTGGAGGGATTGTTGCAGCAAGTTGTTCGGATCCTAGATTTGTTTGTGTGTCTCTGGATGGTGGCCGTTCGGGAACTTCAGTAGGCGGTGGCTGGATGTGGTGTCATCTCGGAGTCCCTGCAGGGCTGGGGGAAGGAGAAGGGCCCACTCCCCCACCGTCCCGTGAGGCCTGGCATTTGCCGCCACCGCCACTCGTTCCTGGAGCTCGTGGCTCAATTCTAGAAAATGCTGGCCACTGGGATTCCTAGGGGGCAGGATGCAGAGGGACGGCACCTGCCCCCAGCTGGAGCAGCCCAGTGGAAACGGCCTATGGCAAAGTCCAGGGCCATCTCCGCAGCGGGTTGCTCGGGTCAGAGATGTTACTGGGCCCGCTCAAGCAAATCGATGAACAACGGGAGGACAGTGACAGTGACAGTCCTGACTTGTTATTTTTGTATGGGTCTTTGGAAGAGCCAACACCTGCACTTTTCATGCAGACAGACGTGCTGTTTTCCACAGTTCGTACCTTTGACTGCTGAAGAGGAAGCCTTAGGAGGTTCTCTTGAAGGGTACTGATGGGGCCCCCTGCCTCGAGAAAGAGACCCCAGGGACCAGAGGGGAGCCGGGTAGAAGACCCCAGTCAGAGACCGCTCCGGAGTGATGTGAGAAGGCAGAGTCGTGGGTGCTCTCAGGCTACCAGCCAGGGGTGCCCAGAGACTCGTCAGCTCCAGGGCAACTGGCTGTGTGGTTTGGGAGATGCCCCCGAGTTCCCACACGCAGTTAGGATGCGCCGGTGTTGCCTGCTGCCGTGGCGGGAGCCATGCCTGAGTGAGCGGGGCCGGCGGTCTCGGCAGTGCTTGAATGGAGTGACCCCTCGTTTCTCAAAGTTCGCAGCCCATCGAAGTGCACTGATTCTCCATAATGTGGGATCCTCGGGGCTAGGGGTGGGCAGGGAGGGGACCCGGTCACTCACTGGCACTGTCCGGGCACTTGGTTGTGGGGTCGAGACAGAATGAGTGGCGGGAGGGCCTGTGTGTGGCCACCAGCTCCATTTGCTCTGGACCTCGACCGCGTCCTGCTTTCAAGAGGTGGTGGCTTTGGGGGCTGGGATGGTACAACACACATGCACACACACATGAATACGCACACACGCGCAAGCACACACCTGTGCATGCACACGTGCACACACACACACATGTGCATGCACACACACATGCATACATGCACACACACTCACAGACACATGCAGGCACACACATGCACACACGTGCATGCGCACGCGCACACACACACACACACACACACACACACACTAATAATAAAGCAGCTCACAAGCCCTGCTCTGAGAGCGCAGCCAGTGCCAATTCTCTTGAATCTGGGAGCTCCACAGCCCGGGGACGCCAGCGCCGAGCCCGCCGTGCTGCCTTGCAGGTGCTCAGACCCCGCCGCAGGGGGCCGGAGGGAGGCTGTGGCGTTGGAGGGCGTCCCCAGCCCCGTGGTGAGCCCAGGCCCACGCACTTACCAGGACTCACCAAGCCACGCACTGCCTTGCTCTGTGGCTCATCCGTCCCGGCCATGTCCGACATCTCCCTGGGCTCCCAGGACCCCTGTCCAGGTCAGGAGATGTGACGAGTGGGGGAAACGAGAGCTCGGCTGAAGGGTGAGGGCTCCCGAGAGCCTGGACCCAGCCTGAGAGTAGCTTCGTTTCAGAGTAGAGCAGCTTGGCCCTTCACGGCACAGAGGGTGTGGGGGGAGAGGCCCCAAGGGCTGCAGAGTGGCCCCCTCCCTGCCAGCTGACCTCTCTCTCTCAGACACCACGGGGTGATGAGCCCCGAGAGTGGGGGTGCTTCTGACCGGAGGGGCCACCCAGGCTGGGGGAGAGAAACCCTCCTGGGCACTCTGGGCGGGTGGGGCTCCCCGGAAGGAGGAAGCGCCCAGCAGAGCTGGTGAGATCCAGGGCACCTTCTGCAGGGAAGGCGTGAGCACTGGTCCTGCCGGCCATCTCTGACCCTCAGGATCACCCTCTAACAGAAGCGGGGTGGAGGCTTCAGGGTGCACGGGACCTCTTCCTGGCTTGTGACAGCAAGCGCAAACTCTCCTCAGCGCTGACGCACACTTAGGAAAGCTCTTGGAGGGAAATGCCCACTTTGCCACAGAGGCGTCTCTCTGTAAAAGCGGCTGTTTTGTTTGGTCGCTGTGGGTCACTCCCAGTGATGCTCGGGGCTCCCTTCAGGCTCAGTGCTCGAGGATCACCCCTGGAGGCGCTCAGTGGGTCAGCGGCGTTGCCAGGCGCACTGCAAGTGCCCTCCGCTGCCTCTCCCTCCGACCGCGTGGGACTCTGCCCGCTGAGACCCGCCGCCCTCCTCCAGTCCTGGCCCAGGGACCCTCATCTGGCTCGGGCTGGGGGCACCGTCCTCATAGTACTGTGATCACTCTACATTAGTGCTTGATCTGGGGCGCGATTCTCGGTCACGGGGCATCATTCCAGGTCCTTGCCACGCGAGCAGGTCACGGTGTGTGCCAGACCCTCTGGGTTAGCTTTGGGTGTCTTTGCCCTGAACTGGATATTTGATGGTGGGGCAGGGGTGGGAGTCAGGCTCGGGGCCTTAAGTTCTGGGCCGCTTCAGGAGCCCCGTGGACGGGCTCCTCCCCAGGCAAACCTGTTAGACAGCTTGGCCCGGGCGCTGCCAGGCCTCGGGCGGGCACGTGAGCGACTGGCGATTGCTTCCTTCCCCCGTCCCCTTGTGAAGCCGCAACTGTTTCTCGGTCCCAGCTTCCTAGCTGTGAGCCCAGACCCCGACCGGTCCCTGAAACAAGCCTTTGTTCTAAAACCGCTTTCTTTGGGTGTGAAAACAGACCGGAAAGCAATGAAGAAGGGAGAGTCCAGCCGCTCTGCTTGGATCACATGCGGGCAGGGACCCCTGGGCACGGGGCTGGGACTCGCCCCGGGGCCCCGCAGGGTGTGCCCCCAAATATAAAAGGACTTAGTGAGTTTATGATTTGTTATCAGTAAATGTGGGGTTTGTATTTCTTTTTTAGACCCCTCGACGCCTGGGGTCACGTAAAACTTTTCCCAGACCAAAGGAGCAGAGAGTGTTTGAAGAAGCCTCCTCCAGGCGGCTGAAAGGAAGTGGATTTCTTCCTCTGTCCACAGAACCGGTACTTGGAGAGGGACGTGTGCAGAACTGTGTTTCTCTCAGGGAGGCGGGGGTGGGTGCCGGCCTCTGGGAGGGCCGTGGTGGCTCTCGCTTTCCAGGTGAGTCCAGGGGTTTGTGCGTTCATCATTTCTCAAGAGAGGCAGGAAGAGTAGCCTCAGCACAGGCCTTGAGGTGGGAGCCCCTGCGGACCGCAGGACAAGGATACGGCCGCGATGCGGTACCAGAGTCAGTCCTTTGCTTCTGGAGGATGTTTGGGGCCGAAGTGCTCGCGCCGCCGTCTTCCCTCGCCTGCATTTGGTCCTCCCCGGAGGAGTCACGGGGGCTGGTTAGTTCCAGCGCCTTCCCTCCTCTGGGCCGGCCTGGCCGGCTGCGGTTCTTGTTTTATTTCCTTAGGTGATAGAAATGTCTAAACATCTGGGTGAAGCATGAGCACCCTGTTAATAGCCACTTTAACTTTACCCCGTGTTCCGGGCCGTGCCTGGCCGCACGGGAGCTTTTCCCGGCAGTGCTCAGGGAGTCTATTTCAGGTCTGGGATAGAGCCCGGGCCTCTTGTGCTAGCCAAGTGCTCTAGGCCCTGCACGGTCTCTCGCCTGCGTCAGCCTTCTTGCTCCGGTGGGCGTGAGGGGGTGCGCAGGGCGTCCCCCTGGCTCTGCACCCAGGGATTCCTCCTGCGGGTCATCAGGGGACAGACTGGGATGTTGAGCAGTGAACCCGGGTGGGCCGTGTGCTCGGCAAACGCCCTCCCCGCCGTGCTCGCTCCAGTCTCTAGTTCAGCTTTTTGTTTAGTTATTTATTCATTTATTTGCTTTTTGGGTCCAACCCAGCGATGCTCAGAGGTTCCTCCTGGCTCTGCACTCAGGAATCACCCCTGGCGGTGCTCAGGGGACCCTAGGGGATGCTGGGAATCGAACCCGGGTCGGCCGCGTGCTATGGCTCCAGCCCCCGCTGTTTTAGCTTTTTAAAAGGACTTCTCTATTCTGGTTCGGAGGCCCTGCCGCCGTTGCTCCGGGCTTGCTCCCGACTTACTCAGGGCTCACTCCTGGTGAAGCATGGGGCTCTGGGTGCTGGGCATCGAAGCCGTTTGTCTGGGTGCCGGGCAAGCACCCTGCCCACCGTACTGCCTCCCTGGCCCTCTCGGAGTCATTTGGAAGCGCACAGGTGAGTGGCATCAAGCAGTTCACATGGTCAGGTCCCCATCGCCCCACCTGGGTCCAGAGCTGTCCCCTCTGGCCGAGGTCTGCTCCTTGCTGGCTCTGCAGCCCGTCCGCGCTGGGCCCCTCCGTGCTGCGTGGTCCCATGGGCTTGGCCTGTGGCTGGCCTGGGTCATTCAGGCGGTGTGGACGCGCATCCTGTCGCCCTCCTCGGGCATCAGCAGGCCTGCGGTGGCGTCTGCCTCGGCCTGCTGTGTCGTGCTCGGAGCACGCGTGTTGGTGCCAGCCCCTGTGGGTCTGTGTGGAAGCAGCGTCCCAGGTTGGCTGGCGGTGCCCGTGCTGGCCTGGCTCTGTGGCGTCCTCCTGTGGGGCCTGCACCTGCTGCCGGCCCTCTGTCCCTTAGTCCCCCCCTCAGCTGCCTGCCTCTGGTCACCCCTGATCCGGGCTTACAGCCGCCTGGGTCCCGGCCTGACTCTTCCTTGGGGCCACCCCCGGGAGCGCTCAGGGTCGGCTGGCTCTGATCACCTCTGGCAGGGCTGGGGGGTGGGGGGCTGCGGGGACTGAGCCTGTCCTCTCCCCTGGGGGGCAGGGCTGGCGCTGTCCGTTCTTCATTCTTCGTTCCTGAGTGGGTTTCCATCAGCGTTCCAGCAGCCGGCCCTCCCCCGGCGTGCGTTTCTAACACCAGTGTCCCCGGCTCCCTCCCATCACCCCCCCTCCCACCCTGCGGGCCTCGATGGTAGGTGCTTCTCCTCTCTCTCCCCCTCTCTCCCCCTCGACCCCCCACCTTTATTTCATTGAACTGCAGCTTTTTAGGCTGCATTGCAACTCACCGGATGAAAACGCCCCTGACTTGCTGACTTGGAGGCGTCGTGCAGTGCAGGCCGGTCATTTTACTGTTCCCATAGTCCTGCTTTCCTAAGACGTGGAGTGGGATGTTCAGGGTCGATTGGCTTTGCTGGGGTTTCCCGACATGTTTTCAGTGACATTTATACCTGATTTTTTTTTTTTCACTGTGTTGGGGGAAGAGAACTCTTAGGAGGCAGGAAGGGAATAAATCTGGCTCTGGGTACACAGTTTCCTTTGCTGTAAATGGCGTGACGACTCCTTGGTCACCCAGTCTGTCCAAACTGTGGAGTCCTGCGGGACCCTCCGGGCCGGGCCGTGCCCTTGGCACTCGGGAGCCCCGTTTCCGTCCCCTCCAGGCTCCGAGACAGCTCCAGCACTCCTGGGTGTGTCCCCAGCAGCACTACAGGGAGATCTGTTCAGGGTAGGAATAAACACATCGGCCGCCGTGGGCAGTGCTGGGCCATCGCTGGGCCTCGTCCCGGGCTCGCTGGCGTCCTCGTGACCGTGGAACGTCGGCAGCTGCGTGGGAGCATGTGGGTCCAGGTTTGGCGGGTCGTGCCCCGGCTCTGAGCAGCGCTGGACACCACCCGCGCTGTGTAGTCAACTGCCTCCGCCGTCGGACGCCCCTTCGCTCTCCCGTCTCGGGAACTGGCCGTCGTCCATGACTGCGTGTGTTTGTTGCTCCTTGCTGTCAGTTTTCATTCTTGGAAACGAGAATTACTGGCTTGAATGCCTTCCTGAAATCCTGTTTTGTGCAGCTTTCCTGTTTGAACACACACACACACACACACACACACACACACACACACACACACACTTACTGCTAATTAGTTTTCTTACTAGTTCTGCAATAACTGCACAGCGGGTTTTTGGCCTATCATATTGCAATTTTCAGGGCTCTGGTCTTCTTTATTCATAAAGGTTTGAGTATTTCAGATAAGAGATACCTGGCCTCAAGGGGCGCCTTATCTGTCAGCAACATTTATTGCCCTGATTTTGCCCTTGGGGCAGACCCGGTGCTCTGTGTTTCTCTCTGGACAGCTGGGAAGTCATTGGCATTCAGCTCTCCTGAGTCTGTCCTGCAGAGCAGAGGTGCTTGGGCAGGACCTTTCTGTGTGTCTGTTCATTTGGGGGCTACACCCAGCTGTGCCCAGGGTGTCCTTCTAAGGCTCAGGGACCACCCTGGGCAGGCTCGGGGGCCATATGTGGTGCCGGGGATCAAACCCGGACCTGTTGGAAGGAAGAGTAAACCTCTTAAGCAAGTTTAAGATGGACGAAATTCAGATATATTAGATCTGCATTTTCCAGGGGAAAAGCAAAAACTCCTGAGAGGTTTCGCAAGCACTGGCCCGGTGCGTGGCCCCAGGTTCCTGCTTGTGCGGTCCGTGTGTCCTGGCGGGCCGTGGATCAGGGCGGCGGCTGGGGCTCTGCTCCTGGCCAGAGCTGGCTTGTCGGGGACGCTCAGAGGAGGGCGGTCTGCACGTGCCCGAGCCTCTGCCTGGTGAGCTGTGGCTTGTCTGGGCAGTTTGTGAGTGGACGCCCTTTGTCCACTGGCCCCGGGAAGGCCTGTCTGGGTCCTGCCCTGCTGCCCCAGGAGCTGCCGGAAACTTCTTGCCCACCCGTCCTTACGGGTTTGTCTGCGGCTCCTGGGGCAGCTGGCAGCCAGGCGGGGGCCAAAATAGGGACCGTGTCCCCGCGACTGCTGGACAGAAAGCCTCAGGCCCGTGTCCTTTCTCAGGCTGCTGACTCACCTCCCATCGCCGAGCACTGTCCGGGCGAGCACTTGCCTCACACCCCGAGAAAACAGGAAGTTTTCTCTGAAAAAAGAAATGTTTTTAACTGAAAACACTGCGGTTTCCAAAGCTGCTTGTGGTACAGGGGTCCGGGCAGTTGGGTGCCCAACACCAGCCCCCCGCTGCCGGTGTGGCCGTCCCCTGTTCCTCACCCCTGCCCCGCAGCTGCCCTTAGCAGGCGCACACAGAGTCACCCATTTTACATCTTTTGTTACGACAAGGTGGTAAGTGACGTTCCTGAAAAACGGTCCAGTGGAGGGAAGGGCGTGGAAGCCGTCACATCTCACACGGGGGTTGTTCCAGCCCCTGTCGGGGGCTGCCTGGCCCCTGGGCCACTGTCTTGCTCCTGCACTCAGGGCGTCAGCGTCAGCGCGTCCACTGCTCTCCGGCTGGCCGTGCTGCTTCGGGGCTGGAGGGTCGGGCTGGTGGGTCTGTGGCCTCTTCCTGAGGCTGGAAGGTCGCCCCCTTCGTGCTGCCCTGGGGATCCAGCCGAGGGCCCACACAGGCGAGGGGCTGTGCCCTGGGTCAGCTGCTGGCCTTGGCCTGACCTCCCGTGGGATTCGGGCTGTTTCCCCCCAGTTCTCCTGGAAACCCCTCGGAGGACTCGGGAGAGTTTTTCCTGGGAGCTCTGAGTAGCAGATGGATCTTAGACACGCGCACTCGGTGCGGAGGGCTGTGACGACGGACACACTCTCCTGTCTGTCCGTCCGTAGAAGAAGGGAACGGCCCACAGGAGCCTCTTTCTGCAGGCTGGCTGCGAGCGCCCTGAGGTGCGGCAGGAGGGGGAGCCCCGCCTTCGGGCGTGCTGGGGGCGGAGGTGCTGGGACGCCTCTCCCTCCTGCCCACGGGCAGGGAGCGATGACGACGACGCGCTGCTTGCCCGGGCGCCCCGTGGCACAGCGTGAGGTGCCAGCCGTGAGGCGCTCGGGGGAGCAGCTTCCACATGGGGCAGCTGGCATGAGCCACTGCCCGGCTGTGCCCGGGGTCCCCAGGACCCGAGTGCCGGCACACGGGGCCGTGTGGTCTCCCTGGGGCCCTGCTGTGTGGGCGGGTGGTGGACCCGGGCCCGTCTGGCTGTCCTGCTGTCCCTCTGGCCTCTCTATGCCCACTCCGTCTTGCGCTGTGGGACTGGGGTGGCGCCGGGCCCTGCCCGGGTCCCTCTGATGGGTCCCGCAGCCCTGCACACCCCTGGCCGGGCGGACACAGCCTGTGCGGCAGCCCTGGCTGGCACAGGAGTGAACCACACACTGGTGGAAAGCTCAGGGCCACCTCCACACCCTGGGCGCTCTGGGTTTCGAATGAGGCAGGAGGTGTGACTCAGGGATACAGCGTGTGTGTGTTTGTGTTCTGCATGCATGACGGCTCCCTTTGACCTTTGGTGCGGGAAAGAAAAGCCTTTGGCAGAGTGTGACGCGTCTGAAAGTTGGTCTTGGCTCTAGATGTGGCTGCTATGTTAGTTTGACTGTATATGATAGCAGTAGGCAGCGTGTTCTCATGAGAGCCGGTATCTTGGAAGCGGAACTGAGCCAGAATCAACAGAGCATTCCTTTTTTTTTTCTTTTTTTATTGGATCGCTCTGAGATAGACCATTACAAAGCTGTTCGTGATGCGGTTTCAGTCACACAGCGTTCCAGCACCCATCCCTCCCCCAGTGTCCCCAGGTTCCCTCCCATCACCCCCCAACCCCACCCCCTGCGGGCCTCTGTGGCAGGCCCTCCTCCTCCTCCTCCTCCTCCTCCTCCTCCTCCTCTTCTTCCTCCTCCCCCTCCTCCTCCTCCTCCTCCTCCTCCTCCTCCTCCTCTTCTTCCTCCTCCCCCTCCTCCTCCTCCTCCTCTTCTTCCTCCTCCCCCTCCTCCTCCTCCTCCTCTTCTTCCTCCTCCCCCTCCTCCTCCTCCTCCTCTTCTTCCTCCTCCCCCTCCTCCTCCTCCTCTTCTTCCTCCTCCCCCTCCTCCTCCTCCTCCTCTTCTTCCTCCTCCCCCTCCTCCTCCTCCTCCTCTTCTTCCTCCTCCCCCTCCTCCTCCTCCTCCTCTTCTTCCTCCTCCCCCTCCTCCTCCTCCTCCTCTTCTTCCTCCTCCCCCTCCTCCTCCTCCTCCTCTTCTTCCTCCTCCCCCTCCTCCTCCTCCTCTTCTTCCTCCTCCCCCTCCTCCTCCTCCTCCTCTTCTTCCTCCTCCCCCTCCTCCTCTTCTTCCTCCTCCCCCTCCTCCTCCTCCTCTTCTTCCTCCTCCCCCTCCTCCTCCTCCTCCTCTTCTTCCTCCTCCCCCTCCTCCTCTTCTTCCTCCTCCCCCTCCTCCTCCTCCTCTTCTTCCTCCTCCCCCTCCTCCTCCTCCTCTTCTTCCTCCTCCCCCTCCTCCTCCTCCTCTTCTTCCTCCTCCCCCTCCCCCTCCTCCTCCTCTTCTTCCTCCTCCCCCTCCTCCTCTTCTTCCTCCTCCCCCTCCTCCTCCTCCTCTTCTTCCTCCTCCCCCTCCCCCTCCTCCTCCTCTTCTTCCTCCTCCCCCTCCTCCTCTTCTTCCTCCTCCCCCTCCTCCTCCTCCTCTTCTTCCTCCTCCCCCTCCTCCTCCTCCTCCTCTTCTTCCTCCTCCCCCTCCTCCTCCTCCTCCTCTTCTTCCTCCTCCCCCTCCTCCTCCTCCTCCTCTTCTTCCTCCTCCCCCTCCTCCTCTTCTTCCTCCTCCCCCTCCTCCTCCTCCTCTTCTTCCTCCTCCCCCTCCTCCTCCTCCTCCTCTTCTTCCTCCTCCCCCTCCTCCTCCTCCTCCTCTTCTTCCTCCTCCCCCTCCTCCTCCTCCTCCTCTTCTTCCTCCTCCCCCTCCTCCTCCTCCTCCTCTTCTTCTTCCTCCCCCTCCTCCTCCTCCTCCTCTCCCTCCCTCTCCCTCTCCGTCTCCCTCTTCTTCTTCCTCTCTCTCCTTTTGGGCATTGTGGTTTGCAGCAGACTATTATTTTTAAAAAGATCTTTGCTAGCTAAGATGTAATTCTTTAAAATAGAAAATGCTCCCTGCCCTGTTCTCCCTGAAGCCCGGCTGCTGTGCTCACCTCTCTGGGCTGGCACCCGTCAGCACATGGGCACAGACCCTGGACGCTGGGTCTGTGCCATGGGACGTGTGTGTGCCTGGGCGACACCCCCCCCAACTCCCTGAGAGTGAATCCCGCGGGGCCCCCCAGGTCACCAGCTGGCGCCCCTGGGGGCTGTCGGCCAGCTGACCCTATTCCTGGCCAGCCCGCGTGGGGCCACCTGGCAGTCCAGGGCCTGCCCCCACCAGCTGTTTCCCCGCACAGAAGCGACTCGGCAAGCGAGAGCAGCGCAGGCGCCAGCCAGCAGCGAGCGGCTCACTCGCCCCCTGTGTGGGAAATGACACGGATTTTTTAAAATTCATCAGTGTTTATTATTGGAGCTTTGTTATCCCAACGCGAGAATCATATCAACGGTCGTGACTTTGTCTACATTTTTCAAGAAGTAATAAAGTGAAAGGTAGAAAACTCGCAGACGTCCCTCGGTGGAGCGTCCTCTGGTGCCGCGTGCCCCTGCCAGCTCTGCTGTGGGAGCCCACATGGCATGCCCGGGGCCGATGCTCCCACCCCTGCCCGCGACGGACCCCACACTGCCACTCCCGCCTCTGTTTCCTCTCCGTATGTGAACTCCGAGTGGGGCAGGGCCACCTGCCCTGGGCACTGTGGGCGGCTCCGCCCGTGGGTCCCCGCCCTCCTCTCCCTGGGCTCTCGAGGCCATGCCCGGGGTGGCCCGTGTCACCACACGCCCAGCTAGAGGCAGCCCTCTCGGTCTCGAGTGGGGTGGACCCCGCTGTCGGCCCTGGTGCGGCCTGGAAGCCGGCACCCCTGGGGGCTGTCGGCCAGCTGACCCTATTCCCGGTCAGCCCGCGGGGGGCCACCTGGACGTCACCGTCCAGGGGCTGCCCCCGCCAGCTGCTTCCCCGGTCAGGGCCTCCTGCCAGCCCCTTCGGCCCCTTCCGACGGGAGTGTGTGAGCAGGGCACTCGTCCTTCTGGCTGCGCATCCCCGAGGGCCCCTTAGGCTTCCTCCCTCCTGCCACCCTCCCCGGCTCCTGTGGCCGAGCGGGTGCTGTCTGGGCACAGGTGTGCTCCCGTGAGCCCGCCCGCCCGTTTCCAGCCTGCCCAGGGTTCCTAGGCGCTGGCCTGTCCCGGGCCAGGCCGGGTCTTGGAGCCCAGCAGCTTTTCTGGAATTCAGCTGCCGGCCAGCGCTGTCCGGGTGCGCTCCCAGGGAGAGGTGTCAGCCTGACGGTGCGTTGCCACAGCCGAGGCTCCGTTTCGTCGATGAAATTTTAATTTGATTTGATTGATTAGTGATCACTGCCTCTAACTTTGCTTCCCGCACAGCTTCTCTGTCTGTGGATGTTGGCAGACAGGCAGATGTCTGAGTTCAGAAGGGAAGCTTTTCCTCTCTCTGTTGTCACATGACATATTCGATACGCCAAACACAGTAACAACAAGTCTCACAACGGAGACGTTACTGGGCCCGCTCGAGCAAATCGATGAACAACGGGAGGACCGCGATACAGTGATGTATCGTGAATACATGACATCATTTCACTTCCACTTGTGCAATGTTCAGGACTTGTATGCCGTGAAATTTATCACCATAATCTATTTACTATCTTAGCGTTTTTCAGATTTGCAAAACAGTTTAACTGACGTTACTCCCTGGGAGGTTACTAGATTCTTGAAAGTTGTTTTTATTTATTTCGTTTTGGGTTCGGGGCAGCCGCATTGTGGCTCCTGCTTGCGGCCTGCTCCTGGCAGGGTTGAGGGCCGTGCAGCCCAGGGGTCCAGCCCGGCCCCACTGCTGGCCAAACCTTCCGCATAGAGAACCCCGCAGACCAGGGCCAGCCCTGAGCACAGAGCGGAACTGGGGACCCCAACAAACAGAAAAATAAAGAAAAAATGGAACCAGAACAGTAATTTTCTGGGGGGGGGGGGCACGCGACCACTGCCCTGGTCAGCTGCACTGCTGACCGCTTCCTCGTCCGCTTGTCTGGCTCCTGGCCAGTGTGGGCCCGTCCCCGTGCCACCAGAGATGATTCCTGAGCTCAGAGCCAGAGGAGGCCCTGAGCGCAGCTGAGTGTGGCCCCAAACGAAACACAACAGAGATTGCTTTGACTGATTAGGGTTTTTAATGATTTCACATAAACTTTAGTTTTGTTTTATTTGCATTAAAAATGAATGTCTTGGACTGGAGAGATAGCATAGCATAGCAGGTAGGGCATTTGCCTTGCACTTGGCCAATCTGGGTTTGATTCCCAGCATCCCATATGGTCCCCCGAGGACCGTCAGAAGTAACTCCTGAGTGCAGAGCCAGAAGTAACCCCTGTGCATCGCCGGAGTGACCCAAAAGAAAAAAAAAGAAGAAGAAGAAGAATGTCTTTGGGATTCTGAGAATGGTTGCTTTGAATTTGAAGGTTAGCATGAGGACTCTGGACCTTCCAACAGTGTCCTTCCAGTCCAGGGCTGGGGCTGTCCTTCCCTTTCACGATGTCTTTCATCAGTGTCTTACAGTTTTCAATGTATAAGCCTTTTTTTTTTTCCTGGCTCTTTGGGTCAACTGGGCAATGCTCAGGGCTTACTTCCTCCTGGCTCTGCACTCAGGAATCACTCCTGGTGGTGCTCGGGGGACCCCGTAGGCTGCCAGGATCCGACCTGGGTCAGCCTGTGCAAGGCCCACGCCCTCCCCACTCTGCCATGGCTCTGGCAATCTCGTGCTTCATTTTCCAGAAATTCATTTTCGCAAAGTCGTTCACGGTGATGGATCACGCTCAATATTTCGACACAGTCCCACCACCGTTGCAGCTTCCCACCACCATGGTTTTGAATTTTCCTGCCACCACCCACACTTGCCAAATAGGCAGCTGCTAGCTGACTTATTTCGCATTGCTTGTTGTGAATAGCATGAGATGCCACATGGCTGCTCTCGCTCCTGGAACTCTAAGATTTCAGATCGTTGGGGTCCGGAGAAATCTGCGGCAAGCCGCTCGGTTCCGGAGATTCTTTTGTGGGTTTCTAGACCATTTCTAGATCATCGCTGTTAAGAGGCTTAAATAGCAGCCGGAGGCAGCCCCTGGACGTGACCTCCAGGGTCCCACGGGACAGGGAGGTGGGAGGGACTGGCCCATCCCCCGTCCCTCGAGGCCTGGAGTTTGCAGTCACTGGACCCGCATTCCTGGGCTTCTCCTTGGGTTCTGGGAGTTGGCAGCTGCCAGGATCCCCAGGGGGCAGGTGGAGGGACAACACCTGCCCCCGCCTGAGGCGCCCCGGTGAAGTCGGCCTGGCTTGAAGTCCGGAGGCATCTCTGCAGCGAGCTGCTCGGTCCCGAGATTTCTTTTGTGTGCCCCATGCTTCATTTTCGATGCCACCTTTTACCCCTTCTGTTTTGTCTGTCCCTTGACTAAGTTGTACAGTCCCAGTTATTTTGACTCCTTCTGTCTTTTAATCTTCATGTTAGCTTTGTAGCTTTTTAATTCACTCTCTTTACTATGTATTTTTCCAGTCAAAGGTGTGTTCTCTCTTTTGCTTCCTCCCTTCCCTCTTTCTCCCTTCCTTTCCTTCTTCCCTCCCCTCCCCTCCCCTTTCCTTCCTTCCTTCCTTCCTTCCTTCCTTCCTTCCTTCCTTCCTTCCTTCCTTCCTTCCTTCGCCACGCTGGATTGCTCGGGATCTCCTCCTGAGTCTGCACTCAGACATCACTCCTGGCCAGCTTGTGGGGGAGGTGGGGTGAGGGGCTGGGGGGTGGGGGGTTGGGGTATTGGGGCAATTGGGGGTTCATATGTGGTTCCAGGAGTCAAACCTGGGCCGGCTGCATGAAGGCCAGTGCCCTGCTTGCCCCACTGACCTCTGGCCCTCGATTAATGCCTTTTGTTGTCAGATTTAGCAGTTATGTTCATGGTTTAGTGGTGATGAACTGTCTTTTTTTTTTTCTTTTTGGGTCACACCCGGCGATGCACAGGTGTTACTCCTGGCTCTGCACTCAGGAATCACCCCTGGCGGTGCTCGGGGACCCTATGGGATGCTGGGAATCGAACCCGGGTTGCCCGCGTGCCAGGCAAACGCCCTCCCCGCTGTGCTATCGCTCCAGCCCCCAGCTGTCGTAACTGTTGTCTCGGACGCTCTTTCTCTCCCCTTTGTCCTCAACTCCAGCCTTGCTCTCTTCCTTCTTTCCCTCCATCCCCCCGTCCTCTGCAGAGCTTTGGTGGCTTCGTGTTCCTGTTCTCTGGCCTACAGTGTCTTGCTGAGAAATCTGCTGGTGTTTTTTTGTTGGGTTCCCTAGCACACAAAACGTTTTTCTCTCTCGCAGATTCCAAGCTTTCGGTTTTATCTTTAACTCTTGGCATTCAGACGATGATGAATCTTGCGGGTTCTTTGGTCAATCTTATTTGGGACTCCTGAGTTTCCTGGAGTTGCGTCTCTTCCTCCCTGGGCTAGGGGTGTTTTCGGCCTTGTTTCTTCAGGACGTTTCAGGCTTCTTTCTCTCTCTTCTCTCGGGGATCCCCTGAGTGCGAGCTTCTTCCTCTGGATGTTCTCCCTGGGTCTCTCAGAAAGCCATTTCTTCCCTTTGTCGCTCTGCTGGGTGACCTGTGCCTGGGCCCAGACTGCCCCCCCGCGCCTTCTGCCCTGTCGGCTTCACTGTTGAGCCCTCCGTGGTCTCAGCTCGGCCGATGGGGTCTTCAGCCCCGGGTTCTGCAGGCCGGGACAACTCCAGGGCTGATGCTGGCCTGGGTATTTGGCCCGGGTGCAAGTTCTCGCTGTGTTCGTCCCCTCCTTCGTTTGGTGAGCTGCTCGGTGACTGTCCCTGGGCTGCCAGATCCTCTTTATTCATCTCCCTTTTCTGTTTTTTTGCCCCCAGAAGGTTAATCTTGTTTGTTCGTGGGAGAATATTTACGTGTTTCATTTTGCTTGAGTCTCATTTTTTTTGTGTTAGGCCAACAGCTCCCGGAGTCCCACGGGACCAGTCCTGTGTCGGGACGGACATTCTCTTCCATCTGGCCTGAGCTCTGGGTGGCCTCTGTCTCGGGATTGCTGGAGCAGCTGATCTTGTCCTCCAGTGCCCCTTGCCAGGGTCCCAGGAGTTGCCTGCTTCATTGTTAAATTAAATTATTTATTTAATTTAAATGGTTTAATTTTAACATTTAAAATTGTTTACTTTTAATTTAGTTGTGCGATAGCACAGCGGTAGGGCGTTTGCCTTGTGCGTAGCCAGCCTGGCCGAGCCGGGTTCGATTCCTCCGCCCCTCTCAGAGAGCCTGGCAAGCTACCGGGAGTATCTCGCCCGCACGGCAGAGCCTGGCAAGCTCCCCGTGACGTATCCGACATGCCAGACACAGTAACAACAAGTCTCATGATGGAGACGTTACTGGGCCCACTCGAGCAAATCGATGAACAACGGGAGTTCAGTGTTTATTTTGTTTGTTTAACAATTGTCACACTGTTGGGGCCCAGAAATATACCCCATGCCCAGACTAGAGTCGGGAGCGCCTGGGCTCACCCCGGTGTGAGTTGGGTCTGGGGCAGGGTTCTGCTCACT
The DNA here is from genome assembly GCF_029834395.1 of Sorex fumeus. NCBI lineage: Eukaryota > Metazoa > Chordata > Mammalia > Eulipotyphla > Soricidae > Sorex > Sorex fumeus. Next base: position 33,751,895 of record NW_026606090.1, on the reverse strand, counting down.
CTCCAGGGCTCGCTGGCCAGAGGATTGGCCTGAGTTCTGGGGAGCCTCGTTGTCAGGAGCCCCCGTTCTCCAGTGTGAGCAGCCTGGTGGGGGCCCTGAGCAGCAGGCGGGTCTTTCCACCCTCCTGCCCCTCCTGCTGACCGCACTGGCGTCCGTGTGGCGTCTGCTGTCCACTCCTCACAGCTCTGCCCCGTGGGGTTTGCGGTCTGCAAGGTCCATGGCGACAGTGGCCCTGCATGGCTTCCCGGGGTGTCCTGTGCTCAGTGGAGTCGCAGGGACGGGATCCCGGCTCTCCTGCACCGCTGACTTGTGCTTCTCTGGGAAAGGTTTCCAGCCCCCGAAGGCTACTGTTCTCATGGGTGTCCTCGCACACACCCAGGACCAGCAGGTGAGCACCCCTGATGGACACTGCTTGCCGGGACTGCGGCTGCTGCCAGGAGGCTCTGCAGAGGCCCCGCTGCCCGGCTCTGCCCGCTCTGACCCGCAGGGGAAAAGGCCAGTGGCCAGCTCCTGCCCGGTGCAGGCTGAGTCCCCGTAGTCCTGTCCCTGTTAGCCGGGGTGGGGGCAGCCCCGGCACACTCGGCCCGCCTGGCCAGGAGGCCGGCTGGGTCCTCTGGCTGCCAAGTCGCCAAGTGGCAGGTGGCCGGGCCAGCGATCGGGTTTCAGGGTCAGCGGGGAGCAGCCCCCACCCGGAAGGACATGCCCTTTACTTGGCTCTATTCGGGGGTTACTTGAGCAAATGTTTACGCAGGGTGTGCCGCACACCAGGTGCCGGAGAGGCCCGTGTGCCCCGGGGTCGGCGCGCCGTGGGCCGTGTATGCGTGCCAGGACCAAGAGCAAACGGTCCGACCTGTGCCAGAGTCGCCAGGACAGTCTGCAGGTGGCCTGAGGAATGAGGGTCAAACCCTGCGGGGGGGGGGGCACTGCATGCTCGGTGCCCAGCGGGAGGTCGGGTGGTTCGGTGCGCGGCCTCGCTGGAGGGGGGGAGCCGTCACAGTGTGAGGGAAGGGCGGACCAGGCTGGCTTGTGCCCTTGAGGCTGCTGTGCCCCTGTGAGCAGGCGGGCGCAGGGGCTGTAGCGGGTCACGGCCTCTTCCCCGACCCTCCTGCTCGCCTCCGACCCCCTGGACTCTTCGTTCTGCGTTGTCTGACGGATCTCCTTAGACTTCCCTCCAGTGCCGCCGGTCCGTCTCTAGCCACTACGGGGATGTGATGGTGCGGGAGTGGGGCCGAGGCGGGGGCGGCCGGCCTCCCTCAGAGCAGCAGGAGACCCGTTCGCGTCGGGCTGGCCCGTTCGTGGCCCTGGCATCCCCGGGGGGAAGCGGCCAGCCTCGTCTGGGACTCCGTGGGGAAGACGGCGGGGCGTAGGTTTCTCTTGGTGGCTCCGGCCGCCCGGCTCTCTGCGGCAGGAGGATTTTCCTGCTGCGGCCGAGAAGAGCAGCAGGTCGGTCGAGGGGAGCAAACGAGGCCAGCTTCCGCCCGAAAGGTTTTTGAGGATTTTAACCGATTCTTGATGTGACTTCGCAAGAACAGATGAAACCCCTTGGGCTTGTTAGAAACAACTTCAAAGTGATAAATTGCTCATCCCAAACAGGAATTTGACTGTTAATGCTGTGGATCTCTTTGGGCTGTTAAAATGCTCGAACTCAGGCAAAGACTTTTGCAAACAAAATTGAGAGATCCTAAATGCTTGTATTATTTTAGAAGTTTTTATTTTTAGCTTTTTGAGTCACACCCCAGCGATGCGCCTGGGTTACTCCTGGCTCTGCATTCAGGAATTACCCCTGGCGGGGCTGGGGGGACCGTGTGGGACGTCAGGGATTGAACCCAGGTCAGCCACGTGCAAGGCCAGCGCCTTCCCCGCTGTGCTATCACTCCAGCCCCGAGAGATCACAGATGTTTTGCCAGAAAGTTTTGTTATGGTGAGGTTGTGGAAACAAAGGACTCTCCCTCCCTCCTTTTCTTCCTCCCTCCCTCCCTCTCTTCCTTTCTTCTTTCCTTTCTTCCTTCCTCCTTTCCTCCCTTCCTCCCTTCCTCCCTTTGTCTCTCTTGATTTTGTGTTCGGGTCACATCTGGTGGTGCTCAGGGCTTAGGGATCATTCCTGGCAGGTTCAGGGGACCGTGCGGGCTGGCTGTGTGAGCCAAACTCCCTACTCACTGTACTCTCGCTCTGGCCCCAACAAAGGACCGTTCCTGCTGTTCCTTTTGTCTGCAGTAGGGTCCGTAGGGTCCGTCCAGTGTCGTTTCAAGACTGATCTTTCGTGACTCATGCATTTGGGGGATAGTTCTGAGTCTTTGTGGGTCAGGAAAGCATTTCTCAGAGTGGGTGCCCCTGTTCACTGGGGTGGAATGGTCTGTCTGTCTGTCTGTGCTCTTAAGGAAGCCAGTTTCCAGGGGAGCACCGAGTAATCTTTCTATGAGAAGGGGGAGATAGGGAACCTGGATTCGTGGTTGCTGGAGTCTGAGGGAGGAAAGCCCAGGAGTTAGATGACTGTCTTTGGGCTGGACAGACAGAGGAGCGGGGCGCTTGGCTTGCTGCAGGCTGGTCCCGTGCAGTCCCCAAGCACTGCCAGGAGTGACTCTGTGCACAGATCGAGGGTCAGCCCTGAGCATCACAGGGTATGGTACCAAAACAAACAGAAACTGTAAGAATACCCAGATTAATAGAAATGAAACGGCCGTCTTGGCTGGAGAGAGCCCCGTGTCTCGGCACTTGCCTTGCAGGCCACTGACCGTGTCGCCCCCCCCCCCCCCCCCGCCCCTATGGGCCCTGGGCACTGTCAGTCTTGAGGGCACAGCTGGAGCGACCCCGAGCACCCATGTGAACCCCCCTAAGAGACAGTTTTCTCTATTATTTTTTTAATTATTGAATCACCACGAATCACAAAGCCACCGAGTCGTTCACGACTGAGCTTCAGGCATGAGGCCGTCCGCACCGACCCTCCCCACGTGCCCACGCCCTGCCACCCCATGTGGACCTGTGGGCACGTGTGGCCTGGTCACTTGCTGCGTACACTTTTGTCTGCACCTCGGTCCTCGGTGAGCGCCCGAGCCTGCCCTGCCGGAGAGCCATTCGCTGTCCCCTGCCGCTCTCTGGCTCCTCTTTCTGGGCGGAAGGTGCCGGTTGGCAGATGCCAGGCAGAGCAGCCCGGGGCTCAGGGTTGCAACCCAGCCACGGCCGCAGCCTGCCGCTGTTTCCCCCGAACCTCGTTCCCCGCTGTGGTTTTCCTGCCGTGGCTCTCAGGCTCTGCTTCCCCATTTCCCGCGCGGCTCTGCCCCCAGGCCCGGTGCTGGCCGCCCTGTGCAGGGTCGCCGCTGGCCTTGCCCGTTCGCTGGTGACTTCCCACAGACAGGCGCCTGGTGCCCCTCCCCGGCTCCCTGTGTTTGGGCTGCGGTGGCCGAGCGTGCAGAGTGGCGCCCACGCGTGGGGGCCCCCTGCCACGCGCCCCGTGCCGCCCGCCCCCGCTCTGGACGCAACCCCCCACGCGCCACCTCCGCTGGGCTGCTCTGGTTCTCGCCGTGCCCTGCCCATCCGGCCGCAGAAGGAGGGCTCCGGATCCCACCATGGCCGGACACCCCTGGCCAGGAGTTGGCGCTGGCCAGCCCCTCTCCCCCTTGGTTCTGGGCCGCGGGGCATGGGGTGCTCGGCCCACGGAGGCTGAGCCCACAGGCCTGGGGCCAGCTCCAGGGTATCTGTGGGGTGGTGCTGCTCAGGGGCTGGCCTCCGCCCCCTCTGCGGTGCTGACCGCTGCCCGTTTGCTGGAGGCTCTGCAGGGCGCTGGCCAGCAGGAGAAGCGCCGCAGTCTCTGTCCTTGCTGGCGTGGCTTGCAGGCCGGGGCACACGGTGGCTGCAGGGCTTTGCTTGTTGAAACAGAAGGAACCAGTTCTCCTGGTTGCGAGGGTGGCACTCGCCAGCCCCAGGGGCCTCTGCTGCGCCCTTCTGCCTAGGGGAGGCTCCTTCTGCGCCGGCGGTGAGCCCCTCTCCCGGTCTGCGGACCCTCGGCCCACCGCTCTGTCTCTGTGGCCTTCTGGTCCCACCCCTGACCGCGGTGCTCTCCGGCCCCTGTGCTGTGGTTTAGTGGACGATCTTAAGGTTATATTTTCTCCGCGTATGTTACATTTCTTTACTTTTTAAAAGAAAATCATTATTATTTTTTTTTTTTTTGCTTTTGTGTTTGGGCCACACCTGGCCTTGCTCAGGACTCCTGTCGCCAGGAGGAGCGGGGCAAGGCTGGCGGGGCAGAGGGGTCAGGCCAGGGCTCCCAGGTGGAGCTCCTTGGGCTGCTTCCACGGTCAGTTTTGTTTCTCTGAAGCATTTGGGGCAGCCAGCGAGAGAGAGCGAGAGCGAGAGAGAGAGAGAGAGTTTGGGTTCTTGCCTTGCATGTAGCCGGCCCTGGTTTGATCCCAAACAAAAAAAAAGAAGGAAAAAAATACCTGAGGCCAGGTCAGGGGGCTGAGTGCTCACACACTGCGGCCCCCCGAGCCCTGCAGCAGGCCCCAGCCCGGGGAAGGGAGTTTGTGACCCTGGATCCAGACCCGCCGGGACACGTGTGTTTCCTGCCCTCCCGCGGGAGCAGAGGGTTCTCTGGGCTCCCAGGGGCGCCTGGCATTCCTCTGGCTCAGTGGAGTGGGCGCTTGCCCAGGTGCTGCGGCCGGCTCAGCCCCTGGGCCTGTCCCTCGGGTCCCACTGCCGTGCCTTGTCACTGTGGTTTCCACTTGACTTTTCCACGGTTTTTTTTTTTATTCTCCTTGATTTATTTCTTCCTCAATGCCACTTTCAGTCTGCGTAGATCTGAGTTCTGACCTTTTGCATTTCTGCTTCTCTCTGAATGTCTTAACATTTGTTGGTTACGTCTGTCATTTTTTTTTCCTTGATTAAGGAGTTTCTGTTTTTCTCTATTTCTGGAAAGTGGCGCTGGATGGAGAGTTCTAGGTTAGTGAGTTCTCCCTCCCTCCAGTAGCCGCGATGTTCCACCCTGTCTTGCTGCAATATCCAAGGCGTGACTTTCAAGCGTGCTGTGATTTTTACCTTTGTTCTTCTCTTTGTGGGAAATCAGTTTTTCCTCCTCTGATTTTATTCTGTTTTCTTGTCTTTGATTTCTGGAATTTGAATATTATTTTCCTATTTTTTTTTTTTGGAGGGGTGGTATTTAACTTGCCTGTTTGTTATTTTGGTCATTGTCACTGTCCTTCTGTTGTTCATCGATTTGCTTGAGCGGGCACCAGTAACGTCTCACAACAAATTGTGAGACTTGTTGTTAGTGTTTTTGGCATATTGAATACGTCACGGGTGGTTTGCCAGACTTTGTTCTGTGGGCCTGTAATTAGTTAAAATCCTCAGCCTTTTAACTGCAAGAAATTGTCCTCTTGTTCTTCTTGGTATTCTGCTTGGGTGTGACTCTCTGAAGTTGGATGTTTGCTTTCCCTTTTATTCTGTCGTCTGTTTGTGTCTCAGTTGATCCTGGCTGTGGGGTTCCGTGACTGCATCCTTCCTGTCGGTGCGCCCTTGGTGGTGTGAACTGTGGGGAGATGGAATCCAGGGCCTCCGGCACGTCCCGCAGACACCGACCACCGAGTTCTCACTCTCCGAGTATAGAGCCTGTGTGTCCGAGCACTCCTCCACGGACCACTAGAGCCCTCAGTCTCTGAGGATAGTACCTGCCTGTCCTTACCTCGCTCCCGCTCATTCTGAGAACTTTTACGTGTCTGCGTGGCGTTGCAGGAAAAGTCCTCAGAACGGGTGGACGTTTACGGAGTCCTAACCTACCCTGTGCAAGCATTGTGAGTTCTCTCTGAGGACTTTGGGGTCGCGCCAGGGGCGGGGAGACCCCTCAGGCCCCCGTTCCCTACCCTGGAGCACTGTGATTCCCTGTTGAGAAGCAGAGAGTGGTGCCAAGTGCTTCTGGGCGTGAGTCTCAGAACACGGTTACACGTGATCGGAGCCCAAGGACAGGCTGATTCTTGCCTCGCCTGCCCCTGGGGTGTGTTGTGATTTTTGGGGCCTTAGATGGGTCAGGCTCCAAGTAACAGGGGAGGGACTGGGACGCGGGACAGGGGCCTTGAGCTCAACCCTGGCACCACAGAACAGAAAAGAATTAGAAAGCGAGAGACAGAGACAGAAAGACAGAGAGAGACAGAGACAGAAAGACAGAGAGAGACAGAGACAGAAAGACAGAGAGAGACAGAGACAGAAAGACAGAGAGAGACAGAGGCAGAGGGGACGCGCTTGCAGGCCCCAGAGCTGGTGCTTTTGGGTGGGGAGGGGGCGGGGAGGCCTGCTCCCTGCAGGACGAGATGCTCCGTGAGAATGTGGGGGTCAGTCTGCTCGTCCTGGGGGTCCCCCGACTGGCCAGGGGTCAGGCCCCCGCCCGGGCTGTTTGCTGGAGCTGCGCCCAGTGTTGTTGCCCCCTGCCCTGCCCGGGCCTCCTGCTGCTCCCAGCTGCTGGCTCAGTGCTGCGGGGGGTGGGGGGAGGGGGCGGGGGGGGTCCCTCCAGGGGGTGGTTTCCTGCTCTGAGCTGGCCGGGAGTGGTCAGGCATTTCCAAGCTTGGTCCCGACCCCGTGGTCCAAGGCCCCCCTCTCCCGCTCCTGGGCGCCCACGTATGGACCCCAGCAGGAACCCCAGCGCAGATGAGCCGACTGGCCCGTCCCAGAAAACGCACCTTCCCGTCCCTACTCCAGGACGCCCGGTCAAAGCAAAATCCCGTCACTGCAAGAAGAGGGCCAAAGTGCTCACACAGTCAAGGGACAGGGTGGCCTTGTGGGAGAAGCAGGGGAGAGGGACGGACAGACACAGATAGACAGACACAGACACAGACAGACATGGACACAGACAGACACACACAGACACACACAGACACAGACAGACAGGCAGACAGACACAGGCAGACAGACACACAGACAGACACAGATAGACACAGACAGACACAGACAGACACAGACAGACAGCCACACAGACAGACACAGACAGACACAGACAGACAGGCAGACAGACACAGGCAGACAGACACAGGCAGACAGACACACAGACAGACACAGATAGACACAGACAGACACAGACAGACACAAATAGACACAGACACAGACAGACAGCCACACAGACAGACAGCCACACAGACAGCCACACAGACAGACACAGGCAGACAGACACAGACAGACAGATACAGACAGCCACACAGACAGACACAGACAGACACAAATAGACAGAGACACAGACAGACAAACAGTCAGAGACGGACAGTCACTCAGACACAGACAGGAGGCTCTGGTCAGCAGCTCCCCGCACCCGCCTTTGCTGGTTTCTGTGCCCTGTGACGGGAGGGGGGGGGGTGTTGTGTGCAATAAACATCAGTCGAAGGTCACAGTGTCTGTCTTTGACCAACATCAGCAGTTCCCATGGCACCGCCCTCGGCTCTGTGGCTCCTGTTCCCGCCTCAGTGGGCCTGGACCGTGGGGACACTGCGTGGCCGGTCTGGGCCCCTGCCTGCAGATTGGCGGGGGTGGGCCGTGGGCCGCTCGGCTTGGGGCTGGGGCGGGCAGCTGCCCGACTGAACTCAGCCCTGCCCCTTCTCTCCCGCAGGCCGCCTGGTAGGTGCTCTGGACGCTGTGCTGGACTCCAGTGCCCGGGTCGCTCCCTTCCGGATCCTGCTGCAGGTCCCAGGCTCCCCGCTCTACTCGCCCATAGCATGCGGTGAGTCCCCCGAGGGTCAGAGGCCGGGCCTGGCCCCGCCGGGTCCTCCCAGGCCTCGGGGTCACTGTGTGGGGTGCGTGCGGAGGAAACTCGCCCCTGTCGCTGCACGGCCGTGAGCGCGTCCCTCGGACTGGCCCTGCACGCCGTGGGGGCTGTGTCCCCCAGCGCCCGGCTGGAGATGACACGTGTGTTCTGGGTGCCTCGTGCGGACAGGACCCAGAGGCAGCAACCACCGTCCACCCCTCCCCACTGCCCCCAGCACCCTTCCCCTTGGTCACCTGAGACGCCCCTCCCATAAACAGAATGAGGGTGCCCCGTGATTGGGGATCCCTTGGGCCCCCGGGCAATGCGGCACCCCCCAGACGGCTTGCTCCCAGGCCTGCGTGAGGTGTCTTTGCCACTGTACAGCAGTGACTGTTGACCTGGCAGCAGTCAGATGCAGGTGGAAGGCGAGGAGAGGGCGGCAACCAGCCCCGGGCCCTCTGCCAGGCAGGGTGCACGAGGCCTCCCGTCTTGTCACTTTCGCCCTGGTGTCCCACAGGGCACGTGAGCTTCCAGCATTTTAAAGTCTATCCTCAGATTTCAATATCACTCACAATCTCGAATGACTTACGTCTCCGTGTGGTTTCAGCCACACCCGGTGATGCTCAGGACTTGCTCCCGGCTCCCCACTCGAGACTCCCTCCTGGCGGTGCTCAGGGGATCATGTGGGATGCGGGGGATCGAATCCTGGCCGGCCACATGCTAGACAAATGCCCGCCCCACTGTGGTATCTCTCTGGTCCCTTGATATGGGCTTTTAAAATGTTTTAAAAATCCCCAATGCAGTTTGTCTTTGTAAGCTAAGATCAATAAGCCTATATTTTCACGAAAGGATCAAGTTGCCAAGTGTTCATAGAAAGGAATCCGCAAACTAGAAATAGACAATGAGAAAAAGCGCTTTTGACCACATCCTGAGTGCCAGAATAGTCTCTGGCCACGCTGGGTTCAGGTCGCCCGGACAGCTTTGTAACACAGCTATTTTTTCCCTTATTGACGGTTGCAGAGCTGGGCAGGGAGCCCGGCCGCCACCGGCTCAGAGAGAGACCCCTGGTCCTTTGCAGAATAGTTCAGATGGCTCCAGGCGGCTGGGAATGTGTGTGGGCATACCGGTAGGGAAATCAGCTCTCTGGACAGCGTGACTTTATTGTGAACGGATTGCTTTTCTGGGACGGAGAGAGCGCGGGTGCTGGCCTGGGCCCTGGCTGTGCTGGGGCTCTGAGAGCACACTGTCCCCAAACACGGTGGCCCCAAACCCAGCCAGACCCAAAGTATTACATTTTTACTTGACTTCTATCAAAGAAGCTGCAGCGAGCACAAAGAAATGTTGTTTCAAGCGATGCCTTTCGTTCAAGGAAGACTGTTTTCTGGAAGGATTAATCAAGGTTAAGGGTCCAGGGTTCGGGAACTCTGAGGTTAACATTAGGACATTTAAACAGTGTTTCAGAGCTCGCTGGTTTGTGCTGCTCCCGGCTTGCCTCGGCTGACCTCGGATCACCCGTCTTCCCGACCGAGTGCAGTTGGCACGCATGATTGTAGCTTTGGCGTCCGAATACGTTCGTCACAGGAATTCCGTTTACCATCTTAGCGACTTTCAATATTTTCCAGCAACTTGCAGTCGGTATTGCAGTGATTGGTAGATAGAACCTTGGGGCGGGGGTAGCAGTTCCTTAAGCTTTGCGTCTTCTTGATGGATTTCTTTGGTAGTCAAAGGCTCAACGACCAGTATGTCATGTTTAAGGTTTGTTTGTTCTCTTTCTGACGTTTTTTCTGATTTGGGACCACACCAGGCTGTGCTCGGGGCTTAGTCTAGGCTCTGCGCTCAGGGATCACGCCTGGCGGGGCCCAGGGAACCGGATGGGGTGCTGGGGATGAAACCCAGTCAGCCACGAGCAAGGCAGGCATGCTGCATGTCGTCCTGTCTCGTGGGCGGGCCTGGCTTGTCCTTGTTTGGGGGCTCTCCCGTCAGTGCTCAGTGCTCCCAGAGTGTGGCGAGGGCAGGCCTGGGTCTCCCGCATGCACGCTGATGCCCCCAGCCCTCTCCCGCGCCCTCCTTAGCAGAGCGTGGTCCCAGAATCCAGCGTGCAGTTCCCCTTCTCGCCGCCGCCTCTGACCTCCCACCTTGGGTGGGCGCGTCTGTTCCGGAGCCTTCTCTGCCCTGTGCTGTGGGCGCCGGCCGCGCTCTCGCTCCTGCTCCTGCTGCCGCCTCTCTCCGCTTCGCTCTGGCCCGGGCTGGGAGAGAGCGCCCCGGCCCTCGCAGCCGGCGTGGCAGTCAGAAAACTGCAGGTGACTTGTCATCCCACCGGGGTGATGGTCTTCCTCGCGGAAAGACCATTCGCGGTCTTCAGAGACGGGGTTCGGCTCTCTCGTGCCGTGAGATCGTCCTGCCAAGCTTCCCGAGAAGTCGCTGTGCCCTTGCAGCAGGCACGCCGATTTCTTGGGTTGTTTCTGGAGATTTCTCGCTCACCGTCCGTCCAGGAGCTTCCAGAGGCACCTTCTGTTCTGCTGGCTGTTGGCTTCACAGCTCCTCCTCCGGTTGCTCCCGTCACCTTCTCATTTCTTGTTTTCTTTTTCTTTTGGGTCGCTCTCACCCCTCCGTTTTGGCCTCCCAGGGGCCCCTCCCGGCACCGTCTTGGTGCCTTTCCATGTGCACCCCCCACGAAACTCAGACCTTCCCTCTCCGTGCCCAAGAATCCTTCGAAGGTGTTTTCTCTGTGGCAGCGCGTTACTTTGATGCCCAGTTCACCGAGAGCCGTGAGCTCCCTTTCAGCCTCGGTCCCTCCTCCCGACATCGGCTGGGTGGAACTCCTTTCCCTCCCCGCCAGAACCTGTTGGGCCCCGTTCCCTCTGCCCCGCCTCTCGAGTGGGTGCCGGCTTCCCCATCCCGCCACCTGCCCGGAGAGTCGCCCCGATCCCCCTGCCCACGGTGCGGTGTGGCGCCTCCCCTCTCCCCGACAGTTGACATTCTGCTGTGTCCTGAGCGTTGAGGCGGGGTCCCGCCTAGTCTCAGATAAAGCCCAGACGCGACGAGCAGTGCCGCTGTGCCGCTGCGGCCCGGGAGTGGGGTGTGCCGTGGGGACAGCAGCCGGCACCATGGGTGGGCCAGGGTCGTCCACGGCCAGGAGGGTTCTGGCCTTGCCTCCCGCGTGGGCCCCCGAGCACCGCTGGCTGAGATCCACAGCTCCTGCCCCCCTGCTTGTTTTTTAATGAAATCTGGTCACCGAAGAGTCTTCCCTGGAGCCGTCTCTGAGGCTGTCGGGGCTGAGGCAGGCCCTTGGCCACGGAACCACAGAGTCTGGCCTGGGAAATGGGAAAGTGTGGCCGAAACTCCCGCCTCCTTCACGGGAGCGGTGCGCGTTTCACGCATCAGAACGTTCTGAATAGTCTTCGGGGATGGAGCTCACGGGAGCCGTGTGTTCCCGTCTCAGCAGTGCCCGCTGGGCCCGACACGGCTGAGCAGGCGGGCAGGGGACGAGGGAACCCACAGCCCTGGGCACCTCCCGTGTGGCACGAAGCAAGACTTGGCGAGCCTCACACCCCTCGGGGCAGGACGGCAGGGGTTCCTGACCATGCCTCCCACTGCAGGGTCCAGCTCAGCTTCTTCCAGAACATTCTTTCAGAGAACTCTTCCTGCCATGTCCCCTGGACTGTGGCCCAGCCTGGGGAGTGTCGGTCAGCACATCCCTGTTTACTCTGCCCCTGAGAGGGCTCACGGGAGGAAGTGCTCTGGGCGCATCAGATTAGGGCCCCCTCTGTGCCCGCCAGGCCTTTGTTGCTGGCCAGAACTCGCTGTGACTTCCAGGAAAGCCCCAGGGCAGCCCGGGAGGGCGGCAGGCCGTGCTCCAGGGCACACGCTGAGGGGTCAGGCAGTGGCCAGCACACTGAGTCATTTGTGCTTCGCCTTGAACAATAGCCGCGGGCATTTCCCACGTGTGCTCTGCTCTTGGGAGTGGCCGGTTTCTCGTCTGTTTGGGAACCTCGTAACTAGGCGCTTTCTCTTCGCGATGGAGGCATTTTGCTCATGCCACAAAGCCACTGAGGATAATGTTCTATCAAGAATGCTGCTTCTACAACAAAAAGGGAGACTAACACCCAGGAGTGGCTGAGATTAGTACCAGGAATTTTGCTCCATGACTTGAAGGCCAGCCACACGTGCTAGGGGAAAAGGAAGCTCAGATAGAGAAGAGAGCACCAAATAAAGGGTGTTGGGAGGACCCTCCCAGGGTGGGAGAAGCATGCGGAAAGTAGACTATGGACCAGACATGATTGCCACTCAAAGCCTCTCTTGCAAACCACAGGACCCAAAAGGAGAGAGAGAGAACAAGGGGGAATACCCTGCCACAGAGGCAGGGTAGGACGGGGGGGATGGGGGGTGGGGGGGATGCTGGGACCCGTGGTGATGGATGACGGGCACTGGTGGAGGGATGGGCACTTGATCATTGTATAACTGAAACCCAAGCACAAAAGTTTATAAGTCTATAACTGTACCTCATGGTGTTTCACTAATAAAAAAAAAAATTAAAAAAAACAGCTAAAAAAAAAGAAAAAAAAAAGAATGTTGCTTCTAGTTGCCATTATCTCACATAGTTTGTACTTTAAGGGTTTTACAGATACTAGATAGCTGCTTCTGTAGCTGCACGGGCGACTCTTAGCAAACTCGGAGATCAGGGCTAGAGCCACAGCATCGCGCATGGCAGGTGGGGCGTTTGCCTTGCACGTGGCTGACCCAGGTCTGATCCCGGCATCCAGTACGGTTCCTTGAGCACCGCCAGGAGTAATTCCCACTGGATGTGACCCAAAAAGCAACAGCAAAACAAAACACACCCTCGGAGGTCAGAGTTCTCTGCTTTAAGATGCCTTTAAGCCGTGGCCCCGAGGCTGCCGACTCTCCCTCCAGCCTGCTTCTCCTCTAACTTAAGGCCCGGCTTGTTTTCACCCAAGACATATCTAGAATAAATCTACCTTGCGCAAACCCCTTAAAAAAAAGACGGAGGCTGGGACCCAGACTTCCTATGGCGCCTGGCGGGGGGAGTCCAAGCCCAGCTGGCCTCGCAGCTCGCCCTGTTCGGGGGTCTCGGGATGGGACGGCCTTGGGGCTGCCTTAGGCTTGGTGGTGAGTCCTTCGTGGCAGAGGGGGAAGCACCAGCGCCCCAGCGTCTGGCGCGGCTGGGTGTCCTGGTGGCTCCCTCCCCGCTGAACAGACTCGAGACCCCCAGCCTCTTGGTCCCGGGTCTCCTTTTCAGAAGGAGGGTCTCCTGGTGCCCCCAGCCGGGACTCTGCCTGCGGGCGCTGAGGCTTGGGGTGGGGGTGGGGTGCCGTCTGCGGCTCTGTTCCTGAGCGGCGCCCTGTCCTCTTGGCTCTGCTGGGTGCCGGCTCTCGCTCAGCGAGTCCAGGCGTGTCACTGCTGGAGCCGCAGTGCCGTGTCACTGTCAGCGCAGTCACGGCCACCGTGGCTCTTTCCTCATGAGACACTGGTCTTGCCAACAGATGCTCCTACGTTAGACCGATGCCTTGGAGCAGAGTCCTCGGGGCCGTGTGTGCAGACAGTCAGGTGCTGGGAGCAGAGTCCTCGGGGCCATGTGTGCAGACAGTCAGGTGCTGGGAGCAGAGTCCTCGGGGCCATGTGTGCAGACAGTCAGGTGCTGGGAGCAGAGTCCTTGGGGCCTTGTGTGCAGACAGTCAGGTGCTGGGAGCAGAGTCCTTGGGGCCTTGTGTGCAGACAGCGAGGTGCTGGGAGCAGAGTCCTTGGGGCCTTGTGTGCAGACAGTGAGGTGCTGGGAGCAGAGTCCTCGGGGCCTTGTGTGCAGATAGTGAGGTGCTGGGAGCAGAGTCCTCGGGGCCGTATGTGTGCAGACAGTGAGGTGCTGGGAGCAGAGTCTTCGGGGCCGTGTGTGTGCAGACAGTGAGGTGCTGGGAGCAGAGTCCTTGGGGCCATGTGTGCAGACAGTGAGGTGCTGGCCTGTCCCGACAATGAGGTGCTGGGAGCAGAGTCCTTGGGGCCATGTGTGCAGACAGTGAGGTGCTGGCCTGTCCCGACAATGAGGTGCTGGGAGCAGAGTCCTTGGGACTATGTGTGCAGACAGTGAGGTGCTGGCCTGTCCTGACAGTGAGGTGCTGGGAGCAGAGTCCTTGGGGCCATGTGTGCAGACAGTGAGGTGCTGGGAGCAGAGTCCTTGGGGCCATGTGTGCAGACAGTGAGGTGCTGGGAGCAGAGTCCTTGGGGCCGTGTGTGCAGACAGTGAGGTGCTGGCCTGTCCCCGACTCTCCTGGGGAAGCTCCAGGAGGGATCCCATGTGCTTGGTCGGAGTGAGCCAGCTGTGCACGCCCACTCCCCTGAGGGCCTCCCGCCCCCTGCTCTCTCCCCTGGCCTGAAGCCACCGTCCTGTGTGCTGTGTGGGGGGGAAGTCGGCCTCAGTGTGACCCCACGGGGCTTAGCCCGACCACCGTCAGGCAGTGCCGCTGACCGCCGCCACCGCTTCCTACTCAGCACGGGGAGCCCGGTCGTCACTGCTGGTTTGGCTGAGTTTTTATTTGGGGTGAGCCTGGCTCGCTTGGCCTCGGTGGCACTCGGGGGCAGCTTGTGGTGCTGGTGCCGGGGAGGAACCGTTGCCCCTGCATGGCGCCCACTGTCCGTGAGGCCGCGTGCTCCTGGTTTGCTTTTGGCCCACGCCAGAGGGCAGAGAGGCGCAGACGCCGACACAGGCTCGTGTGCAGCTCGGGATGGGTGGGCGTTGGGGCCCCTCCGCCTTCAGCTCTCGGCCCCTGCGGCTCTCCGTAGGGACTCACCTCTCACAGGTGTCTTGAAGCCTGAGCATTGACTTCCTGGATTTAAGAAAGTGCCACTTGTAAGATCCCTGCCTCAGAAAGAATGAGTCCTCTGGGACACTCTGGGCCCTGCTGCCGTGGGCTCCTGCCCTCGGGCACAGATGACTCCTTCTTCTTTTTCTTTCTCCTGGTGCTGGGAGGCCACACCCAGCGGTGCTCAGGACTGACTCCTGACTCTGTGCTCAGGGGTCCCTCCTGGCAGTGCCACATGCAAGGCCAGCGCCCTCCTGCTGGACGGTTGCTCTTGCCCCCTGACAGGGAGGCTCAGAGACGTGTCTTGGGGCGTGCTTGTCACTGTGCAGACACCATGGGGTTTGTCACTGACCCAGACTTCTAGATGACCTGGGACTGTGTTCTCTAAAGTTTGCTGTGGATCGACCCTGTGGGCAGCCAGTGTAGACTAGATAGTTTAAACCAGAGTTTCTCACTGAACAGCCACGTGAAAAAAAATGATGAAATTGGAACCACATCTCACACCATTTCCAAAAGCGAACCCAACGTGGATGAAAGACCTCGAGATTAGACCAGAATCCATAAGCTACATTGAAGAGAAGAGGCAGAACACTCCAGGAGACGACTCTCAGGCTGTCTTCAGTTTGACTTCAGAGGCAAGACAAGAAGGAGAATAAACAGATGGGACTGCATCAGGTTAAAAAGCTCTTGGATGGCAAAAATGAAACTTAAGAGGCAGCCTGTTGCACGGAAGAAAATATTTTCACCAGATAATGATGTATAAGGCAGCCATAGTGCTCCTCGACAGAAAATCAGACACCTCATCCAACAATGAGAGATGACTGAACCCCACTTCTTCTGAGAAGGCCTCCAGGTGCCAGCAGGCGTGTGCAGAAGTGCACGTCGTCAGTGGCGCCGATCACAAGCCTGGCGTCTGCTGATTGGCAGGAGTGTGGTGAGAAGGGGACCCCTATTCACGCTGATGGGGATGCCTTCTGGCTCAGCCTCTGTGGAAAGCAGTACGGAGGTGTCTCAGAGGAAAGCAGAGGAGAACGCCCATAAAAGCCAGCCATTCCTCTTTTTGTATCTACCCTTAACACACACACACACACACACACACACACACACTCATTTGAAATGATAAATGCACATCTCTGTTTATTGCAGCATCTCCGTTTTTTTTTTTTTTTTGCTTTTTTTGGGTCACACCCGGTGATGCTCAGGGGTTACTCCTGGCTCATGCACTCAGGAATTACTCCTGGCGGTGCTCGGGGGACCATATGGGATGCTGGGAATCGAACCTGTATCGGCCATCTTGGCTGCGTGCAAGGCAAACGCCCTACCCGCTGTGCTATCGCTCCAGCCCCGCATCTCCGTTTTTTATTGTACAATGGCCAAGACATGGAAACCGCCCAAACACCCAACAACAGATGAATAAATCAAGATATTTATGGGATATGGGGTTGGAGCGATAGTACGGTGGGGCGGGCATTTGCCTTGCACTCTGTCGACCCAGGTGCCACCCCCAGCATCCCGTATGTCTCCTCGAACGCCACCAGGAGGAATTCCCAAGCGCAGAGCCAGGAGTAACCGCTGAGCATCACGGGGTGTGGCCCCCGAACAAGAACAAACCAAAAAAGAAGTTGTGATGTAGAGACACAGGGAATACTACGCAGCCAGGAGAAATGAGGAAAGCATGCCGGTTGCTGCACTGTGGACAACTCTGGACGGAGTCACGTTGAGTGAGATCAGTCGGAGGGAGAAGGGGAGGACCGATGATCTCCGTCGTCTGTGGACAACGGAGAAGAGACCAGGCAGCACCTAGCCTTTGCGCTTGGAATGCAGATCCGCCGACGAGATACCACTTACCACATGGCTCCCAGTTGAGAAACATTCAGGTAGCAGAAGCCCACTTGGGGGCTGGAGAGGGAGCTCGGGAGTTTGCCTCGTGCGCGGCTGGCACCACATACGGGCTTCTGGGCACTGCCAGGAACCATCCCTGAGTTCAGAGCCTGGGTCTGCGCACCAGCAGGGCTGGCTCCAATCAGCCCTTCCTCCAGAGAACCAACAGAAGTCCTGGACAGGGCTTGTTTCTCCTGAGGCCCCTCGTGAGGGGCAGTCTCCCCCATGCAGTGTGTCCAGCGGTCTCAGAGGGCACCTCAGTGGGCTGGGCCCCCGCCGGAGGTTTTATTCCACCAGTCACCTCCCCTGAAGTCCTGCCTCCCAGTGTGGCTGGTCTGGGATTGGCAGTCATCAGACGGGTTTGGGTGGATGCAAACCAGGCCCCCTCTGTCTCGGTGCTGGGAGACACCGCATTGCTCTTTCTGCAGTGCTCAGAGATTACCTGGAGACCAGTTCCCACCCATTTTCCTCTCTGTGCTTCCTCTCCTGTCAAGCTGCAGTGTTGGGCCATCAGCCTCTGCAGTGCTGCTCCAGCCCTCTGGTTCTGCACCCGAGTTGAACAAATGTCTTATCCCCAAGTGCCCTTGCAGTGTGGCTCTGCTTCCTGCTCTGTTTCTGTTTTCCAAGAGAGCTACTTTCTCTTGGGTGGCTCAGGAGCCCCAAGCAGGCCCACTTAGAGTTTTGGTGTAGCGTGCTGTTTGGCGAGTGACTTTCCTTTCTCAGCCCTTGGAGATCACAGACGTGCCGTGGGCTTGCGCTGGTTTACGTGTTTGTGAAACCGTTTGCAAGGCTTTCCCGCAGAGGAAATGATAGTTTGGAAAATCCCCCTGCCACTTGGCAGCTTCTGTAGGAAACAGTCAGTGGAAAGTTTCATGCGGTTGATTGTCTGCAGGGAGTGGCCGCGGACGGGCTCCTCTCGGGGCTGGCGGCCGGGATGCGGCGAGTGCTGGGCCGGCCTGGTTTGTACGTGTGTCTGCTCCTTTCGCAGCGTGAGCTCCGTCTGAATTCCCTTTCCCTGTTACAGCATCTCCCCAGGAGGAGAGTGCCCTTTTGAAGACCGAAAGTCTGTACTTGGTGATTTGCTCTCAGACCTGAACCCCACACAATGGGGTTGCTTCTGAACTCGTCCCAGTGTCTTGGGTCCCCGCCGGGATGACAGCAGGAAAGAGGCTCAGGCTCCGTGCGTGGCCTGGAGCTTGACAGCAGTGCAGCAGGCAGCCTGGGGGGTCACCCGAAAACGGGCAGAGGCCATCGCGGGTACCGGGCTCTCGCCGTGTGAAGGAGCCCTTGCAGGCTGGCACGGGGAGGGGTGGAGGAGGGCTCTGCAGGTGCCGTGGCAGTGCGGGACCACACAGTTCCGCTCGCCTGCCATGCCCTGCGCATCTGCCTGGGCGCTGGCTCCTTCCTCTCCCAGCCCCGGTGCCAGGAGCATCGGAGCGTGTAGGCAAGCCTTCTCCCATGGCCCCCACGCGTTGTATTTTTGATCTTTATAGAGGAGTTCACAGTATTCGATTACATTTCATACTGGAACACTAGGCCCACCCCCATTACACCTTCCCACCACCATGGTTCCATCCCAGATCCCGAACCCTGCCCCCCGAACAGAATAGAAATCATTTATTTTGTTGGGAAAAATCCATTAAAAATGAGACAGAAAAGGCTCCGTGCTCTCTTCCGAGAGATTCTTACCGAACGTCTGGATCCTGGTCGTGGATGAGATTACATGGGGCCAGCAGTAGCACTTTCCTCTCTCACTCTTCCCCCTAGATTAGAAATTACGAAAAACATAGAGCAAAAGTTTGAAGGCCAATAGAGATGACCCTTTTGTATTTATTTCTTGCTTAAAAACAAAACCTAGACAGTTCTCTCTCTCTCTCTCTCTCTCTCTCTCTCTCTCTCTCTCTCTCTCTCTCTCTCACTCTCTCTCTCCCCCAGCCTCCCACAAGAACCCCAGGATTCTTTCCTGAATGATTGTTGGTGGGTGGGTTATCTGTCCACAGCCAAGACACCACTGCTTAACCTCCAGGCCTGGGGCTCTGTCTTATTCCTGCCGAGCGGCCTCTGAGTGCCCAGAATAGGCCGGGACGTGTCAGCCAGAGGCAGTGGAGCAGATGAGCCTCCGGTCACATTGGCCCTGGACATCAGGGGCCCCAGCAGGGTCGGTGCTAGGTCGTGCTGGGGGCAGGCAGGTGTCACTGGGAGATGGCTCGGGAGAACCCTAGTCACTTGGGTTGGTGGGTCTCAGAACCGTCTTTGCTTCTCCCGAGATCGTGAGAGCAGAGCCTGAAGGGCCCGTGTTTCACGGCCGGAGGCCTCCTCAAGGTGGGAAACATTAGGGAACCAGGACCGCCCACCCAGAACTTCCCCTGAGCCACCAGTGGGCCAGGGACCCTGAAGGAGCAGGACGTGATTGGGAGGTTCATCGGCTCCCCTGCCTCTGGGGGCCGGTCATTGTGTGAAAGCGGCTCCCAGCCCTTTGCCCATCCCTAGGGTGCTTGCGGGATAGGGGGGCTTTGGGGATAACCGGGTTTATTGTAGCTCTCCAGGTCACCCTCACAGACCCTGTGCTGGGTGCTTCTTTCTGTTGGCTTGTTTACGGTTTTCCAACGGGTGGGTGTGTCCGTGATGTGAAGCTTTAAACAAATGGCTATGAACCAGTTCGGGGACTGGAGAGAAGCAGGCTCTGCAGTTACGTGGTGGGGGCGGCAGCCGAGGTCTGAGCCGTGTGGGGGAGCAGAGCAGAGCAGCAGGGCGAGCGGGGGCCTCTGCCCGTGGCGGGGGCCGCACCCTCACCTCGGAGCCAGAGCTGCGAGACGAGTGTCGGTTCCTGCAGACACCAGCGCGTGCAAGGCCCGGAGCCGCCCGACAGAGACACCGGTCAGCGCCTGTGCTGAGAGAGCCGGGGTTCAGCCGGCCCGGCCCAGCCATCAGGCCTTCCACTCGGTGGCTCTCACCGCCCTTAGGGGTGTCTGCGTACTTCGCACTGGGCCTCTCGGAGCCTCGGTCCGCACACAGATGCTCGTCGGACTCCGAGCCCCGAGGCGTGGGTCCGAGCTGCAGGTGCTGGCCCTTCCATAGGACGTGAGGCAGCGCCCTCCCCGCGTTCCTCTGCAGGCGGGAAACTGCACTCAGCGCCCGGGAAGCCCCCAAGTGGCGCTTCCATCCCCGCGTGCATGCTGTGAGCTAGGCCTGATGTGGGGCCTCTGGCAGGGCCAGGCAGTTGCCTCCCGCTCTGATGCCAGGACCGCTCCTTCCCCTCCGGAAACCCGCTGCTCGGAGCCGGACCTGCTCTTCCTCCATGTCAGACATCCTGGATCCACACGTGTTCTGTCTTTTTTTTTTTTTTTCTTTGTGGTTTCGATGCTCAGAGGTTCCTCCTGGCTTTGCACTCAGGAATGACTCCTGGTGGTGCTCGGGGGACCAGATGGGATGCCGGGAATCGAATCTGGGTCAGCTGCATGCCAGGCAAACGCCCCCCCCCGGGCCCCCCGCTGTGCTGTCTCTCCAGCCCCACACACAGCCCAGTCTTGTCCTGGGCCTGCTAGCTTCAAGCCTCAGACTTTATCGAGGATCTGTGTGTATGTGGATATTTTAGGGGTGCCGGAAGGCCCCTGTGAAGTGCCCACTGGGTGAGGGAGAGGACAGGAGGCCCCTTGAGAGGAAACTGCGGCTAAGATCATTCAGATTTGGCAACCGGTGTTGCTAACACTTCAGTAATAATGGTTCTATTTTAGTTGGCTTCCAAAGAAATTGCGTTACTATGTACCATTTAGTGTGTTTTGGTTTTAGCACAGCTACATTATTTCTGGGTGTGTGTGTCCTGGGACCTCCCACAGCACAGTGCCACCTCTGTGCTTTCTCGCCAGCCAACATTGTGTCTTAAGGGACAGTCTTCCTACGACAGGAAGTTTCAGATCTGCACGGCGACTGGACATTTCCTAAGCCGCCGTGGTCACCAGAGGCAGTGCCCTGGGCCTCGGGCAGAGCTCCTGCGGGGGCTTTGCCCTGACCCGTGGTCTGGGCCGAAGGAGAGGCGCCGCCCTCTGCCCCTGCCCCCTGCGTGGCGGTGGGAGCCTCTGGCCCACACAGCGAGCAGCCCCATGCCTCGTGCAGGCGGCCTCAGGTCTCCGGGTCGGCAGAGCCCTTCCCGCTCCGGCAGCCCCTTATTTCCGTCCCTGTGTGTGCGTTGTCCAACCCAGGTGCCACGTTAGAGGAAATAAACCAGCACTGGGACTGGCTGGAGCAGAACCTCGTGCACACCTTGTCTGTCTTTGACAATAAAGACGACATCGCCAGCTTCGTCAAGGGGAAGGTGAAGGTAGGTCCTGGCTTGAGTGTTTCTTTGTGGTTTCCTCTTTGGGTTTTTTTTTTTTTTTTGAGGGCTGGTTTGGGGTCATGCCCGGTAGTGCTCAGGGATCACTCCTGGGGGGGCGGGGGCGTGGGGTCTGTATGTGGTCGAGGGGAGTGACCCAGGTTGGCCGTGTGCATGACCCCTGCACTCGCTCTCAGGCCCCCTCCTGTCTCTACGGCTTCCTGAACCCTGCGTCATGTTCTCATATCACGTACACGTGCACACAGGCACGCACACACACACGCACATACACACACGCACACACAATCACATGCACACACACATACATACGCACGCACATACACATACACTCAGGCGCACACGCAAACATGTGCGCGCGCACACACACACACACACACACGTGCGCGCGCACGCACCCCCCCTTTCCTTGGTCCTAGCAGACCATGGTCTGGCGGTGGGCTGGTTCTGGGCTGCATGGAGGCGCTGTGTCCCCTGGGCCCCAGGCCTGTCTCGTAGTCTGGACTGAGTCCGGTGAGCGGGACGGCCCCAGAGTGCCCAGGAGTAGCTCTGAGTATCCCCTGGTGTCCATCCCCTCCCCACAAGCCCCCCTATCAAACCGAACAAGTAAAGAGCAAAAGTGGTGGGTGCATCTCACCGAGAACGAAGGTTCTCAGCAGCGGTGGCCCTCTGCTGGCCGAGCCGGCCTTGTGCCAGGTCACGCGAGCTGTGAGACAGGGCTGTCCAGTAGTCACTCCTGCCAGTCACTCGCGTCCCAGCACTGTCCCGGTGCCGTCTCCCATGCCTGGGCTCGGATCCCGTGCCCGTATCCTGCCTCATGTGTTTTCCTAAGTCGCATCGTTTTAGATTCTCCGAGGGACGCGGGAAGTTCCTTCTCCCCCTGCCGGCCTGCCTGGTGCTCGGTGAGCCTGGGAAGACCTGGCAAGGTGGGAGCGATCTCTGCTCTGCCCCTGGCCCTGGCAGGTGTTAGCTGAGCCCCCAGGTTGAACTTCGCCAGGAAAAACTCATGTTTGTAGTTGTTCTTGTTGCCGTTTCTCTGAAAGAGAAACTAACGCTGTCTGCCCTTAGTTTACCTTCAAGGCTGACTTGGAGGCAGGGGAGCTAGCACAGGGGCCGCTTGCGTGCGGCAGACCTTGTTCAGTCCATGCCAGGGGAAGCCCTGAGCACCACCAGGCATGATCTTGGACCAAAATAATGATGAAAAATACTAGTGATATTAAACTTGACTCTGACTCAGTTCCGGTAGTCCTTCGACTCTTTCCAGGCCGTTTACCAGTGGCCGAGTCCCCGTCCTGCGGGGAAGGGTAGGAAGGCCTTGGGCAGGGGCGTCTGTGGGGGGCGCGGAGCTCACTCACGGGTGCCGTTCCTGCACCTGCTAGCGCGAGCCCCCCACAGCCCAGGGCTGGCCCCGAGGACCAGCGGACCACAAGGCAGAGCAGCAGTGAAACAGGAGTTTGAGAGCGAGGCTAGAACCCAGCCTGCATCACACGGGTGATGGGCAAGAGGCTGCAGCCCGTGGGCATGGCGCAGGGTGGCACAGACTTCCTCTCCTTCCCGTCCCCCCCACCCCCTGTGGCCTCCTCACCCGGGTCCCACTGTCCATGTGCCTGACGCTGTCCTGTCCCCTCCCCGCCCCGGCCTCCTCACGTGGGGCACCCGGTGCTGTCCTGACCCCAGCCTCCTCACGCTGGGCGCCCGCTGTCTGTGTGCCCGGCGCTGTCCTGTCCCCGGCCCCGCTCACACGGGGCGCTGTCCGCAGGCTCTGCTCATGGAGGAGGCCCGCAGCAGGCTGGCGGAGCAGGAGGAGGAGCCCGAGAAGTTCCGGGAGGCCCTGGTGAAGTTCGAGGCCCGGTTCGGCTTCCCGGACGCGGAGCGGCTGGTCACCTACTACTCGTGCTGCTGCTGGAAGGGCCGCGTGCCCCGCCAGGGCTGGCTCTACCTCAGCGCCCACCACCTGTGCTTCTACTCCTGCTTCCTGGGCAAGGAGCGTAAGTGGCCCGGGCGCCTGTCGCGGGGTGGCAGGGCGCGTTTTCACGGCACGAGTGGCCTCTCCTGGCACCTGTTGCCGTGGACGGCCGCTTGGTGAGAAGTGGCTTGGCCTGAGAAGCGGCCGTCTGGGGCCATGCGCTCCGTGCCGCTGCTGGGGCCTCTTGACTCTCGCTTGGCTGCTCTGAAGCAGGGTGCGGTCCCAGACGGGCGCTTTGGGGGAGCCAGGTGCTGCTTCCCAGGCCCCTCCCCTCCGCACCTCCTCCGGGGTCCCGCGGCAGCCTCCCTTGCTCGCCCCGCCGGCCCGAGAACGGCAGGCCCAGGAGACCACGTCCATGGGACCCCCTTTCCTGGCGAGCTCTGTGCCGGGGCCCCGTGGCGCGGCGATGGAGCTGCGTGACCCGTCGAACCCGGCTGGAGCGCCTAGAGCAGGAACGGCAACTCCTGTTCCCAGGAGACGCCTCCCAGAACGGCCGTCCACAGGCCCCGAGGTGGCACAGTCACGGCTCGCCGTAGGGTCTGTCTTTCTCCCCTCATACACCTCCCACCCCCAGTGGCCAGCAGGAGCCTCTCCCGGGTAAGGCGCCCTGGGCGTCCCGGGTCCCGGTGCACCTGGCCTCCGCCGGCCTCTGTCTGGGCGAGTCCCGCCTTCCGCACAGGAGTGGCCGGCTCCTTTCTCCTCTTTTCCGTTCCTGATTCTGCCGGGAAATGCCGCTCGGGACTGGGAGGTGGCCTGGTGACAGAGCACACGGCGTGTGTGTGTGTGTGTGTGTGTGTGTGTGTGTGTGTGTGTGTGTGTGTGTGTGAGTGCCCAAGACCTTGGTTACGGACCAGGGCTGGCAAATACCCCTCTGTGCTTCTAACTTTACTTGGGCTGTCCCCTTTAGGAACCGTCCCTGGTCCCCCTGACAGTCCATACATTTCTGTGTCTCTGTTTTGAGGCCCATCGAGTCAGAAGTTGCTTCTAGGCTTATGCGTCTGCGTTCACTATTTGCACAAGCTCGTCGCAAAATAGAAGCCTTATGAGTGAATTTGATGGTTTCAATAAAGTGTGTGTGTGTGTGTGTGAGAGAGAGAGAGAGAGAGGGAGAGAGAGAGAGAAAGAAAGAAAGAGAGAGAGAGAAAGGGGGGGGACTAACGCAAGCAGTCGGAAGTATCTGGGGACACCACACTCAAGCCTCCTGTTGAAATCTGACCTAAAATGATCAGGACACGGAGACATGATTGCAAAACAAACAGAAGCGAAGCCACTCAGTTATTCCCTCCACTATTTGCAGGAGAAAACATGCTATTTTCTGACATTTAATAGTTACTCTCACTAAACCTAAGGTTTCTGGATGCCAAAACTTGAGAGAAATAAAGTGGCTCTGGTATTCCACGACACTTGTCACTTTCGGCTGGTAAGTATGCAGTCTTTCCTGAATTCGCCATGTCTTAGCAACCACGCCTAGTGAAACGTGTCTGGGAATGGAATTCTTAAGTAAGAATTCTGAAGTAAATGTCTTTTATTTAAGAATTAAATAAAAATCAACTGTCTGTACTTTTAGTTTAGAAAGGCCCATAGAAACTGTTTGTGTCCTGACAGCTGTCATTCCGAAGTTGGAAGGCCAAGCCCTTGTCTCTGCTTCACACTCGTCCCTCCCATCGCTTAGGCCATAAACGCTGCTTCTGAAACGAGTATTTATGTGGTCCAAGAAACATTTGCATATTTTGCAAGTATTTCAAGTTTAAACAGTCTTTAGAAAATTTTCATATTGTTAACTCGGTACTTGAGAGGAATGTGTCTCGTGTGTGTGTGTGTATATGTGTGTGTGAGTGTGTGTGAGTGTGTGTGAGTGTATGTGTGAGTGTGTGTGAGAATGTGAGTGTGTGCGTGACTGTGTGTGTATGTGTGTGTGTATGTGTGTGTGTGTGAGAATGTGAGTGTGTGTATGACTGTGTGTGTGTATGTGTGTGTATGTGTGTGAGTGTATGTGTGAGTGTGTGTGACTGTGTGTGTGTATGTGTGTGTGAGTGTATGTGTGAGTGTGTGTGTGACTGTGTGTGTGAGTGTATGTGTGAGTGTGTGTGTGACTGTGTGTGTGTATGTGTGTGTGAGTGTATGTGTGAGTGTGTGTGTGACTGTGTGTGTATGTGTGTGTGTGAGAATGTGAGTGTGTGTGACTGTGTGTGTGTATGTGTGTGTGAGTGTGTGTGTGACTGTGTGTGTGACTGTGTGTGTGACTGTGTGTGTGTGTGTGTGAGAGAAAGCTATTCTTAAGTCTCTGAAGACGCGTGGCCAGAGCCTGAGTCGGCCTCGCCCCACGCCACCCTTGCCGTTCCCGCTCTGGTCTGGGGCCCCTGCGTTTCCGTGTCAGGGTCAGGGTGCCGATGCGGGGACTCGCAATCTGTCTCAGACCGGAGGGTGACGTGCGCCCCGGCCGCTTTTTCTCGCAGTGAAGCTTGTGGTCCCCTGGGTGGACGTCCAGAAGCTGGAGAGGACGTCCAACGTCTTTCTGACCGACACCATCCGCGTCACCGCCCGGGGCAAGGAGCGTGATTTCTCCATGTTCCTGAGCCTCGAGGCGGCCTTCGGGGTCATGGAGCAGCTGGCAGACGTGACACTCCGGAGGCTCTTGGACAACGAGAGCTTCGAGCTGGACCCCCACCTGCAGGACCCCAGCCAGATCACCAAGAGGTCAGTGCTTCCAGCCAGGCTGGCCAGCCTCGGGAGAGACCATCTGCCCTGTCAGAGACACCCCGAGCTGAGGGGGGCCTGTTCCTCGTTCCCTTTACGCAGCAGACTCGACCTCTGGGGCGAGTGCCAAGGTCACTTCCAAACCTGACATTCCTGAACCTGCCGGGGGCACCACCACGACCCAACTCAGCGCTGTGCCTTAGAGACTTGGCCTGCACGCGGGGGCAGAGGAAAAGGAATATTCGTTATTATCAGTGAATATTGTAGTTTCCTATTAAATTTGCTCGAGAAGGCCCAGTAATGTCTCCATTGGAGACTTTGTTGTTACTGTGTTTGGCATATCGAATGATAGCACAGCGGGTAGGGCGTTCGCCTTACAAGCGGCCAACATGGCCGACCCGAGTTCGATTCCTCCGCCCCTCTCGGAGAGCCCGGCAAGCGACCGAGAGTATTCGATATGCCAGACACAGTGACAACAAAGTCTCCAATGGAGACGTTACTGGGCCCGCTCAAGCAAATCGACGATCAACGGGAGGGCCTTTACCTTTACCTTTACCTATTAAATTAGAATTATGCCTTCCTAGTAGTGATTGCTCTTGTTCTTCCAAAGAGCCGTTGCTCTCTGGCCTCAGTTGACTCCCCTGCTGAGCCGGTTGCTGGATTATTTGTCACTTCAGCTCATTTATTTCCGAGTTGACTTCATTATTGAGAACCCGCTGGGCTGGGCTAGCGAGATCCTGCAGGCCGCTTGGCCCGGGACTGAGCCAGCACTAGCAGCGTCAGGAGTGTTCACGGAGCAAATGAAAAAGTCGTGAAAACACGTAAATAAATTCCAGGTAGGTGCTTGAACCTGGCTGACCTCTGGCTTTGCCCACACTGGGCACTGCGGAGCACACAGGGCGCCCCTCTGAGGGGGTCCCTGACTCATTGGCTGCGGGAGACGGCCCTTCACTAGCGCCGTCTTACGGTGGCACAGCGGACACCACACCTGGCTCGTCATTTCCCGTTCCAGCCTTTCTCGGGCGCTCAGCTCGGCGAGGTTCCTGGGACCCCTCTGCGTGACCCCAGTCGGAAGCCCCCGCCGCCCTCCTTCCCGGCGCCCAGGCTGGCCCCTTCCCTCGGCTTCCTGGACCAGGCTGAAGGATGGATGGATGGGCACTGCCTGGCCAGGGCGGGATGCCCGGCGGGGTCCGGACTCTGCCCTCGGCCTCGAGAGGGTGTGCACCCCGGGTGAGCGGCTGGCCCCCTCTGGCCTTGCGGGTCTGCTGGTTAGACTGGGCACGGTCCGGCCCATTGTAACATCAAACGCGAGGTGTTCTCTGAGCTCCTGGAGGAAGTTGTTTCTTTCTGACCGGGAGTTTCTGTGTACTCGGAAGGAATCTGGAGGCCCCCCCCCGCCGTGTTGTGTGTTTTTTAAAACCGATTGGACGTATCACGAGTAAGGGAAGGGTAAGAGAAGGATCGCTGCCCTTTCCCTTGGAAACAGATTCCATTCAGCTTTCATGTTCTCTGACAGTCGTGGGCTGGGATGGGGCGATGTGTCCCCCCACCCCGAGAGGGGACTCTGGGGTAGGGAGATGTGTCCCCTTCTGAGAGGGAACTCTAGGGTGGGGTGACGTATCCCTCTCTGAGAGGGGCCTCTGGGGTGCTGGCCCTTGACCCAGCCCGGGGACCCTGGGGAGCCCCTGCTGGCCTTGGCTCCTGGTGGCCCTGTAGGGCCCTGTCTGGAGCAGATGAGACTCAGAGCCAAGGGAGACTCTTTCCTGCTTCTCTTTCATCTCGCTGTGAGACCACCCCCAGTTATGCTCAGGCCTCCTGCTGGCCCTGCACTCCGGGGTCACTCCCGGTGGGCTCAACCCTGTGGGAGGCACCTGCCGGCCCGGGAGTCTCCCTCCCCAGGTCACCCGCGGGCGTCTGCGCAAGGCTCAGCCCCGGGAGCAGCTTCCTCCTGTATCCTCTCTGCTCCCAGGGTCAGTGTGTGGTAGGGAGGGGTGGTGTGACTGCCGTGACCTCCTTGCCATAGACACTTCTGCACACAGACAGGCGGTGACCCGGAGTGCCGCCCCCAGGGAGCCTGGGAGCCTGGGAGCCCTGCCTTCAGGTCCAGAGGGCAGCATCGTGCCAAGGGCACAGGGGCTGGAGGGTCCCGGGCGCCCCCAGAATCCCACTTTCCTTCTCTGCTGAGAGGGGCCGAGAGAACCAGGAGGGGGGTGGGCTCAGCCCGGGGACCCTGGGGAGCCCCAAGAGACCAGGAGGAGCTTCCCGGAGGCCTTGGGACGGGGGTGGGTGGGACGGGGTTTCCCAGGACTGGCCCTTCGATTCCCAGACTGGAAATGCCCATTGTGAAGTGGAGTGAGAAGTGTCCCCAGCTGGGAGCAATGATGCTACTGCTGTGGGCAGGACAGGGCCCTGCCGTGCCCCCCACCTGCGTCTCCCCCACCCCGTGCCCCGCCCCCCCCGCAGCCAGCACCAGCTGGGGCACCAGCCCTAGGGCTCGGGAAAGGCGGGAGAGGCGGGGGGGCTTTGGGTTCTCAGCCACGGGGTCCTGTCGGCTCAGTGCCACCCCTCCTTGCCCTGGTCTTCAGAAGCAGGGCAGGTCACCGGGCAGGGAGGTGCGACCCCGCAGGACCACTCCAGCCCTGGGCTCCAGCACTAGGTGCCGCCTTCATGCCAGCCGCTTCTCCTGCTCTTGGGGGACCCAGAGGAAGTTTCGGGGAGGCCTTGTGGGTAGGCTGGGCTCCCTGCTCTGCCTGCATCTTCTCCGAGCTTCTGGGAAGGGTCTGGGCTGGGCGGCCCCTACCTAGGGGCGGCTGAAAACCTGCTTCTTCCTGTTGTTCTTCTTTCTGAGCTGCATCCAGGGGCTGCATCCTGAGGCTGCACCGGGCCGTGCTGGCCTCTGGCTGCAGGGGGGCAGCGAGGCTGGGCTGGGGGCAGGCTGCTAGGGCGAGGGGTGTGGTCCTGTCCCGACGGACCCTTGCCCAGTCTGGGAGCACAAACTCGCAGTTCTGGGCTCGCCGAGGGGCAGGACAGCACGCCCCGTGCGGGAGCTGAGCCTGAATTCAGTCTAGAATCTTCCACAGGGGCCGAGGCCCACAGTCCTCTCAAGGACACAGGATCTGGCTGCCTCCCTCACTGCTCCCGGAGCACTTGCTGGTTCCGTCCCCACTGGGGCCCGAGTCCCTGATTGGAAATGTCCTGCTCAATCCCGCCCTGGCCACCCCACCCGCTGTGCAGAATTTGCGGGCCTTGGCTGGGTCATGCAGACCCTGGATGCCCCAGCTGGCCCTGAAGCCCGCTGAACTGCAGCCCTGCCCCACTGTGTGCGCTCAGAGTGGGCCATTAAAGGGATGTGCAGGCGCCGCTGGGGTTTGGAAGGGTTGAGCCTCGTACCCAGGGTCCTGAGCACTGTGCTGGGAGCAGACAGCCAGCAGCCAGTGGACAGCACCAGCAGCCCCGGGCCCTGAGTCCTGCCGCAATCCCCAGTTAGTTATTGATTGCTATAGAGCCGGCATGACTGGGGGTCAGCCCTACAGTGCTCCCACATCCACCCTCCAGCGGGATCACTTCCCAGCACCTGCGTCCCCAGGTTCCCTCTGCCACCGCCTGCCTCTAGGGCAGGAAACTCTCCTCTGTCTCTGTCTCTGTCTCTCTGTCTCTGTCTCTCTCCCATTTCGGGCATTGTGGTTTGTAGTGCAGACGCTGAAAGGTTATCGTGATGACATCCAGCTCTTGTCCAGGGTGCTCATTTCCAGCCAGTATTGTCAGACCGGACCCTCCTCTATCTTAACTACCCTCCACCCCCCACACCCTTGTGGTAATCCCCAACCACTGACCAGTCCTCCTGATCCATTTTCCCTGGTCGAGGGTATTAGCTTCGTACTGTTTTGCTTTTGAACCCCACAGCTGAGTGCAGTCCTTCTATGTCTGTCCCTCTCCTGACTCATTCCACTCAGCAGGATGCCCGCCACGTCCATCCATTTGTAGGCAAATGTCATGATTCGTTTTCCCTAACGGCTGCATCGTATTCCATTGTGTAGACGTACCATGGTTTCTTTATCCGTTCGTCTGCTCTCAGGCACTCGGGCTGTTCCCAGATTCTGACTATGGTGAACAGTGCTGCAGTGAACATCGGAGTGCAGATGATGGTGTTTCTGCTGTGTGTTTTGGGGCTCCCAGGGTATCTTCCCAGAAGTGGTATTGCTGGGTCAAATGGGAGCTCAATTTCTAATTTTTTGAGAATCGTCCATACTGTTTTCCAAAAGGGCTGAACCAGTCGGCATTCCCACCAGCAGTGAAGGAGGGTCCCTTTCTCGCCACATCCGCGCCAGCACCGGTTGCTTTTGTTCTTGTGGATGTGGGCCAGTCTCTGTGGGGTGAGATGGTATCTCATTGTGGTTTTGATCTGCATCTCCCTGGTGATTAGTTACAAGAGCACGTTTTCATATGCCTTTTGGCCATTCGGATTTCTTCTTTGAGGGAGTTTTTGTTCCCTTCCTCTCCCCATTTTCTGATGAAGTTGGGTGTTTTTTCTTCTCCAGTTTACCGGGTGCCTTGTGTATCATTAACCCCTTACCCGACAGGTACTGGGTGAGCGGTTTCTCCGGGCCCGAGGGTGTCTCTGTGTCGTGGTCGCTGTTTCCCTTCCTCACTCTCTCTCCCTCCCTCCTTTGCAGGGACCTCGAGGCCCGTGCGCAAAACGAGTTCTTCCGGGCCTTCTTCAGGCTGCCCCGCCAGGAGAGACTGCACGCGGTGGTGGACTGCTCCCTCTGGACGCCCTTCAGCCGCTGCCACACCCCCGGGCGCTTGTTCGCGTCGGACACTTACATCTGCTTTGCCAGCAAGGAAGACGGGTGTTGCAACGTCATCCTGCCCCTCCGAGAGGTACAGTACTGCCGCGGGCTCGGGTCAGTGTCCAGTGGGGAAAGGCTGTGGAGGGCAGGGTGTGCACAGCACGGCCCCTCGGGGCGCAGGGCCTGGACTGGGACGTGGCCCAGGGGCTTTTTCTGGCAGATGCTTTTATTCCGTTCCTATGGCAACCTGGAGCTGGGCTGACAGTGATGAGTGAGGGCAGAGCACTCTGACCTCTCTGCTGTTGAAGCTCCGTGAGAGCCGCACGCCTGGTGGTGAAGCTTCTCCTAGGAAGGGTCCTTCCTGTTCACTCACACAGTGCGGAAGAGAAAGGCCCGTACAGAGAGCAGCACATCAAGAAGACCAGTGTCAAGTTGTGGGGTTTCAAGCCCTCCTGAAGCTTCTGCTGCCTTTGAGGGCTCGGCGAGCTGGAGCTGGTGCTTTGTGCAAAGGTGGAGGGTCTCGGACCCGCCAGCACACCCTGGGGTGACCTCTGGAAGCCAGGCTAAGAGGAAGGCCCTGCGCTGCTCCCTCACACAGCTCCACGCCCCCTCCCGAAACTCTGGCCACCTTTATTTTATTTTTTTTTAATTTTTATATTTATTGGTGAGACATCATGAGGTACAGTTGTAGACTTACAAATTTGTGTGCTTGGGTTTCGATTATACAATGATCAAACACCCATCCCTCCACCAGTAGTGCCCATCCTCCACCACCACGGATCCCAGCATCCCTCCCACCCCCCATCCCCCCCATCCCACCCTGCCTCTGTGGCAGGGCAATTCCCTGTGTTCTCTCTCTCCTTCTGGGTGTTGTGGTTTACAAAAGATCTGGCCACCTTCTTGCTGTATTAGAAAACAAACGTTCTCGAGGCACTGTGAGTTACGAAATTCTTCCAAGTTGAGTTTTTGGCACACAGGGCTCCAGTCTCAGCCCCTGCCCCGTGCCAGGCCCCCTCTCCCGTGTCCCAGGCACCCTCCCACGCCCAGCTGCTCCCTGACAGGCATGTTTCAGAGCAGGTTGTTGTGTTTGGAACGGTGTGTGCGGTGCTGCTGGCTCTGTGGCTCGGCTGCCCCCACTCACTGCACTTCCCTACCCCCGCGTGCGCCCTGCCCTCTCCTGTAGCTCGCACCCCGACTGCACCCAGCTGCGCGGGGAAGTACCCCCCTCCCCCACTTCGATGCTTTCGCGTCACTGTGTCTCATTCCTCTGTGTGTCACAGATGGGTGGGGACATCTGGCCTTCACTGACCGTCCCTCCTCCAGCCCCCCCAAATGGCCACAACTCGCGGCGTGTCCCCTTCCTGCAGCCGCACGCATGTCTTGTGTGCAAATAGCCGTCTGTTCCTCAAGCCATTTCTCACAGGCTCCGGGTGGATCCCGTGTCCTGGCTGTTTACCCTAAGTGCTGCGACTGATAACGGTGCGTGTGTCTTTCTGGGGGCTGGAGCGATAGCACAGTGGGTAAGGCATTTGCCTTGCATACAGTCAACCTGAGTTCGATTCCTCCGTCCCTCTCGGAGAGCCCGGCAAGCTACCAAGAGTATCCCGCCCGCACGGCAGAGCCTGGCAAGCTCCCCGTGGCGTATCCGATACGCCAAACACAGTAACAACAAGTCTCACAATGCAGATGTTACTGGTGCCCGCTCGAGCAAGTTGATGAACAACGAGAGGACAGTGCGACAGTGCTTCAGTGTCCTTCTGGACGACGGGTTTTGGGTTCTGGGCGTTTGGTTCCGGTGGAGTTTCTGCGTCATGTGGCAGCCCTTGTTTTTTCTGAGGAATCTCCACACTGTCCTGCAGGGGTGGAGCCAGGCGGCATTTGTGCCAGCGACGGAGGAGAGTTTCTTTTTCTCCACAACCTTGTCGACACGGATTGTTCCCAGGTTTCAGGGTTTTTTAGTATTTTCCCTCCATGTGCCATTTTTACTCACGTGAAGTAATAGCTCATTGGCATCTTCATTTGACGACAAGTGGTTGCATGCCTATTGGCCATTCACCTGTCTTGTACAGGGAAGTGCCCGTTCATCTCCTGCTCCATTTTGATGGGGATTTTAGTTTTTGTGTGGTTGTTGATCTTTGCGGGTTCTTCATGTATCTTGGATGCTAAATTCTCTTCCCCGTTCAGTAGGCGTCTTTTAGTTTCAGCTCGTGTGGCTTTTGCTCTGCAGAAACTCTTTCATTTGATGTAGTCGCGTGTGTTTATTTTTGTTTCTGTGACCTTTGCGCAGTGGAATCAAATGTTGTGCGTTTTGCTGAAGTTTTTTTTTTTTTTAATGTACTTGATAGATTCTAGTCTGACTTCAAGATCTTTGGCCCACTTTGAATTGACATTTATGTAAGGTGAGATGTGGATATCATTTCATTTAAAAAAATTTCTTTTTGTTTTTCGGCCACACCCAGCAGTACTCCAAGATTACTCCTGGTTCTGTGCCCAGGGATCATTCTTGGTGGGTTTGGGGGATGGTCATGTGGTGCTGGGGGTGGACACGAGTCAGCCACGTGCCAGCCAAGTGCCTTCCCTGCTGTCCTATCTCCTGGGCCCCGTCTTCATTTTTTTACACTGGTCATCCAATTTTCTCACCACCGTTTGTTCAAGAAACTGTCTTTACTTCACTTCGTGGACTTTCCTCCTTTGTCAAAAATTAGTTCATTTGTCCCTGAGCATTCCACTCTGACCCCTCGGCCAAAGAGCCTGGTTTGCTTTATTGTCATAGGGTCATTCTGTGTCTCTCCCACATCCTGGCTAACTTCACTCAGCTTGACCCTCTCCAGCCTCATCCATGTAGCCACAAACTTCATGATTTCATTTATCCTTCCATTGCGTATGTGTCCCCTTGTTTCCTACCCGGCCATCTGTTCTTAACGCGGGAGCTCCGACGTCTTGTTTTAAATGAGACCAGAGCCCTTGGGATAGTGGCCTAGAAATCGTGGCTGGGTCAGACGGAAGCTCCATTCCCAGTATTCTTGAGAAGTGTTTTCCCAAAAGGCCGGGCAAGTGGACATTCCCACCAGCAGTGCCTGAATGTCCTCTTCCCCACGTCCACGTCAACACGGGATGTTTTTGTTCTTTGTGGTGTGTGCCAGTCTCACTGGATTGAGGTGATATCTTTCAGGTGATTTGGTTTGTGTTTCCCTGATGATAAGTGATAAAGAGCAGGCTCTCTCTTGCCCTTGGAGAAGCCCCCGTTCTCTCTTGAACGAGTTTCTCTCTTTCTTTCCCTCTCTCCTCCCGCCCACCCTTACTCACTTTCCCTTCACACCTTCAAAAAGGCCTCCAAATAAAATCTGTCTTACTTCAAAAAAAAAAAAAAGAGAAAGAGATAAAGAGCATAGACTTTTTTGTGCATCTGTATGTCTTCTTTAATCAGGTTTCTGTTCATCCCACACCCCACCTTTCTTTTTTTGTGGGGGGTTTATTTTGGGGTCACACCTGGCAGTGCTCAGGGATCACTCCTGTAGGGCTTGAGGGACCATATGTGGTGCTGGGGATTGAACCTGGGCTGGTTGCATGCCAGGGAAGCACCCTGCCTGCTATATTATTGTTCCAGCCCTGACCCCCATTTTATAATAGGGTAGTTTTTTAAAATTTAATTTGATTTTCAGAGTAACGTTCTTCTGGTGCTTTATATCTCTTGGGCATCATCCCTTTATCAAATGAGTAGTGGGCAAATACCCTTTCCAAGCCTTTGGGTGTCCTTCTATTCTGGCCATGATTTCCTTTGGGGTGTGGAAATTTCTTAGGTTGACATAGTCCTGTTTACCTTTGCTTCCATTTGCTTGACCAATGATTTCAAATCTTTGAAGATATCTCTTCAAAACTTCAAAGTCATGAATTATTCTACCTATATTTTTGTCACTGCAGTTCATAAATTCAGATCTAGTATCAAGGTCTTCAATTTATTTTGATTTGGTTTTTATGCGTAGTGTTAGAAAAGGATCTGGCTTCCTTCGTGGCATGTGACTGACCATTTTTCCCAGCACCCTTTGTGGAAGAGGCTTTCCTGGTTCCGCTTTATATTTTTTGGTCCTTTCTCAATGATTAATTCTCCATATACCTGGGGTCTGTCTCTGGACATTCAAATCTCTTCCATTAGTCTGAGATTCTAACCAGATTCCAGTACCACACTGTTTGATGACTACAACTTTATGGTATAGTTTGAATTTTCGGAGAGAGAAGCGTCTCATCTTCATTTCCCCCTGGATTGCTTTGGCTATTTGGGGCAGTTTGTTGTTCCATATAAAATTTTTTTTTTTTTTTTGCTTTTTGGGTCACACCTGGTGATGCACAGGGGTTACTCCTGACTCTGCACTCAGAAAGTTACTCCTGGCAGTGCTCAGGGGACCATATGGGATGTTGGGAATCGAACCCGGGCCGGCCTCGTGCAAGGCAAACGCTCTTCCCGCTATGCTGTCTCTCCAACCCCTTCATATAAATTTTAAGAGTGTTTGATCTATGTCTTTAAAATCTGTATTGGCTTTTTTTTTTTAAATAAGGATGGCTTTGAATCTGTAGAGTGCTTTGAATAAGACTGTCATTTTGGATACTAATCCTTCTACTCTGTGAAAAGGTGATGTGTTTCCATTTCCTATGGCCTCTTTTATTTCTTTTAGTAGTGTTCTATAGTCTTCTTGTATAAATCTTTTACGTCCTTTGTGAAGCTGATTGCCAGTTTTTGTCTTTCTGAGCACTAAAGTGAATGGCATTGATTTAAATTTCTTTCTTTCTCCTATTGCATTGCTTGCCTATAGGAAAGCCATGGATTTCTGTTGATTTTACTATACAAATCGGTTGCTCCCAGGATTTTTTTTGTGGTGTCTTTGGGATTTCATTATTACCATGTTGTCTACATATAGAGAGAGTTTCGCCTTCTCTTTTATGATCTGGATGCCCTTAATATCTCTTTCTTGACCTATTGCTATGGCAGGGACAGACTTCTGGTACTGTACCGGGCAGCTGTGGTGCTGGGGGCAGCTGTTCCATGCCTAATCACAGAGGAGAGGGTTTTAGTGTTTGGCTGTTGAGTATGACGTTTACTGTGGCTTGTGATAACTGGCTTTGACGATGCTGAAGAAACTTTGTCATGAGTGAGTGTTGGATTTTTGTAAAATACTTTCCCTGCATGATCTATTGATGATAATAATCTGATTTTCACTTTTCCTTGTATAGCTATGGTGCATTACATGGACTTGCATAATTAAAGCATTCTTGCATCCTTGGGATGAATCCCACTCGGTCCTGGTGGATGATCTTTTTGATGTATTATTGGATTTGATTTGCTAATATTTTGTTGAGGATCTTTGCGTCTGTGTTCATCCGAGATAAAGGCCTGTAGTTTTCCCTTTTGTTTTGTCTCTGTCTGCTTTATTTGTTGTTGTTGTTCTTTAAATTCTTAAGCAGACAGAAGAGGTTGGAGTGATAGTACAATGGGAAGAATGTTTGCCTTGCACGCGGTCAACCTGGGTTCGATCCCCAGCACCCAGTATGGTTCCTGGAGCCAGGAGACAGCCCTGAGCACTGCAGGGTGTGCCCCCAAAGAACAACAACAGGGGCTGGGAGAGACAGCACAGCGGATAGGGCGTTTTCCTTCCATGCGGCTGACCCAAGTTCAATTCCCAGCATCCCATATGGTTCCCTGAGCACTGCCAGGAGTAACTCCTGAGTGCATGAACCAGGAGTAACCCCTGTGCATCGCCGGGTGTGGCCCAAAAAGCGGGGGGAAATTGGTAGTTTACAATATTTGATTACATTTACTACTTTAACATCAATCTTACCACCATTATACCTTCCCACCACCGTATTTGGGATGTTTCCATCTCGAACCCAACCCCTGCCCCAAATGTATCTTTAAGTTTTTTAAACAATACACCACTATTTTTTTCTGTCCCCATAGAGTCTCACTTGGGGTGAATCTTCGTGAAGATCCTTTATATGTAATTTCCTTCTTTGACCTTACTGCTTTCAGCATTTTATTTCTTGCCTTTTGTCATTCCCATTATGATGTGCCTAGAAGTATTTTTATTCAGGTGTCTTTTATTCAGGCCTCTTGAATCTGGACGTGCACTCTGGGAAGGGCGCAGAGTCGGGAAGAGAGTCCCGGGAATTTCTTAGCTCTATTTCTGTGATTAATGACTCTCGTGCTTCACTTTCCTCTGCCTCAGGGGCTCTGGGGGATATTACATTGCTCCCGTGAAGCTCTTTCCGCATTTCCCTCGTGTGCTCTTCAGTTATTTGGGGACCTTCTTTCCACTTCTGTTAATTCTCAGAGGTTTCCTGTAACTCAGTTCACTGAGTTTATTCTCAATTGTTGTCACTCTGTTGTCCAGACTTTCCACCGAGTTATTCGACCCACCAGACTCTTTGCTTCTGTCACTTCTGATTGCAATTTCCTTGTTTTCTTTTTCTTTCTTTCTTCTTTTTTTTTTCTTTCTGGATCACACCCTGGGATGCTCAGGGATTACTCCTGGCTCTACATTCAGGAATCACCCCTGGCGGTGCTCAGGGGACCATACGGGATGCTGGGAATTGAACCTGGGTCGGCTGCGTGCAAGGCAAATGCCCTACCTGCTGTGCTATCTCTCCAGCCCTCCTTGTTTTCTTATTTCTGGTCTTACAGTTTCTTGTGGTATATTGATGACCTGTACTATTGTTTATTTGAGCTTATTCAAACACCCTCAGGATGTTGTCTCTGAAATCTTTATCTTCGAGTATGAGGTACCTTCTGGACCACACTCTTTACTCAGTGAACGTGGCAGGGGGTACATTGTTTCTGGACTTGTGTTTGCTTGGGGGCCACAGTTGGGAGTGCTCAGGGCTTCCTCCTAGCTCTGTGCTCAGGAATTACTCCTGGCAGACTTGGGGACCATATGGGATGCTGAGGGTTGAACCCACGGCAGTGGCGTGCAAGGCATACACCCTTCATGCTGGGCTTGGGCTCTGGGTGAGTCTTTCTGATTTTCAGTTGGCCCTTCTACTAGGGATATTGCTGAGGGAGTCAGCTGAGTGTTGCCTCTTGTCCTTCTCTGCCGGAGCTGTGCTAGCAAACTTGTTACCAGCTATTACCAGCTGATCAGTTCGAGTTTTGTGAAGTTCTGGGAAAACTTTCAGTGTCCTCAGCCCTTCCTCCCCGCAGCTGCAGTTTAGAATTCTATTAATTTTACAAGGGCTCATAGCCTTGCACTTGTTTTTTTAGCTGCATTTGATTGGAACCAGGATCGTGCCAACACAGGCTGTTTGTGACTCGTGAAGCCCCACCCCAGACAGGGTGATTTGCCACCAGATTCCAGCGTGTGCTTCCTCCCTGCGAGTCTGTCAGCAGCCCACACTGACCAGGACGGGTCCCTGGGCCCGGGTCCTGCTGAGGAATGATGCCTGAGATCTCTCCGGGTAGCGGAGGTGTATGTTTGGGTTGTTGATCGGAGCTTTCTCTTCTCCCCTAATACTGGACTGACTTGCTGTGGATTTCCCCCTTCGTACATTTGCCGTGACCCATCGATTCGGATGGTGTATTTCTTGATTCCCTTTAATTCCAGGAAACTTTTCTGTGTTTCTCTTGACCTCATCTCTGATTCATTTGTTATTTAGAAGCCTGTTGTTGAACTCCTGGCATTGGGGTTTTTCCACTTTTTAAAAAAATTTTTTTAATTTTGATTTTTAATTTTTTTAAATTTTTGGCAAATTCCTTTAATGAGTTTTTAAAAATTTATTTACTGAATCACCATGAGAAAAGTTACAAAGCTTTTATGTTTGAGTCTTTGGTCATGCAGTGATCAAACACCCATTCCTTCACCAGTGCACATTCTCCACCACCAAAAGCCCCAGCATACCCCCCATCCCACCCCACCCCTGCGTGGATGGCAGAAAATTTCCACATTACCCTCCCTCTGCTTTGATTACATTCAATATTTTGACACCAGTCCCACAATTATTATTTGGAATTTCCCCCCAATACTCAGACCTGCTGAGTATTGGGGGGAAAGGCAACGTTGTACAGTTTGTTTTCTATTGCTGGTTATGAGTAGCGTATGATGTTGTGTGGCCACGAGAGTGGCCGCATGGTTTTGGAATTCAAAAAATTTAATAACTAGGGTCTGGAGAGATTTCTACCAAGAGCTGCTCGGTTCTGAGATTCGTTTATGTGTCTCTGGGATCATGACCGTTAAGAAGCTTAATAAGTCGGCGGGGGACTTTCTTGGGCGTCATCCCAGAGTCCCATTGGGGAGGGCGAGGGGAGGGACCGACTCCTCCCCTATCCTGGCATGTGCCGTCACTGCCGGTCCATACCTTGGTTTTCCATTGAGTTCTGGAAGATGTCGGCGTCGCGCTCGCGGTGAGACTCGGCCCGTGCCAGGCAAGGCGGAAACCCAGACGCAACACCGTCCTCATCGGCGGGAGTGGCAGGGCCTTGCCAGCCCCTGAAGGTGCCCCTCTGTGCAGAGAGGGAGCAGGGCTGAGGGCATCTTCATCACAGGCCGCCCCCAGCGCCCACCCCGAGCGTTCCCCCAGGAGGGATCCCTGAGCACAGAGCCAAGAGTAAGCCCCGAGCACGGCAGGTGGGGCCCCCAAACAAATTCAAGAACATTATTCTTCAAAAGTAGGATTTTTTAACTACCCTTTAAGCAAGATGTGTGCACTTTAAGCTTTTAATAATCCTCGAATCGCTTTAACTTTTTCGTTTCCGTTCAGGGGCCACACCCAGGGGTGCTTGGGGCTCACTCTGCTCCC
Organism: Sorex fumeus; assembly: GCF_029834395.1. Lineage (NCBI taxonomy): Eukaryota > Metazoa > Chordata > Mammalia > Eulipotyphla > Soricidae > Sorex > Sorex fumeus. The sequence goes on along the minus strand of NW_026606090.1, from coordinate 33,712,927 downwards.
AGGTAATCTCAGGGGACACGCTGGGTGCTGGGGATGAAGCGTGGGTCAGCAGCACGGAAGGCGAGTGCCCGTCCTGCTGTGCTCTCTCTCCCGCCCTCAGAAAGTCGAATCATGTTTCGACTTTGTTTAGTTTCCACTGGGGAGCAAGGACAAACCCTCCCTGAGGGCCTCCTGGATTCACGGAAGAGAAAAATTTAGGTCGTGATTCCCCACAGTCTTTTGTAAAATCATCTTAACCGTTTTTAGGTGCACAGGTGTTTGCATTAAGAACATTCACACTGTAGTTCAGATGATCTCCAGAACCGTTTCATCTTGCGGAGTCAAAGGTCCTTCCTCAATGGGGGCATTGGGAATCTCCCATCCCCCGTCATGGCCCTCCCTTCTGCTGCGTCTCGGAACCTGACTGTTCTCAATACCCCTGACAAGTGCTTTCATTTATCTTTTGCGATAGTTTTTATTTATTTATTTTTACTGTAACATAACATCCTCATGGTTCGTTTGTGTTGTAGCATACAACAGGATCTTCTCCTGATTTTTTTTTTGGGGGGGGTCACACCCAGTAATGCTCAGGGCTTACTCCTGGCTCTGCACTCAGGAATTACTCCTGGCGGTGCTCGGGGGACCCTCTGGGATGCTGGGATGTTGGGAATCGAACCCACGTCGGCTGTGCAAGGCAAACGCCCTACCCGCTGTGTGCTGTCGCTCCAGCCCGGATTTTCTCCTTTCTGAGGCTGAAGAGATAACATTCTCCTGGCCCCTCTGCTGGGGATTTTGTGTATGTGTGGACCCACCAAGGGGACCGAGTGCCCACCCCCTTGGCCAGGGTGAGCGTGCGCCTCTCACACTTTTGTCTGGGTCCCTCACCGTTTCGAGACGCCGCATCAACGCCGCCGCCCTCCCGCGCTTACCTGCCGTGGGCGTGTGGTTCTTCCACAGGTGCTGAGCATCGAGAAGATGGAGGACACAAGCCTGCTGCCCCAGCCCATCATCGTCAGCGTCCGGAGCAAGATGGCCTTCCAGTTCATTGAGCTCACGGACAGGGACCGCCTGGTGGAGGGGCTGCTGGCGCGACTGGAGCGGGTGCACGGCCGCCACCCGGAGCCCGCCGAGGCCTCCCGGCAGGGGGTGAGGCAGGGCGGGGCGGGGCGGGGCGGGCTTTCTGGGAGGACGGTGGCCGGCCCGTGGACGTGGCCACCCGGACATGGAGCGTGTTCCGGCCGCTGGGTCTGCGTGTCAGCTCAGCAGAGGTGGCCTGTAGCAAGGCCTCAAGGTGGAGGCCTGAGGGGACCCTGACCAGTCGGCAGGGCACTGGCCTCGAATGTGGCCACCCTGGCTCCATCCCCTGCACCCTGTATGGTCCCCCAAACACCGCCAGGAGGAACCCCTGAACCCTGCCAGTGTGGCCGCCAACACACCAATACCAAGCCAGAGAATGGTGAGGTGACACCAGTGGGGGTGTTTGGTAGCGTGGACCCACAGTTGGAGGCTGACCCAGTGGTCAGTAGTGCTGCCCCCTGAACCCTGCCCTGCCCAAGGCTGCAGCTGGGCCTGGGGGTCCAGGGTGCTTCGTTGTCTAAGGGCCCACAGCTGCTCGCTGGACCCAGCGTCCCACGGGCCTTTTCCCTGGTCTGCTGCTCTGGCCGGAGGCGGGATGGGCACATTCTTCCCGCCTTCCTGGGGCTGCTCACCGCCAGGCCCATCCTCCTGTCCTGCTCCTGCTCCCGCCCCGGGGCCCAGACGAGACTGTCCTCCCTCCTGTCACCTTGCAGACTGCGCCTGCATCTCACCCGACCAGCACGAGTGGCGAGCACAGGTTTGGGGGTCCAGAGACGGCACCATCGCAGAGCCCCGAGGCAGGCGAGAAGGCGTCTCGGCCCTGGCTGCACCCCGAGGCCCTGATCACCGTCTTCCAGCAGCTGGGCCGCCAGAGCCCAGAGTCCAGAACGGTGGGTGCCCGCAGGGGCCCAGGGCAGGGCGGCCGAGTGGGTCCCCGCAGCCCCGAGTGGGGGGTCCTCTGGGGGATTGAGCTCAGAACGTGGGTGCGCGACCGGTGTTCGGTGGCCAGGGGCCAGGGGCATGCCACGGCGAGCAGAGGAGGGAGCGGGGCCGCCAGTCCGGCTGGCATCAGTCACCCTTCATTCCATCCCCCGCGCCCCATACCAGTCCCACAGCGTTGGGTAAGAGGAATCCGCAGGGTTGGGGACAGTTTCGCAGAGGGGAGGCTGTGTGGTTGACAGCCGTCAGGCCTGCCCCGAGGGGGAGCTGCTTCCCCGACAGATTCTCGTCCTGCCGGAGATCCACTCAGGGCACAGCTCCATCTCAGGCTGTTTCTCCTTTCCTCAGTGAAACCCAGTGAAACAGTCATCTTAACTTCTTAATAATATTTGTCGTCATTTTGTATGGACACAGTGAGAGATCCGTTAAGCTTGTAGGGTGGTTCCCCGGGGGACATCTCGCTATCGATCCCAGACTACAGTGCTCAGGCCAGATTAGTCCTTCCTAACCCCAGCAGGGTCCTTGTCCAGTCTCTTCTCTTTGGGTATGAGAGTTTGTTCCGCGACCATGCTCTTAACTTATCGTAAGTTTAATGATGCTTGGCCTGTCCCATCTCAATGCCAGGGTAGCTCGTAGCTGGCAGCTTGCCCGGGGTCTGCCCAGTCCCTTGTTGGGATCCTGCTTTGGGGTGCTAGGAAGGAAGGGCAACTGAGGCTTAAGTTGAGAGAACAGATGCCCAGGGGTGAATATCATTCGGAGTCAGTCAACTCCCAAATTGCAGAAGCAGAGCATTAAAGTGTCCGTCCAAGGAGGACATCGCTCTGAAGTGACCAGGCAAAGGACTTAAGGAGAAGACAGAAGCAGTATTTCACTGACGTGTACAGAATCCAGAGTCCGCAGAAGATCTGACTTTCCAAGTCACAGGGTCAGATTCGGGGATGTCGGTGGTTAACAGACAGGGGAAGAGAGCACAGAAGAGAGGTCACAGATAAACACGGGGTGGGGGGCAGTGCCTCAGGAGCACTGGGATGGGCATAACCCAATAAACCTGAGCTCTAGGGGGGGGGTGGACGAGGACAAACCAGTGTTGCCCAGCAGTGGGCAGGGCTCGGGACACCGAGGCCCTGTGCTGCCCGGGTCCCCTTAAGGCGGCGTGTGCCTTTCTGGTGTGCCGGGAGTGGGGTGGGGGGGGTGGGGGGGTCGTACCCTCTGCCCCAGGGGGGCGTCTGAGGGCGTGTGGCTTGGGACGGCGCCCAGAGGCATGAGGTGTCGTGTGGACACACCTTCCCACACGCTAGCACCCAGAGGCTCACCTGACCAGTCTCTAAGCAGTGTGTGTGTGGGGGGGGGCACGCTCTCCCGTACCTGCCAGGCAGCCACAGTGCCACCCTCGGGGGTCCTTTGCAGAGTCAGTGCCCTGCCCCAGGGACCCCCCCTCCCACACACACCCCTCTGTTTCTCCCCAGTGCTGTCGGTCACTGTCCAGCAGCAGCTAACCCAGGGTCAGGGCGCAGGGTGGGGCAGGTGCCGGGACATGACCAGCCCTAGCCACCGCAGGGCACCAGGCACCCAGGGGTAGCCTTGGCTGCAGCACTGACCCATCGGCTCCGTAGCCTGGGCCGAGCAGTGAGCAGGCTGGCCGCAAAACGCATGAGAATCCGTGAGCTCGGGGCCCTGGAGAGATGGTGCCTGGGCAGGGGGCTCGCCCTGCTCACAGCTGGCCCAGGGTTGACCCTAGATACCCGCGGGGCCCCCTGGGCCTGCCAAGGGTGATTGCTGAGCACAGAGCTAGGAGCAAGCCCTGAGCACTGCCAGGCGTGGCTCCCCAGTGGAAACTAAACAAAGTCGAAACATGATTCGACTTTCTGAGGGCGGGAGAGAGAGCACAGCAGGACGGGCACTTGCCTTCCGTGCTGCTGACCCACGCTTCATCCCCAGCACCCAGCGTGTCCCCTGAGATTACCTGGGAGCAGAGTGAGCCCCGAGCACCCCTGGGTGTGGCCCCTGAACGGAAACAAAAAAGTTAAAGCGGTTCGAGGATTATTAAAAGCTTAAAGTGCACACGTCTTGCTTAAAGGGTACTTTAAAAATCCTACTTTTGAAGAATAATGTTCTTGAATTTGTTTGGGGGCCCCACCCGCGGTGCTCGGGGCTTACTCTCGGCTCTGTGCTCAGGGATCCCTCCTGGGGAGACGCTCGGGGTGGGCGCTGGGGGCGGCCTGTGAGGAAGATGCCCTCAGCCCTGCTCCCTCTCTGCACAGAGGGGCACCTTCAGGGGCTGGCAAGGCCCTGCCACTCCCGCCGATGCGGACGGTGTTGCGTCTGGGTTTCCGCCTTGCCTGGCACGGGCCGAGTCTCACCGCGAGCGCGACGCCCCCCGCCCCCCGCCCGGCCTGCCCCCCGCCTCCCTGGGGGCCGCCTCGGGTGACTGGCAGGACGAGCCCTTCCGAGACCCCCGTGAGCGGCGTGGCTGCGTGCCTGACGGCCGTGGGCTGACGCTCTTCCTGCACAGTCCCGTGAGCAGGTCAAGACGAGCTTGTGGCACGACCACTTCGCGGAGTTCGGCAGGACCGTCTGCATGTTCCGCACTGACAAGATCCGCAAGCTCGTGGCCATGGGGGTCCCGGAGGCCCTGCGTGGCAGACTCTGGCTGCTCTTCTCAGGCAAGTGCCGGGCGGCGGGCCCCCCGCTCCAAGCCACAGCCGAGTGCTGTCCCAGGTGCTCCCGGGCCTGGCCGTGGGCCGCTCTTCTTCCAACGGCCCGTCGGGTAGCAGGGAAGCCCAGGGTGCTGGCACAGTGCCTGCTTCCCCGTGTGGTGCCCTGGACACCCCCCGGGGTCCCGAGTGCAGAGGCAGGAGTGAGCCCCGGGCACTGCTGGGGTCCCTGCCACCCCCACGGATGCACCAACCATGTACAGCTCCATTTTCCCAGATGAACAGACCCACACGCGGGCCTCATCCCGAATGCCTGAGATTCAGCCATCTGGTCATTCCAGCTATTCCTGCCCTATAAAAGCCACTTCCTGACTTGCTTTAGTAGGGGTGGGGTCACGGGGAAAGGTCCGGCAGGTGGCCGCGGGCCCCGGGGCAGGGGAGGGGGTGGTCCCTGCTGAGGGAGGGGGCGGGGGAGGCCCCTGGTTCCAAACCCCACGCGGTGGCCCCCAGGTGCCGTCACCGACCTGGCCTCGCACCCGGGCTACTACGGGGCGCTGGTGGAGGCGTCCCTGGGCCGGAGCAGCCCCGTGACGGAGGAGATTGAGCGCGACCTGCACCGCTCGCTGCCCGAGCACCCAGCCTTCCAGAGCGACACGGGCATTGCGGCCCTGCGGCGCGTGCTGACGGCCTACGCCCACCGGAACCCCCGCATCGGGTACTGCCAGGTGCGCCTTCCGCGCCCCCCTGAGTGTCCCCGTGCTCCCCTCCAGGCCCATCAGAGGTGGAGGTGGCCGCCCTAACCCCCCGACCACGTGGGCCAACGCCCCCCCACGGGACGCGCAGGCGTGATGCCGAGTGCCCGGCAGGAGGACGCTGGCCTGTGGGGCCCAGTGCAGACTGGAAACGTGAGGTCTGAAGGGGACAAAGGGGCCACTTCAGAGCCAGGGGCAACAGGGCACCGAGCCCCTGGGTGAGGGGTGGGTTTGCACAATATCCCTACCAGTGGATCTGGGGGTGGGAGGTTGGATGAGCTCAGGGCAGCGCCAGGAGGCTCCTGGTCCCACCCGGAATGGCCCCAGCACAGAAGCCCTCAATAGGACGGCCCCAAGTGCGAGCGTCCCGGCTGTCTTTCGTGGGTGAGGGCGTTGGGGGTGAGTGGGATCGTGCGGGAACACGGAGGCCAGGCCGGGGCCCCTGGGCGGAGGCCAGACGGTGACGCCCCAGCCCCGACAGGCTCTCGTGTGGACAGGGCCTGGGCGCATCCCCCCACCTGGCTTGTCTCTCAGTCCCGTGCCCTCCCGAGGAAGGGCCACGTGTCTGGTCAGTAACGGCCCCTCCTCTGTGGCCCGCGCAGTCCATGAACATCCTGACCTCCGTGCTGCTGCTCTACGCCCGGGAGGAGGAGGCCTTCTGGCTGCTGGTGGCCGTGTGCGAGCGGATGCTGCCCGACTACTTCAACCAGCGCGTCATCGGTGAGTCTGCCCCGCCGCGGCGGTGCCTGCAGCTGGTGCCTGCAGCCGCCCTGCCCCAGCTGCCCTGCCCACAGCTGTCCCCGCAGCTGCCCCGTCTCACAGCTGGTCCCTTCCCATCCTGTTTGCCTCTTGAATGTGCATGATGAACCCGGGCATTTCTTGGCACAGCTTGGCAAACACCTACTGATCGTAGGTCACACGAAACCTGGTTCTGAGCTGAAGAGACAGCGGAGCGGGTGGCACTGGCCTGGTGCGCGGCCGGTCTCTGTGCGCCGGGGTGGCCCCAACACTACCAGGAGCACTGCAGGGCGAGTCTCAACACAATCAGAAACGTGTCTCTAAGCCTGACACAGAGTCCAATGTCCCTACTAGACTGTGGCTGGGGACCCGAGGGCGGGAAGGAAGTGCTTGTGTCCTGGGACTAGGATGAAAGGCTGAAAGGCAGGAGGCGGTGGCTGGTGAAGGCCATGCGGGGAGCCAGGGCTCCTCGCACAGATGCCGTCTGCCCTCTGCAGGGCCCTGCCTGAGGGGGCCAGGAAGCCCGGTGGGCTGCACCCTGGCTGCTGACCTCCGCACTGTCGATGTGAGGTGTTCTCTCCCTCCCTCCCTCTCTCTCCCTCTCTCCTCCCTTCTCTCTGTCTCTCTCCCTCTCTGTCTAGCTCCATCTGCCTCTCTCTTCTTCTCCCTCTCTCCCTTCCTTCCTCTCTCTCTCCCCCTCTCTTTCCCTCCTCTCTCTCCCTATCTCTCCCTCTCTCTCCCTCTCTCTCTCTCTTCCCCCTCTCTCCCCCTCCTTCCCTCTCTTCTCTCTCTCTCTCCCTCTCTCTCTCCCTCTCTCAGTAGAAAGCTATGCACAGATTGTGACTCCAGCTGAGAGATGGGGTGCGAGGCAGGGTGGTGTGAGTGGGACCACTGAGACGGGGCCCAGGCAGGACACCAGGCGGTGGGCAGCGGGTCTCTGCTGTTCTCATGGCCATCATCTTCACTAGACGATGTGGCCAGTGGATGTGTGCTAGGGGGGCTTTCCCCGTTGGGTGGGCTCCACGTGACTCGTGACTCGGGGTATGTCAGGGACACTCACCGTCCCACTCCCTGAGGGCGTTTCTGCTCAGCGTGTCTCCGCATGGCTCCAGGGGCCCTCACCGCCCTGTCCTTGGCCTGCCCCGACCGGCCAGGGGGCGTCCAGCAGAGTTTCCCATGCTGGTGGGACTCCAGTTCCTCTTCCTGCACCCACTCAGCACGCCCCCGACCCTCTCACTCGGCCCTGGTGGATGCCTGGGTGGTCTCAGGGCTCTGGGTTTTCGGGACTAGTGCCAGGCCCTCTGAGTCAGTTGGGGCGCGGGTAGGGGCCGAGCAGGAGGGCTTGCAGGATCTGAGCGTAGGGCTGCGTCTGACCCAGGGAGGAGCGTCAGCCCTGCACCGCGCGTGTGCCAGCAGCCCCAGGGCCTTGGCAGCGTCAGCAGCTCCGGCTCGGCGCCTCCCGGTGACCCCCCTGCCCTCTGCCCATCACTGACACTGGTGCTGCCCTGTAATCAGTGACCAGGTGTTCCTCGGCTCTCCGGACGTGCCCGAGAGCTTTGGTCTATCTTAAAAGAATCCGTTGTTGGGGTTCGTTGTTTCAAGCATAAGACGTTTGGTCAGTTGCGTGCATCCCACGTATTTTCTGAGCTTGAAGTTTGCATTTTTTTCATGTGAAATGCCGTGAAGCACATTGGCCTTGAATTGGGAAGGGATCGAATGGAGGGTTTTCCCCTACGGCCGGACCCTTGTGCGTGGTCGGAACGTCCCTTTCCCTGCGTTTGCTCTGGGACGTTTCGCAGCCTTCGCGTGTGTGTTTAGGCCTGTGGCATGCTTTGGGGATGCCCCCCTCACCTCCGTCAGAGAGGCAGAAGCCCGGAACGCGGCGTGGCCCAGGTCGGCCTCGGAGACAGCGGGCTCAGACTCGAACCTGCCTTCCAGGGGCCCAGGTGGACCAGTCCGTGTTTGAGGAGCTCATCAGGACGCACCTGCCCGCGCTGGCCGAGCACCTGAGTGACCTCTCGACCCTGGCGTCCGTCTCGCTCTCCTGGTTCCTGACGCTCTTCCTCAGCATCATGCCCCTGGAGAGTGCGGTCAGCGTGATGGACTGCTTCTTCTACGACGGCATCAAGGCTGTCTTCCAGCTGGGGCTGGCCGTGCTGGAGGCCACCGCCGAGGAGCTGTGCCGTAGCCGGGACGACGGCCAGGCCCTGCTGGTGCTGGGCAGGTGGGTGGAGTGGCCTGGGGGAGGGTGCGGGGTTGGGGCTGGGTGGGCAGGCACGAGGCTGCGAGGGAGTCCCAGCACCCGGCGGCCCCTGGCCCCTCTCGGGGTTACCCAGCGGCCGGACTGAGGCCTTAGCAGGGCCCAGACTGACCATCCCTCCGGTCGGTCACATTTGCTGGTGTCATCCGTGACCCCCAGGCGCCCGGAGGGGGTCGTGAGTGGGGTGAGGGGGTCTCAGATCTTCGGAGGCTCCCTCTCTGGCCTTCTGCACACCCTGACCCGGGCCAGTGCCGTGGCCTCCCCCTTGCCCTGTGGACAGCAGGGGACGCGGGAGCTGAATGGGGCGAGGCGCTGGCCCCGCGGGACCTGGCTCTGTGCGCAGGTTCCTGGATCGAGTCCGGAACGAGGACAGCCCAGGGCCGGCCTTAGGCAGCCGCCGCGCTGCCTTCTCGGATGCGGACCCGGACGGGCCCCCGGCGCCGGACATCGCGGAGCTGATCCAGGACGCCTACGAGGTATGCGACGCCCCACCCCCGAGCCCAGGTGCCCGGCCTGCGTGACCCCCGTCTCCCCGCAGAGGTTCGGGGACCCGTCGGTGGAGCGACTGGAGCACCTGCGCTGCAGGCACAGGGTCAGGGTCCTGCAGGGCCACGAAGAGACCACCAAGCAGAACGTGGTGAGCACCCGGGGACGTGCCCCTCCACCCCGCCCGACCGTGGAGGAAGCGGCCCTGGCCCTGCCCCCGGCCCGGGACTGACCTCTGCCTTCTGCCTCCTGCAGCTCCGCGTCGTGGCCCCCGAGGTGTCCATCCCGCCCGAAGACCTCGAGGAGCTGTACGACTTATTCAAGGTGTGGACACGCAGGGCTGCCCAGGGCGGGAACGAGAACCCACCCTGGGGCCAGGGCAGGCCCGGGGCGGGGGAGGGGGGTGCGGGGGGGGGCAGGGCAGGGCCCTGGCCGGCAGACCGAGGGGCGGAGATGGAGAAACTGGAGGAGCGGGAGGGTTTATTCGGGGACCACGGGCAACCCCTGCCTCTGCCAGGCTGGGCAGAGCCGCACCCCGGGGAGACCAAGCAGCGCTTCAGGCCGCCTTGGCGGGAGGGGATGGAGGCCAGAGGGCCCTGGGGTGACTGGGCTGGGCCATGCGCCCTGTCCCGTTCCATTTCGGAGTGGCTGGGGGGGGGGGGGGCGTTTGACAGCTGGCGCCAGCGTGACGCTTACGTGGGGAAGGGCGGGCAGCAAGGCGCCAGGGCACCGGGGGGAGATGCTGTCTGAGATGAAGCGGCAGTGGCCCCTGGGCGCGGGGGTGGGGGGAGCCCAGAGCACAGCTGGGGTGGCCCCAGAGCACCCCGTTTTGAGAACTGTGCCGTAACGTTGGTTTAGAGAGGGAATTCCATATCCTGTTTATTTTGTCACAATGAAAAAGAAACTTTAACTTAAAAAGGATACATGTGTCAGAGTTGCCTCGGCTTCTGCAGCCTGAGAGGGCACGACCCTGACTCGCCCGTCCTCGTGGCGTTGCTCAGAGAGCAGTGCTCGGGGCGGGAGCAGAGGGCCGGGCCCTCGGCCCCTCTCACGATCTCGCCCGTCCCCAGCGGGAGCACATGCTGAGCTGCTACTGGGAGCGGCCCGCGCCCCTGGCCCGCCACGACCCCGGCCGGCCCTACGCCGAGCAGTACCGCGTCGACGCCCACCAGTTCTCTCATCTCTTCCGGCTGGTTGCACCCTGGGCCTGCGGGGCCCACACCGAGGTCCTCGCCAAACGGACCTTCCGGCTGCTGGACGCCAGCACAGACAGGCTCATCGGCTTCAAGGCCTTCGTCAGCTGCCTGGGTAGGGCCCCCGGCTGGGGACACGAGCTCGGGCCTCGGAACTGTATCTGCCACCATCTGACTACGGTTTCACGTGTCACTGTGGTGTCCAGAGCTTCAGTGCAGACCTCCTCTCTGACCCCGAGCCCAGAGCCAGCCCTGAGCCCCTGCCTGGGTCACCTTCCTGACAGGCCCCTCGAGAGAGGAAGCCCGGCCCATGGCACAGGTGCCCATCTTCCAGAAAGCAGGGGCCGTGTGGCTCACGGGGCCTTCCTGCCCCTTCCCCCCAGCGTGGCTCTGCAGGTGGGCAGGAGCCGGGAGGCTTTGGGCCCACACGCGCCCTCCCGGTCTCTTTCCGGAGGAGTCGCTGGCCCAGCAGATGTGCCAACTCCTTGCCTCCTCTCAGAGTGTCTCTTCTCTTTTGCAGATATCATGTATCACGGAGAAATGAATGAGAAAATCAGACTGTTATATCGACTCCACATCCCTCCAGGTAGGAGACGTCCAGTCGGACAGTCAGGCCTCGGTGTGGGTCGGCTGCGTGTGGGGCTCTGGTTTCTCTCTCCCCAAATGCTTTTCTTAGCCTGAGATTCTGGGTGTCCCGGTACTGACAGGGGTGGCTCCCTGCACCCCGCCCCGCCCCGCCCACCACCCCGCGCGCCTCCCGCGTCCTGCCCTTCTCCCAGCTCACGGCGTGGTTCCTTCTCCCCACGGAGCTCGAGACCGTGTGAGTGACATTCGCCGGGAAGGAAGGGGCAGACACTCAGTGACTGCGGCCGGGCGGCCTGACAGCCGACCTGGAGGACCCGGGGCTTTGTCTCACTCTGAGACTTCTGGAGCCTCCTGCAGGGACGCCTGTGCCGGCACCCAGGGCGCTGGGTTGGCTCTCTGCCCTCCACAGTTCTGTTTCACTCGGCGTGAGAGGGCGCCTGGCCCCTCTCTGGCCGCCTCTCGCTCTGTCGGCCTGTCTAGACGGAGCAGGGAGCCGGGTGCCCGCGTAGGCTTGCCTTGGATGTGGGCTGGGGGTCCTGGGGCTGGGTCGGCAGAAGGGCATGAAGGCCCAGAGGCTGTTACAGCAGTTGAGAGCACCGGGGCCAGAGCGCCAGCTGGCCTGAGACGCTGCCTCCTGGGAGCCCATCCGGCCCAGCCCCAAGGACAGCCGATGTCTCCAGAGAAAACGCCAGGGGTCCCCTGGAGCACAGAGTGACTCGCAGAGAGAGGAAAGGCAGACAGGAGAGCTGCCCGCACAGGGGAGATCCCCCGGGCAGCTGCCTGTGACCCTGCCTGGGCCACGCCCCCCTGTAGACCTCGGCTCGGCCTTCTGGGCTGTTCCTCTGACTGTCTCCAAGTGAGCTCTTTGGGGACGACACTCAAGCCCCAAGACGAGGTAGAGGGGCTTCTCCCTGGATACGGCCTCACGTTCATGACGAGATTTCAGTGTCACCGCTTGACATACCTGACGCAGGGTGGTCTGCCCCACCCTCCCCCCTGCCCCTGCCCAGCCGTGTCCCCTGGCAGGGCTCGGTGGGCCGCTGTCATGCCGGGATTCAGACCACAGGAGCTGTGTGTGTGCCTCGCCCATGCGTCCTCGCTCTGGCCCAGACAGTTGGTTCTTGATTCTGGATCTAACTTCCTGAGTTCTCCAGATCCCAGACTTGATTCCGAAGGACATTTGGGTCGCCTGGTTGGTTCAAGACATCGCATGCGGCTGAAGAAGCCTCAGAGGAGGGGAGTGCGGCCTCTGCATGGTCCACTCTCTCCAGCTGAGCCATGAGCACTGAGCAGGGAGTCACCCCAGCACTGCCCGGTGTAGCTCCCGAACACACACACACACACACACACACACACACACCATAAAAAGACACTTTCAGGCCTTTGTGACTTCCGAAAATCAATTTTTCTTTTCTTTTTTGGGGGGCTGAGGGCTGGGCCACATCCAGCAGTGCTCAGGGTCACCTTGGACGGTCTTACGAGACTCGATGTGCTGGGAACTCAAACTGGGGTTTGCTGCAAACACAGCAAATGTCTTAATGTCCTGTGCATCGCGTGGCCCCAGAAACCTATCTTTAAAACCTTTTAAATCTACTTATGATTATAATATTTATATTGTGACTCTGAATTGGTAAACAGGAGATTGAGTTTTGACATACTATTTTGCTTACTTAGATTCAACATTTGAATTTCTGATGCAGGCTTTAAAGTTCTTACGAGTCCCCCAGCAGGGTGGAGAGAGGGCTCCGAGTCCAGGCAGGTTCAGACCTGGTATCTGGCTCGAGCTGGTTTTGGTCCCTGGTACTGCAAGGCCCCCTGAGAGTTTGGGAGCAAGTTCTGCACACAGAACCTGGAGTCATTCCCAGGGTGTGGTCAAAACAAACAAAAGAAAACGCACAAAACTAAAATTTCCTTTAAGAAATGTTTTTTTGGTTGCTTCTTGGCGATGCCCAGTGGTACTAGGGGCTTACAGTATTCAGAGCTCCGTGTTCAGGGCTTACTCCAGCTCTGCACTCAGGAATTATTCCTGCTGGGCTCAGGGGGTCTCATCAGGTGACAGAAATTAAACCCAGCCTGGCCCCAGACAAGGCGGGCACCCTGTCTACTCTGCTGCCTCTCTGGCCCCCAAACTCTTTTCAACTAAACACCACTTTACTGAGGCTCTGAGGACCTACAACACCTGTAGATACTTTTATTTAAATAGATTTCATTTACATCCTATGTAAAGTATTTACTTTCTATCACAATGAACTACTTTTTTATGTGATCTGGGGCAAACATCCGAGTCAGGAGAGAAGCCTTAGGGATCCGGAATCATCCTCCGAATTAGAGAATGTGGCAGGCCCCACTGTTGGCCTTTGTGTTGTGGAGAGCAGATGTCCGAGCTGCCATGGGCCATCGTGGCCACACGCAGAGGCAGCCCGTCCCTGTCCTACCCGCCCGGCAACTCTGTGGTTACTGCGGCGTGTGGAGCATGTGAAACCCAAACGCACCCTGAGCAGGGAGTGGGGCGACATTCCAGAAGATTCTCACATCGGGGTCCTTGAGGACGGATGAAGAGGAGGGGATTGGTCATTTCCCCTGTCGATGGCTCTGACTGGACTCTGGAAGGCAACTTCCCAGGAACAGGAGCACGTTAGAAAGACGCGTGACTTCCGCCAGGAGCTGAGATGCCAGCCTGAAGCCAGAGGCCTAGCGGCAGAGACTGTGAGAACGATTTCTCGGGAACTGCATCTGGAGACCCTGTGAGCTTCCACACGAGAGTGCAGTGCTCTCGGGCAGCTGCTGAGACTCCGTGAATGGGCTGTTTTATTTGCAGACTAGAGCTGAAAGCCTCTTCCCCGCTGGGGCCGAGGACAGTGCAGGCTCTGAGCTGACCTGTGTGAAGCTCTGGCTCTGACAGCGGCACTGCAGACAAACCACACGGCATCGTCAGTGCCCGGAGTGAGAGAGCTCAAGCACCGCCTGGGCTCAGTCCAGGGAACCGCGTGGTCCCTTGAGCAATGCTGGAAGGAGCCCCCAGCTGGCCGCAGCCCAGGGGCACCTGTCTCTCCCACCCCGGACATCTGCTTCTGAGAACATTTGTGTGCCAAAACAGTGGCAGGAACCCGGAGCCGGAGCCGAAGGAGCTTTCCCTGACTGAGAGCTCCGGGGCTCGGGAGCAGGCCTGGGCAGGACCAGGCGAGCTGGGTCCAGGCCAGGCCGGGAAGGACGCCTGGGGAAGCGGGGAGTCACGGGAAGCCCACACTGCCAGAGAGGGGGGGGTCCCGATCCGAGGCTGTGCCAGCATCACCTCTGGGCTGACGTTGGAGCCGAGGCCAGATCGAGGGTCTCTCCGGGTGGGGGCCAGAGCGGAAAGCGGCGTCGAGCCGGGAGACCCGGGGAAGAGAGAGCCGGGCTGGAGAGAGGCTGGGGCTTGGCCCTCTGCTCCGCGTGCGGGAGGACTCGCCTTGCACCGTGGCCCCCGTGACCCCCTAAACACAGAGCGGGGATTTGCCCCTCCCCAGGATCCTATCGCTCCAGCCCACGCACACGCTCAGTTACTTAAAAATCACATTTCGTACTGGCAGGAGAGCACAGAGGTTCGGGCCTGGGCCTGTGCTGCCCCTATGGGGATGCTGCTCCCCCGGCATTTCACGTGGTTCCCTGGGCACAGCCTGGGCACAGCTGATTCCCACCCCCTCTCCAAAAACCCCAGTCACATGGACATTGAAGGGGGCTGGCGCGAGTCCCCAGGCTGGTGTTGGGGGCTGGGGGCCGGTCCCCAGGGAGGGGAAAGGGGGAATAAATCCAGGGACTCAGGGACCCCTTCTCCCCAGACCTGCCGGTGAGCAAGGGGCCCTTCCCAAGCCTCGGGTGCCACCTCGTGGCTGTCTGACGGAGCACAGGTGAATTTCTGCCTCTGGTGTATTCCTAACGTAGCATTTATTGCCCGCGTGCTGCTTTGTAACATTCGAGAACCCTCAGATGATAAATCCTTCAGAAGTTTGTTTCGGCAGCTGCCTCACTGAGCTCCAGTTTCCCATCCGTGGAGTTTTCCACCCAGTACGCACCCAGTAATTGAGCGTCTTCACATTCAGCGAGCTGGCGTCACCGTCTGTCTCGGAAGGTCTCACCCCCTTCTCCCTGGCCCCCAAAGCCCGCGATGCTTCCCTGTCCGATCCGCCCATCACCTGCATCCCGGCTGCCCGCAGTCCTGGGAGCCTGCTGCTCTGGGCGGGCTGTCTCCGGGTCGGCTGGGTCTCGCCGCTCTAGCTCGGTGCCTTCGGGATCCAGCCCGGCTCTAGGTGCTTCATTTCTCTCACGGCCAACTCCCGTCCCACCTGACAGGTGTGTGAGTTCAGCCAGTGGCGTCACCTGACGGTGTCCACCAGCCGGCATTTCTATTCCTTACATCTTAGAATTAAAGCTCCGTGAATAGTTCTAAGTTTTTAATAGCACAGCGGGTAGGGCGTTTGCCTCGCAGGTGGCTGAGCCAGGTTCGATTCCTCCGCCCCCCTCAGCCCGGCAAGCTACCGAGAGTCTCCCGCCTGCACGGCAGAGCCTGGCAAGCTCCCCTTGTCGTATTCGATATGCCAAAACCAGTAACAACAAGTCTCACGATGGAGATGTTACTGATGCCCGCTCGAGCAAATCGATGAACAGTGGGAGGACAGCGCTACATGTTTCTTTATCTTTAGTGTGCATCTATACCGGCACATGTATCTATACCAAGATACTAAGTGGCAGTTCTGTTTGATGTTTTGGGGAGCAGACAGTTTTCTTTTTATTTCTTTATAAAGTTGTACACAGTATTTAATTACATTTACTATCCGAACACCAATCCCACCACCGTTACACCTTCCCATCCCCAGATTTCAGATATTTCTGCCCTGCCCCTAATGCAGAATCGAAATAATTTATTTTGTATTGCTTGTTATGAATAATCCGCTAAAAATGATCCAAAAGAGGTTTTTTAGAGTAGGGCGTTTGCCTTGCACACAGCCAACCTGGCCGACCCGAGTTCGATTCCTCCGCCCCTCTCGGAGAGCCCGGCAAGCTACCGAGAGTATCTCGCCCGCACGGCAGAGCCTGGCAAGCTCCCCGTGACGTATTCGATATGCCAGACACAGTAACAACAAAGTCTCCAATGGAGACGTTACTGGGCCCGCTCGAGCAAATCGACGATCAACGGGAGGACCGTGACCGTGAAATGTGGTGTGCTGCTCTCGGTAGATCGGTGGTGTAGGGTATGAGGTGTCCAGGAACGGGTTCCCTTATGGGTGAGCCCGTCGGACTGTGTGGAGAGTGGCCGTGAGCCTGGCGAGGTTGAGTTCTGGTTCCGTTGGGGTGGGGGGAGAGGGGAGGGCCCACCCCACCCGCCCCCTCAGGCGGGCCTTGAAGGAAGCAGCCTGGAACCGACAGGTTTCCAAAGTGGCCCGGTCCCCCACATCTGACCAGTAGTATGCAAAATTCCCAGTATAATCACATAAAAATACCATGTTTCCTTCCCTTTGTGCGATCACAGGGTTTACATGCTTGCTGCCGTGTTTGGACACGCGCACGCATGCGCACACGCACACACACACACACACACACACACACTTCTGACGTGTGCTTGTGGGACGCACCTGCCTGTGCTTGTACACTTGCCAGGCGTGCGCAGCATCGGCGCAGTGCTCACAGCAAGCCTGCCTCCAGGGATCCTCTGCTGCTGCTGTTTGGGGGGGAGGGATATAGCACACCTGGCAGTGCTCGGGAGTTACTCCTGGCTCTGTGCTCAGGAATTACTCCTGGCAGTGCTCGGGAGTTACTCCTGGCTCCTGGCAGTCTTTGGGGGACTACATGAGATGCCAGGCATTGACCCGGGTTGGTTGCACGCAAGGCAGATGCCCTCCCCACTGTGCTCTCAGCCTGTGTGGAGTTCACAGAGACTCTTGGGGTGATCATTCCTGGGCTGTGATAGTCCCGTCCCTCAGCCGGGCTGCGGGCTTTACCTGCTTTCACTGAAGACAGTCTGTTTCCCAAGCCCCTTCTGTGTGGCCTTACAGATGGGATTATCCTCCAGACGCTTCCCGGCCAGTACTGGCGGCGTCTTCTGGCTCGGTATATTACGGATCACATTATCCAGGTGCAGCTAGGAAGGCCATCATGTGGTGTGAGACTCATGCACAGTGCTCACTGGTTGTCCAGGTCCAGAATTTGTAAAGCTGACGAAGCATGAAGGCTGTTCCTTTTTCTTTTTTAAATTTCTATCAGTGAAACACCATGAGGTACAGTTGTAGACTTACGAATTTTTGTGCTTGGGTTTCAGTTATACAATGATCGAGTTCCCATCCCTCCACCACTGATCCCAGTATCCCTCCCACCCCCATCCCCCCATCCCCCCCTGCCTCTGTGGCAGGGCGTTCCCTTTTGTTCCCTCTCTCCTTCTGGGTGCTGTGGTTTGCAAAAGAGGCACTGAGTGGCAACCATGGTCGGTCTATAGTCTACTTTCAGCATGCATCCTGGGCGGATCTTCCCAGCACCCTTTGTTTGATGCTCCCTTCTCTATCTGAGCTGGAAGTCTGTTTCTTTACCAAGAAAGTTAAATGACTGCCAGTTTTGCCTGGAAGACCATGATTGGTTCAATCTCTCTTTTTTTTTTTTTTAGCGCTCACTGAGGATGACCAGGATAGCCATTCTCCGCTGAAGAGCCCTCTGCTGTCCACCTCCAGGCCCCTGGTTCTGGTCAAGTCCAACGGCAAGTGCCCTCCTGCTGCTGTCCCTGGCGGGTGGGCTCCCTCCCCTCGGTGCTGCCCATGTCCAGGCTCTGGTGTGGTACCCCTGCACCACACCTGGACAGTGGCAGGCCTCTCACCTGCCACTCCGGAGTTCTCGCCTCACCGCCCGCCTTCAATACCTGCATCCTCTTGGCTTTGGCTTACATGTGTCCCCTCCGTCCAGGTGACGCTGCTGATTATCAGAAACAGCTGAAGCAGATGATCGAGGATCTAGCCAAAGAGAAGGAAAACGCCGAGAAGGAGCTGCCCCAAATGAGCCAGGTATAGCCTTTCTCTCTGCACAGAAGAGCTGTTTGCTAAGTGGCTTGCACAGAGGTAAATTTGAAAGCAGGTTTGGGATCTTTTACCCCAAAGCCAGGCTCGAAGACTCTTGTGACTCTGGGTCTGGAATAGAAGGATCAGCTGGGAATGTTGAAATTGTGGTCCACGTGGATATTCGTTACTGAGCTGCTCACAGCAGGAAACTGCACACACGTTGCATCTTTGAAGACATTTTCAAACGCATTTTTTTCAGAACGTGATGTATTTCCTAGCGTGATGACCATTTGCTTGCGAGCTCTGTGGATTCTTCCCTTGGAAACTATCGGGCGGACGGGTGGGGGGGACAGCAGGGGCGGGAGGCGCAGTAGCACAGCCGGCACCGTGTCCTGCCAGCCACAACAGCCTGCAGAGTACAGCAGGTGAGGTGCTACGCAGCCACACACCACACACAGGCCCCCAAGTCCCCTGGGACTGGCCCCAGAGCACTGTCGCCTGCGGCCCCCAAACCGAAAGCTAGCAGGTAGGAAGCCAAGGGCTGGGTTTGACCCTGGCACCAAATGGTCCCACAAGCACTGGGCCAGCAGAACCCTGAGCAATGCCCTGGGCCAAAGTAAAACCACAGCGTTTCGTCGGAATTCTTTATACAGTTCCCGTCAGCCTGTCCTGTGTCCTGCAGGCTACCGGGGACCTGAGTTTACACCAGGACTTCTGGTTTCTTTGGAAATACTTCTCCCAGCATTTGGAAGTTTCTTTTCTGGGCTAGTTGTGAATTCTGCTTTTCTGTCTTGGGAAATTCCCTTCAATCTTCCTTCTGTTCCTTGGGTATAGAGATTTTGTCTGCTGAGAGTGGAATATTCCTAGCTGGTATGTTATTTGAGGGTCTTGGAACCCGCAAGACACCACATAGGAAGGTCCCACTATGGGATCGTGAATGAAATTTGTAGTCAGTTTTAAACCTCCTGATCCAGAGCTGTGAAGTTACCCAACTCCTTACCTAAGAATCGTGTCAAAGTACTTAGAACATTGTATAATGTTGTAATCGGTCTTTGCTAGGTTAGCAGCACAAGCCTCATACCAAGCCACGTCGCACAGGCCGAGTGCTGCTCTCTGGCAGCCGAGCGGCCAGCGCGCTGGACACGGCCACTCGCCTCCTGTCCTGGCCAAGGAACCCACTCCTCAAACTCAGGACCTAGTGGGTGAAGGTCCCAAATGCGTTTAGGCAAATCAAGGTAGTCTGTGAGGTGTATCAGCTGCACCTGGACCCATTTACCTGGCATAAGCTGCGGAGCGCCTATCTGTGGGACTCTGTCATATACTTTCCCTCTTAACATCACAAAGTGTACTGGGAAGCCTGCAGTGAGTCCACGGGAACGGAAATGCTGCTTCCGGTATCCCTTGGGTGCCAGTGACTTCACTCCTGGTCATGCGTCTGCTCTTTCTTTCCAGAGAGAATTTATCCAGTTCTGCAAGACCTTGTACAGCATGTTCCATGAGGACCCACAGGAGAACGAGCTGTACCAGGCCATGGCGACGGTGACCACCCTGCTGCTGCAGATTGGGGAGGTGGGGCAGTGGGGTCCCCGGGCACGCGAGGAGCAGCTGCCCGCAGCTCAGTGTCCCGACCAGGACTTGCCTCCCGATGACCCTGGAAAGGCTTCCCGAGGCTCCCAGCCTGGCCCCCGGGAGGCTCAAGGGGCCGATGGGGACTGGACTGTTTCCCTAGAACACATCTTGGCATCACTCCTGACTGAACAGTCACTAGTCAACTTCTTTGAAAAGCCACTAGACATGAAACCCAAACTTGAAAATGCCAAGACGAACCAGTACAGCATCAGGACTTTGGAGATGAGCTGCCGGGCAGCCACAACTCCAGCCGAGTGACAGCCGCCAGGCCAGCCTTGCACCCACGTCTTCAGAGGCCTGTTGAGAATACACGGGCACGCGGGTGGGGAACCAGGCCACCTCACCCATCAGCCTGGGCAATCCTAGGCTGCCAGCCCGACCTTCTCTAACAGGATGCAGGAGCTAGGTCTGGCTTATTGATCCAGACAGAATGGAAACAAGTTGGAAACAAACTTGCTTTCCAGAGCGTCTACCTGGGCAATTTGTTTTTTGCACTAATTTTGTTTCAATGCTGGTAATTGAAACGTTAGAATATATTTGGTTGTATTCATTTTTGTTCCCCCCCAAAATCTTGTATACAAAACTTGCTTTCAATATTGGTCTCCCGAGTTTTTAAAGATAAAGATTTTTGTATTGACTCACTTGATGGCTTTAAGAAGTGTTTAATGCTGGGCAAAGCGAGAGGCCAGAGTGTCCTCCACGCTCCATTCTGAGCGAACAGCTCCGTGACATCACTGACACCTCACTCCGCTGCCTGTCTCCCAAAGGCCTAAAGAACCTGAGTAAACTACCCCCGTGTCAAGGCCGGACTTGAATGGTACTCTAACCCAAGCTCCACCGCAAACCAGGACTAGAGAATGCAACGGGCCCATTGAAAATAAGCTAATTCAGCACCGAGATGCACACACATTCATTTTAGGCATCAATAAGCCCACCCAAATCCAGAAACTCCCAGGCCAGAGAGGTGGGAACGCACCATCTCTGGATACCCCCTGCAAGTTACAGACAATGAAGGAAAACCAGAGTACAAATGTCATTTCTTAGTTTATTGCATCATCAGCTCAGTTCTCATCCACATTGACTGTCTGCAGATCTGCAAAACAAAGGGCAGGTGGGCTGGTCAGCGCCCAAGGACAGGAATCCAAGGTGTCAGCCAGCACACATCCCTGGGGTGACCGGGACTTACTTTTGAAAGTGGTGACAGGCACATAGGTAACCAACGTGTAAAGTTTGTTTGGGGAATCTTCATCCTCGTTACGCTTTCTGGATAAACGCACACGGATCCGGTATGGGACATTCCTAATAAAACACGGGGATGTGGTAGTTGTGTCCAGTAAGGAACCGGTCACCACCTCGAACCACCCTTCTCTGCTCGCCTGCACCCAAGGCCCTGCCCTCTGCTCCGCTACCACCAGCCAAAGATGCTAGGAAACAAACCCAACTGACCCGACTAAATGAAATTTCGGGACACTCAAGTGTCCTAGTAGGGAACCCCCTGACGACAAAAAATAGGCCGAAAGGAAACGCAAATGGCTTCTCTTGCCCTGACCACCAAAACACTGATCTTGGTTTTAGCCTGTCGAATATCAACTTGGTAGCAGGACCAGACTATGCAGCAACACTGGTGGCAGGACACGCTATTTCCACGCACCACTCCCAAGGTCTCTGGGAGCCGTCCACGCTTGGCCCGAGGCAGGCACCGGGTGTCGCCCTAGCCAGGCCCCCTCCCCCTCAGGTGGTCAGCAACCCCCCAGTTGGCTCCATACAACTGCCTTTTGCAGAAAACAGCCTCAATGGTCTCTCATGAGGGTCAAACAGAAACCCGCATTTTCTGCCAGGACCACAGAGGTCCCACGCTGCAGGTGCCATCGTGTGCCCATGCTGCCCCACCAGCCAAACACACACCAGCCAGTGGCTGGCAGCCCCAGCTCGCCAGCGCCCGCCCGCAGGGCCCGCACCTGATGCCCTTGGCCCAGACCGCCTTGTTGA
This sequence comes from Sorex fumeus, assembly GCF_029834395.1. Taxonomy (NCBI): domain Eukaryota; kingdom Metazoa; phylum Chordata; class Mammalia; order Eulipotyphla; family Soricidae; genus Sorex; species Sorex fumeus. The sequence continues at coordinate 33,691,630 of NW_026606090.1, read as the reverse complement.
GCCGGGTGTCGATGCGCACGTCCGGGGTGCCCATCTCCTTCATGGCGAACTTGCGGATCTCCTTGAGTGCCCGGGGGGCGCGTTTCTTGAAGCCCCTGCGAGGGGACAGGGGGGGACGGACAGAGTGTCAGCGGAGACTTGCTCTCGCAGACCTGCAGTCGGGCTCCACCAGGAACCGGGACCAAGACGACACCGATCCACTCCCCACCCTGCCACCCCACGCCCAAAGGGCGCCCTACAGGTCGCTAACACACCAGCCAGCCCGCGTGGACACTCCCGGGTCAGAGGGACCCGCTGCCTTCCACGGGGAATCCCCTTGCAGGGTCTCTGGCGGCGCCCCAGGGTCCCAAACGCCGCAGACCTCCAAGCTCCCAGCCCACGAGCAGGAGAACCGAGGCCGGGGCCCAGGGCAGCCCACCCACACCCACGTGTCTGCACCCTGGGACCCTGGGAGACGGGGGTCCTTCGTGCCACCAGGTTGCACAGTACAGTGGGCGCTGCCTGGGGCCCCCAAACGCAGCCTGTCCCCTGGGGGGCACAGACGGCTGGGCCGGCCGGACCCCGCCTGGAAAGCGACCCAAGGTACCAGAACCGGGTCGCACCTGTGGGTGTGGAGGCCCGCTGGGGTCTTCGGGGTCTCTGTCCACGCCGGACTCGGAGACCAGCGTGAGAGTGACCCCCGCCTGACCTGGCCCCCTGTCCCGCACCCAACACCTATCCCAGCACCTCAGCACCCAGCTCCCCGGCCCAGCACCCTAGCACCAAGGCCCAGCACCCCAGCACCCCGTCCCAGCACCCCAGCACCCAGCTCCCCGGCCCAGCACCCGCTCCCCGGCCCCCAGCACCCCGTTCCCCGGCCCAGCACCCTAGCACCAAGGCCCAGCACCCCGTCCCCCGTCCCAGCACCCGGCTCCCCGGCCCAGCACCCGCTCCCCGGCCCCCAGCACCCCGTTCCCCGGCCCCCAGCACCCCGTTCCCCGGCCCAGCACCCTAGCACCCGGCCCCCCGGGCCCGCACTCACACGCCGTGGATGCGCTTGTGGATGTTGATGGTGTACTCGCGCGTGACCACCTCGTTGATGGCCGAGCGGCCCTTCTTCTTCTCGCCGCCCTTCTTGGCGGGCGCCATCTGCGCGGGACACGGCGGTGAGACCCCGCGAGACCCCGGCCCGCCCGCCCGCGCCCCCGCCGGCCGCCCCCGCGCGCGCCCCGCCGAGGATGGACGCGGATGGACAAAGGCCGCGGCCGCCCGCACTCACGGTCCGACCGGGGAGAAAGGAAGGCGCAGGGGCTTGTGGGCCGGGGAAAGGCCAGCCACCGGGCCGCTTCCGGGGCGGGCCCCGCAGGCCTCTGCGCGCGGATTGGCCGAGAGGGACGCCACGCTGGGGCGTGCCCTGCGGAGGGGGCGGGCGCTATGGCCTCTGGGACCTATCGGAGCGCGGCTGGGGCGGGGCCTGCAGATGCTGAGCCCTATCGGAGTGCGGCCGCGGGGGAGTAGGCGGGCTGCAGGGCGGTGCGGTCGGCATCCGCCGGGACCTATCAGAGCGCGGCGGGGGCGGAGCGGCGGGCGGCGGGGGCGGGATAGGCGGCCGTTGGAACCTATCGGGGCGCGGCCGCGGGGGAGTGGGCGGGCTGCCGGAGGGAGGTGCGAGGGACCACTGGGACCTATCAGGCCGCAGCGGGGGCGGAGCGGCGGTTGGCGGGGGCGGGGCCGGACGCCACTGAGACCTATCGGAGCGTGGCGGGGGCGGGACTGGCGGCCGCTGAGACCTATCGCGGCGCGGGCCCTGCTTCCCCGTCCCTCCGGACTCTGGTCCCTGCAAGCGTTTTGGTGGGACCTGAGCGGATGATACCGCAGGTCGGGAGCTTGCCTCTCACGTGCCCCGGGTTCGATCCCTGTGATCCCGGGTTCCATCCCTCTGTCCCATGGGGTCCCCCAAACCCTGCCAGGACTGATCCCTGAGTGCAGAGCCAGGATTAAGCCCTGAGCACTGCAGGGTGTGACCCCCCCCAAACAAACACAATTAAAATTTATCACTTTGCACTCAGGAGTTAAATTTCAGAGGCCCCCACTGAGGGTGTCAGGCTCGCTCCTGCCCTGTGGCTCTTGGGGGCGGGTAGCACATGACAGTGGGGTTCCTGGGGGCAGGGGCACACCTGTGAGTACAGCAGTGCCTTACCTGGAGCTCGCCCAGACCCCCTAAGAGACGACCCAGCAGGCACAAAGGATGAGAACAGGAGCTTCAGAGAAGACACTCCCGACCCTACCCACTTGGGAGTCCCTCTGGGAGCAGACTGACCTGGATCGATGGCCACTGGGGGCAGGTTGGAGAAACCCTATGAAGGCCGCTTTGGACAAAGGAAGGGCGCACATCGGCATCTCCCCTCTGGAGGTGTGCGCTTTCTTGCTTCATGTCTAATGCTGGGGTGTGTTCTAGGGCTCTCCCCACCCTGGGGAAGTCCCGGCTCTCTGGAGCTGGTCACTGTCTCCCACTCTCTCCCTCCTTCCCCTGCTTACGGTCACTGTCATTGTCCTCCCGTTGTTCATCAATTTGCTCGGGCGGGCCCAGTAACGTCTCCATTGGAGACTTTGTTGTTACTGTGTCTGGCATATCGAATACGTCACGGGGAGCTTGCCAGGCTCTGCCGTGCGGGCGAGATACTCTCGGTAGCTTGCCGGGCTCTCCGAGAGGGATGGAGGAATCGAACTCGGATCGGCCTTGTTGGCTGTGTGCAAGGCAAACGCCCTACCGCTGTGCTATCGCTCCAGCCCCCTCCAAATAAAATCTGTTTGACTCCACTGCTCCTCTGCTGAGACACTTTTCTGCGAGGAGAGACAAGAACCCAGTAACCCTGGGTCCCAGGGAAAAAGTGACCGTCTCTCTCCTCCACGCCTCACGTAAGCCACCCGTGGGGCCCACGAAAATCGCTGCTACCTCAGCATTTTTTGGCAGAGAGAATGACAAGAGAGAGGTGGGGAAGGGAGGGAGCAGGAGAGAGAGCGAGAGCGCTGGTTTTTTTTTATTTAGGTTTTGGGGGCCACACCCAGCAGTGCTTAGGGCTTCCCCCTGGATCTGCCATCAGGGCTAGATCCTGGTGGGCTCAGGGGCCCCTATGGGATGTCGGGGATTGGACCTGAGTTGGCCGTGTGGAAGGCAAAAGGCCTCCCTGCTGTTCTATGGCTCCGATCCCGTATTTTGAATCAGAACTCATATTTTTAAATTCAGACGCTGCATTAGAATTCTTCGCGATTGGGTTTCAGGCCTACAATGTTCCAACCCCAGCGTCTTCACCAGCGTCCACTCCCCTGCACCCGTGTCCTCTCCCAGTTTCCTTCCGTGCACCCCCAGCCCCCACTCCTTAGCCCGCTCTATGGCGGGCACTTTAAAATGCTTTTAAATGGATCTTTGGTTTTTTCTTGGGCGCAGTCTGTGGTGCTCAGGGCTTCTGGACGGGGCTCACCGTTACTCTCTGGGCTGCCGGGAGGGACTGACCCCGGCCCGGCTGATGGAAGGCACCACCTGTAGGATTGCTCCGGCCCCCACCCCCCAATTGTTATTTCTTAAGTAAATTTTAGGCTCGGTGCTTTCCTATTCCTGCTAGGGTTCTGTGCGTCCCACTGTAAGCCCCCTCCCCCAGAGTGACCCTTCCCTCCACCGTAATGCCCCCTCCCTGCCCAGCCCACCCCACAGTGGTGGCAAGCTTCCTACTGAGTCAGAGACCACTGCCTGATCTTTCCCTGGGGCATTTGTCATCCCCCTACGATGTTGTTTTCTTTTGTTTGTTTTTGGTTTGGGGGCCACATCCGGCAGTGCTCAGGGCCTCCTCCTGACTCTGTCCTCAGGGTGATGATTCACTCCTGGAGGGGCTCTGGAAAGGTGAGCGCCCTCCCAGGGTCCAGAGGCCAGACTGCCGTCTGCACCCTCCTCACGCCTGCACCCCTGCCAACTCCAGCACCCCCAGGGCAGCCCACCTGCATATTCAGATGGCTCCTGTCTCCTCTCTGGGCAGAATCCAGCCTGACACAGTGACTGGCTCATTAATGTATTCTCCACACATCCGCAGAATATTCAACTGTCAAAACAAACTTTCCAGGTTCTGCAATGAGAAGGCCTCTGGGAGGGCTGTTTGGGGACACGCGTGCTCAGGGCGGACTACTGGCTCTGTGCTCAGGGATCTGTCCTGGTGGGGCCTGGGGGGTGTCGGGATTCAATCTGGGCTGGCCACAGGCGAAGCAGATGCCTTCCCTGCTGTCCATCAGACCAGCCTGGGGTCAGTTATAATCTTTTGAAATTGTTCATGCTTCTTTTGGTTTTGTTGCTCCTTGCTCTGTGTCCAGGGGGCTCTGTGTGGTGCCGGGGATCAAACCCGGGTCAGCCGTGTGCAAGGCAGGCGTCCCTCTCTGGCCCAGTGGGTTGGGTTTAGGGGCCGTTTGACAGACGCTGGGTTGGTAGGGCTCCTTCCGTGGGATGTCAGGACCCCCTGCCCTCGTGTTCTTCAGGACGAGCCCCCACAAAGAGCCTCTCTCAGGTAAAGCCAGGACAGCAGAGCACAGGAGTGACGGAACCCCCCACTCTTCCAGAGGCCTGCCTCTGGCATTCTCGGGGGCCAGGGGCGCTGGGCTGTGCAGGCAGATGGAAGACAGTGGGCTCGACCCCTGCCCAGCTGCCCAGGGCGTGGTAGTGCCCGTCCCAGCATATGCCCCTGTTTCCTTGGTTGGATTGGCATAGAGTCATTCACCTGCCGCCACCTGCCCACCTGGCCCTCAGTCCCTGGTGCCTGAGCCTGCAGTGAGCCTGGAGGGGGTCTCAGAGCTCGGGCGAGAGCCGGGGAAGAGGAGCCAGGCCTGCCAGTCTGTCCTTCCCCGTGCCTGACTCTCCGACTGGGTCAGCTCCTAGCCCAGGCTAGCCAGCTGCCCGCGGCTCTCTCTGCTTCCTGTCCTGTTCTGTGTCTGCACAGGGCAGTGTGGGGATGGGATGCGGCCCCTGCTCCTCTGACACTGGGGCAGGGCTGTGGGCTGCATGGCCTGCCTTCCCCCTGCCAGGATGCGTGTCCCGCAGGGCGGGTCGGGGCGGGGTGCCCACTACCAGCAGCCATGCCTTCCTGGATGTGGCTAGAAAGGGTCAGTGATTCTGTGTGTCCCCAAGGAAATGCAACAGCGACGGGGCCAGAGGGTGCCTGCCAGCAGTGGGCTCCATCCCCAGGACCCCTCCCGGAGTCGCCCCCAGTGCAGAGCTAGCAGGCGTGACCCCCGAGCCAAGGTAAAGCAAACAGAGGGTTTAGGAACACTGGCGGGGTGGGTAGAGCACCAAGAGAGTGTTTGGGGGTTTTTGGTTGGTTTGGGGCCAGACCTGGGGATGTCAGGACCATTTGGAGGCCGTGGACTGAACTCGAGTCAGCAGGTGCACTGCCCACTGCACCCTCTCCCTGGCCCTCGGGGCCTTGTAGCTGTGAGGGGAGTTTCCGGGAGGTGCGTGTGGAACAAGGAGAGAGCTGGAGTGACTCCACCTGTGCGTGTCAGACAGGCGTAGGCTGGGGCCAGGATTCCCCAGCGGTTGAGGCTGAAGCAGAACCACTGGGAGGGTTGGTGCCTGTCACTGGCCTGCCGGTGCCCGCGGGTTTGTGCTCAAGAAGGTGCAGACAAGGACTTAATGCAGAACCCGGCAGCTTGGAGCAGAAAAGTGAACGGACTATGCGTTAATCCAGGCCATCAGGTCTGTCCGGAGGGGAAAGGGTGTTGTCCCTTCCGCCCTCCTCCCTCTGGAAAGAAAGATGGCGGCCACATGGGAGCCTTGTGGACAGCAGGTATGAGCCGGGAGTGTGGGAGCGACTAAAACCTCATGGGAAGGGGGCGTTTCGGTCCGCCCTTCACGCCCTACCGAGGCCACCAGTTGCCCCCCACGAGCGGCTCTCCAGCACGGCCACGACTCCAGAACACAGAAACCAATTTCTTAACTATCTGACTTTCAGTAGAAATACTTCCAGGGTCAATAGGTAAAATAGCAGAAATCCAAAACCAACATTTAATTCTTGAACCCAGCTGTAGAAAGCAAATCACTTCACAATGCTTTTTCAGCATGTCTGATTTGGGGGGGGGGGGGGGTAAACTCTAAATAATAGTGGTGAATCTTTTGTTGAAACAATGAATCTAATAAAAGCAGATAGAGGGTTGACTAGAGTTCATCTGCCCCACAGGGACTGGGAGGGGTGGGGGGTGGGGTTTTATTGGGGTTCTTCATGGTAAAAAATAAGTTTTGGTAAAGGGAAATGTGCTTGATATTTGCATGACTGAGACCTAAACCTGAAAGCTTTGTAACCTTTCCCATGGTGATTCAATAAATAAATAAATAAATTTAAAAAAAAAGAAAAAGAAGGTGCAGAGGTGTCGGGGCCTGGTTTGGGGGAGGTGCAGTGGCTCAGCCTTGCAGTGGCAGCCTGGGCAGGGGCGTGGGGATGGTGTGAGAGGAAATGGGTGGTTTTGGGCCCGGTAACAGGCCAGGTCGGGATTCAGAGCTCAGGGATGGGAGCACATGGCTGGGCGGCCTGCTCTCAGGGAACGGGGGGAGGGCCCGGTCCAGGGAGGTCAGGTGCCATCTCGAGTCTGCCAGCCGTCCTCTCGCTAAGGCCACATGAGGAAAGGGAGGTGGCGGGGCGGGGCGGCTTTGAGCTGGGGGACCGTGTGTGGCGGGGAGTGACCCAGCCCCGCTCCCTGGGGTGAACCCACCAGCCCGACTTGTCCTTCACTCCTGCAAGACCCAGGACTCTGGATTTTGTCATTTGTTTGGGCCACACCCGATGGTGCTCAGAGCGTCCTCCTGGCTCTGTGCTCAGGAATCACGCCTGGGGGAGCGTTTGGGATGCGGGGGATCGAACCCTGGCAGGCTGCATACAAGGCCAGTGCCCTCCCTGGTGGGCTGTCGCTTGGCCCCAGGATTCTTGATTTTTTTTTTTTGTCTCTTTGTTGTTTTGTTTAGCACGCAACAGGGATGAATGGAGATGATACTGGCACCCACTTGAGCAAGTCGATGAGTAACGGGATATCAAGTGATCAAGTTGTTTTGTTTTGGGCCCGTGCTCAGGGGTGACTCCTGGTTCTGTGCTCAAGTGCTGGGCTTATGTCCCAGTTGTCAGAACCTCATGAGACAGAGGGCAAACAGAAGGCCTGGGTAGACAGACAATTCACTTCAGGGGGCCCAGGGATCGTGATGGCTCGTGGACCTCTAACCTACTCAACAAATGCCTCAGAAACAGGTTGCCGGGCCGGAGCGACCGCACAGGAGGAACTGCTGGCCTTGTGTGCAGCCCGCGCAGGCCGGGTCCCTGTACCCTGTATGGTCCCCCAAGCAGAGCCAGGGGTGGGCCCTGAGCACCACCAGGTCAGACTTGTTTTGGGTTTTTGTTTTTGCTCACTCAGCAGTGCTCAGAGGTTAGCCCTGACCCTCAGTAGGCATCAGTCCTGGTGGAGCTCAGGGTCCCCGTGGGATGGCGGCATTGGGCCCGGTTTGCCATGTCCACGACCAGCACCCTCCGTGCTGTGCTCTCTTGACAGTGCCCCCCACCCCCATTGATGCTTGAATTTTGCTTTTTGGTGGGGGTGGGGGAGGATGCAACCTGGCAGTGCTTGGCTGGCTCCCGGTTCTGTGCTCAGGGGATCCTCCTGGTTGCAGTGCTGTGGATTAAAGCACGGTGGGCTCGCTGCGGGGAGCACCATCACTCCTGTGCCCTCTCAGTCCTCCTGGGAGGCTACGACAGCCGGGTTGAGGTGCAGATGGTTCGCTTTAAACCTCTGTCCATGGGAGAAGGAGCCAATGAGGATTGGTTGGGGGGGGGGGGGGCGGTGAACTGGGGATTGACGCTTAGGAAAGGCAGCCCCAACCCCAGGCCTCTTTCCTGGACTCTCCTCAGGGAGGGTCTGTGCCCAGAAACAGGAGCACCCCAGCAGAGTACGGGGTACAGAAGCCGGCCGGGCTCTGGGGACCGTGCATGGAATGGAGACAGCCCAGCAGGGGCACGACTGGCCATCACGGATGGAGGCTAGACTGTGGGACAGGACATGGTCATCACCCACAGGTCAGAGAGAGGCCTAGACGTCTGGGGAGGGTCCCAGGCCCTTCCTCCTGTATCTGTCTAACATACCTGGGGCAATGCAGCAGCCAGAAAGGCCCGAAGTGTTGGGGGACGCTGCACATTCCCAGAGGTGGAGGGCCAGGGAGGGGGTTTTAAGGATGTTTTGGTGTGTTTTGGGTCTGGGTAAGGAGTTTTGCTGCTTCCTTTCCAGCCTTCTGAAAGGAGAGGGCATTTCACCTGCCTCTGGGCTAAGGATGCAGTCATTTGGCTCTCAGGTCTAACGGAAAAGTTGGTCAAAGGTGTTATCGCCAATTTGAAGAACATTCTGGAATTTACCTCTCTGTTTACTAAGGAAGCAACAAAAGTAGGAGGTGTTCAGTACAAAAGATGTTTATTTCAGATTATGCAGGAAGAAAATCATGAATGATGTCTACTGTGTGCAAACGGGATCCTCTCTTGCCCTTTGCTCAAAGAGAAAGATCGGGTCATTCAGGCTTTGCCTTTCCAGAAGAAGTGATAAGGTCTGGCTTTTGTTCATTAGAAAGGCAGGAAATGTGGGGCCTATGTTTGAACAAAAGGTGTGTTTCTGTTCTGAGAGAATTAGCTTCCGGGGTGAAGTGCTTCATAGCCCTGGCTTGGGGGCACTCCGAGGCTGAGGGGGCTCCTGGTCGCCTTGGAGCTGCCACGCCATGGCAGGGTCCTAGCAGATTGCCTCTGAGGAGACCCCAAGTGCGTGGGTCAGGACTGCTGTTGGCACACGGTCACATGGCTTTGCAAAGGAGGCTGAGGCCCACCTCCCCTCAGACAGCTTTCTGTGTGGGGCCTGGTAAAGTGGAAGGAAAAGCTGCTGCTTTAACCTAGAGGTTTGTTGTACGTGTTCACCTAGTGCTAACACTAGCTCTAAAAGCTAACCCTAGCCCCAAGCCCTAACACGAATCCTAAACCCTAACACCAAACCCTAAACCTAACCCAAAACCCTACCCCACTCCTAGTCCTAACCCTAACCCTACCTTAACCCTAAAGCCTAACACCAAAAATTATAACCATAAACGTTACCCTTACTACGAATCTTAACCCTAAACCCTACCACTACTCCTAACCCTAACCCTAAGCCTAGCCCTCACCCTAACCCTAAACCTACCACTACTCCACTCCTAACCCTACCTTAACACTAACCCAAGCCCTAACTCAACACTAACCCTAACCTAACCCTAACCCTACCCTACCCCTACCCCTACCCCTACCCCTACCCCTAACCCTTCCCCTAATCCCTAACCCTAATTCTATTCTTTAATACTAACCCTGGCTGGAGTGATAGCACAGCGGTAGGGCGTTTGCCTTACAAGCGGCCAACATGGCCGACCCGAGTTCGATTCCTCCGCCCTCTCGGAGAGCCCGGCAAGCTACCGAGAGTATTCGATATGCCAGACACAGTAACAACAAAGTCTCCAATGGAGACGTTACTGGGCCCGCTCGAGCAAATCGACGATCAACGGGAGGGCCTTTACCTTTACCTAATACTAACCCTAACCCTAACCCCAAATCAAACCCTAACCCTAAAATCTAACCCAAATCCTAACCCACCCGAACCCTAACCTGAACTGGGACCCTGAACCCGAGCTGAACATGAATCTGAACACTAATCCTGACCCGAACCTGAACCCTAATTAGAATCCTAACCTCAACCCCTAATCCAACTGTAACCCTAAACCGGTGTGGAATCCACCCCTTTTTGTGCCCCCCCAGAGCTTATGGTGCCAAAGTTCACCCATCGGATACACCCAGGTGGCTGTCCAAACTGTCTGACTAGGAGCACCTGGGGCTGGGCCCCTGAAATTGGCCCTATCGGGCATGGCCTTGACTGCACGGTGCCAAATCCATCCCAACCTTACACCACCGAGGCCAGCACCCAAACACCCCGCGAATTCACCCTAATAGACACTCTGTGACCCATGCTAAAGCCACCTGATCTGACTTGTTGGGGCCAGAAGGCCCCAATTTTGCCTAATAGGGCACCCCTGTCTGCACTGCCAGTATTTATAAACACGTGCCCATATCGCCACAAGATCTAGTTGAACTTCGCCCAAGGAGAAGTTGGAGGAGTTTAAGGAAACTGGTAAATGATCATGTTGCATAATATTTATTATTATTTTTGAGTTGTGCTATCGCTGGAGCAATAGCACAGCAGGTAGGGTGTTTAACTCACATGTGGCCAACCCGGGTTCGATTCTTCTGTCCCTTTTGGAGAGCCCAGCAAGCTACTGAGAGTATCCCGCCTGCACGCCAGAGCTTGGCAAGCTCCCTTTGGTGTATTCATATGCCCAAAACAGTAACAACAAGTCTTACAATGGAGATGTTACTGGTGCCCGCTCAAGCAAATCGATGAACAACAAGGCTACAGTGCTATATTGTTTCTGAGAAAACCTCATGCTTAGCAGATAGTTATCTCCCACTGAGTCACTGCTTCTGGTTTATAGGAATAAATGCCACAAACTCCACAGCGAAAAGAGGGATAAACTGGAAGTTCTTCTAGAATATGCAGTTAAAGGAGATAAAGGAACCTGGAAAATTCCCATACAGTACCTTTCTTCCTTTCTCAGGAAACTGCATTTTTAACAGATTGCAATTTCTTTTCTCCAAAAATATGTAGAAGGAACCTATAAAATGACCACGTTGTATATTTTTCTTTTTCTGAGAAACCTGCATATTTAGCAGTTTCCTTTACTTCCATGAACTGCATTTTATTTCTAAATACTTGCAGCAGTGAGAAATATAGTTGAACTAGTCCCAAAAGATGCAGTTCCATATAAAATGATCACGATGTATATCTCTTCTGTCTTAGAAAACTACATACTTAGCAGATTGTGATTTACCATTGATTTCAGTGGGTGTCATTTTTTTCTGGCATATAGAAAGAAAAGCCTATAATTCCAAAACAAAGAGGTAAAACTGGAATTTCTTTCATAAGATGATATTCTGGGAGTGTCAAGGTGCATGGAAAATACCAAACGTAGTTCTTTTCATCTCAGTTTTTATCACAAAGCATTTTCCCACTGATTTCAAAGGGAGACATACCTTTGCCTGCATAGTGCTTCTAACTCATCGGGGAAGTAGAAAATGAACCATTCCCAAAAGATGCAATTAAAAGAGTGGAAATAATCTTGAACATACGCATGTTTTATGTCATTTATTTCCTGAGAAAACTTCACATTTAGCAGGTTGTGTTTTTCTCTTTAGTTTCAATGGGAGATTCACTGCGGCTAGTATGTAGAGACAAGTCGCTGTAACTCCACAGGGAAAAGAGGTAAAAACGAAATTCTCCCAAGTCATTAGTCCCCATGAGTAGAAGAACTCTGGAAAATATCAAAGTTATATGTATTTTATTCCCTGAGAAAACTTTACATTGAACAGATTGCACTTTCTCATTGATTTCAAAGGGAAATTCACTGCTGCTGGCCGGTGGAGACCAGTGGTTTAATTACACGGGGAAAAGAGTTAGAAAGTGAAACTTCTCCTGAATTTTGCAGTTAAAAGAGCTGAGTTTATCTGGAAAATTTACAAATTGTATATCTTCATCTTTTACACATTGTATATCAGAGAAAATGACACATTGAACAGTTTGTGTTTAACATTGTTTTAATGGGAGATTCACTGTTACAGCTAGGTAGAAACAAGTTGTGGGAATTCCACAAATAAAAGAGGTGAAAACTTGAATTTATCCCATAGTATGCAGTTAAGAGAGCTGAACTAATCCAGGAAATATCCAAGATGTGCTGTCTTCTTTGAGAAAACGTCACATTTACCACATAGCGTTTTCCCATTGGTTTCAGTGGGAGATTCACTGCTGCCCGTATAGAAACAAGAGGATCTAACTCCGCAGGGGAAAGTGCAACTTCTCCCAAAGATGCAGTTACGTTGAAGTAACATTAAAAATATGCATGTTGTATGTGTTTCTTATCTGAGAAAACCTTACATTTAGGAGGTTGCATTTTCCCATTAGTTTCAGTGGGATATACAGGGCTGCGGGGACGCAGAAACAAGGAGCGGCAATTCCACAGGGAAAAGAGGCAAAAACAATGACTTCTCTTAAATTACTTTCTTGAAAGATAGGAAGAAATCTGGAAAATGTGAAAGTTGTAAGTCTGTTCTTCTTTGAGAAAACTTGATGTTTAACAGATTGATTTCAGTGGGAGATTCACCGCTGCTGGTGTATGGAAAATAAGTATTTTCATTCATTTTTATTTGCCCTCGATTGTCGATGGAGGGCAGAACTCCAGATTCCTTCTCTCACTTGAGTGAAGTGACAATCAAGGATCAGGGACACTGCCTCGTTTGCCAAGGTGTCAAAAATCAGATGGGCTGGACACGTAATTTGATTTGGAGATGACCGCTGGACTAGAGCCATTACCAACTGGATTCCATGGGATGTCAAAAACATGCCTGGCCGCCCACCTACGAGATGGTCGGACTTCTTCATCGAGACCCTGAACGAATGGTTTGATGCTCTTCACGTTCCTGGAGCGAGCAGATGCCATTGGGCTACACTAACAAACGACAGGGACGAATGGAGATGTTACTGGCACCTGCTCGATGAGCAATGGAATGACAAGTGATACAAGTGATTTTTTTTTGTTTTTAATTAATTCACCATGAGGTACAGTAACAAAAATTTCATATTTGAACTTTGATCATCTGGTCATCAAACACCCATCCCTTCACAGTGCACGTTTTCTACCACCAAAATGCCCAGAATTTTCCCCCCTCCCCATTCCACACCTCCCCCTGTCTGTGTGGCAGACAATTTCCACAATACTCTCTTTCTCTACCTTCAATGTCCTGAGACCAGTCCTAACACCCCTCATACCTGCCGAAAATGCAATGCTAGACAATGTGTTTTGTATTGCTTGTTATGGATACAATATAATGTCGCACAGCCGTAAGAGCAGCCACGCGCTCTAGGAATTCTAAGATTTGAATAATTAGGGTCTGAAGAAATCACTGCAGCCAGTTGCTCGGGTCCCAGATTCATTTGTGTGTCTCCGGATCGTGGCCATGTGGGAGCTTAAGTAGACGGTGGACAGATGTGGCGTCATCTCGGAGACCCATCGGGGTGGGGGAGAGGAGGAGGGCCCACTCCTTCCCCGTCCTGCTGCGAGACTTGGGATTTGCCGTCACTGGGACTGGTACCTGGTGCTTCTTGATGGCTTCTAGAAAATGGTGACCGCTGGAGCTCTCAAAGGGCAGGTGTTACCATTAGTTTTAATGGGAGATTCACTGGACGTAGAAACGAGTGACTGGAACTCCACAGAAAAAGGAGCTAAAAACTTTAACATCTTCCAAATTACTTACTTAAAAGATATGAAGTGATCTGGAAAAGTGCAAGGCAATAAAGGGACCAGGACATTCCCAAGTTGTAGATTTCTTCTCATAAAATTGCAATTAAAAAAATTATTTTCAAATTGATTACAGTAATTGATTCCATCCAATATTTCAATCCCACCACCGTTACACCTTCCCACCACCATGATTTCGAATTTTCCCACCACCATCCAAGCCTGCCCCAAAGGCAGATGCTAAGTAATTTACTTTGTATTGCTTGTTATGAATAATTGACTAAAAATGATCCAAACAGGTTTCCTTAGAGGAAAGTGTGTGAAAATTGTTGTATATCATCTTGGAGTCATTAAGCCCCTGAATTAGAGATCATTAACATGTTAGTTTGAGTCTTGTGTGCAAGTCGTGTGTGTAAGCCGTGTGTGTGTGTGTGTGTGTGTGTGTGTATTTTAATCAAGATTGCTTGTCTTCTACTTTACACTCCATTAACTGTGGTGTGGTACTCTTGGGATATCAGTGGCATAATTGTAGGAGAGGTTGCATGGCCGTAAAAGTGTCCTCAGGCTCCTGGGATTCTAAAATTTTTTCATTGGGTGCTAGAACTGGAATGAAATTTTTAAAATTGGATGGTGATTTTGGGGTCGCGAGGCATCTCTGCAGTGTGTTGTGTTGCTCTGTTCGTTTGTGAGTCTGGATTATGACTGCTAATGTGTCAGAGGCAGTTCATGGATGTGACTGTCATAAAACTGGAAAGGCAGTGAGACGGGAGGAGGGGCCCATTTCCGACTGGAACCTGGAGATTTTAGTCACTGGTCCCGCTTACCTGGGTTTTTCAGGGGATTTAATCTCATGCACGGGGGGCTCAGGGCGAGCCTGTGAAGGTTGGCCATGAACATGGCGGGGATTAGGTTCTTGGAGGTATGTGGCTGCCGGCGTTCTTTTGGGCAGGTGGAGGGACACACCTGCCCCCTTCGAGGTTCCCAGATAAGATCAGTCTGGCATGGTTTGGGGAGACATCTCTGCAAGCATGTTATTTTCCAAGATTCATTTGCTGAAAATTTCTTTTTCTTTCTTTTTTTTTTTTCATTGAATGACCATGAGAACAGTTACAAAGCTTTCAGGTTTAAGTTTTGGTCCTACAATGATCAAACACCCATCCCTTCACCAGTGCACATTTTCTACCACCAAGAACCCCAGTATACCTCCCTCCCACTCCTCCCCCTGCCAGTGTGGCAGATGATTTCCACTTTACTGTTTCTTTCTACTTTGATTACATTCAATTTTTCGACAGAAGACCTACCATTATTATTTGGAATTTCCCCCGCAACATTCATGCCTGCCAAGAAGGTATCGTTAGATAATTTGTTTTCTTTTGCTGAAAATGAAGAACATATGATGTCATGCAGCCACAATAGCGGCCGCGCAATTTTGGATTTCTGGTATTTTAGTAATTAAGTCTGAAGAGATTTCTGCCAGAAGCCACTAGGTTCTGGGATTGGTTTGTGTGTGGTTTATATATTGTGTGGTTTGTGTGTCCAATCAGCTCTGAAAGATGGCGGTCACCATGGCATCAAGGGGAAGAAGGCGGAAAGGACGACGCCCTTCCCTCCCTCCCCATCCCCCCCCCCCCCCCCCCCCCCCGGGGCGGCATGGGCTGTAGCTTAATTCACAGTCCAGAAGCAAGAACCACATGGTGATACAGCTACAAAGCTTTCACGTTTGATATTCAGCTATACAACGATCGCTCACCCATCTCTCCACCAGTGAAAACTTTCCACCACCAGTATCCTCATTATCCCCTCCATTTCCAGTTCAGTCCTTACCCTGCCTCTGCAGCAGACAATTGCTCAGATACTCTCTAGTTTGGGGCAATATGTTTTGCTTGGATATTCCCATCACTGTTCAAGCGTGCCTTGTAGGGGCAGACACGAGATCATCTATTTTCCATTGTTCACTTTGTATATCAGGAAAGGTAGCAGCCGCGTGGTTTGGAGGAATAGTCCTGGCCCCCGCATACTGGAGCCATGCTTGTAGAAGCTCATGGTCTCTGGGGTTCACCTGGAGAAGGCAGGGAGACGGCACCTGCTCCATCTGGGGCACCCCCGTGATATTGGCTCGGTTTGGGGCCCGGAGAATTCTCCGGTGTTGTGGTGCCCGCCAGGTTTCTTCACTGCTGAGTGCCTGAAAATTTCATTTTTAACGGATTGCATTTTCCCTTTGATTCCAATGGGAGCCTCATTACTACAAGTATTTATAAACAAGTCCCCATAACTGCAGAGGAGAAAGAGACAGAAAGTCAAACTCCAATAAAGAGGCAGTTCAAGGATATAAAGGTAACTAGTTAGTGCCCAAGATCTGTATCTTTTCTTCTATTTGGTCCATTGCAATTTCCCATTGATCAAAGGGAGTTTCACTGCTTCTGGTATATAGAAACAAGTGTCCTGCATTTCATAGAACAATGAGGTTCCAACTGGAACTTCTAGAAGATGCAGTTCAAGGAATGGAGGTTACATGGAAACTGCTGAAGAGGTAGACTTTTCTTCTTTCAGAAAACTTTTTAACAGTTTGCATTCTCCCGTTGATTTTAACTGGAATATCATTCCTGCTCGTATTTAGATTCAAGTTCCTGCATCTCCAAAAGGGAAAGAGATAGAAAGTTGAACTTCTTGGGAAAATGAGAGTACGAGGAGAGTTAGGTAAGTGGGATCATCATGTGGGATCATAAAATCAGAATGTGCGATCATAAAAATGAAAAACTAAAGCCGTATATGGAACCACTCATTGACTACAAGTTCTCTTAGGCATCCTAATGGATAATGTCCACAGGTCACATATGAACCTACCCAGAACTGGCAAACAGGCCAGAAAATACGTGAAGGATGCAGCCAGTAGGCAGTAAGAGACCAGCTCTGGACAACTTTATTTTACCCTACTGCTATAGCTCTTAGTGGGAAGGGAAAGAAAGGGCTTTAGTAGCAACAGGCTGGCAAGTTGAAAGATGGTCAGCTTATATCACAGGAAACTGTCCTTTTATTTTATTTTAATTATTTATTTATTTTGCTTTTTTGGGTCACACCCGGCAATGCACAGGGGTTCCTCCTGGCTCTGCAATCAGGAATTACCCCTGGCGGTGCTCAGGGGACCCTATGGGATGCTGGGAACCGAACCCGGGTCAGCCGCGTGCAAGGCAAATGCCCTACCCGCTGTGCTATCACTCCAGCCCCTATTTTTTTTAAATATGGAAAACTTCATGGATTTACATGTCATCCTTGCGCAGGGGCCATGCTAATCTTCTCTGTATCGTTCCAATTTTAGTATATGTGCTGCCGAAGAGAGCACAGGAAACCATCTTGTCTGTGTGCTTATATAGGAGGAACGAAAAGCCTGTTTCTAGAAAGGGCATGTCTGTAGACCAGTGGGTCCAAACGTGAAGAAATTCTATCGCAAGTTGGTCTTCTGGGGATATTCAGACATATCTGCAAATCCAAACAATATTTCTGATGAAGGGTTCAGCTTAAAAATGATCTTCCTTGGAATACGCCGGAACTCCCTACCTCCACAGAGTACAGCAGCGGCTTCACAGCCCGTGGAACTCACTTTTAATCTGTTTGCCAGATGCACCTCTGCTTCCCATTCTAAAAATACTCAGGGTACTAACAGAAAATAAATGGACTGTATTCCCACTCTCCCTTCTCCCTGCCTTCCTGCACCGGAAATCCAAGCCTACCTCAGTGCAACCTCGTTAGGCCCCTGCAGTAGGCCCCAGGAGGGACCTGTGAAGAGCTTCAGCCTTGCGGAGCCTGAGGTCTTCCCTTTAATCGCAACATTACCAGCACGTAGGGAGGCCCAGATGAAGCCAGTGTTCCCACCGTTATGTGGAGGAGGAACCGTTTGCCCTGGGCGAGTGGGCAGGTGGTGACCAGCACAATTCCACTTCCTCTGATAATATTCAGGGCTCCCCTTGGCAAGGCTGTGGGTTGGTCAGACTCAGTATCATGCAGAGCAAATGCCTTAGTCCCTGGAACATCTCTCTGGTTCCAGCGTTGATATCTTAAGCATCATTTTTAGGCCAAAAGGAACCCCAAAACATGGTCTCTTTTAGAAACAGAAATTTGACTAAAATCCCATTTAGATAATTTTACGATCTTTGTGCATTGGCCACACGGCAGAGCCTGGCAAGCTCCCCGTGACGTATTCGATATGCCAAACACAGTAACAAGAAATCTCATGATGGAGACATTACTGGGCCCGCTGGAGGAAATCGATGAACAACGGGAGGACCGTGTTTGTGCGTTGGTAATTGCACCCATGGATAAAGCAGGATGCGTGATAAATTGCAGCAAATAAAAACTCAAGCTTATACATTTATAGCATGCTAAAAATCCATTCGCAGATCTTTAATTGAGACGTTCTGGAATTCTAGCTTGACTTACTTACCATCCTCAGGGAAATTGCCGTCCAGAACGCTCCAAGAACTCACAACTCGTCCTTGAGGCTTCCTTGTGCTGCCCTCTTCTGGAATCTGATGGCGTGGCAGAAGTCCGGGTTAGGGAATATTGTCTGTCTTCTCTTCCTAGATACTCTGCCCCGACCCCAGCTCCTGGGAGTGCTCAGAGGGTCAGTGTGCCAGGGATGGGACTCAGGACCTCATGTTCTAGGCCCGTGTTCTTATACTTGAGCTATTTCCACGGCTTACAGATCCCTCATTTCTCAATTTTCTCCCCTCTGTTTGGTAATGTCTTCATAAATTCACAAAAACACGAAGGCCTTGGCGCGCATTCTGAGTGATTCATTCATTTTCAAGAAGAGAAACGGGTTTTGGAGTATGGGAATATACCACTCCCAATGTGCCCAGGGCTGACTTCTGGGGTTGCTCAGGGATCTCCTGGTGGTGCTACGGGGGTGTGCGGCAGTGCCAGGGATTGATCGATCGGGCCTGTCGTGTGCGGGCAAATGTCCCACCCACTTTACTCTCTTTCTGGCCTCTTTTGTCACATCTTGTCCTCGTGGCATTTTCCGTCCACTGAAAGTAAGAAGTTGCTTTTGCATTTCTCATATTGTTATCTCAAAATTGTAAATAAATTCTACCATCCTTCACTTCCCACTTCATATCCTATCTTAGATTTTTTTTTAAGCACAGTTCCATGATCAGAGATATGCATCCTGTTTTCCCATATTTCACAATTCAGAAGGAAATTGGGCTGGAGCGATAGCACAGCGGTAGGGCGTTTGCCTTGCATGCAGCCAACATGGCCGACCCGAGTTTGATTCCTCCGCCCCTCTGGGAGAGCCCGGCAAGCTACCGAGAGTATCTTGCCCGCGCGGCAAAGCCTGGTAAGCTACCCGTGGTGTATTCATTATGCCAAACACAGTAACAACAAGTCTCAAGATGGAGACGTTACTGGGCCCGCTCGAGCAAATCGATGAACAACGGGAGGACAGTGATACAGTGATACAGAACAAGAAAATTGTTAACAAAAAATTGATTGTTGGGACCAGGGCCACAGCTCAAAGGGAAAAAGCATGTACTTTGCATGCACGGTTCCCTGAATCCCCCGAATAACAGAACCCCCCAGTGCTGTGTCTGCCAGGAGCCCATCCCAGCAAGCTTCTCCGGTTTCTTTGCTTTCCTGGTCTCTGTCCATCTGTCTGAGATGGGAGAGGTCCACGAACTTTCAGCTGTGAATTCTCACTTTTGCTTAAATCTATGAATTCTTTTCACCCTACCCAGCACCGTAGCCATCGAGAGGAACATAGTTTGTTGAATTGTAGCCTCTGCAACATTTCAATCTTTTTTTCCTAGAATGGTACTAGCAATTTGATTTACTCTAAGATCTCTCTTTTACTATTTGGTTCTTGTAAGACAAATTCTGAATGAGCTCTCAAGTTAGGCGCGCTCTCTGGGCTAGTTGATTGTGTGGCCAGAATGTCTGATTTCTTTTATTCAAACATGGCTCTTTATATAAAATGATAGTCTCACAAAGGCGTAAATTAGTGTTAACTGAACACTCTTCCCTCACACTTTTATCTACTGCCATGTAATAATTTGTTATAAACACAGTGGCTTAAATCAGCATGTCTTAGTACTTTATAATTTCCATAATTGGTGGTACGAGAATGCTTCCTGCTTCCTCTGCTTCGTGTTTTAATCTGGCCACAAAAAAGATTTTACCAATAAATATTTTTTAAAATAATAATGCAATGGGTCAAGTTCTTTCCTTGCATGCAGTTAATCTGGGTTCAATCTACAGCCTCACAATAGTCCTCTGGGCTCTGCCAGGGGAATCCCTGAGCAGAGAGGCAGCAGCAACCCTGAGCACAGCCCGATAAGGCCTAGACACACAAAAACAAACACAAGATACTACCCAGGGCTGCGTCTTACTGAAGAACTTCTCAAAGAGGGGTCTAATTCTTTCTTCTTCTTCTTCTTCTTCTTCTTCTTCTTCTTCTTCTTCTTCTTCTTCTTCTTCTTCTTCTTCTTCTTCTTCTTCTTCTTCTTCTTCTCTTCTTCTTCTTCTTCTTCTTCTTCTTCTTCTTCTTCTTCTTCTTCTTCTCTTCTTCTTCTTCTTCTTCTTCTTCTTCTTCTTCTTCTTCTTCTTCTTCTTCTTCTTCTTCTTCTTCTTCTTCTTCTTCTTCTTCTTCTTCTTCCTCTCCCTCTCCCTCTCCTCCTTCTCCTTTTCCTTCTCCACCACCACCACCACCTCCTCCTCCTCCTCCTCCTCCTCCTCCTCCTCCTCCTCCTCCTCCTCCTCTTCCTCCTCCTCCTCCTCCTCCTCCTCCTCCTCCTTCCACACTCCGTCATGCTCAGGGGTTATTCCTGGCTCTGCTACTCAGGAATTACTCCTGGCAGTGCTTGGGGGGGACCATATGGGATACTGATGACAGAACCCAGGTCACTGCATGCAAGGCAAATGCCCTCCCTACTGTACTATCACTTCGGCCCCCAAGAAAGGCCTTCTATGAGGGAAAACGTGGCAGATTTTGTTTTCCATCGACTATTGATTTGAAGGTAGTCATTCTCTCTAATATAGTGTTGTGCTTCATGGAAGTTACAGGGGAAAAGGCAACATCAAGATTTAGCTAGCAAGATGGAAGCTATAATCTTATCTGAAGTTAGCATGAAAATGATCTTCAGTTAGATTTGTTATATCTTATTGGTTAGAAACAAACTGAAGTTTTTTGTCTATAATCAAAGGCAGAGAGTTACATTAAACTGTTAATGCCAAATGAGAGGTCACTGAGATTCGGGGTTTACCACATGCTTCTTTGCCCTATTAATCAATTGTACAGCTTTAGTTTGGTAAGTACTCTACAGTACCCTATGGTAGCTGAATAGAGTTTTATTAAAAAAAAAAAACCAACAATACCATTTCTGCCTTTCCCTCATTGAGTGTGGAGTTTATGTAAAACATGATTTCAGTAACATTCTAAACTATTATATTTTAATAGCAAATCACTTAAAATTTAAAAATAAATGTGTAGTCAATACATGAGTCAGTAGACTCAAAACAAAGAGAAAAGGTTTAGACCATATATTTCCCCCATTGAAACTTTTAAATTGATTAGCATTACTCTGGGCTTAAAAGAAGTTTCTTATCTTGAATTAGCAGAACCCGTGTCTTATTTCTTCCCTACTTTGGCATTTTTGTCTGGTATTTCCCCCAGTTTTCCACTACGCTCCACCCATGTTAGTGTCTGTCAGTACACAAAGTAGGAGGTGTGTTTGTTTGCAAACGTTTTTAAGTTTAAAAAACATTTAAATTCCCATCAATGAAAAGATTTTACAAATAAATCAACCATCCAAATAATGTTTAGTTTTAAACATACAAATTTCTATAAGTAAAGTAAAGTAAGTAAAGGCCCTCCCGTTGATCATCGATTTGCTCGAGCGGGCCCAGTAACGTCTCCATTGGAGACTTTGTTGTTACTGTGTCTGGCATATCGAATACTCTCGGTAGCTTGCCGGGCTCTCCGAGAGGGGCGGAGGAATCGAACTCGGGTTGGCCATGTTGGCTGCGTGCAAGGCAGACGCCCTACCCGCTGTGCTTTTATTTTATTTTTGTTTTGGCTCACATCCGGCAGTGCTCAGGGCTTACTCCTGGTTCTGTACTCAGGGATCACTTCTGGTAGAGCTGGGGGGACCTTACGGGGTACCGGGGATTGAACTTGGGTCAGTCACATGTAGGGCAAGCACCCTACACACTGTACTATCTCTCAGGCCCAATTCTAGAATTTCGTGTTGTGGCCACTGATTGCCAAAATGTGCCCTTTGATAGAGAGGCTTACATTACTTTATTACTGCATTAAATTACTTTATAGGACTTTTAAATGTATGTTAGCTGATGGTTGAAAGCAAACTTTCACAGATAAATGTTTAATAATTTAAATAATGGAACTAGGTTGCGTAGTCCTTAGAACAGTCCAGAAGAATTTGAAGAATCTTAATAGATGTATGTACCAGTATCACTTATTACGTAATTTTGTTTTCTTTAGTCACATAATACTTTCTTATTTAGAAGAAATTCTAGTTCCAGGAGAAATTTTGGAATAGTGTCTACTAGCTCATTTTATGAATACATATTTAAATAATCGATCATAAAATCCTCTATTTCTTTATAAAAAGATATATTTGGAATGATATTCACAGCTCAAATCCCCAGATTCTGATTCAAAATTCCACAATATTTTAAAAATATTGTTACATATTTTTCCTAATTCCCTCTATTTCCGGTCACTGGGCCAGTTAGATTTCCATGTATTATACTTTTCCTTTAAAATTCCTAAAAAATCTGTAAAACTGTGGCCACGACCTATTTATGGTTCTAGATGTCTTGGGGTAGCACATATAGTGTCTCTTGGACATGTTCTAAATTTTTTCTTTGTTACCTTGGTATAAAAATCCGTTTTAACCACCAAAGTAGTTCTTTCTCTACCTTCCTTCCTTTCTGCTTGTACTTTCACCCAACTTTTATCTCTTCCTCCTTTACTTTTTTTCTTCTAATTTGATATCCTCTTACTATGTGCAAGAAAGGCATAAAATGGAACAAAAACACCCCTCAGCTTTTATCATAACATCCCTAGTTAGGTGGGAGAATTACACATACCCTTGGCTCTTTTTTCCACATAAGTGTTTATGTCACTTGGGACCCTTTTATATATTTTTCCTGGTATATAACAAGAAAAGAGAGGAAAGGAGAGAGAAGAATGACTTCATAATTAGCCTGAGGATATAGGCTTTCTAAGTGTGAATACAGGGGGAGAAGTATTTTCAGTCAAGTGAAAACTGACTTGAAATAGATCGGACTTCATGTTTGATGTCTCTTAGGGATTTTGAGTTGTACTTAAGCTGTGAAAAGACGATTCTTCTCTGGGTGAACCCAGTTGAGGCCAAAGCAATCAGAGTCCCCTGGCTTTTCCAGACAGTGTTGAGATTTATTTCTCTGGAATGGCCTAAGTGAGTACTCATTGATTTCAACCAATCATCCTGTTTTCGTTTAGAAATTAGTATGCTATAAGATAATACCCCCCAAAACTAGGGCAATTTGTAAAGACATATTTCATAACCGTTTTTCTGTAAAGCAAATGAAAACGAAACATTATGGTATGTTTAGATACACAAAAAGCTGTGTGAAATTACCTAAAGGAATAATTTTGCAACCTAGTCCAGAGGGTTACAAAATCAAACATCCAGGTTTCACACAGATTACAAGAAATCATCATCAGAGAAGTTCCACTTAGCATTGACAATTTGTGTTATATAGATTTCTACTTTCACTGGGACTTTTTTTTACATCGATTTCTTCCCATTTAAACATGGTTATTCATGTGTTCATTCAATTAATGCGATATTTATTCTGGGCTAAATAGGTGTTAGGTGCTTAGGACAGAAAGAATTTGTGAGTGAAAACCCGCTGCCAGAAATTTATGGACTGTTGCGCTACGTGTGACTTTTATTTATTCGCTCTGCGGTGCTGGGGTCAAACCCAGGGCCTCAGACTTGCAAACTCTACCCTACCTCTGAGCCGTGCCTCTGTGCCGAGCTGCCTCATCCCTCCTCTCTACCCGTTTTCTGACTGGGCGAAGTAGATGGACATTATGATGGAACAAGATTTATGCAAGTTTGAAGGGAGAAGGATAAACCGGGAGAGAGCCCTCTCAGACGCTCATACTGTTCAGTTCTCTAGAACCCTCTAATTCCATACTCCTGTATTTGGAAAACCACCTGTCTCCCAGTCCCCCTTCAGATCCATTTCTGGTACCATCAGTTTCCTTGACTTTTATTTATTTTGTATTTTTTTTATAATAGAATTTTATTTTATTATTTATTTTGCTTTTTGGATCACACTCAACAATGCTCAGGGCTTACTCCTGGCTCTGCACTCAGGAATTACTCCTGGCGGTGCTGCAGGGACCATATGGGATGCCGGGAATTGAACCTGGGTCCCTGCTGTACTCTTGCTCTGGCCCCAAGTTTTCTTTTTTCTTTCTTTCTTTTTTTAAAGATTTTTTTAATAGTGAGACACCATGAGGTACAGTTGAAGACTTACAAATTTTGTGCTTGGGTTTCAATTCTACAATGATCAAGTACCCATCCCTCTACCAGTGCCCATTTTCCACCACCACGGGTCCCAGTATCCCTCCCACCCCCCATCCCCTCCATCCCACCTTGCCTCTGTGGCAGGGCATTCCCTTTTGTTCTCTCTCTCCGTTTGGCTGTTGTGGTTTGCAAAAGAAACATTGAGTGGCAATCATGTTTGGTCTATAGTCTGATCCTCCCAACACCTTTATTTGGTGTTCCCCTCTTTATCTGAGCTGCCTTTTCCCCTAGTATGTGTGGTTTGGTCCCAAGTTTTCTTGACTTTTAAACCTCATCAAGTTTGTTTAACTCTTGGAGGTCTCAGGAGATAAGAAGGAGACAAGAGAACAGAGTCAGGTATTGATTATTCTTTTTTTCCCCTAGAAGATCAGATCACCTCAGAGGATCTCTGCACCAAAGGGGTTTGTTTTTCACTGTTTTTCTAGCAGACTCTGACTCTGATGCCATTAACTGCTCTACTCTGTCTTTGAGCTACTCTGATTACACCTTTGGGGTAGAGAAGCTCTGCCCTTACTCACTCTACGCAATATTGCACTCACAATTTTGAAATCACTTTTTAATATTAGAAATTGATTATTTCACTAAACATTTCATGTCATTTCTTTATTAGTTTTTACCTAGTTTGAAAAAGACACTAAGAAAATATATGCAGTTTCTCAGTACAAAATTATTTTTTAAATTCTATTAGAACTGATATACATGTAACTAAAATTACAATTGTGGAACTAAATGATTTTCTGAAAGCAAGCACTTTCTCAGCTATTTTTATATACTTTATAAAGATCCACACTATGGCCTACAAAAATACGGATCTCACATACAAAATGGGATGGATAAGACAGCTCTAAGCAGAAATAATGTACTTTTTGGCTTTTGTCAAGTATTTCTTTTACTGGGTTTATTTTTTCCGGTTATTTAAAACAGAAAAGAAACAATACTATTACTCTATTTCAGCATCATGGTGTTCTTCTGAGACTTCTAGGTGAGCATGTTCAGCCTCTCAATGTGACAGGTCTGGCAGGATTTCCACAAAGAAACAGGAGTCGGACAGCTTGACCAGCAGGTGTTTTGTTATTCTCACAGGTCCAATGAAAAGCCTGAGCTCAAAGTTCAAATGAAGTTGAACAAAGTTGTTTAGGAATAAGGAACATTTTAAGATGGCATAATTTAATCTCCATTAAAATAAAGTATTAAACCGTGCTAGGTTAAGTGACTTTTAAAATTCTCAGGCATTATAAATTTTTGTATTGCTTCGTAAGACATTTCTTTATATTTACATTAAGGGATATTTTTATGTGCTTGCAAACAGATTAGGGTTTTTGTAAACAATCAAAGTAGATCCTTGGCCACCAACAGGCCCAGCTCCATTTGTCCCGAGTCTCTCCCCGCCTACTGGGTGAGATTACTCTCCAGTCTCCCACCCAACCTCCTCCACTATGTCAGTGGGCCCAACTCTGCATCTCCTGAAGTATGCACCTGTTTGGAAGCTTCTCCTCCAACCTCACACTTCTCACAGTTATGCTTCCTCTCAGTGGGTGAAAACGGGTGGGAAGAAAGTGAGCACTTCCCAGCCGGATTCCTCAGAGAGGGAATTCTCGGGGGGACCAACTACAAAGTCTTACCCTAGGCTCACTAGGAACACTGCAAACCCAGTAGGGAAGATGGGGAAGTCTCTACGCTCAGAGATGCAAGCAGTAACACAGGGGCTCAACAAGAGCCAGCTGACTCAATCCTTGGCAAGGACTTCAGTGACACCTTCGTGTTGATATAGAATTGATGTAGGCAGGTAGATAGGGAAAGGCCCTTTGCAATGAAACCAAGTTTCATGGAAGCAGAATTCTAGGAGTGACCCACCTTGTGGATACAGAAAACAAAGGCCTGATAAGACCATCCGCAGACCCTCAGGACATAGGCCTCCTCCCCATGGAATTCCTCTTTTTGGACCTCCCTGGTAACCTCCTTAGCAACGGACTTTTACCTGGGAAGAGGCCCCATGTGGGGACAGGCTGGAGAAACCCTATAAAGGCCGCCTTGAACAAAGGAAGGGCGCGCATATGCTGCCTGAGCCCATGTGTACTTACGCCCACGTGGCTGAGCACATGTGGTGCCCGAGCACATGTGTCGCCCGCATCTCTCCTCTTGAGATGTGTGCTTTCATGCTTTCGTGTCTAAGGCTAGGATGTGTGTAGGGGCTCTCTCTCTCTCTCCACCCTTGGAGAAGCCTGTGTCCTCTCTTGAGTATGTTACTCTCTCTCTCTCTCTCTCTCTCTCTCTCTCTCTCTCTCCCTCCGCACCTAAAAATCCTCCAAATAAAATCTATTTGTTTCACTGCTTGTCTACTCCTGAAATTCCCTTCTGCGAGACGAGACAAGAACCCAGGAACCCTGGGTCCCGGGTGGCAGAGGCGGGTGGGGAGAAAGTGACCGTCTTTCTCCTCCCGGCTTCACATAAGTCACCCGTGGGGCCCACCGACATCATAATGAGCTCAAAGGAATGATGGCACAGGTAGTCAGCAAAGCATGTGTGGACGTCAAAACGAAAATACTGTAGGCAAAAGTGAAGGGTTTCTGTAAACAATTACAGTAGATCCTTGGCCACCAGCAGGCCCAGCTTCACTGGTTCCGAGTCTCTCCCTGCCTACCGGGTGAGATTACTCTCCAGTCTCCCACCCAACCTCCTCCACCATGTCAGTGGGCCCAACACGGCATCTCATTAGAAGCTCTGAGAAGCAGCAGCTGCGAAAAAGATCCTAGTGCTCCAAGCTGAGATGGAAGCAATCTAGAGAAAATACCAGAAGATGGGAAAACGACGGAAGAGAAGTGAAGAGCATCCTAGGGAGCTATGGGGTGGGCTGAAGAGGAACAAGAGAAGAAATGTCAGAGGACCGAAGAACAGGAAGGCAATGTGACGGAGAAACAACAGTTGAAGATACCACAGACAAGAATTTCCGAGAAATACAGGCACCCCCATGCAAGAGGCCCGAAGGCTTACAGAGAAAATAGACTCAGAGAGGAAAATTCTGAGACCTACTGTGTGCAGAATGAGGAAATCCAAAGACAGAGATGGACTACTGAAGGCAGCCTGTAAAGAGGGAACTTTACATTCAAAGCTGTCAGATTCACAGCCGATCTCTCAAACGAGACTCTACAGGTCAGAAGAGAATGACGGGAATTAGGACATAAACTCAATGAAGTGAATATGTCACTGAGAAAATGATCCAGTTCACTAACAATTTTAGATTTGCAGGAACCTCAGAGAGCATCATGGACAGAGAACAATTTAGGGAATTCACAGCGTTGAAACCAGTCTTCCAAGAAGCAATACAGGAGCGTCTTTTAAAAGGCAAGACGAACTTCTCAGCACTCAGCATTGAATGTGGCATCCACTCACAATGCTTTCGGTTGCCCTCTGGTAGATTAAGAGAGGTTTGCTGACTCCTGTCCATCTCCCCATCTCCGAATGCAACAGCTATGTGTACCTAGGTCGAGAGGTCAACATGACAAATGACCTGGCACCCGAGCTGCGCAGGAGGAAGAGAGCGGCTTGGAACGCCTTCAAGAACGTCGAAGAAATAGCTAAGAGGATGAAGAACCTCCGGCTCCGGGCACATCTCTTTGATTCCACTGTTCTTCCTGCATTAACATATGCCTCAGAGACCTGGGCCCTACGCAAACAAGATGAGAACGCCATTCAGGTCTCCCAAAGAAGAATAGAAAGAGCTATGCTTGGAATATCACGTTTCACTCAAATGAGAGAACGAATCCGGAGTTCTGACATCCGTCGATGATCAAGAATCAGGGACGCTGTCTCATTTGCCAAGGTGTCAAAAATCAGATGGGCTGATCACGTAATGAGATTTAAAGACTACCGCTGGACTAGAGCTGTTACCGACTGGATTCCACGGGATGTCAAAAGACTGTGTGGCCGCCCACCTACTACTATTACTATTACTATTACAGATGGTCAGACTTCTTCGTCAAGATCATGAACAATCGGTTTGAGGCCCTTCATGTTCCCGGAGCGAACAGATGCCATTGGGCTACACTAGTACGCGACAGGGACAAATGGAGACGTTACTGGCGCCCGCTCGAGCAAATCGACGACTAACGGGAAGTTAAGTGATTAAGTGATCAAGTCCTGCTTACGTACTTCATGCATTCACAATAAGGAATTAACATTCCATTTGTATGACTGTTATAGATCTGCTTAGGTATTTTTACATCCAGAGAATTATTATAATGCTTTATTAATGCAGGCATTTAAATAGCATCTATATTTTATAACATAAAGCCAGTATTACTTTTCTTAGGATAAAGCACACTTTTGTACTTCTGCAGGCTCTGGAACACTGTTTTTGCCTTTCCTGCATAGCCTCAAGTAGTTTAGGTTTATTGGGTCATTCCTATCACAGTGCTCCCATTCCTCTGTGTTTATTTGTAATGTCTTTGTGCTCTGTTGACTTGTAAATATTGTTTTTCTCTTCTCCCTAAGTCCTTTGCATAGTTTACTCAGAGCAATGTCCTTTTTGTATGGACACAAGAAGGCATGCTTTTGTAATGTGACTCAGTGATATTTCCCTCCTGGGCATCTGCTCTCTCACCTAAGCCTCAACTGCTCTTACTTCCTAGCACCCCCAAAAGCAGGGTCCCGACGAGGGACTGGATGGAACCAGGACAAGCGGTAAGCTATGTGCTACCCTGGCATCGAGATGGGCCTGGCCAAAGTGCCATAATGCTTAACTATAAGTTAAGAGTTTGATCATGGACAAATGCTGTCATGATCCAAAAATTAATAACTAGACTCGGACCCTGCTAGGATTAGGAATGATCAATCTGGCCTGAGCACTATAGTCTGAGTCTGCGGCAAGATGTTCCCAGGAGAGCTGCCCTACAATCCTCAATGTTATCTCTTACTGTGTCCATACAAAAATAACTAGTATTGAGATGTTGATAGAGTTATTGGACTGAGGAAAGGAGAAAAACACCTTAAGAGATATTTTGCCTGAGGCAGTCAGGAAGGGCTTTGGAAAACCTTTTAGGTGCTGTTCCCTTTGAACTTGGTGGGCTTTGGAAAGCCCTCAGGAGGGGCTTTCTTATGTTGATCTTGCTACCTTACTAGGTGCAGTGGGGCAGTGTGGGTCCAGAGTGGTGGTGGTGGGGGGGAGGAAGGGAAGGAGAGGGAGAGGGTGGATCCAGAGACGAGAGCTGGAGAGGAGAGAGAGAGGGGGGGGGCAGAGAGAGGGAGGGAGAGAGAGAGAGAGCGCCCAGCCTGCGAGATGGAGCACGGAGAGATGAGAGGGAGAGACAGAAGGAGACGGGAATGAGGAGCAGTGTGAGACTAGAAAGGGAGGCTCAGAGAGACTGGGGCAGGCGCGTGGGGAGAATGGAATACACGGATCTGATCAATCAACCGGCTTGGCCCTTGTTTTGTCCACGAGCTGCCTTGGCAGGGTGAGTGGCCTGGGGTCCCCCCACCGGAAGAGCCGTCGGGGCCTCTCCCTGGCCACCCCTTAAAGAGTTTATACAATAGGTCAATTAAGAGTCTTCCCTTAAATCTTTCTTTTCTTTTTGCTGTTTAGGGCCACACTCGGCAGTGCTCAGGAGTCACTCCTGGTGGGCTTGGGGCACCAAGGATGGAGCCAGGCATAGACCTGGCTCAGCCGCATAAAGGCAAGTAAGTGCCTCACCAGCTGCACTCTTGCTCCGGCTTCTCCCCTTACGTTTTTTTTAGCTTTCTTCACTCTTTGTACATTTAAAATCTGTAGGCTTTGTGTATTTTATATACATCTTACAATGTAGTCGCATATAATCTTTCACAATATTATTTTTAAAGACATGTAAAAAGATGGTTTTAAAAAATGTTTGTCAATCGGTCATTGACGTGCGACTTTGTGTAACTCCAGGCGATCGGCTCTGTTAGATTATGTGAGTAGACACTGTCGTCACAATAAAAAAAAAATCATCCCAAATACGAGGTATGGAAGCGTAGTTAGGAAGCAACAGGTGGTCAAGCAGTCAGAACTGAAGATTGTGCCTGTATTCCTGAGCTGCCATGGGGCAGGGGAGGGAGGGGCCCTGGGAAGAGAGGAGGGCTCTTCTGCCTCGGGATAGCATTGGATGCTGCACCCCCGCACAACTGGATATTAACAGTTTGACTCCCTCAAACTGCCTTCAGAAGCCTTTCCTAAGAATTTGAACAAAGCCTACACAACGGACTTTGTTTGCTAACTCTACGTTTACACTGGCAACCTCTTTAACATCTAGAAAGACTAGATGTTTGCGATTAGGACACTTGTCCTTTATACACAGGGTATACACAGCTAAATAAAGCAAAAGACAGACAGAAGGGACAATGGCTCATCTCGTCTAACTAAAAACCTACGAGTCTAAAAGCCCTTTGGGCGTCCCTCCTCCCTCTCTGAACCAGTACACATGTGAGCTGCTCAGAAGCAGGTGGATCATTCTGGTCATTCCATTTCCAAAAAACTGCCTCTAATGTATTTTAAGAAAAAAAACCATCTACAAAATGTGTGAATTTCACCACCTCTACTTTTAACATACTTTGTGCACTTCTAAACCTCGAGAAAGACGAGATGTTTCGAGTAAGGACGTAGTTTGTCCACTATATACATAGTAGTGTTGAATAAACCACATACATATAATAATGGTTGTTTCTCAGAGCCTCCTCAC
The DNA here is from genome assembly GCF_029834395.1 of Sorex fumeus. Taxonomy (NCBI): domain Eukaryota; kingdom Metazoa; phylum Chordata; class Mammalia; order Eulipotyphla; family Soricidae; genus Sorex; species Sorex fumeus. The sequence continues at coordinate 33,660,944 of NW_026606090.1, read as the reverse complement.
TGTTGTCTAGAACCCTTCATTTTCCCCAATTCTTCCTCTCCACCACCAACCCTTGGTGAGGGTAACTGCAATTTCATTCCCTAAAAGCTACTTTTCTCTCTTTATAAAGGACTTTTTAAAAAATTTATTAATTTTTATTAGTGACAAACCAAGAGGTACAGTTGTAGACTTACAAATTTTTGTGCTTGGGTTTCAATTATACAATGATGAAATACCCATCCCTCCACCAGTGCCCATTTTCCACCACCATGGATAATATCCCTCCCACCCCCCATCCCCCCATCCCACCCTGCCTCTGTGGCAGGGCATTCCCTTTTGTTCTCTCTCTCTTATTGGGTGTTGTGGTTTGCAAAAGAGGCAATGGGTGGCAATCATGTCCGGTCCATTGTCTACTTTCAGCATGCTTCTCCCATCCTGGGAGGATCCTCCCAACGCCCTTAAAGGTCTTTTTTCTTTTTTCTTTTCTTTTTTTTTTTTTTTTATAATTTATTTATTTATTGAATCACTGTGGGAAAAGTTACAGAGCTTTCGGGTTTAGGTCTCAGTCATGTAGATACCGAACACATTTCCCTTTACCAATACTCATTTTTAACCCCGAACCCCAATAGACCCCCACCTCCCACCCCTCCCAATTCTTATGAGGCAGATGAGTTCTAGTTAATACTCTATCTACTTTGACTAGATAGATTATTTCGATAGAAGATGCACAATTATTGTTTAGAGTTTACGACCCACCCCCCCCCCCCCCCAATCAGACATGCTGAAACAGCGTTGTGAAATGATTTGCTTTCTACAACTTGGTTTAAGAATAAAATGATGTCGCGTGGCCGCAATAGCGGCCGCGCGGTTTTGAATTTCTGCTATTTTACTTATTGACCCTGGAAGAATTTCTATTAAAAGTTAGCTAGTTAAGAGATTGATTTCTGTGCCCTGGAGTCGTGGCCGTGCCGGAGAGCCGCTCGTGGGGGGCAGCTGGCGACCTCGGTGGGGCGTGGGGGACGGCCCACAAAGCCCCCCTTCCCATGAGGTCCCCGCCGCTTCCCCGAGCCCGGCTCAAACCCGCTTTCCACAAGGCTCCCGTGCGGCCGCCATCTTTCTTTCCAGAGAGGAGCGGGCGGGCCGGTCAACGCCCTTCCCCCTCCGGGCAGGCTTGGTGGCGCGGATCAACACAAGTCCATTTGCTTTTCTGCTCCAAGCGGCTGGTTCTCTGTGCTAAGTCCTTGTGCCTCCGGGGCCGTGGCCGTGCCGGAGAGCCGCTCGTGGGGGGCAGCTGGCGACCTCGGTGGGGCGTGGGGGACGGCCCACAAAGCCCCCCTTCCCATGAGGTCCCCGCCGCTTCCCCGAGCCCGGCTCAAACCCGCTTTCCACAAGGCTCCCGTGCGGCCGCCATCTTTCTTTCCAGAGAGGAGCGGGCGGGCCGGTCAACGCCCTTCCCCAAGGTCTTTTTTCTTGAAGACAGCTTTTGATGAATTTTAACACTAAGTTACAAAGGTGTTGGTTTACTAACTCTACTTTTGTCATACATTGGCAACCTCTTTATTATCTGGAGATTAAGTACTTAAAAAATCAGGACTCGTTTGTTCAGTGCATACACACACACACACACACACACACACGCACACACTATATACAGTAAAGTTATAGATGAGATACAATGTAACATATTAGGGCAGCAGGTAAGCTGAAAATAAGCTGAAAATTTCTGCTCAGCAATTTCTTCCCCTCCAGCTCCTTCAACCCAGAAAGTACACTGTTGGAAGAAGTGGTTTAAAGATTGCATTTCTAAGGCTATTTCCCACCAACTTTTTATTTACAAGAAGCACTATCCTACTTTTAACTACATCCAGCGCTTAGCTAGGTATCTAGAAAAACTAGATATTTCGTTTCAGAACGTGTCCACAATGCACTATTAAAGCAAACTGCACATATAACAATGGTTATATATATATATATATTTTATAATTTATTTATTTATTGAATCACTGTGGGAAAAGTTACAAAGCTTTCAGGTTTAGGTCTCGTTCATGCAAATATCAAACACCTTTCCCTTTACCAATACTTATTTTTTACCACGAAGAAACCCAATAAAACCCCACCCCCACCCCTCCCAGTGCCTGCGAGGCAGATGAATTCTAGTTAACACTCTATCTACTTTGACTAGATTCATTGTTTCAATAAAAGATGCACCATTATTATTTAGAGTTTACCACCCCCCCCCCCCCCCCCAATCAGACATGCTGAAAAAGCGTTGTGAAATGATTTGCTTTCTACAGCTGGGTTTAAGAATTAAATGATGTCTGGCTATCGCGGCCACGCGGTTTTGGATTTCTGCTATTTTACTTATTAACCCTGGAAGTATTTCTACTGAGTCAGATAATTAAGAGATTGGTTTCTGTGCTCTGGATTCATGGCCGTGCCGGAGAGCTGCTCATGGGGGGCAACTGGTGACCTCAGTAGGGCGTGAAGGACGAGCCGGGAAAGCCCTCCTTCCCGCGAGGTTTTAGTTGCCCCATCACCACCGGCTCATACCTGGCTCTCCACAAGGCTCCCATGCGGCTGCCATCTTTCTTTCCAGAGAGCAACAATGGTTATATTTTGAGGTATCTTCTAAATATGACCATTCTGGACTTAACCTTTACCTTATTCTTCTCACCACCACCAATCCAACTTCATGGACAAGTACAGGAATGTATGTTCAGAGAACTGATTCATACCCAAAAGTCTTTTATAGAAAGCCTTCCTCTAACAGTCAACAGATTTAAAGGTGCTAATTTTACTCTTTTGCCATAAACCGGCAACTTTTAAAATCCAAAGCAGAAGTCCCCAAACTTAGTTTGCCCAACCACCACCTCTTCAGGGGGGAAAAATCACTCAGTACCCTCTGGGAAACAAAGGACCCACCCTTCACCCCCAATTGCACAGTAAGGCTATTACTGCCCCCCCAATCCCTCCCAGTGGCCCCTAGGCCGAAGTATCGCCCACTTTGAGAATCATTTTCAGCTAGAGACTAGATGTTGCAAAAATTCTGCCCCTTATAAACAGAGCAAAAGAAAATGCGTGTAACAAAAATGATCGTCTTAAAAAATGTCTTTGTATGCACAAACATACTAGCACATCACCTTTTGCAAGTTTTTCCCTTTCGCCTCCTCAAACCACTTAGCAGACAAACACACTGTGCAGAGAGGTGATTTCACAGCCCCACTCCCAGGACAGTCACTTAATCACTTAACTTCCCGTTAGTCGTCGATTTGCTCGAGCGGGCGCCAGTAACGTCTCCATTTGTCCCTGTCGCGTGCTAGTGTAGCCCAATGGCATCTGTTCGCTCCGGGAACATGAAGGGCCTCAAACCAATCGTTCATGATCTTGACAAAGAAGTCTGACCATCTGGTAGGTGGGCGGCCACGCGGTCTTTTGACATCCCGTGGAATCCAGTCAGTAACAGCTCTAGTCCAGCGGTCGTCTTTAAATCTCATTACGTGGCTAGCCCATCTGATTTTCCACACCTTGGCAAATGAGACAGCGTCCCTGATCCTTGATCGTCAACGGATGTCAGAACTCCGGATTCATTTCTCATTTCATCTATGGAATCTTTTAATCGTGACATTTCTGCTCTCATTTCTTCTCGTAATTTGTCGATTTTTTCTGTGGTATTACTGGCTGTCTGTCTGACTGTTTCATTGAGTTGATTGAACATCTTGATGACTTCGTATCTGAATTCTATGTCAGAGAGGTTCCTTAGGTGAGCTGTATTGTCGGAATGGTCTAGATTGTTTTCGTTGTTCTCCCCTTGTGTTGGAAATTTTCTTTGTTTCTTCATATTGCTGAGTAGGTTGGGAACTAGATTCCTTGGGGACTAGGTTCCTTAGTATGGGAAAACAACCTGCGGCCGCCGGAAATTAAGCCACACCCACTTTGAGGCCACGCCCACTTTTGAGGAGGCCACACCTCTACAGAACCCTGGGTTTGGGATGAGATGGGCGCCGCCGCCGTCAGGAGTGAAGAGGGCAGGGCAGACGCTCAAAACTGCTTCTCTTCAGGCATCTCGGGGGATACCTGGGGTCCTGCAGAGAAAGATGGAGGTCCCAGGGTCGCGAGCCAGCAGCTGTGCTGACCTGGATCTGGATCTAAGATGAGATGGGCGCCGCCGTCCGCGTCCCTGATTCTTGATCGTCGACGGATGTCAGAACTCCGGATTCTTTCTCTCATTTGAGTGAAACGTGATATTCCAAGCATAGCTCTTTCTATTCTTCTTTGGGAGACCTGAATAGCGTTCTCATCTTGTTTGCGTAGGGCCCAGGTCTCTGAGGTGTATGTTAATGCAGGAAGAACTGTGGAATCAAAGAGATGTGCCCGGAGCCGGAGGTTCTTCATCCTCTTAGCTATTTCTTCAAAGTTCTTGAAGGCGTTCCAAGCCGCTCTCTTCCTCCTGCGCAGCTCGGGTACCAGGTCATTTGTCATGTTGACCTCTCGACCTAGGTACACATAGCTGTTGCATTCGGAGATGGTCGTTCCATTGAGAGCGAATGGGGCACCAGGAACGAGGCTGTTTCTCATAAAAATGGTCTTCGTAAGATTCAGCTGTAGTCCTACCTTCCCACACTCACGGTCAAAGTCGGACAGCATTTGTGCCACTTGGCTGATGTTTGGTGTTATTAAAACAATGTCATCAGCAAAATGGAGGTGGTGTAGTTGCCGACCATCTATCTTCACTCCCATTCCTTCCCATTCCAGTCGTCGCATGATGTTCTCGAGGGTGGCACTGAAGAGTTTCGGTGAAATGGTATCACCCTGCTGCACCCCTCTCTTGACATCAACGATCACTTCTTTGTAGAATGGTGAGATCCTGGTAGTGAATCCGCAATACAGCTCACGGAGGATCCTGATGTATTGGGCTTGAATGCCCTGATTGGCTCGGGCTTCAATGACCGCTTCCATCTCAACAGAATCAAAGGCCTTCTTTAAATCAATGAACGTTAAACAGAGCGGCATCTTGAACTCCCGAGACACCTCAATGAGCTTGGTTATCATGTGGATATGGTCGATGGTGCTGAATCCTTTGCGGAACCCGGCTTGCTCGCATGGTTGTTCTTTATCTAGTGTTCTGCCAATCCTATTTAGGATGACTCGAGTGAACAACTTGTAGATGACAGACAATAGGCAGATCGGGTGATAGTTGCCAATGTCATGGATGTCTCCCTTCTTGAACAGTAGTACGGTCCTGCTGGTTTTCCATTGGGATGGAACCTTGCATTCAGACAGGTAGCGAGTGAAGAGCCGAGCCAGTGTATTGATGAGTACTGACGGCAGGTTCTTCAGGTGTTCAGGTCTGACCTTGTCTGGGCCGGGTGCTGTTTGTTTCTTTACCCACGAAATGGCGTGTCGGATTTCGGAAGGGAGAACATTGGGAACGACATATCCATCCTGTGGAATTTGGTATGTCGGCAAGTGGACATGGCTATCGAAGAGATTTGAGTAGAAGTCATGGATAATCTTCTCCATTGCCGTTCTGGAGGATGTGATGGATCCATCAGGACGTCGGAGGGCAGTCATCTTGGTCTTATAGTTGGCGAAGGACAGGCGGGCGTTATGAATACTTTTCCCGGCTTCTGCCGTATCTACCAGTACTTCTGCTCTTCTCTCTTTGAGGTCTTCCTTGATCGCATCTCTGCACTGCTTTGCGAGCTCTGACGTTAGCTTGCGGTCGCCTGAGGCATGCGCTGGCGAATTAGCTCAAGAGTTTTCAAAGATAGGCGATTTTTTGTGGCTATCTCTCTCTTGGCGTTCCTCGCACATTCATGGAGGTGCTGAACCAGTCGATCGTATTTCTCATCAATGTTGTCAACAATGGCATCTTCCCATGTTGCCGCAATAGTACCAAAGAGTTCCCAGTTGGTGGTCATTCTGGGAGTTCTCTTTTTGAACTTTGCAGCCCTTTCTCCCCTCTCTGTGAAGTAGAATTTTGCATGAAGGAGACGGTGGTCCGATCCCGTTAGAAATTTTGGGACAACAGCGACATCAGTCAGGCAAAACCGTCGATTGAATATGATGTGGTCTATTTTGTTGTGGAATCGTCCACCGGGAGACTCCCATGTCCATCGTTTAGATTCTGCCTTCTGGAACTGTGAGTTACCATGGATGGTCTTGGTCGACATGATGAACTCAGACAGTCTCTCACCCTGTTCGTTCCATTCTAGGCCATGGGTCCCGATGTGAAGTTCTTCAGCTGATCTTCTCGGTCCTATCTTGGCATTAAAATCACCCACAATGATCTTGTAGAAGGTGTGGTCTTCTTTATAGAACTTCTCTAGCTCCATGTAGAACTTCTCGATTTCTCTTTCATCGTAATGAGATGTTGGTGCGTAGACAACGAAGATAGAAACTGCAGGCAGTGAGCCACATCTATTCAAATGTAAACGTCTGATTCGGGTTGTTAGGCATTCGAATGAATCAATGCTCTTGGCCAAGTTTGTGTTGACAAGGACACCGACGCCTCCAACACCTCTTTTATCACATGTTACGAGGAACAATTCTTCTCCAGTGTCGAAAACGGCATGGTGAGATTGGTGCCTTCTTGTCTCGGTCAGACCAATGATGTCGTACTTGATCATTTGCGCTTGTACCATCAGGTCCTCGATGGATGCATCTGATGCTAGCGTACGTGCATTGAAAGTACAGACGATCATTTTTGTCTTCCTTCGTTGTGGCAGCCTAGTTCGGCCTTGAGATTTTGTCGGCCTCTCCTTTAAACATACACAAGGCACATTAGAACATCTAGAAAGATTAGGTATTTCAGAAAAGTACTTGACATTGCCAATCGGGCACGCAACAGTGGGGAATAAAATGCAGACACAAAACAACGGTTCTAATAGAAAAAAATGTCTCCTGAATTTGACCAGTCCAGCATGGATGGGCCTTTCTTCTTTTCCAGGTCTTCAGCTCCCCGTCCTCTCGCTGGCAAACGAAGGTGTCCGGGAGTCGCTCCTGATTCTTGCTTCCAGAGGTGGTAACAATCCCTTTTCAAAAAGTCATTTCCAGGAGACTTTTTTCCCCCCTTTTGTTTCTGTCTTTAAGTAAATGGGCATTTCCATGTTGCTTTCTATCATACATCGGCAACCTCTTCACACCTAGATCTAAAGATGTAGCACAAGTTTTTTTTTTGTTGTTGTTGTTGTTTTAAAGGTTGGGGGTTAAGTCGAGAGCAGCTTTATCATATGATGTGCACTGGCCTTTGCTTGGCGGCCAGAAAAAAGAAAGAAAATCTTCCCAAAATGCTGTTGGGCACTTTAGGTCAAGAAACCGTTTTCTCTCTCCCGCGAGCATCTATTCTTCCAACGAGCGCCCCATGGACCATCTGTGCCGCGTTGACTTGGCTCTGCTCACCTTGACCTTGGTCGATCGTGACCAAGGTCGGGACGAGGCGTGGCCTCACGGGGGTGGGGGGTTGGGGGGGGCGCCGGGGATGGGGACGGGCAATCGCTGCGGGCCAGCGGCCCAAAACAGACACAGTCCAGGTCCCTTCCACCCTGAGCCCACTCCTTCCCCGCCCCCCCCACCCTCCAGCTCAGCCCGAGGTTCGAGGGTCTGGAAGGCCTGGGGATATAGGCCGCCACGCGCTCTCCTCTGTCACCTCTCTTTTTATAGGTTTTTTTTAAAAATTTATTTATTTATTGAATCACTGTGGGAAAGGTTACAAAGCTTTCAGGTTTAGGTCTCAGTCATGCAAATATCAAACACATTTCCCTTTACCAATACTTATTTTTTACCATGAAGAACCCCAATAAAACCCCACCCCCCACCCCTCCCCGTCCCTGTGAGGCAGATGAATTCTAGTTCACACTCTATATGCTTTGATTAGATTCATTGTTTCATTAAAAGATTCACCACTATTATTTAGAGTTAACCCCCCCCCCCAAATCAGACATGCTGAAAAAGCATTGTGAAGTGATTTGCTTTCTACAGCTGGGTTCAAGAATTAAATGTTGGTTTTGGATTTCTGCTATTTTACTTATTGACCCTGGAAGTATTTCTACTGAAAGTCAGATAGTTAAGAAATTGGTTTCTGTGCTCTGGAGTCGTGGCCATGCTGGAGAGCTGCTCGTGGGGGGGCTACTGGTGGCCTCGGTAGGGCGTGAAGGGTGGACCGAAACGCCCCCCTTCCCATGAGGTTTTAGTCGCCCCCACACCCCTGGCTCATACCTGCTGTCCACAAGGCTCCCATGTGGCCGCCATCCTTCTTTCCAGAGAAGAGAGGGCGAATGGGGCAACACCCTTTTCCCTCCGGACAGACATGATGGCCTGGATTAGCGCATAGTCCGTTCACTTTTCTGCTCCAAGCTGCCGGGTTCTGCATTAAGTCCTTGTGCTTCTGGGGCTGTGGCCATGCTGGAGAGCCGCTCATGGGGGCACCTGGTGACCTCAGTAGGGCGTGAAGGATGGACCGGAACGCCCCCCTTCCCATGAGGTTTTAGTCACCCCCACACCCCCGGCTCATACTTGCTGTCCACAAGGCTCCCATGCGGCCGTCATCTTTCTTTCCAGAGAGGAGAGGGCATATAGGTTTTTTTTTTTTAAAGAAGTTCTAGGGTCAAGTTCTAGAAATAGTACAGGAGGCAGTGCACTTGCCTTGTATGCTGTTAACCCAGGTTTTTTTTTTTTTAATTACAATTTTTATTTTATAAATTGTTACTGTGTTTGGCATATCGAATACATCACGGGTAGCTTGCCAGTAACAACAAAGTCTCCAATGGAGACGTTACTGGGCCCGCTCCAGCAAATCGATGAACAACGGGAGGACCGTGACATTTTATGAGTCACTTCACAGTATTTGATTACATTCGATATCCAAACGCCAATCCCACCACCTTTACACCTTCCCACCACCAAATTTGGGATGTTTCCATCCCAAGTCCCAAGCCCCGTCCCAAAACACAAAGGAAAGAATTTATTTTGTATTGTCTGTTATGAAAAACTGCTGAACGTGTGTACAAACAAGTGTTCGTATAGAAAACAGTGTGGACATTGTTCTACTCTGGCAGGAGCCATTAAGACATTCTATAGGATTTCACGAACATATTGCTATGGTTTGGATGATGTGAGCTTTGGTATATATGTCCGAAAACATGTATATATGCATACATATGTGTGTGTGTGTGTGTGTGTGTGTGTGTGTGTGTGTGTGTGTTTCCCTCTATGATTTGTTGCCTACTATCTGAGCCCCATCAAATATGGTGTGGTGATTATGGAGAATGGATAGGGAGTGTTTCATGATGTGTCATGTGGCTGCGTGATCCAGGAATATGTTTACTCATATGTGAGGCTCAGCCCAAGCGCATGGGGAGTGGTCTTGAGCAAGGCAGAGGTTGAGTTGTAGAGGTTTTTGGCTGCCCGAGCTGGATCCCTTGGAGCGGGAAGAGCTCTTGCCTGCCCCACTCTGGGTCGCTTCTATGAAATAGCCTGGTGCGAAGTCTGGTGGCATGGTTATGAGGGCCTCATGTTATGCTCCCTTTTGGGCGAAGCAGCCGTGTGATCTGGATGGTGGCTGATGACAAGATTATCTGGCGCCGGCAGGAGTTGGCTTATGGACGTGGCCCCTGGGTGGCTGGAGACTGGGGAGAGTGGGCGTTGAGCCCAGAGTCCAAGGTCACAAAGTTCTGCATTATTTGGGTTTCATGGGACTTCACTCATATGTGAGGCTCAGCCGGAGCACGTGGGAGGAGCGTGGCGGCGGCTGGGTTGTGGAGTTTTTTGGCTGCTGGAACTGGGTCCCTTGGGGAGGGGAAGACTCTCCCCCCCCCCGACCCCCCGGGGGAGTCCCCTTGAAGACAGCCTGGCGCTGGGTCAAGACATTTTGTGGCACTCTCTTTCAGGAGTTTTAGTTTATAGTCCGTAGGTCTTGGCTGTTGATGAGATTACATGGCACCAGGGACAGTTTGTGAGTGTGACTGCCAAGCTCCTGGAAAACTGGGAACCTGGGGGGAGGAGGTCCAGTCCTGATCCAAGCGGGTCTGGAAATCTCAGTCACGGGTTCCCGCCTACCTCTTCACTACAGGTCCTAACTTCGTCTTTTGATCTCGTTTGATATGTATGAATCTCAGAAATAAGGCCAATAAATGAGCTTATATAGCTGAGACGGAGGTGGTTTATGGGTGTGTCTTCCACATTACCTGATTTTTGGTCATTTAATTTCTTGGTAAACTTGGCCCCAGGTGGTTGGGGTCTGTCTGGCCAAAGGCACAGCAGCAATTTTGGGGTATCTGGCAGTCTGAAGGCAACATCAGGCTGCTGGTGCACTCGCCCCACAGGTACAGGTTGACCTGCTGGGAGCACCATACCCCCTTGGTGACATATTTAAATTACTTGGGTTTTTGCGAAATTAAAGACATCCTTTGTTTTTTTAAATAACCTTTTATTTTGTGATTTTAGAAATTTGCAGGGCCTGAGCGATAGTGCAGTGGAGAGGGCATTTGCCTTGCACGCAGCTGACCCTAGTTCAATCCCCAGCATCCCATATGGTCCCCCAAGCACCGCCAGGAGTGATTCCTGAGTGCAGAGCCAGGAGTAAACCCTGAGTATCTCTGGGTGTGATCCAAAAAGGGGAAAAAATGCCTGAAGTTACAAATATATTTCAGGAGTTTCTGTACATGTCTCATTTTCTTAACATTAACCAATATTCTATAAAACCACTGGGGGTTTGTCAGAATTAAGCAGCTGAGTCTGGTACAGGTCTGTTATAAACTCTGTTTGGGTGCTGGAGTGATCATACAGTGGATAGTTGCCTTGCATGCAGCCAACCTGGGTTCATTCCTCAGCATCTTATATAGTTCCCTGAGCACTGCCAGGAGTAATTCCAACGTGGAGGGTCAGGAGTAACTCCTGAGCACTGCTGGTGTGGCCTCCAAGCATAAATAAAACAAAAAAAGACTATTTGAATTTCAACAATTTTTCGACTAATGTACCCTTTTCCGTAGAATCTCATCGAAGTTTTATTTGACTCAATAATCCTTGTAGTAAATTTCTTCTTTTAAGTCACACTCTTGGAACCATATTTCATTTGCTTAAACAGTTACAAATGTGCAAAGTATGCAGCGACCCTTAACATCAGGCAAATGTGAGAAACAAATTTGTACGGCGATGTTTTTCTATTTTGTCGTTACGATTCTGCTTGTAACATCAAAGGTCCACAAGATAGAACATTCACTCTGTATTTGGTCAATAAATAGGCTACTTAAGTATGATCGGAACAAGATAAACAAGAAACTTTCTGAAGCCCCCTAAAGCTTACATTTGCTTTCAAGTAAGGAGAGCGCCTCAAAGATGAGAATTGTGGCAGCCGAGTGCAGTAGCAGACAGTTTGTTTTTGTTGGTCAACGAGCACCTTATGAGGCATTTCAAACTAAATCAAGGTTAAACTAGGAACCTCGATCCTTCCTTTCTCCTCCCAGCTCTTGCAGTCACTTCTCTTCTTGCCAGCACACAGAATCATCTTCTACGGCCCCTGTCACCCCCAGCAGGAAACAGGCGCCGCTGTCATGCCTCACTTTCTGATCCACACCATAACAGCTTCTTCCGACTTTGAGTAATGCCTTGAGTCTCTGCAGCTTCTCTGCTGTGACCCTCATTCAGGTGGCGGCAGTTCTAATTTAGACAACTGTCCGGGTTCTATGGGCCCTCCATTCTTCGCTGACCCTGATAACCAACTCACCACAGTGGATTAAAGGAAAAGAGAAACTCACCACTCACCTTTCCACCTTCTTGCTTCAACATTTCTATGAAGTCACTTTGAGTATAAACTAATCACTGTAAGATCTGGGTTCAGACTGCCCTCAGCTGCAGCTCCCCGGCCCACCCCTCACTCACACACTCCCTCGTCGTGTTTGGTGCGTGTCTCAAACTCACTTTGCCTGCTGTGGTCATAGGCCTTGGGGCCTCTCCTCTCTGCCTGACCACGATGGGGGTATTATACGGCTTTGCAGTCTGTATTTTCTCTGTCCTCCGCCTCTGGAGGGGAAGCTCCTGCAAACAGGGAATGGGACTGTGTCTGTCTGTCTGTGTCTTTGGGACTAGAATAGTAGCAGCGTCTAACAAACATTCAGTACATGTTTGTTGATTAAGGGAAAAAAAGACAAAGCGATGTCAGCTTACCTGCTTGAGAAACATTCTGGTGAAGTTGAGAGAAGAAGAGGAAGAGAAAAAAGTAAAAGATCGACAAAAAAAGATCTGTGTACTTCTGGATTTTCCATGACATAATATGAAATTACCTGAATTGTTACCTTATGGCTAGCTTATGGGCTTCTCTTTTGTGGAGAGACTCATGTTCCAAGTTTGTATGAGTTATGGACAAAATGGCTAAGACAAGCTATTGCTAAGTGATTCAGTTCTAGAAGCCACTTCGTGTGTGTGTGTGTGTGAGAGAGAGAGAGAGAGAGAGAGAGAGAGAGAGAGAGAGAGGGAGAGAGAGGGAGAGAGGGAAAGAGGGAGAGAGGGAAAGAGGGAGAGTGCAAACAAGCATCATGTTGTAGAGACGAGTTTTGGCCCACTGAGTTGGATATTTTAGGTTTGGTTCCCCTTGACTCGTCTCTCTACCAGAACATGCCTCTGCCTTTCTGGACCTCCTCCATTCCTTCCTCCTTCTTTCTACGATCTTCCCACTAGTAAGGCATCCAGAGGTCTCCTCCCCTGGCCCCTCCCAAGCAGCCCCTTCTGCCCATTCTACCTCATCAGTAGCCAGACTCTGTTGACGCGAATCACTTACTGTCCCAAGCTCCTCACAGGCTGGAATCTTTTGTTAAATTATTTTTTTTAATTGAATCACTATGAGATACAGTTACAAAGCTTTGGTGATCAGGCTTTGGTCATAAGATGTTCCAACATTCTCCCTCTACCAGTGTACATTTCCCACCACCAAAATCCCCTGTATCTCTCCTGCTACCCCTCTACCTCTATGCCAGGTGATTTCCCTCCCTCCCTCCCTCCCTCCCTCCCTCCTTCCCTCACCTCCTTCCCTCCCCTCCCCTTCTCCTCCTCCCCTCCCCCTCCTCCCCCCTTCTCCCCTCTCCTCCCTCTCCCCCTCTTCTTCCTCCTCCTCCTCCTCTGTACTTCTCCCCTGTTTGAAAATGTAATCACAAGAAAACAAATGCCAGGTAAGCATCTTTAAGGAAACGAAATGCTTCTGGGTGGTTAAGATTTCTTTTCACTTTTGTAAGAATTCTCTTCCTCCTCCTCCTCCTCCTCCTCCTCCTCCTCCTCCTCCTCCTCCTCCGTCTTCTTCTTCTTCTTCTTCTTCTTCTTCTTCTTCTTCTTCTTCTTCTTCTTCTTCTTCTTCTTCTTCTTCTTTTCTCTCTTCTCTCTTCTCTCTTCTTCTCTCTTTTATCTCTCTCTCTCTCTCTCTCTCTCTCTCTCTCTCTCTCTTCCCTGGCCCGGGCATTGTGGGGTGCAATACAGATAGTGAAAGGTAAAAGAGTATAACAGAGTATATGCCTTTACCTACTTTTAATGCTCAGTTCTTGTCCAGCGTGATCATTTTCAACTATTATTGTCATACTGGTCCCTTCTCTATGTCTAACCACACACATTTGTGGTAGATTCCAGCCACCAGTTTTCCTAGTCCCTGGCTTCCCTGGCTTGGATATTAGTCCTCTACTATATATATTTCTATATACCACAAATAAACGCAGTCATGCTATATCTGTCCCTCTCCTGACTCATTTCACTCAGCGTGATATTCTCCATGTCCATCCATTTACAGGCAAATTTATAGGCACTGGAACTTTACCAAAAAAATCCAACCCCATCAAAAAATGGGGAGAAGAAATGAACAGAAACTTTCTCAAAGAAAAAATTCGAATGACCAAAGGCACATGAGAAAATTGCTCTTCATCACTAATCATCAGGGAGACGCAAATCAAAACAACAATGAGATATCATCTCACACTACAGAGACTGGCACACATCCAAAAGAATAAGAGCAACCAGTGTTGGAGCAGATGTGGGAGAAAGGGACTCTCCCTCACTGCTGGTGGTCCAGCCTTTTTGGAAAACAATGTGGACATTCCTCAAAAAACTAGAAATTGAGCTCACATTTGATCCAGCACTTCCACTTCTGGGAATATGCCCTAGGGGCCCTAAACACACAGAACCGCCATCGGCACTCCTATGTTCACTGCAGCACGGTTCACCATAGCCAGATAGCAGATGACAGAAGTGACATAAATCAACCCACAGTTTCATCATTTGAGCATTTATTTATCTTTGTTTTGGAGGCCACATGTGGTGGTGATCAGGACTTCTCCTGACTTTGAGCTCAGGGATTAATCCTGGCAGGGTTGGAAAACTATAGAAGGGTCAGTTGTGTGCAAAGCCAGCCCCTTCACCTCTGTACTTCTCCCCTGTTTGAAAATGTAATCACAAGAAAACAAATGCCAGGTAAGCATCTTTAAGGAAACAAAATGCTTCTGGGTGGTTAAGATTTCTTTTCACTTTTGTAAGAATTCTCATACTAGCTTCAAGCATCATTAAAAAATCTGCTTCAAATTTGGTCACATCCAGGAGGACTGGTCAGTGGTTGGCCAGTGGTGTGGGGTATGCAGGGTAATTAAGATAGAGGAGGGTCCATTCTGACAATAGTAACTGAAAATGATCACTCTGGGCAAGAACTGGATGTTGAAAGCAGGCAAGGGGATATACTTGATAACCTTACAGCATCTGTATCGCAAACCATAATGCCTAAAATGAGAGAGAGAGAGAGAGAGAGAGAGAGAGAGAGAGAGAGAGAGGAGTGCCTCCCATAGAGGCAGGTGGGGGTGGGGGGTAGCTTGAAGGGGTGGGAGGGAAACTGTGGACACTGGTGGTGGGAAAAGACACTGGTGGAGGAATGGGTGTTGGAACAGTGTATGACTGACACGCAATCATGAACAATTTCGTAATGCTCTATCTCATGGTGACTCAAAAAAAATGTGGCCCCACATTTTTAACTGCTTAAAAGGTTAAATTGCCTAAGTAAGTCATTTTCTACCCTTAAACACCTGTTGATAGGCCCTGATTCATAGACAAGTGGTTGGAACTGCTACTCTAAGCTGAGTGAATATCATTGGGTTAATAAATTGAGACTTATTTACACTGTGCACATTCCAAAACTGCCAATAATGATAGATCATCACTTTGAACTCTTTTTCTACACTATTATCTCAATTTTTTCTTTCCAGTGTACTGATTTGACTTTTATTCTCTTTGTACTTCCTATGCTTTTCCTGGTGGCCTTTTGTCTCGAATTTTCAACTCGAAAAAGATTCTTTTAATGAAAAATTTAGTCCAATCATCATTCTGCCAACTCCACTAAGTTTCTGGCTACTTTTCAGATATTTGCATATGAATAAAACGTGGTGAATCAATACAAGCTGTTCTTCGCTGAATTTATCATTCTTTTACTATATTCTCAAACTACTCCTTTTCTTAAATACCGAGTTTCATTAAATGATATTCAGTCAATTCCCTGAGTTTCAAAGGTAAACACAGATCATTTATTTTTTTTTCTTTTCCACACCTAAGCTATCAAGACCAGCTTGTTCTATTCCATATATTTTCCCTCTGAATTTTAAAATGATCTAATTATTATGTAAATATTAAAGTTATGCAATCCAGATAAAGAAAAACTTTTTCCTTCACTTTCTTTTTTCTTCATGTTTTGATTTTGTTTTTTTTTTTTTGCTTTGGGCCACACTTGGCAGTGCTTATGGCTTACTCCTGGTGGCACTCAGGGACCATACAGGGGACCAGGATTGAACCTGGGTCAGCCGTGGGAAGGCAAGTTCCCTAGCTGCTGTGCTATCACTCTGACCCACTCATCTTTAAACTCTTGTCGTTATGATGAAATATGGTCGACATTCCAAAGAAATATCTTTCTACTATCTAGCCTTGGGCTGAGATCTCCAAGCCTACTTGGATTGGGGCCGAGCATCCTCCACCCAGATCCTCCTAATTCCAGTAGGTGGGGGGGGGGTCACACCCACCAACTGGCCCTCTGGCTCCGTGTAATCCCATCAACTGCCAAGGCTCATCGACTATAAAAACCAGCTCCCGGAACCGCGTGGTTGCGACATCTTATTCTGACATCTTATTATCTCATTCCTACTTTGGACAAACTGGCAGGCTGTCGAATGTAGCCTGCCCACAGGGCAGAGTCTGGCAAACTCCCCGTGGTGTACCCAATATGCCAAATACCAGTAACAATGATGGGTCTCATTCTCCTAAAGAGCCTTGAATATAATCTCAGGGCTAGGATGAAGGAGACGTTACTGGGGCCTGCTCGAGGCAATCGACGACTAACAGGATGGTCGTCGTGATTTGTGATTCGTGAGCCTTGGGCCTAGGCATTACACATAGACCAGGATCTGCTCTGAGTACACATGGACTCAGAAAATCATGGGCCTGAACAGAGGGCCTTAACATGGACTTCAGTGAATGTGGCATCTGCGATTCCCAAAGCATGATGCGAAGGGTCCCTCTAGGCTTCAGGTGGCCGTGTGCCGCTCACCAGGAGAGAAAGGGAGCGGGACTTGCTTAGTGGAGAGATGGTTCCGCTAGAACAGGTCCAAATTAGGCTGCCTTTGTCTTTGCATCTTGGCCACACCTGGCTGTGCGCAGTGGCCAGTGCTGGCTCTGTGCCCAGGGTTCATCCTTGTGGTGTTTGGGAAACCATGTGGTGTTGGGGATGACACTTGGTCCTCCTGCGTGCGAAGCATGTGCTCAGGCCCTGCTATCTGAATGACTGCAGAGAAGGCCTCGGAGGAGCCCCTGGTCAGAGAACCAGTTGCTAATATGAAGTAGTCTCTTGAATTGTACTAGGTTTCACTTAAATTAATTCAGAAAATGTTACTAACTTTTTTTCTTCACCAAATAGTTGATGAATTGTTTCTATATATTTGGCCATACGCATGTACTGAAGAAGCAACTGGTAAACACAATACAGCTGTCCTTCTGGAATTCCCATCGTACTGACGAGCCTCTCTAGTTTCCTGGAATTAGCTTCAATAATCACAAATCACAAAATCACAAATCATCCTGTTATTCATCGATTGCCTCGAGCAGGCCCCAGGAACGTCTCCTTCATCCTAGCCCTGAGATTATATTCAAGGCTCTTTAGGAGAATGAGACCCATCATTGTTACTGGTATTTGGCATATTGGGTACGCCACGGGGAGTTTGCCAGACTCTGCCGTGTGGGCAGGTTACATTCGGTAGCCTGCCAGTTTGTCCAAAGTAGGAATGAGATGTTAAGATGTCATAATAAGATGTCCGGGAGCTGGTTTTTATAGTCTCTGAGTCTTGGCCGTTGATGGGATTACACGGCGCCAGGGGGCCAGGTGGTGGGTGTGACCCCCGCCTACTGGAATTTGGAGGATCTGGGTGGAGGATGCTCGACTCCAATCCGAGTAGGCTTGGAGATCTCGGCCCCGGAACCCGCGTGGCTTTGTCCCTCTGCCAGTACCTTCATGTGTGCGGAGAGCTTCACTAATGTGCTATTTATTTTAAGGCAACACCGGATATGTCAATTCAAGTGGTTTAGTTGTGATTATATTTCTCTGAATATTTTAAACAAGTCTTATATTTCTGATATCAGTTAAATATAATTATTACATAATTCAAAGGAAATCCATGGTTTATTATTCTTACATAAGTTTCATCTTTAAGAGAATGAACCAGCTTCAGTTTACAATCTAAGATTCTATATTTAATGTGCACTGCCCTCTATTGGTTAATTGTAGTATTTTTCCATCCCAAGATTGAGATTTTTAAAAAAAATTTATTTATTTATTTATTTATTTATTTTTTAATAGTGAGGCACCATGAGGTACAGTTGTAGACTTACACATTTTTGTGCTTGGGTTTTGATTATACAATGATCAAACACCCATCCCTCCACCAGTGCGCATTTCCCACCACCTCGGGAGGGGATGCTGGGATCCAAGATTGAGATTTTTGATCCATAATTTCTCATTAACCTCATGATCTCATTTAGAATAATTTTCTTGAACAAAGATCCACATTATTAGCATTTTGTTCACATAAAACTATAAATTAACTATTTCCTGAAACTTCTTAAACAATATTATGAGAATCATGGAATCAACTTTAATGAGATTTGGGATAAAAAACTGATAAAAATACTTTAAAATACAGTAGAAAAATAGATGTGAGATACTGACTCAGAAATAAGAATATTCCACCTAAGAAAGTGAGCCTTCTGGAAAAATATGAATGCCTCAGCTATGATATTATGAGACTATCATAAAGATGATGCATTTTTAAAAACATTCTGTTGCCATCAAGCGAGAAAAATAAGTGACACTGGACCAAAAATTTGTGGAGAGAATCCCAGTCATATGTTTGTATTATAAATGAATGATAATGATGCATTTATAAATAAAATTAGAATAATTATTTTATGTCCATGAATAGCAATGCTCTACTTACAAATAATATAATAACTGTTTAATTGGAAAGAAAAATGTAAAATTTTACCTTATACCTTAGGCTAAAATGCTTTCTTTATATATTAGAAAAATAGAAATAAGCTGTTTAGGTTAATAATTGTGTGACCTTGGGTTTTAATACCCTTTGTTATAACACCTAAAAGTAGTGGGAACATTTCAGCAGGCTGATTACCAAAATTATTAGTGATAAATAATGCCAGCATAGTGGCTGGAACTGAAAAAATAGAAAAAATGAATGTATCATGTAAAGTGTTACTATAAAACATGATAAAAAGTGTTTAAATATTTATAAAAAAGTTGAGAGTTAAACAAAGTCAATTTGTGGAGGACTTAAAGACAAGTTTAAAAAAGGCTCTATTTTGGAATCAAAGAAAAGCACATTTAAAAACTGAAATTAAAAATATTGAATATGGGTCGGGGATCTTGGATACTTTGATGGTGATGTGAGTTGAACTAACTGTACTCCAAGACCACAAATATTAACCAGTGTAGGCACATCACGTTAACTGTAATACATTTTTAAAAATAGTTGTCATATGTCAGATTGTCAAGGAATGACTGACAAAACGCTCTGTCATATTTGAGAAATGGGGGAATCTGATGTAATAGTATGTGAAGTTCAAAACAATGAAACTTTTTTGAATAATACAGAGTTATTACTTATTGCAGTGTAAAAGGTGGAAATTCCGTTGACTGTAATTTTCTTGAAACAGTAAAACTTCTGAGCAGGGGCTGGAGTGATAGCACAGCGGGTAGGGCATTTGCCTTGCACGTGGACGACCCAGGTTCGATTCCCAGCATCCCATATGGTCCCCTGAGCACCGCCAGGGATAATTCCTGAGTGCAGAGCCAGGAGTGACCCCTGTGCATCGCCAGGTGTGACCCCCCCCAAAAAAAGCAAAGAAAAAAGCAAAAAAATAAAGCCCTTCTGAGCAGAAATGTATTTATAAAACTAATCAAATTGGGTGTTTCTAAATTCATTAACCTGGATTTTCTTTATTATCTTAATGAATAATCTTTAATGAGTATATGCCTCTTATCCAGCAAAAAGTAGAAAAAACACAAATGCCCATTAACTGATAAATGGATAAACATATGTTAAATCCATATAATGAAATACTATTATGCAATAAAAGATTGAAGTACTGGTGTATGCAGCAAGTGGACAAACATCTTTAATCATGTTCCGAGTGAAAGAAATAAGTCATAAAGATTACCTATTGTTTGATTCCGTAGACAGACAGAAAATAAATTGATTGCTTAGGTATCAAAGCAGGGGTTGAACAGGGAGATGTGAGAATGTTGGGTTTCTGTCTCATGAGACAAAGATGT
Source organism: Sorex fumeus (assembly GCF_029834395.1). Classification (NCBI taxonomy): domain Eukaryota; kingdom Metazoa; phylum Chordata; class Mammalia; order Eulipotyphla; family Soricidae; genus Sorex; species Sorex fumeus. Next base: position 33,641,125 of record NW_026606090.1, on the reverse strand, counting down.
TATAAAATTAGAATAATGGTTGCACAAATCCTTAAAGTTAGTAAGACCAATAGTTTGTTTTTTAATGAATGAATGTTGTTATATTTGCTATATATCTATTTAATATATATATAATGTTTTAGTAAAATTGTCCAGAGACATCATGTGCAGAGCTAAGGATGTTACTCACTGACAAAGCACATGATTTGTGTGTGTGAATCCCTCCATTTTATACTGGAGCTACAAAGAAACAAAACAAGATAAGACAAAGACGGAAAAAGAAATAACACCAAAACATGACGTTTCTATGACAACTCTTATTCAGTATAGTGGTGGAAGTCACAACCACAGAAATTATGAAAAAGACACAAAAGAAATCCAAAATGGAAAAAGAAGTAAAACTGTTGATATCTAGAATTGGCAAGATAATGTATGAAAGAACTCTACATATTTAACGAAAATTATTTGAAACAATAGGACAATGACATAAAGTGGCAGGATTAACAATAATCAATAAAAAAATCTGGTTGTGTTTCTGTATGCAAGCATATAGAAGTGTTCCCAATCATTAAAGTTCATTCCATTTTGTGGGGAGGTGAAACAAGGCAGTCGTCACTGAAACTTATTTAGACATATGCTAGGGGAGAGAAAGAACTTTGTATTCAAGAGAGAACATGAGCTTCACCAAGGTCAAAATAGGAAAGAAATGGAACATCAAAGACAAGCAAGTGATATATGTGTTCAAGGGAAAACGTGGTCTTGAAGAGCAAGCCAGATCATTCCAGTTGAACTGGAAAGTAATTACACAAAAATGAGCTAAGTATCTAGGAATCAACTGAACAGAGGAATCAAACGATAACAGTGACAACAGAAAGTGATGGTAGAATTGGAATAAAAGCAGACTGAGAGATTAATGAAACAGAATCAAGAGCCGAGAAATAAACCCTCAGATATATGAACAGTAAATCTTTGACAAAAGAGCCAAGAACATAAAATGGAGAAAGAAAAGGAAAATCTTTTCAATCAATGGTGCTGAGGAAACAGGATGGGAATAGGCAAAGATAATGGAATTGGGCCAACATCATACATAAAATTTAACTCGAAATAAATGAAGTTGCTAGACCCATGTCCACATGCATATTCAAGAAAGCATAGGAAAACATTGCATGCTACTGACTGAAGATCCTTCTGTTATTTAACCACCAGAGGGGAGGAAGACATGATTTAAAACAAACCAACCAACCAACCAACAAACATACAAACAAACTAAAAACCCAAACAAGTAAGATTATGCCAACTAAAAAAGGTTCTTCACAGAAAAAGAGAGGATCAAAAAACTAAAAAGACATTCCACTGAATGGGAGAACACATTCAAATACCAAACATCTTACAAAGGGGTTTAGTACCCAAGATGAACAAAGAAAACATAAAACTTGACACAAAAGCAAATAAACATCAAAAGGGGAGGCAGGACTGGGGTCATTGTGCAGGTGATCAGATGTGTGGCACGCCTTGGCGGCCCCTGGGATTGGATCCTTAGCCCTTCCTAAGGTTTCTCCCAGCACCAGCGGGAGTCACTCCCGAACACAGAACCTGGCCCGTGACCTCTGCGCTGTGGAAGTAGCTCCTCCCCAGGTTCCTCCACTTCTTTTTTTTTTTTTAATATCCTCCCCACCCCCATCCCCCCATCCCCTCTGTCTCTGTGGCAGGGCAATCCCCTGTGTTCTCTCTCTCCTTTTGGGTGTTGTGGTCTACAAAAGAGGCATTGAGTGGCAAACATGTTCAGTCCATAGTCCACTTTCGACATGCATCTCCCCTCCTGGCAGGATCCTCCAAACACCCTTTATTTGGTGCTCCCTTCTCTATCTGAGCTGCCCTTTCCTCTAGAATGCCCGACTGGCCACTAAGCTATGGAGTGATCCTCCTGGTGCTGATCTCAGCTATTCTTGGGTATTAATCTCATGCGTTGTTACTTTATATCCCCCAGATGAATGCAATCTTTCTATGTCTATCCCTCTCTTTCTGACTCATTTCGCTTAGCATGATACTTTCCATGTTGTACCACTTGTATGTAAATTTCATGACTTCATCTTTTCTAAGAGCTACATAGTACTCCATTGTGTAGATGTACCAAAGTTTCTTTAACCAGTCATCTGTTCTTGGGCATTCAGGTTTCTTCCAGTTTCTGGCTATTGTAAAGAGTGCTGCAATGAACAAACAAGTGCAGATGTCACTTCGACTATACATTTTTGCCTCTCTGGGATATATTCCCAGGAGTGGTATTGCTGGGTCAAATGGGAGCTCAATTTCTAACTTTTTGAGAATCGTCCATACTGTTTTCCAGAAGGGCTGAACCAGTGGACATTCCCACCAACAGTGAAGGAGTGTCCCTTTCTCGTCACATCCACGCCAGCATCGGTTGCTTTTGCTCTTTTGAATGTGGGCCAGTCTCTGAGGTGTGAGATGGTATCTCATTGTGGTTTTGATCTGCATCTCCCTGATGATTAATGATGTAGAGCATTTTCTCATGTGCTTTTTTGCCATTCGGATTTCTTCTTTGAGAAAGTTTCTGTTCATTTCATTGCCCCATTTTTGGATGGGGTTGGATGTTTTCTTCTTGTGGAGTTTAACCAGTATTTTGTATATCCTGGATATCAACCCCTTGTCAGATGTGTATTCGGCTAATATCCTTTCCCATTCTGTAGACTGTCTTTGTATTTTGGTCACTGTTTCTTTGGAGGTGCAGAAGCTTCTTAGTTTAAGATAGTCCCATTTATCTATCTCTGTTTTCAAAGTTCCTCCACTTCTTCCACCCAGCAAAAAATGGTGAGAAGAGTTAAACAGATGTTTCTAAAAAAAAAAAAGACATACAGATGGCAAACAGTTTCATGAAATATGCTCGTTGCTATCAGGAAAATGCAACTCAAAGCAATGTGAAATTAACCCCCACCCGTGAAAATGATCTATATTTTAAATAGACAAATCTCAGAAGAGATCAACAAGATGCAGAGATGCCTCCAGACCCTGTGCCAGCTGAGCCTCGTATCCCGGGCACCTGGAGGGGGCCAGGTGAATGCTCCCACCCACCTACTAGAGCCTGGAAACCTAAAACCTCCAGAACCCAATCGCCATCAGGCTCACAGCTGATCTCCACAGGCTTGGATGAGCCTCATCCAGGAATGAATCTGTTGATAAACTCAGATATGCGGGTTTTGTGGCCGGAATCTCCAGGCTATCACAGAGTTGGGGATGGATGACCTCCCCCAACCCCCTGTTCTTCTGGGAGCCTGGAAGTCATGCCCATGAACTGCCTCTAATGCCATATAAACTCATTAACCAGCCACGATCCGCAAATAAATCTTGGAAGAGATCAAGCTGCACAGATGTCATTCAACAAATTCCCCTACACACAGTTCAGCAACTGGTCAATCACATACTGTGTGCTCATTTCTCCAAATGTAAGGAGCACACTCCATGCATATATTGCACAATAAACTTTTTAGTTTGATGTACTAAAAAAATAAAGGTCAAAAATAATAAGCATGCTGGGTGTGTGGAGAAAAACTTTGTTCATTGTTGGTGATAAACCGGTTCAGTTTTTATAGAAAACTATTTTAAGGGTTTCTCCAAAATATAGAAATAGTCCTATGGTATTACCTAGCAATTCCACTTTTGGGAATCCAATAAACCAAAAACTTAATTAAAAAACATATGCAAATCTGTGTTTACTGCACCATTATTTGCAATTGCCAAAGTCTAGAAACAGCCCCATGACAAATAAGTAAATAATGTTCACACACACACACACACACACACACGCACACACACAATAATGTAGTATTCACTACCCAGCCATTAGAAAAGAAAATTTCTTGGCATTTATTATATTATGGAACTAGTAAGAAAAATAACACTCAAGGAGACAAACAAATATTAAATGATCTCTCTCATATGTGGAATATAAAGAAACAGAAGGGAAGAGACAGTGTCTGATAAATATTAATCCCTAGACTGATGACAGAAATGAGATTTCCAAGGTGTAGAGAAGTGAATTGAAAGGGTCTAATGGAAAGGGATGGAAGCGTATTAAAACATACGAACATTTATAATCATAATCTAATGTTCCCTCAACAAAAATAAAAAAGCATCATAATAGAATTATATTTTTAATTAAGAATTATACAAAAGTATATGGTATATTTTATATTCATATAGATATTTCAATATAAATTTAAAATAAAATATGGGCATCACATAATTTGAAAACTTTACTTGCGTTTGGTTTGCAATACTATATAATTTAATAAGTGATGCTTCATCTCTTTAAGTTTATAAGCATCACTACTTCTATGCACCACCAAAGTTCCAGTGTGGTCCCACTACCCAGTGGCCTTTCCTGTTCTTCCCACCACACCATTTCCTTTTCCCTCCGGTTAAGCGTCATAGGTTCATAGAAAAAGAGTTTGCTTTTTACCTGACAGTAAATTGTTTATAGAGAGAAGGAAGGAGGGAGGGAGGAAGAAAGACTGAGAAGTAGTCAAATCCAGTCTATGCGGTTATGATTTAAATAGATTGTAGCACACATATGGAATTAATGTTTTTAAATTAAGAATAAGGAATCATAAACAAATGAAAACCTAATAGATTAATACATCACGATGTAGTTCTTATTAGTGATATGACATGTTCATTTGCCAATTAAATATTAACAAGAGTCTGGGTTCTAAAGAACAATTTGGTTTATTATTTCAAAGACAATTGATACAGAAATGTGAAAAAAACAGGCACTGCTACTCTGTGAAATTTCACTGTTCTTGATCATGAATGTTACTTGGTAGCAAGTGAAAAAGTGCCGCATATTTTCTATACCACTAACAATTATGAAATTATGATATTTTTTTTCTGGAGGAGGGGTCATTTTGATAGTGGGACAGAGTTCTAGAACTTTAGTGGTAGATTGGTGAGGCTTATACACACATCGATGCATGATGCTGGATGACAGCATTAGAAACCAAAAAAGCTTAAAAACATTATTTACAATATTAAATATAATAAATTTTACATATCTTTTGTATTGTAAGTTCAGCCTGTACAGCGGTTCCTTCGTCCTTATGGTGGTTCGGCCCCTCCCTAACCCCAGAAAAACCTCCACGAATACTGAATTAATTTCCAATTAACTTTATTGTAAATGATTTCTCATCGCTTTAATCTTATCTTCTTCCCATTTTCAGGATACATTGAATTATTAGTATATTAATTTGAATAACCGAGCAATATTTGGTTGTAAAAAAACAATAGTCATGAATGCTTCTTATTGAAGTGTGCCTTGTAATAAGTATATGGAAGAATATTGTTATTCTTCACAATATCTCAGGGTTATTAGGGGGATAATTAGGCTTAAATTTTCACTAAGATCACTTCAGAAAAATTTCAAACAATATAAAGACCATCTTATCTCTAATCAATGACTTTTTAATTTTTTATTTATTTATTTTTTTATTAAAATTTTTTTAATAGTGAGACGTCACGAGGTACAGTTGCAGACGTACACATATTTGTGCTTGGGTTTCACTTATACAATGATCAAACACCCATCCCTCCACCAGTGCCCATTTCCCACCACCACGGATCCCAGTATCCCTCCCATCCCCCATCCCCCCTATCCTACCCTGTCTCTGTGGCAGGGCATTCCCCTCTGTTCTCTCTCTCCTTTTGGGTGTTGTGGTTTGCAAGAGAGGCATTGAGTGGCAATCATGTTCGGTCTATAGTCTACTTTCAGCATGCTTCTCCCATCCCGGGAGGATCCTCCCAACACCTTTATTTGGTGTTCCCCTCTTTATCTGAGCTCCCTTTTCCCCTATAAAATCAATGACTTTTTATATAGAAAGACAAGTTGCTGCTAATGAAAATGTAACAATGCTTTCCAATATTAAAAAGGTTTGTCGAGAAAAACATAAGTCTTTTGGAAACTAAAGTTTTATATAAAGAGTATAAGAACTTAAAACAATTACGAATTTTATATAAAATTATTTTCCACCACTGCAGTCATTTTATGCACGTCTTCTTTCTTTTTATATTTATTGAGGCTGTGGATACAGTCTGTGCCTCCAAAGATTCATAATTAAACTAGAAAGAATGATTTGTAAATTAGTTATTACGGCTGCAAGTTATGGACATTCACTTCCTAAAAGTTCATTTCAATAATGAACTTTTTTCATATCAATAATTTCAATAAATTTCAGTGAATGAACACGGAAACTGACTTTAAGGGTTCAACTTTACATTGTGAAAGATGCTCTTTCAATCACCTCATGCTACACAACTGCATTTGACTGTCTGGTCTCTGGAACCCTTTGAAGTTTCACTTCAAATAGAGGGATGTGTGCATTTTGCTACTTGGGCTTGGCTCACATCTTCCTGGAAGCTCCTTGTCAGCTTGAGTTACAGTCATCTGTAGACATCGTCCGTTGTCGAGCTTTTTGTCCAGACTGTAAGCTCCTTGATGACAAGCACACTGCCTATTTATTCTTGTATCTGCCAGAGTTCAGTGCAGTTCCCCGAACAAGTAGGTGTTCCTCGTCTCTGGTATCCATTACTGATCTGTTACCAATCCAGGATATTTAAATGAATGAAATTCACATCCCCTCTCACTGACAGAATTTTGACTTATGGAACGTTTCTCTGAAATCCCTCCAAAAAGTTCATTGAATCTCAGTCTACCAGATCACTTCCTTTATACTCTCCGGTGCAACTATTCTTCGGAGTTCATAAAAGTGTCTGGGACACTTGCCAGAGTGTTTGACTTTAAAACATAAAGTTTCAGTATTTTAGGAATTGTTTGCCTTTATCAATACTTTTCCATTAATTGTGATTTCTCCCATCAGGTGAGTTGTAACAAATAGACAAATCTCAATAAAGTATTTTTTTTTTTTAAATTCAGACTCTAGGATTCAAAATTACTTGAAAAATATTTATACCCAAGCACAGTGAATATACTTTTATTATGAATGTTAGACACATGTTTGTATTACATTTTACTATTTTGCTTCTATGATTTTCTAATTATATAGTAATATGTCATTCAAAAATAACATACAATTTTGAGAGAATTTTAGGGTAACTTAAATCAACATGATTATGCAAATGCATAATAATTTTCAAATTACTATAGAAATATAGATACGACCAGGTTTACGTTGTACGTTCTTATGCATGACAGTTACATTTATTTATTATTATTATTTAAAAAATTTTTTAAAAAAATTTTTAATAGTGAGACATCATGAGGTACAGTTGCAGACTTACACATTTTTGTGCTTGGGTTTCAATTATACAATGATCAAATACCTATTTTCTAAAGAAATTTTATTGAATTACCATAAGATAGTTACAAGCTTTCATGTTTGGCTTACAATCACACAATGATCAAACACCCATCCCTCCACCAGTGCACGCTCCCCACCACCAATATCCCCGGTATAAACCCCCTTTCCCACCCTCCCCCTGCCTCCATGGCAGATGTGATTCTCCATAATCTCTCTCTACTTTTGGACATTATGGTTTGCAATACAGACACTGAGAGGTTATCACGTTTGGTCCTTTATCTATTTTCTGCACACATCTTCCATCCTGACCGATTCCTCCAGCCATCTTTTTCTTAGTGATCCCTTCCCTATTCCAGCTGCCTCCTTCCCTTTGCTCATGAGGCAGGCTTCCAGCTATGGAGCAATCTATCTGTCCGTGTATCTACAGTCCTTAGGTGTCATGTCATGTTGTTTTATACTCCACAAATGAGTGCCGTCCTTCTATGTCATGAGTTACATTTAAATGTTACCAGAAAAAACAGTTTTTAAGTGATTAAAAAGCCAATTTCAGAGATAATTTATGATTTTATTATAAAATAACTTAAAGACAGCACTTTTAACTTCAATATTAATACATCTGTATCTTAAGTAATAATCAGAAGGTCTTTCTGAGCTCATTTCTCTTGCAGTGTTTTCACATTCCTTTTTACAGTCCTCGTTTTTTTAACATTTTCAAGAGAATGCCTTCAGTTTGTTCTTGCTATAGTCTTAAACAGCTGGAAAAATTTACATTAGGGCCTCTCACCCAAATATTTCTATCCAAACACAAACTAAAGAACAAAGAGACAAACCCATAGAACATCAAACTTCACATTTCTATGACTACATTCTTTCTAATCACAGAAAGTTATAGCTCTGTGTACAAGGTTCAGGGCTGGAGCAATAGCACAGCAACGAACCTGAGTTCGATTCCTCTGTCCCTCTCGGAAAGCCCAGCAAGCTACCGAGAGGATCCCGCCTGCATGGCAGAGCCTGGCAAGCTCCCGGTGGCGTATTCCATATGCCCAAAACAGTAACAACAAGCCTCACAATGGAGACGTTAGAGGTGCCCGCTTGAGCAAATCAATGAACAACAGGAGGAACGTGCAATGCCCCTCCACGGGGGTTCTGCACTCAGGAAATACTCCTGGTGGTTCCCAGTGGGGAATCCTGTGGGATGCCACGGATGGAACCTGGCCTGGCCCCATGCAAGGAAACATCCCCCCGCCCGCCCCATATTCCCCCTCCAGTGCCAGATGCTCTCTGAATGAATAACTTATTCCCCAGGCTCCAAAGGCCTTTTCGTTTATGATGACCTTGCATATCTTAGCATAGTCCTGAAATGAACTTGAACTCTGGGACTTTTCTTTCATGACCTTATGACGTGACAACCATTTTCCTTATAAGGTTGAAGGCTTACTGGAATCTCAAAATAAAGCCCTAAAGGAAGGTCCATTTTCTTTAATCTTGGGTCAAATGATTATAGTTTAGCACCGGTAAGATGGCTGGAGAAAGGTCATGCACTTTTTTTTTTTTAATGAGGAATTTGTAGCCTTTTTTTTTTTTTTAAATTTTATTGAATCACCATGAGATAGTTACAAGCTTTCATGTTTGGGTTACAATCACACAATGCACTTTTTTTTTTTATCTTATCACATGCATTTTATTTATTTCTTTTTTTTCAGAGGTTTTTAACAGGATTTATTTTTTAAATTTTTATTAGTGAGACACCATGAGGTACAGTTGTAGATTTACAAATTTTTGTGCTTGGGTTTCAGTTATACAATGATCGAGTACCCATCCCTCCACCAGTGCCCACTTCCCACCACCACGGATCCCAGTATCCCTCCCACCCCCCATCCCCCCATCCCACCCTGCCTCTCTGTGGCAGGGCATTCCCTTTTGTTCTCTCTCTCCTTTTGGGTGCTGTGGTTTGCAAAAGAGGCAATGGGTGACAATCATGTTCGGTCTATAGGCTACTTTCTTCAGCATGCTTCTCCCACCCTGGGAGGATCCTCCAAACACCCTTTATTTGGTGCTCCCTTCTCTATCTGAGCTGCCTTTTCCCCTAGCATGAGTGGCTGGCCTCCAAGACATGGAGCAAAATTCCTGGTACTAATCTTGGCCATTCTTGGGTGTTAGTCTCCTATTTTGTTACTTTATGTTCCCCAGATGAATGTCATCTTTCTATGTCTATCCCTCTCTTTCTGACTCATTTCGCTTAACATGATCCTTTCCATGTAGTACCACTTGTATGTAAATTTCATGACTTCATCTTTCCTAACAGCTACATAGTACTCCATTGTGTAGATGTACCAAAGTTTCTTTAACCAGTCATCTGTTCTCGGGCACTCAGGTTTTTCCCAGATTCTGGCTATTGTAAAGAGTGCTGCAATGAACAAACAAGTGCAGATGTCACTTCGACTATACTTTTTTGCCTCTCTGGGATATATTCCCAGGAGTGGTATTGCTGGGTCAAATGGGAGCTCAATTTCTAATTTTTTGAGAATCATCCATACTGTTTTCCAAAAGGGCTGAACCAGTCGGCATTCCCACCAGCAGTGAAGGAGTGTCCCTTTCTCACCACATCCACGCCAGCACCGGTTGCTTTTGTTCTTGTGGATGTGGGCCAGTCTCACACAATGCACTTTTGAGAACTTTTTGGGAAAGCGATTTTGATTTCAACTGATTGTCCCAGATTAAGTATCCTAAACGATTTTCATTCTAATCTCTGTAAGCACTTTCTCTTGGAGGTAAACAGTAATTACCATTTACGCAGTTGTCTCCACCAGGAACCAGAAACTTCCAAAGATTTATCCTGTCAAAGTCTTTGTCCCAGAGGAATGGGTGTGTGATCATTGTGTGATTGTAACCCAAACATGAAAGCTTGTAACTATCTCACGGTGATTCTATAAAATAAAAACAAAACAAAACAAAACAAAGTCCTTGTCCTCTCTGTAATTATTTTCTTTTTTATTATTATGGACTATTACCATCCCTCCAAAATTCATAAACTGAAATTTTAATCTCCAACATGACAGTATATGGAGATAGCGTTTTCAGGAGGTCATGAGAAAAAAAGCCTACGCTATGACTCACCATTAGTCTTATAAAAAGAGAATTCAACATCTCCAGCATGTGAGAACACTATGAGGAAAATGACTGTATTTCACGGTATCACTGTTCATCAATTGACTCGAGCAGGTACCAGTAATGTCTCTATTGGTCCCAGCCCTGAGATTTTATTTTATTTTATATTTTTTATTTTTTTTTGCTTTTTGGGTCACACCTGGCGATGCACAGGGGTTCCTCTTGGTTCTGCACTCAGGAATCACCCCTGGCGGTGCTCAGGGGACCATATGGGATGCTGGGAATCGAACCCCGGTTGGCCGCATGCAAGGCAAATGCCCTACCCGCTGTGCTATCGATCCAGCCCAGCCCTGAGATTGTAGCAGCCTCTCCTTACTTGTCTTTCCCAACGCTGCTGTATTGGAGGCCTTTTCAGGGTCAGGGGAATGAGGTCCGTTATTGTTACTGTTTGTGGCATATCGAATACGCCAAGGGGAGCTTGCCAGACTCTGCCATGCAGGCGGGAGACTCTCAGTAGCTTGCCAGGCTCCCCGAGAGGCATATATTTATATTTTCCTCTATGATTTGTTGCCTACTGCCTGAACCCATCAAATATGATGTGGTCATTATGGAAAATGAGTAGGGAGTGTCTTCTGATGTGTTGTGTGGCCACTTGGGGCTCCTCATCGCCACCCACCAGAACTCATGGCTGCTTCTCCCGAAGGGAGTATAAAATGAGGCCCCCCTAACCATGCCACTGGACTTCACACCAGGCTGTTTTCACTTGGGGCTCCCCAGAAGGGAGCAGGTAAGAACCCTCCCCGCCCCAAAGACTGTATTAAACGACAATAAAAAGAAGAAATCGTTCCTTATTATTTGTCTCAGAACTACGGTCAAACTTGGCTACATCCAAGACTAACAAATAAAACTTTTAATTGTAATGAAAATAAAAACAATGTCATTATTATTAAAGTATTATTGAAGATTAAATTCAGAGATGAGTCAAGTATGGCTAACAAAATGGCCTTAAGCAATAATCAAAGCTTACTGGGTAGAACTTCCCTCTGATAGAAAGCTAGGAAAATTAATATTCGGTACAGTCTTTGGAACAGTTAAGTGTGATGGATTGTTAAGCATTGAAATTGTGATGGATTGCTAAGCATTAAAATTCAGAGATTAAAATTCAGAGCTTAAGTCCAGCTTTCTTTAGAGTATTAAAAAATGCTATTGAGGATATTGAAATATATAATAGATGAAGTGGGAGGGAAAAAGATATCAAAAGTTGCCTTTAATTTTTAATTTTGACAAGCTCAGTCTAAGTGATAAGAGTCAAGGTGGTCTTCTAATTAAGCAGGTTTCACTGGTTCTAATTACGCTTATTTGCTCTCATCCCCAGCACATTAACCTGACAAGAATTTTAAAAATTAGAGTGCTCTGGAGAATTAGGGAAGCTATGTGTCATTACATTGGTAAATGAAGTAAAGAGTTATAAGCGACGCTTTTCCATATGGGAAGACCAGTAAAGCTGACTTCATTAGAGATACGATATGCATTTGCTCCTGATTTCAAAATAAATTATCTGGGAATGATTTTTGCAATCTTCCATTCCATCCCTTCTTTTGTTCTTTGCTGGTATCAACAGTTTGCTGAAAATATTCTTACTCCTCTCTTTTTTTTTCTTTTTACTTGTTTCAGGGCCACACTTGGCAGTGCTCTCAGCTTACTCCTGGCTTTGTGCTCAGGAATTGTTCCCTGCTGGTGGTAGTAGAGGGGTCGAGTTTTGGTTCTAAGGAAAGCAAAGCACTTTTCTCCTTGTCCTATCTCTTCAGGCTTCCAATTTCATTTTTTTTCCTATTCCCTTTTAGCCACTTCTCATTCTTTCTCTACCTTATAAAAATCTGTTTCAAGCCAAATTTTGGATTGGTACATGCAAAATTGTGTCTTTTGGACAAAAAAAAAGCAAGTTTTTCTTGCTATTACAAACATCATCTACTGAAAAAGTAAATTAGGAAAAAGTTGATAACATGATAAGTATCTATATGTCCCAGAACTACAGTCGTGTAATATATATTCAAAAATAATATATTCAATATATTCAATATATATTCAATATATTTTAATATATTCAAAAATAATAGACCACATTTTGTTTCATTGAGGTGACACTGATTTGCAATACTACGTAATTTTAGGAGTTCCTGTCCATAGCCACACGAACACAGCATTCTAACAACTTTGCCAGAGTCCACTGGCCACGCTCTGCCCTTTCCTCACCCTCCATTCTTTCTGCTGAAGGAAGCTTGGGTCAAAACCGAAGTATTTTCTTTAAAGTCTGTTTCTTTGCTTTGTTATTTTTATGTTTAACTTGAATAATCTAATACATCTGTCTTTCATCTTCTTTACTCATTTGTAACGGGTTGTTTCCAGAATTTGGTTAGTGTCAAGGTGCGGGAATGAGCAGAGGGATACATATATATTTTTTAATTCCATACTCTTGGAATTGATGAATCATATAGTACATCTACTTTTCATTTTTTGGAAACCTCCATATTATTTTCCATGTATGGAAATCTATTTAAATTGCCACAAGTGTATGAGGCTTCCTTTTTCTTCAGACCTTGGGAAACATTACTTTATATATATATAGATAGATATTTTTTACTTAGGTCATCCTGATGTTGGTGGAATGTGGTATGTTTTCTTGTTAAGATTTGCATTTCTCTAATAATAAATGATGATGAGAATTTTTCACCTGTTTGTTACCTGCATGTCTTCTCTATAGAAGTGTCTGTCTAGTTCCAAGCGCATTTTAAAATTGGGTTATTTGATTTTTGTTGTTGAGTTGTATGAGTTATTTATGTATTTTCCACATTAACCTCCCGTTTGATGTATGATGTAAAACTCTTTTATACTGTATAATAATTTTATATTTTTCTTCCCCCCACCCCACTTTTACTGTTAGACTTGAATCCTCAGAGATATACGTAAAGCCATATCATGAAATATTTCAACTCTGTTTTTGTTGTGTTTTGTGGTCTCAAGTCTCATATCAAAGTCTTTATTCATTTTCTTTGTGTATGGTAATAGATATTTTCGTATATGATGTTAGTGATCTAGTTCGGTGTTTTTGCATGCAGTTACCTAATTTTTCTAACATAATTTTTGAAGATATTTGTTTCTCCTTTATATATTGTTGACTTCTTTTTATAAATTATGTAAGTGTGAGTTTATTTCTGGGTTCTTGATTATATTGCTTTTTGTACCAGCTTTTATGTTACTACTATATTATTTTATTAGTGTTTTTAGTATAGTTTAAAATAAATAAAATTTAAAAGTGGTTAAAATAAAAACAGTAGCTTACTATTATTGAAATATTAAGAAGTTTTCTATCGAATTACTGTGAAACATACAGTTACAAAGTTGTTCATGATTGAGTTTCAGTCATACAATGTTCCAACACCTATCCCTTGACCAGTGCACATTGCCCGCCACCAGTGTTCCCAGTTTCCCTCCTCCCTGCCTCCGGGGTAAATAAAGCCTCTGCAGTCTGCCTCTATCACAGGCACTCTTCTTCTCCCACCCCTCTCTCTTTCACATTCAGTTTTTGTCCAGAGTGATCATTTCCAAATGTCGTTGTCATAGTTGTCCCTTCTCTGTGAACAGGAACTTCCTCAAAGAAGAAATTCAAATGGCCAAAAGATACATGAAACAATGCTCTACATTATTAATTATCAGGCAGATGCACACATCAAAAAAATTAACCAGTGTTGTTGTGGATGCGGAGAGTAAGGGACTCTCATTCACTTACGGTGGCAATGCCAATTGGTCCAGTCTTTTTGGGCATTTCTCAAAAAAATAGAAATTGAGCTTCCATAGGACCCAGCAATACCTGGAAATATACCCTAATGGCCCAAAAACTCAACGCAGAAATGCCATCTGCATTGCATTGCAGCAATGCAGTGCATTGCAGCACTATTCACAATAGCCAGAATCTGGAAACAACTCAAATGCCTGAGAACAGATGAGTGGATAAAGAAACTATGGTGTGTGATGAGAGTAGACTATAGTCCGAACAAGATTGCCACTCAATGCCTCTTTCGCAAACCACAGCACCCAAAAGGAGAGAGAGAACAAAGGGGAATGCCCTGCCACAGAGGCAGGGTGGGATGGGGGGGGAATGGGGGGTGGGAGGGATACTGGGATCCGTGGTGGTGGGAAATGGGCACTGGTGGAGGGATGGGTACTCGATCATTGTATAACTGAAACCCAAGCACAAAAATTTGTAAGTCTACAACTGTACCTCATGGTGTGTCACTAATAAAAATTTAAGGAAAAAAAGAAAAGAAACTATGGTGCATCTACAAAACAAAATACTATGCAGTTGTTAGGAAAAATGAAGTCATTAAATTTTCTTATACATGAATGGACATGGAGAGTGTCATCATTGTCACTGACACTGTCCTCTCGTTGTTCATTGATTTGCTCTAGCGGGCCCAGTAACGTCTCCATCGAGAGACTTGTTGTTACTGTGTTTGGCATATCAAATGCATCACGGGTGGCTTGCCAGGCTCTGCCATGCAGGCGAGATCCTCTCGGTAGCTTGCTGGACTCTCCGAGAGGGGCGGAGGAATCGAACTCGGGTCGGCCATGTTGACTGCGTGCAAGGCAAACGCCCTACCGCTGTGCTATCACTCCAGCCCAAGAGATTGTCATGCTGAGTGAAATCAGTCATACATTATTATGTACTGAATAGTGAATATGTTAATTTTATTATCAAAGAGCAAGCACTTGAACAGAGTATAGCTTGTTCTTTCTCTTTTAGGACAGCAACTAGTTAAAATACTATATAATTTCAATCACAATAGTAAATCACTAAAACGTTTGTTAGAAAACTGAAAATAAAGGTCAATGTACTTAATTGCAAATTAAATATGATCTATCTAAGGCTGACAAGCTATTAATAATATGTTCTTAGCCATAATTTGTACTTTTTTAAACTAAATATTCAGATGAATATTTATTTCTGGGATCAATCCATTCTAATTGCTTTCTGTTTTAAAGTAATGTTTGACAACCTCATGTCCAAGGTAGTAAATAGTTTCTGTGTTTATACACCTTGGAAATATTACTTTTCAGAGTTGTTACTCTATAATTAAATGACCAAATCTAAGCCTGGATTTTTTTGGGTTTTTTTTTTGGTTCAACATTCTTTTCTGAATAACTTAATCACTTAATCACTTAAGTTCCCGTTAGTCGTCGATTTGCTCAAGCGGGCGCCAGTAACATCTCCATTTGTCCCTGTCGTGTGCTAGTGTAGCCCAATGGCATCTGTTCGCTCCGGGAACATGAAGGGCCTCAAACCGATCGTTCATGATCTTGACGAAGAAGTCTGACCATCTGGTAGGTGGGCGGCCACGCGGTCTTTTAACATCCTGTGGAATCCAGTCAGTAACAGCTCTAGTTCAGTGGTCGTCTTTAAATCTCATTACGTGACCAGCCCATCTGATTTTCGACACCTTGGCAAATGAGACAGCGTCCCTCATTCTTGATCGTCAACGAATGTCGGAACTCCGGATTCTTTCTCTCATTTGAGTGAAACGTGATATTCCAAGCATAGCTCTTTCTATTCTTCTTTGGGAGACCTGAATGGCGTTCTCATCTTGTTTGCGTAGGGCCCAGGTCTCTGAGGCATATGTTAATGCAGGAAGAACAGTGGAATCAAAGAGATGTGCCCGGAGCCGGAGGTTCTTCGTCCTCTTAGCTATTTCTTCGACGTTCTTGAAGGCGTTCCAAGCCGCTCTCTTCCTCCTGCGCAGCTCGGGTGCCAGGTCATTTGTCATGTTGACCTCTCGACCTAGGTACACATAGCTGTTGCATTCGGAGATGGCCGTTCCATTGAGAGCGAATGGGGCGTCAGGAACGAGGCTGTTTCTCATAAACATTGTCTTCGTAAGATTCAACTGTAGTCCTACCTTTCCACACTCACGGTCAAAGTCGGCCAGCATTTGTGCCGCTTGGCTGATGTTTGGTGTTATTAAAACAATGTCATCAGCAAAGCGGAGGTGATGTAGTTGCCAACCATCTATCTTCACTCCCATTCCTTCCCATTCCAGTCGTCGCATGATGTTCTCGAGGGTGGCACTGAAGAGTTTCGGTGAAATGGTATCACCCTGCCGCACCCCTCTCTTGACATCAACGATCACTTCTTTGTAGAATGGTGAGATCCTGGTAGTGAATCTGCAATACAGCTCACAGAGGATCCTGATGTATTGGGCTTGAATGCCCTGATTGGCTAGGGCTTCAATGACCGCTTCCGTCTCAACAGAATCAAAGGCCTTCTTTAAATCAATGAACGTTAAACAGAGCGGCATCTTGAACTCCTGAGAAACCTCAATGAGCTTGGTTATCGTGTGGATATGGTCGATGGTGCTGAATCCTTTGCAGAACCCGGCTTGCTCTCATGGTTGTCCTGGTTCTGAATAACAGGTAAATCTATCTTAAGTCAAAAAAAGGAAGTCAGCTATGTAAATGACTTCCTTTTACATGATAATTTTATGACTTGACATGAAAGTACAATAAATATGTATTTTCTCAAGGCAATTGTTAACACATGTTCAGTTGCTTTATTTAGTAAAATGAGTTACAGAATATCATTACCTTTAAGTAACTGTGGAAGTTTCAATAATTTAGGTAAAGCTATCTCTTTAGTTTTTAGACATCTGTTTACCTATCTACTCACATCTTCAGTATCATGATAAATTTTAGAAAATAATAAAAAAGACCCCAGTTTTCCAAAACTTTGGGAGTCATGCTTTAAAACCATTATTTTTCATATTCCATGTGAAATTACTTTCTGATTAGTTTGGTTTATAAAACTGCTACGGAGAAAAAAGATCTGTATAGCCTAAAAAATAATTACATAGATATTTAAAATAAATATTAGCTTGTGGTTCAAGATAGAGACAGAGACAGAGACAGTAATTGATGTTATACTGTATCCTAAAAAGTCTCAGATGGCGATTCATAAATAGAATAAAAACTATGGCTATATCTCCTAATGGAATTGGCATGAACTCTAGGTTTAAGAATTCTCCTATGGAGGCTGGATTGATAGTACAGTGGGTATGGCTGTGCTACGAATCAACCCGGGTTTGGTTCCCAGCATCCCATATCCCCTTGCGCACTGCCAGGAGTAATTCTTGAGTGCAAAGCCAGGAGTGACCCCTGAGCATTGCGGGTGTGACCCAAAAAGCAAAAAAAAAAAAACATTCTTGTATGGGGCCAGAAGGACTGCCACAGTGGTGGGGCAGAAGGCAGTTAGGACAGAGAATGGACCACTACAGCAAAGATTGTTGCAAATGGTCACTCTGGACAAGAACTAGTGCTGAAAACAGGTGAAGGGACAAATATGATAACCTTTCAGTACCTATAGTGCAACTCATAATGCTGAAAGGAGGAAGGGAGGGAGCGGGCAAGAGAGAGAGAGAGAGAGAGAGAGAGAGAGAGAGAGAGAGAGAGACAGACAGACAGACAGACAGACAGACACAGAAAGAGAACCTGCCATAGAGACAAGCTTGGTGCTGGAGGCAGAAGGGAACCTGGGGACACTGGTGCTGGGAAATGTGCACTGGTGGAGGGATGGGTGCTGGCACATTTTATGACTGAAAGCCAGTCATGAACAACTTTGAAACTGTGTATCTCATTGATGATTCAATTTAGGAAAAGGAATTCTCTTATGATCACTTGATCACTTGATCCCCCATTATTCATCGATTTACTCAAGCGGGTGCCAGTAACGTCTCCATTCATCCCTGTTGCATGCTAGCGTAGCCCAGTGGCATCTGTTCGTTCTAGGAACATGCAGAGCCTCAAACCGATCATTCAGGGTCTTGACGAAGAAGTCTGACCATCTTGTAGGTGGGCGTCCACGCGATCTTTTGACATCCCGTGGAATCCAATCAGTAATGGCTCTAGTCCAGCGGTTGTCTGTAAACCTCATTAAGTGTCCAGCCCATCTGATTTTTGATGCCTTGGCAAATGAGACAGCGTCCCTGATTCTTGAGCGTTGACGGAGATCAGAACTCCAGATTCTATCTCTCATTTGAGTGAATCATGATACTTATTTTTAATTCTTCAATTATTTTCAGTGGCATTTAAAAATTCAGGAAAAGAAACGGTTGGAGGAAATTTCTAGAACACTAATTGCAAGGAAAATAAAATCCCAGCTTTGAGTAAAATCAGGCCCTTTTAATCGGTCGTGTGAGATTTCCGAAGAGGCAACCATGAGTGTAACCTCAGTTCCAAAGGTGGGATCAGTTGAGATCCAAGAGCAAGTAACAGTTAGGATCAAAAGCACACTTCGGTGGAGATTAAAGTCCAAGGAGAGAGAGCCAGACTTGAGGCCACGCCCAGCTCTCTGGATTCTGCAAACCCACCCAGTTTCTGCCACTACCTGGACACCACAAACCCTGAGACAAGGGTGCGGTGCTTTTCTCTATTGGGGGCGGGGAGGGTTGCCAGCATTGCAGGACAGGGTCTTGACTAGTAAGGAAAGGTGAGGAAAGTATCATGTGCTCTCTTCTTCAGTTTTCCTAGTTCCAAAAGGAAAAATTGTAAGAGTGAGCAAAGGCAAAACCTAACACCACAGTTACTATTTCGCCCTCTGCTAAAGGGAGGGGGTGGAATCCGGGTTCTCCCTCAAGTCTAAACTTCAGCGGCGCACACCAGCTCATCAGTTTGGACTTCTCTCTCTCACCAGGAGGAAACCAAGTCTCAGAAAGCCAGCATTCATCGAACCTGACTCTCAGGAGAAATGGTTTGTTTCAATAAAACGGGCTGCTGGCAACGCTGTCAGGAACAACTGGAAGTATTCTGTTTTTAGAAAACAGACCTCCCGTTGTTCGTCGATTTGCTCGAGTGGGCCCAGTAATGTCTCCATTGGAGACTTTGTTGTTACTGTGTTTGGCATATCGAATACATCACGGGCAGCTTGCCAGGCTCTGCCGTGAGGGCGAGATACTCTCGGGAGCTTGCTGGGCTCTCCGAGAGGGGCGGAGGAATCGAACTCGGGTCAGCCAATGAGTAATAAATTTAGCTTCCTTAAGTGCTGTAGTATACTCCTAACCATACTTGAAAAAAAAATCACATTCAAAGTTTCAGAATAGTCTTTATTGTATAACATCGAAAGAAATTAATTGTAGAGGTCATTTGTGTAAAAACAGTTGGCTATGAATGTTCCCTCAGTTGGGGTATGCTTCTTTTCCTTCTCCTTTTCAGTGGTGTAATTAAGCAATAATTTCTGGTATCTAAATAAATGAATGCTATCATTCCTACCAAAAGAAAATAAAAATAAAGGAAAAAATGGTAGTGTATAAATTGTACTTTTTTTCATGAAGTTCAGGTATTTTTCTCTGGCATTTTGCCTACAAGGGATCCAGCTAGAAGTTATAGGAATATTTTTGATTTAGTCATATATATCATTTTGCTTTAGCTTTCACTTTCTCTTACCACTCTTTCCTTTGCCTTAAGAAAACAAACTCATGTGGGACAGTAAAGAAAACTCAGACAGGAGAGCAAAATTCCACAGAGACCAACCAATACGGCAATTGAAAACCAGAGTGATTTAGATTCAGAAAAAGATAAAACACTCTTCCCTGTGAACACTCCAGTGAGGAAGGGGCTTTCCGGAGAAGGTTAGAATGACGGCAGGTTTGACTTTGGGGATATTTTCATTCCCACATCAGGATTTTATCCTGATACACTCAGAAGGGCCAGAGCTGTCAGGTTACGTTCCTCTGAGCCCAGAGCCCTTCCCAGAAGGTCAGGAGCAGTATGGATCTTACTCTGTTATTCCTCCTTTTAAGCTCTTAGCTTTTTCAAAGGCATCATAAAATGTGTAACAAAAAGAATCAAACAGAAACAGTGATGGAGTTTCTCTGTGATTTTAATTCTTTACTTTTGAATAGTTCTCTTATAATTTAATATTTACATTGTTCTCATTTTTAATATCTGAAAATGGTAATTATTGGAAATGTATTACAGTCTCATAATGTTACTGCATCTTCTTTTTTGACTGGGGAAAGCTCAAATTCTCTGGACTGGGACTATACTCACCCACAGAGCATCCTGAGTCCTCCCGTTGTTCATCGATTTGCTCGAGCGGGCCCAGTAACGTCTCCATTGTGAGACTTCTTGTTACTGTGTTTGGCATATTGAATACCTCTTATGTATTTGAGACCTTGGGTTTTGAATATGGAAACTTTCATTTCCCCTGCAAAATACTACTTTCTGAAACCTGTCTTTCTGTTGTGAGAATATAGAGAAGAACTAAAACAGGTTTGCATCCCCATTAATTTAGAAGTTCTCTTCCTTAAACATATTTTATTTTAATGTGGACAAAAATTGTCTACAACAACAGTTGTTGTAGATACAAGCAAGAGTTGATGCAAACAAGAGTTGAAATTGATGGGATAATGAAGCTCAAACATTAAAATAAATAAGTATAAAAATCATTTTTACTGTGAAAATTATTACATCTGATTATGTGGTTGTTAAAGTCTTGTCTAAGAATTTATTAATTTTTTTGGTTGCGAGTAGAGCCTTCTGTGTTATTGTTTCTATTGTTGAGTTTAGTTTGGGTTCTTACATAGAAGTTTTGAAAAGTCTCCCAAATCTTTGAGTTATATATGGAAAAAAATTTGGTTGGAGGAGGAAGCACACTGGCAGTGCTCAGGGTTTCCTCCTGACTCTGCACTCAGAAATCGATTCTGGAGGTGCTCAGGGGGCCATAAGGGCTGCTGGGGATCAAATCTAGGCTGATTGCTTGCAAGGCAAATACCCCACCCACTTTACTATCTCTCCGGCCCATTATTTTTTTATTAGAAAATTTTATAAAATTGCATGGCTTGTAATTCTTTCTTTGCAGCTAAGTTTTGAAACCAGGAACATCAATCACTGTTAATGGCGCGTTGTCTGTTTTAGCTTCGTGGAATCAAAATGCAGTCCTCTCAAAAAATTAAACTTGGAGAAGCCAGAGGCAGAGTACAAGGGCCGAGTGCTTGCATTGATGGAAGCTGATCCCAATCCGATCCCTATGACCACAGGATGCAGATGCAGCCCTGGATGCCCCCGAGCACAGCTATAGCTATGGCCCTGGAAGTATCCAAGCCATCCAGGTGGGCTCAGGTAATTCCGGGCACCATCGGGTTATTTTTATTGAATCACTGTGTCACCGTGAGATACAGTTACAAAGTTTCCATGTCTGAGTTTCAGTCATACAAGGTTCCAACCCCTGTCGCTCCACCAGTAGACATTTCTCACCACCAATATCCTCCATATCCCTCCTGCTACCCAACCCCAGCCTGCCACTTTCTCTCTCTCTTTCTCTCTCTCTCTCAATCTCTCTCTCCTTTTTGGTATTATGGTTTGCAATACAGATACTGCAAGGCCATGAGATTTGGTCCTTTGCCCACTTTCAGCACACCTCTCCCATCCAGAGTGATCCCTTCCAACCATCATTGTCATAATGGTCCCTTCTCTATTCCAACAACCCTCTCCCCCAGCCCTTGCGGCAGGCTTCCAATTGCGGACCATTCGTCCTGACCCTTGTTTCTTTCTTTTTATTTCAATTTTATAAAATTCTTCACGATATTTGATGACATTTAATATTCGAACACCAATCCCATCACCATTACACCTTCCCACTATCCTATTTCCATCCTGATCCCCAAACCCTGGCCCCAAGCAGAATCAAAATCATTTATTTTGTATTGCTTCTTAGAAATAATCTGCTAAAAATGAGACAAAAAAGATTTCTTGGAGGAAAGTGTGTGAAGATTGTTGTGTTTTTTTTTACCCAGGAGCCACTAAGTCCTTCCATAAGAGATGAGTAACACGTTGGTAAAGGTTGAGCCTTGTGTGCTTATATGTATATACATATACATGTATATATATGTATATATATCCCCTTGGGCTGGAGCGATAGCACAGCGGTAGGGCATTTGCCCTGCGCACAGCCAGCCTGGCCGAGCCAGGTGCCAGGTTCGATTCCTCCGCCCCTCTCAGAGAGCCCGGCAAGCTACCGAGAGTATCTCGCCCATACGGCAAAGCCTGGCAAGCTACCCATGATGTATTCAATATGCCAAACACAGTAACTTTGTTTGGCATATTGTTGAAGTCTCACGATGGAGACGTTACTGGGCCCGCTGGAGCAAATTGATGAACAACAGGAGGACAGTGACAGTGATATATCCCCTGAAGGTGATTGTTTGTTTCAAAGAGAGCAGACAGAAATAAAAGAAAATAAAGAATGAAAGAAGGTTGGTAAAGAAAAAAGTGCTCCTGCCTGGCTGGTTCTTTGAGCAATGTGGAAAGTTATCCATGAAAGTTTGTAAGACTTGATTATTTAGGTGGAGAAAAAGATGTGTTTGACCTGCTGTTTGGGGAAGGACTTTATGCCCTGTCTATTAAAAAATCTCCATTAGGTTTAGATATTGCTCTGAGTAACTTAAAAATCAAAACTTTATCACTGTATTCAAATATGAACAGGTTGTAAGAAAACTCATAAGATGAATGAATTCACTCAAATTATTAATTGGAGGGAATTCTGCTGTTAAGCATCTAATTATGAAATAAAATTATAAATAATAGTCTAAAACAGTTTTATGATCTAAAGTATATTCAGATACAAACTGTACTAAGGCATTGTGCTAATTATAGTTGGAGGAAGATATCAATTTAAGATGTTTCAAAGCAGGATTAAATATTAAACACAACCAATTATTTTATGTAGTATTTTTGGAAAACCTTTAGAAAATGATAATAAGTTGCATATTCATATCAGTATCTTCTAAAATAGGTATATTCTTGGATCTTTTTCTTAGAAACTGACTCAACTTAGTCATTAATAGCATATTATTAAATATTCATTTTCTTCCTGTTGGCAAACTTTCCTAAGCTTAATTTGAAAGTTATTAAAGTTAAAAATCTACAAGAATAAAATATGGCACATATTAAAAACAAACCAAAGTAGTTAAAGACTTAAAGTGTGGGATATGAAAGTCTCATTATTTTTGTTAGTTTCACAATTACTCTGTGTTTTTTTATAGAGGCCATTGGGAACTTTTACACCTTAAAATTTTATAAAGTAGAAAAAAATTTCTATATTTCTATATACAGTTATGTATTTTTATATATTATATGTTTTCTAGTTTTAATATATTTTGTATAGTGGAATAAAATTTATATATTTTTATAGAAGCTTTTGGGAGCTTTTACACCTAAAATGTTTACTAGAATAAAATTTTATAAATTTAAGCATATTTTATCCGCTTCCTCTTTTCCATTAAAGAGGACATAACACTAATGTTGTGATGCAAGAGACTCGGTGTCTTCACTGTCACTGTCACTGTCCTCCCGTTCTTCATCCATTTGCTCCAGCAGGCCCAGTAACGTCTCTATCGTGAGACTTTGTTGTTACTGTGTCTGGCATCTCGAATACGTCACGGGGAGCTTGCCAGGTTCTGCCGTGAGGGCGAGATACTCTCGGTAGCTTGCCCAGCTCTCAGAGAAGGGCACAGGAATCGAACTCGGGTTGTCGAAGGTTGGCTGCGTGCAAGGCAAACGCCCTACCGCTGTGCTATCGCTCCAGCCCATACTTAGTATCTTCACCTTTATAATGCATTAATTACAATGTACAATCAGGAAAGTCACTTCTTTTTGACCAACTTCTTTGGCCTGTATTTTCTTTAAATGGAAGATAAAATGTTTCTAGCATGTATAATCCTCGGATAAAATGTGCTTTTAAGTAAAGTGATTTCTCTATTTACTTCTATTGACATGTCTCAGTTTTATAATAGGACCGACCGTTACTTCTGCTTGTTCCCAAAGGCTTCACGAAATGAAGAATAGCTCTTCGCCAAGAATTCTTAGAGCCAAGCTCTTCTCCTTGAGAATTCTTAGAGCCAAGCTTACTAAGCGCCACACATTGTAGAATACCTTGACTGAGACTTTAACTTATTCCTATTCCGTGATGATCACACACACACAAGTAATACATAAACTATATGTCATGTTTAGGGAACTTATTCCCTGAACACTCTTTACATAATCTAAGCCTACTGAGTAATTTGTGAAACAAACCAATGAGAGTTGCTGGATGCAGAACAGCTATGATGAATAAGCCCGGGGAGACTAACAAAAATCCGTGAATCTGGGCGTTACCTGACAGGGTCAAGCTGTGGGTTCCTTCACCACCTACCTCTGAAAAATGCGACCTGGTTATTTCAGAGCCTCTTTCCTTTGGCACTGGTTCCCACCCCTCCCCCGCACCTCCCCCCGCACCCGCTAGCACACACTTCTTGTCTCTGTGCTCTGAAACTACCTCTGACCAAGCTTGGGGGATCAAACCCAGGTCAGCTGTGTGCAAGGCAAGTGACCTGCCAGCTGTACTATTTCTCTAAACCCTCCGTTTTTCACTGTTAACGAACCAAACTGAGTTTTCCTTGGCTCAGTGCAGTTTAGAGGCAACAGCAGAGTTAGGGGCCTGTCTGTCAGATAGGAAGCAAAATACCTAGTTTACTATAGGCAGAAACTCATTAGGAAGTGCATGGAAAAACAGAACTGTAAGTCTCTAACTATACACTGGTGAAAAAAAAAATCTGAAATTGCTTTTTTTTCTATTTAAACTTTTTATTGAATCAATGTGAGATAGACCCTTACAGAGCTGTTCATGTTTGGGTTTCAGTCATACAGTGCTCCAACACCCATCCCTCCGCCAGTGGACATTTCCCAGCACCTGTGTCTCCAAATTCCCTCCCATCCCCCCATCCCCCAGTCCCCACCCCCCCCCTCTCTCTGTTTCTCTCTCTCTCTTTGGGCATTGTAGTTTGCAATATTGAAAATCTGAAATTTCTTTTTCTTTTTCTTTTTGACAGACAGATGAACTCAGACAGTCTCTCACCCTGTTCGTTCCATTCTAGGCCATGGGTTCCGATGTGAAGTTCTTCAGCTGATCTTCTCGGTCCTATCTTGGCATTAAAATCACCCACAATGATCTTGTAGAAGGTGTGGTCTTCTTTATAGAACTTCTCTAGCTCCATGTAGAACTTCTCGATTTCTCTTTCATCATAATGAGATGTTGGTGCGTAGACAACGAAGATAGAAACTGCAGGCAGTGAGCCACATCTATTCAAATGTAAACGTCCGATTCGGGTTGTTAGGCATTCGAATGAATCAATGCTCTTGGCCAAGTTTGTGTTGACAAGGACACCAACGCCTCCAACACCTCTTTTATCGCATGTTCCGAGGAACAATTCTTCTCCAGTGTCGAAAACAGCATGGTGAGATTCGTGCCTTCTTGTCTCGGTCAGACCAATGATGTCGTACTTGATCATTCGCGCTTGTACCATCAGGTCCTCGATGGATGCATCTGATGCTAGCGTACGTGCATTGAAAGTACAGACGATCATTTTTGTCTTCCTTCGTTGTGGCAGCCTAGGTCGGCCTTGAGATTTTGTCGGCCTCTCCTTTCTCATCCTTCTCAGTGCTGCCATGTCGGTGAAGCCTTCAGGGTCAGGTGAATGAGACCAGTTGTCTGAGTTCATCATGTCGACCAAGACCATTCATGGTAACTCACAGTTCCAGAAGGCAGAATCTAAACGATGGACATGGGAGTCTCCCGGTGGACGATTCCACAACGAAATAGACCACATCATATTCAATCGACGGTTTTGCCTGACTGATGTCGCTGTTGTCCCAAAATTTCGAACGGGATCGGACCACCGTCTCCTTCGTGCAAAATTCTACTTCACAGAGCGGGGAGAAAGGGCTGCAAAGCTCAAAAAGAGAACTCCCAGAACGACCACCAACTGGGAACTCTTTGGTACTATTGCGGCAACATGGGAAGATGCCATTGTTGACAACATTGACGAGGAATACGATCGACTGGTTCAGCACCTCCATGAATGTGCGAGGAACGCCAAGAGAGAGATAGCCACAAAAAGTCGCCTATCTTCGAAAACTCTTGAGCTAATTCGCCAGCGTGGTTTGGCGCATGCCTCAGGCAACCGCAAGCTAACGTCCGAGCTCGCAAAGCAGTGCAGAGATGCGATCAAGGAAGACCTCAAAGAGAGAAGAGCAGAAGTACTGGTAGATGCGGCAGAAGCCGGGAAAAGTATTCGTAACGCCCGCCTGTCCTTCGCCAACTATAAGACCAAGATGACTGCCCTCCGACGTCCTGATGGATCCATCACATCCTCCAGAACGGCAATGGAGAAGATTATCCATGACTTCTACTCAAATCTCTTCGATAGCCATGTCCACTTGCCGACATACCAAATTCCACAGGATGGGTATGTCGTTCCCAACGTTCTCCCTTCCGAAATCCGACACGCCATTTCGTCAGTAAAGAAGCAAACAGCACCCGGCCCAGACAAGGTCAGACCTGAACACCTGAAGAACCTGCCGTCAGTACTCATCAATACACTGGCTCGGCTCTTCACTCGCTACCTGTCTGAATGCAAGGTTCCATCTCAATGGAAAACCAGCAGGACCGTACTACTGTTCAAGAAGGGAGACATCCATGACATTGGCAACTATCGCCCGATCTGCCTATTGTCTGTCATCTACAAGTTGTTCACTCGAGTCATCCTGAATAGGATTGGCAGAACACTAGATGAAGGACAACCATGTGAGCAAGCAGGGTTCCGCAAAGGATTCAGCACCATCGACCATATCCACACGATAACCAAACTCATTGAGGTTTCTCGGGAGTTCAAGATGCCGCTCTGCTTAACGTTCATTGATTTAAAGAAGGCCTTTGATTCTGTTGAGACGGAAGCGGTCATTGAAGCCCTAGCCAATCAGGGCATTCAAGCCCAATACATCAGGATCCTCCGTGAGCTGTATTGCGGATTCACTACCAGGATCTCACCATTCTACAAAGAAGTGATCGTTGATGTCAAGAGAGGGGTGCGGCAGGGTGATACCATTTCACCAAAACTCTTCAGTGCCACCCTCGAGAACATCATGCGACGACTGGAATGGGAAGGAATGGGAGTGAAGATAGATGGTCGGCAACTACACCACCTCCGCTTTGCTGATGACATTGTTTTAATAACACCGAACATCAGCCAAGCGGCACAAATGCTGGCCGACTTTAACCGTGAGTGTGGAAAGGTAGGACTACAGCTGAATCTTGCGAAGACAATGTTTATGAGAAACAGCCTTGTTCCTGACGCCCCATTCGCTCTCAATGGAACGACCATCTCCGAATGCAACAGCTATGTGTACCTAGGTCGAGAGGTCAACATGACAAATGACCTGGCACCCGAGCTGCGCAGGAGGAAGAGAGCGGCTTGGAACGCCTTCAAGAACGTCGAAGAAATAGCTAAGAGGACGAAGAACCTCCGGCTCCGGGCACATCTCTTTGATTCCACTGTTCTTCCTGCATTAACATATGCCTCAGAGACCTGGGCCCTACGCAAACAAGATGAGAACGCCATTCAGGTCTCCCAAAGAAGAATAGAAAGAGCTATGCTTGGAATATCACGTTTCACTCAAATGAGAGAACGAATCCGGAGTTCTGACATCCGTCGACGATCAAGGATCAGGGACGCTGTCTCATTTGCCAAGGTGTCGAAAATCAGATGGGCTGGTCACGTAATGAGATTTAAAGACGACCGTTGGACTAGAGCTGTTACTGATTGGATTCCACGGGATGTCAAGAGACCGCGTGGCCGCCCACCTACCAGATGGTCAGACTTCTTTGTCAAGATCATGAACGATCGGTTTGAGGCCCTCCATGTTCCCGGAGCGAAGAGATGCCATTGGGCTACACTAGCACGCGACAGGGACAAATGGAGACGTTACTGGCGCCCGCTCGAGCAAATCGACGACTAACGGGAAGTTAAGTGATTAAGTGATTAAGTGATTTCTTTTTGGGTCACACTGGCGATGCTCAGGGATTACTCCTGGCTCTGCATTCAGAAATTACTCCTAGTAGTGTTTGGGGGACAATATGGGATGCAGGTGATTGAACCTGGGTCAGCCTCATGCAAGGCAAACACACTACCCACTATACTATTGCTCCGGCCCCGAAAATCTAAACTTTCTTAATAGAATTCATCAACCATAACAGAATAAGAATGAGAGAAGATTTTAAATTATGTTAGTGAGACCCTTTGATCATTATAATAGAATCTAAGTATGTCTAAAATATTCCAGCTTCATAAAAGCATTGTAGATCCCAATTTTAAGTCATTCTTTTTTTAACTTCCATCTGTAAATGAGCAAATGTATCAACCATTACATTGTGAATACATAAGATTGTTGGTTTTTTTCTATAAATTGTTAGGATTTGCCTTGGACTCGACCAATGTGGCCAACCCGGGTTCGATTCCTCCGCCCCTCTCGGAGAGCCCGGCAGCTACCGAGAGTATCTCGCCTGCACGGCAAAGCCTGGCAAGCTCCCTGTGACGTGTTCGATATGCCAAACACAGTAACAACAAGTCTCACAATTTGTTGTGAGACATTACTGGTGCCCGCTCAAACAAATCGATGAACAACGGGAGGACAGTGCTACAGTTAGTATTAGTTTATTTCATAAAGTGTGAATGAAAATATTAAAAAATAAATGGGAGATTAAGCTTGTTTTGTTGTTGTAGGATTTTTTTAGGGGGAGGCATGTGTGGTGGTGTTTGAAGGCTATTCTTGGCCCTGTGCCCTGGTGTTGCTCAAACAGTTATAAATGATGGAGGGTTCAGACTGAGGTCACAGCCCTCAAGGTGACAACTGTGTTATCTCCTGTGCTATCTTTCTGGCCCTGCCGCTTTAAGCTTATCAGTGGCCTTTGGATTTCAGTGTTCACGAGAATTATCACCTGGAGGGTAGACTGGCTCTTAGAGTAGCAAACCCACCTCCACTGCCCTAGGGGTCTGACCTCCATTGGTCTGGGAACCTGCATTTCCAACATTCCAGCTGTGCCTGGAATTACACCAGTTTGTGCTAATGGAAGGAGTTTAGGGTCGGTTCATTTTGTTTCAAATTTATTTCTGGTTTATGCTCTTGGATCATGCCTGGGGGGATGGGGACCCCATGGGGTGCCAGGGATTGGACCCTGGTCAGCCACACAATGGACTATATATACAGCCACCAGTAAAA
The DNA here is from genome assembly GCF_029834395.1 of Sorex fumeus. Classification (NCBI taxonomy): domain Eukaryota; kingdom Metazoa; phylum Chordata; class Mammalia; order Eulipotyphla; family Soricidae; genus Sorex; species Sorex fumeus. Next base: position 33,611,576 of record NW_026606090.1, on the reverse strand, counting down.
ATGAAGTCATGAAATCTGCTTACAAATAGATGGACCTGGAGAGTATCACGCTTAGTGAAATGACAAGGAGGAGAAGGACAGACAAAATTATTGTCTCATTTGTGGGATAGAAAAGAAGTCTAGTCTGCAACTAGTACCCAAAGACAATAGGAAAAAGGGCCAGGAGGATTGGTTCAGAGGGTTGGTCCGCATTGGAGTGCTGGGGGAGAAGGCAGCTGAGATAGAAAAGGGACCACAACGACAATGACAGCTGGAAATGATCACTCTGGACAAGAACTGCGTGCTGAGAGTAGGCGATGGTCAAACATGATAAACCTTCGAGCACCTGTATTACAAACTGTAGGAGAGAGAGAGAGAGAGAGAGAGAGAGAGAGAGAGAGAGAGAGAGAGAGAGAGAGAGAGAAAGACAGGGACAGAGAGAGAAAGAGAAAGACAGGGACAGAGAGAGACAGAGAAAGACAGAGACAGAAAGAGACAGAGAGACAGAGATAGAAAGAAAGTACCTGTATCGATGGAGGCTGGGAGTGGAGGGGTAGTGGGAGGGAAACGGAAGACAGTGGTGGTGGAAAATGGACCCTCGTGGAGTCTAACCTGGACAGGTACTCTTGAGGGTGACTATTTAGAACCTGTAATTCTTTACATTTCTGGATTCCTCCATGGTTGCCTCGACCTCTTTGGAGAGTGCGTTTATCTTGTTTCCTTATAATGTGTCTCCTTTGATCTTGCTCTGGCCTTCTTTGATATTTTGTATAAAATGTGGTTTGGGATCAGCCCCAGATGTGCTCGGGGATCACTCATGGAGCTTCTCAGGCACAAAACCAGGGGCAGCGGCCTGCAAAGCAAACACCTTAACCCCTGTTCTAGCTCTCCAGAACAGTATAAATTATTCCAAAATAATTTTTTAAACGTATATAATTCTTGAATATGTTGTCTTTAACATTCTGAATTTTCCAGTTTTTTTACATAAACTTGAATAATATATTCATATTTTATTATGTTTTAAACTTATTGGTATAACATTAGTCTTCAAAAGTGAAAATATTTATATTTCGTAGGAGTACATTGTTACAAAACCATGCCCACCACAAAAGTGTTAATCTGCTGTAGTGTCCCCACCACAGTCCTATGACATGCAGTTGCTTCTGTGTAATTGTTTCCAATTCTTTATTGAAGATCCAAAGAGTTGAAATAGACCTTGTTGCCTACCTCCCTCGTGATAGTTATAAAAGTAAGAGGCAGGTCAGTTCACTAGAAAAAAGTTGCCGTAATTAATAAGCTGACATCTTAGGGATTGATGGTACATTTGATCACTTTTTGCATCTCTAGGTTCAGACTTCAATGGGAACAACAGGTGTTTTGCAAATGCCTGTAAATGCCTTTATCTATTAAGATCAAGTTTGACTGGGGCTCTGGCTGGGATCTGGTCTCAGACAGGTTTTTCCAGTCTTTCTAAATTATGTGGTTTGGTGACTCCAGTTTTATTCCCCACCAGCAACTTTGGTGGCAGCGGTGACTTTATAACCTACGTGGAGCAGAATTTCTGGGTGTCTGGAGGAAAGTCAATAAGGAAAAGAGAGAGAAAGCAGAAAGAAGGGGTGAAGGTCCTGGAGGAGGAAGAAAGACTCCTCTGAGCTCGTCAGAGAAGATACGGGTTGCGCACAGGAAGCTCACGGCTATGAAAGTGTGTATTATACAAGTCAGACAGAAATTTTCAATGACTTTTAAAGAAAACATTTCTTCAGACGAAAAAAAGCGCTTTTGCTCACCTTCCTGCAGCTTCATACAACAAGACAGATGTAAGAGGATCCGTGAACTACCACCAGGGATCCAAAAAAAGTCTTTTCTGTTTGCATCTGTTTTGGGGCCACACCCAGCAATGCTCAAGACTTACTCCTGGCAGGTTTGGGGTACCCTATGTGGTGCAGGGGTCGAACCCGAACCTGGATCGGATTTGTGCAAGGCAAGGGCCCTACCTGCTGTAGTAGTTTGATTTGCATTTAAAAGGCAGAGCTGCTAAAAGTTAAAAAAATGGCAACTATTGAAACAACAGCCCCTGCCCCACAGAATTTGGCATCTATGCTTTTGAAAGCCACAAAATAGACGGGTTCTCAATTGAACTCCTTAGAATTCTCTTACATGTAGCAAAATTAAAAAGTTAGAGATATAATTAAATTAATATGCAGTACTATTATTAGTTGAACTATTAAGATAAAGCTCATGAATTTGGGGTTTCTTCCGTAATTAACCATAGGCAATGAAACATTCTCTGGGGACTAATTTTAGCTTGCTGTCTGATACAGCTCATTTCGGTATTCTGCTGGCTTATAATCATGACAAATAAAGATATTCATAAGGAAAGATCACTTTAAGAACATATTAGAAAGTTTTAGTATGTAGTTTTAACAGATGAAAGGCAGGAATGTGTCAAGGAAAAAATGGACAAATCTAAGAATATTTCCATATTTATGAGGACAAATTTTAGAGGACAATTTTTTGTCTTTTCATCTCAAATAGTTCTAATGCTCATAATCTATATTTTAGTGGTCCATGTGAATTTGGGCTGAAGGTTTTCTTTTGTTCTGAGTTTAATGAAGGTCATTAAGTGAAATGATTGCTTAAATTATTTATCAATTTAATTTTAGCTAAACATCAAACGTTTGGTATTAATTCGTTTAAAATTAATCTTTCATTTTAATATTTATTAAAATTCAATCAGGTGTTATTTATTGTGAGCATTAATAGGAGATATAAAACTGAATAAGACATTGTCTTTGTAACCCAGAAATGTACCGATCTTTGTGGAGATAGACTTACTAGCAAATAATTAAAATACGACTCTGTATACAGCCCGGGGTAACATGCCTCAGCACTACAACAGTAAATTAGTTATACTAAACAAGCAATTATGTATGCATCAAGCAGCAACCTGATAAAATACCTTAACAAAGCACATTTTTAAATAATACACTTTCACAACATTCAAATACAATCACTAATGTTTCCTGTGAGACAACTTCTCTGAGAACAAATGCTTGAGAGTTTTCAGCATAGCTATCTGAACAGGCAAAGGTTGTTTTGCAGATATACCTCAGTACAGGGAAGACAGTTGCAAATAAATAGGTTTTGGTTTGGATGTGATTTTTCTGGTTTGGTTTTTGGGGGGCGTGGGGACGCAGTGGCAGTTCTCAGGCTACTTACTGTTCTTAGGAATCACTTCTGGCAGGGCTCAGGGACCAAATGCGGTATCAGGCACACTCTTTCCTCAAGGCATAATAAGTAAAAACCATATGATTAGACTTTGTCAAGAGTATGAAGCATTTTTTTAGGCCGTTTTTCTGTGAACTGGAAAATACACAGGATGTGAGGTATAAAATTTAAGCTTCTTTGCTCTGTAGAACCAATTTCCAGGACCGATTGCATAAATGATTATTATTCACTAGAGGGCAGAATACTAAAAGAATACTATGGCTAAATACAACTGGCTTCATAAATGTACTAGATATATTTATTTAAGGAATTTGTGTATATCACTGCAAAATTAATAATCCAGTGATATTAAATATATGTATCTCATATATATGAACATATACACAAACATTGGAGCGATAGCACAGCGGTAGGGGGTTTGCCTTGCACGTGGCCAGCCCAGCCGACCCGGGTTCGATTCATTCACCCCTTTTGGAGAGCCCGGCAAACTACCGAGAGTATCTCGCCCACATGGCAAAGCCTGGCAAGCTACCTGTGATGTATTTGATACACCAAACACAGTAACAACAAGTCTTACAATGGAGACGTTACTGGGCCTGCTCCAGCAAATTGATGAACAACGGGAGGACAGTCTTCTACAGTGCTATACACAAACATATATACAAATCTGTGGCGTACCACTGATGCATGCAGTTTCCCTCAATCAGTTACAGGCCATATTATTTGTAGGCAGTTTTTATTTGTGGGTTTTTTTTTCTTATTCCCATTTTCCCTGTCATGCCCTGACACGGTCTTTGCTCTGTATTTCATTGGATGGATATGTTCGTTATAACTCTCTGACTTTCCAACTAACGAATCGAAAGTGTATTCCTTCTTTCTCTTCATGAATAAGAAATATGGAAGAAGGAATATGAAAGTACATGTAAGTATATTCCTTTTTTCTCTTTCATCCAGCTTTTTTTTTTCTTGCAGGCTATCGAATGTAGCCTGCCCACAGGGCAGAGTCTGGCAAACTCCCCTTGGCGTACCAAATATGCCAAATACCAGTAACAATGATGGGTCTCATTCTCCTAAAGAGCCTTGAATATAACCTCAGGGCTCAGATGAAAGAGACGTTCCTGGGGCCTGCTCGAGGCAATCGACGAATCCAGCTTTAAAATGATGTCATATATTATGAAACATTTCTGGAAGACAGGTCTAGGGTCTGAATTTTATATATATATATATATTTTATGTACAACACAGCTAAAATGAAAAAATGTAATATCACTGGATCAGAGATAGTATGGGGCTGAGGTTCTTTCTCTGCTGCCGCCAGTTCCGGTCTGAATCCTGACTCAGGATGGTCCTGATGTGACCCCTGGACACTGCTGGGTGTGACCCCACCCTCTCCACTCACGCACACAACAATTATTCTAAGACTTTTAAAAATTATTTTAGGTGAAATAGAAATTGATTTTGTGTCATACTACATCTTCCCTGAACTATGTCTCCTTACTTGACTTCCATTTGGATTTTTGTTTGTAGTTGTATTTGGTTTTGTTTTGGGGGTTGTTTATTTTGGTTTTGGGGCCATATCCAGTGATGCTCAGGGATTACTCCTGGCTCTGTGCTCAGGGGCACAATCTGGTGCTGGGGGTAAAACTGTGAGCCAACAGGCAAACTCCCTACTCTTGGGATTGTCTCTTGGGCTCTCGATTTGTGTTTTGATTCTTCCCTTTGGCCACGGGATTGAGAACAGTTTTTGAATCAGTGGTATTCTTTAAATATTATTTCATCTCAGTCATGAAATTTACATACAAGTGGTACAACATGGAAAGTATCATGCTAAGCGAAATGAGTCAGAAAGAGAGGGATAGACATAGAAAGATCGCATTCATCTGGGGGACATAAAGTAACAAAATATGAGATTAATACCCAAGAATAGCTGAGATCAGCACCAGGAGGATTACTCCATAACTTAGAGGCCAGCCGGGTATCCTAGGGGAAAGGGCAGCTCAGACAGAGAAGGGAGCACCAAATAAAGGGTGTTTGGATGATCCTGCCAGGAGGGGAGATGCATGTTGAAAGTAGACTATGGACTGAACATGTTTGCCACTCAATGCCTCTATTGAAAACCACAACACCCAAACGGAGAGAGAGAACACAGGGGATTGCCCTGCCACAGAGGCAGGGGGGGTGGGGGGATGGGAGTGGGGGGGATATTATCCATGGTGGTGGAAAATGGGCACTGGTGGAGGGATGGGTATCTGATCATTGTATAATCGAAACCCAAGCACAAAAAATTGTAAATCTACAACTGTACCTCATGGTGTTTCACTAATAATAATTAAAAAAAGATTAAAAAAATTTCAGGAAATATTTTACGTTTTGGAAAACATTTTATTGAATCAAAATTTATATGCAATAAAAATCACAAATATATAAAAATATTATTTCATCTCACAGGATGTCCTTTTTATGTTCAACTTGCATATGACTGTAGTTTCCTCCTAGCTTCTCCTGCCCCCAAGCCTCTTGCAAATTTGTGCCTCATCACCTGTTCTCACGGCACTGTGAGCGTTTAAGGAGAGTCTATTCAGCGATTGCTGCTCTGAAATATTCTCCTCACCCTCATTGTGAACTCTTAAAGGCAGGGACTCTGTCTTTGTGTATTTATACATCCACTGCCTGTCCTATGGCCAGGTATTTGCTCAATAAACATGAAATTAGTGGAGATTGAACTGTAAATAGAATTCCTCCCGAATACCAGAAATTCCTTCTAAAACCGTCTCTTAGATACTAGGACACAGGAAGCTCGCTGGGTGTTTCAGAGTGGAACAGCAATTATTTATACAGGTGCAGAAAGGTGTAAAGAGCGAAAGGAGGACCTCATGAGGTCTCTGCATTCAATAATGGTAAGAAATTCAAGGACCGAAGAAAAGCCGTTTCAGAGGGTGAGAGTTTGATAGATGGACGTGGGCGCTTGTGACTGTGAATTTGGAGGAAATGTCTGTACAGGTTGCACGGGGATTCTTGAGCTGCCGTAATCTGGTGGTTGTCAGACCTCTGAACCATGTGACACCAGGGCACCTAGATCGAAGACACGAAGGTGGCAGGGGGAAGGTTGCATGATCCAGAGACACTGGTTCCCTGACTCATCCCAGTGGGTGAACATTTGGACTGACTGGGTTCATTGCTTTTGAGGCTGTGAGTGGTGCTGGCTATTACTGTTATGTTTGTAGAATGTTTGTGGAAACTCATGTTGGAAGTCAAAAGCAGTTTAGGATGGACAGAATTCATCGATTTTTTTCCAGTGGGAGAGAATGAGGACAGGAAGTGGGGAAAAGGATGTCTAGTTCTTCTAGTTCTCTTTCCCTTGAACTTCTAACTCTCTGCTGTAAACCTTCCTATCTTTTATCTCCACAGCATTTTTCTACCATTGGCAGATCTTAACAGGGCGTCAACTTGTGAGGGAGTCTGCGAAAGTAGCTTGTAGCGTTTCCGCTTGAACAGGGATTTGTTACTGAAAGAAAGTAACTCACTGCAAAGTGGGATATATTAATTTGTATACCAGCAATATAATAGACAGTGGCCAAGGTATGGATAATATTTTATTTTTTAAATGGCAGCCAGGTTGTCTCATAACAATTAATTAAAGAATCCATCTGGGGATTCTGTATACTTACACTATCTTATATTAACCTCCTCTTTATATGTTTGAATCTATTTATAGAGTTTCTATTTCATTGTATGGCATTATAAACTGATATAAAACTATTGTAATTATAGACATAGCATATTATGGATTCTTTAAATCAGTTTTCTCATTTCTGTGTTTATATATTTTATATTTTTGATTTGTACTTTGCTCCTTTTGTTGATCAAATGAGTAGTAGCTATCTTGATTTTATCTTAAAATATGAACAGAATATTTTTTTTATTAGTGAAACACCATGAGGCACAAACTTTCATGCTTGTGTTCCAGCTACACAATGATCGAGTACCCATCAGTACCCATCCACCAGTACCCGTTCCCCACCACCAATGATCCCAGTACCCCTCCCACCACCCTCATCCCTTCTCCCCACACTCCTCCTCTGTGCAGGTCATTCCCTTTTGCTCTCTCTCTCCTTTTGGGTGTTGTAGTTTGCAACAGAGGCCCCCTGCCCGTGTGGTAGATTTCCACTTTACTTTCTACATTGATCACATTCAATATTAAGACAAAAGACCCATCATTATTGTTTGGCATTTTCCTCAACAATCAGACCTGCCAAAAAGACATCATTAGATAATTTGCTTTCTATTGCTGATTTTGAAGACCTTATGATGTTGCGCCACTGCTATCGTGACCAGGCGATTTTGGATTTCTGGTATTTTAGTAATAAGTCCAGAGGGATTACTGCCAAAAGTAATTGGGTTACTGGGTTCTGAGGTTGGTTTGTGTGCCTCTGGGATCATGGTTGTTCAGGAATCGGAGAAGGTGTTTGTGGGTAGCAACTCGGGGCCTTGTCAGGGCGGGAGCAAGGCTGGTTCCACTCCCCTTCCCATGAAGCCCCACGTGACTTGTCACTGCAGTCTCCTACCTGGCTGTCCATTAGACTCTGAAAGATGGTTACCGCCATGCCACCACTGCCAGGGGGAAAAGGCAGAGGGACAAACACCCTTCCCCTCCCGGGGTGGCACTGCGCCATAGTTTAATGCACAGTCCAGATGCATTTCTGCCAAAAGCTGGTGGTATCCGAGATTGGTTTGTGTGCCTCTGTGATCATGGCCGTTCAGGAGCCAGAGGAGGCGTTCCTGGGCGGCAACTCAGGGCCTCATCAGGGTGAGGAGAAGGGCTGGTTCCACCCTCCCATCCCATATGGTCCCACGTGCCTCGTCACTGCAGTCTCATACCTGGGTTCTGAAATATGGTGGCCACCATGTCGCCACTGCCAGGGGGGAAGATGGAGGGACAAACTCCCTTCCCCTCGCAGGGCGGCATGGTGCCATAGTTTAATGTACAGTTCAGATGCGTTTCTGTTGGGCTTTGTATTTTGTTTGAATTTTCCCACCACCATTCAAGCCTGCCTTCCAGGGACAGACGCGAGATCATTTACTTCCCATTGCTCACTGTGCATATCAGGAAAGGTCACTCGGCTGCTTATGTGGCTGCACGGTTCTGAAGAACAGTCCTGGTGCCCACACACAGGAGCCATGCTTGTAGAAGCTCATGGTCGCTGGAATTCCATCTGGAGAAGGCGGGGAGACTGCACCTGCCCCATCTGGGACCTCCTGGCGATATCGGCTCGGTATGGGGCCCAGAGAATTCTCCGGGTGTTGAGGTGCCCGTTGGCCAGATTTCTTCCATGAACAGAATTTTTTTTATTAAAAAATTTTTAATAGTGAGACATCATGAGGTACAGTTGCAGACTTAACACATTTTTGTGCTTGGGTTTCAATTATACAATGATCAAATACCCATCCCTCCACCAGTGCCCATTTCCCACCAGCACCCAGTATCCTTCCCACCCCCCATCACCCCATCCCACCCTTTCTCTTGAACAGAATTTTGATTTGCAATTCAGATGCACTTTTTTGTACTCTGCTATTTTATTTTACGCTTTTCCTTTTAGTTTGCTTTATTTTCTTTTAAATAATTATTTTTGTTCTATTTTCATTTCTATAGATTTAAAAAGAGCAAATAGGGGACTGGAGCAATAGCACAGCAGGTAGGGAGTTTGCCTTGCACGGGGCCAACCCAGGTTCGATTCCCAGCATCCCATATGGTCCCCTGAGCACAGCCAGGGTTGATTCCTGAGTGCAGAGCCAGGAGTAGCCTCTGTGCATCGTCAGGTGTGACCCAAAAAGCAAAAGCAAAATAAATAAATAAATAAATAAAAAGAGCAAATAAATTCACTTATTTTTGTTATTTAATTTTTGCTGATGTGCTTAGCTCGTAAAATTCCTCTAGACCAAGTTCGTAAAATTCCTCTAGACCACTGATTTAAGTGTATTCCATGATTTCCAGTATGTAGTGTTTCCACTGTAATCATTACTTTAGCCCCAGTACTAATTTAAAGATGTTTATTCTGCCTACATTTTCCTCTGTGTACCTTATGGATTCATGTCTGATATTAAGATCTTTAATCCACTTTGATCTGACTTTTGTGCCTGGCATCAAATATGTATTTTTTTAATTCAAAAGGTGATTGATTCTATATACTATGAAGTTCTATAATTATATTACATAAAACCAAGTACTAATATGTTATTTATCGATGATAAGCTGATAGCAAATTTCTCTTTTTGTTTTAAAAGCCAGAACTACCCCAAAATGCAGAACTAATCACCAGAAACATTACAAGGAGGTGTCTTGATGAAGCAGAGAGGATTAATTCTTTTAAGAGACTGGGTGCTGAGTTTTATAGGGTCTTCCAATATCGTAACGGGGACCCTACAAATTTAGGCTTTGGTGTCCTTGCCAGGATCTCGCCTTAGTCTGAAAAAGCTTTGCTCGACTTATTTTTTGTCTCCCGGCTTAGTCTGTGCTCAGATCCTCTTTTTTTCCCCCCACAACATTAAAACTAAAAGCATCTTTAAGGATGAAATAGCACTGACCACGCAAGTGGAAGCAAGCATAAACAAATGGGACTGCATCAAACTAAGAAGCTTCTGCACTTCAAAAAAAAAAAAAAACAGTGACCAAATATAGAAAGAGCCCACAGAATGGGAAAAAATATTTACCCAATACCCATCTGATAAGGAATAATAAATACCCATCTGATATCCTTTTGATAAAGGATGATCCAGGATATACAAGACACTAGTAGAATTGTACAAGAAAAAACCCCCAACCCCATCAAAAATGGGGAGAAGAAATGAACAGAAGTTTACGCAAAAAAGAAATACAAATGGCCAAAAGGCACATGATAAAATGCTCCACATCGCTAGTCATCAGGGAGATGCAAATCAAAAGAACAATGAGATATCATCTCACACCACAGAGACTGGCACACATTCAAAAAGAACAATAGCAACCAGTGCTGGCGTGGATGTGGGGGAAAAGGGACACTCTTTCACTGTTGGTGGGAATGCCCACTAGTTCAGCCTTTCTGGAAAAGAATATGAACAGTCCTTCAAAAACTAGAAATTGAGCTTCCACATGACCCCACAACACCACTTCTGGGAATATATCCCTAGGATGCAAAAAAGCACAGTAGAAATGATATCTATACCTATATGTTCATTGCAGCACTGTTCACAATAGCCAAAATCTGGAAACAACCCAAGTGCCCTAGAACAGATGACTGGTTAAAAAAAACATTGGTACATCTATGCAATGGAATACTATACAGCTGTTAGGAGAGGTGAAATCATGAAATTTGCTTATAAATGGATAGACATGGAGTGTATGTGAAGTGAGTCAGAAATAGAGGGACAGACATAGAAGGACTGCACTCATTTGTGGAGTACAAAACAATATAACATGAGGCTGACACCTAAGGATAGTAGATACACAGGACAGGAAGATTGCCCCATAGCTGGAAGCCTGCCTCATGAGCAAAGGGGAGAAGGCAGCTGGAATGGAGAAGGGATCGCTAAGAAAATGATGGCTTGAGGAACATGTCCGGGTGGGAGATGTGTGCTGAAGTTAGATAAAGGACTGAACATGATGACCTCTCAGTGTCTGTATTGCAAAGCATAATGCCCAAAAGTAGAGAGAGAGTATGGGAAATATTGTCTGCCATGGAGGCAGGGGGAGGGTGGAAAAGGGGGCATATACTGGGGACATTGGTGGTGGGGAATGTGCACTGGTGGAAGGATGGGTGTTTGATCATTGTGTGATTCTAACCCAAACATGAAAGCTTCTAACTATTTCATGGTGATTCAATAGAATTTTAAAAAAAAACAAATTAAAAAAAAATAAAGATGTTTGTTGTTACTTCCTGTTTGTTTCCTCAGTTTTCATATAAAAAAGTGTCAAAGATTTAATAAGCTTCTGTGGCTTTCATTTATTCTCAGGGCTTACCAGGAAATTACTAGTTCAAGTTAGATTAGTTATATTTTATCCAGTCTGAGGGATACGTTGCCCAAAATACTGTAGAAGTATTTGGGGAATTTATTTTCTTGTGTCCAGAAGTAAAATGTCAGTGTCTGATTTCATTTTCCTAAGTTTCGACTAAATTTAAATAAACATATTTTCTCAGCGTCCTCCTTTTTATATTTCTCTGTCGTATGATTTTTTTTTTTTTTGCTTTGGGGTCACACCCAGCAATGCACAGGTGTGCTATCGCTCCAGCCCCTGTAGTATGATTCTTTTGTTTAAAGCATGAAAGTGGACTGTGAAAAACAAATAGAACAGATCGCAAGAACAAAAACTAGGGGCTGGAGCAATAGCATAGTGTGTAGGACGTTTGCCTTGCATGCAGCGGACCCAGGTTCGATTCCCAGCATCCTATATGGTCCCCTGAGCATCACCAGGAGTGATCCCTGAGTGCAGAGCCAGGGGTAAGGCCTTGAATCTCCCCGTGTGACACTCCCTCCAAAAAACTAAATAGCAAAAAAAAAAAAAAGACAAAAACTATACTAGAGGCTAATTTTACAATAATATGCTTATTAATACAAATTTTTAGGATTTAAAGTTTTATTTTTAAAGAATCTAAAATTGACAAATAATATTGATTTAAAAAGTTTACGAGATACGTAACAAACCATTGAATGATAGAATAAAATGACTATAAACTAATAAGTTTATAAACTATGATCTTAGTTTTCATTTAAATATTTAGATGAAATTTAGCATCAATAATAGATAACCCAAGGATACGGTTATTTATTTATTTGTTTATTTATATTTTTTTGCTTTTTGGGTCACAGCTGGCGATGCACAGGGGTTACTCCTGGCTCTGCACTCAGGAATTACCCCTGGCGGTGCTCAGAGGACCATATGGGATGCTGGGACTCGAACCTGAATTGGCTGTGTGCAAGGCAAATGTCCTACCCGCTGTGCTATTGCTCCAGCCCCACTAACTCAAGGATATGGTTATTATCCTAGAAAATTTCAATTTTCATATATACTTAAAAGGTTTAATTATATTTTTTGAGAATATCTGCTTTTTCTTTTTTTGATATTGTATAGTGCCGTTCTCCTTATATTACATGTTTCCAGGGTCCTAATATAAAATAAAATGTTTGCATGTTTTCTCGTATTTGCTATGAGTTCAAATGATGTTAAAAACCAGAAACTTAATTTATTAAAGTATTTAAAATTTAACATCAAGTTAATCAGATGTACTGGATTTTTAGGTTTATAGGAGAAAAAATGAAGTAAAGAGCTATGTCCCCAACTAAGTTGTGTTGGGTGTCTGTGTCTTATGTGTTGGATATCTATGTCTTATGTGTTTTAAGTGGGTTTGGTGAGTTGGAATAAAAGTATCTTAAAATCCCCTTTGAAAAATAAATCAGCAACATGCTGATATAATGCAAAATTAAAATGAGTGATTAGCAATGTCTGTTGGAACTTAGAATTTAAACTGAGTTTTAATAGTGACTTCATCTTTGATTGCATAATGGAAATTTAACAGCTCAGTACCATTCATAGCAATAATGTTCAATTTGATATATGCTTCAAACATAAAATCCATGAAAAATATTGAATAACATACTGAATACATACCTTTCTTAAGGCAAATTAACTCCAGGGTAAATATGCCAGATTTTTAATTTAAGAACATTTAATTGACATTAATCAAATAGAACATAGCACATTAGTTCTTGTGTATTTTAAATAAATAATCTGGAAAAGAACATTTAAACAAATCATCTAAAGTTTATTTGGACAGTTCATGCGATTTGGAAACTGAAAACTAAAATTTATCACATAGGAGCTTTAAATCTATTTCCTTCTTTGAATTGTCTTGGTAGAACCAAATAAGTTTTAGTCAGAGAAGAGTGATTCAATCCCAGATTTCAGGTGAAGTTGTGAAAGGAGAGTGAAATATATCTCTATATAAACAAATCATGCCCCTTCTTAATAACACTTCAGGTGTCTAAGAGAAACTTGTAGGATTTATACTACCTCAATCCTATTATTCTGTAAAAACAAAAAGTGCAAATCATAATCCAGGATTTTATTTGGACAAATGAGATATTATTTGGTTAAAGGGATCATTGTGTGGAAGATGAGGAGAAATAAAATTCTTGAACAAGAACACAAAGAGAATTTAGGAGGGGTGTTTTCACCTTCAGTTATCAAATTTTTGCATTCAATTCTAGAAATACTTTAGTGCTGTAGCACTGTCCTCCCGTTGTTCATTGATTTGTTCGAGCGGGCCCAGTAAGGTCTCCATTGTGAGACTTGTTGTTACTGTGTTTGGCATATGGAATACATCACGGGTAGCTTGCCAGGCTTTGCGGTGCGGGCGAGATACTCTCAATAGCTTGCCAGGCTCTCTGAGAGGGGAGGAGGAATCGAACCTGGGCCGACTGTGCCAGCCGCTTGCAAGGCAAACAGCTTACCCTCTGTGCTATCGTTTCAGCCCTCTAGAAATACATGGCATATATTATATGTGTATATACATAGAGAGAGAATATAAAGACAATATAGTATATATAGACTGAGGATATGTATATATAGGATATGTAAAAGGATTTCTCTCTATATTATATGTGTTTTTTTATTCTTTGAAATTAGTGCACTGTAGATACTTTTCAGTGAGTCAGTTTCTGAAATTTTCTCATGATTTAGTCTTTACTAACAACACTGTAGCTTGAACATTTGTTAGTTCTAAGTGATGCATAGGAAGAGGAATGGAACCAACACATCAGCCAAGCCTCAGAACTCTCAATTATATGAAGTCAGGGCTTCCCCAAGCATCTCATTTGATCTAAAGTATAGACTGTCAACCCCCTAACTATTCATGAGTTTAACATAGAATTAAACTCTGGCTTCCAAAATTGTATAAATTATCATACTTTCTCCACATTATACTTCACTAGTTATACTTTGGAAGATATCTGAAAATTATGCTGTCAGAGAATTGAGAAGTCAGTGAGTATCTTGTACTCAACAAATAATTTGCTAAGGACCCACTGTGTGGTGGTTCGCTGCATGATGTTGAAATATTGCGGCAATAGTTTTTCAACCTATGTCTAGACATCATGGCTGAGTAAGTGGTGATAGAGAAAAGCCCTGTGCAAAAATCAGGAAATCTGTGCCAATGTGGCTAATTCTGCCTAAGGAAAAAGCAAAGGCAATAGATTTAAAGCTAACGTAAATTTACCAGATGTCCAAAATAAGGATTTGTGCTGCTTTTCATTATTGCTGTATCATGATCTAACCAATCTACATATTAAAGGGCAAAAGATTTATGTGATCTGAAGAGAAACCAGAGTATCCAACCTACTTTTAAATGAACTTGTCAGCTGCTTTTTAAATTTTTTATTATTATTTTTATTGAATCATAGTGAAATAGTTACAAAGCTTTCATGTTTGAGTTTTAGTCATACAACGATGGACCACCCATCCCTCCACCAGTGCACATTCTGCACCACCAGTATCCCCATTGTTTCTCCTGCTACTCCCATCCCTCCCTCTGCCTCTATGGCAGACAGTTTCACCCATACTCTCTCTCTCTACTTTTGGGTATTATGGTCTGAAATACAGATACTGAGAAGCCATCATGTTTGGACCTTTATCTACTTTCAGTACAAATCTCCCAACCCAACCGATCCCTCCAACTATCATTGACTTAGTGATCCGCTCATTTACGGAATAAAATACAAATTAGAAAGGAAATATCTGCCGGTTGTTATCTTCTAAGACTATAAAACTGGAATCAAACAAAGCAGGATTTTTACTTGTAGTTAGAAGCAATAATACTTAAATTGCATGGAGTAGAAGAACGGAGAGAGAAAGAAGTAAAGAAAGGAATGTCCAAAGAAGAACGAAGAAAAGAGACAGACAAGGAGTTCCATGCAGATCTGAGGTTTCAGCTGTACTGAAGGTCCAACTCTAGCCTGACTCTTGAAACTATGGAAGTTCCCTCATCTTTTCTATGAAATTCCTAGCATTTTACCTCAACTTCATGGTGAGGCATTGCATGTAAACACTCCTCTACAGTACAGTAAAAGCCAATAAAATGTAATGTTACTAGCTGGTCATTTTGGACAGCTGCTAGCTGGGCGTTGGATATACGCCTTCTCCACTGATCAGCTAACCTGGATTTACCCAAATTAGTGATGCGCACAGGGAGATGTTCTTTCAAATTGTGATGAATGTCTCATAGTACCTAGAAAGGTCAATAGGGGTCTCTCATGATTCACGAAACTGCTTACCAGCACAAGCCAATTGTGGCTATTATGGACATGGTTGTGCCGATAGACTATAATAAGAGTAAATGTGACAGAATTGATAAAGCAGTTTCCACAATTCCTTATGATTCTGCAAACATTTTCGTTGTAATTTGAAAGATGACATTTTAGTTTCAAATAAAACTATTATTAGAACAAATGTCCGAGTTGGTATGGATATGGTATTGCAGTGCGTGGGAAATCAGAAGGCCCCATAAAACAAGACTCTCCCACTTACAGAGGCACCAAGGCTAAAGGACACAGTCTTTAAGAAATACAAAACACAGAGAAAAATAAAATGTCGCTTTTCTGTTTTTTCAAGCTTTAAGTATGTTCTGGGTTCAAGGACTGTCCTTCTCTACAGTGAGTGGGGTAAATGATTGAAAAAATAAACAAATGAATAGCCTTGGCCGTGGGGTATGTCATCAGAGAGAAAACCAGTGACACTGACCTGACCTTTGTCTCTATGTCAGGGTGGTTAGTGAGGGCCTCACACAGCAGAGTTACTTTCTGGAGAATTATGAGTCTAGAAATCTGAACTCTGGTCAGCAGCACTGGTGACTCCAAGGCTTTCCTCCCTGGCTGGCAGACACCCATGTTCCTGTAACTCACATGCTCCCTCCTTTCTTGGTGCAGCTGGGATATGTAGTTTAATCCGCTTTGTAAACGCTTGGTCCTGTTGGATTTAGGGTTACCCAACTGACCTCACTTGACATTAACTACCCCCAAATTCAGTCACTTTCTGAAATACTAGTAGTTAGGATTCCAATACATGAATTTGGGGGGAACACAGTTTAGTTAATGATAGGTATTTAGTTCTCTCACTACCTAATCAGCAAGTAGGTGATTAAGGAAAACAGGTTAATGAAACTGATTTTGTGTCTTACCCTGGGATAGGACATCCTGTATCACCTTGAAAAGTCAAATGAGTGGACTGTGGTTCTGCTGAGGATTTTTGGCTTTTGGAAATGTTTTCTTTTCTAAGATTTGACCCCTTTTCAATCCACCATTTACATTTTATTTATTAATTCTTGCGTGTGTTAAAAATTGCAGGCAAATTTACTGTCATGTCTTAAAATGTGTTTGTATGTGACTTACAAATTATTTCCCACATGTTCATCAATAAGTACTTTTAAGACTTGAGCTAACATGTACCAAAATACATGAGGGTGGCAACTGCTGTATCTCTCCTTAAGCAAGGACCCTTGGAGAATTGTATTCTCTGTTAAACACCAAAAGCAGTGCACTCAGCTGAGGGATTGCTAACCAGCAGCTGTAAAGTTCTATGGTCTCTAAAAAGTGAAAAAGCAAAGGCAATCCCACCAGCAGTGAAGGAGGGTTTCTTTCTCGCCACATCCACGCCAACACCGGTTGCTTTTGTTCCTTTGGATGTGGGCCACTCTCTGTGGGGTGAGATGATATCTCATTGTTGTTTTGATCTGCATCTCCCTGATGATTAGTGATGTAGAGCATTTTCTCATGTGCATTTGAGCCATGCGGATTTCTTCTTTGAGAAAGTTTCTGTTCATTTCATCACCCTATTTATTTATTTATTATTAGTGAAACACCATGAGGTACAGTTGTAGACTTACAAATTTTTGTGCTTGGGTTTCACTTATACAATGATTAAGTACCCATCCCTCTACCAGTGCCCATCCTCCACCACCATGGGTCCCAGCATCCCTCCCACCCCCCGTCCCCCCATCCCACCATGCCTCTGTGGCAGGGCATTCCCTTTTGTTCTCTCTCTCTCCTTTTGGGTCCTGTGGTTTGCAAGAGAGGCATTGAGTGGCAATCATGTTTGGTCTATAGTCTACTTTCAGCATGCTTCTCCCATCCTGGGAGGATCCTCCCAACACCCTTTATTTGGTGCTTTCTTCTCTATCTGAGCTTCCTTTTCCCCTAGCACATGTGGCTGGCCTCCAAGTCATGGAGCAAAATTCCTGGTACTAATCTCGGCCACTCCTGGGTGTTAGTCTCCGATTTTGTTACTTTATGTTCCCCAGATGAATGCAATCTTTCTGTGTCTATCCCGTTCTTTCTGACTCATTTCGCCTAACATGATACTTTCCATGTAGTACCACTTGTATGTAAAATTTATAACTTCATCTTTTCTAACAGCTACATAGTACTCCAGTGTGTAGATGTACCAAAGTTTCTTTAACCAGTCATCTGTTCTCGGGCACTCAGGTTTCTTCCAGTTTCTGGCTATTGTAAAGAGTGCTGCAATGAACAAACAAGTGCAGATGTCACTTCGACTATACTTGTTTGCCTCTCTAGGATATATTCCCAGGAGTGGTATTGCTGGGTCAAATGGGAGATCAAATTCTAATTTTTTGAGAATCGTCCATACTGTTTTCCAAAAGGGTTAGACAGTCGGCATTCCCACCAGCAGTGAAGGAGGGTACATAAAGTGGTTCTATGTGGAAAGTATCATGCTAAGTGGAATGAGTCAGAAAGAGAGGGACAGACATAGAAAGATTGCATTCATCTGGGGAATTTAAAGTAACAGAATGGAAGTCGAAGACCCAAGAATAATTGAGATAAGTACCAGGAGGTCTGCTCCACGGCTTGGAAGCCAGCCTCACATGCTGGGGGAAAAGGCAGCTCAAATAGAGAAGGGAACACCAAGTAAAGAATATCTGGAAACTTGCTTGGGATGTGAGATGCGTGCTGAAAGTAGCCTATACACCGAAAACGATGGTCACTCAAAGCCTCTATTGCTAAATACAACACCCTAAAGGAAAGAGAGAGCAAAAGGGAATGCCCTGCCACAGAGGCGGGGTGGGGTGGGGTGGAGTGGATGGGGTGGGGGGTGGGAGGGCTACTGGGATCATTGGTGGTGGAGAATGGGCACTGGTGGAGGGATGGTACTCGATCATTTTGTAACTGAAACTCAAGCATGAAAGTTTGTAAGTCTACAACTGTACCTCATGGTGTTTCACTAATAAAATAAATAAATAAATAAAATAAAAATAGCTAAATCTCAATAAAAACAAAAAGAAAGCAAAGGAGAGGGGCCATCTGGGATACAAAAAAAGGGTTTTATGGGTGTCCACAGAATCTTCTCAAGATTTCATGCAATGAGAGAGAAGTCAAAATCTTTGGAAAACTTGAAAGCAATTTAGAAAAATAAAAAATATTCACTAACAGTTATTAACTTGCATGATAGATATTTTGAAGTTAAAATAAGTTGCTAAATCATGTACTGAATGAATAATGTTGAGTTAAGTGAATGTTAAGTGTCTGTGAATTTTCAAACATTCATTTTGATCCTTCTATTGTTTTCCCAAAATTATTCTGTGTAATATGCACCGTGTATTATATTGTTAATATAATATAGTTAATAGGTTGTATAATGAGAGAGTTACTAGGCTGTGTAAGGTAATTCTAGAAAGTTATAAAAGTATTTTACAATTCACTTATTGTAGTTCCAGTTCCTTGGTAGGTTTGCCTATGAAACTGTAGCAATCAACAAGTATTTGAGGAATATAATATCTCTAATTTGGGCTGGAGCGATAGCACAATGGTAGGGTGTTTGCCTTACAAGCGGCCAACATGGCCGACCTGAGTTCGATTCCTCTGCCCCTCTCGGAGAGCCCGGCAAGCTACCGAGAGTATCCCACCCTCAAGGCAGAGCCTGGCAAGTCCTCCGTGACGTATTCGATATGCCAAATACAGTAACAACAAGTCTCATGATGGAGACGTTACTGGGCCCGCTCAAACAAATCGATGAACAATGGGAGGACTGTGAATATCTCTAATTTAAGAAAGACAACAGCAGGGTATTCATGCATTCACATGTATACATTAAATGTCTTTAGTAAAAATGGAACATCTTTTGAATCAGTCATTGCATGTGTGTCTGGAGAAAAATTGGATGGGCTTCTTGTATTATGGGGGGTGGTGTCAAATGCCATTTCTTTGAAATAGTACCTCTTAATTATTTTTAGCAACACAGAGAGACTTGAACTAGAGAAAAATTAATGTAGAGTTTTGGAGTTGGGCTAGCTTCTCGGAAAGACTGCCTTCAGTTGTCGGCTCTCTAAGAGTAATTATGTCTTACATCTTGGCTCCTAACCAGGGGAGAGGGAAGGATAAGTGTTCATCTGAACATAGCTCTTGGGTAGCTGTAAATAATCATATACACTTAGTACATTGCCCGGTAAGAAAGTAAAAGGTCCAATACCAGTTCCTAGTTGAATATTTTCACTCCTTACTTAACTCCTGACTCTAAATATAAGGCTTTCATCATCACTATGTTTCTAAGCTGTTCTCTAGGAGAGAAAGCAAGACGGAGACACAGATAGACAGCAATATAGATTTATTTAAAATATCTCACAAGGAAAATATGAAATACAAACAATTTCCATCAAGAGTTGTGAAAATTTGTCATGAACTGTGACTCTCGATGAACAAAAGTAACTAGGTGATAAATGCTGGTGGCGCTGCAGAGAGGCTAGGAGCATGAGTTCAGGGTTAGATCCCCATGTTCAAATCCTGCCCTCCCTTCGTGATCTTGAGCAGCTTACTTCATCTCTACTTGTTCCATTTTCTTCTCTGCAAAATGTGTACAGAAGCTGGTCTTATATGGTCGTATGAATGACCACTTGATTCATATGTGTAAATTTATGATACTGTGATGCCTAGCATTGAATACCAATTGAAGCACCTCTGCCAGTAGGGGATTTGCTCATATCCTTGATATTTATGAGGATCTTAATATTTTGTATAGTTTTGACCCAGACCTTACAAGGTCTGATATGTTTACAGGCACTGCACCTCTGGTGGAGTATCACCAGACATCTGCTCCTTTCTTTCCTTCTCCTCTCTTTGCTTTCTTTTCCTTCTCCCTCTTCCCTTCATCATAAATATGTATGTCCCAAATTTAGGTATTGGCTAGGGTTGCAGATATGAGAAATGACAAATTCTGAGTTCAAGGAAATGACAGCTTAATTTGAAGATGGCACAGAATGCCTGACACAGAGATAAAACAATGCCTAGATTCCTACACAACCACAGGGATTGAGGAGAGCTGCTATGAGCAGCATCTCATGGAGGCTGGGACAGTGGTTTAGATGAGATATGAAACAGCCTTGGGGAAAAGTTAAAATCTAACTCAGTTTGGGTATCAAAAGATGACTAGTACTTAGCCAAGAGTGGTAGGAGGTCTAGTGGGGTGCATGTTTGACAGATGTGTGTCTCATAACACACATCTGAGTTGGATATCTGGTATTAAGAAGGAAAAGAAGAGGGAGAACGAGAATGTGATGCATGTTGGCATGGTAAGAAAGTTAGAGATGAGGTATTCGGATATTTGGGAGATGCAGATATATAATGAACTCCTAGTGTCTAGTAGTGAAAGGGGCCAGCAAGTAAGAATTAAGGATAATTATGTAAGTTTGAAAACCATTGCAGAGGATTTAGGATTTTAAGTGAAGATTATAGGAGTGAGTTTTGACATCTTCCAAACACAATAGGGAATAGTAGGTAGTAATACTGGAAATATGGAGACTGATTTTGAGGATATTATGGAAACACATATGAAAAATTAAGAGTTGGAGGTAAGTTGTGTCAGTGGGTTGAATGAAGTGGATAAATTAGGAAATGAAGTTCTCTGACTTTGATGGCCGACCATCTGTGAGAACTGAAAAGGGATATATAGGATGGTGTTCTCTGAGCAGAGCCGGGCAGCTGAGTGTGAGGGAAGCCCCTGTCTGATGAGTCACAAAAAGTATAGGTAAGAGATTGACGTGCATGTACATCTCAGATTTTGAATTTGAGCTGCCTGCAGAGAGAGTGTTTATGTGGAGATAACTATGGAATCGGAGCTAAATCTGTAATAAATTGATTTAGGAGCCATGCACGTATAGAATAGTTAGAAACCTGGAATTTTATGGTAGCATGTCAAAGAAAGGGGTAGTGAAAGGGAGAAGGACAAAGATTGAGGAGCACCAATATTAGCGTGCGGTAAACTTGGTATTTGGAAGGTGAGAAGGTGGAGTAGGAGTTTGTTCTCTGAGTACCAGGTGATTCTGGGAAACTTATGGTCAGACATCGGGGTAGCAGCCATAGAGTTCAAAGGAGAGGGAACTTGGGCATCATCCTGGGAGGGCAAAGCACTAGAGTGTGGAATGGGACTTACCACTGAGGAATTCTGAAGTAGGAGCCATCTCTGAGGAGACCAGGCTTTATTTAATGCAGATTCAAATCACTGAAGAAAAAATTCTTGACAAAGATGAGTTAGATGTCTAAAGAGAGCAAAATCACCAGTAAACAAATAAGTGACTGTCAATGTAAGAGGTGGAAGGTGGATTTTTGAAGAGTTCCATGGCAGGATTGAAATGATAGTGCATGTTCACAATAGCCAGAATCTGAAAATAACCGGAGTACCTGAGAACAGATGACTGGTTAAAGAAACTTTGGTACATGAACACAATGGAATACTATGCAGCTGTTAGGAAAGATGAAGTCATAAAATTTGCTTATAAGTGGATGGTCATGAAATGTGATTAGCCTCTCATGGCTAGTATTATGCTTTCTAGTATTGGAAAGCATAATGCCCAAAAGTAAAGAGACAGTATGGGAGAAATTGTCTGCCATAGAAGCAGGGGAGGGTTGGGTTGGGGGCAGGGCATACTGGGGACATTGGTGGTGGAGAATGTGCACTGGTGAAGGGATGGGTGTTCAATCATTGTATGACTGAAACTCAAACATGAAAGTTTTGTAAATGCAGCTCACAGTGATTCACTAAAGGTGTTTTAAGGTCAGATACGAGTTAAGGATGATCTTTCTCTTAACAATATTCAATATTGTATAAAGTATACTGACTATGCAGTTCAAAAATAAATAAAAGAAAGACAAAAAAAGAAATAATAGTGCAGGAAGAGGAAGCTGGTCAGAGAGAGGCACATTTGGCAGGGACCACGACATCAGGACTCTGATGAAAGTGCTCCTAGGCAGGCCCAGAGTGAGGAGGTGAGACCATACATCCTGGCACCATCGGCTCTCCTGGCACTGGGAACTGGGGGCATAAAGTGTTCTTGTTGTTGGACTGAGAGAGACACTCTTACTTAGATTAGAGAGAAAAGTTGTGCAGAGTGGGATTCTGAGCAGATATGAACGTGTTTGTCCCTTATCTATATGGGGGTGAAATTTTTTTCTTTATTTTTTAGTTTTATTTGCTTTGGGGCCATGCCTGGTGTTGCTGAGGGTCATTCCTGCTAGGCTCAGGGACCACGCGTGGTGCCAGAGATACAATCTGGGTCAGCTGTGTGCAAGGCAAATGCCCAAACCCCTGGACTCTGTCTCTAGCCCTGTTTTTAATTATTTACTTTTTTAAATTTAAATTTTAGGCACTGTGGTTTACAATAGTGTTAATGGTAGGATTTCACGCATAAAACATTCCAGTACTGAACCCCCAAACAGTGTCCACTTCTCCCCACCACTGCCCCAGTTTTCTGCCTCCACGCTTCCCCCAGCCCAAGACAGTCAGCTTCCTTCAAGCCATTCTCTGCTTCTGTTATCTTCGGGCATTTGTTACTTCCTACGAATTATTTTTAAACACTTTTTGGTGCATTTAAAGGAAATTGACTCTTCTTAAATTCTATATTCTCAACATTTTGCATATCTAATATCATCTCAATCATTTTGCAAATAAATAGATTTGTATGTGACTTATTCAGAATCACAGATCTACGAGGATACAGCAGGAAAAATACATCGTTTACTAAATTTCATTCATTGTGAATTGAATTCTGGGCAAACAAAGACTGTCTAAGTATCACCTAAATTAGCCTTATACATTAAATCCTTCTCAAAACCTTTTAGAACACAAGAGTATAGAACTAGAAACTGAATCACTATAACTTGGCTTCTAAATAGCTAGAATTCTGGGAACTGTCCTGACATTCTTAATAGCTGATATTGAGATAGAATAGAGTTAGAATAGAGAGATAGAATCCGGAGTTCTGATCTTCGTCAACGCTCAAGAATCAGGGACGCTGTCTCATTTGCCAAGACATCAAAAATCAGATGGGCTGGACACGTAATGAGGTTTACAGACAACCGCTGGACTAGAGCCATTACTGATTGGATTCCACGAGACATCAAAAGATCACGTGGACGCCCACCTATAAGATGGTCAGACTTCTTCGTCAAGACCCTAAATGATCGGTTTGAGGCTCTACATGTTCCTAAAACGAACAGATACCATTGGGCTACGCTAGCACGCAATGGAGACATTACTGGCACCCGCTCGAATAAATCGATGAATAACGGGGATTAAGTGATTAAGTGATTAAGTGATTGCTTATAAACAACCCAAGATCAGTCCAGTCCTTTTGTTCCATTATTGATCATTGGATATTTCTTAAATGCCTTTGTTTTTTAAGAACACCCTAGGTACCCCGGGTGGGGAGACAATACTATGTTGGTAATAATAATAATTAGAATGTTTAAACAGTCACTTAGTACCATGAATGTTAAAAGTGTTTTATATGTGGCGACAGAGATAGCTCAATAAGCTGGAGGACCCAGTCAGTCCCCGGCTCTCCGTGGTCTCCTGAGCACTGCCAGAAGTGGACTTGGGATCCTCTGAGCATCATATTGGGAATAGTCCCTGAACGCTAGTGGATGTGAACCCCCCCCTCAAAATAAACATTTTACATGTTTTTAACTCGCTCATTGACAACATAGACGAAGAATACGATTACAATCGACTGGTTCAGCACCTCCATGACTGCGCGAGGAATGCCAAGAGTGGGAAAGCCACAGACGCTTATCTTTGGAAACTCTCGAGTTCATTCACCAACGTGATTTGGCTCGAGCCTCAGGCAATCACAAGCTAACATCCGAGCTCACAAAGCTGTGCAGAGAAGCAATAAAGGAAGACCTCAAAGAGAGAAGAGCAGCAGTGTTGACCGATGCAGCAAGCCAGGAAAAGTATTCGCAATGCTCGCCTGTCCTTCGCCAACTACAAGACCAAGATGACTGCCCTTCGACGTCCTGATGGATCTATCACGTTTTCCAGAAGGCCAATGGAGAAGATTATCCACGACTTCTACTCAGATCTCTTTGATAGCCACATCCACCTGTCCACACACCTAATTCCACAAGATGGATATGTTGTTCCCAACGTTCTGCCTTCCAAAATCTGACATGCCATTTTGTCGGTAAAGAAGGGTACAGCACTTGGTCCAGACAAGGTCAGACCCGAACACCTGAAAAACTTGCCACCAGTACTCGTCAGTACACTGGCTTGGCTCTTCACAAGAACCTTGAAGGCAAGTTTCCGTCCCAGTGAAAAAACAGCCGGACCATCCTGTTGTACAAGAAGGGAGACATCCACGACATTGGCAACTATCATCCGATCTGCCTGTTGTCCATCATCTACATGTTGTTCACTCGAGTCATCCTGAATAGAATAGGCAGAACATGAGACGAAAGACAACCATGCGAGCAAGCTGGGTTTTGAAAAGGATTCAGCACGATCGACCATATCCACACGGTGACCAAGCTCATTGAGGTTTCACTAGAGTTCAAGATGCTGTTCTGTCTAAAGTTCATCGATTTAAAGAAGGCCTTTGATTCCGTTGAGACTGAAGTGGTTATCGAAGCCCTAGCCAAACAGGGCATTCAAATGCAGTACACCAGGATCCTCTGGGAGCCGTATTATGGATCTCACCGTTCTACAAGGAAGTGATCATCGATGTCAAGAGAGGGGTTTGGCAGGGTGATACCATTTCATCGAAACTCTTCAGTGCCACCCTTGAGAACGTCACGCGACTGGAATGGGAAGAAATGGGAGTGAAGATAGACAGTTGGCAACTACACCACCTTCACTTCGCTGATGACATCAATTTAATAACACCAAACATTAGATTTGCTCGAGCGGGCCCAGTAACGTCTCCATTGGAGACTTTGTTGTTACTGTGTCTGGCATATCGAATATTCTCGGTAGCTTGCCAGGCTCTCTGAGAGGGGCGGAGGAATTGAACTCGGGTCGGCCATGTTGGCCGCTTGTAAGGCGAACGCCCTACCCGCTGTGCTATCGCCTGCTCGAGCAAAACATTAGATAAGTGGCACAAATGCTGGCCAACTTCCACTGTGAGTGTGGAAAGGTCAGACTGCAGCTTAATCTCAACAAGACAATGTTCATGAGAAACAGACTAGTCCCTGACATTCTATTTTCTCTCAATGGAATGAACATCTCCGAATGCAGCAGTTATGTGTACCTGGATCAAGAACTCAACATGAGGAAAGACTTGGTGCCAGAGTTGTGCAGGAGGAAGAGAGTGGCGTGGAACACCTTCAAGAGCATCAATGAAGTTGTTAAGAGAACTAAGAACTCCGACTCTGGGCACATCTTTTTGACTCCACCATTCTTCCTACACTAACATACACCTCAGAGACCTGGGCCTTACGAAAACAGGACAAGAATGCTATTTGGGTCTCTCAAAGAGGAATCAAAAGAGTTATGCTTGGAATATCACATTTCACTCAAGTGAGAGAAGGAATCTGGAGTTTCGACCTCCTTCAAGAATCGAGAAACAGGGACGCTGTCTCGTTTGCCAAAGTGTCAAAAATCAGATGGGCTGGACACGTAATGCGATTTAGAGATGACCTCTGGACTAGAGGTTACCAACTGGATTCCATGGGACATCTAAGGAACGCATAGCATCTAAAGAACATAGGAGATGGTCAGACTTCTTCATCAAAACCCTGAACAAACGGTTTCAGGCTCTTCATGATCCCGGAGGGAGCAGATGCCATTGGGATACACTAGCATGTGACAGGAACGAATGGAGACATTACTGGCGCCTGCTCAAGCAAATTGAAAATCAATGGGATGACAAGTGATGACAAGTATTGACCATATGACAGGTCATTGTAACTCTTATTTTAGAGATAGGGATACCTGGATTTTGCATTTTGTTGCTATTCATCAATTTTTGTATTGTTTATCTTTTTACAGCAAATGTGTTAACTTCACCAGGATAAAAAATAAGCAACTGCTCAATCAATAATTCAGTACATAAATGTTAGATCAAATATAGCAAGTCAGGATTTATCTTTCTACTTCAGGGAAAGGGGGTCTCGGGAAAGGGTGGTGAGCAGACTTTTCCACCAGCTGCATTTTATCAGATAATTGGCACTTCACTAAATCCATTAAACATCTTGTTGATTGGGTCAATTGTCTCTTAACTAGAATACCAGGTCTTAAAAAAATAATGCCAGGATAAAATGTTCACTGTTTTATTTTTAATCATTGGCATATGTTATGTCTACAAAATTGCGCATGCAGTCAAGTAATAGAGTCAATGCCACTGTCCTCCCATTGTTTATTGATTTGCTCGAGCGGGCCTAGGGCCCAGTAGGGTTTCTATTGTGACTTGTTATTGTGTTTGGCATATAGAATACGTCACGGGTAGCTTGCCAGGCTTTGGTGTGCGGGTGAGATACTCTCGGTAGCTTGTTGGGCTCTCTGAGAGGAGTGGAGGAATCACACCTCGGTCGGCCGTGTTGGCCACATGCAAGGCAAACACCTTATTGGCTGTGCTATCACTCCAGCCCAAATAATAGAGTATTAGTAATAAATGAGAGTCTACTTGTAGATTTCTAGGCTCCATTGGGTTCAATTAGAAGCCAGGAATGATACTATAATAAACACTACAGCTGTTAAGTATTCTGGGAAGAGGCTATGTGTTCAAAACAGAAGAAAATTAAGAATTATTTCTAATTTCCCTTTTTGTGAAGACATATCTTTATGGAGCAGTTAGAGAATATATAATGTAGGAAATAATTAAAAATGCTAAATATTATTAACAAAAATGTAGAAACTGGATGGGAATATTAGTGGAAATTATATTCTAGAAAGTTAAAGAGAAATGAGAGCTGATTCGGCACATGTGAAAAGATAGCATGAATGTTTAGTGACCTCCAAAAGATCTATTTATTAGCTGCTAATTATCTTAATACAAAGTATAACATAAACAGCATTACATTTATATCACAGCGGGTAGGGCGTCTGCCTTGCACGCAGCCAACATGGCCGACCCGAGTTCGATTCCTCCGTCCCTCTCGGAGAGCCCGGCAAGCTACCGAGAGTATTCGATATGCCAGACACAGTAACAGCAAAGTCTCCAATGGAGACGTTACTGGGCCCGCTCGAGCAAATCGATGATCAACGGGAGGGCCTTTACTTTACTTTACTTTACTTTACTTTACTTTAATCAAAATATTTATCACTAACTATTTTACATATATAATTTTATGACACAAAATATATCTGAAGACTGAGGAAGTAATGTTCATCCCACTTTATTATATGCATAGTTATGATTATCAATGTTTTTTAAGATTTAAAGTAGAAGAACCTACCTACCACTTACCACATAATAATGATCCTTATTTACTTTACTACTCTCTCTCCCTTTGGTCATACTATACATGACACATAGCATATCTAAGGAAATACATTCTAGTTCACGTATTCAGTAAACATTTCTGTGTGACTATAGCTTCCTAGATAGTAGAGACAAAGAAAAAAGATTATGTTTCTACTGTATGGAGCATGTGTTCTTCCTTTTAAAAATTTTCTTTGTGGGAAGGTTGGGCCCTTCACAGCTCTACTCAGGGTTCACTCCTGGCTCTGTGCTCATGGGACCATGTGGGCTGCTAGGGACTGAACCCAGGTCACTCATATGCACTTTGCCGACTCTACTATCATTCTGGTTTCCCAGATAATTTCTTATGGTATTTATTACATTATGTATTTGTTACATTATGCATTTCAGTTATGTGTTTATTCCATTAATATTGAGCGGTCATGGTCCTCCCGCTGTTCATCGATTTGCTTGAGCGGGCCCAGTAACGTCTCCATTCGAGACTTTGTTGTTACTGTGTTTGGCACATCAAATACATCACGGGTAGCTTGCCAGGCTCTGCCGTGCGGGCGAGATACTCTCGGTAGCTTGCCGGCCTCTATTATGTATTTCTTATGTTAGTAAACAATTGGTGTTTTGAAGAAAAATAGGGGACAAGAGGTTACAGGGTGAATGGAAGTTTAATTTTATAAAAATGTGGTAAAGAATTATTTCTTTCTGTGTCTGGCATAATAAAACAGTGGCTAGGGTACTCGTTTAACAAACTAACCACCGAGGGTTCTCTACCTGCCATCTCAGGTGGTCTCCTGAGTCCCCTGAGTGACCTGAATGATCCCTGAGGACAGAGCCTGGAGTATATCTAGACGACTTTTACCATTGCCATGAACAGAATTTCCTAGAAAAAAACCAAGTTGCATGAGGGAGCTGCAGAGTCTTGTGGGCTTTAATAGTTGAGGCTAGCGCAGAGACCAGAGAACAAATCAAGCAAGTGGAATCAAGCACATCTCAGTACTTAATGGACAGAGCATTCTCAGTGACTACTTGGGTAAGCTTGATTGTCAGGGAGGGCAGTTTAACTGAAATCATAGATTCCCTAGGGAGGAAAGCAGGAAGGATAAGGGAGGTCTAATTAAAAATGGAATTAGTTTATATAATAAAAATGGAGTTACTGAATCCCAAAAGGGATGTTGAACCCAAAAAGGACCTGTCTCCTTTGAAAGTACTTGGAAACTTTTTTCTTTTTTTAATCTACAGAGTAGAAGTAGAAACTCGAGACAGATGACATCATCTTTGGGTTTTAAAGGTGCATATTTTGTACATCTGAGTTATAGTGTGTAAATTTCAACTCTTGCAGTATTAGTATATTTGGCATACCATACAGTAAAAGACTTATCAAGGCATGCAAGCTGCCATGATCTCAAACCTATGAATTTGTAGCTTTTAAACCACAAGCAATCCTCAAGAGAGAAGACTTATGAAATTTCCACAACTCTTCTTTATTTTTATGTCTCCCCAAATTTCCATTCTCAAATAGTGTGGTCAAATTATGGTCACATTCCTCCCAGGGCACTCCTAATGTAGCCTTGTAAATCCTTCAGGTTTTGCAATTTAGCGACATCTACCTTCGGTAACTTGCTTGCCTAGTGTCTGCCCCACATGGCGAGTCCCAGATCTTGAGGTGGTTTCCTATATAACTTGAGCATGTCCCAACCAATACCAATATATCATCCATGACTCTACCTTTCCTCTCAAAACATGATCTAACTTTTTAAAAATAAAATCCATGTCTGAAGACATGAGCTCATGTTCCCCCATCAGTCTGGGACACCCATTCTCATGTTATACATGGCTGACCCTACCTCCCCCACCTCGCTTCTGAGGGCTGATAAATCATGTGCTTTAAACGGCCTCTGGTTCTCTGGAGGATGCTCTAAGTCCATTACTGCTCTTTTGTTGCTCCCTCTTCAAGAAACGTTTTTCTACAAGTTGAATGTCCATGGTCGATTATACTTCGTTGATTTTGTGATCGAGCACAACTGATTTTAGGTTCAACATTTGCTGTGTATTATTCCGAGTAAATGCTATGAGTTTCTGTCAAATCCCAGGGGTTTCTCATTGCAATCTGAAGCAGAATGAGTCTCTCTCTCTCTCCCATAGCACTCACCCAGGAACCCCACCTTCTTCCCTCAGTGTGACTAGACCCTTTCCGAATCCTTTGGTTCTAGACACGTAACGGAGAGGGTGTTCAAGAGGTCCTGGGAATCAGATCTAGACACAGTGTGCATCGTGGCTATCCAGATGTCAACTGAAAGAGAACATTCCATGCTTGAAGAGAGACTGGAAAATGAACTGCAACACATGTGTGCGGATGAGCACATCTGATTGCTTGCCCTCTGGACCATCAAGGTCATGTGGCATTTACATGATAATGGAGGAACAGGTCTTTAAGGAAGAGAGCATTTATGGGCGGGAGCACAAGAATGGAGCGCCAGGTCGCCTGAAACCTCGCCCAGGAACTGTAGACAGACAATCAGAGTAGATAAGGGGATGGTTGCAGCAGGTGCGTGTGTGGGGTGGGGGGTAGGGGAGGCAGCAGATGAAAGGAGGCCCCAGCTCCAAATCTCTCCCCTCTTTCCCCTCTCACCTCTCTTCCTCTCTCTCCTCTCTCTACCCTCTCTCTTCTCTCTCCCTCTCTCTCATTCTTTCTCGCTCTCCTCTCCTCTCTCTCTATATATCTCTTTTACCTCTCTCTCCCCCCTTTCTCTCCCTTCCCCTCCCCCCTCCTTTCCCTTCTCCTTTCTCCCCAGATCTCCAGGACAAGGTAGGGCTGCACCCCAGACAGATAACCAAACCCTGGGCTCCACGAAGCCAGCAGGGGCAGAGAGCAGCAGGGCCCAGTGCTCAGGAATGCCCAGGCTAGGCAGGGCTTGGTTGCCCAGGTAGGACAAGGTGCTGAGGACAAAAGTGTCACCATGACCATGGCCAGCAACTAGGAAAACCCAGACAGGACAGCAGGAACTGCCAGGGTACAGCCGGGAGGCCCGAGGATGGGTCCAGAGCACAGGGGTGTCGCCCGTGTGCATGGCCATGGCCGGGAGTGTGTGGGGCCAGAACTGGCTGTGCTGTGGGACGCAGGGAGGTTGTTGATGGGTCGGGCAGTTCAGGGACAGATGAGTGACGTCATCCACGGCAGAGGCGCGGCCTGGGAGTAGAGGCCAGACCCATCTGTGTCATGTATGATAAACTCACTTTAATCTCCCGAGTTTTGTATGCAAACCTTTCATACAATTCTCAAGAACCACCAGCAGGAAAATTCACATCTGAGCTAACAGCGTGAGACCCCAGAAAGCTCAAAAACTAAAGACTCCAGAATTCTTTTCAGTAAGTCTAATTTCATCAATTATTTTCATCATCTGCTTCCTCTTGATCTCTTAACATGCAAGCTAAAGCAACAAGCTTTTCTCACCTGATTCCTTGTTTGAGTCTAACCCAGCTGTGTCCAGGGTTTCTTCTGGCATTGAGCTCGAGAGTCACTCCTATCAGGGTCCCGAGGATCCCTCCTGTCAGGGTGCTAAGGATCTTTCCTGTCAGTGTCCTAAGGATCGCTCCCTTAGGGTCCCGAGGATCACTCCTGTCAGGGTCTTGAGGATCATTCCCTCAGAGTCCTGAGGCTCACTCCCTCAGGATCCCGAGGATTGCTCCCTCGGGGTCCCGGGAATCACTCCCTCAGGGTCCTGAGGATCACTCCTGTCAGGGTCCTGGGGACCGTAGGGTGCCAAGGATCAAATTCATGCCAGCTTCCTGCAAGTGCCCTACCCACTGCATTACCTCTCTACCCCTCAGAATTCTTCTATATACAGACTCTCAAGCCGTTGATTACTTTTGCATCTTTGCCTCTTTATCCCTCTCCTTAAAATCGTAATGGATAGTTGCTTGAAGGTTATTGAGGCCTTGTATTGAAATAGGCACTCTTGGAATAGGATTGGACTCATGGCAGTAAAGGTTAATGTGTTAATATTTATTTCTCAAAGGCTCTTGGAATCTTATCTGCTACTGTTTGAGTTCCCAAAGTTTTCTAACATTTTCAGAGGCTTAAGATAGAGTCAGGGAGAAATTGGGAAGAACCATCCTGAATTCCCCCTATTCACAGATGCAGGGAAAATACCAGCGGGATGAGACCAGGGCCTCCTCCAGAGGAGCCACATTTGTGGCGAGGGGGTTTGAGCAGACGGGAGCATGAGGGCGGCTGGGACCTTCTCTCCGGTCCCTCAGGTGCTGGTGCAACGGGGCACAGGGCTCAACTCCGCACATCCGCTGCTGAGAGTCTCCAGATAAACCCGACACTCAAGCATCTTCTCTTTGAGGTTTGTCAGGGCTAAGAAAAATCCTAAGTGTTAGCACAGCACAGCGGTAGGGCGTTTGCCTTGCACGCAGCCAACATGGCCAACCCGAGTTCGATTCCTCCACCCCTCTCAGAGAGCCCAGCAAGCTACCGAGAGTATCTCGCCCTCACGGCAGAGCCTGGCAAGCTACCCGTGATGTATTCGATATGCCAGACACAGTAACAACAAAGTCTCCAATGGAGATGTTACTGGGCCCGCTCGAGCAAATCGATGAACAACGGGAGGACCGTGATCATTTTATTTTATTATTATTTTTAGATCATTCATGATTAGATTTCTGTTATAGTGTTCCAACACCCATCCCTTCACCAGTGTACAGTTCCCAGCACCAGTGTCCCCAGGTTCCCTTTCATCACCCCTAACCCCACCCCCTGCCTAACTCTATGGCAGATGCTTTTCTTCTCTCTCTCTTTCTCTCTCCCTTCCCCCCTTTTTGCACATTGTGGTTTGCAATATTGATACTGAAAAGTTATTATCTAGAATATCTCAGGCTGGAGCAATAGCACAGCGGGTAGGGCATTTGCCTTGCACATGGGCGACCTGGGTTTGATCCTCGGCATCCCATATGGTTCCCCAAGCACACCAGGAGTAATTCCTGAGTGCAGAGCCAGGAATAACCCCTGAGCATCGCTGAGTGTGACCCAAAAAGCAAAAAAAAAAATCTCTTAGCTACTTTTAACCCTCAGATCTTGTCCAGTGTGATCATTCCCAGCTATTACTGGCACTTGTTTTTTTTCTTTTTTACATAATGGTATGGTAGCACAGCAGATAGGGTGCTTGCCTTGCACGTGACCAACCCAGGTTCGATTCCTCTGCCCCTCTCGGAGAGCCCGGCAAACTACCGAGAGTATCTCACCCTCATGGCAAATCCTGGTAAGCTCCCCGTGAAGTATTCGATATGCCAACAAGTCTCACGATGGAGATGTAACTGGTACCCGACAGAGCAAATTGATGAACAACAGGAGGACAGTGGCAGTGACAGTGACATAATGGTAATTTATTTATCTGCAAGCTGAAATCGTGTTCCCTGAACTGTAATTTTGGAGCTTCTCTTTTCAAGAAAGCTCATATTTTATGTCAACAGATAGAAAAATATACAAACTACTAAGACTGAGAGTAAATAGCCTAATTTGATTCTTATGGGCTTTTCTAATAATCTAAAGTTAACATCAAATATTTTAAGGAATAAAATATAAAATAGGTGATGATGTAGAAGAAAAGATACTGTAAAATAATCAGCAATAATGGAATGAAATGAAAAAAAAACAGATGTAAAATGAGTTTTTAATGCTTTAATATTATTATATAGAGACAAAAGACACTAATCAGCAAATTAGAAAGGAATATATCATTAAGGTAAGTTTAAGAAATTAAAATCTCACAATATTTAAATACGTGAAAATTAAGTAACAGCATACTCTTTATTAGCTTGGTAAGTGTCAAGAGGATGATACCCTGTGTTGGCATTGGTAGAGGAAAATGAAAAAGCATACTCTTTTTATGCTCTTCGGAGGAAAATGGTGAAATCTTTGTTAAGGACACTTGTCTCAAATGGCTCACGTATCAGTCTTTGACTCAACAATTTCACTTACACATTTTTCCCTTAGAAAAATAACAATACGGATGCTTCAAGATGCAATATAGAAAGCTGTTCCTTGGATGATTCACTATAACAGAGACATTTATAAAAATGAGAAACAATAGAAATCTGTAATAGCGGTTTGGTGAAATTGTGATGGCAGACGTTTATTATAATTGCGTGGCTATTTATATGCATCTAAAGATATGTGTGTTAATATTAAGTGAAAGAAACAAATATTACTGAGAGATAGGCTGGAGATATACTCCAGGGATTGAGGTACTTCCCTGGCCTGCAGCAACAGGTTCAGTACCAGCCCTGCATGATTCTCAGACCGAGGCTTGGAGAATCCCTGACCGCAGGGCCAGAATAAACTTGAGACAGCGTTCCCCACCCCACACTCAAGAAAAACCCAATTATTTTGGTTGTTGTTAAAAAAGTTGTTGATGGGCCAGAGATTCAATACAGGGGTTCGGATATATAATACAGATCTCGATAGCATTAGCTCTGGCCAAACCCTGGCAAGTCCCCCAAACACTGGCATGAATGACCCCTAAGCACAAACAGACCCGAGTAAGACCTGGGCACTGCCAGCTACGGCCGAATCTCCTCTCCCTGAAGGTATATGATACTTTTATTTGTTTCTTAATGTATCACAGATTAAAACACGTATGTGATGGGAAAGATCTGAAAGCAGAGTAAAATTTGCACTGTGAATAACTGCATTTTAAAATTTCAGTAAATCTCAAGATTGTTTTTTGGCGAATTTTTTTAATTGAAATAAAGTTGATTTTATCATTATGTAAGTTTCAGGTTTATAAGTCATCATCTGTATGTACATTATTATCACCATCAAAACTTAACTTTTTCTCTTATTAAATGAACATATATTACTAATCTGATATTTGTGGAATAACACAGTTTGCTCTTTTGAATGCCCTAAAAAGTGACTTTATTAGCTTATTTGATTCTTGGTGAAATGGAACAATTTCCCCGAGTATTTGTTGCCTTTTTGTTCCTCATGTGACTTTCATACTCACAATTTTTGTAAGGTTATTATTTGTAGTTTGGTCTTTACTTGTAGGACTTAGTGCTTTTCATATCTTTGAATTAATAAACTGGGTTTATCATTAACATTCTCTCTAAATTGCTCATATGATCCCATTACATATATAGCATAAAGAACCCAAATAAATGTAATTTTTTGTGGCATAGAAAATAGTTTTGTAGTCGTGTCTCAGAAACCCACTGGGCCCCAAGAGCTATTCCAAGCAGGCAGAGCGCCTCTGAAGTCAGCCCGTGCCTCTCTCTTCCCCAGGCACACAGATAAACCTGGCTTCAGACTTCACAGACTTAAGCTTTCAAATTCCTTCCTGGCTCTTTCTTCCACCCGCCCCTCAGACAGTCACACGGACGTCTGTCTGCATCTACATATATCCCTATCTTTATCTCACCCCCTTCAGGGCCCAGAAATTCCTTCCCGCCGGATGCTGGATCCCATCCCCTGTCACCTTCCTAGTATTTTTAGCCTAGTATTTTAGTCCATAACCTCCCATTTTCATCTGCATATCTGTCTGTTGCCTCTCTTTCCTCTGAATATAAACAAAGTACATTTTCACCTACTAAAATTAAAAAAAACCCTCCACTACCACCCAGTTCTTAGCTGTACGGGGTATGTTGTGTAATATGAAAGAGTTAAAATGTTTCCTTGAGCTTTTCTTGGACTAGAGCTGTTACTGATTGGATTCCACGGGATGTCAAGAGACCGCGTGGCTGCCCACCTACCAGATGGTCAGACTTCTTTGTCAAGATCATGAACGATCGGTTTGAGGCCCTCCATGTTCCCGGAGCGAAGAGATGCCATTGGGCTACACTAGCACGCGACAGGGACAAATGGAGACGTTACTGGCGCCCACTTGAGCAAATCGACGACTAACGGGAAGTTAAGTGATTAAGTGATTAAGTGAGCTTTTCTTAATTGATTAGTCACCAAAAGATCTGTGGTAACATTGAGCTAGGGCATTTTTAAGTTCTCAGAAACTCTGTCAATGTGTTTGTTTTCAGAGCTTCTTGGGTGAGTATGCCACAGACCTTTGAAGAGCTTTCTATTGTCCTCTTATGTTCTAAGAAATCTACTAGTGCTCAACACTGTCACTGTCACTGTCATCCTGTTATTCATCAATTTGCTCGAGAGGGCACCAGTAACGTCTGCATTCATTCTAGCCCTGAGGTTGTAGCTGCCTCTCCATATGGTGCCACATTGGAGGTTCTTTCAGGGTCAGGGGAATGAGACACATCATTATTACTGTTTTGGGCATATCGAATACGCCATGGGAGCTTGCACGCACAGGCTCTGCCATGTGGGCAGGATACTTTTGGAATTTTGCCGGGTTCTCTGAGAAGGAGAAATAGACTATAAGAGGTCGCGTGGCTGCATATGCGGCCACATGCTTCCAGGAGCTTTGTTTTGTAGTCTCTGGATCTTGACCATTGATGGGATTTCATGGCATCAGGGGCAGTTAGTGGGGGCAACTGCCTAGCTACTGGAAAATGGGGATCTGGATGGAGGAGGCCCAGGCCCAGTCCCAGCAGGCTTGGAGATCTCAGCCCTGGGACACACACACCAGGATTCCTTTGCTGGTTCCTTCATGAGTGAGGCTCGTCTGAGCGTGTGGAGTGGCCTTGAGCACGGCTGTGGCTGGGTACTGGAGATCTGTGGCTGCCAGGTATCTGCTCGGGGTGGGGAGGGAAAGTCAACCCACCCCCCTCTAAGGGGTCCCAGTGAAGACAGTTTGGCATGTGGGCAGGAGACTGTGCAGGATCTTGACCATTGATGGAATTTTATGGCGCCGGGGGCAGTTTGTGGGTGTAACTGCATAGCTACTGTAAAATGGGGGATCTGGGTGGAGGAGGTCCAGTCATGATTTGAGCAGGCTTGGAGATCTCAGCCCTGGGGCCCACACACCTGGGTTTCTCAGTGTGATTGACACAAATACTTTTAATGAAGCTTTCTTCAGAGGGGGGCTGTTTCTATGAAGTCTGTTGGGAAATCACTGCATGACGGAGAACAGGATGAGTTAAGTGAAGAACCCAGATTCTTTAGAGGAGGTCTACAGATTTCAATTCATTTAACAAATGCTATTTTTCCTCTTTTCCTTTATGTTGTTTAAAAAGAGTAGTACATGATTGTCAAAGGTATTGCAATCAATTTTCCGTTTTGTTTTATTTTTTGTCTCGAGGTCAAAGCTGGCAGTGCCTGGGAACTGGGCTTACTTTTGCGTCTGTGCTCAGGAATCACTCCTGACCATTCTCCACGAGACTGTAGGTGGTACCAGGGATCAAACCCAGGCAAGTGCCCTACTCACTATACTATTATGACAGCCCAAGGTCTTTTTCACTGAACTAAAATAACAGCAATTTCCTGTATTCTTCTTCAAGACATTGAACACTTGACCACCTCTCTCCCCTAAAATCCCCTTCTCTCTAGACTTGAATATTGCTTCCCCCCTCACTCTGTGTTACTGGCCCCCCATCACCATTCCCCCAATTCCCGTACAAGAGAGCTGAGACTTCTTTTCCTTAATTATTCTCTTCTTTCCTTGGTTTACTTTGCTTCTGTTTATGACCGCTACTCCCACATAAATTTTAAAAGTATTGAGGAAGGAATGAAGTAACAGTGGATTTAATTTCTTAACAAACTGCTAAAAAAACAAAGCCTGACGAAGGAAATACCTGTGTCCTTTCCAAGGTATTACACTTAGTGGAAGGTAATCCTGAACTCACCCTGGATTTCCTAGTTCTAAATCAGATGCAGTGTTCCTATGAAAATCCTTCTGAAAATAGCTTTGGAACCATTCCACTCTCTGTGTCCCAGGATGTTGCATCAGGACTATGAACTGGGTGCTTTCATCTTTCCCCAAAGGCTTTACTTTTTTGGGGGGGTCACACCCAGTAATGCACAGGGGTTACTCCTGGCTCATGTACTCAGGAATTACTCCTGGTGGTGTTCGGTGGACCATGTGGGATGCTGGGAATTGAACCTGGATCGGCCACATGCAAGGCAAATGTCCTACCCGCTGTGCTTTTGCTCCAGCCCCAGTTTTCTCTTTTTTTAATGTTATATTTATTATCTGGGCTGGAGTGATAGAAGAGCAGGTAGAGCATTTGCCTTGCATGCAGCCGACCCGAGTTCGATTCCTCTGTCCCTCTCGAGAGTATCCTGCCCACATGACAGAGCCTGGAAAGCTCCCTGTGACATATTCGATATGCCAAAAACAGTAACAAGTGTCACAACGGAGACATTACTGGTGCCCACTCAAGCAAATCCATGAACAACGGGAGGACAGTGCTACAGTGCTATATTTATTATCACTTGCAGTTATAAAATCCCCCTGAACATGTGTCCATAATGATTCAGATAAAAATTTTAATAAGAAAGTAGCTTAAAACAATATACCCCATAGGCAAATGCATACTTAAAAAAATAAACTCACAGGGTCTAATGCCACAAACATATATGCATTTATGGATACATAAAATGCACGTCTTTTCATTGTTATAGAATTTCATGCATAAAATATATTAACATAACATTGACTCTAGGAAGTTTCTGCAGGCAACACATTTAGGTCATTAGTATATTCCTGTGGTGTTATGTGTGGTCGATCTTTTGCGGAAGGCATCTGACAGCCTTGCACGGACAACGGGCAGGTCCCCAGTCTCGACAGTATCCCAGGGTCTGTGTTGCTTCTGGTTCCATGTTTCCGAGACAAAGCTTTTCTGTATGTAGCTCGCCAGCTGTCAGTGCTCCTGATTCTACTGTCTGACTTGCCAATAGATTTGCACAGACTCATTACTCTTCGATCTCATCATTGAAGAGGTGATTCAGGTTTCATACTTGTTATCCTTTATTCCCAAATGGCTAATATTGGCCAAGGCAGAAGTCAGTTGAATGGCAGGTTGCATTGGTGTGTGTGTGCATGTCTTTGTGTATACATAGATATTTCAGCTAACCAAGATAAAATTCTCATATTTGAAGCTGGGTGTTGGAGCTGTTGAGACTTCTTAGGTCAGAGTGTGGGCGAGAGGGGAGCACCGTCTGCTCACTGCCCGTCCACTCACTCAGAGAAGCAATCCATAAGGGTCTGAGGAGCTTCTGTTTCTGTTCTCTGAGGACAGTTCAGAGCGGGGAGGCCAATTTGGTCAAGAAGACAGCACCGGCTGACTCCAGTTGGGGTCCTGTTGTCAGAGAGATGTATGCACCTGTGAGATTCTCATCTGCAAAAATCTGAAGCCTGGATCCCTTTGAACTGGAAATCGCAGTCTTTGTCATATATCCATGGCATGCACCCATGTATGTAAGACCTTAATTACTCAGGAATATAGCCTAATCTTCTAGCTTTCGCTATTTAAAATTTGATTATTTGACTTTCCTAGATTTTAAATACTTGTCCAGAAAAATAAATTTATGTTAACAAAGAACTTCTTGTTCAGACATAGCAGACAACTCTGAAATGTTTAGTAAAACAATTTGTTCCTGGGCATTATGCATGCTTATTATTTTCTTTGTTTTGCTCTTTCTTGTTCTCTAGATTGTACAAATAAGCTATAGTAAAAAAATCATAATATAATAACTATGTCAGGGGAACAAAAATATACTATCCCCAAATAAGTTTTTGGCCAAAGGTTTATTTCAAGAGAGAGATCACTAAGACAGGATCATTGTCTTTGAAGAAAGATATTTCCATGTAAACTTTCTGCAACGGCATCACCCCAAATGTTCCAGAAAAAGACCTACTGGAGGAAATGGATGAAGGAGACCAAATTGAAATCTACAAACCTTTGATACTAGGACTTTCCTAAAACCTCCTTAGATGTCTTTTTTCCCTTTCTCTTTCCCAGTTGCCCGTCTTAGATAAGCCAATTAAAGATGGTGTCTTGGGACCTGAGTGATGGCACAGCAGGGAGGGAATTTGCCTTGTGCCCAGCCAACCTGGGTTCAATTCCTGGCATCTCATATGGCCCCCCCGGCACCATCAGGAGTAATTCCTGAACACAGAGCCAGGAGTACCCCCTGAGCATTGCTGGGTGTGGCCCCCAAACTGAAAAAATACAAAATAAAAATAAAGATGGTAACACTTGCAAACCACAACACCCCAAAGGAGAGAGAGAACAAAAGGGAATGCTCTGCCACAGAGGTGGGGTGGGGTGGGGGTGGGTATGGAGTGGGGGTGGGTGGGAGGGGTATTGGGATCATCGGTGGTGGAGAATGGACACCGGTGGAGGGATGGGTACTTGAGCAATGTATGACTGAAACACAAGCATGAAAGTTTGTAAGTCTGTAACTGGACCTCATGGTGATTTGCTAAAAAAAAAAAAAAAAAAAGAAGGTGTCTAAAACCACGTTGAAGTCACTCATTTTCCTGAGTTGCTCCCAAATATGCAGGAGGTATACATATCATTAATAAATTCCCCATAGAATTTCCTCTTACCAATCTAATTCTTATTAGTTTCTCTGTCAGCCCTCTGAAGAACCCAGAGGGGTATAGGATAATTTTTTTTGCACTCAGATCATATAAAATTTAAGTCTATTTGTGACAGAATGAGTTATATCTTATTTTTAATACTTAGCAATTAATGGGGTTTTTAATTTGATATTTTAAGAAGAATTAACTCTTTAATAATTAGATTGTTTTGTTATTGCTTTTGTATTTTTGTTTGTTTGTTTTATTAGAAAAATGTGAGGGGAGAGGGAGAAGAAGATGTCTGAAACAGGGCATTTTCCGGCATCCCCAGGAGTGGAAAACAAGACAAGCAAAGAAACGCTGAGAAAACACGTGAGTTACGTGATCAAGGAGAGCGTGGCCTGCACAAAGGTCCGGCCTTGCTAGTCTTGTGTAACTAGTCGTTTTTGTCAAATTTTTGCAGGGTTTGTTTTTTGAAATCAAGATTTTATAGGCAAATACTTTGGGTGTTGCTCAATCAGAACACATTATTCCATCACATTCTCAAGCTGTTAACCAAGGAATGAAATCATGATGAGATCATTAAAAAAGGCAATTTGGCACTTGAGAAGCCATTGCATTCCACACACTATTTAAGACTCTTATCTCTGCCAATGAAATCACTGTGACTGAGAGTTTTAATGCTGACATTATTGTGATGCCTCAGTGTCCCTACCCAATTACAAGAAACCAGTTTTTTGAGCATGATTTAGAAATTGATCTTGTCCGAAAAATTCTTGCCTTCATTTTCCAATTTGGAAAAAACAAAGGAAGAATAAAAGTCAAATGATTTACCCAAGGACATACATCGTCATTTCAAACACCTGGAAATGAAACTTTAGTCCCTGAACTTTTATTAAGCATTTTAGACATAGAGTCTATTACCCATCCACTGTGTCATTTCATTAAATCATCCAGATAGAATTCATTTACTTAAAATACGCGCTTTGAACCGAAACCAGAATTTGTAGACATTGAATTTTGAAAACTCACCAAGATCTTCTGTTTTAAAGAGAAAAATCAGGGTACATTGAGATACCATAAAACATAAAATGTAAATATTTGAAAATAAAATTTTTGCCATTTTTTGGGTCAGATATTCCATCTAAGTCTGGTTTCTCAAAATTTTAGTGAGACAGATGAAGATGAGTTTTTTCCTAGAGTATAAAATTTGTTTCTGATTTGAGGCATTGATTTGCTAACTTTCTACCTTTTATTTTTTCTAATTTGTCCTCTTGAAACCATAATAGAAGTGAAAACTGAAATATATTAATACTTTAAAAATTTATGGGCAAGGTTTGGGATAATGGAGGCCTTATTTTATATTAAGTTGCTTTGTTTACTTTTAGTTTTAATAAAATGTGAACAAGAAAAAACTCCCTAGTGTTTAAGCCAGTTTATTTTATTGTACTCTGTTTGGTTATTCAGGGGAAAAAAATTACAAAAGTGTAATCACTGCCATCTGTTGTATTTGAAGTAAAATCTAGCTCAAAAGTCAAAAAAGTCATGGCAACAACTTGTAAAAACAACTGCAATAATATCAACTCACTATGGTTACTGGTGAAATTTTATTTTTCTCCTAAATGAAGTAAGTTCCTTAGAGAATTATTTTAACATTTGATTTATATCATTATTAAATTTGCCTTCGAAGTCATCAAAGTCTCTAATAACACTGTTATTTAATTCTGCCTGATAGGAGATTAGAATGTTTTCTTGTCACTCTGACTCAAACTTCATCAAAAG
This sequence comes from Sorex fumeus, assembly GCF_029834395.1. Lineage (NCBI taxonomy): Eukaryota > Metazoa > Chordata > Mammalia > Eulipotyphla > Soricidae > Sorex > Sorex fumeus. The sequence continues at coordinate 33,569,440 of NW_026606090.1, read as the reverse complement.
TCCCTCTTTGGAGAATATTATTTATAAGAACTTCTTGGGATATGATTTTAAGGAGAAGTAGGGTATAAAATTTATTCTTGTATACATATGTCCACGGTTTTAAATTGTTACTGTTACTAGCAAACATGAAAGCGTGCAAATTTTGTCAGATTTAGTATTTTTATTGACTTAAAATATTTATCCATGTGTGGAACTGACATTGCATGTGTTTTTTATTTTGTTTTTATTCAAAAAGTTTAGTTGTAAAACACTAGGTGGTCTTCAAGGTAGATGTAGCTTATATATAACAGCTGCTTTCTCTTGAGAGAATAAAGACTAATTATTTAGAAACATTTTATTGACAGTCTGTGGTTTACGGTACTATTACTAGTGGCTTCTCACGCATATAACTCTAACAACTACACCCATCACCAGCCTTCTACAATCCCACCAACATCCTTCCTCTGCCCCAACTCGGCTGTGTGAATCAGTTCTCCGATTATGTTGGCTTTGGACAGAAAGCATAATTCTTTATGATACGGCTTCCTTTGAAATCATTAGAGCTAATATTTAAATTAATGCACTGGAATTTCCAATGTGTTTACTAAACTTTCAGACTTTTGAAAATGGATCTCTAAACTCTCTTGCAAAGAACAAAAAGAACCTGTAAGTTTTGGCTTATATCCCTGTCAAATTTGAAATTATGTGATGTATGGTGTTGACAAGGTTGTGTATGGTTCTGAGTAGCTTACAGAGAAGAAAATGTGTAAAGAAAGGTTTCATTCAACATCATCTTGTTGATTTGCGAGATTCTGTGCTAGGGATTATGTGGGATGTGTAGCGGAGCTTTGGGGAGTTTACAGGCAAAGATACAATGAGGAAGAAAACAGCTTACTACAGTGCTTGCGCAGTCTTCCTTCAGGCCATAAAACCGAGAAGTAAATGTAGTATCTTACTTTTTAAAATAATAAACACGATTATGTCTGGGGCTATCTTTACCCTAAACTATTTCCCCTAACCTTGTATAATATTTCTTAAGGATGCTCAGAATGTTTAAAATAAGATTTCATTTTTAGAAGTATTTGCCAATTTTTCTTCTCTATTTTTTTCTCTTCTGAAATAATTTGGTTATTTGTGCTTTCAAAAGCTAACTTACTGAGTACAGTCCTGGCTGTCTTCAAAGGGGTGTGTGTGTGTGTGTGTGTGTGTGTGTGTGTGTGTGTGTGTGCACGCGCGCGCATCTTGTTGCTCTTTTCTTTCTCAAAAATCAACATGTTTTCTGCAATGGGACGATGACTTCTGCCTCACATTTATCCTCTGCAGGCTGTACCTAGCAAAGTCGTTGATACCACTGAGTTTTCTCATTTTTGCCAAACATGCTGTTTAATCGCCCATTTCCGAGAATTTAATGCCAAAGAGATGGACGTGGAAGCTGAAATTGCCCCATGAGCCATATGAAAACCTTTGTGGGGCAGCTGATGGACGTCAGGCACTACAACTCTTTCATGTAATCTAAAACCTGGAAATTCATGCTCTCCGCTGTGATGTATACATAACAACATTCAGAACTTTAGCGAAGTCATCGTTTCATTTTGCTTTCTGCTAGCAATTTCTCTGCCTGGAATTCAGACACGAACATTCAGAAGTAAGGCAGGAAACAGGCTCTATCAAAAGCATTCAGTTCGCTGATGACAATATAGTTGTTCGTCCATTTGGGTGTAGCTACCCTTTTATCGTATTGTTCTTTCCCACAGTTTATATTCTTTATGTGAACATGTTACTTTAACTCATCTCACTTGTCCTAAAATTTTCGATATTCTAAAATGAGAACAATTTACTAACAACTGGGGTTCCTAGACTACGTGAGTGTACGCAGAAGCAGTTACAGCATATCAGAGACAAAAAGATCTGGTCTAAGAAGATTTCACAAATTAATATTTATACTTACATTCAGAAGTCAAGGAAGAAATATAGTCAGAGGTGCAAAGTTAGGAAACATTAAGGACTAGGGAAGTGGCACAGGGTTGCGGTGCTTGCACCCGCTAATTCCTCTTAGCTCCTGCCCTGTGTGACCCCCTGAGCCCCGATGTGCAGAGCCAGGAGAAAGCTCTGAGCAGTCAGACATGGCCCTAAAACAGACAACAACAAGAAATTTCAAAATACGAAAAGCAAATAAAAAGGAAACATATGAAAAATAAACCAGTAAAAAGTCCACTTCTGTCGCAAAATTTAAACGTAGCAGGGAATTAAAAGCTTATGCAATGTATGGAAGGATTAGAGGGCAACCCTAATTTTGCCACCCTGGAAAGAGAACAGTGCAGTCTCCTGCCCCCGCGCCTGGCTGTCCTCGCCAGGGCCCCTTCGAGGGGAGCCAGTTGAGTTTCCCTCCCTGCCCCGACCAGGGTTCCGGCAGCCGAAGACCTCCAGAACCAGCCACCACCATGCTGAGACCACTCTCCACATGAATGAAGGTACCGGCAGAAGAACAAAGGCATGCGGGTTCCGGGGCTGAGATCTCCAAGCCTACTCGGATCGGGGCTGAGCATCCTCCACCCAGATCCTCCAAATTCCGGTAGGCGGGGGTCACACCCACCAACTGGCCCCCTGGCACCGTGTAATCCCATCAACGGCCAAGACTCAGAGACTATAAAAACCAGCTCCCGGAACCATCTTATTGACATCTTATTGTGAGATCTTATTATCTCATTCCTACTTTGGACATACTGGCAGGCTACTAACTGTAACCTGCCCATACGGCAGAGTTTGGCAAACTCCCCGTGGCGTACCCAATATGCCAAATACTAGTAACAATGATGGGTCTCATTCTCCTAAAGAGCCTTGAATATAGCACTAATCTCAGGACTAGGATGAAGGAGACGTTACTGGGGCCTGCTCGAGGCAATCGACGAATAACAGGAAAGACTTCCAGAGCATTACAGAATCGACTCCCCAAGTTTTCTCATATCTCCTGTAAGGGTGGGGAGTGCCGGGTTTATCTCGGGCTAGAAACAAAGGAAAGAGCCATTCTCAGCCAGGTTGTTCCCGGCACCCACAGCCTCTGCTCTCTGCACAATGCAGGGCTCGTTCCCCATATGAGCTCATGTCACCCCGGCTGCAGCACCAACAACTACCTCTCCCCCCCCCCCCAAAACACACACACACACACACACACACAAAACCTCAAGGGAAATAGAACCTCTCAGGTGTGGCAGGGCAATAAAAGCCCACTTGCCGCTACCAAGTAGAATCTGGACAGCCAGTGTGACTGGCAGTGGTCTCCCTTCTGTGAGAAGCACAGAGACATGCTTCCCGGAAAGGACATGCCTTTACTTACCTTAAGTATTGGGCAGGGATATTTAATGGGTGGCATTTAATTTGCATCTGGAACTCTGGTTGAAAGACAAAATAGGAAACATTCCCGCTGCAAGTGTTTGCAAGCTGTTACACATCAGAGCTTCTCTGCCCATCCCTTACTCTCTGCCTTGCCTAAGAACTGGTTTGAAGCACTGTTCTGAGCCCGGCAAGCTACCGAGAGTATCTCGCCTGCGTGGCAAGCTACCCTGAGGTATTCAATATGCCAAGCACAGTAACAACAGGCCTCAAAATGGAGATGTTACTGGAACCACTCAAGCAAATCAATGAACAACGAGAGGACAGTGTTTTGGGGCTGGAGCAATAGCACAGCAGGTAGGGCGTTTGCCTTGCACACAGCCAACATGGCCCATCCTGTGAGACCCCATGTGTCTAGTCAATGCAGGCTCAAACCTGACTGTCCAGTGGCCTCTGGAAGATGGCAGCCACTGGGCCGCCAGAGGGAACAGGCCAAGGCACGAAGCCTATTCTCACCTGGGGTGGCTCAGTGCCGATAACCTACTGCAGAGACCAGTAGCTGCCAAAAGCTGCTGGGTTCTGAGATTTGTTTCTGAGTCTCTGGGATCATGGCCATTGAGCAGCTTGATCAGGAGCCAGAGAGGTCATTCATGGGCAGTGACTCAGGGTCACGTTGGGGTGGGGGGAAAGGGTCTGCTCTACACCCATCCCGTGAGGCTCCATGTGTCTCATCACTGCAGACCCAAACCTGACTGTCCAACTGCCTCTAGAGGATGGTGGCCACCGAGCCACTTAGGGGGAACAGGCAAGGGACGGCACTCTTCCCCCTGGGGTGGCCCGGCAACAGAATCTACTCCAGGGTCCGGACGCATTTCTACCAAAAGCCACTGGGTTTCAAGGTTTGTTTCTGAGTCTCTGGGATCATGGTCGTTAAGCAGCTTGATTAGGAGCCAGGGAGGCCATTCATGGGTGGCAGCTCGGGTCTCATTGAGACGGGGAGGAAAGGGCCGACTCCACCCCCATCCCATGAGGCCCCACGTGCCTCATCACTGCGGGCCCAAACCTCACTGTCCAGTGGCCTCTGGAGGATGTTGGCCACTGAGCCGCCAGGGGGGAACAGGCCAAGGCACGAAACTTATTCCCACCTGGAGTGACCCGTCGCTGGTAACTTATTGCAGGGACTAGATGCATTTCTGCCAAAAGCCGCTGGGTTTCGAGATTTGTTTCTGAGTCTCTGGGATCGTGGCCGTTAAGCAGTTCAATCAGGAACCAGAGAGGCCACACCTCCACTTATATAGCTGAGCCAGAGGTGGTTTGTGGGTGTGTCTCCCACATATCTAACTTTTGGCTGTTTACTTTCTTGGTAAACTTTGCCCCAACTTTTTGGGGTCTGGCCAAAGGCACAGCAGCAATTTTGGGGTATCTGGAAGTCTGAAAGCGCCATCAGGCTGCTGATGCACTCGCCTCACAGGTACTGATTGACCTACTGGTGGCACCATACTCCTGCCATGCTCTTCCTTGCTTTGGAAAGTACTGCTCCCTTTCATTATTTCACCCTTTCCACCATAGAAATGATTTATTTCCTCTGTTTTAATTGGAATCCTAGAAATTATAGCATAAAATATAAAAAATGAAATTTAAAGTGAATGCACCATCTTTTCTTTCTTCCTAACTGTTCTTGGCTCATAGCTATTGTTATCTACTATTAGTTTAATGTTTTTGTTCTTTTTTTTTCTCTTTGGGTCACACCCGGCGATGCTCAGGGGTTACTCCTGGCTCTGCACTTATGAATTACTCTTGGCGGTGCTCAGGGGACCATATGGGATGCTGGGAATTGAACCCGGATTGGCCACATGCAAGGCAAATGCCTACCAGCTGTACTATCCCTCCAACCCCTCCATGTTTTCTTCCTTCCTTCCTTCCTTCCTTCCTTCCTTCCTTCCTTCCTTCCTTCCTTCCTTCCTCCCTTCCTTCCTTTCTTCTTTCCTTCCTTTCTTTCTTTTTTTCTTTCTTTCTTTTTCTTTTTGGGTCACACCCAGCACCCATAAAGCCAGGGTTACTCCTGGCTTTGCACTCAGGAATTACTCCTGGCGGTGCTTGAGGGACCATATGGGATGCTGGGAATTGAACCCGGGATGGTCGCGTGCAAGGCAAAGACCCCTCCTGCTGTACTATCGCTCCAGGCTCGAGTTTAATATTAAAAAAATCCTTACGAGTAGAGTTTCTTCGGATATTGTTATGCCTTCATCATTTTGTCCAACCCTTACTTTCTGTATCTCAGCTGTTCTGGAATATTTTATTTTTCTTTTAATGCACTTTTTAGAATTTTCTTTCATAGAGACACAGATGCTTCTATGCAAGTCCTCAATTTTTTCCTTTTGTTTTTGAAAGATGGCTTTATTAGAAAAAAAATTTTTTACTGAGATACTGAAAGGTATTTCCAAATTTGAAGATATTCTTCTAATCATACTGCTTTACTCTTGAGTATTTTACGTTCAAGTTTGTATTGTTTTGTATTTTTCTGTTCAGCTGCTCTGAAGGTCTCATTTTCAGTTTTGACCACAAGATCACTAATAATGATTTCCTTTACAATCTCTTTCTGTTTTTTCTCTTTCCAGTCTGCTTGGCGTTTAGGCAGCTTCCCAAGTCTGAGAATGCTTTTCTTTCCTTCAAGATGGATTCTGGATTCTAGAAATATTTTCAGGATAATTTTCTCTCTGACTTTTATCTCTATATATTTTTGGAATTCTACTTTGTTCAGCCCTTCCCTATCTTTCAATTTTGCCACCATTGTTTTCAGGTGTCCTACTTCCTGCGTTGCTAAGTATAGAAAATATTGGAATTTGTTTATTTAAATGAGAGACAGACATATCTTATCTTTCAGTTCTCAAATTTTCCTCCACATTTAACATGTTTTAGGTTGCTATAATAAAGTAAAACATGCACATAGAAAAGTAAACAAAGCTTAAAAAAATGTTTCTCTAAATCAACATGTGGTCATCTTTATAATTAACAACCAGCTCAAGCAATGAAAAATTCCAAAAATTCCTTTCCCAGGATCAATACAATTTTCATGTGACCTGAAATATGACAATTTTGAAGATATTTTTAAAATATAAAATTATAAATCCAAGCCAGTAATTATTAATAATAATAAAAATTATACTTTAGACTGTGATTGATGCCTTCTGTTCTCGATCAGACCAATGATGTCGTACTTGATCTTTCGCGCTTGTACCATCAGGTCCTCGATGGATGCATCGGTTGCCAGTGTACGTGAATTGAAAGTACAGTCATTTTTGTCTTTCTTCGTTTTGGCAGCCTTGTTCGACCTTGAGATTTTGTCAGCCTCTCCTTCCACATCCATCTCAATGCTGCTGTATTGGTGGCTCCTTCAGGGTCAGGGGAATGAGACCCATTGTATTTACTGGATTTGGCATATTGAGTATGCCACAGACAGCTTGCCAGGCTGTGCTGTGCGAGTGGGATACTCTCGGTAGCTTGCCAGGCTCTCTGAGAAGGATAGAGGATTTTGGGGTGGCCTCTAATCACCCTTGTAGGTGTTCTCATGGTTCAAGCCATATTTTAACCTTATGGTGCGACAATCCTGGAAGATGGGTATTAAGTGTCTAATGATGTGTCCGGAAAGCATCCTGGAGCGTGGCAGCGGCTGGGTGGTGGAGGTAGTGGAGGTAGGGGAGGTATTTATCTGGTACCTGTAGGGTGGGGCTTCTGTGCGTAATCCAATCCCTGGATTGCTGGCGGTTGGTGGAAGCAGACAGGGCAGGGTAGGGTGGGACTCCTGGTCTTAATCCCTTCATCACCTGTGGGAGCAGGCAAGGATCTCTGTTCCCGGGTCCATTGGGGAATCTAATGTTGGACATGGGAGTCTCCCGGTGGACTGTTCCACAATGAAATTGACCACATCATATTCAATTGACGGTTTTGCCTGACCAATGTCGTTGTTGTCCCAAAATTCCAAATGGGATCGGACCACTGTCTCCTTTGTGCAAAATTCTACTTTACAGAGCAGGGAGAAAGGGCTGCAAAGTTTAAGAAAAGTCCCAGAACAACCACCAACTGGGAGCTCTTTGGCACTATTGCTGCAACATGGGAAGATGCCACTGTTGACAACATTGACGAGGAATACGATAGACTGGTTCAGCGCCTCCATGATTGTGCAAGGAATGCCAAGAGAGAGATAGCCACAAAAAAACCTGTCTTCAAACTCTTGAGTTTATTCGTGAATGTGGCTTGGCGCATGCCTCAGGCAACTGCAAGCGAATGTCCGAGCTCGAAAAACAGTGCAGAGAAGCGATAAAGGAAGACCTCAAAGAGAGAAGAGCAGAAGTACTGGTAGATGTGGCAGAAGCTGGGAAAAGCATTCCCAATGCCTGCCTGTCCTTAGCCAAATACAAGACCAAGGTGACTGCCCTCCAACGTCCTGATGGATCTATCACATCTTCCAGAAGGGCAATAGAGAAGATTATCCATGACTTCTACTCAGATCTTTTTGATAGCCATGTCCACCTGCTCACATACCAAATTCCACAAGATGGATATGTCATTCCCAATGTTCTCCCTTTTGACATGCCATTTTGTTGTAAAGAAATGAACAGCACCCGGCCCAGACAAGGTCAGATCTGAATGCCTGAAAAACCTGCCAATACACAAAAAACTTGTCAATACACTGGCTCGGCTCTTCACACACTACCTGTCTGAATGCAAGTTTTCGTCCCAATGGAAAATCAGCAGGACTGTACTACTGTAAAAGAAGGGAAACATCCACGACATTGGCAACTATCTTCCAATATGCCTATTGTCTGTCATCTACAAGCTGTTTACTCGAGTTATCCTGAATAGGATTGGCAGAACACTAGATGAAGGACAATCATGCGAACAAGCTGGGTTCTGCAAAGGATTCAGCACGATTGATCATATCCACAAGATAACTAAGCTCATTGAAGTTTCTCAGGAGTTCCAGATGCTGCTCTGTCTAACGTTCATTGATTTAAAGAAGGCCTTTGAATTTGTTGAAATGGAAGCGGTCATTGAAGCCCTAGCCAATCAGGGCATTCAAACTCAATACATCAGGATCCTTCATGAGCTGTATTACGGATTCACTACCAGGATCTCACCATTCTACAAGGAAGTGATCATCGATTTCAAGAGAGAGGTTCGGCAGGGTAATACCATTTCACTGAAACTCTTCAGTGCCACCCTCGAGAACATCATGCGACGACTGGAATGGGAAGGAATGGGAGTGAAGATAGATGGTCGACAGTTACACCACCTCTGCTTTGCTGATGACATTGTTTTAATAACACCAAACATTAGCCAAGCAGCACAAATGCTGGCCGACTTCAACTGTGAGTGTGGAAAGGTAGGACTACAGCTGAATCTTACAAAGACAATGTTTATGAGAAACAGCCTCGTTCCTGACTCCCCATTTGCTCTCAACAGAACGAACATCTCCGAATGCAACAGCTATGTGTACCTAGGTCGAGAAGTCAACATGACAAATGACCTGACACCTGAGTTGCATAGGAGGAAGAGAGTGGCTTGGAAAGCCTTCAAGAGCATTGAAGAAATAGCTAAGAGGATAAAGAACCTCTGGCTCCTGGCACATCTCTTCGATTCCACTGTTCTTCCTGCATTAATATACGCCTCAGAGACCTGGGCCCTATGAAAACAGGATGAGAATGCTATTCAGGTCTCTCAAAGAGGAATCGAAAGAGCTATGCTTGGAGTATCATGTTTCACTCAAATGAGAGAAGGAATCCAGAGTTCCGATCTCAGTCAATGGTCAAGAATCAGGGACGCTGTCGCATTTGCCAAGGCTTCAAATATCAGATGGACTGGACGTAATGAGATTTGTAGACGACCGCTGGACTAGAGCCATTACCGACTGGATTCCACAAGACATCAAAAGACCACATGGCTGCCTACCTACGAGATGCTCAGACTTCTTCGTCAAGATCCTGAACGATTGGCTTGAGGCTCTTCATGTTCCTAGAACAACCAGATGCCACTGGGGTACACTAGCATGAGACAGGGATGAATGGAGACGTTACTGGCGCCTGCTTGAGCAAATCGATGAGTAATGGGATGTCAAGAGATCAAGTGATCATACTTACAAATTTAAAAGTTTTGAATTTAAGAAATTTTACAAAAATAGAAATTAACATAATTTTGTTAACTGTTTGACGTGATTATGATTTTTTTGGTCTTCTATGATGGGTCCCAAATTTTCTGAACATATTTACATACGGGGCTGGAGAGATAGGACAGCGGTAGGGCGTTTGCCTTGCACGCAGCCAACATGGCCGACCCGAGTTCAATTCCTCTGCCCCTCTCAGAGAGCCCGGCAAGCTACTGAGAGTATCTCGCCCGCACGGCAGAGCCTGGCAAGCTACCCGTGGCGTACTCGATATGCCAAACACAGTAACAACAAAGGCTCACGATGGAGACGTTACTGGGCCCACTCGAGAAAATGAACGAACAACGGGAGGACAGTGACAGTGACACTGATTTACATACAACCAGAGGTCTTCAGCTGCCAGGGCTCTGCTTGGGGCCGGAAGGGAAACTCAACCCACCCCCCTTCAAGGGGCCCTGGTGAAGACAGCCAGGCATGGAGGCAGGAGACTGCATTGTTCTCTTATTGTCTAATTCTCACTCTCGGAGAATCCAGCAGGCTACCTAGAGTATCCTACCCACACAGCAGAGTCTGGCAAGCTCCCTCTGGCATATTCGATATTCCAAAACACAGTAACAATGATGGGTCTTACTCCCCTGACCCCGAAAGAGCCTCCAATGTGGCACTTGCTAAAATCTCAGGGCTATGATGAATGGAGACGTTACTGGTGCCTGCTTGAGGAAATCAATGTACAGTGATGATAGTGACATTACTGTATGACGACAGAGGATGAGAGTGACAGTGATTTACATACAACAACATTATTTTATCATATCATTTACAGCCTTTTAATGTAATTTAGATTTTTCCTTGGAATATTTAATAAAAGTGCTTTACATTAACAATAGATGGGCTGCAGGACACGTGCAAATGACACCTAAATAAGCTCAGTAACTTGAGTGCTGCTGTGGTCATTGTATTGTAAGGACAGGAACAGGAACTGTTTTATGGGCGGAGCTGGGACACTCTCTGAGGTATTCATTCTGGGCAGATAAAAATTCACATCTGGGGGCTGGAGTGATAGCACAGCGGGTAGGGCGTTTTCCTTGCACGCTGCCAACCCAGGTCAACCCAGGTTCGATTCCCAGCATCCCATATGGTCCCCTGAGCATCGTCAGGGGTAATTCCTGAGTGCAAAGCCAGGAGTAACCCTGTCCATCGCCAGGTGTGATTCAAAAAGCAAAAAAAAAAAAAAAAAATTCACATCTGACTAATTTACAAGTTCTGGGGTCCCAGGCACATTTCCATTTTTGTCATTTCATATTTATGTCGTTTTACATTTATGTCAGTGCCAGTGATGGACAGATAACATTTTTTGGTCATTAGTTCTGTCTCTCTTTGATGGTGCAAATATGACTCCTTCCCCTTTTGCCGTTTAGTGACAATCAAAATGAGGGAAATAATATATTTTAAAGCACAACCAGTGAGGCAAAAATAGACCTTTGTATTCTTCTTATAGGCAAAAATGAAGGTTTTAAGTAAGGAAACATAAAGTAGTGCCACTTTTCTCTTTTCACTGTCACTGTCACTATCGAGCTCGAGCGGGCCCAGTAACGTCTCCATTGGAGACTTTGTTGTTACTGTGTCTGGCTACCGAGAGTATTGGATATGCCAGACACAGTAACAACAAAGTCTCCAATGGAGACGTTACTGGGCCCGCTCGAGCAAATCGACGATCAACGGGAGGGCCTTTACCTTACCTTTACCTGTCACTATCATCCCATTTTTCGTCGATTCACTTGAGCGGACCCCAGTAATGTCTCTATTCGTCCCAGCCCTGAGATTTTAGCAGCCTCTTCTTACTCGTCTTTCCCAACGATTGGAGGCTCTTTCAGGGTCAGGGGAATAAGACCTATTATCGTTACTGTCTTTGGCGTATCGAATGCTCCACGAGTAGCTTGACAGGCATTACCTGGGTTCCATGTGACTTCACTCCTACATAAGGTTCTGCCTGAGCATCTTGAAAGCAGCCTGAAGTGGGGTGGTGGTTGGGTAGTGGATTTTTTAGCACAAAAGTTTCTAAGTCTACAACTGTACCTCATGGTGTTTCACTAATAAAAAAAATTATTCATAATACATGAAAGCTTCAACAATTATAGGCATTGTATTGGCCTCACTAAGCTAACATATGCACATAAACTCTTAGTGTTTCTCTTCAAATTCTGCTCCCCTTAGCAGCCTACTCCTTACAACAAAAGAATAGAACAAAAAACCCCAAAACATCTAGAGTCAGTTTCATGTGTACCACCTCTTCATATTGACTGAAACCTTAAAGGTTTAGCTTGCACCTACGGTCATTTTTCTACTTCAAGTATGTGGAAACAAATTGAAAACAGATGCCTAGGAACTTCCTAAGAGGGAAAAGTTGTTTTTATAAGTTGATTTCTTTTAAAAACTAATATTTAATGAAAAATATTGAACTAATATTTAATGGGAAATATTCTGTTTGAAATTTTGGTTGGAACAAATTTAAGAAATGCTCTTCCTTGGATCCCTTAGTAAATTGCCTTTCAAATGTTCTTTCTCGGGGGACAGGGAGATAGTTCAGGGATAAAGGGTCTTGTTTGGAATGTGGCTAACTTCAGTTTGATCCTGGTACTGCTTATAATCCACTGACCACTTCCAGGAATAAGCCCAGTGCACAGAGCCAGAAGTAATTCCTGAGCATTACTAGGTGTGGTGCAACACCCCTTCCTGCACACACACACACACACACGCACACACACGCACACACACATGTACACACACTCAAATAATAAAAACAGAACTTACTGATCATTTTGTCTATTTATCTAAAATTTTAAAAAACAAAACAACAAAAGCATTCTCTTTACTTATTTATATTATCATTTCTATTACTAAATTATTTTTAACCTTTTAACAAGTAATGCAAATAATATATGTTAACAAATAACACAATTTGTATTATATAATAATAATAATTTTCTTCTGGATAAAGTATTTGTATTATTTGTATTGATTACAATTCCTTTTGAATTATGCATTAAAGTAATTTTCCCTAAAATCAGAGGTATTGACGTCATTCCCTCTTCATTAATTACTTCTAATTTTTGTCTCCGTTTTGCATGCTTTTTTGCTCGTGGGCAGAGATTAGTGCCAAGCTATAATTTGCTTTCATCCTTTGGATCTCCGCCCCTCCCCCCATACACACACACACACACACACACACACACACACACACACACACACCCCTAATAATAACAGTGATTTTATTTTAATTTAAAGCTGTTAATTTTGGTTTTTGACTTTGAAAACCTCCACTTGGGACCCTTTGTCAGAAAGCTGAATGCAATCTTTTGGCTATTTAGTTAAGAAATGGGGCTCTATCATTCCTTCCTGTCATGGGTTTCCTGCACAATTCTGATTTTTTTCCTTTATAACGTTTCTCTGGCTTCTCTGATCTAGTAGACGCTTGCTTCCGTGTCTCCTGGAGACACTGGCACCTGCCCTCTGGGGCCTGCTGCCTCCCCCAAATTACCCGGGGGGGGGGGGAGGAATGATCCTACCCATTATCTCTTTGAAACTCCACCTCCTTCTTTGAGTCACACTGTGTGAGATTTTCCCCGAGTTGCTTATGTCTGGGTCCTCTGGAAATCCGAATCCAGCGAAAAGAAAAACAAATACTCTGAACTTCTCTCCCGAAGAACACCTGGGCGCCTCCCCTTCTCTCCTCTGCACAGCAGATGCAGAACCCCAAGTCCATTCCACATAGATCTTTCTCCCCGGAACTCTTTCACGCCAGAGTGAAGTGAAGAACTGGTAGTCCTCTGGGGAATTTCAACAAAGCAATTACATTCTTTTAAACAGAAATTTTTACTGCTCAAGATTTTGACTAGGTTTACCTTACTAATTAATGTTATTGTATTGGTAATAATAATTGGTAATTGGTAGTAATGATTTCAAGTGATTTTTATATGCGTAGTAATGAACTACATATTGTTCAGGCATAGTTAAGAAAAAAATCTAGATTTTTTTAGAGCCAAGAGTAAGCCCTCACCACCACTGGGTACGGTCCCCAAACAAAGACAAAAACAGACCAAAATACGGAAAAAAAGCTTAGAAGATATGACACATGCTGATTCATTGTAATAATTTTAGGTAGCTTTAATCTACCAAGCAAAGATAAGCAAGCAGTTCTGTTATTTCTGATATTTCACACACATCAAGGTCAGGTCCAAATCTTGAAGGCCGGAATGAAAACTTCTAGCCTAGTTTTCACATTTCTCTGTTTACTCAGGTAGTACTCCATGGCTGAACCAATATTTCCTACTTGAATATATCATACAGTTAGAGACTTTTGAAACTTTTCTTCTGTGGTGTACTGTTTTTTCTTTTTCTAAATCGAGTCACCGTGAGGTACAGTTACAAAACTTTCATGTTTTGAGTTTCAGTCATAGAATAATGGAACACCCATCCCTCCATCAGTGACTATTTTCCACCACCAATGTCCCCAGTATCTCTCCCGCCACCTAATCCCATCCCACCCTCTGCCTCTGTAGCAAGCACCTTCCTTCATACTCTTTATTTTGGGGCATTATGGCTTGCAATGGGGCTGGAGTGATAGCTCAGCGGGTAGGGCATTTGCTTTGCACGCAGCTGATCCAGGTTCGATTCCTCCATCTCTCTCAGAGAGCCCGGCAAGCTACCCAGAGTATCCCGCCTTCATAGCAGAACCTGGCAAGCTCCCTGTGGCGTATGCCCAAAACAGCAACAATAAGTCTCACTTTGTGTTCCTGGAGCCAGCAGACACCATTGGGCAACATTAGCATGTGACAGGGACGAATGGAGAAGTTACTGGTGTCTGCTTGAGCAAATCTATGAACAACGGGAGGACAGTACTACAGTGAAGTGCTACTATTTTTTTAGGATTTTGGGTCTCCTGGTGATGCTCAGAGGTAATTCCTGACTCTGCTCAGGAATCAGTTCTGTGAGGTTGGAAACCATTTGGAATGTCAGGGATTGGTTCCAGATTGACTATTTGCAAGGCAAATGCCCTACCTGCTATATTATCACTCCAACTCCAAGAGTAAATTATTTTAGCCACATAAAAATTTCTAGATAATGGAATATCAAAGAACTGTCTTCTTATTTATTGAGTATCAACTCTTCTGAGAAGTTGTCTGAAGATCTACTATCCATTAAATATTATATTTCCCAGTGTACAATCCACTTTTCATGCTTTTGTATTCTCACATGGTGAACAGAAAGAAAACAAGCTCTCATGTCATAGCTGTCTTCACCTGGGTTGCTTACATTGGTAGTATTAAGGCTTTTCATGATTGTTGCAGCCATTTTTATTATTATAACAAATATAATTGGATACCTAAACTTTCAGAGTAGCCTGAATTATAGTAGGGCCACAAATAATCACATTTTAAGATAAAAATAAATTATATTTTAATTTTTATACTTTTAACAATATCTTTGTATGTACAAAAAAAAGGCAGGTCAGGAGCCAGCTCTCTGTATCAGCAGACTGAATGCCCACTTTCATTGTCGGAGACACTGAGTCTGCTGAACGTGATTCCTGAACCAAAAACCAACTATGAAAGTGTTCATTGTGTTGGGGCCGTAGACAGGACAGAGCTGGGTCCTTGGCATTCCACACAGCCTCCGAGCCTGCTAGTAGTTGTCTCTGAGCACCTCCAGGTATGCAGCCTCCACCCTAGACCCCCCACAAATAAACCAAAAAGATTATCATTGTTTATTGTGACTAGAAATTCATTTCAGGCAAAGTGAAGGGAGAGAAGAGTATTCCTGCGTGTCATTTCAGAATTCTTATCTGAGAATTTCTCTGCTATCACTGATAAATCCCTTTGCAGGTATAGACATTTGCTAATGACTATCCACTAAAAATGGTGCATAGTTTGCAAATGTTGAATATACAATAGTACACAATTATTTTTCTATATCTTGTGGTTATAAATAAAAATTTCACAATCTTTTTAATTTATATTTTGATCATTTCCACTCATTTTCCTTATTCATCTAACACTAAATATAATACAAAAATGACTAACATCAAGATTAGATCAGTTTACAAAGCTAATCATGGGACAATCTATTTCTCAACATAGAGGCAAAAGGATTCTGAAATATTGGCAAACAATTTAAGTGACATGCAAAGATATAAACTCAAATTTTTCTGTCCCATAAACCCAAGTTTGACCTTTTATTAGGAACTTCTGCCAGACTGGCAGATTAATGAAAGAAAATAATGCCAGCACCATAGATAAAAGTGGGACCTTTGACAGATGTGTGTGCAAGTTCTGCAACTGTCACTGTCACTGTCACTGTCCTCCCGTTGTTCATCGATTTTTTCGAGCAGGCCCAGCAACATCTCCATTGTGACACTTGTTACTGTGTTTGGCATATCGAATACATGACAGGTAGCTTGCCAGACTTTGCCGTGTGGGTGAGATACTCTCGGTAGCTTGCCAGGCTCTCTGAGAGGGGCGGAGGAATCGAACCCAGGTTGGCTGGGTTGGTCACGTGCAAGGCAAACGCCTTACCTGCTGTGTTATCACACCAGCTCTGCAACTAAATCTGAGCACTGTAGTTGAGTGTGCAGGGCACCACAACCAGAAGGCACCACAGTCCGGTGTGTGTGTGTGTGTGTGTGTGTGTGTGTGTGTGTGTGTGTGTGACCCCTAGTTGTCAAAACAATCATGACAACACGAAGGAAAGAAAGGGAAATAAGATATATTGCAATTTTTTGAAAGTCCTTAGCGAATGATGATATGAACTAACACTAGAGGGCAAATGTTAACTGAATGGGGGAATGATGTTGCTTTACTTTTCGAATCAGCAGAAGGAGGAATGCCCAGTGTGATCATATCATTGTTACTGTTGAACTCTGTGTCGGATCTCAAGGTATTGAAGACAAATGTGCATGTTGATTTTCGTTGGCAGTGTTCAGAAGACACTGCGGAAGTCAGGTGGGAAGGAGCATCAAGGCAGACGCGGTATCTGTACCTCAGTATATGGGTTTCTACTGATAATTGTTCTGTGCAACACGGTAGTCACTATGTCATGTGGCTCTTCACCTTGTGGCTGGTCTGCACTGGAATGTTCTTTCAAGCAAAATGTTTCAATTACAATATAAAATGCCAAATGTACTCCCTTGGACAGCATGGTGAGATGCTGACGTGTTGGACATAGTGGGCTAATTAATTTATTTGGCTTTCTATATTTTTCAACCGTGGCTACTAGGAAATTTTATATTGTCTATGTATCTCACTGAGCTTCATTCAGTTTCTACTAGAAATTTCTGGTCTAAAATAAATTTGGGTTGCAGGCCAGTATTCTATGCGGGAAAGTGACAAGATAACAAATACTGGCGAGATGGAGGCAACCCCCTCCGGCGATGGTTCATAGCATCATACTTGGATTCTGTAAGATGAGAATCAAAAGCCGGGCTCTGGGGGGTGTTTCTGGTTATGGTCTTGGAGGTTATGGGGCAACTACTCAATGCTGCATCAGTGACAACTCGTTGAGGTCTAGTGGAACGTGACCATGACCCCAAACATCATAAATCTGGTGCAGGACATTTGAGACTGCAGCAATAAGTAATTTCATGCTGAGCTTCACTTTCTATCTGATTAATCTGTGAGAATCTGGAACAGGCCCTTTGCCTCACCATTGTTCTTTCATATTCTGTATTCACACAAAGCTTCTGCATATAAAATGCATTTTTGTTTCCAAATTTGTTTGTGGAATCAAATTGAAACCATTTCTTTGTTCAAAAATTTCCTTACGGACCATTACCATTTGACATCTCTTACTAGTATGTTCCTTCTGAATAATAAATAAAACTCTAGCTTCTAAGCCCTTTGGCATAGGATCAGAGAGATAGTAGGGTAAGAGGGTAAGTAGCTGGCCTTGCCTGAGGCCGACCTGAATTTGAACTTTGGTCTCTCAAAAGGCCCTCAGAGCCTGCCCCAAGTGCAGAACCATGAGTACCCCTAAGCACTGCTGGGTATGGCCTCCAAACATACATACAAACAAAAAGCATAGAATTACTTAGAAGTACATTGCTTTGTAATGTTTTTACACCATTGGGAAGCTCAACTTTTTTTATGATTATTATTTCTATTATGTTGAACTTCTATTTTAGACTTCTTTATCATATTACAGACTTACTTCAAAGTCTTTGAACATAAGTTGACTTACAAAATTCAACGATGGTGATGATGGAGAAAGAGGTATTAATATCTGCTATTTAAGAGTCAACTTTTATTTCTCATTCTTATGTATCTGCTGTTTTTCTTGACTCACACACATTGCTGACTAGTAAATTCACGTTTATTGGTGCTATTGAACAACTCTTGAATAAGTTTCTGAGGTCTAAGAGACACACAAGGCATTTTTTCTAACTTCAAAATATTCTCTGTTTTATAGAAGCATTAAACATACCAGTAACTTGTGAAAAGTGTGATAGCATCTGTCAAAATTCAGAACTATAGGATTACTGGGGGCGGGGGAAGACATCTTTTGCTTGTGGAGATGAAAGCAAATACCGTTGCTTGGATGACATCTGGACTGAGTCTTAGATGGTGAGAGAAATCTGGACAGGAGGAGAAAGTGGAGAAGATAATCTTTAGTCAGAAGGAACGGCATGAAAATGCTATCTGGTAAAAATAAAATTTATGTTTGAGCTGAACAACAATCTTGAGGGTTTTAAAATATTCCATATATAATATGGTGCTTACATTATTTTAATAGAGTACAGAAAAATGTTATGAAGTTGTATGGTATGATCAAAGTAATACCTCAGAAAGATAATGTAAAATTATTGCATAAGATGATTTAAGGAAGTTTCAGAAGGCATATTTTAGGGGAGTGTTGATAGGAAAACGAACAATTGGGGAAAATGAGAAAATGCTTCAGAACATTGAACAAATTATTTTGATATATGTGATGCAGAGCCTGAAGACAAGAGTATAAGCAGATTGCTGAGAGCAACGAGAACGGAAAGTTTCTCAATTGTAAATACAAAAGGCTAGGCACACTTCGTTTTGTTTTTAATCTACTTGTAGTAACAAACTTTTTTTCACTTTTCAATTTTTGGATTTGCTATAAAATAGTTGTTTTCATTTATTTCCATGATTTCACTATCCATAGTTTGAATCTGGTTTACATCAAGGTCATGTCACCAACGCCTTTTGCATATTGATCTTTGATTATCTCTCAATGACTTATTATGACAGGTATCTATTCCTTATCTCTCTTAACCTCATGGAAAATGTTTGATAGTGGTAATTAATCCACCCTTTTGAAGCCTCTTTCTGTCTTAGGTTCTATGACATCATTTGTTTCTTTTCCTATAAATCTGGTCTTTAAAGAACAATGCTGCCTTAACCTTTTTATATACATTTCTATTTTTCCAGTCTTCTGTTTATAGTAATTATATGCTATTGTACACTTATATTCCCATGATTTTAACTATCATCACAAATCACAATCACAAATCATCCTGCTATTCGTCGATTGCCTCGAGCAGGTCCCAGTAATGTCTCCTTCATCCTAGCCCTGAGATTATATTCAAGGCTCTTTAGGAGAATGAGACCCATCATTGTTACTGGTATTTGGCATATTGGGTATGCCAAGGGGAGTTTGCCAGACTCTGCCATATTTCCATGACAGTGTAAATAGTTAGAGGTGGAAGAGACCAGATGCCTTCCTTTCATGACATAGAATTCAGTGTCTCCAGAAAAAAGAGGTAAAGGGAAGAAAGGGAAATTCTAGTAGAAATAATTTACATGAGGAGTAACCCCCCCATAAATGTCAAGAGTAAGATTATGTGGTTATGATTTAAATTTGTTCAACTATGATATTCTTTTATATATATATATTTTAGAGGTCTTTCTAATTTTAGGGTAAAGTCATAAAGCTATAGTAGTATCCAGGATCCTTCACAGTCTGGGTTATCTTGTAGTTCCAGCCTTATTTCTGGATACAAAGATCCTTGCATCCTACCAACAAACAATTCTGCTTTTTATGACTTCCAAGCTTCTATATTTGCCCTTAAATTTTACCAGTATGTTTATTAGACATTATTTCATTGGTTATTTTTAGTTAATTAATTCATAAACGTCTGCAAAATATCTAACCTTGTGCCTTGCATTATCTAATCCTGAAGTTCCAAATATAAAAAGATACATTCTATGATCAAGAATTTATTTTTGTTTGGAGACTGGCGTAAGAGATTAGTGTTTCAGTAGAATATTAACAAATATTTGTCACAGTGACATTCTTGAAATTGAAGATAAAATCTTAAAAGACTTTTTAAAAAGAACCGTACTCTTTTTTAAAAAAAAATTGTTTTCCGCTTTTTAGATCACACTTGGCAATGCTTAGAGGTTCCTCCTGGCTCTGCACCCAGGAATTATTCCTGGTAGTGCTCAGGGGATCACACGGTATGCCAGGGTTCGAACCTGGGTTGGCTGCATGAAAGGCAATTGTCCTACCTGCTGTACTATCACTCCAGCCCAAGACATGAACTCTTTTTTTTTATTAGTGAAACACCATGAGATACAGTTGGAGGCTTACAAATTTTTGTGCTTGGGTTTCAGTTATACTTGTAGAGTTCAACCAGTGCTTTTTATATCCTTGATATCAACCCCTTGTCAAATGGGTATTGGGTGAATATCCTTTCCCATTCTGTGGATTGTCTTTGTATTCTAGTCACTGTATCTTTTGAGGTGCGGAGGCTTCTTAATTTAAGATATTCCCATTTGTTTATCTCTGTTTTCACATGGTTGGTCGGTGGAATGTTGTCTTTGAAGATACCGTTAGCCTCAATATTGTGGAGGGTTTTGCCGACCTTGTCTTCAATGTACCTTATGGATTTTGGCCTGATGTTGATCCATTTAATCTATTTTGATCTGACTTTTGTGCATGGTGTTGGGTCGAGTTAAAAATGGGTTAAAAAAGCCCATTTTTTAATACGTGGTTGTCTAGTTATGGCAGCACCATTTGTTGAAGAGACTTTTCTTATTCCACTTAACACTTCTTGCTACATTATCAAAGATTATATGTTCATACATTGGGGTTGTGTGTATGGATATTCCACCCTGTTCCATTGGTCTGTGGCCCCGCCTTTGTTCCAGTACCATGCTGTTTTAGTTATTACGGCTTTGTAGTAGAGTTTGAAGTTGGGGACGGTAATGCCTCCCCACGTCTTTTTCTCAAGAATTGCTTTAGCTGTTCATGGGAGTTTGTTGTTGCATATGAATTTCAGGAGTGCTTGATCTATTTCTTTGAAGAATTTCATGGGCATCCTTATAGGGATCATGTTGAATCTGTATAATGCTTTTGGGAGTATTGCCATTTTGACGATGTTAATTCTTCCTATCCATGAGAAGGGGATATGTTTCCATTTCCTCGTGTCCTCTTTTATTTCATGCAGTAGCGTTTTGTAGTTTTCATTGTAGAGGTCCTTTTCCTCTTTAGTTAGGCTGATTCTGAGTTATTTCATTTTCTGGGGCACTATTGTGAATGGGATTATTTTTTTCATGTCACTTTCCTCTGTCTCATTTGCATATAGAAAGGCCATAGATTTTGGGACATTAATTTTATAGCTTGAAACTTTACTGTAGAAGTCTATTGTGTCTAGCAGTTTCTTGGTAGACGATTTAGGATTCTCGACACATAGTATCATATCATCTGCGATAGTGAGAGCTTGATTACTTCCTTTCCTATCTGGATGACTTTAATGTCTTTTTCTTGCCTAATCGCTATTGCAAGTATTTCCAGAACCATATTGAACAGAAGTGGTGATAGTGGGCATCCTTGTCTTGTCCCTGATCTTAGAGGAAAGGCCCTTAGTTTTTACCCATTGAGGATAATGCTTGTCATGGGTTTGTTGTAGATGGTTTTGACTATGTTGAGGAAAGTTCCTTCAAAACCCATTTTAGTGAGAGTTTTCAACATAAATGGGTGCTGGATTTTGTCAAAAGCTTTATCTGCATCTATTAATATGATTATATGGTTTCTTTATCTTTACTTTTGTTGATATGATGTTTTATGTTGATTGATTTCTGAATGTTAAACCATCCTTGCATCCCCGGGATGAATCCCACTCGGTCATGGTGTATGATCTTTTTGATGAGTTGTTGGATTCTATTTGCTAATATTTTGTTGAGGATTTTCTCATCAGTATACATCAAGGATATTGGCCTGTAGTTTTCTTTGTTGGTGTTGTCTTTGTTTGCTTTTGGTATTAGGGAGATATGTGCCTCATAGAACAGGTTTGGGAGAGATCCTGTTTCTTCAATTTTCTGGAAAAGCTCGAGGAGAACTGGCAACAGGTCTTCTTTAATGTTTGGAAGAATTCACTAGTGAATCCATCTGGGCCTGGTCTTTTGTTTTTGGGAAGATTTTTAATTACGGTTTCGATTTTCTTGATATGAATGGGTCTATTTAGGTATTCCAAGTCTTCTTGGCTCAATCTTGGTTGATTGTAGGAATCCAAAAATTTATCCATTTCTTCTAGGTTCTCTTGTTTCGTGGTATACAGACCTCAAAGTAGTCTCCAGAGATCTTTTTAATTTCATTGGTTTCTGTTGTGATGTCTCCTTTTTCATTTCTGGTTCGGTTTATTAGGGTTTTCTTTTTCTCCTTCTTTGTGAGTCTTGCTAGTGGTTTATCAATCTTGTTTATTTTCTCAAAGAACCAGCTTTGGTTTCATTGACTTTCAGATTTTTTTGGGGTTTCCATTTTGTTAATTTCTGCTCTAAGTTTTATTATTTCTTTCCTTTGGCTGGGCTTGGGTTCCTTTTGTTGGTGTTTTTCTAAGATCTTGAGCTATGAAGTCAAGTTCTCTATGTGGGCCCTTTCTTCTTTCCTGAGGAATGCTTGCAATGCTATAAATTTTCCTCTTAAGACGGCTTTAGCTACGTCCTATAGGTTCTGGTAGCTTGTGTCTTCATTCTCATTTGTTTCCAGGTATCTTTTGATTTCGTCCTTGATTTCCTTCCTGACCCACTCATTGTTCAACATTGAGTTGTTTAATTTCCAGGTGTTTGATTTGGTTCTCTGCATCTGTGTGTGATTTGCTTCTATTTTTCGTTCATCGTGGTCAGAAAAGATTGTTGATAAAATTTCTATCTTCCTGATTCTATTGAAGTATATTTTGTAACCCAACACGTGGTCTATTTTAGAGAATGTTCCGTGTGCACTGGAAAAGAATGCGTATCTTTCTTATTGGGGTGTAAAGCCCTGTATAGGCCTGTTAGCCCTCTCTCTTCTATTTCTTCCATCAAAGTCAGTGTTTCCTTGCTGAGGCTTGTTCTGGTTGATCTACCCAGAGGTTATAAGGCGATGTTGAAGTCTCCAACTATCATTGTATTGCTGGCAATATCCTCCTTAAAATTTGTTAGCAGTTGTTTTAAGTGTTTAGCTTTACTCTCATTAAGTGCATATACATTTAAGAGTGTGATTTCTTCCTATTGTAGGTATCCCTTGATGAAGAGAAAATGGCCTTCGCTGTCCCTTCTAATCTTTTTCAACCTGAAATCTATGTTGTCGGATACTAGTATGGCCACCCCAGCTTATTTGAGGGAGTTGCTTGCTTGCAAGATTGTTTTCCATACTTTGACTTTGAGTTTGTGTTTGCTCTCACTGTTCAGATGAGTTTCTTGTTAGCAGCAGAATGCTGGTTTCAGTTTCTGGATCAATTTTGCTACTCTGTGACTTGATTGGTGCATTTAGACCATTGACATTGAGAGAGATTATTGTCATGGAGTTTTGTGCCATCTTTAAGGGTTTGTTGTGCTTATGGGTGTTTTCCTTCTGGAATTACAGGAGCCCTTTTAGTCCTTCCTTTAGGTTTGGTTTTGAGTCTATGAAGGTCCTGAGTTGTTGTTTATCTATAAAATGGTATATCGTTCTGTTGAGTTTTAGTGAGAGTTTAGATGGATAAATTATTATTGTGAGGCGTTCATTTCATTGAGTGTTTTCACTGTATCCTACCATTGTCTTCAGGCTTGGAGGGTTTACTCTGATAGGTCTGCTGTAAATCTAAGGGGTGCTCCTTTGTATGTGATTTCCTTCTTTGACCTTGCTGCTTGCAGTATTGTGTCTCTATCCACAGCATCCATCATTCTGACTATGATATGCCTTGGAGTGTTTTTAGTAGGGTCTCTTTTAGCTGGTACCCTTCTGCTCCTTGGATATTAATGTCTGCATCCAACTCTGGGAACTTTTCAGCAAAGATTTCTTTCACTGTGGCTTTTTCATTGGGATTGCCTTCCTGTCCTTCTTGTATTCTGAAGATTCTAACATTGTTCCTGTTGGAGTCAGCCCCTAGTTCTCTGATTCGCCTTAGAGCTATCTTCAAAGATGTCATGCCACTGGCCAAGCAAGTGAAAACACAGATAGACAAATGGGACTATCTTAAACTAAGAAGCTTCTGCACCTCAAAAGAAACAGTGACCAAAATACAAAGACAGCCTACAGAATGGGAAAGGATATTTGCCCAATACACATCTGACAAGGGGTTGATATCAAGGATATAAAAACTACTGGTTGAACTCCACAAGAAGAAAACATCCAACCCCATAAAAAATGGGGCAATGAAATAAACAGAAACTTTCTCAAAGAAGAAATCCGAATGGCTAAAAGGACATGAGAAAATGCTCTACATCACTAATCATCAGGGAGATGCAGATCAAAACAACAATGAGATATCGTCTCACCCCACAGAGACTGGCCCACTTCAAAAGAACAAAAGCAACTGGTGTTGGCATGGATGTGGCGTGAAAGGGACCCTCCTTCATTGCTGGTGGTAATGCCGACTGGTTCAGCCCTTTTGGAAAACCGTATGGATGATTCTCAAAAAATTAGAAATTGAGCTCCCATTTGACCCAGCAACACTGCTCTTGGGGATATATCCCAGAGAAGAAAAAAAGTATAGTCGAAGTGACTTCTGCACTTGTTTGTTCATTGCAGCACTCTTTACAATAGCCAGAATCTGGAAAAAACCCAAGTGCCCTGAGAACAGATGACCGGTTAAAGAAACTTTGGTACATCTACACAGTGGAATACTATGTAGCTGTTAGAAAAGATGAAGTCATGAATTTTACATACAACTGGTACTACATGGAAAGTATCATGCTAAGTGAAATGAATCAGAAAGAGAGGGACAGACATAGAAAGATTGCATTCATCTGGGGAACATAAAGTAACAAAATAGGAGACTACCACCCAAGAATATTTGAGATAAATACCAGGTGGTTTTTTCCATGGCTTGGAGGCCAGCCACACATGCTAGGGGAAATGGCATCTCAGATAGAGAAGGGAACACCAAATTAAGGGTGTTGGGAGGATCCTCCCAGGATGAGAGATGCATGCTACAGGTAGCCTATAGACCAAACATGATTGCTACTCAATGCCTCTTTTGCAAACCACAGAACCGAAAAGAATAGAAAGGACAAAAGGGAATTCCCTACCACAGAGGTGAGGTGGGATGAGGGGGAGGGGGGTGGGAGGGATACTGGGATCATTGGTGGTGGAGAATGGGCACTGGTGGAGGGATGGGTACTCAATCATTGAATAACTGAAACCCAAGCACAAAAATGTGTAAGTCTACAACTGTACCTCATGGTGTTTCACTAATAAAAATTAAAAAAAAAAACAGAACATTCCTTGGATGACAAAAAAAAACCTAAATAAATAAAGACCACTAATTCTGTCTTCAGCTGTAGACATTCTACTGCTGAGGACACCCCCTTGAGTTTTTAATTTCATCTACCGAATCGTTTATTTGGGACACTTCTTTTTGTAGCTTTCTTATTTCTGCTCTCATTTCTTCTTCTGTATTTTCTCAACTATCCATTCCACTGTTTCCTTCATTTCTTCGTTTTAATTTCCTGGATGTCTTTTCCATTGATTCTTTGAGTAGTTCCTTGAACATCGTCAACATTTCATCTCGGAATTCTTTATCAGAGAGATCGTATTTGGGGGTGACCCCTGTCGAGGGTTCGGGACTTTTTTCTTAGTCCTCTCCTTGTAGTGGAGATTTGTGCTGTTTCTTCATGCTGTCGTGGTTGTATGGTGGTAAAATTCCTGAGGGTCACTAGCAGTGTTCCCTTTTATCATTGGAAAGGATTCTGAATAAGGTCAGTCAATGGTGCTCAACCTTCTCCCCTTCTAGATATGTCCTTCCTCTCAGACATTAATCTGTGGCTTATGACAGGCATCTAGTAAAGCATTGGAGAAGGTGCTCTTTTATACTGGGCTTGAACAGCTTCTTGCATACTGGCCTTTTGTTGGAATTAGAGTAGGCCGGTGGATTATTGTCATATTGTGTTTGAGGTGGCCAGGACTTTTTCCAAAGAATTAGTTGATACAGTTGGGATGTGAGTGGGGAGTGCTGGGGGTGGGAAATATATCTGTGGCCTCAGAGAAGGACACGCCCACTTTCGGAGGCCATGCCCCCTTTGTGGAGGTCACGCCCCCAGCCGGTCCTAATGCTAGTCCACAGACCTGGGCCCAAGGGCCTGTGTGGAGGAAAGGCTGGGGCTGGGTGGGCTCGCATGCTGGAAGTCCGGATCGTGCCCTCAGGCCGCTGTCCGGGTGCCAAGCAAGCAGGATTGCGGGGCTGGATGGGACTGTGTGTCGCCCAGGGGGATGCACCTTTGTGCAAGAGAGGCAGGGGCTGGGTGGGCTTGTGTGCTGGAACTCCGCGAGTGCTCTCAGACTGCTAAGACAGGAACTCTTAAAAGCAATTGATGATATTTTTCTAAGTCTTAATGATTAGAAAGTGTTTTCTAAGATATACAATAGGGAGGAGAATAAATGTCATGTAATTTAAGAGTAGAGAAATTTTCAGAGTGTCATAATCCAGTGACAGTTGAGTATTTTCTCAACTAAGTGGTGCTCTACAAAAAGGTAGTGTGACAAGATTGGATGGTAGAAATTGCATGATATTTTGAAGAGTCAGTAGGTGAAATCTGTGGCATGTATAAAGGCACTAATAGATGAATGGCCACCGCAAGTAAGAGAGTCTTACAAAGGAATGGCTTGTGGAGGAAGATTTAGGGAAAAAGAAGACCTTATGGCATCATTTCAAATGATCGGAGAGATTCAAAGCTCCTTTTACACGGTATATATGAGAAAAAGAAAATAGATGACATCACAATCATTTTGTGAGAGAGAGGGAATTTAGTATTTGTCTCAAAGTTTTGAATCATGACATCAGTTGAAAAAGTGAAAAAGTTTTTAATACTGGAGTTGGAATCAACAAAGTAATAAGAGTAATGAATAACAAGTGGCCTTGAGATTAGACCCCACTGGTAAAGCATTACTCCCTGAAAATCTACTATGAATACAGTCAATGGCCATAAACTGAGAAAATAGACTGATTAAATGAAAATGTCAAAAAAATCGAGATGAAAAAATCAGATATGTTATGAAGGGAAGCCTGGGATTAATTGATCATTCCAACTATGATGCATAAACCAGCAGTGAGTGGATCAAGAAATATGGTATTGCATAAGTGGTACTCCATGGAAAGTATCATGCTAATGAGTCAGAAAGAAAGGGACAGACATAGAAAGATTGCATTCATCTGGGGAACATAAAGTAACAACATAGCAGATTAACACCCAAGAATAGCCAAGATAAGTACCAGGAGGATTAGTCCATGACTTTGAGGACAGCCGCACATGCTAGGGGAAAAGGCATCTCAGATAGAGAAGGGAGCACCAAATAAAGGGTGTTGGGAGGTTCCTCCCAGGATGGGAAATGCGTGATGAGAGTAGACTATAGACTGAACAAGATTGCCTCTCAATGTCTCTTTTGCAAACCACAGCACTCAAAAGGGGAGAGATAAAAAAGGGAATGCCTTGACACAGAGGTAGGGTGGGATGGGGGGACGGGGGTGGGAGGGATACTGGGACTGGTGGTGGTGGAGAATCGGCACTGGTGGAAGGAGGGTATTCGATCATTGTATAACTGAAACACAAGCACAAAAATTTGTAAGTCTACAACTGTACCTCACGGTGTTTCACTAATAAAAATTTAAGAAAAAAAAACATAAAAAGACTAAAAAAATAAGACAAAGATTTTAAGCATGAAACGTTATCAGTAATAATATTATAAATCAATGTGCTTCAAATAAAAATATAAAATACTTTCAGAAAAAGAAATACGGTAAATGCATAAAAGGTAAATATATGAATATAAGCTTTAGTAGCTTTTGAGGCTAAGAGGCAACTGTTGCTGGTGAGCTGAAACTACCTTTGCTGTTTGATGAGTATTTTTCTACCTTTTCACTCTTTTTATTGATATTAGGTTTTGTTAGCATCTCTTTTTCCCAGCCTTTGGGATATCATAAATCAACAAAATTTTAAATTCTAAACATCAGTTTCCAGTTTTAAAATATTTTAATTAGGGGGTATGGTGCCTCCAGCAGGTCAATCTGTACCTGTGAGGTGAGTGCATCAGTAGCCTGATGGCACCGTCAGACTTCCAGATACCCCAAAATTGCTGCTGTGCCTTTGGCCAGACCCCAAAAACTTGGGGCAAAGTTTGCCAAAAAAGTAAATGGCCAAAAGTTAGGTATGTGGGAAACACACCCACAAATCACCTCCGGCTCAGCAATATAGTTGGAGGCATGGCCTCTCTGGTTCCTAATCGAACTGCTTAACGGCCATGATCCCAGTGACTCAGAAACAAATCTCGAAACCCAACAGCTTTTGGCAGAAATTCGCCCAGTCCCTGCAATAGGTTACCAGTGCTGGGCCACCCCAGGTGGGAATAGGTTTCATGTCTTGGCCTGTTTCTCCTGGTCGCCTGGTGGCCAACATCCTCCAGAGGCCACTGGACAGTCAAGTTTGGGCCCACAGTGAAGAGATACATGGGGCCTCATGGGATGGGTGTGGAGTTGGCCCTTTCCTCCCCACCCTAACGAGACCACAAGTCGTTGCCCATAAACGGCCTCTCTGGCTCCTGATCAAGCTGCTTAAGGGCCATGATATCAGAGACTCATAAACAAATCTCGGAACCCAGTGGCTTTTAGCAGAAACACGTCCAGATCCCGCAGTAGGTTCACTGTCGCAGGGCCACTCCAGGGGGAAAAGGGTGATGCCCTTCTGCCTGCTCCCCCTAGGCGGTTCGGTGGCTGCCATCCACCAGAGGCCATTGGACAGTCAGGTTTGGGCCCTCAGTGACGAGACACATGGGGCCTCATGGGATGGGGGTGGTGCCGGCCCTTTCCTCCCCACCCCAACAAGACCCCGAGTTGCTGCCCATGAATGGCCTTTATGGCTCCTGATCAAGCTGCTTAATGGCCATGATCCAAGAGACTCAGAAACAAATCTTGGAACCCAGCAGGTTTTGACAGAAATCCCTCCAGATTTAATTGTTAAAATTTTGGAATTTCAAAATCGCGTGGCCATGACTGTACCCACGTGACATCATGTGTTTTCATAACTAGCAATAGAAAACAAATAGTCTACTATTGCCTTTTCAGCAGATCTGAATGTTGGGGTAAAATCCCAAATAATAATGGTGGGTCTAGTGTCAAAATATTGAATGTAATCAAAGTAGAGAGAGAGAGTAATGTGGAAATCTTCTGCCCACAGGTAGGGGGAGGGTGTGAGATAGAGGTATATTGGGGTTTGGGGTAGTGGAGAATGGACACTGGTGAAGGGATGGGTGTTTCATTGTATGACCGAGACTTAAACCTGAAAGTTTTGTAACTGCTCTCATGGTGATTCAATAAATAAAATTATAAAAAATGAAAAAAAAGTAAGGTGGAGTTCATGCCCAATTTAATCAGCTAACCAGTGACTGAATAAATAGCAGTATTTCTGTCACTGTCACTGTCACTGTCTTCCCATTGTTCATCGATTTGCTCGAGCGGACCAAGTAACCTCTCCATTGTGACAGTTGTTACTGTGTTTGGCATATTGAATATGTCACGGGTAGCTTGCCAGGCTTTGCCACAAAGGCAAGATACTCTTGGTAGCTTGCCGGGCTCTCCGAGAGGGGCGGAGGAATCGAATTCAGGTCAACCATGTTGGCTGCGTGCAAGGCAAATACCCTACCTGCTGTGCAATCGCTCCAGCCCCAAAACACTGTTCTCTCGTTGTTCATTGATTTCTTGAGCAGGCCCAGTAACGTCTCCATTTTGAGGCTTGTTGTTACTGTGTTTGGCATATTGAATACGTCACGAGTAGCTTACCAGGCTTTGCCATGCAGGCAAGATACTCTCGGTAGCTTGCTGGGCTCTCTGAAAGGGGCGGAGAAATCGAACCCTGTTCGGCAGGGCTGGCTGCTTGCAAAGCAAATGCCCTACTGCTGTGCTATCACTATAGCCCAGCAGTATTCCTACATTAAAAAAAATATTTTAATTTTATTTTTGATTAACATTAATAACAAAAAGAACTGTCCTCTATTTTCATTAAAAATATTTAAAAATATATTTTCATATTAAAAAGTAGGGAAGACAGATATCCAAAAATTTTAATTTTCTCCCCAAACAAAATTTGCAATAACAGTAAATAACAGTAATACTTGAGTGTAGATATATGTATACACAGGAATTTATCAGTCTTCATTGTTATTTCTCTCCTACTGCAAGTTTTTAGATTGCTTTCTGTCATGGAAGTTCTACAATAAATTGTTATAGGACTGATCACTATCATTTGGGTCCTGAATAATTGCTATTTCATCTGAATTATCAAGGAAGAGGCATAACATAGGAGTGTATTTCAGAAAGGTATTCCAGGTAGAAGCAATAGAAGTGTAATACTCCATGCAGGGGGGGTGGGAGAGAGAGAGAGAGAGAGAGAGAGAGAGAGAGAGAGAGAGAGAGAGAGAGAGAGAGAGAAAGAGAGAGAGCGCAAGTTTGAGGATCTGAAAGACTGTCACTATGGTTGGGGTTTGAGACCAGCATAATGAAGATGTAAAGTCAAGCCAGGAATGTGGGTGATAACAGAATATGTGCGGGGCATGGGTTATGGGTGTAGGGGTGTGGGAATGCACAGAGGCTGAAAGTAGGAATGGGCAAGAGATTTTTACCTTTTTTTTGTCCTTTTGTGTCACACTGGCAATGCTCAGAGATTACTCCTGGTTCCACTAAGGAATTACTCCTGATAGTGCTCAGGGTGTGTTTGTGGGCAGATGGGATGCCAGGATCGGACCCCGGTCAGCCCTGTGCAAGCAAACTCCCTCCCCACTGTACTATCGCTCCAGCCTATGAGATGATCTTTATCATTACTCACTTCTTCCACTACTTGCTACCTTTTCTGATCACTCAAGAAATTCAAATGGTGGGGGGCAGGGGAGGAAAATATAGTGTATTAAGTAGTATCTTCAAAAATTCACATCCACTAGAAACCCCAAATGCCTTTCTAATGCTCATATATGAAATTGATAAAGATAAGATTCTTTGGGGTTAGGATGAGTCTTCCATCCAATGTGGCAGGCATCCTTGTTAGAGGAGGAAGACAGATATTGGGAGAAGGTCCTTTCAAGAGGGAGGCAGATACCGGAGTTATATGTCAGCAACACATAAGGTTGATGACAACCACCAAAAGCTAGAAAAGGCGATGATGGATTCTCCCAGGTCAACCTCTAGAGAGCCCTGTGGTCCCTTGAGTCTGAGCTTTAAGTTCTCCTACTGCATTGTGAGTTTGGTTGTAGACGTGTAAGTCTGTGACAATTTGCTATGGCAACCTTAGAAAGTTAATAGAAGCTGTTGAGAACAATAGATTGTTTATTTGCAAGTTTTCATATGCTTGCTTCGTATTCTCTGACTCTGTAGATCTTCAACAAGGATTCTTTTATAACCTTTAATGGATTATGCAGCCCTAAATTGATGTCCATTTCCAGAGACTTCCAATTTACTATCTTGGTATAGGGGATGCTTTCACTTCTTCATTTAAGGTTTATTTCTTTTATGAGCTCTAGGAATCCAGGTGTAGCTGTGAGAGATAGAGAAGCAAAGCAGAGCCATGACAGGCTCATAAATAAGCCAGAAGAAGTTAGACCTAGGTTTTGTTCCAGAATTCTTAGAATTGAGCTCAGATACTTGGAATTAAGTCATGATCTCCCAGAAGTGAGATGGCCATGGTGAGGTCAGCTGAGGGTTACCAATCAGATGCAAGTAGGGAAGCCTATGTAACCCTTATTTAAATCTTTTTTTTTTAATAATGTAGGAGCTCTCGAGGGTGGCACTGATACCATTTGGTGAAATGATATCGCCTTGCTGAGGCCCTCTCTTTACGTTGATGATCATTTCCTTGGTGAGACGCTGGTGGTGAATCTGTAATACAGCTTGCAGAGGATCCTGATGTACTGAGTTAGAACACCCTGTTTGGGTAGGGCTCCGATGACTGCTTCAGTCTCAACAGGATCAAAGGCCTTCTTTAAATCACCGAACGTGGGGCCAGAGAGATAGCACAGCGGGTAGGGCATTTGCCTTGCATGCGGCTGACCCAGGTTTGATTCCCGGCATCCCATATGGTTCCCCAAGCAATGCCAGGAGTAATTCCTGAGTGCAAAGCCAGGAGTAACCCCTGAGCATAGCTGGGTGTGACCCACAAAAAAAAAATCAATGAACATTAGACAGAGCTGCATCTTAAACTCTTGCAAAACCTCAATAAGATTGGTCACTATGTGGATATGGTCAATTGTGCTGAATTCTTTTCGGAACCCAACTTGCTCTCATGGTTGTTCTTCATCTAGTGTTCTTTCAATCCTATTCAGGATAACACGAGTGAATAATGTGTAGACGACAGACAATAGGTCGATTGGACAATAATTGCCAATGTCGTGGATGTCTCCCTTCTTGTACAACAGAATGGTCCTGCTGGTGGTTTTCCATTGGGACAGAAACTTGCATTCAGACAGGTAGCGAGTGAAGATCCGAGCCAGTGTGACAAGTACTGGCAGCAGATTCTTCAGGTGTTCAGGTCTGACCTTGTCTGGACTGGGTGCTATTCGCTTCTGTGCTGATAAAATGGTATGTTGGATTTCGGAAGGGAGAATGCTGGGAAAGACATATCTATCCTGCGGAATTTGATGTGTGGGCAGGTGGATGTGGCTATCGAAGAGATCCGAGTAGAAGTCATGGATAATCTTCTCCGTTGCCCTTCTGGAAGATGTGATAGATCCATCAGGACATCGGAGGGTAGTCATCTTGGTTTTATAGTTGGCGAAGGACAGGCGGGCGTTTCAAATACTTTTCCTGGCTTCTGCTGCATCAGCCAGCTTCTGCTGCTCTTCTCTCTTTAAGGTCTTCCTTAATCACTTCTCTGCACAGATTTGCTAGATCAGACGTTAGCTTGTGATTGCCTGAGGCTCCCGTGAAGCCATATTGGCGAATGAGCTTGACAGTTTCCGAAGACAGCCGTCTTTTTGTGGCCTTTCACCAAAACTCTTCAGTGCTACCCTCGAGAACATCATGAGACGACTGGAATGGGAGGGAATGGGAGTGAAGAAAGACGGTCAGCAGCTACACCACCTTCGCTTCACTGATGACATTGTTCTAATAACACCAAAAATTAGTGAAGTGGCAGAAATGCTGGCCGACTTTGCTCATGAGTGTGGAAAGGTCAGACTACAGCTGAATCTCACAAAGACGATGTTCATGATAAACAGACTAGTCCCTGATATTCCATTTGTTCTCAATGGAATGAACATCTCTGAATGCAGCAGTATGTGTATCTAGGTTGAGAACTCAACATGATGAACAACCTGGCACTTGAGCTGCTCAGAAGGAAGAGAGCGGTGTGGAATACCTTCAAGACCATCAAAGAAATTGTTAAGAGGACAAAGAATCTCTGGCTCTGGGCACATCTTTTTGGTCTCCACCGTTCCTCACTAACATACACCTCAGAGAACTGGGCCCTACGAAAACAGGGTAAGAACGTTATCTGTGTCTCCCAAAGAGGAACCGGAAGAGCTATGCTTGGAATATCATATTTCGCTCAAGTGAGAGAAGGAATCCTGAGTTCTGACCTCAATTGATGATCAAGAATGAGGGATGTTGTCTTGTTTGCCAAGGCATCGAAAATCAGATGGGCCGGACATGTAATGCAATTTGGAGACAACCACTGGACTAGGGCTGTTACTAATTGGATTCCACAGGACATCAAAAGAATGCCTGGCCACACACCTACGAGATGGTCAGACTTCTTTGTCAAGACCCTGAACGAACAGTTTGAGACTCTTATGTATCTGGAGCAAACAGATGCCATTGGGCTACACAACCACGCAATAGGGATGAATGGAGACTTTACTGGTACCCACTCAAGCAAGTCAATGAGCAATGGGATGACAAGTGATACAAGTGAATGCAGGAGTACTGCTATTTGTTCAGCCATTGATTAAGCCTATTGAATTGGGCATGGACTCCAAATTACTTTTTATTTTATTGTATCACCGTGAGATATGTCGGCAAGTGGACATGGCTATCGAAGAGATTTGAGTAGAAGTCATGGATAATCTTCTCCATTGCCGTTCTGGAGGATGTGATGGATCCATCAGGACGTCGGAGGGCAGTCATCTTGGTCTTATAGTTGGCGAAGGACAGGCGGGCGCTACGAATACTTTTCCCGGCTTCTGCCGCATCTACCAGTACTTCTGCTCTTCTCTCTTTGAGGTCTTCCTTGATCGCATCTCTGCACTGCTTTGCAAGCTCGGACGTTAGCTTGTGGTTGCCTGAGGCATGCGCCAAACCACGCTGGCGAATTAGCTCAAGAGTTTTCGAAGATAGGCGACTTTTTGTGGCTATCTCTCTCTTGGCGTTCCTCGCACATTCATGGAGGTGCTGAACCAGTCGATCATATTCCTCGTCAATGTTGTCAACAATGGCATCTTCCCATGTTGCCGCAATAGTACCAAAGATACTTGCCGACATACCAAATTCCACAGGATGGATATGTCGTTCCCAACATTCTCCCTTCCGAAATCCGACACGCCATTTCGTTGGTAAAGAAGCAAACAGCACCCGGCCCAGACAAGGTCAGACCTGAACACCTGAAGAACCTGCCGTCAGTACTCATCAATACACTGGCTCGGCTCTTCACTCGCTACCTGTCTGAATGCAAGGTTCCGTCTCAATGGAAAACCAGCAGGACCGTACTACTGTTCAAGAAGGGAGACATCCATGACATTGGCAACTATCGCCCGATCTGCCTATTGTCTGTCATCTACAAGCTGTTCACTCGAGTCATCCTGAATAGGATTGGCAGAACACTAGATGAAGGACAACCATGTGAGCAAGCAGGGTTCCGCAAAGGATTCAGCACCATCGACCATATCCACACGATAACCAAGCTCATTGAGGTTTCTCGGGAGTTCAAGATGCTGCTCTGCTTAACGTTCATTGATTTAAAGAAGGCCTTTGATTCTGTTGAGACGGAAGCGGTCATTGAAGCCCTAGCCAATCAGGGCATTCAAGCCCAATACATCAGGATCCTCCGTGAGCTGTATTGCGGATTCACTACCAGGATCTCACCATTCTACAAAGAAGTGATTGTTGATGTCAAGAGAGGGGTGCGGCAGGATGATACCATTTCACCGAAACTCTTCAGTGCCACCCTCGAGAACATCATGCGACGACTGGAATGGGAAGGAATGGGAGTGAAGATAGATGGTCGGCAATTACACCACCTCCGCTTTGCTGATGACATTGTTTTAATAACACCAAACATCAGCCAAACGGCACAAATGCTGGCCGACTTTGACCGTGAGTGTGGAAAGGTAGGACTACAGCTGAATCTTACGAAGACAATGTTTATGAGAAACAGCCTTGTTCCTGACGCCCCATTCGCTCTCAATGGAACGACCATCTCCGAATGCAACAGCTATGTGTACCTAGGTCGAGAGGTCAACATGACAAATGACCTGGCACCCGAGCTGCGCAGGAGGAAGAGAGCGGCTTGGAACGCCTTCAAGAACGTCGAAGAAATAGCTAAGAGGACGAAGAACCTCCGGCTCCGGGCACATCTCTTTGATTCCACTGTTCTTCCTGCATTAACATATGCCTCAGAGACCTGGGCCCTACGCAAACAAGATGAGAACGCCATTCAGGTCTCCCAAAGAAGAATAGAAAGAGCTATGCTTGGAATATCACGTTTCACTCAAATGAGAGAACGAATCCGGAGTTCTGACATCCGTCGACGATCAAGGATCAGGGACGCTGTCTCATTTGCCAAGGTGTCGAAAATCAGATGGGCTGGTCACGTAATGAGATTTGAAGACGACCGTTGGACTAGAGCTGTTACTGATTGGATTCCACGGGATGTCAAGAGACCGCGTGGCCGCCCACCTACCAGATGGTCAGACTTCTTTGTCAAGATCATAAATGATCGGTTTGAGGCCCTCCATGTTCCCGGAGCGAAGAGATGCCATTGGGCTACACTAGCACGCGACAGGGACAAATGGAGACGTTACTGGCGCCCGCTCGAGCAAATCGACGACTAACGGGAAGTTAAGTGATTAAGTGATTAAGTGACCGTGAGATAGAGTTACAAAGCTTTCTTGTTTGAGATTCAGCCTTACAATGATGGAACACCTATCCCTTGACCAGTGCACATTTTCCACCACCAATGTCCCAAGTATCACCCTCTCCCCCCTTCCTCCCCTCCCACACATACATGTTACAGTCCTCACCCTACCTCTGTAGTGGACAATTTCCCCAATACTCTCTAATTTGGGGCATAAATTTTGCTCAAGTTTCCCACCACCATTCAAGCATACCTGCTAGGGGCAGACACTAGATAATATATTTTTCATAGCTCATTTCGAATATCACGAGTGTTCATGGGGCTGCAATTGTAAATGTAAATTTTAAGATTGTAAATGGTTGGGTTCCAGAGACATCTCTGTATGGCACTAATCCATTTTGGGATTCAATTGGGAGTCTCTGGGCCAGGGATGTTAGTGCTCCAAGATGGTGTCCGGAGGCTAATTGTGGGCATGACAGCCAGCCTTCTGGGTGGGCGGGGACCCGGGGAGGGACAGCCCAAGTCCTCTGCCACCATGGGTCCTGGAGATTTAGTCCTGGAACCCACACACCTGGGCCTTGCTTGTGGAAGCTCGTGGTCACCAGGATTCCATCCGGGGAGTTTGGTGGGGAGACTGCACCTGCTCCATCTGGGGTGCCCCGGTGATGTTGGCTTGTTATGGTCCCAGAGAGATCTTCGGTGCTGTGGTGTCTTCTGGGCCTTGCCTCCCTGTCTTTGGGCCAGGGCTGTTGGTGCGCTAAGATCCACATTACAAAAATTTCAGCAGATTATATCTTGGTGAGGTTCATCCTGAGAGGTGGAGTCAGAATTGGGGGATGGCGGCAGTTTTGGATTGTGGAAACAAGTGGTTGCCAAGAACTTTGGGCAGGTACAGCCAACCCGCCCCAATTTACTCCGGTCTGTTCAGCCATGTATGGTCCAAGCTTAACTGCGTTTTGATCTCTTTCAAGATTTATTTAGGGGTCTCTGAGGAAAGGCCAATAGTAGAGCATACATAGTGGTGCTAGAGTTGGTTCGTGGGGGTGACTGCCAGTGCTTCCATGTGTATTGGGAAGTGGGGGGCATAGCCCATCCCAACTCTGAGTGAGCTTGTATAGCTGAGCCAGAGGTGGTTTGTGGGTGTGGCTCCCACATACTTAACTTTTGGCCATTTAATTTCTTGGTAAACTTGGTCCCAAGTTGTTGGGGTTTGGCCAAAGGTACAGCGGCACTTTGGGGGTATCAGGAAGCCTGAAGGCAACATCAGGCTGCGCATGCACTCACCCTGCAGGTACAGGTCGACCTGTTGGTGGCACCATACCCCTTGGAACCCTTATGTAACTCCAACTTATAACCAATCAGCTAAGTACAAGTAGGTTTAACAGCTGCTTCTTGCCTTTGGGATGGAGGGTCAGAGAAACAGAGAAAGGCTGAAGAGGGGGGAAAATTAGAGAAAGAGCGAAGGAAGGGAGAGAATTAGAGAGGGATAAAGATAGGAAGAGAGAGGGGAAGAGAAAGAGAGAGGGGGTGAGAGAGTAGAGAGTGAAGGGAGGAGAAAAGGGAGAGAGGCATAGACAGAGAGAGGGACAAGGATAGCGGGAGAGGGAGAGAGAGAAGGGGGAGAGAGGAGATGGGAAGGGGTAGAGAGAGGAAGAAAACGGAGAGAGGGTGATAGGTGGGTAGAAGAAGGGGTGAGGAGGAGAGGAAGAGGGAGGGAGGGAAAGACAGAAACAGAGATCCAGTAGAGGGTGACTTGACTTTTCTCTCCTGTAGCTAATTCATTCCTTGTGGTTGGAACCCTCTATTACTGTCACTGTCCTCCCATTGTTCGTCGATTTGCTCGAGCGGGCCCAGTAATGTCCCCATTGGAGACTTTGTTGTTACTGTGTTTGGCATATCGAATACATCATGGGTAGCTTGCCAGGCTCTGCCGTGCGGGCGAGATACATTCGGTAGCTTGCCAGGCTCTCAGAGAGGGGCGGAGGACTTGAACTCGGGTCGCCCATGTTGGCTGCGTGCAAGGCAAACGCCCTACCACTGTGCTATCGCTCCAGCTCAGTTGGTTGGAACCCTCACAACACACTTATTCCCACCTATCTATTTTTCAAATTTGCTCTATGGAAAAGCACTCAGGTATCTTTGATTTTGTTGAGTTCTGGTAATAGAGGCTCATCTCAACCCTTTGCCCCGGCATCAGCCATTGGTTGTTGCCCTCATACCTGAGATATTTTCTAGGGAGAGCAAAACACTATCCATTGCAAATTCCAGTTCCAAATTGCACATATAAATTATATGAAGGAACTCTTTGTAACACTTGTAATTAACTTTGAATAAGAAGCAGAGCCTCTCCTCCACACTCCCTGCCCCCCGAAAAGAAAGAACACATCAGCAGTATTCTTTACATTTTCATCCCTTTCTACTCTTGAGTTGAAGGACTTATAGATTATTTAACTGCTTTTATAAACCTCCTTTGAAGAAATTTATGTTTATACAGCACTTCTCTTTGATGTCTGGTATCTGCCACTTTAGGGTGCTGGTTAAAATTTCTGCCTTATCATTCTTCACTATGATCAGTTGCGTAATATGCATTTCTTTCTTGGATGATTACTTTAATGAGAGCAGAGAAAATTTTTCGTGCCAATCTCAATGACTTAGGGTAAAGTAATAAAATAACTGTTTATTCAATGAATGGCATTATAGAACACACTTGTTTCTCTGGCACTAAACTTGAAAATAGGAATTTTATGTAATCCTTTAATGGAGAGAAAAATAAATGTGTCATACCTGGCAGTGCTGAGGGCTTTCTCCTGGCTCTGTGCTCAGGGATGACTGCTGTGCTTGAGGTGACTGTCTGTGATGCCAGGAGTTGGGCTGTGTTGGCTGAGTGCAGGGCAAGTGCCTTAACCCCTTCACTATCTCTCTGGCCCCGAAAATTGGGAGTATGTTGAGAGATAAACAATATTCTTAACTTTAGTATTATGCAAGTTCTAAGTTGGTGTAGTTTATTTTACTCTTTATCCTTTGACTCCTTCCAGGACGCTTTCCGGACCCGCGCGGCCGCTCCGGCCGAGACCCACGCACAACTGAAGACCCACAGAACAAGGTAAGCGGAACTCTCTGAGACCTTGGACTCCAGGCTCGGACTCCTTAGATTTTTTTCAAGGAATCAAATTCATATCCATTTGTTACTTTTTCCTAAACAGCTTATTTCTTAGCTATATTTTAAATTAAAGATTGATACATATTTTCTTTAATTATGAAATGTTGATACCTGTAAAGCTGATTGAGGTCAGTTCCATAGTAACTGTAATGTAGTGTAACTACCCTGTAATGCTTTCTATTTTTATTTTATTTTATTTTATTTTATTTTATTTTTTGTGAAGTAAGGTGTGTTTTATTGAAACTTACCTAGAAAGAGGGGAGAGGGAGAAGTACTAGAGAGAATATATTCTGGAGAGAATACAAGCTTCTCTAGAGTGAGAAGAGACCAGCAAAGAAATCTCAAGACAAGCAAGAGAGAGTAGGGGTTTGAAGAGCCAGAGCTTTGCAAAATTCTACACGTAAGAGCTGGTGTGAGAGGCCAGCTGCTAGCTGGGTTAGTTCCTCAGCACATGCCTTCACAGCGCTGGGCCAGCTTCAATTCCCAGTACTCAAACGGTCCCCTGAGCACCCCCACCCCACGCCCTGAGTGATTCCTGAGCACAGAGCCAGGAGTAAGCCCTAAGCAGCACTGGGGGTGGTCCAAGAACCGAAAAGTGAAAAATTACATCATGAGTGTTGGAGATACTGATACTAATAATTTTCCTAAATGATAGGACTTCTTTCTCTCATAGGAAACTACCCATTTCTGTGCAACAAATAACAGACAGGCTTGGAAGCGTCAGGCAGACGCTTACGTCTGACTCTGCCGTGGCCCCCAGCAAGGCGCGTGCCGGACCCCCCAGGAGGCTGCGGCCAGGGGGTCTGATGGGGACAAGTAGGGGAAAGAATTTGCCTCCAAGTCACCCTGGATGGGCTAAAGGACTCAGCTGACTCAGTGTCCTAAGAACAGCACCACTGGGTGATCGGGAGAAGGGTTCCCGGGCCAGAGCAATAATAGGGAAGACAAAGCAAGAAGGCCAACCAGGCTCTGCCCAGACACTGGGCACTGTCCCACAGCCCTGTCCCCACCCAGGCACAAGAGCTCTGGGGGCAGCAATGACACTGTTCTGAGGGGGAAGGCAGCGGGGCTGGAGAGGTTTGGGCTGCACCTGCTACTCCTGACTGTTGGGGGGAGGGACAGCTGGCGCTGCTCGGGGTCCACAGGTGGTGCCAGGGGGTTAACTCGGCCCCCTGCAAGGCAAGAGCTTGCTTCCTGGATGCTCTCTCTGGCTCTGAGTTAAATACTTTTTTTGGCGGGGGCTAGGGTGGGGGGAGAATGTATTCC
Source organism: Sorex fumeus (assembly GCF_029834395.1). Classification (NCBI taxonomy): domain Eukaryota; kingdom Metazoa; phylum Chordata; class Mammalia; order Eulipotyphla; family Soricidae; genus Sorex; species Sorex fumeus. The sequence continues at coordinate 33,529,020 of NW_026606090.1, read as the reverse complement.
CATTAATCTTCAGGGGCTATTCCTGTGCTCAGGAATAAATCCTGAGTGTGCTTGGAGAACCGTTTGTGGTTCCTGGGATTCAAACTGGCGTCAGCTACCTGGAAGACAAGAACCGTACCACTTGTACTACCCTTCTGTCCCAAGTCCTTTCATAAGCTCAAAAGTAGCATCCTATTACTTAAATATTGTATTTTTAGAGGCAATAATTTTTTTCTTTTTTTATTATTTTTAAAAATTTTTTACTTTAATGAATCATCATGAGATATAGTTATAGATTTACAAATTTTTGTGATTAAGTTTCAATCAAACAATGTTCGAGTACCCATTCCTCCACCAGTGCCCATTCGCTACCACCAATGTTTCCAGTGTCCCTCCTGCCACCCCCATTCCTTCTCACTCCCTGCCTCTGTGGCAGGCACATTCCCTCTTTCTCTCTCTCTCTCTCTCCTTTTGGGTGTTATGGTTTGTAATATAGGCACTAAGCAGCCATCATGTTTGGTCCATAGTCTACTTTCAGCATACATCTACTACCCCCAGTGATCCCTCCAACCATCATTTACTTAGTGGTAGAGAGAATAAGTTAACCCACACTTAAATGGAGAGGATTTATCAAGACATTAATACCAAGGAAATATTTCCCTTATCTTTATGTATTTCAAATCTAAGTACTTAAATTTTAATTTTAGTTTTTATATATTTCATGTAGCACTGTTGTCCATCAATTTGCTCAAGCAGGAACCAGTAACATCTCCATTGTGAGACTTGTTGTTACTGTTTTTGGCATATTGAATACGCCACAGGGAGCTTGCCAGGCTCTGCCCTTCAGGTGGGATACTCTCAGTAGCTTGTCGGGCTCTCTGAGAGGGACGGAGGAATCGAACCTGGGTTGGCTGAGTGCAAGGCAAACGCCCTACCTGCTGTGCTATCACTCCAGCCGTCTAAATTTGTAATACAATTAATAAAACTACGTTGTTGTTCCTGCTCTCTATGCAAGCGCTCTAAAACCAAATGTAAAATTTTATCAGGAATTCACATTTCTACATTGAAAACACGTAAAAAAGTTTAGCTTAAGCAATTTTCATTGTCATTGTCCTCCCGTTGTTCATCAATTTGCTCGAGCGGGCCCAGTAATGTCTCCATTGGAGACATTGTTGTTACTGTGTTTGGCATATCAAATACATCACGGGTAGCTTGCCAGGCTCTGCCGTGTGGGCGAGATACTCTCGGTAGCTTACATGGGTTCTCCGAGAGGGGCGAAGGAATTGAACTCGGGTCAGCCTTGTTGGCTGCATGCAAGGCAAACGCCCTACCGCTGTGCTATCGCTCTAGCCCTTAAACAATTTTACAGTCACTATATGACAACATACCTTAAGAGAGTCATAGTCATAGTCAACAACATATGTGCTGGAGCGATAGCACAGCGGTAGGGCGTTTGCCTTGCATGCAGCCAGCATGGCCAATTAGAGTTCGATTCCTCCGCCCCTCTCGGAGAGCCCGGCAAGCTACCAAGGGTATCTCGCCCGCACGGCAGAGCCTGGTAAGCTCCCCATGACGTATTCGATATGCCAGACACAGTAACAACAAAATCTCCAATGGAGACGTTACTGGGCCCGCTCGAGCAAATCGATGATCAACGGGAGGGCCTTTACTTACTTTACTATATGACAACATAGAGTGTCCTCCACTACCTCCACTACCCAGGCACTGCCACGCTCCAGGCCACTTTCTGGATGCTTGGTCCGAGGCTCATGCATGAGTGAAGCCCCACAAAACCAGGTAAGCAAAACTTTGTGATCTTGGGCTCCAGGCTCAATGGGACCCAGAAACAGAGATCCTCTGCCTGCTCCCACCAATCTGTGGAGACCCAGAGATCACACCCAGGAGTCCCACCCAACCAGTACCAGATAAATACCTCATCGGCAGACCTCCACTACCTCCACTACCTCCACTACCCAGCCGCTGCCACACTCCAGGACCTTTCCGGACACATTATAAAACATTTAATACCCATCTTTCAAGATTACCGCAGCATATTGATGGGGTTCAAATATAGTTTGAACCATTGGAACACCTGCAAGTGTGATTAGAGGCTGCCCTAAAAGCCTCTATCCCTCTTGGAGAGCCTGACAAGCTATCCATGGCATATTCAATAATGCCCCAAACAGTGAAAACATTGGGTCTCATTCCCATGACCCTGAAAGAGCCATCAATACGGCATCATTAAGAAAGATGAGGAAAGAGAGGCTGATAAATTCTCAAGGCTGAACTAGGCTGCCAAAATGAAAAAGGACTAAAATGACTGCCTGTACTTTCAATGCTCGCATCAGCTGGCATCAGATGCATCCAACAAGGACCTGATGGTGCAGGTGCAAAAAATCAAGTACGACATCATTGGTCTGTCTAAAACGAGAAGGCATCAACCACATCACACCATTTTAGAACTGGAGAAGAACTGTTCCTGGGAACATGCGACAAAAGAGGCGTCGGTGGTGTCAGTGTCCTTGTCAACATGAACTTGGCCATGAGCATTGATTCATTCGAATACCTAACAACCCGAATCGGATGATTACACTTGAATAGATGTGGCTCACTGCCTGAAGTTTCTATCTTCGTTGTCTACGCACCAACATCCAATTATGATGAAGAAATTGAGAAGTTCTACATGGAGCTGGAGAAGTTCTACAAAGAAGACCACACCTTCTACAAGATCATTGTGGGTGATTTTAATGCCAAGATAGGACCGAGAAGATCAGCTGAAGAACTTCACATCAGGACCCATGGCCTAGAATGGAACGAACAGGGTGAGAGATTGTCTGAGTTTATCATGTCGACCAAGACCATCCATGGTAACTCACAGTTCCAGAAGGCTGAATCTAAACGTTGGACATGGGAGTCTCCCGGTGGACGATTCCACAATGAAATAGACCACATCATATTCAATAGACGATTTTGCCTGACCAATGTTGCTGTTGTCCCAAAATTCCAAACGGGATCGAACCACCGTCTCCTTCGTGCAAAATTCTACTTCACAGAGCGGGGAGAAAGGGCTGCAAAGTTTAAAAAGAGAACTCCCAGAATGACCACCAACCGGGAGCTCTTTGGCACTATTGCGTCAACATGTCAAGATGCCATTGTTGACAACATTGATGAGGAATACGATCGACTGGTTCAGCACCTCCATGATTGTGTGAGGAATGCCAAGAGAGAGATAGCCACCAAAAGACTCTTGAGCTCATTCACCAACGTGGCTGGGCATGAGCCTTAGGCAACCACAAGCGAACATCCGAGCTCGCAAAGCAGTGCAGAGAAGTGATAAAGGAACACCTCAAAGAGAGAAGAGCAGCAGTGCTGGCGGATGTGGCAGAAGCCAGGAAAAGCATTTGAAACGCCCACCTGTCCTTCGCCAACTACAAGAACAAGATGACCACCCCACGAAATCCTGATGGATCTATCACATCTTCCAGAAGGACAATGGAGAAGATTATCCATGACTTCCAATCGGATCTCTTCAATAACTACGTCCACCTGCCCACATTCCAAATTCCGCAGGATGGATATGTCATTCCCGACGTTCTCCCTTCCGAAATTTGACATGCCATTTTATTGGTAAAGAAGCAAACAGCACCCGGCCCAGACAAGGTCAGACCTGAAGAACCTGCTGTCAGTACTTGTCAATACACTGGCTCAGCTCTTCACATGCTACCTGTCTTAATGCAAGGTTCTGTCCCAACGGAAAACCAGCAGGACTGTTCTATTGTACAAGAAGGGAGACATCCACAACATTGGCAACTATCGCCCGATCTGCCTGTTGTCCCGTCTACAAGCTGTTCACTCAAGTCATCCTGAATAGGATTGGCAGAACTCTGTATGAAGGACAACCATGCGAGTAAGACGGGTTCCAAAAAGGATTCAGCACGATTGACCATATCCACATATCCAAGCTCATTAAGGTTTCTCGGGAGTTCAAGATGCTGCTCTATCTAACATTCATTGACTTAAATAAGGCCTTAAGTTCTGTTGAGACTGAAGCAGTCATCGAAGCCCTAGCCAAACAGGGTATTCAAACTCAATACATCAGGATCCTCTGTGAGCTGTGTTACGGATTCACTACCAGGATCTCACCATTCTACAAGGAAGTAATCATTGATGTCAAGAGAGGGGTTCGGCAGGGTGATACCATTTCACCAAAACTCTTCAGTGCCACCCTCGAGAATGTCATGTGACAACTGGAATGGGAAGGAATGGGAGTAAAGATAGACGGTCGGCAACTACACCACCTCCGCTTTGCTGATGACATTGTTCTAATAATGCCAAATATTAGCCAAGCAGCACAAATGCTGGCCAACTTCAACTCTGAGTATGGAAAGGACGGACTATAGCTGAATCTTAACAAAGACAATGTTTATGAGAAACAGATTCATTTCTGACGTTCCATTTGCTCTCAATGGAACGAACATCTCCTAATTCAACAGTTATGTGTACCTAAGTCAAGAACTCAACATGACGAATGACCTGACACTTGAGTTCACTTGAGTTATGCAGGAGGAAGAGATCTGCTTGGAACACCTTCAAGAGCATCAAAGACACTGCCCTTTGCTCATGAGGCAAGATTCCAGCTATGGAGCAAGCTATCTGTCCCATGTATCTACTATCTTTAAGTGTTGGGGGGAGGGTGGGAAAGGCCAGGGTTATACTAGGGATATTGGTGGTGGGGAATGTGAACTGGTGGAGGGATGGGTATTTGATCATTGTGTGATTGTAACCCAAACATGAAAGCTTGTAACTATCTCACGGTGATTCAATAAAATTAAAAAAAAAAGAGTGTTGAAGAAATAGCCAAGAGGAACAAGAACCTCTGGCTCTGGGCACATCTCTTCTATTCCACTGTTCTTTCTGCATTAACATATGCCTCAGAGACCTGGGCCCTACCAAACATACCAAACAGGATGAGAATGCTATTCGGGTCTCCCAAAGAGGAATTGAAAGAGCTATGCTTGGAGTATCACACTTCACTCAAGTGAGAGAAAGAATCCAGAGTTCCGACTTCCATCAACAATCGAGAATCAGGGATGCTGTCTCTTTTGCCAAGGCATCAAAAATTAGATGGGCTGGACACGTAAAACGATTTAGAGATGACCACTGGACTAGAGCCATTACCGACTGGATTCCACTGGACATTAAAAGATCATGTGGCCACCCACCTATGAGATGGTCAGTCTTCTTCCTCAAGACCCTGAACGAATGGTTTGAGGCTCTTCGTGTTCCTGGAGTGAGCAGACACCATTGGGATACACTAGCACGTGAGAGAGACGAATGGAGATGTTACTGGCACCCGCTCGAGCAAATCGATGAGTAACGGGATGTCAAGTGATCAAATGATATGACAACATATTCATCACTTTTTTCTGTGATTATTTCAAACGGCTCGATTTGCTCGAGCGGGCCCAGTAACGTCTCCATTGGAGACTTTGTTGTTACTGTGTCTGGCATATCGAATACTCTCGATAGCTTGCCGGGCTCTCCGAGAGGGGCGGAGGAATCGAACTCGGCACTTGAGAATATAATCGTAGTGACTACTAGGATTGTTGTTCTTGAAATCTGTTTGTAAATAGTCTGTGTGAGACAATCACCTATGTTTTGCAGAGAAAACCAACATTTCTTTTGCATATTCCTGATATCTTTTTTTGTGGTATATACAGTTCACTGTCCCAGGTCTTCCATCAAGTTGATTATTTTTTTTTTCTTTGAGCTATTTCTAGTCACTTGTAAAACCATTTGTTGTTTTAATTTTGGTAATCATACTACTTAATTACATTGTTGTTTAAAATCCTTAGTTTTTTTTCTTCATGTCCTTTTCCCCCCTTTTTAAAGTACAGCTGCCATCTTCTCTGTCATTCGTCTCTTAAGTGTAATTCAAAAAAATCAACTTAAGATAGTTTTATCAGAGACTGGAGTGATAAAAGGTAAAGGTAAAGGCCCTCCCGTTGATCATCGATTTGCTCGAGCGGGCCCAGTAACTTCTCCACTGGAGACTTTGTTGTTGCTGTGTCTGGCATATCGAATACGTCACAGGGAGCTTGCCAGGCTCTGCTATGCGGGCGAGATACTCTCGGTAGCTTGCCGGGCTCTCCGAGAGGGGCGGAGGAATTGAACTCGGGTCGGCCATGTTGGTTGCGTGCAAGGCAAATGCCCTACCGCTGTGCTATCGCTCCAATATGGAGTGATACACTTGCTTATACATGGCTTCCCCTGCGGCTCCAGATGGTTCCTCAAGCACAGAGCCAGGAGTAAGTCCTGAGCACCACTGGGTGTGACCCTACCTGCCCCCCAACAGACCATTTTATCACCCATAATTTTTTGATGTACAGTACTTCCTGTTATCTGTTTGGCGATTTATGTTCACATGAGATTGCTATCCATACAACTTGGAATCTTCTTTGACCTTCAGGTAGCATTCTACCACCCTATCACCGAATACTATGTACCCTAGACTCTTCCAGTGATGTTAATTTTCAATACAATATTTGTTCAGTTGGTTCAGGACTAGTGTTCACTTCCCAGGGTTTAGAACTTTACTACTGTCCTGGAAGACAGTATTGTATCATGAAAGTTTGTTTTATTGAAACAAGAGTTTTATTTTTTAAAATACTGAAATCCTCAGGTCAAGTTAAAAAAAAAACACCTTGTTAGGTTCCTAGACTTCCACAAGTATTGTGATTTTTTCCTTCTCTATCATTTCCTCCGCCCCTCTCGGAGAGCCCGGCAAGCTACCGAAGAGAGTATCTCGCCCGCACGGCAAAGCCTGGCAAGCTACCCGTGACGTTTTGCCAAACCCGATATGCCAAACACAGTAACAAGTGTCACAATGGAGATGTTACTGGGCCTGCTTGAGCAAATCAATGAACAACAGGAGGACAGTGACAGTGACAGTGATCATTTAGGACCCACTCCTTTCTTTTCCTAGAGTTTTGTAGGGATCTCAGGTTCTGCTTTCAACCTCATACCAATCAAAGGTCATGTTCATATCCCAAGTGGATATCTAATCAGCTTTTATGGCATAGAAAGCTTTATCTGAGTTTGATAATTCCTAAACATTTGTTAAGTCACATATAAATAGTTGGTTATTCATGTATTCCTTTCTGGGATCTAGGAATTTCTTTTATTTAAATTAATTGTTTAACAAATCATTTCTGATTATTTTGGTTACATCGCAATACTGAAAGTCCAGTAGGAACATACCAAATTAAATAAGAAAGTAACATAGGAGCCAATTAAACAAACAGAACAGTAACACAGAAGGCCAACTTGCAACAGACAGCTTATTAAATCCTTAGAAAAGGACTTCACAACCTGCGATGACATATAACAATTTTCACATAAAAATAAATTTTTATACTTAAGATTTCAATATTGGAGCTTTGTTATCTAATCAGTTTCGACCCTAGAATTGTATCAACAGTTGTGGCTTTGTCTACATTAAAATGAAAAACAAAATCCCTTTTATATAGTCAGAAGGGCTCTTCGGTTCCAGAAATTGGGTTGAAAGAACAGTAACATTTGCAACTCAGCCATTTTCTTTATTAACATTGTATGTTCACGTATTCTCACCCTTGTTTCCTATGTTTAGACAAACACGTAATTTCATGCTAGACTCTAATTGCTATCTTTCTATCCTTCATTTTTTCCTACCTGCCTGTTTTTCCCTGTGTGTACTAGAGATTCGCTGTATCATTCCTCTTATCTCTTAATTTAAAACTTTACAGGTGATGAGAGGCCATAAATTCTGCTAGCTGAAACAAATGCAATTAGTGCGTTGGGGAATTTATGTGTATCCTCATAAACCCTGCCCGTAGGGAAGTGTGGTTGGGAGAAGAGAAGGCCTAGAACTGTCCAGGACAGGCCCTGGGGTCGAAAAATCCTTTTGTGTTTTCCATTACCAGGTCATCACTTGCCATTCTCTGCAAAATAAACAGGAAGAATTGTTTCCACATCCCAAAGTTCAAGAGTTGGGGAACAAATTAAGGAAACTGGAAACTGAAATACTTAATAAAGAGCTGCAACTGAGAAACACAAATTCAAAGGGAGTGTTTTCTTTTTTTCCCCCTTGAGTTATGCATCTTTTTTTAAAACAATTTTTTATTAGTGAATCACGGTGAGGAAAGCATTTTCATATCAACAGAGATATCCATGTCCAAATAGCTGAAAGAGGTCTAAAACTTCTTTTTCAAAATAGCGCCAGAAAGCTACAAAAAAGACATTTTTCATCAAGATCACTGGATCACTTGACTTCCCGTCACTCATCAGTTTGCTCAGGTGGGCGCCAGTAACGTCTCCACCCGTCCCTGTCCCGTTCATCAAAATAAGCTCCAGTAAAACTTCACCCTGTTTGAATTCACTTGGCCGGAAGGTGGCGGTGTTCCACTGTGTTTTCTTGGACCCTCATTTTCTAGCTGTATAATCTTCAGATGTTTTCTCCCTCAAATTACCCCTAAAACAAATGTGCAGCAACATTAATATGATTGTGCTGGAAGATAATTATGATCGAGAGGAAATATTTTTTGGGGTGAGAGATTTTAAGGGTTTATTTTATAGAATATTTTGATAGGGGGGGAAGGAAGAAAGAAAACAGAAACCAAAGAACAGAAAATACCAGAATCGGTATATGAATATTTCATTTTTATTCATTATTCACTCATTTCTTTGGTGTCCTACTCTGTATTAATAATCGATTTGTTTTACAATGCTTCGAGGTCACGATTTCTTTTCCTTTCGGCCCTGACTAGGTAATATAGGAAAGAATCTGTTTTTGCACTCATAGCAGACGATGTATTTTCACCAATATGATTAAGGATTTACTTCAAGAAGCAAAAAACAAAAATGAATTGTCATTGGTGAGTTGGTTAAAGTACACACATGTTTACTCTTAAGCTATTAGTATTAAAATAAAAGCGACTAGAACAAAAATGACTGAAAAGAGTTCAATCCCAAATATATTAAGTCTGTTCCAAAATCTGAAGAGTTTACTGAGGTGGAAATTCTCTTTTAAGAGTGTATTTTGGCAAGAAGTGAACTAACAGTCAATTATTATAAACAAAGTCCAGGTTTCTTAATTAAAATACAAAATATTGGCTCTGCTACTTAGTCTGAAATAAGTTATGTCTTAGAGAGACTGCAATTATGATGGCGCCTTCTAAGGCCACTGGTGGTCAGTCTGTCAGTGAGCATATAAAAACCGATTTTTTAGAGTCTTGCAACACTGCTGTCGATTGTTACTTCCTTAATTAAAGTCTGGCATTAAAATTCAAAAACAGAAATTTAGGGATTTTGTTTTGAGTTTGAACTGAACACCAACATTTTTTCATTTTTATTCTCATAGATGTGGGAAAATTTTTTCCATTTACATGATTATTACATTTGTGGACTCGGGAATGCTATCTGCACAGGTTTCTTGTATACAATGTACAATGAGCTGCACTTGGCAAAAAAAAAAACAAACCCAAAAAGCGAATTAATGACCCTGGTGGGGCACGTTTAATTTTAAAAGAGCTAAGATTTCTGGGAGAACAGTTTTGTCTAATTTTAATTTCATCTTTCTTCTCTTATCTATCCAATTCAAAGCATGAAAAGGGTAAGAAAATTGCAACTGGCCAGCGACAACAGAGAAAAAGTAAAAGTCATGAACTGACTTTTTAGCCTTGGTCAATAGTATATTTACTTCTGTGAGTCTTTCTTGAGGCATTTCTACCAGGAGAAAAAGTGAAACGATTGGTACAGAAAGTTTTTTTTTTTTTAACAGCACCTGTCTCTAGATATCTGTTACTGCTCATCTGATATTTATTGCTAGTTGTAGATCATAATGGGAAAACCAAAACTCCTCCTTCAGAGACAGAATTGTGACCGAGCACAGGATAGTTTGCAGTTCTGTCTGTCTGTTTGGCGGCTGTCAGCGGGTGCGAGGCAGAGGCAGAGGCCACGTTCCTTCAACTTTGATGTCACCTTGGTGAGGCCTTGCAATCCGTAAATATTTATTAACAGTTGGCCTAATAGTTACTATTGTTTATGAGCAGTAGATGCTTAATCCATGTATTTTAAACAAATTAATGAGCCTTCATTCTGTTGGGCTTCTGTTTGCCAACCACTGTGCTCTGCATGGGAACGCAGAAGGCTTGCTACATGGCCATATAATTTATATAAAACGACACATAAGAAGAAAGTCCTGTCTTTCAAGATCTGGCCACCAAGCAGTGCAGTTAATTGTCCCACCACATTTATCATTTATTGTGTGCCAGGCCCTGTGCTCGTTACACTTTAAAAATCATCTGGTCTCCATAAGCCCCCTGTGATACTTGCTTCTGTTTCTCCGATTTGTGGATAAGGAAACTGAGGCAGAGTGTAACTGACAGCAACAGAATTCTGGAGTCAGGGTTCAAATTCAAGCGGTTCTTGAACACAGACTCTCGGTCACCATTTAATTTGCATATTGTGTTTTGTGAATGGTGAGACTGGTCTGGAGAATGCTGCACCCTGTGACTGTGACTCCCCATCAGCCCTGTCCCTGTGAACATTGCTGTGGATGGTCCCGGCTACGTGCAGGGGTGTTCTCCCCGGGAAGGGGTGGGAAGTGTTTCGTGTGTCCCTCAAGAACAGTGTTCTGAGTAATACTGGTGTGGTATGCTGTCGTTAGAAAAAATTATTTTCAGTCTCTTAATTAATGACAATTATTGATAATTATATATTCATTATTAGGGCTGGAGCGATAGCACAGCCGGTAGGGCGTTTGCCTTGCATGCGACCAGCCGGGCAGACCCGGGTCCGATTCCTCCCCCCCTCTCGGAGAGTCCAGCAAGCTACTGAGAGTATCTTGCCCATACAGTAAAGCCTGGCAAGCTACCCGTGAGGTATTCAATATGCCAAACACAGTAACAACAAGTCTCACGATGGAGACATTACTGGGCCTGCTCTAGCAAATCGATGAACAATGGGAGGACAGTGCTACAGTGCTCTTAATAATTGTCATCTAAATAATGAAAATATTTGTATCATAGCAATTCCTTTTGAAGTAAAGCAGCTGAGGCAAACATTAAAAACCTCTCTCACTTACTGGAAAGAAGCGGCAAAATACTACAGCTTAGGCTTCTCTGATCCCACGGCTGAAGTTGAAACTGTAAGGAGCAAATTACTCTTTCGCCCAATGCCTTCTCTTTCCAGATGTGTGCAGAGTAGGTTTTGGAAAACTCTTTTACACAGTTCTTGGTCATATGGTGAGGGCTCAAAGCTAAGCAGATTATCTTTTATTCTCTTTTCACTAACCAAGCTCAATCCTAATTTTATGTACCTTCATGCTAAATGGGAAAACCTCAGGGTTGATGTGTATTTGCAGTTTTCTCATAACGACTGAGCACTCGTTAATCAGTCCTATTAGGTCTTCGTTTTGTTCTGCCACCGCACTGGGTACCATAGAAGTCGATTTCAGATGAACCGTTCAAGAAGAATGGGATAGCAAGAAGAAAACTGCTGAAAATTCTTCAGGATGGGGAGAGATTGTGCATAAAGATAGCAGTGTAAATTCCCTGGTTTTGTCTAACTTTGTCTCTCCGTAGTCAAAACAGCCTTCTTTTAGGGAATTACTTTTCCATAATAATTCCTTAGTATGCGTCTTCCCTATTAGTATTTCAATAGGTATACATGTGTTTCATCTTATTTTATGAGTATGTCATCCAATGAAAAAGAGTACAAGAATCTAAATTCTACTAGACCATGCGCCCACAATAATAAATCATGAAACCAACTGAATTTTATACAGACTTTTTATTCTCTGACTTGACGTAGTTAATTATTCCATGAGAGTTTGTTTTCATTTTTCCCACTCACAGAAGAAGATTCTGAGATAAAGAAAAGTGTCTCCTTCCTTCTACTCATCAGTTGTATGATTTCAGAGTATAATTTTTGAGATCATTTCAATAGTACGTGCAAGACTGTAAGTCTGATTTCTTAATTGCAAATCCAATAGTTTCATTCAAACACCCTGCTCCTCAAACATCTTTTGTTTAACTCTTGGAAATGGAAAATCTGAGCAATGGGGATATTATCCAATTGCTTTTTTTTTCTTTTTGGGTCACACCCGGTGATGCACAGGGGTTACTCCTGGCTCTGCACTCAGGAGTTACTCCTGGTGGTGCTCAGGGGACCATATGGGATGCTGGGAATCAAACCTGGGTCGTCGGCTGCGTGTAAGGCAAACGCCCTACCCGCTGTGTTATCGCTCCAGCCCCCTCCAATTGCTTTTTGTCTCAGTGATTTAACAAGCTTATTTAAAAATGGGTGTGAATTGGTAGCACATAAAGATATCTTGGATTACATTAGAAATTGTAAATAATTTGGTTTAACTTTATTTCCTTAAAATATTTTGAGATAATATGCAATTGGTAAGCATCAAATCTGAAGAATTTTCTAGCAGTCTTAAAAGATATTTTAGAAGATAACATTGAATTAGTCTGTATTTTGGCTTAGAATCTCCTATTAAGAAATACGTGCTTCATTTCAGAATATAAAAATATTAAGCTGATGCTTAGGAATCAAAGATGATTATTCAGTATTCTAGGTGTGGACTGATATTAGGATAAGATTTCCGTAGATACTATCTCATATTTTCAACATAAGGCATTTTTTTCATAGAAGAAAATCGAAGTGATTATTGTTTTAGTCTTAATACTTTTAACAGAAATATTAAAAATGTGAATGTTTTAAAAGTTGACTACATTCGAAAATACTGATTCAAGAGTGTACTTCCAACATTTACGTCATTTCTAAAGAAACAACTTAAATGTAAGATGCACTTATCGAACAGGAAGAATACTCCTATACTGAAATTTGATATTATCACTTCCTTGCTAATGAACATGCTTCATAGAAAATACAACTTCTCTAGAAGGAAGAAAGAAGAAAAAGATGAAGATTAGGAGCAGGGAAGGTTAGATTACACTGCAGGAAGAGAGGAGTGGTGAAGGGGGAGAGATAAAGAAAACAGTTACACACTTGAAAGAGGTCTTGATAAGGAAACTGGGGAGGGATAAGCTTTTTAAAACGGAGACACCAAGATAAAGAGTTTATTGTAAAATGGAGGAGCACAAGATATCAAGAGAATGCAGTGTTTAAGACGAGACCACCAATCGCTTTTAAATATAGATAGTAACTGCGAAACGAAGATGGGAAGAGATCCAGCCCTAGAGGAGGCTCCAGAAATGCATGCGTATCTAAACCCTGTGCCCCTTCACCCTCACTCACACGGACACGCACCTAAAAACCAGGCAGGAAGAAATATTCAAAACTGAGTCTGTCCAGGCATGAAGGTCACCAAATGTGAATTCAGATACCCTTTTTTGAAACGGAATTTTAAAGAATTATGTAATGGAGCAGAGTGTGTGATTCATATTTGTCTTATAATCCAAGAAAGAACTGCCGGAGCAAGAGGATTGTGTGACAGTCACATGGCATTTTTAGGAGATGTCCTTTTTGATTCTGTGATACAAGAGTACAGAGCATTTGTATATAAGAAACAGCATTTGAGTCCTAAGTTCAAATACAAATACAAGAGCAAAATTTTCTAGAACTACTTGTAGACTGTTTAGACTTCTATATTTGGCCAGAGCAGGGACCAGCTGTTCTGTGTATTGCCACAGTAGGTGCGGAATAAGCTATCGTTTTCAATGTATAAGTGGGAGCAAAAGGTTATAAGCATTGTTTTTTTCTTTAAATACTGTATTACATACTAGGGGATCTGAGTTGCATTCAGTGAGAGATCAAAGGTCTCGTTTTGACTTGGAAATTATATTGCGATATATAATTTCTCTATCACACTATTATATATTGTGATATATAATTATATATTGTGATATATAATTTCACTATGCACACACTATCGTTATATGTATGTGGTTTAGATCTTGCCAAGACTATTTGTTAGGGGCTCTCATTTTTTCTTTTTTAATTTTTATTAGTGAAACACCATGAGGTACAGTTGTAGACTTACAAGTTTTTGTGCTTGGGTTTCAGTTATACAATGATCGAATACCCATCCCTTCACCATCTTTGGCTACATGTTAACCAGTATTAAAAATAATTGAGGTCTGTGTACCTCCTTAAGGATTTTAAGTTGATTTTTAGTCTAACTCAGTCATTAGTATTTCTTACTTCTCCTACTTCCTATTTGTGATGCCTGTCACCAGTTTAAAAAACGTTGCGTTAGAGGGCAATTCTACTCTGGGTATAAATATTAATATTATTTTTATGAATATCTTGTGGGGCTGGTGAGGGAAGAGTATTGCTCTGGAAAAGCAGGACCATTTAATTAGTCTTACAGATGCTAGTATGATGCTCAGGCAATTTTGTATCAAGCAATTTTTTAATTGCCCTCAAATTATCCCCTTTTTGATGTATTATAAAATTTACGTATTTTATTTTCCACTCAGTTTGCTCTTTGTGGGCATTAGTGAAATAAATTGGCAGTTGTGTTTTTCATTAAATTCCAATACTCCTGCAGATTTTGAATTGGCCAGTATGTTGATTTGATACATATTGATTCACTAATTTGCAGCATGGAGTTGGAGAGGTAGCAAGTGGACGAGGTGCTTGCCCCGCAGGTGGCTAGCCAGTGTGGGATTCTGGCACCACATACGCTCTCCCAAGCCTTACAGGAGCGATCCCTGAGCACAGAGTCAAGAGCATAACTGCGGTTCTGAAGCAAAGCAAAATCAGTGCCAAGTGTGAAAAATCACCGGCTTTTAAATGTAAGCCTACAGATGCTTCACCAAGTGCCTTTCCACACACGCCAGTCACTTTCAGACCTTGTGCCACTCTACCTCCTGGCACCTCTTGCCGGTGGTACTATGCTTCTCACCTACGTGCACATGCTTGAGCTTCAGCAGATGAGGAACCGATGGCTAATGCATCTTAAACACAGAGTGGCCAATTCCAGGGAGTCGTTATTGTGTTATGGGACCTCAGAACAGGACCAGCAAAACAAAACAAAGCTAAGAAGTATTTACCATGGAAAGGAGTGGAAGTATTAACTAACAGGAATAGGAGTTGTTCTTTCAGTCAGGGACCTTTTAATTCAAAAGGACCTCACATAACTAATCAGCTTCCCTGTAAGGGTAGACCAAAGTATTTTGTTATGCTAATGGATTCGTTCCATGATGCTTTCCCTTCTGAGTCATTATGACTATATAGTATGAAGAGAGAGGACTTTATGTTTTTCTCCATAACTGTGGGATGAGGCATGTCATGAGGGAATTTCGTGTGAAAGGGAACTTTAATAAATGCCGGGAAACCTGGCTATTAAGAGATAAACCAATTCATCTACTACCCTGCTTAATGAACCCTGGTAACTATGCTTCTTAAATGTACTACCTTTTAAAAAGAGTCCTATATTTTGTTTATCTTTGTCAAAAAGTCAGTTGCTATATAAACATTCAATGAGCTCCTAATACATATTTTTAGTACTGGTGAGCAAAATCAACTTTATACCTATATTTATGGAGCTTGCATTTTGGATCATCTTCCAGTGACAGCAGTAGGAATCTCCCATCATAAATAACCATATTTAAATAATAATGCTATGCCTTAAATCAAAAGAAATGATAGCATGATACCATGATAGCAAACTATGTGAGAATAAATGCCTCTAAATTTTTGGTTATCTGAGTCTATAGTCAGTGTCAAATTAGGCTTCAGCAAATGCTTGTCAAACAAATCGCACTAAAATATTGGTTTGCTATGATTTTTTTTAAAAATAATGATCTGTTCTAATATCCCATCTTACCTACATGACTATGTAAAATTCAACCCAGCTATTTAAAATATTCTATAAAGTTGGGTGGTGAATAAAACATGTGGTCCAATCATTAGAGTCGGGTCAGCGAATTAGTTTATTTGCTGATTTTTAGACTGCTATCCCATTCACCTTATCTGATTTTTAATAATTAATGGCGGGTTATTCTCCAATAAGCCAATATTTAATACCTTCACACATAAAATAATCTTAGGAACATGTAATAATGCAAAGACGATTGAAAAATCCTCTGTTCATTTGGAAATGTTCAGTAATGTTGCCATCTACTAAAAATAATACCAAATATTTCAAATGTTTTTGTTGGCTAAATTTTATTATTCATTTCCAAGTTTTCCCCAAGAACTATTAATCAGATAGAAAAAAACTGTAGTCTGTCTGTCACTTTACTCCCTGTCAGGTTACAGCAGGCAAATGTAAGTCAGATGGTGGTGGTGTGGGCTCCTCCATCCCTTTGGACCTCCACCATGCGCATTTCCTGTCACGCATATGGTGTGTTTAGCTCAGAGGCAAGTGGGCTGGAGGCAATTTAACACCCCTGATACCTCGGTGCTGCTCTCAGGCAGGCACGCATTCACCCCAGTCTCCAGAGAGGGACATCTTCCCTAATTAGCGCTTTGCTGCCAGTTTCTCTCATTCCTAAGAAGTCTGTCTCATTCCCAAACTTTTCTCTCCCGGCTCCCGCATGCTCTAAGATCGTTTGTGCTTAAATATTTATGATCAGACTCAAATGATTTTAAATGATTTTTCAAACAGAAGAAATGCCCGAGAAATGCAGATACCTGTTCACATTGAGAAGCTTGTCTTTCAAGCAGTCACATCCGTTCATTTAGAATTTTTTGTTTTGAGGAGAAAGCAGTGTAGCAACCTAACAACTTACAACAAAAGTATAAGTGAAGTGAAAAGAGCCCTACAGAACAGACAGATGAACACATCTCAGAGCTCTTAGGTACAATTTTCTTTTGTAATGCGAGGGAAAACTTGGGGATCTACTCTGTTGGACAGAGTTAATTTACATATTTGTCGAGTAAATGTTTCAAATTATAGGGAGGAAAAGAGCTCAATGAACAGAAAGAATTGCAATGGAGAAAAAGTTAATGGACTGTTATCCGCTTCCCCACCAGCAGACAGAGTATTTACATTAGTATCTACCCTTGGTAACTACTAGGTTCCTTTTCTTGAAATGTTCTGACCTTTAGAAGTAATTCTTGTCACGTGCTACGTATTTCACCTGCCCTAACCCCTTTCTTAGCATTATTTCATCAGTATGTTTAGAACGTATACAGAGTTTAAGAGCCTGCTTCAAAGTGTGTATATCTTAATTTTGTGAATCCTTTGTCTTTCAAATTACTCAAATTACTCTCACACACTTTGCTACAACTCTATTTGGGAATCCAAGCAGCAGAATTCATTCACTTTTCATGGAGAGTGTATCTGACTTCTGGTAGTTAGCGTTTTCCCTTTATCCCTGTAGATTTTTTTTTTATTTTCTTTTTCTCATTGTACATGTTGATCCTTAAGAAAAATGAATGTTTGCCAAAATTTTTCTAACTTGGGAGCAAAAGTGGGGGAGGTTGAATACTAAAAATTCTGACCAGTAATATGAGGAACTGATCTCTGTATACATGCCTGGCTAAGCTGTCACATGATGATTATACTGATCGACATTATAAATCATTATTCTTTAGCAAAAAGAGTTTTTGAGGCGTGTGACACATAGGTTTATTTTTATTTTGCACTATCTTAGAACAAGAAATCAGCACATATGGAAGATGATCGGAATTGTCCTATGGCAAGGCCTGTTTCAAGATGTAACTCTATGTCTGGCTCTGGAAACATGAAGCAAATTCATACATAACGTTGATCATTTATTTTAAAATACAGAGTAATAGATAGACAGTATCTGAGACATAGTTCATAAATGCAGAGGAGGAACTTTTTCTCAAGGTAATTTATTTGAATCTGTACCAAAGACCCCTAAATTTTCAGTTGATTTAGATATAAATTAAGCAACTTCAATTATTTTAGTTGTTTAAACCATTTAGTTTTGACATGGGGATGCTTTAGTTATTTCCAACCTGCTCTGGCCCTCTTTCATAGGCTTGATTTTTGTAGAAGCACTTTCATGTGTACCAGTGTTTTGTTTGCTGCTGTGGCATCCTCTGTGGCCATAATAAAGAATTTTCATCCAGGCAAATATTAAAAGTAAGATTCAAATGCTCTCAGTGTCTTGCCTTCACTCCTACAAAGAGAACTTGTCAAAAATATCAGATAAGCTAAAGAGAAATTAAACAACAAACCTGGTACTTCTCTGTAAAGGAAAAACATCACAGTTTCATAATAGTTCTAGTATTTGCTTGGAAATCTATCCTAGTCTCAGAATACTATCTTAGAGAATAAAAAGTACTGTAAGCCTTTTTACTAAGGTAAAGTGAGAGCTTGGAAGGAAAATTATAGCTTCACAAGAATACTGTAGACTTCCAAATTTTAAAAAGCATTAAACATTGAGAATAAACACATACTTTGCTCATTTCCTTGGATTAAGCATGCTATTTTTGAAAGGTGTGCGTTTTCCCCATTATGCCCATCAATTTTTGAAGACTCAAATTTCAACCTGTGGTTAGTGCTCTTTCATCAGTGCTGTTCCCATGGGTTAAAACAAATAAAATTACTGAGTCAAATTCCTGGAGAAATATCGCATTTGTATGTCTGTTTACATTTCAACTGAAAGGACATGGAAGTGAAGAATCACAATACTGTGTCTCAGACTATTTGTGTCTTGACCTTACTGATTTAAAAAGGGTAGTATGAATATACTTGTTCGCTTAAGTTTAGGCTATTTCAAGGCCTTTAAAGCTGGACTATCTAATCACCATGATTGAATTATTGCAACTATTGCTTTGGAAGGTGAAATATATTTACTAGCAATTTTCTAGGGTGTTTTATTCTGAAAAGATCTAGTTCTCCTTAAGAAATGCGTGAGCTTCATCTCAGAACACCCTTCACTTTTTAAGACGCAAACCAATAACTTTGAAAAAACATAGAAATAACCTCAAAAATAGAACTGAGGCTTAGCATGTTAATTTATTCACAACCTGAGACTTAATATAGAAACACACTAAATGTGTACTATGAAGGGAAG
Source organism: Sorex fumeus (assembly GCF_029834395.1). Classification (NCBI taxonomy): domain Eukaryota; kingdom Metazoa; phylum Chordata; class Mammalia; order Eulipotyphla; family Soricidae; genus Sorex; species Sorex fumeus. Next base: position 33,510,031 of record NW_026606090.1, on the reverse strand, counting down.
GTTCTCATTGAGAACTGTGTAAAATTGGTGGCAAACTTTTTAGAATGCTGCTTGGAAACTGCCTTTTTACCTTCTTAGAAGTTATATGCCCCATGCTTCACTGTGCTGCTTCAGATGTCTGGCTGCAACATCGTGGAAAGGGAGGCTTTTCTGGCAGCAAAGGGGTTAAGTTCTTTCTGCTTTACCAGTTTCAAATTACAATGAGAAGCCTCTTCTTTTCCCAGCAGGGTCGTGCTTACATCGCTCTTTAGATCTCCCTTGAAGAGGGCTGGTATATTTGTGCCTGCTGGAGGTGAATTAGCTGTGAGAAGGAGAAAGAGATTGAATGGACTTCGAGGAGGGGTTTCAAGTCAATTCAGGAAAACACATTTACTTGAACAGTAGGACCTTGAATCTTACTTTACACTAAGAGGACACAAAAGATGTCAAATTTAGCACCAAGCTGCCGGACAAACATATGTTCCAACACCAAGGTCCAGATCAGCTTGTATCTGTGATTCAGAAGTCAGGATTTGTCTTGGAGAGAGCTCGAGGGTTGAGAAGGACTCAAGAGCCAGTGAAGATAACTTTGGGAGCTACAGTATTCCAGAAGATGAACTGCATTCACTCAGATGCCAAAGGTCTGATGATAAAAAACTCATCTAGGAATGCATAGGTCATCTGATCAAATACTATTAGCCGGCTTCTCCATCAATGCAGCAAAAACTCTAACAACTGTGGATAATTGGAAATCCGAGTTTCAACTTTCTTAGAAATTACTGTTCTTGACACATTCCAAATATTTAAAATAGGACAGGAAAATCAGTGAGGATGCCGTGTCAGGCCTGTCGCTGGCATGGAGAATAGGTGATCTGTTTTCTGCTCCTGGGAAAGTGTGCCTCCTCACAACTTAGGGTTTTGTTTTTTTTAAGAGGACAAGAAGGACTAAAAATATCAACTTTTGCTTTTGGACAAAAATGCATCTGACTGTATTTTTACTTAGGGGCATTGTGGGCTTCCTCTGGAGCTGCTGGGCTCTCGTGGGTTATGCAAAAGGGGGTTTGGGAGACAATCATGTTCACTCCAGTTTTATTTATAGAAGACTACGGAACCATGAAAGACGGGAAATACAGAGGGAAATTCTCTCTATCTTGGGCTTGCCTCACAGACCCAGACCTTTCTCGCCCGGAAAACAGGCTTCCTCTGCGCCTCTCTTTATGTTGGACCTATACAACGCCATGGCCAATGAAGAAAACCCCGAAGACTCAGAATATTCGGTGAGGGCATCCCTGGCAGGAGAGACCAGGGGAGCCAGGAAGGAACACGCAGCCTCTCCCAGTGGGTCTTCTCGTCGCATTCACTTATCTCGAACAACTCCCCTGGCCACCCAGAGTCCGCCTCTGGCCAGCCTCCATGATACCAACTTTCTGAATGATGCTGACATGGTCATGAGCTTTGTCAACCTAGGTAGGTTGTTGTTTGTTTCTTTGTTCTTGGAGCATGGGAGTTTGCAGGATGGTGAGGGGGCTACCTGGAGGGGGGTCACAGTTCTGTGAAGCTGCTTTCTGTCCCTGTTTTCTCCAGCTTCTGGTTCCTGCCTGTCCTGGGTGCAGTGAAAGATTTTTATCTCAGGCAAGGCACTCTCAGTAGGTCTATGCATGTTTCCAGATTTAATGTGAAAAGCTAAACTCAAACACCTATGTTCTATCTAGACTTCGATCTCTTCAGATACTCTTGGCAGTTCAAACTTTCTTTGCTATGGGAATAAACACGCAGGTAGATTTTTAAAAGGGAGAGTTTGCGTGGTGTGCAAAGCTATGGGCAAAAAGCTAACAGAAAGAAGGAAGGTTTTCTGATGGGAAAGTAAATATGACACATTGAACTTTTTTTGTTGGCTAATTTAACAGCATGAAAGTATATACTCAAATGCTAGGTAAAAAACTCATTTAGGAGAGACAAAGATTGTGAAAATACTGATGTGGAATGATCTTAGATCAAATACCATTGTAAAGAAGATTTTATCAAAGAACTCCAAGGAGGAATTTTTGATTTTCATAAAAATTACATTAGAGAAGAAATTGAAAATTTTACATTTCTTGTAGGTAAAGATTCAATTCTAAGTGCCTATTTGACATTTTTCATAAGCAAGAGAAAAGGAAGTCAGACTCTGGTGGTCTTTACCTATACAAAAGTCTTCTTTTTGTCTGAGGAAAAAAAACCTAATTGGAAGAGTCATTAATTAGCAACAATTACCAGTGAATAATTCTTAAAATCAAATTTCATTCAATTCTGGCAATTCATAATTGTTTTAATATGCTGACATTCAAATTAAAAATTAGTGCCTGATATTTTCTCACAATAGTAGCATAGAACATACCATTTAAAAGTTTATACAACTTGTAATTTTCTTTTAATTTTTTAGTGGAAACTGAAGGTAAAAACATACTATCATGAGACATTCAAAAATAATAAATTTATTCTAAAGACTGCAATTTTATCAAAAATTGCATTTCAGATATTTGAGACACTTTAAAAACTTTTAAAATGTTGTTTTAAAAATGCAGTCTGCTTTGACTTGAAATGGATATGGTTTATTATGCAAAATTTTTAGTCCCTCAAAGAAAATGTTTTGAGAAGTCAGATAGCAATGGATCCTAATAATGTGGATACTTTTATAATATATCTATATTTAATATGCTCTGTTCATTTGCTTTTAGCTATCCTCGCATGAAGGATAAGGTACTCAATAAATCATATGTTTCACATTACAGGAGACAAAGCTCTCATTATTGAGTTTAGTAAGTCATCATTGGTTGCCTTAATCAGGTGTCCTGGAGGCCTTTCCCACCCCACCCCCGTATAATTAATAGGATTCATTTAGAACTTTGAAGCCATGAAAATATGGCTTAATTCAAAATTAGTTTGATTGCCTTTTCCTAGTGTAAGTGGCTTACGAATGGTTCTTAGTACATTTCATTTTGTAGAAATTTCTAAGTGATTATCCAGTCAGCTAAATTAGTTTGAACATTTTGATAGAAAAATTCCAGACTAGCGTAAGTCATATATTCATAAAATAAATCACTAAAGCAATCAGTCCGGGTCATTTAAACTCTGCAAGGGAAGAATGGATGTTATATATTTCAAGAAACAAAAGCTCAATCTTGAAACTGTCTAATATGTTCCATTATAATTGACTTTGACCATTCACAACAGAATAGTAAAGGTTTTAGGAAAATATTTATTATTTTAGAACCTGTATTGACACTACTTTATAAAAATCTATATAGAATAGGAAAACAATGAACAATGATGAAGTTTTTACTCATGGTTTCTAGAACTGTTTTTATCATTAAAAGAATACCTAGATTTTTTAATAAATGAAATTTATATTGTTTAGATTATAGCAGAGCAGTTTACTAACTATACCGTGAAATACAATTATTCAGTTGACTTTAGATAAAAATGCTAGATGAAAGTTAAAAACTTTTAAATTTTTCATCATGCATGAGCTGTAGTGATTTTTTCTCAGCAATAAAGCATATTATTTTTTCTTTAGCAGTTTTAAACTAAATGTCTCACATGAAATTACTGACAAATTGATTCTGATTCTAAGTGGGTTTTTCCTGCTGGTCTCTGAGGAAAATTAAGCCACAACTTAATTTTATTATCCGTAGGCCATGCCTTCTAACATACCTTGCAACAAATTGCTACTTACTAAAGAGCTTTGATTTCTATACTTCTTCCATAATAAAATGGGTCAAAGCACAGTTAGAAGAAGTAAAGAAGCTAATGTCTAAACTATACGAAGAACTTCAGTGTACTTTAATGTACTATTTATTAACAAATTTTCTGTGCAAATAGTTTCTTGTTTTTAGGAGACTCAGGGGAATTGTATTTTATTTTGTTGACATCTTAAAAGGTATGCATTTAGAGAGGACCAAGGGCAAATAATCAAATTAGCAATAGGCAAGGGATTTGTGTTGAGGAAGTCACCTGGATATTTAAATATGTGAGAAGAATCTGTTGACATTGCCCATAATAAGGTAAATTACATATTAAGACTACAGTAGCATCCTTTTGATTAGCTCTTGTATTTGTCATTTGCAGATAAAAAATAGTTTTTCTAAAATATATTTTATTCAGAAAAATAGTTTTTCCAACACATTTTCAACATGAAAAAATTTTAATTTAAACTCTGAATTGTATTTTTGAAAATACTTTTTTAAAAAGTGAGATTTATGCTCATAAGAGAGAGAATAGAATTTAATAAATCTAAGTTTTCTTCAGACCAACGTAAACATGAAACCAAATATTTTGAGCTGTATTTTATTAATGAACTTAATTACATACACAATTAGAGAAAATAATTGATAATAAAATTTCTCTGCTTTTCTGTGAGGAAACAAATATTAATTATCAATTGTGTGAAGAGAGACGTGCCATTCTATTGCATTCATTATTCATAAGCCAACTTTTATTCAATCTCATTGTTTCTAACTTTTACATGTTCACCTCTCAATTCTATTCCCAAACTATTAAATTTTTATTGGACTTTCTGCTTGATCAATACCACAATATTTTGCTAGTAACAAAAATAACTATCTGGTGAATTTTTGTTTTTAAGGTCCTTTTCAAATTTATCTAATAGCTATGCAAATCAATGGAATGTTGTTAGATCATTTGCTTGTGATATTTAAGTGTACCTTTATTTACATAAGCACATAGTTTGAAAACAGTTTTATTTGACTACGTGGTAGTTTTAAAATCAAATGACATAACACTGTAGATGTTTTAGAGAAAGTGATAAAAACTAGTAAGCAAAAGAAATTCACTTTTGAATTGTTTGTTGTTTAGGTTATTTCTAGAATGAGGACTTTGGGTTTCTTATTGTTTTTGACTCACTGGTCCAAAGTTAGTTGGAGTCAAAAATTTTTCAGATATAAATCAAGAAAAGTTAATTCTCAAATGTAGCTTTAAATGAATTTGGTATTTTTGATAGGTCAACAACAACATGTTAAGTTTTCTAACATATGAAATAGAAGAAAAATAACCTTCAAGACTTTAAATGACACTCTTCATGCTTTATTTTCCCAAATCTTTAAACTTTCATGGTACTAGAGTTCTTAAATGCTGATGTCTCTAGCTGACAGATGTGAAAGATGTCAGTGATACTTGTTGTTGGTTTTGGCTGATTCAAATGCCCCGAGGAGAGGAATTCCTATAGGGCACCCCTAAGATGCACTCTCTGGTCCCCGACAGGGTTATTAGCACGTGTAACATAAACACTCTCATAAACACGGAAGGAGACATAGGTGATGGGATGGGAGGAGAGCTGATGAGAAACCACCAGAATATTCACCAGGGCTCCTGTCTGGCACTACAAACTCTAAGATTGGCAAAGCGTTATTTTTAAAACATCTAACTTTTGAAGAGAATTGAAGTTACAGCAAGAGGAGAAAGTTCTCTCTCTCCTTTGACTCCCTGACACTCCTAAAAGTGACCTTTAAAGCTGTTTTATTGTCAGATGAAGACGCGCCTGTGGAGACAGTTACACTCTCAGTTTGCTTAGTAGGGTCCTGTCTCAGGGTTGTCGTGATCACTCACAAGGAACGTGTTGTGAAGGTTAGTGAAAAGTGACAGCTGAAAGGAAGAAGGTATGGAAGTGTGTGGGCCATGGCCTGAGACCCCGCCCGCCGCCTCAGCCCCTTCCCTTTCTGCCTGGCCTTTGAAGGGTCTGCAGCCCCCCTCCTGCCCAGCCCCACATACTTGACTTCTCTCGACCCTCTGGTCCCTCCAGCCCCGGGCTCTCCTGGCACCCTTCTGCTGCCCCCACCCTTCCTGGGGTCTGTCTTTGGTCCTAGTTTCTTCATAGCTGGAGGCTTAGATTAGCTGAAAATCAATTAGCTATGGCTTGACCATTTAGGTACAGTCTCCTGTTTTCTCTCTAGCCGAGAAGGAAAAGCTTGTGATGTGCCAATTGCAGCCTCCACCCACCAGGAGACCCCCGCCCCACACACCCCAGGCTGCAGTCGCCCTCCCTGCCTCTCTCTGGGGATCCCTCTGGCACAGTTTAATTGTTTTGGTTTTGGTTTTGGGGTTGTGTTTTTTGCTCTTTTTTTTTTTAAATAACAGAAATAAAATTTAAAGGGAAAATTTAAGGGGATTGTTATGGAAAAGAGAGGGGTGTGGGGGAGAGAAAGCAGCACTGAACCAAACTAGCACAAGCTGGACAAGGCAATTCACTTTCCCCTTAGAAGAAATCGCTCTTGCTTAGGGTGTTTTTATTTACTACTCAAATAACATGAAAACAAGGGACTGTTTCCTGCACCCCTCACCCTGCTCTCGCTAAGCTGAGCAGAAATGATGGGAGAGGATAAGGCCAGGAGTGACCACTGGAGGTGGGGAACAGTGAGGATGAGGAGGAGGAAGAAGCACTTTTCTGCTTTTTATAAAAAAGCGCTTGAAAGAAAGCAAGCAAATGGCATGAGTCACCAGAGGTTGGTCTGGGGGTGCAGGTGGGGGACACTGGGAAGTCCTCTGTCTACCTCACCCTGACACTGCAGTTAACTTAGCAACCCCAGCAGGGCTCCAGGGAACCCTTTCATCTTAGCACACTGAAATGGGGAGGCAAGGAAGGAAGGGATGGAGCAGGGGCTCCTGGTGCCTGTGCACAAGGAACATACAGACAGGCGACTCACATTCGCAGCCATAAATAATGGAGTGGCTCAGCTTGACAAAAGCCACAGGTTCAAGGAAGAGGCTTGCGTGACGATGAACAGAGGAGCCAGGGAGAGTGCTGGCAGGGAACAATGAGGCCCTTGTTCAGGCAATATTTATGAGTGCTTCTTTGCACCTTCCGTTCATATTTTATTGGCTGGGCCCTGAGCTTTTACCCTTTTGCTCATCCCTTAAAATAATACCCTTGGTAAGATAGCACTTAAAGCGGTCATGAGTCAACCTTGCCAACAAACTCCTTTACTTATGGGGAAAGATCTAATGCAATTTTGATGTCAGACTGGGTGCTTAAGATCTAGTTACGGATCTGAATTTTAGCGTTCAGCCTTTGATGAATCAGCATTTTTTTCCCAGAGATGTTTACAAGAATCTAAATAACCAAGTAATAACCCCCGATGTGTGATGTGTCTAATTCTTACCAAAGTAAGAAATAAGTGTGATAAAATGATCATGTAAAGGGTAAAAGAAAATCCTACTGAATTTCTGTTGTTTTGGGGCCGCACCTGGCTCAAGGCTTACTCCTGGCTCTGGTTCAGGGGTCACTTCCTGGCGGTACTTGGGGGGACTCTGTCAGTTGCTGGGAATCAAACCCAGTTGGCCGCATGGAAGGCTAGCGCCTCACTTCTGTACTAACCTCCTGATCCTTTAAAGAATCATTTGTTTATCTCTACGTATCTTGAGTGGATCTGGAGAAATAAAAACAACCACCACGATAATATTTTATAACCAAGGAAAATGCGTGTCTCTTAGAAAGTAATGGATTACTCAAATATCATATAAACTTAGAAATCAAGAATGCTTGAGATTGATGAAGAGCTGAAGTGAGTTTGTGTATTATTTTGTGGTTTCTAAGTTGAAGAAGATCTCCGTCTTCCTTGTAATATGTTCTTTATTGCTCTGTTCAGAGACAGGGAGGTTATCAGTGCTTGCACGAGCAGAAACCCCTCTGTAGTTCAGAAATCACTGAACCTAAGAAAAGTAGCTCTCACATATTGTTTTGTATTTCTTTCTTGAAGTAAATAACATTGATCTTGTTGTGCAAGCTCCCCGCGACGTATTCGATATGCCAAACACAGTAACAACCAAAGCCTCACAATGGAGACGTTACTGGGCCCGCTCGAGAAAATCGATGAACAATGGGAGAACAGTGTTTGTGTTTGTTTGTTTGTGTAATATCTCTCTTGGTTGGTAGGGATAAAGAAAATAGCTCTCTTCCTTTATTGTGGCCACACTCAGAAGTGCTGAGGGCTGTACTTCTGACTCAGTGCTCAACTCCTGGCAGTGCCTGGGGAACATGCCTGGGTCACCTCATGCGGAGCAATACCCCATCCAGAAGACTGTCTTTTGCTCCAAGAAGGTAGCCTCCAAATGTCAGAATCAACAGCTGTAAATCTTCAAGACATGCATGTCAAAGTTAATTAAAAAAATGTCTTTACATTTGAAACTCCTTTAATTGTCCTTATGATGTCATGATATGAGAATTTCAACTTTATTTCCTATTTTCTATAGATATTGTCCCTTTTGTAACTTTTTGATTAGCCTTCCTCTATTGGAAATAGTTTTTTTTTAAAAAAAATTTTAAGTCTATGCTTTTTACTGCTCAAATACTTCATGCTTTAGTTATAAATTAAACCTGATATTCCCTTTTCTGTTCTTCCACTACCAAGGATCATGACATAGAAGAAGCCCAAATACCTGGATTGGAATTCCTAACCCTAGTGGCATTGCCATCTCCCTGTCTTTGCTTCTTTGACATGTGTCTCATATCTGCAAAGTGTCAACAGTAACAGTGCTTTTTCTGACTGATGGGATTTTAAGAGTGTTCAGAGCACAGTGCGACTTCAGTAAATAACTGACTGAATGCGTGTTGGTATTTGCCATCTGGGCCATATTCTCATGTGTGAGTAAATAATTTGAGGAACCCAGTGAAAAACACAATTGAAACCCCACCCCCACCACCAGCCCGACCTTGTTAGAAAATGATCAAAGAGTCTCAGATGGTGCCTGTAGCGTCTTCCTGAATCTGGAGCCTGGACAGCTGTACTGGTCAGTTGTACATCAACTGGCCTTTGGGTTTGATTACAGGTGATGGTTCTGGGAATACCTTTAAAAAAATCTTTGGTGTGTATCACCATTTCAGAAGAGAGAGAGAGAGAGAGAGAGAGAGAGAGAGAGAGAGAGAGAGAGAAAGAGAGAGAGAGAACAAAAGGGAATCATTTGAAAAGAGTTGAATATTTCAGTGTTCATATGTTTGTGTCTTGTGGGTGGGTTCTTCATTTTGTTCTTTTTGAAAAGTTAGGGAGCAAAGGACAGTGGCAAAGGAAGCTTGGAAGCAGCTGAAACAGTTATCAGCAGATCACGGGAAAGTCCTGGGTGCCCGAGTGACTGAGAGACCATGCGGCCACCAGCCTTGAGACAGGGGGTGAGACTGAGCAGTAAATATTCAGGCCACACACTTTTGCCACTGTGTTTTCCTCTCTGAACTCCAGAGACCCTTGGAGCACGTTGATGGAGATCACGGGAGATGGTGAAGCTCTTGATGTCAAGTGTAGAGTAACGTGATGAGGGGATTTTGAGGCTCGTTTGAAAGATATTTGACATAAGTCAATATCTGGTACATAGTCAATGAAACTTATTCTGTTAGGTTTGCCTTGCCTTTGTTATTTCATTTAATTCGCTTATCAATCTCAACCAGTTCATTCTATTATAATCTCCATTTACTGATGAAAATAGTGGACTGTAAATGGTAGAGCCAGTATTTAAAGCCAGGCTGATTTGAATCCAATGCCCTATTTCTATACCACACATGGGGTTATCAATTCAGCAAGAGTTTTAAATCACTTAATTTCTGTACAAGCTCACCACATACGTGTCAACCTTTGCCATTGTTAGTCTATAAGATCCAAGAGGTAATCATAATTTTGTGATTCATGAGTGAAGTGGCAGACACAGCATGGTGAAAAGTACTTGTATAGGAACCAGAAATTTCATTGGATATATTAAGGCTATATTACAACAAACTGAAATAAAACAAAAGAAAATACTCAAGAGGAAATTGCCCTTCTCACAGCACAAAATAAATGGTCTACATTTGCTAATAAAAAACTGGGATCCGTGGTGGTGGGAAATGGGCACTGGTGAAGGGATGGGTATTTGATCATTGTATAATTGAAACCCACGCACAAAATTTGTAAGTCTACAACTGTACCTCATGGTGTCTCACTAATAAAAGAATAAATAAATAAATAAATAAATTGAGACTAGAAAACAACAGTTTCTGCTAAGTATGTAGATATGTAAATATGAAGAGCAATCTGACTCTGAATCTTCAGATCTGTTTATTCTTAATCCCCTGTCATTATTTCTGAGATATCCCAAACTTCTTGAATTCTAAAGGAAATCATGTGAAAATGCCTTTGGCTAATATTTCGGGGAGAAATAATGTTGAAGTAAGGTAAAAGGGAATTATTTTGTTTCTTCTTTGCTATTTTACTCTATGGAGCCTGGAGGAATTTATCAGAGAAGCAGGTATGTCTACTATTTAGTTCTTATAAATAACCACCAACAAAGCCTTGAGGCAGAACTGACCCTTGCCCTTTAGTCACAGACAAGCAAGAATTTTACTCCAGTATAATTCCAGTATTATATTCCAGTATATGCTCCTCTATGGTCACCAAGGATGAAAATTTTAATCCAGTTTTATTAGTGCTAAAAGCAAGAGAAAAGAGAAATCAACTTGAAAAAAAATTATGATTTTCTCCAAATAACCTTGATGGAGGCATTGGAGAGTTATCAAATATCTTGCTGATTTTTTTCCACTGAGAGTGAGGCAGGATTATTTATTCTTTTTTTTTGCTTTTTGGGCCACACCTGGAGATGCACAGGAATTACTCCTGACTCTGCACTCAGAAATTACTCCTGGCGGTGCTCAGGGGACCATATGGGAACCCGGGTCGGTCGCATGCAAGGCAAATGCCCTACCTGCTCTACTATCGCTCCAGCTCTATTTGATTCTTTAACTACATCTAAACCAAATATAACAGTGGTGGCTAAGTGTAAGAACATTAGGTCAGATTGATTTGAAAACCAGCTTTGCATTGACAGCTATATAGATTCTGGTAAATGATTCCACTTACTTGGAGCTGTTTCCTTACCTACAAAATGGAAATCATAATATAGAATTTTAGATAGTCTTAATAAACAAAGGTTATAGACCTTTAAGCCTGCATGAGGAAAGTACTGATTTCGTGGTCCCTACTGCTATTAAAACTGCTTGTATTTAGTTGAATGCTAGGAGATCTACACCCAGCTCTTCAGAGTTAGTTAAATAAATGCTTGCTGCATTGGGGGAGATTATGCATGTGATTTTTCTTCTACCCAAGAGAAAATGACCCCTTGAGTTTCACTGAATCTGTTTGCAAGTTGAACCTTGATGGACACTATTCCTCATAGCAGTATGTTCTAGAGAAAGTCTGCCCATGACAGAACATTCAGGAAGTGATGGAGCTCCCTTTGAGCATTCAAAGATAACATTTTCCTGATGTACTGCTCTAAAGTGCTCTTTACAGTACCTTCAGTCAAACTCCTAGAACAAACCCATGGTTTTATATTAGTTTCAGATAGTACCCATTCCATTTTTTTTGCTTGTTATGAAGAAGCAGAAACTGATTGCAAGCCAAAGTAATAATGTACAAAGTAATAACGTAACAATGAAGACATGGCACTCTCTAAAAGACCCTTTGAAAGAAGGCTAAAAAAATTTGTGAAGTTTTAAGGATGATTTTCCTAAGTTGCCTTGTTTGTTTTAGTTTTAATTTTATTATTTTTATTAAAAGAACAAGACCTGACTCATGATGAAAATCTTGATGATGAAACTCCTGAATTCTCAGAAAGAAAGCCACTCTGTCGAATACCATCCTGTTCTGGAGTTTTCAGTGTTGTCTGTTACTTAAATCATGTTTGGTTGTATGATGCACTACTTTTTATTTATTTTCATCACTTGTGTTATGATGATTATAATTTTCTTTCACTTTTACAGGGTTCAAACTTGATGTTTTTGTTTTGTTTCTATTTTTGCTTTGGAGGCCCAAGCTACCGAGAGTATCTCGCCCTCACGGCAGAGCCTGGCAAGCTCCCCGTGATGTATCCGATATGCCAAACACAGTAACAACAAAGTCTCCAATGGAGATGTTACTGGGCCCGCTCGAGCAAATCGACGAACAATGGGAGGGCCTTTTGCTTTGAAGCCATAGGAAGCAGTGATTGTGAGTTTAGGTAGGGATCACTCCTGGCAGGGCTTAGGAGACAAACTATGGTGCTGGGGATTCTATCCGAGGTCAGTCAAATGCAAGAAGACAAGAGCCTGACCTCTCATTATCTCTCCAAAATCCTTAAATATTCTTCGACTTTCTGAGATTGGCTGGATTTTTTTTCTTTTAGATGACAGATCTTTTTATTAATTTCACCGATCTTTTTCTCATTTAAATATTTTGAAGCAAATTTTATGGGTTTGATCATGAAAGTCACACAAAATGCCATGTATGAACTGTGGCACCTTCTAGTTACACCATCCATATTGTAAAATTATTTTATTGGCTTTCAATATCTTGTAATATGTTGAATGGTAAAACATGAATTGATTTTATAAGGTTTTTTTTAGTTTATAGCATGATGAACAAAGGTGTTAAGATGATCGCTAAATGTTTAACTGTGATGAGTAAAATATCCTAAATAAAATATGGATTTCAGTTATATATATATATATAGGCATATACATATCAACTTTTAAGGTTTTCCTATCTCCTACCATTATGTAGAAATGTTATCAGTTTACTATTACTCACTTTGGGAAAGAATTGATCAAAATTTGGGACTGAAGAGCTAGTGCTGTGTGTAGAGCATTTATCTCGGAGCAGTCGACTCAGGTCTTACTCCGGAGGCCTCTAAGATCCCCCAAGCCCAAGGGGATCCAAAATCAAAACAAAAGTAGAATTGATCAAAATTAAACAAATTATTTTTTTTGTGTTCTTGTGAACTATATTTAAAATATCCAATATTGTCAGGTATCTTTAATTCTTTACCTTTACCCTTTACCTATATTTAATTCTAATTATAATATTGTTCTAGCAGTAAATAAAGTAACAGTAACAAGTATAATTTCTATATCAATAAATTGACCAAGTAATTAATAGACTTTATTTCATTTTTGTGCATCTCAATTATGGTTGAATAAAAGGCCCTCCCGCTGATCGTCGATTTGCTCGAGCGGGCCCAGTAATGTCTCCATTGGAGACTTTGTTGTTACTGTGTCTGGCATATCGAATACTCTCGGTAGCTTGCCAGGCTCTCCGAGAGGGGCGGAGGAATCGAACTCGGGTCGGCCATGTTGGCCGCTTGTAAGGCGAATGCCCTACCGCTGTGCTATCGCTCCAGTCCTATGGTTGAATAAATATTTTTCTATTTTCCCGCACTTTCTTTTTCTTTGCTGTGAAAATTGATGTTATCAGAGACTAAAGAGTTTACAAAGGTGACTGATTTTTACATAGCAAATCATTACTGTAACCACAATCTACTGAACTACATTTGTTTTGTTTTGTTTTGGGGCATAACTGGCAATATTCAGCGTTTTTCCTGGCTCTGTGCTCAGGGATCACTCCTGGTGGGGCTTTGGGGGGCCATATGTGGTGTGGGGTATCAGAGGCTAATGAATGCTGGAACCACTTTACTCTGGCTCCCTGAACTAAATTAAAAAAAAATTGCCTTTACTTTTAATTTGATAACTTACTGTTAAAACACATAGAAAAAGAGTATAACGTCTAATAACAGTAATAGTATGTAGTTATTTTAAGAGTATCTTTGCATGCTTGATGTGGTTTTATTCTATGTTCTACAGCGTATTTCCTTCTGGAAGGTAGATGCGATCCCAGAATGGACTCCTATAGATACGGGAATTCTGAAAGGTCACTTACTTGGCTCTTTGATAAATTTAAGCTGATTACCTACTGTTGGGCCAGGCACTGTGCTAAAGTCTGTGCCTGTTCCACTGCCAAGATCACAGGGCAAGAGGAGTGAGCGCTGGGTCTACAATCCCCGATCTTGTGCTAGGATTTTTTTTTTTGAAGTCAAAGTCATATGCTTTAAAGTAATCACACCCAAAATGTAGCACTAAATAACAGTAAAAGTGCTAATAAGCAGTATTGAAGAGTGTATTTTTTTAATTAAATAATCAGAATGAATTAACTTGCTGTGTAAAGTGAAAATATTTTTTAATTTCCAGTTCCTTGAAATAAATCAAAAAGAACGAAAGGAAGAAGCAACAGGAGCCTGGTAGCATCATTCCTAAGACATTGTCACAGGGAGGATTGAGACTCAGCAAACTTTCTGGGTCCTGTCTCAACTCTGCTTGGTAGTAGAAACACTTCCCTAAGATGAAAATGTACGTAGTTTTCAAGGGAAAAAACAAAAGGAAAGCTCACATTGTATACAGTGTGTTTACTGCATGTTGCAAAGCATAAACACGGCTCAACCATTCATTACTGATGTGTAATGTACTCAGGAAATAAGGGTAAAAGTTCAGACCATTTTTCAAAATTAAGTTGTTTTATCGGTCTGAATCTTCAGCTCTCACCCTACTGTGCTGTCAGGTTGTGTTCAGTGTTTACTTCACACAGTACATGCTGATCATGATGTGGATTCAGATTTTAACGAGTCCACAGAGACACATTTTATAGCACGAGAATTCCAAGAATGGGTATAAAGGCCTCCTTTTGAGTCTACTCTGGCTGTCAGGCATTAAGCAATTATTATTTCAAGGTGATGTTGGGAAAATTGACTGATATTTTATCTCTGATTTTCTCTTTATTAATATTTTTGTGGCAAAGTGCCCACAAAAGTCCACTGCTAAGACCATTATAATTATTTGTTTTTAGTTTTTAATTTCCATAAACAGAGTGTGCAATCAACAAAGAAAAGTAATGAGACTAGAATATAATGCCTGTAAGTATTTTCTATTTTGGAAATTTTCTATGTTCTAAAACAGAGAATCTTTGGAAATGTTTCTGTTCTAAAACATGGAGAATGTTTGCAAATGCTTCTATGTTCTAAAACTCTCATGTGAAAGGCGTGAGAGTGTGTTAATAGCACGGTAATTTCTAATTTAGTTTTCACAAAATGACTTTGATAACTGAGCCACGCAAGACCTTGAGATATTGAGACCTTTTGTCCAAAGTCCTATCTCTTGCCGGAAGAGAAACTGAATTTCTCTTAGATCAAACTATTCACTGCTACTTTGTGTTGCCTTTATAAATGCAGTACATTACAATAGTAAACGGGACATATTTGAACTCTGTAAAGTTCTGTATATTTTTCCAGTATATTGTGTATTGGATTTGGAATATTTCCACTTCATTAGTAATGCTTTATATTTTTGGAAAAGAGCTCTCGTAATGAATTTACCAAGAGTCTTGTCCCTGGGGTGGAGCTCTTCCAGGCCTCCGATAGAATTTGGAAGCTGGATGAACACGGTCACCGGACAAAGTGTGTTACACACACTGTGGGCACTGACCCTCAGGCCATCAAACACAGGGCCAGTAATGAGGGGCCAGAGATGATCTGTATTTATCCCCACCAATAAAGGAACAACATGGCATGAGCAGGATGAAATGCAACAAATAGGAGACAGGCAGAATTTCAGTGTTGAAGAATTATAGGCCTCAAAAACAGTGGTTGCAGATTGGAATAAATTAATCGTTTATTTGGATGCTGGAAAACTGCCAATTTGCTGGCCAGCGGAGATGGCCACACAAGCAGAGCTGTGCAGCTCTGAACATGATATGAGACTTCCCATCCTTTTTCTGACTGAATCCTGGATCAACTAGTCATTCTCATGAGAAGCTTACTAACGTGGAAATTTGGGCTGCAGAACCTTCCTGACTTACAGGTTAGAAAATTCCTTGGTTACCAACTCTGGCATGTAGCCACTGCTCAAACTGCTAGTTGGGGTAAAAATCTTCGTCTTCCACAAAACTTTGTGTACTCCACATTTCACATAAATCTCTTCATTTGTAGCCTTATTAGTCCTAATCTCTTGTAGGTGTAAAGTGAAATATTTTTTATTCAGTTTTTATTTAGCTTTCCCATAGCTTCTATACTATATATTAAAAAAAAAAACTATGTCTCTGGTTTCTTATGCCCTAAAAGCTAAGATTTTGGAATAATGTTTTTTTAAAGACGATTCCTGGGATGACCAAATTTTCAAAGGAAATGCTAACATGCATGAGACCAACAAAATTTTAGTACTAATCAGGAAAAATTAAAACAAGGAATTAAAAAAATACAGGTATTATTGTTGGTATTGGGCTGGAAGCGATAGCACAGCGGGTAGGGCGTTCGCCTTGCACGCAGCCAACATGGCCCACCCGAGTTCGATTCCTCCGCCCCTCTTGGAAAGCCTGGCAAGCTACCGAGAGGATCTCGCCCACACGGCAGAGCCTGGCAAGCTCCCCGTGACGTATTTGATATGCCAAACACAGTAACAACAAGTCTCATGATGGAGACGTTACTGGGCCCGCTCGAGCAAATTGATGAACAACAGGAGAACCGTGAACCGTGATTGTTGGTATTGGCCTTTAGCTGAGTAACTGATACCCAGTTTGTGCTTGCAAGAACCTATGAAGCTGCAGAGTAAAGGTAGGTTCTCACCAGCCCATTCACCACTCCTCCCCCCGGCCCCCACAGACTCCCCCACCTCTGCCCACTCCTCTCTCACTTTACTTAACTGTTCCTGTCCTGTCTACCTACAACCCACTTGTAATGTCAGGCGAATTGTGAAAGATCCCAATAACTGGTTTTCAATTATTTAGGCTGAGAGATACTTGGAAAGTCAATTGAGAAAATTATTACTTATGAACAAGTTAAATTTGGATTGAATTTTTATTTGACTAACTTCACTGACAGAGAGTAACTGACACATGTTTAATTCATTGAAATCTTCTGGCACTTTCAATACTTTACTCTTTTTAATCAGAATTAGTATTCAGTGTTTTCTAAAGTGTTTCATTAGAAGCATTTGCATGTCTTTTTTGTAGAGGTGTATTTGGAATCTAGGAGTCAAATAAGTAACAAACACGAAAGTGATCACAACTTCTGAAAATTCATGTCAAAATACATAGGGGTTTGGAGAGACAGTAGGAGAGGGAAGGGGCTTCCATAGGTGCCACCAACCTGGTTCAATCTCGAGCCACCCCAAAGTCACTGTGAGCACAGGACCAGGAGCTGCCCCCGAGCATCATTGGGTGTGTACAAACAACTCCCTTTCCCTAAATGGCATGAAAACACAAAAGAGAAAATGGAATGTCATATATATTTTAACACATCATAAGTTATATTAAATCTATCTTAATAATTTTGAACTTTTGCTGACTGGCCCATGTATGAAAAACACGATTAAGTGAACAATAATGATATTAATGATATCCCGGGGCTGAGATCTCCAAGCCTGCTCGGACCAGAACTGGGCCTTCTCCACCCAGATTCCCCATCTTCCAGTAGGTAGGTGTCACACCCACCAGCTAACTCCGGCGCCAGGTGGTCCCATCAACGACCAAGTTCCAGAGACTATAAAACCCAGCTCCCAGACATCTTATTATCTCGTTCTTACTTTGGAGAACCCGGCAGGCTACCAAAAATATCCTGCCCGCACAGCAGAGTCTGGCAAACTTCCCGTGACGTACTCAATATGCCAAATACAATGATAGTTCTCATTCTCCTAGCCCTGAAAGATCATTGGATACGGCTCTTTTAAAATCTCAGGGCTAGGAAGAAGGAGACATTACTGGTGCCTGCTCGGGGCAATCGACAAACAACAGGATGATCGTGATCGTGAATGATATTAACATGACATTTTTTCAAAGATTTGTAGATTTGTGTTAGCAGGGGAGGAGAAAGAATAAAATCAAGAAGCAGATACTACATATTTAGGGGTCTCTCTTACATGGAACACTCTTTGATTTAATTGAAATTAAAATTTTAAATCCAATTCAAAATCTTAAGTGAAATAATTGGAAATTGCAATTAAGGGGCTTGAGAAATAGTACAGCTGGCAGAGCACTTGTTCTCTGTGTGGCCAACCCATGTTTCCTATGACTCCCTAAAAGCAACCTCTGAGTACAGTCCTGAAGTAAGCCCTGAGCACCTCAGATTGTGACCCCAACACCTTCCCACCAGAGAAAATAAAACTGAAAGTAAGACTAATTTAGAAAATCATCATGTTTACTAATTAAGTTTGATTCTGGAAATAAAAAGATGATTTAGTAGAGGATGACCTGTTGATTCAATATAATATGTAATATAGTGAATGGTATATCTAATATATTAGACAGCCAGATCATTTTAGTGTCATTTTCCCCTCCAAAAATAATTTTCAATAGACATTTAATCAATTCTGAAAAATAACACAGGATATGAACATTATTATTTGATATATATACATACACATAAAAACTAGAATGGTAAAAATTGCATACAAGAAGAGAGGCACTGAAATAATTTAGCATTATTTAAATAGCAAAATATAAACATGAACCGATATATCATTGCAGCCACAGATATATAAACTCTTAAATGAAAGAGTAAATTAATTAGTCATAAAATTCAATTTTTCCATTGCTAAAATTGCAAAGCTACAATACTAGCTTGGCTATCTTTATTTCTATAGATTTCTTCTAGCAACTCTCCAAAGTTTTTATATCTAAACTTGTTCTACTAGGATATTTTCAATAGATTTATAAGAATCTGTTTGGACTTGTCAAATTTACTCCATGATTTTTTTTTTGTCTCTGAGGCATGTGTGTGGAACTGCATATTTATTGATGTATTTATTTGGAGAGAGGGGCAGAAGTGCTTAGAGGCTACTCTCAAACCAGTGCCTGGGCACTGCTCCTTTCTCTACTGAGACGGATCTTGAGGGGCTGGGGTCAAACCTACACCTCTCCATGTAGACCCTGCGACCTACAGAACTGGTTCTCCTGCTCCACGTTCTTATGTTTGAACAGCAGGTTTGGCTAAATCCTATTTAGAAGTGCTGAGGCATGTTGATAAGAAATGCAAGGGCTGCAGTGCACACAGGCTGTGTGCAGACTGAGCTCCGACATCGGGACTGCTTGGCATGGCCCTGGGGTCTCCAGCTCCGAGTGCTGAATTGTTGGACTCAATGTGCTGGTATTGGAGGGAGTGGTTCCCAATCTGGTGCTTTAGAGGAACCAAGGAGTTAGCTAGGATATAGCTTAACACCAGATTTTAAACGCTTCCTACCAAATGTTCCTGTTCATTAGAAAGTCCAGTGAAGGAAGAAACTATACTAGAATAACAGTAGGAGCAGCTTAGCATTTGTGTACAACAGAGTAGATATTCACAGAAAAGGATAGCTAAGAAAGAAATACCACCATATAATGCAAGCTGTGTACAATAAAACAAATCGAAAGAATATTAAATTCTTAAAGTTTTTCAGTGTTTCGACTGAAATTCTAAAAATATAAAATGATGTGCTTTTAGTACTTAATTACTTCATTAATCCTTTTGAGATTTGAAATATGACATTGTGTCCAATTTAGACGTCAAAGGTAATGATCTGTTACATGCGTATATTGTGAAATGATTGTCACAGTGATTTCATAACATCTATAACCACATATAGTTACAGTTTTTTTTTTCCTTGGGATAAGACATTTTTGAGTCCTCTCAGTGATTTCAGGTATGCAATGCCAAGTTTACGATACTAACAATCCAATAGTAGATACTGATATTTATACAACCGATATTTATACCAGGCTGGAGCAATAGCACCGTGGGAAGGGTGTTTGCCTCTCAAGCGGCCAATACGGTCGACCAGAGTTTTCATTCCTCCGCCCCTCTCGGAGAGCCTGGCAAGCTACCGAGAGTATCTTGCCCACACGGCAAAACCTGGCAACCTACCCGTGACGTATTCGATATGCCAAACACAAAATATCCAAGAGCCCCCGCCTTTGTCTTTGTGTCACTTCTTGTTCAGCTATTTTGAAGCACATTTTGGGGGAGTAAGTTTACTAGTAATGGAAAGTTAAGTAATCTTGGCAAACATAAAGCTGTTTTAACTATATCACAAATGAGCAGGATCTCCAAGGAAAGGAAGAAGAGAACTAGCAACCCGTTGACAAGCCAATTTAGAACGGATAAACCTGCATTCTAACAGTAAGTTCCAGGGGTACATCGTTGAAAATGCACATGAGTGTCACTTCGTTCAGGGGTTAAGACTCTTGCTTTGCGTGGACTTGACCCTGGTTCAATCCCTGCATTACTTACGGTTCCCTCAAACACTTCCAGGAATGACTCCTGGGCACAGAGGCAGGGATAGTGCCCCGAGCATTGTCAGGTGTGGCCCCAAAACCAAAAGAAAAGAAAAAATAAAGATATAAATGTATATACATATACTACTTTAAGTTTACCACTAAAAGGCCAATTCTAAATTTACCTCACACTTTTCCCCTTTGTCCTGATTTACACCCCCTATCTCCACTTTCTTCTTGTAACCATTGTTGGTCCTGTAGTCCAGAAGTTTATTTTAATTTTATTTAGCTCGTCTCTTTGCTTGTTTTCTCTCTATACCACGTATGAGTCAAATCATACAGTGTTTGTCTTTCTCCATCTGGTTTATTTCACTGAGCTTAATACCCTCTAGGGCATTCCATGTTTTTGAAAATGGCAGGATTTTATAAAACTGAGCTTTTCATACTTCGAAAGGTATATTTCCTGTGATTTACTGAGGAAACAGATAGATTTTGTCTAATCATATTCTTTCTGTGACATCTGATCAGAGTAATACTATAGCTAAAATCAGTGCTTAAAATTCACAAATACTTTTTGTAATACTTAATCCTTGAACATTGATCTTAATATTTCAGAATTACCCATGAATGCATTTTGAATAATGGTTTGAAGTGTAGTTCAGAAACAGAAGTACTTTGTGTTTTCCAAGTCACAGAATCCTTTGAAATCTAGAGTCTTGACTGCCAATCCTCTGTTCAGAAATATTCTTGCATTTCCATCAGATGGAAGCTTGCTTTCCATACCCCCTTTCCAAGGAATTACCACCCCTTACTCCCAGTGAATAATGGGCTCTGGACCCTCTTTGTGACCTTAAGTAATCCTATTTGTTTCCTCTTGTTCCCTCTTCTATCCTCTCAGAAGCATTAGCTTTCCCACTTTTCATCTCTGACAACTAAGGCCACCCCCCTCATGACTTTTACTTTTTTTGGGAGGGGTCACACCCGGTGATGCACAGGAATTGCTCCTGGTTCTGCACTCAGAAATTACTTCTGGTGGTGCTCAGGGGACCATATGGGATGCTGGGAATCAAACCCGGGTTGGCCGTGTGCAAGGCAAATGCCCTACCCGCTGTGCTATCACTCTAATCCCCCCTCATGACTTTTAGATGTCTAAAACAAGACAACCCACCACCTCCATGTTCGTTATAAACACAATCACATTCATACCCTGAAATAGAACTCAGCATGTGGATGGGGAAAAGAAAATTAAGAGAAGATTAAACAGATCTCTCTCCCTTTATTCTATCAAAATCACTAAAACAACATATAACACTCAACAAGTCTCAAAGAGTGCTGTAGACTGAGTATAGAACATCAAGACAATATATGATGTTAGTGGTCTGTTAGAAAGCTCAAAACAAAGCTTTGTTAATAACTAGTTTTCCTCATAAATCTACTTTGAAATGCACAAAATATTGGATACTGCAAATACTATCATTTAAGTTATTCTACATCCTGTAATGTGTTCCATTTGCTTTTCCTATTTGCCAAAGAAAGAGGAAGTTGAGACTTAGAGAAGTCTAAAGCTCTGCTGAAGGTCACCGAACTAGGAAGTTTAGAGGCTGGGGTACGAATCAAACAGCATGGGAACAGCCTCCATATATGTGTGTGTGTGTGTAAATATACATATGCATATTTATAGTAGATGCTAAATGAATATTTGATATAAGAATTAGTGGGGATAAATGTTCTGAAGCATTACTATGATTACATTTTTAGAAAAGATCATGATCAATATGAGTAAAGAGGAGTGTGAAAAACATGCACAAAATATGATACTGAACAAGATTAGCGTGGAATATAATTTCGAACCTTAGTGCTAAATGGACTAAAGTAATGACTTCATTAATGAGGGAATATGGGATTTGCATATAAAACAGTCTCTAGAACTCCTAGTTTGGGATGTATGTGGAAGAATATTGTATATCTATGTAAAAAATCTACAATGCATATATAAATAATGTTAATGTTTTATGTCAGCTGAACATAGTTGACTTAAATATACTGCTTGTCATTCATCAGAATGTTCTAAGAAATTTGTCCTTATTGCCTCATTTAATTCTCATCAAAATTATGACAAATATTAATCATTTTTTAAGAAAAAAGTTAACTGGTCAAGATTGGACATATAGTAAATGATATCTGGGATTTGAATATAATCAATCCAAGAAAATATGAGAAATTAGAGACAAAAAAATAAACTTTTTTGGGTCAAAAACAAAAAATATATATAGCACTGAGAGATCTTGACAAATACCATGTGATTGGAAGAAAACCCCAAAATATTCTTGAACATAAGTTCATGAGGAATCAAGTTGATTGGCCTACCAGAAGGTCTACTATAAATTTATGCTTTGTTAATAGAGTAGCTTATCAAGAGTCTTGTAAACAGTCTTATTCTACTTGTTTGTCATACATTTCTAGCCTTATTTTCAATCCATCCCAATTTCCCTAACTTAAGAGACTTACAAAATTCAACAGCATCATACAAAGTGAGTATTAGTGGTTAGAATGGTGTAAATAATTACTTCAGGAACCCATAGCTTCCATCAAAGAGAGTAAACACTCACTTTGCTAAATTCTCACAAGTTG
Organism: Sorex fumeus; assembly: GCF_029834395.1. Lineage (NCBI taxonomy): Eukaryota > Metazoa > Chordata > Mammalia > Eulipotyphla > Soricidae > Sorex > Sorex fumeus. Next base: position 33,487,367 of record NW_026606090.1, on the reverse strand, counting down.
CTAACCGATTCAAGGTCTTGCTAGTTCCCCTACATTTTTTCCTTAATTAGTTTTGCAGCTTACATGGTTCCAGTCTTTTCATATTATTCTTCCTTAAACACACTCAAATTTGCCTCAGAGCCTTTGCACCTAGTATTTACGCCACCTAAATGATTCTCTAATATACATATATGGCTTATTCTCATTTTACTAAATTACATTGTCTTCAGAATTCTCTCTGAACCATCAAATCTAAAATAACTTACAAATAACTACATTCTATCACTTATCCTAAAATATATGCATGCTGTATGTATTCCTGTATGCATATGACCTTATACATATTTATGAAATTTGTATATATTGATCAATACTGAGCCACTGTTGTAATTATTATCATAATTTTTGTCCAGTTGGTTCATTGTTGTGTATGCCTAATCTCCTAAATTCTCTTGCATGCAGTAGATTCACAAAACTTTTAATAAAGGAATGGATGACAAAATATTTAGTCTGGAGGAGGGGCCAATGCAGTCAGCTAGTAAATATTTGAATTAATTCATCATGAGTACCATTAGACATAATCTGAAGCATCTAAATTACTGGTAATCAAATTCGAGCCCAAATTGAGGCTTTTTTTTTTTTTTTACAATCTCAGTTAATTCAAAGATTAATGTTGCAGATGGTTTGGTTCCCATAACCAAAGGAGAGCAAGCAGTATTGCCTTATTTTATTTTAAAGAGAATTTTTTGCCAACTAGATGAACTTCCCCAACCTCCACATGCCGGGAAGTGGACCCAAGCCCTGGCATGTGCGAGGCAGGCCTCTGACTCTGTGCGACATTTCTAGACCCAAGTAGATGAATGTTAAGTGTTGGTTTACTGGGACAAGGAAGAAAAAACATATTCGTTTAACCCTGAAATCTCGCTTAACTGTAGAAAAGGAAATAAATGACTGTGCTATCTCACTTGTCCCCTGGTTCACACACATAATCACAGCATTTCAGGGCTGACAGATAATAGGGATCCTATGAAAAGAAGTTGAAAACTAGGAAATATGGAACAAAGCCCACGTGACTATTGACAAATCACAGCGTGAAGACCCAGCTCTGTGGTCACCAACAGGTATCTATTAAGCCCTAGTTTTGAGTCAGGCACTGTTTTTAGCCAGAAGCTTGCAACAGGAAATGAGACCCATGAAGACTTTGCTTTCTCATGTGATGTCATCTGTCCTAGTTAGCTCTGCTTACATGCGTGTGTCTGTGTGTATACAAGTGCTGGATCTATGAATGGAATGAATCATGAATAGTGTACCATTCAGCTAAACTTTGTGTGGCATTACCAAATGACAATAGCTTGAGCAAAGGAATTTAGGGACTGGAATTTCGTTTTTTTGTTTACAAATTTACATTCTTTGGGATTTTAAATGATTATACCAAAGTGACAGCAATTGGTTAACCATAAACCTGGATTCAGCTGAATTTTTGCAGGATATTTATTCATACATTAGGGTGGTCTTCTAGGAAAAAACAACAAACTAGACATTTTACAAGCAGTGTTAAAGAAATATACACAAAGCAGCATTTTGGTTGAAAGTAGAAACTTTTGACCTCACATAGAGAAGCCTAAATGTAACTTTGGCTCACCAGAAGTTTTGACTAAAAAAGTAAATAATAGAACTCTTTAAAAATCTGCGTTTCAAATAGTGGCTTATGAGTCAAACTCCATCTGTTAGACCATTTATCCTTCTAAGGTAAATTAACTGGGATAAAATTAAATGTACTCTTTATTAGGAATATTAGTGATATCTTATGAAGAACCATGAGTGATATGATCTTCTCTTTTTGAAATCTTCTTTGCATAATTTTAGACTATGATTTTTCACTTTCATAATATTGAGAGTTGTTAGCAATATTTTAAATGCTAAATAGTTTATAATCCAAGCTCAAGTGGGCACCAGTAACATCTCCATTGTGAGACTTGTTATTACTGGTTTTTTTTTGGCATATCAAATCCGTCACGGGGAGCTTGCCAGGCTTTGCCATGGGGACGAGATATTCTTGGTAGCTTGCCGGGCTCTCTGAGAGGAGCTGGAGCAATAGCACAGCGGGTAGGGAGTTTGCCTTGCAGGCAGCCGACCGGGTTCAATTCCTCCGTCCCTCTCAGAGAGCCTGGCATGCTACCGAGAGTGTCCCACCGCATGACAGAGCCTGGCAAGCTCCCTGTGGCATAGTAGATATGCCAAAAACAGTAGTAACAAGTCTCACAATGGAAACGTTACTGGTGCCTGCTCGAGCAAATCGATGAACAATGGGAGGGCAGTGCTATCGTGCAGTGCTAAATAGTTTATAATCATGCATGTTCTATGCAGTAAAAATTTTCTGCCACTTACACAAATCTAATTTGAAAGGACACAGCTTAGATTCTAAATTCCGTAATACAACCTTTAAAATTAATTTTTGCACTCATCACTTCTCCTTTAATGTACCTCTCATAAGTCAAAGAATGATTGAATTTATGTTTGGGGTGGGGTAAACCGGGAGTTTTAAGAAACACTGATGCAGTTGTGAGAATATTGTCTGAGGACGGAGCAAATTTATCTACCTACACTTGTGCCTGGTGCAGTCTGGAGAGGTAAATTTATGAGTATTTTTATTATGCATATAAACTATTTTATAATCTTTATTTTTACTAATAACTGGAATTTATGACAGGTAGAAAACATGAGGTAGTTTTAAATGAATAAGCATATTTCTTAAACTGTAATATATTGCAAACAGAGACATAACAAAATGTTTCGCATGAAAGTATGTGTTGGGTCAGACTGGAGAATGATGGTGTTCTGCAGACCGTGACCTGGAACAGGGGAGAGAGCACAGAGAGGTCGTGTGTATCTTCCAGTGCATTGGCGTTGAAGCCCAGTTCCGATTGTGTGTAGTTGTGAAAACAAAGGCAAGTACAAATCTCTTAGAACTTAATATTCCTGTAATTCAAACTGTATGAGATAATGCAGTTGTGGATGTTCGTGGACAGGTATAGTCCACAGTCAGCATTTGGCACGTGCTCTCCTGTCCACGTCTTCGTGTGCTTTGAATCTTCAAATATTTCTAACTCTGGCATTGGAGAGATAGTACAGTGTGTAGGGTGCTTGCCCAGTATACAGCTGCCCCTTGCTCATTCCTCAAGCTCAGATAGTCCCATAGTCCCTCCAGGAGTGAGCCTTGAGTACAGAGTCAGGAGCAAGCCTGAACACCAGCATGCGTGTCTCCAAAGCCACAAAACCAAAGAAATATCTCTTAACTCTGAATATTTACTTTTGGAGTTGAAAATATTGGATATGTTCGATGTATACATAAATATCCACCGCTCCTTAAATGTAATTTTTTTTTTTGCTTTTTGGGTCACACCAGGCGATGAACAGGGGTTACAGCTTTGTGCTCAGGAATTACTTCCGGCAGTGCTCAGGGGACCATATGGGCTGCTGGGAATCGAACCCGGGTCGGCTGCATGCAAGACAAATGCCCTACCTCTGTACCATCACTTCATCCCCATCCTTAAATGTAATATTAAGGGAAGACTAAAAGGAAAGTAATTTATTCTAGCACAGCGGGTAGGGCGTTCGCCTTACAAGCGGCCAACATGGCCGACCCGAGTTCGATTCCTCCGCCCCTCTCGGAGAGCCCGGCAAGCTACCGAGAGTATTCGATATGCCAGACACAGTAACAACAAAGTCTCCAATGGAGACGTTACTGGGCCCGCTCGAGCAATTTAAATATACGAGTAGATAAAACAGTAAAATAGTTGATTGCTCCTACAAGTAATGAAAATATTGAATTTGAGTTCATTGTGTCAGAAGTCATACCATTTAAAAAAATGAGGACCAGTAATCCAATGATGTGACTGAGGTTAAGGGAAGTGCTTGCACTCATGAGACCTGAGAGCATTAAAATGAAAAATTCTGCTCACGGGCATATGTCCCAGGGACAAAAACACACTGAGGCATGTGGTTACACTAATTACAACCGCCACAAGATGAAACAACTTGAGTGTCCAACAACAGATGAAAGGATGAAGAAATGAAGATACGTGTACACAATGGAATTGTGTATTCAGCAATGGGAAAAGATACAATTTTGCAGATCACTACATTTGAGATGGAATTAAGGGTCAAGCTAAGCTAAAAGGCAGAAAATAAAAGAGAGATATCAGATAATCTTACTCAGGTATGGAGTTAAAGAAACCAATAGAGGGATTAGACAATCCCTAATGCAACAAACCCTACATAGGATCAATCAAACTGGAACAGGACCCCGAGATAACGGTGGGGAGATTTTGTACGTTGGTGGAGTAGTTCTGCAACACTTCATTAGTATTGTAAACGACAATGCCTCAGTAAGATTATTAAAATTTGATTAATTCAATTAAATAAAAGGCCATACAGGAAATGTGGTCCTTTTAAATTAGGATTAATAATAAGAAATGGAATTATTTGTATATGATAAGAAAGTGAGAATAAGTGCTAAGAAATGTGCCCAAAGTTCCAAGTTGCTTTTTTTTTTTTTTTTAGCCTTACACCCGGTGTTGCTCAGGGGTTACTCCTGGCTCTGCACTCAGAGCCAAATTCCTGAGAATTACTCCTGGTGGTGTGGTGGTGCTCAGGGGACTGTATGGAATGCTGGGATTCGAACCGGGGTTGGCCTCATGCAAGGCAAATGCCCTACCGCTGTGCTATTGCTCAAGCCCCCAAAGGTCCAAGTTTAACGGAGGCAGTCTATAAAGATGATCAACTTACTGACGTGGACTGAGGGACCTTTTGTTTGGGAACCGCACCTGCAGAGCCAGGGGCTTACTCCTGGCTGTGTGCAGGCCGTCCTGTGTGGTGTGGGGGCGTCATACCCTGGTCAGCTGCATGGGGGGCAAGGGCCTTCACGCTCGGCTCTCTCTCAAGCCCCACACACAGCTCGAATGTCAGGGTAACTAATGTGCCTCCCGTCGCCCTCTTTACTAAGCAAATGGGAAGCATGCTTCTCTAATGACACAGTCCCATCTAACAATGACCACATTTCCATCATGACAGTAAAAATGATACAGTCTTGGGGGCCAAGAAAGAGCATAGCAGATTGGGCACTCTTTCTGTCTGAACTGGGTTTGGTTTTCAGCACCCCGTATGGTACCCCACCCTCCCAGTCGTGATCCCCGAGCACAGAGCCAGGAGTCAGCCCTGAGCACAGGTAGGTGCGACCCTAGAAATCAAAAAAACTATCCAATCATTACTTTCCTTTTGATTTCCTTTCCCTTTCGTTTCCTACTGGCACCTACTAATTAAATTGCTTACAGTATGGGATGGAGCGATAGCACAGCGTGTAGGGAGTTTGCCTTGCAAGCGGCCGACCCAGGTTCAGTTCCTCCATCCCTCTTGGAGAGCCTGGCAAGCTACTGAGAGTATCCCGCCCGCAAGGCAGAGCCTGGCAAGCTCCCCATGGCATACTTGATATGCCAAAAACAGGAACAAAAAGTCTCACAATGGAGATGTTACTGGTGCTCATTCGAGCAAATCGATGAACAACGGGAGGACAGTGCTCCAGTGCTATTGCTTACAGGAGAGAATCTTAAGTAAATGATAATTTAAGACAGTGTTTTTATTCCAGTTAAATTTGTTTCCTCTATGTTGAACTTTCCCTGTACATGCGTTTTCCCACAAATTCTTGCTAACACTAACGCTGTTACTGAATCATCAGTTTAGAATTGGGCATTTAGCACAGCCATTAGCATTGGTTCTATGTGTAAGAGGTCCTGGATTTGATTCCAGCATCGCAAAATAGCTGATCAATTAAAAAAAGACATTTCAGTCTATCGTCGTGGAAGTTTATTTTTATAGATTTAAAAATCACGATGAGGGGCCGGAGTGATAGTACAGCAGGTAGGGCGCTTGTCTTGCACACGGCTGACCCGAGTTCAAGCCCCTGCATCCCATATGGTTTCCCAAGCACTGCCAGGAGTAATTCCTGAGCAAAGAATCAGGAGTAACCCCTGAGCATTGCTGGGTGTGACCCAAAAAGAGAAAAAAATATTCAGGATGGTTATTACTGTTATCTCTTTGGGGGTCACACCTAACTGTGCTCAGGGTTTACTCCTGGCTCTGCACTTAGGAATTACCCGAGGTGGAGCTCCAGGGGTGATATGGGGAGTTGGGGATTAAACCAGGCAGGGTTGACCTTAAGCAAGACCAGCATCTTCCCTGCCAGTTTACTCTTTCTCCAGTGCTCCTTGAGGAAGACAAAGGATTCCTTCGCCAAGATAGCCTAGGACTTCCCTCTTTGTGAGGGACTCTTTCAGACTGCAAAGTACCTTGGCCTCTCTTAGTCAAGGAAGAATCCAGTTCTTGTTTCCTGTTTCTCTGAAAGGCTTCATGCTGAGGTTTTTGTTTGTTTGTTTGTTTTGATAACTCTAATTCACGAATTTTTTGCTAACTGCTATTCATGGTGCTACTTTGGGGTCCACACCCAGTGCTGCTGGGTGAGAGGAAAGAGGTTCATGCCACCTGGCCCACAGTCAAGCCAGGCCCATTTCAGGCCGCCTAATGGGATCAAACCTAGGTAAATGGATTTGATCCTTAAGCAACCTTGAGGGAAGTCTGTGGTGGTATTGCTCATGGGTTTGAGTGCAAAACAAACCAAAAGACGTCTTGACACCAGTAGATGACACTCACCTTTATAGTAAACGAAGTGTTGTGTATTTGCACACTTAATGGAAATCTCTCCACCTTCTGCATATGTCATTACATCGATGCATCCAGACCACAGTCTCCTTTCACAAGCTGTTCCACAAACCCATGTTAGATTTCAGGTGAATTTGTTGCGGACCGATTTAGTTACTTGCAGATGTTAAGTAACTCATATGGTAAATTCATATCTTGGAATAATTCATAAAGTTCCATGTTTATTTTTCATTGTCTCAGCATATCTGATTTGTTGTGAAACTCAAGTTTCTTGGCACACATATAAATCTCATTTTAAATATCGATTGAAGTAAATATGACAGCTCTGTTTCTTATTATATGCATGTGTTGTTTAAAGATATTAGCCATAAAATTTGGTGAATGTCCTCAAGGGGATTTCAGATTTTGGTACGTTTCAAATAACTTCAGAATAGCATTTGTTTATGGTTTTATGTGTATATAGGAACTAATAAATACAAGTGGCAGTCATGTACATGGTGAATTAAACTAAAGCTACGTGATATAAACAAGGTGTCATTATTTTGCTTTTGAAATGAACGTAAATGAATTTAATGTGTCAAGGTCAATATTTAAAAGTGTACATATTTAACTAAATATGTAAGTCATTTTGAAAATGTTTTGATAGGTATTGAATTAAACAGCATTACTTTCTCTGAGATTACATTTGTCTTGAGTATTTCTGTAGAATTTCAACTTATAATTAGAGTTAAACTATACTTACTAGATTTTGAAGTGCAAGGCAACTTTGTAACAATTTATAAAACTATTAATGAAAGTGTTCATGTTTCATTTAGTAACTGATAAATTTTAACAAACCACTCTGAGCTATTTTGGAGGCTGCAGTTTGGAAAACAATGTAATTTACTGGTTTATAGAATTCACAAAATCACAATCAAGAGAAAATTTATTATAAAAAGGAAATTGCTTCTAGCTTAAATATATGTCACTAAAAAGGAGTTCATAAACAGGTATAATATGTTGAATCTATAAACTTGTATAATCTCATGATATTATATTATCCCCATATTAATAACTTTTAACTTAAAAGTTCCCTCTTTATACTGATATCATTGGAAAGAAAATCTGGCGGTGTTTATACTCAATTACCAAATTAAAATAAAATTAATAAAATTTGATGGCAACAGTACAGTTAAAAGAACTGAGAATTGTCAACAGGCCACTTCCAAGCTCTACTCTCTTTTGTTCTTTTGAATGTAATGAAGAGAAATATTTCGTATTCTGTTGGGAAAGAAAATTTGTACAGCCTCCATTGGTATTGCTGCTTCACTTACAAGCAGCAATACCAATCCTATGTGTATTTATCTTCAGGATATGAAAACACTAATTCAGAAATATATTTGCACCCCGAAGGTTCATAGTAGCCAAAACATCATGAAATCATCCAAAGTGCCCATCAGCAGGATCCGGAGATCACAATGAACTTGATCTCTTTCTCATTCTGTCTCTGACTCTGCCTCCCTCTTTGTCTCTGTCTCTCCCTCTCTGCTATCACTGGAATATTGTCATGCCAATATCAGAGATGAAATTATGTCTTTGGGGAAAAATGGGGTTTGAGGTGGCTATGCTAAGTGGAATAAACCAGGAAGTAAGATACAAGATGGTTTAACTGATTTATGCTATATAAATATATTTGGAACAAACAGAATGTCAAAACAAAAAAACTAACTCCTAGATTTAGAGAAACTGATAGTTATGAAAGGAAGAAAAGTGGGATAAGAGGGCAGCAAAGGATCTTTGGTAGCAAGTCATGTTGTACGTCAATGATAAATCACTTTAAAAATGACTGTATGGGGTGCTGGGGATTGAATTTAGGTAGGCCAAGGCCAGCATCCTACCTGCTGTACTATCTCTCCAGTCCCACGATTTTTGACTTTGGGGCGAGTTTTGTTTGTTGGTTGGTTGGTTGGGTCATTGGTTGGTTTCACCCACTGATGCTCAGGGGTTATTCCTGGCTCTCCACTCAGGAATTATTCCTGTCAGTACTTAGGTAAATTTAATTTTGTTTTGATTTTAGCCCGGCAAGCTACCGAGAGTATTCGATATGCCAAACACAGTAACAACAAAGTCTCCAATGGAGACGTTACTGGGCCTGCTCGAGCAAATTGACGATCAACGGGAGGGCCTTTACCTTTACCTTATAAAACAGTATATATTGGCATCAAGTGATTCAATTAAGCAGCTGATTTAAAAATTATCATAAAAAATCTAAAAATCATATATTCTAACTGTGAACACTTAACAGTACCGATATGCAAATTACTTGTTTTGTTTTGAACACCAGGCTTGGTGATGGTCAGGGCGACTGCAGGTGACTTGGGGTGCTGTGTCAGTGCTGTAAAACTCAGGCTCCCAGACTCAAAGCTCTGCATAAGGCCTTTGACATAATTTCAGACCCCCACCCCCAAAATTACATTTTTCTTAAAAGTTGCTATCTTTAGAAAAAATTGAAAAATCTTTATTTTTATTTTCAGTTTGTCTTAAATATTTTGGATTTGACGTGTTCTAGGAATTTAAATCAGTAGCCAGATACTAGATTTAATTCCGCTCTGCCATTCAGTCTTTAGATACCTCATCGGTGCAGGAAAATAACTAGGTTGTTTTAAATCTTATACAAAGATGCATTTAGATTACTATGTATAAATAAAACTTTAAACTTGGTAAATATTATTTTAGTTTATACATTTATATATGTAAAATTTTTTTCTCTGGCCGTGGTGAACAAATGACTTTAGAAAAGATATTTTTTATGTTAAAAATTAAAACCAAACAAATGAATCTATGGGACTGAAAGAAAAATATGAGATAAATTTTCTAGGCATAAAGAAGTAGACAGTGGAGGCTTATAGTCTTTAATGAAAAGGGGTTGCATAAGGCAAAAGGCACATTTGTCCAGATTGTCTGTGGAGTCGCTGACTGGGGCAGGGGTGAACAGTATAAGAAGGTGAGGCGAAATTCCTGGAACTAATCTCGGCCACTCTTGGGTGTTAGTCTCCTATTTTGTTACTTTATGTTCCCCAGATGAATGCAATCTTTCTATGTCTATCCCCCTCTTTCTGACTCATTTGGCTTAGCATGATACTTTCCATGTAGTACCACTTGTATGTAAATTTCATGACTTCATCTTTTCTAACAGCTACATAGTACTCCATTGTGTAAATGCACCAAAGTTTCTGTTGGAGGCCAGCCACACATGCTAGGGGAAAAGGGAGCTCAGATAGAGAAGGGAGCACCAAATAAAGGGTGTTGGGAGGATCCTCCCAGGATGGGAGAAGCATGCTGAAAGTAGACTATAGACCGAACATGATTGCCACTCAATGCCTCTTTTGCAGACCACAACACCCAAAAGGAGAGGGAGAACAAAAGGGAATGCCCTGCCACAGAGGCAGGGTAGAATTGGGGGGATAGGGGGTGGGAGGGATGCTGGGATTAGTGGTGGTGGAGAATGGGCACTGGTGGAGGGATTGGTACTCGATCATTGTATAACTGAAACCCGAGCACAAAAATTTGTAAGTCTACAACTGTACCTCATGGTGTCTCACTAATAAAAATTAAAAAAAAAAAAGAAGGTGAGGCAAATGTGGGGCCAGTGCCACTGAACTGAGGATCCAGGGATTAGTTTGGGGCTTCAAAGGCATTTGGATGCTTCAGGGAAAGGACCTGTAGATAAGGAAGTTCTGCAGAGCTACCAATCTCCCTTGCCAAACTCGGCCAGAGTTGGGCTCTGCATCTTCAGGTTGAGATAGAGGCCTAGGATGATTGTTGCTTCAGGATGATTGTTGATCTGAGGCTAACTCAGGGGAGATCTATTCCAGCCAGAGCTGGAATTGGAGTTGGAATACATCTCCAACTTCTCTATTGGAGATAGATGTCAGCAAGAGAAGAACTTGCCGACTTCTTCATCTTTAGTTGGGACCCCAAGAAGACCATACCGTTAGAAGCAGGGATGCAGGTTGAAGTCATATCTTCCTCCTGACAAAAGTCCAGCTCATATACTTATCCAGAAAACTTCATAAGAGGAAGCTTGATAGCATTCAGAGGATTTATAAGAATTGGAATTTTTATCAAAACAAAACCTAGTGATTTCTCAAGAACTGCACGCAGCTGCTCTACAGAAATCAGCTATGGATCAAACACAGCGATATTTTAAATCAATGGAAATGGAGACTGTTCAAAGCAAGGAAATAGGCATTACAAAATTCTATAAGAAAGTTCTAAGGATCAGGTAAATAATATTAGTATTATAAAGGAAACTTACAGAAAATCTAAAACAAACATTACACTCGAAGGTAACCAATTGAGTGTGTTTAAGATAAGGAATAAGGAAAGCATAGAAAAACTTACTACGGCATGTACTGGAGTTCTTAGCCAAAAAAATAAGTCAGAAAAGATAATGATTAAAACGGATAAACCAGTTTATTCTCAGCTTGTGCATGTTAAAAACTTTAGTCATCTAGGAGTTAGAATAGAAATTGAACATGTTCCAGTAAACAAATATTCAAAAAATATTGTTTCTTTCATGGTTTAATATTTACCATATTTTTTTGTTTTAAAAAATATTTCACACACTCTGATTTGAAAGTCACTTCAAAAATCAAATGAAATAGTAACTGTTAAGGGATCTCCGGTGAACAGATTATGCTGGGAAATTAATCAAGTTTCATTGGATCATTGTCATGGTTTTACTATCTACCAATTAAAAATTTTTAACATTTCACCTATTGAGTTTTTCTCAAAATATTTCAATTTAAATACTTGGCAGCATTTTCTTTCTCTATGGTATCTGTGGACCTATTGTTAAGGCTTTTTTTCAGTCTGGTATGAAATTCCAAAATAAAATTAGTGGGAAGGAAGAGTAGTATATATTATTATTTATAATTTGTAAAGTTCAATAGGGTGTGACAGAAAAAGTATCAGGAAAATATTTAATTCTAAACATTATGGGGCAATAATGGGGCAAAAATATTTTTTTTAATATAGAGAAGATCCAGCTCTGGAGAACACTTCCATTTTGTAGAATGTGTTTTATTAGTTATAAACATGTTTTTAAGTGAAGTAACATTGTTTTTTTAACACTCTGTAATTTCCATGTGTTCCTCACTGAAAATCAACATGTGTATAAGCCACATTTAGTCCACTGTTAAAAGTTCCAAATTTATCCCCCTTACCCGATTTATTTTCTTGCCTTTCCCCTTCCATTATGTTAATTGCCAGTTGACTTTAGAAGTGTTTAGTGAGTATTTAGAAAGATTAGGAAGAATTAGCAAAAGCAAAGTATTTTTCATCTATTTATTTAACTAAGCTATCTTCATTTATTGTTATCTGTGTATTCATCTATTCATATATATTTGGGCTGGAGCGATAGCACAGTTGGTAGAGCATTTGCCTTGCATGTGGCTGACCCGGATTCGATTCCTCCGTCCCTCTCGGAGAGCACGGCAAGCTACTGTGAGTATCCCGCCCTCACAGCAGAGCCTGGCAAGCTTCCTGTGGTGTATTTGATATCCCAAAACCCATAACAACAAGTCTCACAATGGAGATGTTACTGGTGCCTGCTTGAGCAAATTGATGAACAATGGGAGGACAGTGCTACAGTGCATATATATTTGATATTCATATAAATTTAAATTATATTTATCACTCTATCACTGTCCTCCCGTTGTTCATTGATTTGCTTGAGCGGGCACGAATAATGTCTCACAACAAATTCTGAGACTTGTTGGTGCTGTTTTTGGCATATTGAATATGTCACGGGTAGCTTGCCAGGCTCTGCCGTGCGGGCGAGACACTCTTGGTAGCTTGTCAGGCTCTCCAAGAGGGGCGGAGGAATCGAACCCGGGTCAGCTGAGGGCAAGGCAGACGCCTTACCTGCTGTGCTATTGCTACAGTCCACCAGATAGAAATAAAAACAAAATTTTCTAAAATTGAATCACATTGAGATACACAGTTGCAAGGTTGTTGATGATTAGGTTTCAGTTATATAATTTTCCAACACCCATCCTTTCATGGGAGTCTCCCGATGGACGGTTCCACAATGAAATAGACCACATCATATTCAATCGGCGGTTTTGCCTAACCGATGTTGCTGTTGTCCCAAAATTCCAAACGGGATCAGACCACCGTCTTCTTCGTGCAAAATTCTACCTCACAGAACGAGGAGAAAAGAATGCAAGGTTTAAGAAGAAGACTCCCAGAACAACCACCAACTGGGAACTCTTTGGCTCTGTTGCAGCAACATGGGAAGATGCCGTCATTGACAACATTGATGAGGAATACGATCGAATGATTCAGCACCTCCATGATTGTGCAAGGAATGCCAAGAGAGAGATAACCACAAAAAACCGTCTTTCTTCGAACACTCTTGAACTTATTCGCCAACGTGGCGTGGCACGTGCCTCAGGCAACCACAAGCAAACGTCCGAACTGGCAAAACAGTGCAGAAAAGCCATCAAGGATGACCTCAAAAACAGGAGAGCAGCAGTACTGGTAGATGCAGCAGAAGCTGGGAAAAACATTCGTAATGCCCGCCTGTCCTTCACCAACTACAAAACCAAGATGACTGCCCTCCGACATCATGATGGATCTATCACATCTTCCAGAAGGGCAATGGAGAAGATTATTCATGAATTCTACTCAGATCTCTTTAATAGCCACATCCACTTGCCCACATACCACATACCACATGATGGATATGTCGTTCCCAATGTTCTCCCTTCCGAAATCCAACATGCCATCTCGTCGGTAAAGAAACAAAAAGCACCTGGCCCAGACAAGATCAGACCTGAACACCTGAAGAACTTACCATCAGTACTCATCAATACATTAGCTCGACTCTTCACACGCTACCTGTCTGAATGCAAGGTTCCATCCCAATGGAAAACCAGCAAGACTGTACTACTATACAAGAAAGGAGACATCCACGACATTGGCAACTATCGCCCAATCTGCCTATTGTCTGTCATCTACAAACTATTCACTCGAGTCATCCTGAATAGGATTAGCAGAACACTAGATGAAGGACAACCATGTGAACAAGCTGGATTCCGAAAAGGATTCAGTACCATCGACCATATCCACACAATAACCAAGCTCATTGAGGTATCTCGGGAGTTCAAGATGCCGCTCTGTCTAACGTTCATTGATTTAAAGAAGGCCTTTGATTCTGTTGAGACGGAAGCGGTCATGGAAGCCCTAGCCAATCAGGGCGTACAAACTCAATACATCAGGATCCTTCGTGAGCTCTATTGCGGATTCACTACCAAGATCTCACCATTCTACAAAGAAGTAATCATCCATATCAAGAGAGGGGTTCGGCAGGGTGATACCATTTCACCAAAACTCTTCAGTGCCACCCTCGAGAACATCATGCGACGACTAGAATGGGAAAACATGGGAGTGAAGATAGATGGTCGGCAACTACACCACCTCCGCTTTGCTGATGACATCGTTCTAATAACACCAAACATCAGCCAAGCAGCACAAATGCTTGCGGACTTTGACCGTGAGTGTGGAAAGGTTGGACTACAGCTGAATCTTACGAAGACAATGTTTATGAGAAACAGCCTTGTTCCTGACGCTCCATTCGCTCTCAACGGAACCACCATCTCCGAATGCAACAGTTATATATACTTAGGTCGAGAAATCAACATGATGAATGACCTGGCACCTGAGTTACGCAGGAGGAAGAGAGCGGCTTGGAATGCCTTCAAGAGCATTGAAGAAATAACTAAAAGGACAAAGAACCTCCAACTACGAGCACATCTCTTTGATTCCACTATTCTTCCTGCATTAACATATGCCTCAGAGACCTGGACCCTACGAAAACAGGATGAGAACACTATTCGGGTCTCTCAAAGAGGAATCGAAAGAACTATGCTTGGAATATCACGATTCACTCAAATGAGAGATAGAATCCGGAGTTCTGATCTTCGTCAACGCTCAAGAATCAGAGACGCTGTCTCATTTGCCAAGACATCAAAAATCAGATGGGCTGGACATGTAATGAGGTTTACAGACAACCGCTGGACTAGAGCCATTACTGATTGGATTCCACGAGACATCAAAAGATCACGTGGACGCCCACCTATAAGATGGTCAGACTTCTTCGTCAAGACCCTAAATGATCGGTTTGAGGCTCTACATGTTCCTAAAACGAACAGATACCATTGGGCTACGCTAGCACGCAACCGTGATGAATGGAGACGTTACTGGCACCCGCTCGAATAAATCGATGAATAACGGGGATTAAGTGATTAAGTGATTAAGTAATCCTTTCATCAGTATATATTCCCACCACCAATGAGAAATAAAAATTTAAACTGGCTCTAGGCAAAAAAGAGAAAAAAAAATAGAAGAAATGTTTTCCCATGGGCCCCAAAGAAGTGGTGAAAATGCATAAAGTTATTTCTAAGATTAGTTATTATCTTAATTAAAATGTTATTAATTTAATAGAACATTTTATTTGTAATGTTAAACGTTATTTAAGATAGATCAATGAACTTCCAACTCCATGTTTCACAAAGGAACAAGAAATTACAAGGAGGTATTTGAGTCCAGAATTTCCAGAGCTCTTTGGATGTGTTATTAGATAACGGAAAGCTGGCAGGGGAGCTGGAAATCTCGAGGGCTCCCGATGATGTAGACGCATGTGTAGACTAGAGACCGAACATGACTGCCACTCACTGCCTCATTTGCAAACCACAGTACACAAAAAGAGAGAGAGATCAAGAGGGAATGCTCTGCCACAGAGGCAGGGTGGGATGGGGGGTATGGGGGGTGGGAGGAATACTGGGATCCGTGATGGTGGGAAATGGGCACTGGTGGAGGGATGGGTACTTGATCATTGTATAGCTGAAACCCAAGCACAAAAATTTGTAAGTCTACAACTGTACCTCATAGTGTTTCACTAATAAAAATTTAAAAAAATAACAAAATACCGAGGAAACATAAAAAAATAAAAATAAAAAAATAAAAAAATTATATTAAGACTAGAAAAAAACAGACTCGTGTAAATAGTGGAGCAGCAACTAGGCTTGGTTCTCTAAGCCTAGGATTAGTCAGTAGACAAAATTGGAAATCTACAGGTCAGTAGACAGAATTCTCTTTCTTCTGATTGATCATGTAATTTGGTTCATCAAGAGTCATCAAGTTACCTTTCCGTTTTGGCAGTGGAGCTATTACTTTTGGACATAAATATGTCTAGAATGATTGTCACTGTCACTGTCCTCCCGTTGTTCATCGATTTGCTCTCAGTAACATTGTGAGACTTGTTACTGTGTTTGACATATCAAATACAGCACGGGGAGCTTGCCAGGCTTTGCCGTGCAGGTGAGACACTCTCAGTAGCTTGCCGGGCTCTCTGAAAGGGGTGGAGGAATAGAACCTGGGTTGCCCAGGTCGGCTGCCTGCAAGGCAAACGCCCTAACCCCTGTGCTATCACTCCAGCCCTAGAATGATTGAAGAAAGTTTTTTATTTTTTTTGCTTTAGTAATTGTTTCGTTAATCTTTGCGAAACAGTTCTGTGAATATATGTTCTAGTTTTGGGCTCATGTTTAACCATTGATAACAATTATCGATCAGTGTTATCTTGATTTTCAGTTATGTATTTTCACATAGTATTTCATTAAAGTGTATAAATAACTTCAATTCATCGCATGGTGTGTTTTAAATTTCAATAAATAACACCTGTAATTATAATTGTTCATTTGCTGATATTTTATAAGTCTTTTTTAGATACCCTAACCAAATTCACAATTGTGTTGATTTGTTCTGATTTTTGTTGTTTGCTGGGAAAAATAGAGCCATACCTCCTACAACTAAAATAATCGAATGGTGTCATGATTCCATTTAATATTTAGGTAAGAACAAATTTACTCATGATAATTTAAAATGCATTGAAAATGTATGGACAGCAATCAGGATCACGATGATCACGACCATCCTGTTATTTGTCGATTGCCTTGAGCAAGCCCCAGTAACGTCTCCTTCATCCTAGCGCTGAGATTTTTAAAAAAGTGCCATATTCAAGGCTCTTTCAGAGTTAGGAGAATGAGACCCTTCATTGTTACTGATATTTGGCATATTGGGGAGTTTGCCAGACTCTGCCGTGTGGGCAGGTTACATTCGGTAGCCTGCCAGTTTGTCCAAAGTAGGAATGAGATATTAAGATGTCGTGGGGCCGCATTTGCCAGGCTCGGGGGCAGGAGGCTCTGCGCTGTTCTCTTCTGGGAGCTGGGTTTTATAGTGTCTGAGTCTTGTTTGTTGATGGGATTACACGGCGCCAGGGGGCCAGTTGGTGGGTGTGACCCCCGCCTACTGGAATTTGGAGGATCTGGGTGGAGGATGCTCAGCCCCTATCCAAGTAGGCTTGGAGATCTCAGCCCCGGGACCCGCATGCCTTTGTTCCTCTGCTGGTACCTTCATGTGTGCAGAGAGTGGTCTCAGCATGGTGGTGGCTGGTTCTGGAGGTCTTTGGCTACCAGAGCCTTGATCGGGGTGGGGAGGGAAACTCAACCGGCTCCCCTCCAAGGGGCCCCGGCAAGGACAGCCAGGTGCGGGGGCAGGAGGCTGTATGGACAGCAGTATGATTTATACTCCTATTCTTTTGTTTTAAGTTAGGACTATTTAAAGTGATCTCTTTAATTTTAACTTTATACTGGAAACGTAGTTAACACTTTCCTCCAAATAGTTTTAGACAGAAAATTTCTTTCTTCCTAAGGTGAATTTCAAGCGTAGCAAATCTGCTCTGTGCGTTCCTTTTCTTCCTGAATCCCAACAAGGCCATAGCTGGCATTCAGGAAAGGAAAAATGGGTTATTGGAAACTGGACAGAATCCAAGTCTCAGGCAGGGTGAGAGGGAAAAATAGAAATGACTGTCCCTGTGCCTTGAACAATGTAGTTTTAGGCACAAAAGTGGTATAAATATGTATAGGACTCTCTTGTCCATAACTTCATGCTGAACTTCTTGTGCGAAAAAGATGCTTCGTAAGGCTAAGGGAAACTTGCAGAGTCTCCTGTAGTGCTAAACTGCAGTGTTTAGGGCCCGGGAGACAGTGGGGAGACAGGGCACTTCTCTTGCACGCAGCAGTATCAATAGCAGCCTGGTTTGATTATCTGGTTTGGATATCTGACCACATTATCTGTGGTCCCCTGCGCACCACCAGTGGGTGACTCCTGAGCACAGAGTCAAGAGTAGCTCCCAGCACTACCAGGTATACTCAAAACAAAAGCAGAAAATACCCAAATAACCGAATAGCTTTGTCCATCCCATCTTTTCCCTCTATGTGCATTTTAAAACAATCACGGTCCAATTCTATTGGCTTTGGAAATGTGGTGGGGAAATTTGGGACAGGGTCCTGACTATCATAGTTATTCTTTATTTCCCCCGGTGGCATATTAAAAACCAGGTGAAACTTTCCCAGCAAACAGAGTTGTAGTGAATGGGAAAATGAGTATTGCTTTTCACAAGGAAATCTCAAACTAGCCACGTCCAGAATTTTAGATAGTTTTGTATATTCTGGGCATATTTAGAAGTAGTTTTTGAAAATTTCATCAGTTATCAATTTAAATATAGCTTGTTTAAAGTAAATGAAGATTTATATTGTTATTTTAATTTTTGCAGGGAAGGGTACATTCTCAAGACTCCTGGTAAATATCTGTCTTGTGCAAGATTCAATGCAATGACAATGGTTAGATTTTACCAGTCATAAACTAAAGAAATGTGTACCAGAAAAGAGAAACACATCACTCATTCAGGTTCATGTTTCTCTTTGAGACAATTCAGAATCTTAAAAACTGTAAATGAGGCAGAGAGAGAGAGAGAGAGAGAGAGAGAGAGAGAGAGAGAGAGAGAGAGAGAGAGAGAGAGAGCACAGTGTACAAGGCCTTTCCTTACATGCAACTGATCAAGTTTGATCCTGACACCACATAAGTGCTTCCTGAGCACAGTGCCAGGAACGGCCTATTCCCACCTCTCCTCCTACATGGAGGTAGGTAAAGAGACAAGCCTTTTCATTCCAGATATACGAGCTTTCTTGGATTCTCAGCTTCTATGAGTGTCATGGTAAACAGCCAGTTCTGAGGGTGAAGCAAAACCAGGAAAAAGTGTCTATGTTTGGAGTATTTTGTCAGCAGATAATCACTGAGAAGACACCAGGGATCCCATAATACATGCCCATAAAGCTCCCAATTATAGGTACAAATCTTATTCAAGCTTATCTAGACTTTATTTCTTTCAAAAGATTGTATGGATGGAAATGAGATCTTCAACATAAAATTGAATCAACATCTATTTCTTCTGAGATCCTCAATTTATATTTCTACTGAGTCACATGTTTTCAGTGTGAACTATTTGACGTCTGTTCCCGGAGCACAGCTGTTATCCTGACATATCCCTTTAGAATCATTCAGGGAATTTTCTATGTTTTTCTTGGTGAAACTTGCTCTTCCTTGTACTTCTATTTTCCTTTATCTCTGATATACTTTCCTATTATGGTGCAACACATTATTTAGGAAATTTCTAAGATATGATTTTGGGGAATCAATTTTTTGGATAACTTTCATGTTAAAATGATCATTCTATGCAGCCAATCTGGGTTCAATTCCTCTGTCCCTCTCGGAGAGTCCAACAAACTACTGAGAGTATCCTGCCCACATGTCAGAGCCTGGCAAGCTCCTCATGGCATATTCCATATGCTGAAAACGATAACAAGTTTCACTTCGTGTTTCTGGAGCGAGCAGACGCCATTGGGCTACCCTAGCATGCAACAGGGACAAATGGAGACATTACTGGTGCCTGCTTGAGCAAATCGATGAACAACGGGGACGGCAGTGCTACAGTGCTATGCTTCTTTATACTGTGATAATTTTAGGCAAATATCCGTTCTAATCCTGTTTGTGTAGGGCCCAGGTCTCTGAGGCATATGTTAATGCAGGAAGAACAGTGGAATCAAAGAGATGTGCCCGGAGCCGGAGGTTCTTCGTCCTCTTAGCTATTTCTTTGATGTTCTTGAAGGCGTTCCAAGCCGCTCTCTTCCTCCTGCACAGCTCGGGTGCCAGGTCATTTGTCATGTTGACCTCTCGACCTAGGTACACATAGCTGTTGCATTCGGAGATGGTCGTTCCGTTGAGAGCAAATGGGGCGTCAGGAATGAGGCTGTTTCTCATAAACATTGTCTTCGTAAGATTCAGCTGTAGTCCTACCTTTCCACACTCACGGTCAAAGTCGGCCAGCATTTGTGCCGCTTGGCTGATGTTTGGTGTTATTAAAACAATGTCATCAGCAAAGCGGAGGTGGTGAAGTTGCCGACCATCTATCTTCACTCCCATTCCTTCCCATTCCAGTCGTTGCATGATGTTCTCAAGGGTGACACTGAAGAGTTTCGGTGAAATGGTATCACCCTGCTGAACCCCTCTCTTGACATCAACGATCAGTTCTTTGTAGAATGGTGAGATCCTGGTAGTGAATCCGCAATACAGTTCACGGAGGATCTTGATGTATTGGGCTTGAATGCCCTGATTGGCTAGGACTTCAATGACTGCTTCTGTCTCAACAGAATCAAAGGCCTTCTTTAAATCACTTATCACTTAATCACTTAACTTCCCGTTAGTCGTCGATTTGCTCGAGCGGGCGCCAGTAACGTCTCCATTTGTCCCTGTCGCGTGCTAGTGTAGCCCAATGGCATCTCTTTGCTCCGGGAACATGGAGGGCCTCAAACCGATCGTTCATGATCTTGACAAAGAAGTCTGACCATCTGGTAGGTGGGCGGCCACGCGGTCTCTTGACATCCCGTGGAATCCAATCAGTAACAGCTCTAGTCCAACGGTCGTCTTTAAATCTCATTACGTGACCAGCCCATCTGATTTTCGACACCTTGGCATATGAGACAGCGTCCCTGATCCTTGATCGTCGACGGATGTCAGAACTCCGGATTCGTTCTCTCATTTGAGTGAAACGTGATATTCCAAGCATAGCTCTTTCTATTCTTCTTTGGGAGACCTGAATGGCGTTCTCATCTTGTTTGCGTAGGGCCCAGGTCTCTGAGGCATATGTTAATGCAGGAAGAACAGTGGAATCAAAGAGATGTGCCCGGAGCCGGAGGTTCTTCGTCCTCTTAGCTATTTCTTCGACGTTCTTGAAGGCGTTCCAAGCCGCTCTCTTCCTCCTGCGCAGCTCGGGTGCCAGGTCATTTGTCATGTTGACCTCTCGACCTAGGTACACATAGCTGTTGCATTTGGAGATGGTCGTTCCATTGAGAGCGAATGGGGCGTCAGGAACAAGGCTGTTTCTCATAAACATTGTCTTCGTAAGATTCAGCTGTAGTCCTACCTTTCCACACTCAGGGTCAAAGTCGGCCAGCATTTGTGCCGCTTGGCTGATGTTTGGTGTTATTAAAACAATGTCATCAGCAAAGCGGAGGTGGTGTAGTTGCCGACCATCTATCTTCACTCCCATTCCTTCCCATTCCAGTCGTCGTATGATGTTCTCGAGGGTGGCACTGAAGAGTTTCGGTGAAATGGTATCACCCTGCCGTACCCCTCTCTTGACATCAACGATCACTTCTTTGTAGAATGGTGAGAACCTGGTAGTGAATCCGCAATACAGCTCACGGAGGATCCTGATGTATTGGGCTTGAATGCCCTGATTGGCTAGGGCTTCAATGACCGCTTCCGTCTCAACAGAATCAAAGGCCTTCTTTAAATCAATGAACGTTAAGCAGAGCGGCATCTTGAACTCCCGAGAAACCTCAATGAGCTTGGTTACCGTGTGGATATGGTCGATGGTGCTGAATCCTTTGCGGAACCCGGCTTGCTCGCATGGTTGTCCTTCATCTAGTGTTCTGCCAATCCTATTCAGGATGACTCGAGTGAACAGCTTGTAGATGACAGACAATAGGCAGATCGGGCGATAGTTGCCAATGTCATGGATGTCTCCCTTCTTGAACAGTAGTACGGTCCTGCTGGTTTTCCATTGGGACGGAACCTTGCATTCAGACAGGTAGCGAGTGAAGAGCCGAGCCAGTGTATTGATGAGTACTGACGGCAGGTTCTTCAGGTGTTCAGGTCTGACCTTGTCTGGTCCGGGTGCTGTTTGCTGTTTGCTGTTTGGACACTACTTCCACTACCCAGCCGTCGCCACACTCTTTAAATCAATGAACGTTAAACAGAGCGGCATCTTGAACTCCCGAGAAACCTCAATGAGCTTGGTTATCGTGTGGATATGGTCGATGGTGCTGAATCCTTTGCGGAACCCAGCTTGCTCGCATGGTTGTCCTTCATCTAGTGTTCTGCCAATCCTATTTAGGATGACTCGAGTGAAAAACTTGTAGATGACAGACAATAGGCAGATCAGGCGATAGTTGCCAATGTCATGGATGTCTCCCTTCTTGAACAGTAGTACGGTCCTACTGGTTTTCCATTGGGACGGAACCTTGCATTCAGACAGGTAGCGAGTGAAGAGCCGAGCCAGTGTATTGATGAGTTCTGACGGCAGGTTCTTCAGGTGTTCAGGTCTGACCTTGTCTGGGCCGGGTGCTGTTTGTTTCTTTACCGACGAAATGGCGTGTCAGATTTCAGAAGGGAGAATGTTGGGAACGACATATCCATCCTGTGGAATTTGGTATGTTGGCAAGTGGACATGGCTATCGAAGAGATTTGAGTAGAAGTCATGGATAATCTTCTCCATTGCCGTTCTGGAGGATGTGATGGATCCATCAGGACGTCGGAGGGCAGTCATCTTGGTCTTGTAGTTGGCGAAGGACAGGCGGGCGTAACGAATACTTTTCCCAGCTTCTGCCGCATGTACCAGTACTTCTGCTCTTCTCTCTTTGAGGTCTTCCTTGATCGCATCTCTGCACTGCTTTGCGAGCTCGGACGTTAGCTTGCGGTTGCCTAAGGCATGCGCCAAAACACGCTGGCGAATTAGCTCAAGAGTTTTCGAAGACAGGCGTTTTTTTGTGGCTATCTCTCTCTTGGCGTTCCTCGCACATTCATGGAGGTACTGAACCAGTCGATCGCATTCCTCGTCAATGTTGTCAACAATGGCATCTTCTCATGTTGCCGCAATAGTACCAAAGTGTTCCCAGTTGGTGGTCATTCTGGGAGTTCTCTTTTTGAACTTTGCAGCCCTTTCTCCCCACTCTGTGAAGTAGAATTTTGCACGAAGGAGACGGTGGTCCGATCCCGTTCGGATTTTGGGACAACAGTGACATAGGTCAGGCAAAACCGTCTATTGAATATGATGTGGTCTATTTCATTGTGGAATCGTCCACCGGGAGACTCCCATGTCCAACGTTTAGATTTTGCCTTCTGGAACTGTGAGTTACCATGGATGATCCTGGTCGACATGATGAACTCAGACAGTCTCTCATCCTGTTCGTTCCATTCTAGGCCATGGGTCCCGATATGAAGTTCTTCAGCTGATCTTCTCGGTCCTATATTGGCATTAAAATCACCCACAATGATCTTGTAGAAGGTGTGGTCTTCTTTATAGAACTTCTCCAGCTCCATGTAGAACTTCTCGATTTCTCTTTCATCATAATGAGATGTTGGTGCTTAGACAACGAAGATAGAAACTGCAGGCAGTGAGCCACATCTATTCAAATGTAAATGTCCGATTCGGGTTGTTAGGCATTCGAATGAATCAATGCTCTTGGCCAAGTTTGTGTTGACACGGACACCGAGGCCTCCAACACCTCTTTTTTCGCATGTTCCGAGGAACAATTCTTCTCCAGTGTCGAAAACGGCATGGTGAGATTCGTGCCTTCTTGTCTCGGTCAGACCAATGATGTCGTACTTGATCATTCGCGCTTGTACCATCAGGTCCTCGATGGATGCATCTGATGCTAGCGTACGTGCATTGAAAGTACAGACGATCATTTTTGTCTTCCTTCGTTGTGGCAGCCTAGTTCGGCCTTGAGATTTTGTCGGCCTCTCCTTTCTCATCCTTCTCAGTGCTGCCATGTCGGTGAAGCCTTCAGGGTCAGGTGAATGAGACAAGTTGTAGTTACTGGTTTTGGCATATCGAATACACAACAGATAGCTTGCCAGGCTCTTCTGTGCGGGTGGAATACTCTCGGTAGCTTGCCAGTCTTTCCGAGAGGGATAGAGGCTTTTGGGGCGACCTCTAATCACCCTTGTAGGTGTTACCATATTTGAACCCTATCAAATATGGTATGACAATTCCGGAAGATGGGTATTTAGTGTCTTATGATGTGTCACGCGGCCGCGACAGGTGGGTCTCCTGTGCGCAATTCGATCCCTGGGTGGTTGATGGAAGCAGACAGGGCAGGTTAGGGTGGGGCTCCTTATTAGAATCCCTTTGTCACCTGTGGTTGGTGGGAGCAAGCAGAGAAACTCTGTTCCTGGGTCCGCCGAGCTGGAGTCCAAGGTCTCAGAGAGTTCCGCTTATCTTGTTCTGTGGGTCTTCAGTCGTGCGTGAGTCTTGGCCGGAGCTGCCGTGCGGGTCCGGAAAGCGTCCTGGAGTGTGGCGACAGCTGGGTAGTGGAGGTAGTGTCGATCAGGATGAGAACGCTATTCAGGTCTCCCAAGGAAGAATAGAAAGAGCTATGCTTGGAATATCACGTTTCACTCAAATGAGAGAAAGAATCCGGAGTTCTGACATCCGTCGAAGATCAAGAGTCAGGGACGCTGTCTCGTTTGCCAAGGTGTCAGAAATCAGATGGGCTGGTCACGTAAAGAGATTTAAAGACGACCGCTGGACTAGAGCTGTTACCGACTGGATTCCACGGGATGTCAAAAGACCGCGTGGCCGCCCACCTTCCAGATGGTCAGACTTCTTCGTCAAGATCATGAACGATCGGTTTGAGGCCCTTCATGTTCCCGGAGCGAAGAGATGCCATTGGGCTACACTAGCACGCGACAGGGACAAATGGAGACGTTACTGGCGCCCGCTCGAGCAAATCGAGGACTAGCGGGAAGTTAAGTGATTAAGTGGTTAAGTGATCCATTCTAAAGGAGAAATGATTTTTCCCCTTGATTTTTAAGGGAACGTCCCCCATCTTGTAGTTGGCAGTGTTGTCTTAGAAAAATCTAAGTTTGTTTGTGGGTTTTGTGTTTTATTTGTTTGTTTATTTGATTTCTTTTGGTGGGTGTGGTTCGAGAGCCACACCCAGTAGTGCTTGGAGGATATTCCTGGTTCTGGGCTAAGAAGTTACCCTTGACCTTGCCTTGGAGACTCTACCTGTTGCTGAGGATTTAAACGCGGGTTGATGATGCAAGGCAGGTATTTTCATGCCTGTGCAACTCTCTGGCCTTTGATTTGTTTTGTCTCTAGTAGGTGGATGAATTTTCTCTGCATGGATCTTGGGCCATGCTGGTGGTGCTCATTCTGGTTTCTGGCTCTGGGGGCAGGGGACTGTGTGGTACTGGAGATCACACAAGGGTTGGCTCCACACAGGGCAAATGCCCTCACTTACTCTACTATTTTTCTGGCCCTTAGAGTCTTCTCTTGTCCTTAAAGCAAACATCTTGAAACTTTTGAACTTTACTAGATACAATTATTTCTTTTGTGATTCTCTTATTCCCCTTTTCTCAATTACTCTCTATGCAAATACTATTAAGTTTGGACTGATCATTTTTTTTTTCCAAATTTTCATCTACTATTTTTCAATCCTTTAATTTCCTTTTTATTTTTTTATTTTTTGCTTTTTGGGTCACATCCTGCAATGCACATGGGTTACTCCTGGCTCTGTGCCCAGGAATTACCCCAGGTGGTGCTCAGGGAACCATATGGGTTGCTAGGAATCAAACCCGGGTTGGCCGCGTGCAAGGCAAACGCCCTACCCGCTGTGCTATTGCTCCAGCCCCTAATTTTCTTCCTTTTAAAAAATTTACTTAAACACATATTTCAGACAGATTGATTTTTAGTTTTCTTCCTAAGAGATGTTTCAGCATTGTGTATTTTTTTTTTTTCACTGCTAGTTTCATGGGTATTATAACTTTTCCAGCTCCCGGAAGCGTGTGGCTGTATTTGCAGCCGCGTGACATCTTATTATCTTATTCTTACTTTGGACAACCTGGCAGGCTACCGAATGTAACCTGACCAAACGGCAGAGTCTGGCAAACTCCCCGTGGCATACCCAATATGCCAAATACCAGTAACAATAATGGTTCTCATTCTCCTAAACCTGAAAGGGCCTTGAATATGGCACTTTTTAAAATCTCAGGGCTAGGACGAAGGAGAAGTTACTGGGGCCTGCTCAAGGCAATCGACGAACAACAGGATGATCGTGATCATGATAACTTTTCTTATCCTTAAAGGAGATAATGGCAGATTTTGGTCATCCTTTTCCCTTCAGAGTTTCTTTTTTAAAAAATGTCATTTTGTCTCTGCATTTAAAGACAAAATATTTTCTCAGCTACTTAGTGATATTTCCTTGTCTGCTCTTTTTTAATAGTGAGAGATTAGAAAGCAGATAAGAAGTTTTAGTGTCTGGGTAGAGCAAGTCTCTGTCATTTGTCTTTAGGATATTCATTGCTGTTTTGTAGAGTTAATATTTCCTCTCAGAATGGCTAGTTTCCAATGAGAGGATTTTTCATTCTCTTCAGAAAGTCATACATAGGCCTAGCTGTCAACGTTGTGAGAACCAGGCAGGGAAGGAGAGCTGGGACACATTCGAGTGATTCCTCTGTTTTTAATCTCTCCCTGACTCTGAGTTGCTCTTAGCTTTCATGGTTCATAACAACTTACAATCCCTTGATTTCCCCCCTTCCAGAAAACTTGCAAACTTCCACTAATGTGGCAGAGAACAGTCACTCAGCATTTCACAAATGAAGAACAATCTAAGAATCCAGTTGCTTTAAAATACCCTCTACTCGGGCTGGAGTGATAGCACAGCTGGTCGGGCATTTGCCTTGCATGCAGCCAACATAGCCGACCCAAGTTCAATTCCTCCGCCCCTCTTGGAGAGCCTGGCAAGCTATCCGAGACGTATTCGATATGCCAAACACAGTAACATCAAATCTCACAATGGAGACGTTACTGGTCCTGCTCAAGCAAATTGATGATCTTCTACTCAAAAGTCCCTCATTTTTATTTTTAGAGGTTTGGGCCATTTCCTAGTGTTCTCTAGGGTTACTCCTGGCTCTGTGTTCAGGAGTAATCTATGGTGGTGCTTAGAGACTCAGGTGGTACCGGGATTCGAGGCAGGCTACCGAATCCCCTGTCTGCTGTCTGCAAGGCAAGTGCCTTAACTCCTTGTACTGGCTCTCTGCTTTGCAAGCATATGACTTTAAACTCATCCTTGCCCTCTAGACCGACTCTGAAGGCCCTAAATATCATTCTTTTCTGCCCATTTTGAAGCATATGAGGTCGAAGTAGTCTTTACCAAACTTTTTCTATTGCAACATTTGGCTTTCACAGCCTTCCTTTAGCAACAAAAGCATCAGAAAACAGGCCATCTGATAAGCAATATAAAACGGTGCGGAGACTCAGGAAGGTATTAAATTTAAATTTACGGTGAAACCCTATGACTTGGATCTCAGAAGACTTATTGTTCTTTCCAGGTGTGCATCTTAAGAGAGTCGCAGCATTTATGTAGTTTGAACCCCAAACCAGATACTGCTCGGTGCTTAGCGGAACATTGCTCCAAGTTTTGTGGTTGACCTGAAATCCCAGTACAAAGGAGACACCCAGGAGTGTGAAACCAGATCAACCCAAAGCTGAGACTCCTCAGATGAGTGGCCTGTGACCTCAGCCTGCCGAGGATCCCTGAACTCTAATTTCATTGTGGTCTCAGGCAGTAAATGTGGGAAGAGTGTGTGATTTCCTTATTGTTTTTGGCACCTGTTGCATCTTTATTACATCGAGCACATGTTTTGAAGTTGGTTGCCAATTCCACAAAATGTCTTTGAATACAATATATGAATTCATCTAACTCACAGTTTTGATAATGTGCAAGAAGAAATGTTAAGCAAATCATACACAATCTGATGAGATGAACATACAGATCAGAAAAATGAGCTTTCACTTTTAAAGATAACGTTGGAAAAACATACCAAATAAAAATTATGCATTTAAAAAAATTAAGTTCCTAACAAACATTTTGAAGGAAAATCTGTTTTTGGTATTTTAGGAAAAAGATTATAAACATGCTATCAATGATTTAATTAGATCATATATACATAAGAGAAAGAACTTATAATGTTTTATGCAATAGAGAAAATTAATGAAAATATATGAATTGCTATATTCAGCAATTCATTCTATATTATCATTATACTCTACAATACACAATTCATTCCGTACATTAATTTAATACAGTTCTATTCAGTAACTATAAAATAGGGGAAGCAATGTGACTTAACTTTCTCATTACCTTTTCTCTTTCCCTAAGGGTAGTATATCTGAGTATCATAGATTTTCTATTAGCTTAGTTTGGGGGTACACCTGGTGGTTCATGGAGGTTTCTCCTGACTCTGTACTCTGGAATCGCTTCCGGCAGTGCTCAGGGACCATGGGGGATGTCGGAGTTGATTTTGGGTAGACCATGGACAAGGCAAGACACCACCTGCTACTCTATTTCTCTGGCCCCTAGCTTATGTTTTAACAAGCAATATAGCTAGTATGACACTAGAAATATGTATGTATACTTCTATATATTTTGTATACATTTTTCTCTATATATTCTATATATTTATTTCTGCATATGTCTATATATTCTACATGTACATATATAATTCTCATACACACAACATTAGGGTTCTAAATTGTCATATTTTTCTTCCTTTCAAAGAAGGGAGTATAGGCCAGAGAGAGAGAATTGGGGTTGAACACCTACCTTACATTTGGCCAACCAAAGTTCGACCTGAAACACCACAAATGGTCTGTTGAGCACCAGGACTGATCCCTGAGCACAAAGCCAGGATGAGCCTTGAGCACTGCTTGGCATTGCATGCGCGTTACACACACACACACACACACACACACACACACACACAGACACACACACAGTATTCATGCATATAAATTTTGATGTAGATGAGTTCTCATTTCATTACATTGAAGATCTGAAGGAAGGTTGTTTGTTGTATGGAGATTACTGTAATCACCTTCAGCTGGTTAAAAATGAACTTTTACTGATAATACTGAAGAATTCATGAGGTTAATTAGTGAACTCTGGTGAGATTAGAATTACTGACTTCTAGCTGCTAGGAAATATATAAAACCCAAAGATTTTTTCATAAAAGAAACATGAGAACTAAGTATTTTTCAAAAGTATCAGTGTGTCTTCACATTTACTTTCTTCTAACAAACACAAAAGCTTTTCTCAAATGTTTGTATATAGTGTGATTGAAATCCATGATGTATCTACATATTCTAAACAAATTCACTCATTAATATTCTTGTTGTATGCAAAATGAGTTAATCAGTTACCACCTTTTATATTCTAAACTAATTTTGAATTTTAATATTAATATCCAACCCTCTAAAGCTGAATGGTTTATAAAACTACAAATTATATAAAATGCCTTCAATGAAAGCAAAAGTAATGTAGTTTATATATTTAAAAATGCATAAGTGTTACCATGGGTAAAGTTTTAGACTCTTTAAAGAGGCATCATTTCAGAACCAGTAAATTTGATTAAAATGAAAGCAATATGTGTCGAAACATGTGCTGCCGTGTTCTAAACTGTATAGATACCTCTTGAGTGTTTAAAAAATATAATTTGTCTTATGTACTCTTTGTTGTAGAAATCCAGTTTGAAATTTTTGTAACTGCACTATTAAACAACAAAAGAATAAATCTCATTTATTAATAAACCTATATTTCAAGTAAAGAAATGGGCATTTTGATCATCAAGATGCCTGTGTATTAGGCCAGATAGTTTAATACAACAAAGTCTTTATTTATAATTTGCTCTATAAAAATTGTTATTTGGAGCACTTGTAGAAATATATAAATACTAAGCACAACCAAAAAACCCACATGGATATTTCTTTTGATGTTTCTTACTCATGGGTAAATATAAGGTGACATGATAATTATAATGTAAGGGAAATGATTAATACTTTTGCTTTCTGACAACTTGTTTTGTTGCAACATTATACTAAGAAGCTTTCTGGAAAATATTATTTAGTCTTTACAGCACACAGTTGAGTGGACCTAATCTTTATCTGCCTCAATTTTAAACATGGGTAAATAAGAAGCATATTGAGTTACTGTTTTTAGTCTTTATATCCAAAATTAATTTTATTTTTCTTCTAAATTTATTCTATTTATTTATGCAACTGTCATTGACTTGGATGTTTTGTGTCTTTAGTATATGTATGATAAAATAGGATGATAAAAAGTACATATCTCCCCAGTAAGGCCCCACTATGCCACAATTTCATACATGTTATTAATTAACATCCGATAACGGTGGCATGATCTTGAAATGCCAGTGGAGGGATCGGAGTCAGTATTTGAGAACAGTCAGAGGTTGTAGCCCATCTTGTGTTTAAGGCTTATTCTCAGATCTGCTAAGGGGCCGCTTCTGGCTTTATGCAGGGAACCAGATGCAGTGCTGGGGATCAAAACAAGACACGCACCTTAACCTCTATACCATTTTTCTAGTCCTGGAATAACTTTATTAATATCACATTCAATTAGCAAGTTAGGGAATTTAGATTCAAATCCAGTTCTAGTCACTTCAAATTCCTACATTTGACTGTGACATATTATCAAAAGAAAGTTACAGAAAAGGTGCTGTGGTTTCCCAGCATGAGAAATTCGTTTGAATAGAAATTTTCAGAGTAGACTTGTGGCATTAACTTAAGAAACTTGTCAATGGAGAAAGTGTTTTAGAGAAAAGGGCAAGCAAAACCATCAAGTCAGGAAATGAAGGTGGTTTTTAAGTAATCATGAATTCTGTCGGGAAGATAGTACAGGGGTGGCCATGCCTTGCACATGGCCGACCCCAGCTGGATTGCCAGCAGCTTCAGAGGGGCCCTAAAACTTTATATATATATATATATATATATGTATATATATATATATATATATATATATATATATAGGCTGGAGCGATAGCACAGCGGTAGGGCGTTTGCCTTGCACACAGCCAACATGGCCGACCCGAGTTCGATTCCTCCGCCCCTCTCGGGGAGCCCGGCAAGCTACCGAGAGTATCTCGCCCGCACGGCAGAGCCTGGCAAGCTCCCCGTGACGTATTCGATATGCCAGACACAGTAACAACAAAGTCTCCAATGGAGACGTTACTGGGCACACTCGAGCAAATCGATGATCAACAGGAGGGCCTTTACCTTACATTTACATATATATATATATATATATATATATAGCCAATATTATCAAATATCCAAAATGGTTAACTGCAGAAGGCTGAATGCTTGGCATACCCAATCTAACTATAATATGTAACAAAGAGATCCCCAAAGTCTATTTCAATAACTTTAATTCTTTGTGTCCCTAGATTGTTTGTAGTTTAAAGCAAATTAACATTTAATAATTACATTTTCAGATTTTAAAATGATATGCATGAAATTTAAATTGATTCAGAAAATCAAAATGTCTGAATTATTCAGATTATTAAATTATTTAACCATCTCATTAGAGAATTTTTATTTTATCTAAAACAATATTCATAAAGCATTTAGAAATACAAGTAAGTTTACCCTAACTATCAAAACTTTGGAAGTCAATTGAAATTATTCTTCGAAACAAACCATTTAGGAGACAATTTTCTGATCTTTAAGCCGCACATTGCTTTTTTTGCTAAAAGGCTCTTAGAGTTTCTGGAATGTGAAGTTTACCATACTCACTGAAATGTTTATCCACTTCAGAAAAGTACTTTAGCATTCACTGACCAATCAATAGGCCTCTATAGGACAAGTTTGTGTTTCTCAATGGGTTGCGAAGTAAAAGAAGTTTTAAGCAATTCTGGATCGTGGTAATCACATATCTTCGCTCTTCCCCTCTTTTACTTAAAAATGCATCATAGATAAGTTATAATTCTATGAGTAATCTCTTAATGATTTTTTGCACTCAGCAAGAAACTATGATCTGTATTCTTTCAGCAGCTGGCCAGGCTCTTGGGAGCGAGCTCTCTCTGTCTTGCAGCTACTGATTCTATTTGTGTCTTCCAAGTTACAGCCCTTGTGTGGGAGATTAAGACTGATTGCCTCTGAATGCATCTCCTTATGAGGCAGATAAATCACTAAGTAGATAACTACAATCTTCTGTTAATTAAATCTGCTCTTCAAATTTTGGAGACGTTAAAAATATTTGGTCGGAACATTTCTATTCAACATCTCTAGATGATAAAGTTAGGGAGTTATCGTTTAGAAAAAAAGACAACAATCATTCATTAACTTCTGTTACATTGTGTCTCAACAGTAACAACTTTTACTGTCAGTATTTAAACACAAGAAATTTAATCTTTGCTGAGTTTTGGAAATTTAGAGCATTCAGGATGCAGCTTGATCATTATACAAAGCCAATACTAGGTTGTTTTTTTCCCCACTATCAGTGCATTAATCACACTGTGAATATTTCTTCATAGTTTACTCCTCACATGCTATGATGTTGCTTCTTTTTAAAACCAAAATATAATAATACATTCATTGGCTCTATCTGTATAAGTAGATTTTTTTTAGCTGCTCTAATTGACCATACTAACAAATAATTAGTAGAAAATGCTTGAAATACACACAAACCTGTTTTCTAAAAGCAGAAATGTATTCATTGCCTTTTTTATTATTGTGCTTTGAGCGATAAAATGCATATGACTTGCACATGACTAACTGGGCTTGGATGCCTGCATCCTATATTGGTCACTCCTTGTCAGGAACGGTCCTGTGCTCAAAGCCAAGAATTAATTACCCCTGAGCCCTACTGGGTATGGTCCCCCTAAACAAACAAACCAAAATTGAAATAAATAAGCAACTTTGAGCCAAAGAGATATTGCAAGGGTAGGTACTTGCCTTGCACACAATTGACCCTAGTTTGATCCCCAGCACCACCTATGACCCCCTGAGAATTTTCAGGAATGATCTCTGAGCACTGAGCCAGCACTCAGCCCTGAACACAGATGGCCCTCCACATTTTAAAAATAAAAATTGAGCAACTCTTTTTTTAAAAGCTGCATAGTATTCCATTGTATAGATATACCAAAGTTTTTTTTAACCAGTCATCTGTTCTCGGTAACTTTGGTTTTTTTTCAGATTCTGGCTATTGTAAATAGTGCCGCAATAAATATACAAGTGCAGATGTCGTTTATACTGTATTTTTTTTGAATCTCTGGGATATATTCCCAGAAGTGGTATTACCTGGTCATATGGAAGCTCATTTTCTAGTTTTTGAAATAATGCATATTGTTTTCCAAAAAGGCTGGACCAGTTGGCATTCCCACCAACAGTGAAAGAGCGTTCCTTTCTCCCCACATCCATGCCAGCACTGGTTACTTTTGATCTTTTGAATGTGTGCCAGTCTCTGTGGTGTGAGATGGTATCTAATTGTTGTTTTGATTTGCATCTCCCTGATGATTAGTGATGTAGAGCACTTTATCATTGCCTTTTGGCCATTTGTATTTCTTTTTCGAGGACGCTTCTGTTCATTTCTTCTTCCTATTTTTCAATGGGGTGACAGATGCCTTCTAAGCAAGGGCCCCAATGGGTGTGATAGGGCTGATTGAAAACATCAGGGGCTGGTTCTGGAGACCCCCAGTGCCCTGGGCTCATGAGTACTTCACTGCAGGGTCCAAGCATTGAGGAGTGGGCCTGGTGGCCTGAATATTACTAGGTGTGGCCCCTTGGTCCTGCTTGTTAGTCACCCCAACCCTCAAACTTTGTACTAAATGCATATAAAATCTATGTTAACATTATTTTTTTCTCTATTTTGGTCATGTTGTCTTGTCGTAGTTCTGTGGGGAAAAGGTTAGAGAATGGAGAGATCCAGCTGGTGACATAATTATTTTAGAATATGTTTGCAGCAAAATGATGACTCTTGGATTCTAATACAGTTATACTATTTAATTTATGAAGTTTCCTGTTTATTCTAGATTAAAATGAAATCACAATTAACTCAGTGAACATAAAGCATTTCCTGTAACAAAGATTGGAGCTAGTGAATTCTAGAAATATGAAGAGTCTAGAAATATGACCCCTATAGAGTAGGAACATCCTAGAGCAAAATAGAAGTGGTGAGGCCAGAACTGTTGCCTAGTCGTAGAGCACTGTGAGACCATGAGTTTGAGCTTTAGAACTGGGGGCAGGTTGTGGGGGTGTGAAATACTGAAGGAAGTTTAATGTTCCTGAGAAATAATTATGTAAAATAATAGTAACTACTTAAGAACACGAATCTAGGGTTATGTTGAGAACTTGGAAATTAGTCTCATCCATAGGATGAAATCTTTTCTCCCCCAATTATAAATTGTGGGCACTTAGGCAGTCTATAGAAATTTATGGACACAAGCAAAGTTGTGCAAATTAAATGGAATGCATGCTAGAGCAGTGAGAGTTAAGTCAACTTTGTGTCTCAATGGAATCGAGTTGTTTGATGCTGAATGGAGAAAACTGCATTTTGACCTGTTTATAGAATTTTCAATTAACCAGTATTTGTTAGAGGACTTCACTGGAGTAGACAGATTGTGTTGGATGATAACTGAACATTGGCACTCTAAACCCCTTATTCTGTTCTATAATTTTTTGTGTATTGCTGAGAAACCTTGCTTAAATATACTAACAGTGAATGAGTCTGTAAGTGCAGAACGGATGTCAGAATGTAGGTGGATAGTTATTGAACAGAGATTTCAAATGAGCATCAGAAGACAGACATCTGTAGCACTTAACTATCAGCACCCAATTTCTTTCTTTCTTTCTTTCTTTCTTTCTTTCTTTCTTTCTTTCTTTCTTTCTTTCTTTCTTTCATTAGTGAAACACCATGAGGTACAGTTGTAGAGTTATGAACTTTCATGCTTGGGTTTCAGTTATACAATGATTGAGTACCAATCCCTCCACCAGTGCCCGTTTTCCACCACCAGTGATCTCAGTAGCCCTCCCACCCCCCTCCACCATACCCCCCCGCCCCACACCTCACCTCTGTGGCAGGGCATTCCCTTTCGCTATCTCTTTCTTTTAGGGTGTTGTGGTTTCCAATAAAGGTATTGAGTGGCCATCATGTTCAGTCTATAGTCTACTTTCAACATGCATCTCGCATCCCGAGAGAATCTCCAAACATCCTTTATTGGTGTTCCCTTCTCTATTGAGCTGCTTTTCTCCCCAGCATTTGAGGCCAGCTTCCAAGCCATGGAGCAGACCTCCTGGAACTTATTTCAACTATTCTTGATTGTTCGTCTCCCATTCTGTTATTTTGTATTCTCCAGATGAGTGTGTTCTTTCTATGTCTTGTCCCTCTCTTTCTGACTCATTTTATTTAGCATGATACTTTCTATGTAGAAACACTTGTATGTAAATTTCATGACTTCATCTTTTCTAACAGCTGCATAGTATTCCACTGTGTAGATGCACCAAAGTTTCTTTAACCAGTCATCTGTTCTTGGGCACTTGGGTTTTCTCCAAATTTTGCCTATTGTGAACAGTGCAGCAATGAACAAGAAGTGGAGATGTCATTTCGACTGTACTTTTTTGCCTCTCCGGGATATATTCCCAGGAGTGGTATTGCTGGGTCAAATGGGAGCTCAATTTATAATTTTTTGAGAATCGTCTATACTGTTTTCCAAAAGGCTTAACCAGTCGGCATTCCCACCAGCAGTGAAAGAGGGTTCCTTTCTTACCGAATCTGCGCCAATACCAGTTGCTTTTGTTCTTTTGGATGTGGGCCAATCACTGTGGCATGAGATGATATCTTATTGTTATTTTGAGCTGCAATCTCCCTGATGATCAGTGATGTGGGGCATTTTCTTATGTGCCTTTTAGCCAGTCAGATTTCTTCTTTGAGAAAGTTTCTGTTCATTTCAACACCCCATTTTTTGATGGGGTTGTGTTTTCTTCTTGTGGAGTTCAACCAGTGCTTGTATATCCTTGATAAAGGTAAGGTAAAGGCCCTCCCGTTGATCGTCGATTTGCTCGAGCGGGCCCAGTAACATCTCCATTGGAGACTTTGTTGTTACTGTGTCTGGCATATCGAATACTCTCGGTAGCTTGCCGGGCTCTCCGAGAGGGGCAGAGGAATCGAACTCGGGTCGGCCATGTTGGCCACGTGCAAGGCAAACGCCCTACCGCTGTGCCATCGCTCCAGGGCCTTATATCCTTGATATCAACCCCTTATCAGATGTGTATTTGGTGAATATCCTTTCCCATTCTGTAGACTGTCTTTGTATTTTGGTCACTGCTTCTTTTGAGGTGCAGAATCTTCTTAGTTTAAGATAGTCTCATTAGTCTATCTCTGTTTTCACTTGCTCGGCCAGTGGCGTGGCATCTTGGAAGATACCAATAGCTTCAATGTCATGGAGGGTTCTGCCAACTTTGTCTTCAGTGTACCTTATGGATTCCGGTCTAATGTTGAGATCTTTTATCCGTTTTGATCTTACTTTTGTACATGGTGTTAGGGAGAGATCTGAGCCCATTTGTTTTTGCATGTATTTGTCCAGTTTTGCCATCACAATTTGTTAAAGAGGCTTTCTTTGTTCCACTTCCCATTTCTTACTCCTTAACAAAGATTAGCTGATCATATATTTTGGGGGGTGTCAGTATATTCAACCCGGTTCCATTGGTCTGCGGCTCTGCCTTTGTTCCAGTAGCATGCTGTTTTAATTATTACTGCTTTGTAACAGAGTTTGAGCTTGGGGAGGTTGATTCTCCCCATTTTCTTCTTCCCAAGAATTGCTTTAGCTATTTGTGGGGGATTTTGTTTCATATGAATTTCAAGAATGTTTGCTCCATTTCTTTGAAGAATGTCATGGGTATCCTTATAGAGATCGCATTGAATTTGTACAATGCTTTGGGGAATATTGCCATTTTGACAATGTTAATTCTCCCAATCCATAAGCAGGGGATATCTTTCCATTTCCTCGTGTCCTCTTTTATTTCCTGAAGTAGCATTTTGTAGTTTTCTTTGTACAGGTCTTTAATGTCCTTAGATAAGCTGATTCCTAGGTACTTGATTTTCTGAGACATGATTGTGAACGGGATTTTTTTTTTTTGTATGTCACTTTCTTCTCTCTCATTATTTGCATATAGGAAATCCATGAACTTTTGGGTATTGATTTTATAGTCTGCAACTATATTATACAAGTCTGTTGTTTCTAGGAGTTTCTTGGTAGAGGTTTTAGGGTTCTCTAAGTATAGTAACATATCATCTGTAAACAGTGAGAGGTTGACTTCTTCCTTTCCTACCTGAATGCCCTTAGTATCTTTTTCTTGCCTAACTGCTATTGCAAGTATTTCCAGTACTATATTGAATAACAGTGGAGAGAATGGGCATCCTTGTCTTGTCCTTGATCTTAGAGGGAAGGCTCTTAATTTTTCCCCATTTAGGATGATGCTTGCCATAGGCTTGTGGTAGATGGATTAAACTGTATTAAGAAATGTCCCTTCTATAACAATTTTGGTGAAGTTTTTCATCATATATGGGTGCTGAATCTTGTCAAATGCTTTCTCTGCATCTATTGATATGATCATATGGTTTTTATCTTTTATTTAGTTGATATGATGGATTATGTTGATTGATTTCCAAATGTTTAACCATCCGTGCATCCCAGGGATGAATCCCACTTGGTCATGGTGTATGATCTTTTTGATGAGTTAGTGAATTCTATTTGCTACTATTTTGTTGAGAATCTTCGCATCTGTTTTCATCAGGGATAACGGCCTGTTGTTTTCCTTCCTGGTGGTGTCTTTGTTTCCTTTTGGTATTAGAGAGATATGGGCCTCATAGCAACTGTTTGGGAGATTTTTTTGTTTCTTCAATTTTCTGGAAAAGCTTGAGAAGAACTGGCAATAGGTCCTCTTTAAATGTTTGGAGAAGTTTGCTAGTGACTCCATCTGGACCTGGACTTTTTTTTGGGGGGAAGACTTTTGATTACAGTTTCAATTTCCTTGATATTAAAAGGTCTATTCAGTGTTCTAGATCTTTTTGGTCCAACTTTGGGAGATTATAGGAATCCAGGAATTTACACATTTCTTCTAGGTTCTCTTGTTTTGTGGTGTACAGACTTTCAAACTTGTCTCTGCTGATCTTCTGAATTTCTTTGGCTTCCTCTGTGATGTCCGTCTTTTCATTTATGATTTGTTTATTAGAGTTTTCTCTCTTTCTTACTTTGTGAATTTAGCTAGTGGTTTATCAATGTTGTTTATTTTCTCAAAGAACCAGATCTTTGTTTCATTGATCTTTCAGATTTTTTTGGAGGTTTCCATGTTGTTGATTTATGCTCTAAGTTTTTTAAAAATTAATTAATTAATTAATTAATTATATCTATTGAATCACCTTGAAAACAGTCACAAAGCCTTTCAGTTTAAGTCTTGGTCGATCATACAATGATCAAACACCTGTCCCTTCACCAGTGCACATTTTCCACCACCAAGAACCCCAGTATATCCCCCCTCCCATCCACCCCCTGCCTGTGTGGCAGATTTTCACTTTACTCTCTCTCTCTCTCTCTCTCTCTCTCTCTGTTTTGGGGAGGATACAAAGTCCTGTATAGATTTATTATCCCTCTCCTATTTCTTCCTTTAGAGCCATTAATTCCTTCTGAGTTTTAATCTTGTTGATCTATCCAGAGGTGATAAGGCAGTGTTGAAGTCTCCAACTACTATTGTGTTGCTCGCAATGTCCTTCTTAAGGTGTGTTAGCAGATGTTGTAGGTATTTGGCTGGTCTCTCACTGGGTGCATATTCGTTTAGGAGTGTGATTTCTTACTGCTGTACATATCCCTTGATTAAAAAAAATGGCCTTCACTGTCCCTTCTAATCTTTTTCAACCTGAAATCTATGTTGTTCGATATGAGTAAGGCCACCCCAGCTTTTTTGAGGGGTTTCTTTGTTTGCAAGATTGTTTTCCATCCTTTGACTTTGAGTCTGTGTTTGTTCTGATTGTTCAGATGTGTTTCTTGTATGCAGCAGAATGTTGGGTTCTATATCTGAATCCATTTTGCCTCTTAATTGGTGAATTTAGACCACTGACATTGAGAGAGATTATCGTTATGGGGTTTTGTGTCATCTTTCTGTAAAGGTTTGTTCTGCTTGTAGGGGTTTTTCTTGTCTTACAGCAGTCCCTTTTGCCCTTCTTTTAGGTTTGGTTTTGAGTCTATGAAGTTCCTGAGCTGTTGTTTATCCAGAAAAGAGTATAATGTTCCTTTGAGTTTGAGTGAGATTTTAGCCAGATAAAGTATTCTTGGTGAAGGCGGTAGGGCGTTTGCCTTGCATGCAGCCAACATGGCCGACCCGAGTTCGATTCCTCTGCCCCTCTCGGAGAGCCTGGCAAGCTACCGAGAGTATCTCACCCGCACGGCAGAGCCTGGCAAGCTACCTGTGACGTATTTGATATGCCAGACACAGTAACAACAAAGTCTCCAATGGAGACGTTACTGGGCCCGCTCAAGCAAATCAGTGATCAACGGGAGGGTGAAGGGTTCATTTCAGTGAGTTTTTTCACTATATTCCACCATTGCCTTCGGGCTTGGTGGGTTTCCTCTGAGAGGTCTGCTGTGATTCTAAGGGGTGCTCCTTTGTATGTGATTTCCTTCTTTGACCTTGCTGCTTGCAGTATTGTATCTTTATTGGTGGCATCCATCATTCTAATGATATGTCTTGGAGTGCTTTTGTTAGGGTCTCTTTTAGCTGGCATCCTTTGGGTTCCTTGAATCTGAATGGCTGCATTGTTGAATTCTGGGAACTTTTCAGCAATGATTTCTTTAACTGTGGTTTTTTTTATTGGGATTGCTTCCATGACCTTCTGGTACTTGAATGATTCTAATTTTGTTCCTCTTGAAATCATCCTCTAGGATTCTGATTTGCTCTATCGCTATTTTGAGGTCTCGTCCCATTGTTTGTTGCTGCCTGTAGGCTTCTTGCAGCTCATCTTCAAGCTCACTGATCCTGTCTTTGGCTGTAGCCATTCTACTGTTGAGTGCACACACTGAGTTTTTTTATTTCCTCTACCGAATCCTTTATTCGTGACACTTCTGTGTGTAGCTTTCCAATTTCTGTTCTCATTTCTTCCTGTATTTTCTCGATTGTCATATTCATTGTTTCTTTTAAGTCCTCCTTTAATCTACCGGCTATCTGTCCCACCATCCCACCATTTCTTTGAGTTCATTGAATGTCTTCATTACTTCATCGCTGAATTCTTTATCGGAAAGCTCACATTTGTGAGTAACTCCTATTGAGTCTTCTGGACACTTCATCATCCTCTCCTCATGTCAGGAATTTGCGCTGTTTCTTCATGTTGTTGTGGTGGTATGGAGACTGAGATGTGACACTGGAATGCTGGGTATGGGTGAGATAACTGTGGCCCCCAAATAAACCCCGCCCACTTCTACAGAGACCACAACCACTTCTGTAGAGGCCACACCCCCTATGGGTACCTGGTTTGTGGAGGGGGGGGTACAGACCTGGGAGAGGGAGAAAATCGGGCCTGGCATGGGGGATGAACAGGAAGGTGCTCGGGGAGGGTGGGTGGCCCAGGATCTGAGAGGATGCCTGGGGCCTGGGCATGAGGGAGGTGGTGTCCTGGGTTTGATTATTCACTGACCTGGGCGAGAGAGAGAACCAGGTGTGGTGTTGGGGACAAACAGGAAGGTGGGAAGGTGCTTGGGGCGGTGGGTGGCCCAGGGTCTGAGATGCTACCCAATTTCTTATCCTTAAGTCAGGGATACTAATATTTGACAGCTCCCATATTACTCTTTGAGGTAACTTGAAATTACCCGGTGAATATTTGTTAGAATCATTAGTAGGAGTCTGAGTCTACATAAAACCTGGTTCTTATTCCATTACTCACTCCAACATCATCCAGACAATTTACTTGTGCAATTATGGCTCAGAGCACTAAGATAGAAGAATGTGAATCACTTGACAAATTTGTTAAGCAACTTTTATTCCGTGTGGTATATTTCATATAAAAATTTATTAAACTCTTTGAATCTTTGTCCCACCTGGGGTTAGGTTTAAAAGCCCGGATTAGAAAACTGAAAGTTTATATTAACAGCTGAAATACAAGATTCCCACTTTATTACTTTGACATCTCTTGGGAGAATCCAGAGCAGTAGAAGATTTTATATATCGTAAGAATTCAATACTCATCTTCATGTGCAGGTGCTTCCTTGAGATTGGATCCTAACAAACCCAGGTCTCAACCTTTAATTCTCAGACCGTAGTTATTTGTTCTACATTACAAATGCAAAATTGACTCTTAATAAAAATGAAATAATGATTATTAAAACATAGACTATTGCAATTTGAGTTTTGGAATAGAGAAAATATATCTATGAGTGTCTAGTTGGTGCATTTATTACAAAATGTGGAGTTCCTCAGGTGGAGTCTGGGTCCGTGCTATCTTATCAAATGCACAAACATTTTTGTAGCAAGCAGTCAATGCTCACGTGAAGTGGAATGGAGGTTTCAAATCACTTTCCATCAGTTTGTTCCATCTTCTGCCAAATGAAGTTGAAGCCATTTTCTGAAGTTTTTAAATTTTGAACTTATCACTTAATCACTTAATCACTTAATCACTTAACTTCCCGTTAGTCATCGATTTGCTCGAGCGGGCGCCAGTAACGTCTCCATTTGTCCCTGTCGCGTGCTAGTGTAGCCCAATGGCATCTCTTCGCTCCGGGAACATGAAGGGCCTCAAACCGATCGTTCATGATCTTGATGAAGAAGTCTGACCATCTGGTAGGTGGGCGGCCACGCGGTCTTTTGACATCCCGTGGAATCCAATCAGTAACAGCTCTAGTCCAACGGTAGTCTTTAAATCTCATTACGTGACCAGCCCATCTGATTTTCGACACCTTGGCAAATGAGACAGCGTCCCTGATCCTTGATCGTCGACGGATGTCAGAACTCCGGATTCGTTCTCTCATTTGAGTGAAACGTGATATTCCAAGCATAGCTCTTTCTATTCTTCTTTGAACTTATATACAGTAAAATTTGATTCTTTATTAAAGAATAAAACAGAATACGTCTATACTCAGGGGCAGTATGTCCTGTCATTTGGGAACTATAGTTTGGTGGCAGCAAATGCCTGGGTTCATACTCTTTGCCAAAGCATTTATTCTCTATGCCTCCGGACTTTATCTTTAGAATGTGAATAGGGGCCAGAGAGATAGTACAGTGAGGAGGGCTCCTGACCTGTGTGCGGTTGACCCAGATTCAATCCCCAGCATCAGTTTCGGTTGCTCAGCCGTACTAGGAGTGATCCCTGAGAGCAGAGTTAGGAGTAAGCCCTGAGCACAGCGACGTTGGACCCCAAACGAAAACAAACAAAAAGGTGAATAGTTGAATCTACCTCAGAGTTTACCATGAAGTATTGTGTTAATTCTAATTATAATTAATAAGATGCTTAGAACAATGCTAGTAATATAGCTCCATGTAAGCACTGCTAAGTAATGTCATCACTTCATTTAAATTTGTATCAGAGGAAAAATAAAACAAGAATAGAATGAATTAAATTTGATTTTTTAGAGACCAGAGCAATAGCAGAGCAGGTAGGACGTTTCCCTTTACATGGTCACCTGGGTTTGATCCCCAGATGGTCTCCGAGCCCAGCCAAGAGTGATCCCTGAGCTCACAGCTAGGAGTAAGCCTTCAACAGAGCTATTTATAGACCCAAACCCAAAGTAAATAAATAATAAACTGGTTTTGTAAAGAAAATTTGTGCCGGCTTTTCCTATTTTACATGATCAGATATTCAGTTTGTAGGTAATTTCTGGCAATAAATTTTCCTCTTTCATATGGCCTCATCAGAATGGCCAGGCAAAGATGGAGAGGTGTGAATAGCATTCTGTGCTAAATTATATTGTACAGCAGTTCAGATCAAGAGGAGTTTAAAGTTTGATCCAAAATGGATCCTAAAATTGGGGTTATCTTTATTTAGAAAAAAGTTGATGAGTGATCTCTGGGTACGGACCTAGGGACCAAGATAATGCTATTTTAAGAAAATTAAAATCCAGGAGTCACATGAGGTGGCAGACCAGGAGCCTGCCAGCCCCTTTCCTGCCACCTCCACAGGAGAAAAACACAAATAGGTGTAGCTTATGTTCTTCTCGTCTCTGACTTAAGTGTGTGAGGTGAAGACAGAGATGAGTTGACTCATCTGAGGAAAATAAGCCAGGGATTATTCTGGAGAATGAAGACAAAGATTTATGGGCTCCATTGTCAGAAACTTCTTCTCATACTCAAAACCCACCCAAAGTTAGTCACAGAGGCCCAGTAGCCTTGGCCCCCTCAGTCAGCCCTGGATGGGAGTGACCCCTTCTCTTCTTCCTCTGGTATCCACCAAATTCTATATATTGATGTAATGCTGATGTAATTTCAATTAATCATTCAAACATGTGTTTGAATCCATCAAATTTTTGAGTGTTTTAATCTAGTTACACAGAATATATATTTCTGATCTTCTGGCAACAAAATTATAGTGACCGTGCATTAGA
The DNA here is from genome assembly GCF_029834395.1 of Sorex fumeus. NCBI lineage: Eukaryota > Metazoa > Chordata > Mammalia > Eulipotyphla > Soricidae > Sorex > Sorex fumeus. The sequence goes on along the minus strand of NW_026606090.1, from coordinate 33,444,068 downwards.
ACCATGTTAAAAACATTATCTTAGGCTACAATCACACGTGCGCTTTATAATCTTGCACGTGTGCTTTGCTATTTTGCTGTTTTGTGATTTTTGCCCTGTTTCATCCTAGGTAACTGGGATTTGAGAAACAAATCTCTCCTAAGAAACTTTATTCTCTCTAATGATACTGTATTTGTAAATGTTTGAGTAAGTATTAAAGAGAATTCAGGATAGACTTAGACGGCTTCAGATAGGGCGCTCGGGGCTTGTTCCAGGGTTTTGTATCTGCGGAAGAGCACCAGCGACCCAGCGACCACCCTTCTGAATGACTCATGGTCAAAGGGCAGGGTGGCTCAATGCAAGAGCCCAAGGAGACAGCGCCGGTCCGTGTCCAGGTGCCAGAAACATGCTGGCCAAGCCAGAGCTCTCCTCAGGCTGGGGACTGTGCTGTGCTGAGGATCAAATGGTGATCACTGTATTCCAGGTACTTCTGCCTCAGTCCTGCACTACCTATCTGGCCACCCGATAGCACATCATAACATGCTTGACCTTGTCCTAAAACGTGTGCATTCTTTAATATTTCCAAGAGGAAAGTACTCTGATTTCACTTGGTAGGAAGTTTGCTAAAGGAGAAAGAGTTAAGTTGTCCTTTCAATTTCAAGTAAGAACAGACAGAAGTCTAGAGAGGCCTGATGCTGTCAAAGAAGGCATACTAAACAACCAAAAAAGTTAATAGAATACTTTTTTAAAGCAGAATCTCATTTACTGGAAGGGGGAAAATCTTGGGACAAAGGCATTTAGAAGTAATAAGTTTTATGAAAATGAATGTGTTTTATTTACTCGACCTCTAAAATGCCATAAACAGCCCTCGTGTGCCTGCCATTCCTTAGTTTTTCTTGCTTTTTTGTCTCTTGGCTGTGCTAAACCTCGCCACTAAATTCATTTGGAACTCTAGAGGTTTCTCTAACATATTCCTAATTCCTGTATGAGCCCTTCTGTATTCTGGTACTTGATACACACTAGCAATCACTCTACAACCTTTGCTTTAAAAGACTTCTTTGGAGAGCCTTTCCATTTAGGGCCCAGGAATGTGTCGAAAACCACAGAGGTTACATTGCTTTTGAACTAAAGGTTGTTGGTTTGTGGAATTTCCTTCGACTGGAAACACACATGAGTCTGTGGTTGAGTATTTTCCCTCTTTTATAATAGGCTACTTGTTTGTTTTCATTTTGAAAAAGCTGGAGTATTTATCATTGATTTCCATATTGTATAAAGAACTAACCTTTATTTCCCCTTCTTTCCTTTTGTTTCTCCAGTGGAAAGAGACAAGGATTTTTCTCACCAGCGGAGGCATTACAAAGAATTCAGGTTTGATCTTACTCAAATTCCTCATGGAGAAGCAGTAACGGCAGCGGAATTTCGGATATACAAAGACCGGAGCAACAACCGATTTGAAAATGAAACGATTAAGATTAGCATATATCAGATCATCAAGGAATACACAAATAGGTATCAACTTCATATGTCAATTGTTATCAAGGCAAACGTGAAATTATGGTAATGTACATGACTTCATCCAGGCACTACACTAAGTCGTGTTTTCTTGGAGAGGAATCACATTGCAAGTTGTTAAAACAAAGAAAAGGAAAAAGTAATTGCTTCGAAAAGGGCCTCTACGCACTCCCCAGCTTTCCATATTCCTGTGCTAAGGTTCAGAGGGAACAGTCTCTGTTTCCCCACGTGTACCTTTCAAGATCATTGTCTCAGATTATAAATGTGAAATGATTCAATTTATTATGAATATATGAAATTTCTTTAGTATCACTATTTATTATTATTTGGTTTGGGGGCCACACCCGGCACTGCTCAGGAGTTACTCCTAACTTTGTGCTCCGGGATCACTCCTGGTACAGCTCAGGAAACTATCTGGGATGCTGACAGTATAACTCAAGGCTGGCTGCACACAAGACAAGCGCCCTACCCTGCTCACTGTTGCTCTGATCCTACTTATTTTTGGGTCATAACCTATTGCTAATTGTGATGATTTGATTCACTGTGTCTTTTAAGTCACAGAAGAGACCACCTTCCTTTTCCTGACTGCACGTAACTAGTGTATGTGTGTTGATATTTTGAGATAACATCGTATCTGCATGGGTTTGACCACCTGTGTGTCTTCTGTCTTCAACATGATAATTTAGGCAGAGGATCTAGCTTAGCTGTGGAGTGTGTGTCTCAGTACGTGTGACCTCCCCATGGAAGAGCATAAGACAGAAAGCATGAAACCTGAGTTGGTAATTACTGCAAATGAGTCATCAGGCAGAAAAGTGATAATGGAATCTCAGTGGCATTTTCTGACCTTTAACTCAGTGCGGTGCAGAAAGTTCTTGGGAAACACCTTTCACAGGCGATTATTCACATTTTGCTGAAAAGTTCTTAACATTTAGAAACTCTTACTGAAATATTTTATTGAGATAGAGTCCGTTTCATGCTAACTTCCATTCATGAAACAGTGTCTTCTTCCAGATGCAGACCCTTAAAGATAGCCCTCATGCTCCTTCGATCACATTCCTCCTACCACAAACCTCTTCTCTTCTTGGTGAATATTTCTACTTCCTGTTGTTTAGATTTTTTTCTTAGTCTTCTAGTGTGCCAGTTTTGTTCTGTTTTGTTTTATGGCTGTTCTACGGAATTCTAGTTATATCCAATGAAGTAAGAAAAAAAATTTAAAAGCTTCTGGTGTCAAATACATTTAAATGTCTTTTTATTAGGGTGTCTTCTAGGAAATCCATAATGCATATCAGAATATCAAAGTCTTGGAAAAGTTTTATTGCACCATTAATTTTATATTACCTAGTCCTCCTTAAAATTATTGGCTATGAAATCTTTTTTTTTGAAAGCATATACTTAACATCCTAAAAACAGTGTTTCAAAGGATGCATTTTAATAAATATTTTCTATGAACATTGTTATTTTAAGAGTAAGAACCTTAAGGCAAAAAGATCTGTGTTTCTTTTCAGCTCAGCTCTGCAGTGAGTTATCTGTCTGTAGGGAAGTGTTTTGTTTTGATTTTAAATCTCAATATACTAGTTTTATTTTTTAAAATATACATTTTTTTCTTCTGAGATAAACCTGGCATGCTACACTTTTATACTAAATAATAATGCTGTCTTTTAAAATTAAGTGATGAATATTATTATATTAAAATAACATAATAAATACTATTGGGGATACATAACGAATATTTTGTTTATGATTATATTTTTATGTATTATCTAACCTGATAGCCACCCAGTCTTTGATGATGTCATGTGGTCATAAAAGAAAAAAGAAAGACCTATTATGTCATCTTATTCACACTTACTTATCCAAGTGAGACTAAAAACTCATAAAAGTATGTATTTTATTCCTACCATCTCTCACCTCCACCATTCATCCTCACTCAGATTTTCATGTGTGCAATATAACGCAGTGTTCTGATATTTATCCAAAGCTCTATTTTTCTTGGTAGAAAAAAATAATGCTCTGCATCATTTCGCTTATTTAATCTTTTCATGTTGGTCTGACAGCCTCAAATTCTGTATAGAAGGCCTTGCTCATCAGTCACACCTCATATATCGGCGTTATTGGGAAATGAGATTTCCACATGATTGAATTTTCCAGATAATTCAGCCGAGTTTGGCATGCTGTGCTGGGCGCCTACCATGTGGCAGTTCGCAGGGAACTGAAGGCCCAGTAAATAAGACCTCAAAAGCTCAAAGGCTCAAAGCAGGCCTCACACAGACCGTAATAACTATAAAACAATGTGCTAAGCACCATGATGTAAGTATGCACTAAGCGTTGTGGAAATACGAATGAAGGGAAAATTAATTCTTCACGTAGGTGGTACTTTGGGGGATGCCACCGAGAGGAATTCTCCCTGGACACGAGCCTCTCCAGGGGAGAAGGAATTTCTAGAGTGAGGAAGAAGAAAGCAAGGAGAAAGAGAGAGGTGTGTACTCAAAAATATTCCTAAGCGTTAAAATGTTTAAATGTAGAAAGAACTAAATAAGGCCAATAAAAGTGATCACCGCCGATTCGACTACTAGGAAGGCAGTCAGCACACGGCTAGTTAAGGGCACTCACTTGGCGTCTGGCGCTGTGCTAAGTGCTTTACTTGAGTTAATTTTTTTCATAAATGCAAGTATTGATATATTCCCCCAAGAAAATGTGTTATGTATAATTCAACCTTTTCCTAACATTCTGCTATGAATATAAATTTTTGTACTCCATTGTACAAACATTTTAAGCTAGTCTGCTCGATGTCATTAACCACCTATACGACTTGGATCTATTTAGTTAAGCTGTCATCATTCCAGTTCACAGTCAGCTCTGTGTTTACATCATCTCCCGCCTCCCGCTTCTCTAAGATTTGTGATTTTTCGGTGCATATAATTCAGAACGCCCTGACAATTTCCACTTGGGAGGATTTCATGGTCTCTGGGGAGCCATGGAAGGAGCAGGCCCCTCAGCTGGCGGTTGCTGTTCGAAGGATACAGGGCAGGTCACAGCACAGCTGGCATTTCTTCTACATGCAGGCAATGGGCTTTACCTTGGTATTCTCAGCAATGACGATTTGTCCTCAAGAGACATTTAGGTAAAGCGTGGCTATTGTTTCCGTGTTCCATTTGGGGAGGCTGCAAGTAAGGGTACCAGCATGCTGTGGATAGAAATTTCCCTGAGGAATACGGTTAGATTTAATTTAAAACTGTCAGGGCAGGAGAGTGCCCGCCCCTGATGGTGAGTGCTCTGGCCCAAAAGGTCATCAGGTAAAGCTTGAGTTATCCTTCCTCAGTTGAAAATTACAAATCTAAAAGTGGGTATAATTTATGTCATAGAAGTAGTTTTTCTTTTGAGTTTTTCGTGTTTTGGATAGAAAATGTTGTAGTACAGAAGAACTTAAAAATGTCATGGATACCTTTGCACACTCTGGGGCCTTTGAAAGCGATGGGACGATGTTAATAATCTTACTTTCTGCTTTTGATTTGAAATAAGTGGTCCTCTAATGTATGTATCTACTCAACAGCATGTGGGTAGATTTCTCTGCAGGAGAAAAATAGTTAAAGGTACCTGCTAGACATTAATAATATCTTGAAATAAAACAAAAGTTCTGCAGGGAAAAAAAAGTGACTGAATTTTCAGAGTGGAAATTCAGTTTGTTTTTCCATGTTTATTATTGTTTACATTTAATTTTATTTAGTACTGCTGTTCTGCTAGTTTGCATTTGTAAAGGTAAAAGTCAAAATATAGTATTAAATCAGACATTCTAAAAATTGATGGTCTGTGAGGTTTGTAGAATTTTATTTTTTCTGTTTTTTGGCTTTTGGTTCCACCTGGCTTTGTTCAGGGGTTCCCTTGGCTCTACATTCAGGAATTACCTCTGCCGGTGCTTGGGAGACCATATCGGATGCCAGGGATCGAAACTGGGTAGGCCGCATGCAAGGCAAACTCCCTCCCGGCTGTACTATGGCTCCATCTATTATTTCGTATTTGCTTTAGTAAAAATAATTAGCAATTGGAAATTAGGACTATTTAATTCTAGTATGTTAAACTAAGAGCTGGAGTGATAGCACAGCTGTAGGGCTTGTGCACAACCGGCCTGGCCGAACCAGGTTCGAATCTTCTGCCCCTCTTGGAGAGCCTGGCAAGCTACTAAGAGTATCTCGCCCGCATGGCAGGGCCTGGCAAGCTACCCATGACGTACTCGATATGCCAAACACAGTAACAACAAGTCTCAAAATGGAGACATTACTGGGCCCGCATGAGCTAATCAATGAACAACGGGAGAACAGTGACAGTGCTATGTTAAACTAAAAGTTTTGATGAAATTTTTAGATTATAAACCACATAGAAAATGATTTGTTGTCTGTATTTCATCTTAGAGCTTCACGTAAGTGTTCTTAAATGCTATGGTGTATTCCTGTCAAATACCCAGAGAAAGATATTTTCTTCTGGGTAGCTATTAATTACTACATTTTACTGGATTTGAGGTCCTATTCTAAGCCACAAGGAGATGAATGGTGATGGAAGAGGTTCAACAGTGATAGTAAAATTAGGATTATAAGGCTTATGTATTATGATTATGGGGGAATATTGCAAGTTTTTGCCTGAAATTTATCTGCGTATTGCAAGCAATTTCCCATAGCTTTTCTTGGCAAGATTTTGTGTTTCTGATTAGATAACAGAGTTGTCATTTGGTTAGCTATTTATTTGTTTCTCCCACCCATATAAGTGTGTATATTGTTCATACACATACAATTGAAATAATAGTAACCTAAGATAAAATTCTTAGATTACCTGTTATTACTGGCTTTTAAAATGATTTTACTTATTCTTGTTAGGTTTTCAACTTAATTATTTTTAAGCGAATTTAGGGACAAAGATTATTAATGATTAGACATACAGTCAACACTACTAGGACTAAATAAAATTAAAGCATTTCTCTACCAGGATTATCAGTTTGTCGGTAAGCATTTATAAAAATTAAACACATTTTGTTTTAATTGTGCTTAATGTACTTGATATTCAAAATTACCTGCCATTAATGTATTTTGGTCAGAAAATACAAGTGTGGTAATTATATTTGTGTATCCTTTTATCCCTGTGATAAAGTAATGAAACATATTATATTATTATTATTAATTTATGTTGGCAGATATTATTTTAATGCTCATTTAAATAATAAACAGAATCTCGAAAGAGGGCAGAATTATTCTTTTCTAATACTAAGCATAGCCTACCTTTAACAAATTATGATTGAAATTAAAGTATATGTCAATTCCATTAATTCTAATCCTTAGGTTTGAGTGTAGATTGCAGTGATGCTTATCAGAGGATCCATGAGTTTTATATTTTCCGCTCAAGTAATATGATCCTAAAATTTGCTAATAGCAATAGGATCCTAAAAGTTGCTAATAATACTTAGAAGCAGGCAAGAGCATTTAGTTGCTACAGGATTTATCTAGTCAAATCAGGTTTGCCAAGTAAAGCCTGTGGCAAACTGGATTTATTTTTGCTGATTTTGACTAAATAAATCAAACTTGATCAAGCAAATTTCAGTAAGAGACAAATGGATGTCCCATATAAGAACGAATTCAGTGCACATTAATTTACCAAATTGCACTTCTAAATAAGTGATTTAATTTATAAAGAAGTCCTGCATATGAAACCCATGCATAGAGATGGCCAAGCATGAGTATATTTCAGAAGATCTGTGTCTATTATGTACATCATCATCATTATTATTATTGTTATTATTATTATTGCTTTTTGTGTCACACCCAGCAGGGGTTACTCCTGGCTCTGCACTCAGGAATTACTCCTGGCTGTATGTGGGGACCATATGGGATGCTGGGGATTGAACCCAGGTCGGCCACGTGCAAGGCAAATGCCCTACCTGCTGTGCTATCGCTTTGTTCTCTGTGTATTATTTCTTGTGTTGAAACTATAAGTTTTATTTTGTAAATATGCATTTACGTATGCCCAGTAAATAGCTTCTTTTTCCTTGCCTTAACTAAAACAAAAAACACTCCATTTGATTGTTTGTCTGACTGCCAAACTTATATTCTATTTCTCTTCTCTATCTTGTCTGAAACTGTTTACAAAACCTTCACTTTCTTGTATTTTTTTCATCCCTCAACTCTTGCAATCTGATTCTTCTATTTCACTTGACCTATCATCTACCAATAGATTCCTCACCCCAGCCCTTATGGATGAGATTTTATTCTTTTGATTTTTAATCAGTATTTTATGTAGCTGACAACCTCCTATTAAATATGTAAAATATCTAAAATTGAGGGCAGTATTAGTTTCATCAATCTTCTATATAACAAATGACCCAAATCTGTAAGGCTAAGGCAATATAGAAATTTATTATCTTGCAGTTTCAGAGACTAGAAGGTAAAAATAAATAAAAACAAACCCAGGAGCCCTCACTCCCACCCAAACAAAATTAAGGGCTTCTAGGATCATATTCCTTCCCAAACCCCTAGGCGGAGGATTCGTCTTCCTTATTTCCGTTTGAGTGTGGTATCCACTAGTATTCCTTGACGGGGAGCAACATAATTCCAGGGTCTGCATCTGACTTTACGGTGCATCTTCCCTGGGGTCTGTCTCAGTGTTTCTTAAAAGTCTGTTGGGTGGGAGTTTGCTCCAGTGACCTTATTTCACCACATAGCTTGCTAACTGCGAAGACCTCATTTCCAAATCAGACCACATGTCTGCGTAACTCTGTGAATCAGAACCATGGTGAGTCACAAAGGGATAAATAATATTTGACTTTTTCTAATTGTAGGACCTGCCTAAACTGGTGTGTAGTGCTCTGATGAGTCTAAGCTTTGCAGCATGGATGTCTAAGGAAGGAAGAATACACGTGGATTAGGGGAGAATGAGAAGTAGATAAGAAATTGTACTACAACTGCCAGACGAAATTGAACCCATGTCCTCCCTCAGAGCTTCTCCCTTCAATGGTGGTGATCTGCAGGGAAAGGAGTTGAGATCCTTGAGAGCTAAGGCCACACCCAGGGGTTCCCAGCAAGGAGAGCCGAATCAGCAACAATTAAGCGCCCACAGCCTGGAGCTTTCCAGCTTTCCAGGCATGAATAATTCCTGCCTCGCTTCTATTCCTGCAAAGGCTTCTTTTGTGGATAACACAGAACCCTACAAGGAAGAGAATTCTGGGATACTTAGTTCTAGTTTAGGTTGACAGAGCAAAAAGTTACAGTAGTCCAACATTTTCTGCTTGGCACCCTTCTTTTCCCCCAAAGTTGTTCACGATTGGGTTTCAGTCACACAATGTTCCAACACCCGTCCCTTCACCAGTGAACACTTCCCTGCACCAGTGTCCCCAAGTTCCTCTCTCTCTTACTCTGTCTCTATCTCTGTCTTTGTCTCTCCCTCTTCCTCTCTCTCCGTCTATCTGTCTGTCTGTCTCTCTCTCTGGCACTATTCCTTTTGTTTTGTCTTGGGGAGGGTCACACACTACTATATCCTGAGCTTACCCCTAGCTCTGCATTCAGAGCTTCTGGCAAGGCTTGGGAGACCATCTGATGTACTGAGAATCGAGTCTATGTCAACCACATGTAAGCAAGTGACCTATACCTTGAAACTATTCTTCCTTTCCAGTGTTATCTATTCTTGGATATTGTTCATTTCTTTTCTAGATGAATCATAGTTCCTAATTGCAATGCCGTAACTTTTATACTGAAATAAGTGACTGGGTACTTTCAGAGCTGCGTATACTGGAAAGTTGGCAGATGGGGAAAGGATAAAAAGGAATTGTTAAATATGTATATACATTAACATTAGTATAGAAACTTTAATATATTAGTATAGGAACACAGTATTCCTAAACATGGTATGAATTGTGGATTTCAAAAGCCTGAGCCTATTCTACACCAAATTTGTGATTAAATTAGTTGCTTGATCAAAAGCAATACTATATGGAATTCCATGACAATGAGGCATTCAGTTACATGATATGTAGTTATTTGGAAAAAAACCCTTATAGATAGAGAAAGAAAATTCATAATCTGAGTGCTTATTCCACAGAGTAAAAGGTATTTCCTCTCTCTGATATAAATGGTCTGATATAGTTGACCAAATATAAGATAACAATGTAATCTCTGTGATGAGTGATCCTGTATTTATTGCACGGAGTTGATCTGATGCAATTAGGGAATGTAAAAAAGTCTATGTAAGTCTGTTGCTCTGTATTTGATGCTGGAGTTAAGGCCTTCAGACCAGACAGGAAGGAAAGATGCATGTGAATTGGGTGAAACAAGGAAAGTGGAGAACCTACTCAAATGATCTTAGATCTTGGCGGACACTTGAAATCTATCCCCATGCTTCAATTACTGACACAGATGATTCCCGAACTACCTGATCCTTGCTCACCTATATGCCCTCATGCCTACCCCTCTGAGTGTGGAGAAACTCTTTTAAGAGATTAAGTAGACCCTAAAGAAGCTCTAGGGCTAGCTCCTTCCCTCACCAAAAGGTGTTCCATCTTGACAGGGCATCCAAGCGTAAGGTCTTCTTACAAATATAAATATGGCCATTGTCTCACTTCCACTTTTTAAATCTCACCCACATTTTTTTGTAGTCAGCTGTAATTTAGGGCACCATAGTTCTAGGTCACTTACACTAATACATAAAGCCATCACAATATGTCTACAAATGTTAAATTGAAAGAATAAATGAATGGATAGATTCACGGATGAATTAATAAAGGATGAAGTTCTGAAGTTCCATTTCCTTTCTATGCATTTTGTCTTAAGATGGTGGCTGTCATCAATATTTTAGTACTGCATGTAGCACGGTAGCACTGTCCTCCCGTTGTTCATAGATTTGCTCGAGCAGGCACCAGTAATGTCTTCACTGTGAGACTTGTTACTGTTTTTGGCATATTGAATACGCCATGGGGAGCTTGCCAGGCTCTGCTGGAGGGCAGGATACTCTCGGTAGCTTGCCCGGCTCTCTGAGAGGGATGCAGGAATGGAACCCGGGTCGGCTGCATGCAAGGCAAACGCCCTACCTGCTGTGCTATCGCTCCAACCCTTTCTCCCAGTATGTGGGATATATTTTTATTTTAGGACTCATTTATTTCATGATATAGAAACTTGGTAATTTGAGGTAGTACTTTTTTTCTTTTTCTACTTAAGCTTTCCTTGTTAGTAGTGTCAGATCATTCAAGACTCCTTGAAGGTTGAGCTTTTAGAAGTCCAGCCTATATTTTACTCGATATATTTTATAGGAACAGGTTAGCTATCAAGGCATTTAATCTATTTTGAATTCCCTGTTTGTGCATGTAAGGGTATAATTTTTTTTGTTTGTTTTGCATCACTCCAATTACTGGGCCTGCTCGAGCAAATCGATGAACAATGGGAAGACTGTGATACTGTGACTGTGATACTGTTTTGCATGTGACTGGACTATTCATTTACATTTCACTTCTAGTAATTCATGATTTAGTTTGATAGCGTTCAATAACAGGACCCTGACTTGGCTGAGATTTATAAGTGAAATCTTATATCATATTCTTTGTTATAGCATGCCTGTTTACACTGTAAATGCCTAATTATAAGGAGAGCACAATAATGATAGTATCACACAAGATGTGCAACTTTAACCAAGTCAAAAATCAAAACAAAGATCAGAGCAATAGTACGGGGGCTAAGGTGATAGCTTCCCATGTGTCATTCAGGATTTATCCCCAGCAACTCGATATGGTCTCCTGAGCATTGCTGGGAGTGACTCAGCTGCAGAGCTAGGATAAACACTGAGCACTTTCCATGTGGCCCAGTAAACAAACTAACAAAAAAAAATAAGGAGCAAATCAAATGTTTATACATATTAGTTTTTTTTGATATAGACCTGTAATCATTGCGATAAAATTGTCAGAAGTATGAGCTTATTGATGTTGTTAATTATCACTATCACTATCACTATCACCCTGTTGTTCATCTATTCGCTCGAGTGGGCCCAGTAATGTCTCCATTCATCCCTGTCATGTGCTAGTGTAGCCCGATGACATATTGGGGGCTCCTTCAGGATGAGGGGAATGAGGACCATTCATTGTTACTGTTTTTGACATGACGAGTATGACACAGTTAGCTTGTCAGGCTCTGCCATGTGAGTGGGATACTCTCGGTAGCTTGCTGGGCTCTCCGAGAGGGATGGAAGCTTTTGGGGCAGCCTCTAATCACCTTTACAGGTGTTCCTAGTCAGGCATATAGGCGGGTATGATACTCTCAGTAGCCTGTCGGGTTCTCTGAGAGTGAGAACTAGAGAATAAGAGGCTGTGCGGCCGCGAATGGGACCACGCGCTTCCAGGAGCTTGGTTTTAGAGTCTCTGGATCCTGGCCATTGATGGGGTTACATGGCAATTGGTGAGTGTAACTGTCTAGCTACTGGATGGTGGGGGAGCTGGGTGGAGGAGGTCCAGTCCTGAACAGACCAGGCTTGGAGATCTCAGCCCCGGGTCCCGCACACTTGGGTTCCTCTGCCGGTTCCTCCTCCAAGCATGTAGAGAGTGGTCTCAGCATGGTTTTGCCTGGGTCCCAGAGGTCTTCAGCTGTTGGGGCTCTGCTCAGGGCGGAGAGGGAAACTCAATCTGCCCTCCTCCAAGGGGCCCCGGTGAGGACAGCCAGACGCAATGGCAGGAGACTCTGCCTTGTTCTCTTCTTAATATATTCGCATATATTAATTTTTCATTTTCATTTCATCATCCTGTTATTCATCGATTGCCTCGAGCAGGCCCCAGTAACGTCCCTTTCATCCTAGCCCTGAGATTATATTCAAGACTCTTTAGGAGAATGAGACCCATCATTGTTACTGGTATTTGGCATATTTGGAACGCCACGGGGAGTTTGCCAGACTCTGCCCTGTGGGCAGGCTACATTTGATAGCCTGCAAGTTTGTTCAAAGTAGGAATGAGACAATAAGATGTCATTAAAAAAAAAAGTTCTGATAAGATGTCGCGCGGCCGCAAATGCGGCCGCGCGGTTCCAGAATCTGGATTTTATAGTCTCTGAGTCTTGGCCGCTGATGGGATTACACGGCGCCAGGGGGCCAGGTGGTGGGTGTGACCCCCGCCTACTGGAATTTGGAGGATCTGGGTGGAAGATGCTCGACTCCAATTCGAGTAGGCTTGGAGGTCTCGGCCCCGGAACCCGCGTGGCTTTGTCCCTCTGCCAGTACCTTCATGTGTGCGGAGAGTGGTCTCAGCATGGTGGCGGCTGGTCCTGGAGGTCTTCGGCTGCCGGAGCCCTGGTCGGGGCGGGGAGGAAAGCCCAACCCGCTCCCCTCCAAGGGGCCCCGGGAAGGAACACCCACGTGCGGGGGCAGAAGACTGCACTGTTCTATAATATATATAATATATTATATAATATATATTAATATATATTATATAATATATTATATATTAATAATATATAAAATACAGTCTTATTCCTTTTTTCAAGTATATGTGTGAAAGTTTTCCTTAGAGTCTTTAAAATCATAGTTGCTTACCTATGTTCAGTTTTTTCAGATGTACAATCATTACAAACACAATGAGACATCTGACTGCATTTGTATAGTCATTTCCAATGGGGCTGGGGCCTTATCAGACAGTGCTAAGAAGCATTTACTGGTTCTGTGCTCAGTAATAACTTCTGGAGGTGAGTGGGGGACCATATGGAGTAAAAAGGATTTGGATCAGGGTCAGCAGGATGCAAGGCAAGCTTCTCCTCCTGCACTATCCCTCCAGACATTGTTTATTATTTTTTTAGAGTCATATATAGAGACGTCAATAATTGAATCTTGAGACAATACTTCCAGAAATAAATACAGAATTTCTTTGCACTTAACTCCATTCCTCTTCATTCTCCTTTCTATATTATATTCTTTTCTTTTCTTCACCTCTTCCTCTTTTTACCATTTATTGTAATCAGTTTTATTGGCCAACTTTCAGCATCAGACTGAGGTCAACTGAAGACAATACACACAACATAACAACTTTTCAAAGTTTCACAGATTGCAACACAGAGCCATCTGTACTCTCACAACAAGTAGAGATTCAACTGCAATTAGCCTCTCCTGTACACAGGCAATCAGATTGCATTATATTAGGTCTTTACACAGTTTTTGAAAGGCAGGAAACATCATACTATTATATAAATATATATAGCAAGAAGGATACAGAAACTTTATTATTATTCAACTCTGTCTGATCCCCAAACTCTGTTTTTTGTGATTTATTGATACTTAAGTAAAGGTAAAAATTCAATTTTTACAGCTACATCATTATAGTATTAAATGCATATAATCTCTTCTTTCAGATATACTGTATGAATAATTAACTTAAATTTTGACTTCTGTTGCTTAGTCCTTGGTAAAAGAATTACCATTCTTGCAGTTTGAGACTCCTTAGGCACATATGTAAAACTTCCCTTTCTCAGTTAAATAAAAAGCACCCTAGTAAATAAATTTTTTTTCAAGGCCACTAATTCCAATGAGTAATCTGATAATGAGTAAAGTAAGAGCTACTCAAATATATTTATATTTGATTATAAATGTATCTGCACAAAATGTTTTTTTTTACCTTCGGGTAGCTATACTTAATACATATATTTAATATCCAATGAGACTCTTTGCATGCGGAAAATTTTGTGTTTAATATTTAACAATTCATGATGGCTTTGTTTAGTTGTTTAAGATATTATTGTTTACAAAAAAGCACATGAGAAAATGCTCTACATCATTAATCATCAGAGAGATGCAGATCAAAACCACAATGAGATACCATCTCACACCTCAGAGACTGGCCCACATTCAAAAGAACAAAAGCAACCAATGCTGGCGTGGATGTGGCGAGAAAGGGACACTCCTTCACTGTTGGTGGGAATGTCCACTGGTTCAGCCCTTCTGGACAACAGTATGGACGATTCTCAAAAAATTAGAAATTGAGCTCCCATTTGACCAGGCAATACCACTCCTGGGAATATATCCCAGAGAGGCAAAAATGTATAGTCGAAGTGACATCTGCAATTGTTTGTTCATTGCAGCACTCTTTACAATAGCCAGAAACTGGAAGAAACCTGAATGCCCAAGAACAGATGACTGGTTAAAGAAACTTTGGTACATCTACACAATGGAGTACTATGTAGCTGTTAGAAAAGATGAAGTCATGAAATTTACATACAAGTGGTACAATATGGAAAGTATCATGCTAAGCGAAATGAGTCAGAAAGAGAGGGATAGACATAGAAAGATTGCATTCATCTGGGGGATATAAAGTAACAAAGTATGAGATTAATACCCAAGAATAGCTGAGATCAGCACCAGGAGGATTACCCCATAACTTAGAGGCCAGCCGGGTATCCTAGAGGAAAGGGCAGTTCAGATAGAGAAGGGAGCACCAAATAAAGGATGTTTGGAGGATCCTCCCAGGAGGGGAGATGCATGTCAAAAGTAGACTATGGACTGAACATGTTTGCCACTCAATGCCTCTTTTGCAGACCACAACACCCAAACGGAGAGAGAGAACACAGGGGATTGCCCTGCCACAGAGGCAGGGGGGGATGGGGGGATGGGGGTGGGAGGGATATTATCCATGGTGGTGGAAAATGGGCACTGGTGGAGGGATGGGTATCTGATCATTGTATAATTGAAACCCAAGCACAAAAAAATTGTAAATCTACAACTGTAAATAAATAAATAAATAAAAAAATGCATATAATAAAAAAGATATTATTGTTTAGATCTATAGCAGAGAGAAAATATTCAAATTCTGCATGAGAAAGGAAGTCAATCAATTAAATATAAATGCTTCCACAAATAATAAATTTACTTTCATTAGTTTTTGAAAATATTAAATGTTGACATTATGTTAATAAAACAGATTATTCACATTCAGCATTACTATTATTTTTAAAAAATATTCTAAGTTTTAGAGATTGAACTATGTTCCATCATCTCTCCTACAATTCATTATCTAATTTCCAGTGCTGCTTAATGTTTCTGAAATAAATGCTGGATCTTCAAAGAAGACAATAAATTAATATAAGATCATTGAATGATTCTTAATCCAGTGTGACAACAGTCCTTAAAAAGAAGGAGAATTTGGGCACATAAACACACACAGAGGAGAGTGATGTGAAGACACAGGGAGAAGTTGGGGATTGACTAAGAAAAGATCCTTTCCTCACAGCTGTTAAAAGAACCAACTGAGGGGACACCTTTGATTTTGGACTTGGCACCTTCCAAACTATGAAATAATAAATTTCTGTTTTTGTTTTTTTGCAGAAGCGATAGCACAGCGGTAGGGCGTTCGCCTTACAAGCGGCCAACATGGCCGACCCGAGTTCGATTCCTCCGCCCCTCTCGGAGAGCCCGGCAAGCTACCGAGAGTATTCGATATGCCAGACACAGTAACAACAAAGTCTCCAATGGAGACGTTACTGGGCCTGCTCGAGCAAATCGACGATCAACGGGAGGGCCTTTATCTTTATCTTTTATCTTTTTTGTTTTTTTGCATTTTGGGTCACACCCAGCGATGCACAGAGGTTACTTCTGACTCTGCACTCAGAAATCACCCCTGGCAGTGCTCAGGGGACCATATGGGATGCTGGGAATTGAACCCGGGTTGGCTGCGTCCAAGGCTAACGCCCTACCCGCTGTACTATTGCTCCAGCCCCAAATTTCTGTTTTTAAGTGATTCAGTGTCACTTTATTACAAATGCCAAAGAGTATTAATAGAATACCTTGCTGAACTATTCGCCTTTATATTCCATGTATGTAAACTTGATTTCCTTTCTAACAATGCATATGTGTGTGTGTGTGTGTGTGTGTGTGTGTGTGTGTGTGTATGTAGCACTGTCCTCCCATTGTTCATTGATTTGCTCGAGTGGGCACCAGTAACGTCTCCATTGTGAGACTTGCGTTTACCTTGCATGCGACTGACCGGGGTTCAATTCCTCCGTCCCTCTTAGAAAGCACAGTAAGCTACCAAGAGTATCTTGCCTGCACAGCAGAGCCTGGCAAGCTACCCGTGGCGTATTCGATATGCCAAAAACAGTAACAACAAGCCTCATAGATGTTAATTGAATCACCATGAGCTACAAGTACAAAACTTTCATGTTGAATTTCAGTCATACAAGGATCGAACACCCATGTCTCCACCAGTGCAAATTTTCCGCCATCAATGTCCCCAGTATCCCCCCCTCCCATCCCAGCCCTGCCCCTGCCTCTATTGCCGACAATTTCTCCCATGCTCTCTACTTTTGGGCATCATGGTTTGCAATACAGATACTGGGAGACCATCATGTTTGGTCCTTTGTCTACTTTCGGCACACATCTCCCATCCCAAACGATCCCTCCAACCATCACTGACTCAGTGATTTCTTCTCCATCCCAGTTGCCTTCTTCCCCAAGCTCATGAGGCAGGCTTTCAACTATGGAGCAATCTTCCTGGTCCTTGCGTCTACTGTCCTTGGGTGTCAGTATCATATTTTGTTATTATGTTATTTCACAAATGAGTGCAGAGTGCAGACTTTCATTTTAATGATTTTATAGAAACATATCTGTTTGGAGCCACAACCTTTGGTGCTCAGGGCTTTCTCCCGCCATTGTGCTCAAGGGCCACTCCTGGTCGACCTGGTGGAGACATGGGGCTCAGGGGACCACTCCCAGGTGGACTGTCTGCGAGACAAGCACCCTGCCTGCTGTTCTCTCTCTGGCCCTTATGGTTATATTTGTGCATGAAATGGAAAATAATTATATTAAGGATTAACTTGTGGTACATATAAGTATATTTCTATATACTTTTCTACTGCATTGTTTTTGAATATTAATGTTTATAGGGAATTTTAATTAATTTCTCTTTGTTAGTACGAGAATATCTCAATTCTGTAACAATTAAAAACAAGTAAAATGCTAAAACAATAAAATAAGCCAATTTTAACTGTTCATAAGAAATACTTGGTATGTTAAACTATTTCCAATGAGCCAAATTTAAAGGAAGTTCAAAGAAATCACACCAAACTTTCTGAAAAATGTTGGGGAATTTATTGGTAAAATCCTATTCTGGAAGACTTTTACTTGAGTAAAATTACAGAATTTTTACCATTGTGTTTGTTAATAAATTTGATTCTTCCAAAGAATATTCTGGTGTCTGTAGCTAAAAAGAAAAGTTTGCTATATAAAAGAAGACAGCATAAATTTAAGGATAGACATTATCAGTAAAAAATAAAAATAACTTTTTCTCAGGACTAGGAAATCATGGAGCATATAAAGACAAGTGAGCCTTAACTTTTCAGACATGAACAATAAATTTATGGCTGTTTCATTCTTTGCCTCTGATTACCTCCCAGTCAGGTCAGATTTGCATTATTGAAATGTAGGTATTTAGGGATTTCTTGAATGCTTTGGCTGTGCTTTTCCTAACTGTATTCATTAAAACTGGAACTGTTTCCTTCATAGAAATGATATAAAAAAATGGAGATTGAATATGGACATTTTAGGGTTTTTTTTTAGAAAAACATTTAAAATAATAGATTTCCTCTATAGAACTGCTTAAATCTATTAAAAGTAGATAATGGACCAAACATGATAACCTCTCAGTATCTGTATTTCAAATTATAATGCCCAAAACTAGAGAGGGAGTACGGGGAATATTGTCTGCCATGGAGGCAGAGGAAGGGTGGGAAAGGGGGGGGGGGTGTACCGGGGATATTGGTGGTGGGGGATGTGCACTGGTTGGAGGAATAGGTCTTTGATCATTGTGTGATTGTAACCCAAACATGAAAGCTTGTAACTATCTCATGGTGATTCAATAAAATTAAAAAATATCTATTAAATGGTTGAAACAACTTTTATAATTTACCTCTTTTACTTTTTATTTTTTCAATGCTTTAATATATGTCAAAATATGGCTCCTTTGACTTGCAGAGTTCATTACAAACTTTTTTCCTTAATTCAAATGAAAACAAACTCTAAAAGTTTAAGTACTTAAGTTATATATAAGATTGCAGTCTCAAGGATGTTTACTAGAGTTCTAAAACTTATAATAATGATCTGTATTTTCTTGGATTCTATTTGGTGACTTTCCCAAGTGAGGCGGAAGAGATATAATTTGATGTTTCATTATACTGAATATAATAGGTCTTTAAAATTTAAGTTGTAACTAATAAAATATTTTTATTAGAGCATGCTTGTTAGATATCTTGAGGTACCTCACACAGAGTTGTCTATAACTGTCTATAATTGCCTATAACTCATCCTTTGGTAAGCAATTTAAAGTTCTGAAAGAGAATGAAGTTTCTTACATAGTTCAGAGGAGGGTAACTGGATGATTTCGTTCATCACAATACATTCGCTTTAACATCTCTAGGTTAATGGAAGAGTGCCGTAAATCAAGCTGGTAGAAATATGTAGCTTTTAAAATATTTACTCAGATAACTTTACTTCTGTTAAAAATCAGTCCAGTTTTCAAATGCAAAAGTATTCCATCGTTCTATAATTTTAATAGATGTACTTGCTTCGGTTTTATTTCATTCTTGCTTGTTGCGCAGTAGAAGTCACGGTGAAGTGAGTTCTCTAATTAAATAGATGGCAAATGCAGTAGAACACTATTCAATATAGATTATGATGACATAGTTTTGAGAGCCTCTATATGAATAATATGCTCTTAAGCATATTAGCCACATATGAAAGGTCATAAAATGCATCATGGTGTATTTCTGTTTCACTCTGAGGGAGGTGTGATGAGCCTCGATTTCATCAATATGGAAGAAATATGAAGATTGAATGTCAGGATATTTAGCCCAGTTGCCTACAGTCAGGAATTAAAAGTATAAATAATAAATAAATATCCATATACGTGTAAATTTAATGTTAACATTAAGATGGATGAATGTTTATAGCAACTCTGTAACGGTAATCCTAACGCATTCCTGTTCCTAGCCATTACTAGCCCTAGGGGACTAATGCATACAGATGTCAAAGCAAGTTTGGGTAGATGTGCTGCTTGTTTCATGGGATTTATCCTTAATCCACAGGCTCATTCTGTATGATTCTCCCTTGGCCTTGATATCATATATTATTTACATAATAAAATTGGAGAATTTACAATAAAGTGGGAAAAAATGGAAAACTATCTCTCACACGGATGTCTGCATCATGCATCCTGCCTGTGTCTATCCCCCAAGACTCCACATTCGTGCCAACTGCAGCAGGAGTCATTTTTAGTCCCACTCTATTCAGCTTAGTTGTTGCCATTTTTCTTGCTGTGAGGGCATTGTACAAAGTGCTTTCAGGAACACTGATCATTAGGAACTAAGTCAGACTTTTTGTGGGCCAGAGAGGCAGTACAGTGGGGAGGGTGCCTTCCTTGCATGTGGTCAACCTGAGTTCAATGCCTAGCATCCTGTATGGTCCCCGAGCCCTGCCAGGAGTAATTCCTGTGTGCACATCTGGAAGTAACCCTTGAGCATCACCCAGTGTGGCCCCAAGTCCAAAAATAAGTAAATGAATGGACAAATCAAGATCACTAAGTCAGTTTGCAAAGGCCAGTAAAGACCCCACAAAATGGAAATTACTTTCAAATATTACTAACTCCTGTTAGTTTTAAAAGATCTTTTGGAGAGTTTTCACTTAAACATAGGAAATAATGATCTATGTTCAGTCCGTCAGATTTTTGGTTTTTTTTGTATGTTTGTTTTTAATTGTTGTTTTTTTCTCCTCAGAGATGCAGATCTGTTCTTGTTAGACACAAGAAAGGCCCAAGCTTTAGATGTGGGTTGGCTTGTCTTTGATATCACTGTAACCAGCAATCATTGGGTGATTAATCCACAGAACAATTTGGGCTTACAGCTCTGTGCAGAAACAGGAGATGGTAAGTACTACCTTGTTACATACTTTTTCTGGCGTCTGTTTTGATGTGTGGAGAGTCATAGCACTTTGTGTGACACAGATGGCTTATATTTTGTATATGAAGTGTATGAGTAGCGCATTCCAGACAGAGTGCAATGTATCAACGAGACGATTGGGTTTCCCAACACTTTCACTCAATACACCTTTATTGTCATGAACAGCAGCAGGATTTGAGGGGTAAAGAAAATATACTTTTCTTTATCCTTAGGGAGTTTTAGGTCCAGTATTGAAGATAGGTATGCAAACAAATACACATAGCAGTATTGTAATATAAAATGCACAGTAAGTGATATTACAGAGTACTACGTATATGTCCTAATTGTGGTGTTGGCTATACAACTACATCATTTGTAAAAGCTAATAGAACTGGACATTAAAGAATTAATAGTGCATGTACAAGCTATCTTTCAAACCCTACTGAAATAGTAGCAAAGGATTACACACACACACACACACACACACACACACATACACACATGCACACTGTCCAAAATGTTTCTAGGGAGATGGACATTTGTACGCTACTAACAATAGGATTAGGTGGGAAAAAATATGGGAATGGAATAAATAAATCACAAAACACAAAATAATACCGACTTGGTTCTTAACATATTTGTCTTATTTGGTCAAAGACTGTGGCTACAGAACAACTTGTAACAACATTCTGTAGGAAATCTTCATTTTCAAGAATTCCTACATGTTATTATTGTGCTCACGAGTATTCAGTGAGCGACTGCATGCTTGCGTTTAGGTAGAGACGCAGAGCAGGACCTTAGAACATTTGGTCAGGAGGCGTGGAAGCGAAGGAGAATTCAGTTAGAGTCCTACCGCCCTTTAACCATTTCGGACTTCATTTCTAAATTCAAATCTTAACTTTCAGGTGACTTACCATTATATTCCTCATGCCAGTCAGGTGGAATACAATGTAAGGATTTGCTAGGTTGATTTGTCATTTTTAATACGGAGAAGAATACCAAAGAGCTGCATTGCTGCCTTGACTCCCATGAAATCTTAGGGCCAGGCCAAAGCAGGAAAATGTACAGAGGAATGATTAATTAGCAAATGTGCCTTGTTCTTGTTGTATTGCTTCTAGCTGCTTGCAAGATCAGACAAGAGAAATATGAGTTTCACTCATGCCTCTTTGCTGTATTTCACGAAACTCTTGTCTAGTAGTTCCAGACTTAAGTTGGAGTGGGCTTATCTTGAGTGTGGCAGCGGCATTTCATTCCTGTACGCAGCAGGAGGTCACACGGGCATTGTCCTACTTGTAACCAGATTCACGGCCTGTGGTTGCACAGCAATCTGTGTTGCATCTCCAAGGCTTGTGTAGATGGGTTTATTCCAGAGTTAGCCTGCTGAGGGTTTTGAGTGCTCAGATATTAATTTGGAATACGAAAGTGCTTACTGAAAATGTGATGGAAGTTTAAGACAGCCCACCATATCCGGACATTCCCATATATTTTAATTGCAATGCTAAATTTTTTACTTTTCTTTAAATAAACGATTCAAAGATTTACAATTATAGGTTATTTTCCAATTACAGCTTTGAGAAATTTTCTTAAGGATTTTCAGAGTTCAAGCATTAAATATAGACTGACAAAAGCACATATTTAAATAATCTACCAAGAATTCTTACAATGCTAAACTACTGTACATTTATGGTCAGAAATGTGACTGCAAAATCAGCAGTGTGGAGGTGAGCCAGTTGTTTCTTCCCCTGGTATGTGGCCCAAACAAGAAAAATTAAATTAGTGGTATGTGCTTCTCCCAGTCTTCTCCTTAGGGATATGCTGGAAACGTCTAACTAAACAACTCAAGATCTGGGAAACATGACCCTCCTATTTGCTTTCAGAAACCCACCCTGCTCTCCCTCCACAGAAAAATTCTGAAACCTCTCTCTCTCTCTCTCTCTCTCAATACGGTTCTTGTATTGGTTCTATTTTCTTTATTACTATGTAATTTACCTTCTGTCTTGCTTTCAATTTATCTTTTTCTCTCTGAAGGATACTTAGTATTTTTTTCTCTCCATTCTAGATTTATTTATATTCTATTTTAAGGGTAATTTAACTTTAAATTACTGTTGTGTTATTTACGAGGGGGTGTGTTTGTACTTTTTGAGCCTAAATGAAACTGTTTTACTTCCCCCCACCAAGGTTTCCAAATTCTTTATTTAAGAGTAAGACTTGAGGTGTACAGACTTTTGTTGTTTCTCTTCATTTCTTTAATATTGTCTGGCAAGAAAAGAAATTAAAATATTAACTATGCCAGGAAAATTGACTTTTGCTTTTCGGCAACATTTAAAATAAATTTCAACCTGGTGCAGATAATATATTACCTTGGGGAAGTAATTAACCCTCTGGGTATTATAGTTCTCTTATAATATGCTTCATGCAACCTCATGAAGAATAAGCATGTTCTACTCCTCTATAAATCTGGATCAAAAGATGCTTCTCTTTCATACTGCTTCAGTCATAACGGCCACTGATGTTCTTACTATGATATTGTTCCAATCAGTGCAGGCCAGTCATTCTTTATTTTTATTAATTAATTAATTAATTTATTTTTTATTAGTGAAACACCATGAGGTACAGTTGTAGACTTACAAACGTTCGTGCTTGGGTTTCGTTATACAATGATCAAGTACCCATCCCTCCACCAGAGCCCATTCTCCACCACCAATGATCCCAGTAGCCCTCCACCCCCTTCCCATTCCCCCTGTCTTTATTTTTCATAGCAGACCTGAATGTGTTTGTTTCCTCCTCAGTCAAATTTATTGGAAACGAAGAAAGGGCAATATACAGGAAAACCAGTTTCAAATCCATTTGTTCATTGTTTGGAGGTTCTAGCAGGGGAGCGCAGCTACTCGTATACCCTCCACTGAAGACCGGTTTGTCTCTATTCGGGGAAGGCCGTTCTCTTTCAGCTTAGGGAGGGACGCACATGGAGCGGTGAGGGAGGAAGGGGACACCCGCCTAGCCAGCCAGATCAGCCGAATCAACCCTGGCGATCAATGGGGTGACAGATGCCGCAGCCAGATCGCCCTCACATCATTATGATTCAGTTATTCATTTGCACCGCATAGAACTACTCCATGTGCTGCTATGCATGCAAGAGTGCCTGTTAACAGAGAATATAGCCTGGGAGATGATGTATGTAGTTAATTAGAGGAAGAATGAATTGTTCCAAATGCTGAAAACAAGTGAGATAATTCAAATACTAGAGGAATATAGGAGAGGTGATTAAATTCAAATGGGATAGAAACAAAAGGAACATCTCATGGGTAGATTTTGTTTTCTCTTTCTCTTCTCTCTTTTTTCTTTATGAGAGACTTTTTTTTTGACTATTCCTCAAGATTTATTAAGCACCAAGAATCTTGGAAGTACAGGGAAATTAACATTTATTTATAAAGCAGTTACCATTTTTTAAAAAAGATATAAAATCAATTTTATTTTATTTATTTATCTTTCATTGTAGGTGATTTTATTTTATTTTATTTATTTTTTTATTAGTGAATCACCAAAAGGTACAGTTATAGACTTATAATTTTTTGTGCTTGGGTTTCAGTAATACAATGATCAAGTACCCATCCCTCCACCAGTGCCCATCCTCCACCACCAGGGGTCCCAGCATCCCTCCAACCCCTCATCCCCCCGTCCCACCCTGCCTCTGTGGCAGGGCATTCCCCCTTGTTCTCTCTCTCTTCTTTTGGGTACTGTGTTTTGCAAGAGAGGCTTTGAGTGGCAATCATGTTTGGTCTATAGACTACTTTTAGCATGCTTCTCCCACCCTGGGAGGGTCCTCACAACACCCTTTATTTGGTGCTCTGTGAGAGACTTTTAAGAGACAAGGACAGAGGGAATTTGTGGTAATGGAGTAGTGTTGAGAACATAGGGGAGTATTTTTTCTTGAGTGAGGAAACAAAGTGAGTAAATGCACAGAAAAATAAGATGGCATGATACATTCTTATAAAGATAAAAAATCGTCTAGCTGGCTTGAAAAACTTTGGCTGAATACATAAAAAATGACTACAGATAAAATTAGAAAAGTCATTTGAGGAAAATTATTTGAAGTTTTATCTGGAGATTTGGAATATAAAATCTATTGTACTCCTATAGATTGAGCATGCATTATTTTTAAAAAGTAGATACAGTACTTGATTACAGCAATGACTATTGTGATTCAAGGATGTGAAATCTTGTAGTTATCTATGGAACAAGTTGGATGGAGCTAGAGGGCATTCTGTAAAGCAAAATAATACAGAGAAGAACAAATATCAGATGAACTCACTTATCTGTGGTGAGTAGAGAAAGAAAACAATGGATTGCACGGTATCACAGAATTCACATTCTGTAATTCTTGGCCTTGGATTACACAACTGAGATTACCAAGCAGTGGAGGAGAGGAGGGGGTGGAGAGAAGAAAAAGATGGACTAGAAGTGATATGAAGACAGTGAGCGATGGAACGTTGTGGGTACTTTGGTGCTGGTGAAGGAGCAGTAACTTTGTACATCAAAACCATCAAGAACCACGAAAATCCGCTCTGCCGTAATCGTGTTACCTAGACTACAAAGGGAAAGAATGTCCGTTTTGTGCTTTTTGTGGCATGGGTTCTTTTCCTTCCCAGTTGTAACCTTGGTGCTTGATGCAATGCAAGTTGTAGTTCCTAAAAACCTATCTTGAAAGACCACTGAGTCCATGTGTAATTTTCGAGGCGATGGTTTTTATTTGTTTGTTTTTGGGACCCCAGCCTGAGATGCTCAGTGGCCACCCCTTGCTCTGCTCTGCAGCCATGAGGTGAAATCATGTTGTTTGCGGGAATATGGTTATGACTAGAAGGTATCATGTTAACTGAAATAAGTCGGAGGAGGGAGGAAAGATGCAGAATGATCTCACTTATCTGTGGAATATGGAAAGCCAGAAGAAGAGAACAGGCAGTGACCAGTACTAGACAAAAATAAGCCCTGGTAATTCTTTACAAAGGAATACAAAACCAAGAGGGACCAGAAGACTCTCCAGACAGAGGAAATCTGGGGACAGATGTGAAGGGCTGGGTGTAGCAACTTTGCATTTTGGTAGCTTAACTTCTGTCACTGTCCTCCTATTGTTCATCAATTTGCTCAAGCAGGCCCAGTAACGTCTCCATTGTGAGACGTGGAATCGAATCTGGGTCACCTGGGTCCGCTGTGTGCAAGGCAAACGCCCTACCCACTGTGCTATGGCTCCAGCCCAGCTTAAACTCTAAAACTATTATAATTATCTAAACTGCAATGAATAAAAATAGCGTAATTTTAAAAAGATGAAACTAAAAAATGTTTGTAATTTACTTTTGCCATGGAACAAAAGTCAATTTACTACATCTTAGTCATGACAGAACTGTTAAAATTGTTTGAATCAGGGACTAGAGTCATAGCAAAGCGGGTAGGGCGTTTGCCTTGCACACGACTGACCCAGGTTTGATTCCCAGCTTCCCAGATGGTCCCCCGAGCACCGCCAGGAGTAATTCCTGAGTGCAGAGCCAGGAGTAACTCCTGTGCTTCGCCAGGTATAACCCAAAAAGAAAAAAAAATTGTTTGAATCATAGGTGAAGAAAAAGTCACCTACAAAAACACTTATATTATTAAAAAGTGTCTTGCCCTTGCCAAGAAAGGAAAGGAGGACTAAATATATTTTGAAAATAAAAAGACTATTGAAATTAAAGGTAGCCTTAGTATCGTGAGAGAACCTGTGGAAATATGTCAGATTATGAAATATTCATTTTAGAAATTTGACAAATGAGCTGCCAAAAATTTGGAAGAATACTTTAATCTGTTGATTGTTTCCATGCAGAATAGGGAATTCTCTGAGCTCCATGTTCTGAGCTCCAGGATAAAAACCAGCAAACATACACACACACAAACAAACAAACAAACAAGCAAACAAACCAAAGAGCAACTGCTATTTGTTAATGGACAAATAAAGATTTCCATCCTTGGCTGTAATAAATTGTACAAAGTCTGTTTAAAAGTTGGACACACTTTCATAGTGGTTAATAAACCTCTGTGACAAAATAAGCACTTCAGAGTAGCCATAAGGTCTATCTCACAATTTATCGCAAGATTTTCAGATTCTTAAATTATAATGATACATTAGCTATTTTCCAGGTTCTGATTAAAATAGATAATAAATCAATAGCGTTATCTTTTACACGTATATTCAGTTTGTTATACAAAAAGCAATTTAAAGTATCTTTAGAACTTGAGGTTCCCTTCAACACTGTCATTTCCCCTCTTTTCTATATTTTATGTACTTTAAACCTTTCAAGTAAATTGATTCCTTTTTAAAAATTTGGGTTGATAGGATAATTAGAGATGCAAAATCAGAGATAGTATTTTGGGGTCTATTAAATTGTACTTTTTTAGAATAACTTGTATTTTAAGATATTTCAGACTTGGCAATGCATGGAAGGTATTTTGCCAATGACTTTTTCCTGTTCTATTCAAACCCACTTACACATCAAGGAAAATTCAATCCGTATGTTTTTGAATCATTTGCATTCAAGTAATCAAAATGCTAATTGTTCAGAATATTGTTTAGTGGTCAGGGAACATTAAAAGTTTATTTTTAAGAAGACTCTGAAATACACTTCTCCTCAAAGCTGTGGTATAATTTCCAAGCATATAAAAGTAAAAATTCAGATTTGAAGTCAGATATTGAAAAGTTCACTAAGTTGTATAAGCTACATCAAGGAAAACTTATTTTAGAGGTTTGATTTTACTATCAGATTTAATTAAATTACAACTGATGCCACATATAAAAAATTTATTGCTAGAGAGAACAAGATTTAAAGCATAGATAAGTGAATTTAAATAAGAAAGGTAAGTAAATAGAACGGACCTCTCCACTTGGGGAAAACGATTCCTAGATGAAATCATTAGGAAAACTAGATTCAAATTGGCTATGACAAAACATTTCATAATTTAAATTTAAAATCAATAAGATGAGTCTAGTAGCAATGTCTTTACAAGAACAGTTTGAAGTTGGATTAGATGATGACATCAGAAATGTGAATGCATTGGAATAAATGTCTTCATAATCACGTGGACTAGATGGCACCCAGAAACCTTTGCCTGCTCCAGCTGGCACCCACCCTTTAAGACTGATTCTTTTGTGGAGACATTTTGAGAAAATTCTTGGAGATTCTGCAAATGAATCAAAGGATATTCAGATACATTCACAAATAAAAATCCACCAAAGAAACATAAGATTATTAATAGATGTTCTTAAACTTTGAGTTGGCAGCACAGTACCAAAGCAGTTATGTTATTAGGTTTATGTCTGATATTTTACTGATTTTGGTTGATAAAATGAGTTGAAACTATGGTTCAAAACTTTTAGACATATTTTAACCAAGGATATGAAGCCATTGGAATAAACATGCAAATATACATCATGATCAATTGATAAATTACTTTGGTTAGGTTTCATAGACATCTGAGAACACAAAATTATTAGAATTAAATATATCGGTTTGGGGGAGTCCTTAGCAGTACCCAGAAGGTCTGAGGATGGCCAGGGCAGTTCTTGGACAACAGAGCAAGGGGTTCAGTGTAAGAGTCTGAGGATGCAAGTGGTTCAGGCCCTGGAGGGCAAAGGGTCATTGGACTTCTCTGGCAGTGCACAGAGCCACAGGATCGCACTTGGTTATGCTCTGGAACTCTGTAGTACTGGACTTGAGACCGGGGTTAAACCACATGCCAGCTGCACGTCATTCCTGCCCTTACTCTACGGCACCTCTTTATCCTTAGAAAATCATAGTTATTGGGGGGGAATAAGGGAAATTAACTTGTCATTCAGTAGGTTACATACAGAAATCATTAACTGAAAGCCAGCCTATGTTACTACCAGATAAATTTTCCAGCCCAGAAATGCTTCAGTATAAACTATCAGATTTACTTACTAAACTTATTAAGTCCTACATGTTAAAATGGCAGCTTAAAAGACTGTAAAAGTCTTAATAGCTAGAATCTGGAAAAAACCTGAGTGCCCGAGAACAGATGACTGGTTAAAGAAACTTTGGTACATCTGCACAAGGGAGTACTATGTGGCTGTTAGAAAAAATGAAGTCATGAAATTTACATACAAGTGGTACCACATGGAAAATATCATACTAAGCGAAATGAGTCAGAAATAGAGGGAAGACATAGAAAGATTGCATTCATCTGGGGAACATAAAGTAACAAAATAAGAGACTAACACCCAAGAACAGCTGTGATAAATACTAGGTTGTTCACTCCATGGCTTAGAGACCAGCCGCACACTCTAGGGGTAAAGGCAGCTCAGCTAGAGAAGGGAGCACCAAATAAAGGGTGCTGGGAAGATCCGCCCAGGATGGGAGATGCCTGCTGAAAGTAGTCTATAGACAGAACATGATTGCTACCCAATGTCTCTTCCGCAGACCACAGCACCAAAAGGAGAGAGAGAACAGAAGGGAGTGCCCTGCCACCGAGGCAGGGTGGGATGGGGGATGGGGGATGGGGTGGGAGGGATACTGGGATTGGTGGGGGTGGAGAATGGGCACTGGTGTTGGGATGGGTACTCGATCATTGTATAACTGAAACCCAAGCGTAACAACTTGTAAGTCTACAACTGTACCTCATGATGTTTCACCAATAAAACAAAAACAAAAACAAACAAAAAGATTGTAAAAGTCCAATCAGTGTTTTAGTGCTTATAGACCAAAAGGCCAAAGAAATATCAAGTCTGATAAATAGGTGGCCTACAGTTCCAATATTCTGTGCTGGTATTTACAAGTCCCATAAAATCCCTACCATGGAAATGACACTTCCTATAATATAATCAGAAAAATTTAAATGCCTTAGAGATTTAGAGATCAAGGGTGATATTTTTCTTTTGTCCTGCAGTTTTGACTGCAGTTTCTCATTAGTATTTATCTCAATGAATTGATTAGTGTAGCCCAATGGCATCTGTTCACTTCGGGAATATGAAGAGCCTCAAACCGATCGTTCATGATCTTGACGAAGAAGTCTGACCATCTGGTCTGCCATTGGGCTACACTAGCACGCGACAGGGACAAATGGAGACGTTACTGGCGCCCGCTCGAGCAAATCGACGACTAACGGGAAGTTAAGTGATTAAGTGATTAAGTGATGAATTGATTGGGAGAACAAGCAGAGATGGATGTAAGGAAACCTGTGATCTTGCTGTCATATTCCAGCTTAGAGCTCATGCTTGTCAGCAGCTAATTTCTTGACACAGAAAAGGTGAATGTCCCCTGACTGTGAGCTGGGAGTGACCCCCTAAATTGCAAGCTCTGGCTCAAAACATCCCAGATGAAAAGTAGTATATGATAGATAAACAGGAAGGCGGATAGAGATGTGGCCGAGTGGTATAGCACTCTTCTTTTGTGTTGGAGCTCTGGTTTTGCTCTCAGGCATCAAGCACTGTTGTCTTTGTAAAAAAATTGTTGATACACAAGAACCTTTCATTTTTAGAAATTATATAAATATCAGAGCTTTGCTAAAAGTCCTAATAACTTAACCTTATTTTATTTTCAACGTCATTGTGCAAACTTTTGAAAAATTTAGTTCTCAAGACAATTGAAAGTCTATACTCTAAATTTTATTACCTAGGATTTTACCATGCATTCTGAAATTAGGATTTTTTTGTTTGTTTGTACATGGAAATCAGCAACTTCTAAGTCTACAATTGATAACGAAATCTAGGATTAGTTATTTTTCCCCTACAGACTTCATGTTAATTTTTTTGGTTTTCATTGTTCGTTGCCATAGTAATTAAACGCACTTACAATTTTTTTAAAAAATTACAACATTCTATAATAACTTCTACGTATGTTCTATCTAAAACTCCAAATCTTCAAAACTTATGGCATCTTTTGAATTACGAGATACACATTCCTAATTAGAAAAACATTCTATAATAAAGGTCCCTATGTCTTTGGTATATAAAACAAAGTACAAGTTACTAACTTTATATTATCGTTTCGCCTTTTAAAAATATGAACATGTTTGTGTGAGAGAAGTGGAAAGTTTTTATGAAATCTCTGCTTAAATTTATTGAGGTCTGTAAACAGTTGTTTTTAAAGTATCTGGTTAAGTCAGTTTGTTGTGTTAACTTGGGACTTTTTTATAGTTGTTTTTACGTCAGGGGAAACATCTCCAATTTAGGCCCCTTGGAGTTAAATGATTCTTAATCTATGTCAGGGATCATATGATCTATGTGCTGGTTAATCTGAATATCAGCTCACATAGTTCTAATAAGTAGCAGAAGAAATTTAGAGATCAAGGGTGATATTTTTCTTTTGTCCTGCAGTTTTGACTGCAGTTTCTCATTAGTATTTATCTCAGTTCAAGAAGTTGAATTATAACTACTTATCAAAGAATCTTTTAAACAGAGATTGGATAATATTCTCTCCCTTAACTTTATCTTGCACAGCAATTTAGTCATTTTTGTCCGTAAAACCATATGGATCCCTTTCCTTGAATTTATGGTGATGATACTTGCTTTCAAATAAATAAAAGAGGGAGTCTTTACATCCAAGAAACGGAATCACATATCTTGCTAAATAGTCTGTAAAAGAGGAACATATATTACTATGATTTATTGTAGATAAATATTAGTAAAATAAAGTAGTTCCTTATGTACTGTTTTATGTTAAGAAAAATTAGAGTATATTTGACTTTGGGGATGAATATTTAGGAATACATTTGGAGGACAGTTAAATAATAATAATAATAATTTTCAAACAAAAGAAATAAGCAACTTGAGCCTTTATCTCATGGTCCAAAATTAAATCATTGTGTAATAAGGTAGTGGAGGTAGGCTGCTGGGGCTGGGTCCCTTGGTGGGGGAGGGCTCTCACCTGGCCCCCTCTGGAACGCCCCGAGTGAAAACAGCTCGGCCTGGAGTCCAGTGGCCTGGTTATGGGAGCCTCATTTTGTGCTTCCTTCCAGGAGAAGCAGCCAAAGAGTGCTGGAGGGTGGCCAATGAGGAGATTATCTGGCCCCAGCAGGGAGTGGCTTATGGGTGTGACCCCTGGGTCGCCGGAGACTGGGGGAAGCAGGCAGAGGATCTCTGCTCCTGGTCCTGTTGAGCCCAGAGTCGAAGTTTACAAAGTTCCGCATGACCTGGGTTCCGTGGGACTTCATTCATGCGTGAATCTTGGCCTGAGTGTCCAGAAAGCGGCCTGGAGCGTGGTGGTGGTTGGGTAGTGGAGGTCCGCTGCTGGGTTGCTTTCCGGATCACACGGCCGTGACACATCATAAGACACTTTCTACCCATTTTCCCTACTTACCACACCATATTTGATGGGGTTCAGACATTAGGCAACAAATAATAGAGAAATATATATATATATACATATATATATATATATATATATATATATATATATCTCAGAGAACCTGGCAAGCTACCGAGAGTATCCTGCCCGCACGGGCAGAGCCTGGCAAGCTACTCGTGGTGTATTCAATATGCCAAAAACAGTAACGATAACAGGTCTCATTTCCCTGACCCTAAAAGAGCCTCCAATCATTGGGAAAGATGAGTAAGGAGAGGCTGTTAAAATCTCAGGGCTGGGAGGAATGAGACATTACTGGTGCCTGCTGTAGCAAATTGATGAACAACGGGATGACAGTGATACAGTATAAAGTGTAGATTTAATACAAGGGAAATAATGGCTCCTAAGAATGGAAGTTTCCAGCTATGAAATTATTTTTACTGTGAAATAATGAGCCATAGGAAGTCAATAGAATTCACCATTGTAAGGCATTTGCCTTACATGCAGCCAACCAGGCTGACCCGAGTTCGATTCCTCTGCCCCTCTCGGAGAGCCTGCAAGCTACTGAGAGTATCTCCCCCGCACGGCATAGCCTGGCAAGTTACCCGTGACGTATTCAATATGCCAAACACAGTGACAACAAGTGTCACAATGTTACTGGACCCGCTTGAGCAAATCGATGTACAACAGGAGGACTGTGCAGTGTGCAGTACTCTTTGTGAAAAGTATATTGTAAGATTATATCAAACGATTATAATTTATAAGTTTAATTTTATGTTTTAATCATTGTACACATGTAAATATTCAGAAGGTGCACATTGAATCAAAATGTCACATCTTAAGGTCTAGTATTAACATAAAACAAATCGAGGTCTAAGGGCTGGAGCGACATTACAGCAGGCAGGGCTTGCATATGACCTACCTAGGGTGGGTCCCAGACACTCCATCGAGCCCCCCCGCCCCCGCCCCACTCCTCCAGGAGTGACCCCTGAGCCCAGAACCAGGAGCGATTCCTGAGCACTGTTGTGTGCTCCAACACAAAATAAAACCAAAATAGTAAGATATTATATAAAGTCAGACAGGAGAGTTAATGAAAGGAAGCCTGGCTGTCTCGAAGTCCCATGAACTAACCTTTGTGAACATATTCTCTCTTCCCCACCATTCTCCCCTCCACTGTGTGTGTTGGGGGTGTGAGGCGGAGGCTGAGGGAGTGAGAGAGAATATCTCGACATCGGCACAGGTTCAACTACCATTGATCTACAGCTCTAAGTTAGTATTTGAAATCTTTATCATAAATTAATCGGGGCTGGAGAGATAGTACAGTGGGTCGGGCACTTACTTTGCGTATGCCAACCCAGGTTCAATCCCTGGTCTCCTTGTGGTCCTAGTGTCCTGGCAGCAGTGATTCCTGAGTGCATAGTCAGGAGTAAGCCTGAGCATCACCAGTTGTCACCAGCCCTCCCTCTCAAATCTCCCCAATTTAAGAGGAGCATCAAATAACCTATTATGGTATATGAGTGTTTTAAAATAGATTTTCTGTAACTAAAGTCATGGAGAATGTTGAATATATCTCTCACCCCCAAGTCAACTACAATAGTTACTTTTTGTAAATGCTTCAGAAAAGTTTCCATTGAGAAGTATTGAGGAGATTTCTGATACCTTAAAGGTAAAAAATTTCTATTGAAAACAATAGATAGAGTTGGATTTTCCATTGGGGGTTAAATCAGTATTTGTTTCTTTTCTAAGTTCAAGTGAGCTGTGACCTATGGGTTATCTAACATGCAAAGTATTGCAGTAAAGGGAAAAAAGAAAACCAAATCTTTTCTGTATGCTTTAGAGTTTTGCTTTTCCATGTTCATAAAAATAAACAAAATCATCACTATGCCTTCCATGGTAGAGAAACCAAATTAAAATATTGGGATATTGTTAAGTTTCTTTGTTCAACCCATGATATCATTAATTCTCATATTACTCATACAAGGTTTTTATAAGAATACTTCATATACTTTTGTTTACTGTATCAAAACTTGTTGCCAATATTTATAAATATCTGTCCTCTTCCTAGTCCTCATTTTGGCAGCACTTTTGTTCAACATCAATTATTCCTTGGTGTTCATATTTCCTTTTTAAAAAAATTCTTGGTTAATAATTCAATTACTGGGGCTGGAGCGATAGCACAGCGGGTAGGGCGTTTGCCTTGCACACAGCCAACATGGCCGACACAGGTTCGATTCCCAGCATCCCATATGGTCCCCTGAGCACCGCCAGGAGCAATTCCTGAGTGCATGAGCCAGGAGTAACCCCTGAGCATCGCCGGGTGTGACCCAAAAAGAAAAAAAAATAATTCAATTACTTCCTAGGTTTATAATTAAGTCCCTTTAAAAGATATTTTCCAGCACGTATTTGCTGTGATGTCATAATAAGATGTTGTGCGGCCACATTTGCGGCTCGCGGTTCCGGGAGCTGGTTTTTATAGTCTCTGAGTCTTGGCCGTTGATGGGATTACACGGCGCCAGGGGGCCAGGTGGTGGGTGTGACCCCGCCTACTGGAATTTGGATGATCTGGGTGGCGGATGCTCGGCCCCAATCCGAGTAGGCTTGGAGATCTTGGCCCCGGAACCCGTGTGGCTTTGTCCCTCTGCCAGTACCTTCATGTGTGCAGAGAGTGGTCTCAGCATGGTGGTGGCTGGTCCTGGAGGTCTTCGGCTGCCAGAGCCCTGGTTGGGGCAGGGAAGAAAGCTTAACCCACTCCCCTCCAAGGGGCCCCGGCGAGGACAGCCAGGTGCGGGGGCAGGAGACTGCCAGGCTACTGAATGTAGCCTGCCCACAGGGCAGAGTCTGGCAAACTCCCCGTGGCATACCCAATATGCCAAATACCAGTAACAATGATGGGTCTCATTCTCCTAAAGAGCCTTGAATATAATCTCAGGGCTAGGATGAAGGAGACATTACTGGGGCCTGCTCGAGGCAATCGACGAATAACAGGATGGTCGTGATTTGTGATTAGTGATTTGCTGTGATTATCTATAACATAATATTAATAGTAAATGAAAGCTAATAGTTAGCTGGGTATTCTGAATGCTAGGATTGCTAAATTTTTTAAATGTAATGTTTCCTTTATTATCACTGTTTTCATCTACTTTTTACATGAGGGAATTCATCCTTAGACAGTTTAAGAATCTTGCGCATTAATCTAAACATGATTTACATTCAGGTCCATCCTCATTCATATAATATTGCTCTTACAGGATGTGTGAGTTTTGGGCAAATTCCAAGCTGAAGAAACAAATAAATATATGTATAATTTTAAATTAAGCTTATAATGTTATTTATTTATAATGATTGGTTGTTGTAGCACAAAATTGAATTTTGTTTTGGATCTGTTGGAATTAACTTTGGTTTTCTGTCTGTTATTAACTGTGATTCAGTCCAGAAAATTTCAAAAAAAATTTCAACCATATTTTTCTATTTGCTACTTCAATATATCTTTTAACCCCTTATGGAATTATAGTTAATTTGATAAATTTACAAACTGAAAGTTGAAGAGAAAAAAATAGTCACTTGCTTCTGCCAGAGATTCACTTCAATGTGTAATTAAATTTAGGTAAATTCTTTACCAAGGAATTGTCATATCTATTTCTGTCAAAGCCCTTTTAAATTATCAATTGGTATGCAAGATTTTAGCTTAAACAGGGGTACTGCAAGCACCCTAAAATAAATCAGGAATAAAATTTCCTATATTTTGCAAACCGTCATTTTAAAGTCAGCCACCTGTCCCCTCACCATTCTGTCCCCAGTTGTTTGTCAGAGCTAGAAATGAGTTCCTGCTCTTCAACCCCAAAGAAATCTGAATCACCTGAACAGTGTTTTGAAGAGAAACTTTTAGGGCTATTTTTTTGAACTACAAATAATTGAAGGATAATTATCTGGCAGAGAAGCATGTTTTTAATGAGACAGTGCTTGACATGCACAGAGCTTAGTAGGGTCAAACAAGACTGCCTTTCCAACATTTCAGATTGTGGATGGCCTTAAAGTGATGCCCAGTACCCATATTCAGTTGAAAAACCATGATCCTAGTTCTTTTTAATATCTTTTTCTGTATATCTGTGTTTTCTTCAAGCATTATTCTGAAATGGGTCTCTGTTAACCAGTTTAGTCTTGAAATATTCATAGAGTGAAAATAATTCTCCTTTAAAAATAGAGATTGATAAAGAATATCTTCAGTAATGAATTAAAAACGGTTGGTAGACCATTATATACACAGTCTTTTAAAACTACATTTCAAAGGCAATTTTCTTTGTTTTAACTTATACTATGTTTATATTTGAATGTGGGCCACGTGTAAAACATAAATTTTTTACTTCACACTAAAAAAAAAACATTAAAAAAGCATTTTGAAATCAGTGACTTAAAGTAAGCAGAGACAAACAGGAGTTAGTCTTGCTTCATTATCTGGTGAAAGATATATTTTACCATTTTTTATATTCCCTTAAGGAAGAATTTGGCTTATATCTACATTTCTGGTTCTGATCTTCTCTAATTAAGAACAGCAATTTTGAGGCACCGATCTCGCCAAACAAATGCCAACGTCAAGAACATTTTCCAGATCTTGTTTGTAATATTCCCTATTCTGAGCTCTCGCTCTGCTTTTACTAATGGTTCTAGGTGTAACTATTTTCACGGTAATACCAAGTTTGGACGATGAAAAGACAGTAGGTTCGTCTTGGTCTCATCATTGGAGTTTTCTGTCTCTCCATGGTAATTTGGACTTGTACTGACACACATTTCTCTAAGAGACAATGCAAAAAACAGCAGCAGAGCCGAAGAACACGAGGAAGAAACGGCTTTTAATCAGCATCCAGCATGAGAAGTGTCAAGTGGGGAGTAAGCTGGGCTGTACTCAGAAAAGCGATCATTTGAGAATAGGAATTACTATCCAGGTCCGTACCCAAGGGCAGTCGCAATGTGTAATCTTCCGTACAACATCAGAGGAAAATTTTTAAGTGCGAAGCAGAGAAAGGATTGGAATTTACATCACTTGTTTTGAAACCGTGTTGGTTCCTAAGTGAGTTCCAAGTGTGAGTGCACGTTGCATTTGGTGTCTGAGAGCTCCCTCCCAGCCTCCTCAGCAGAGGAACCAAGAGAGGGGGGACACGGACAGATGGCCAAAATGGTCTGTTTAATGCAAAGCTGTTACTATACTTAGAACATCTGACGGGATTCAAGTATAGGAATGCACTTAGGTGTGATTGATCATTTACAGAGGTAAAGCATTTCAACAGAAACAGTTCTCTTGGGGGGATTAACTCAAGGAGATGTTATGTCTCCCAGGGACGTGTATATTGCTTTCTCTTTCCCTTTAGTTGTACATATTAGACAGTTAAGTTTACTTCTTGTTAATAGTTGTAGTTATTTGGATAAACACAATTATAGATAAAGGTTCCAAAATTTAGCTCTCTGGGCTCCAAGGGCAGCAAAACCATAAATTCCAGACTAGTCCCGAGGTTGGTCCAACATGTCCTGTCTCCTAAATCATTATGGCTTGCATCAAGACCTTGCTTTTATGCTTTTTAAACTGTCCCATTTTGATGCTGGGGTAGCTTTGCTGCTTGCCCCATGTACATCCCAATCTCAATGCAGGACATCCAGGTGACCCTCTCCTTTTTCTTTCTTAGTTGGCCATGAGAAGCAAACAGGGAGTTGTTGAGTCAGGTCGCACTCAACAACTCACCCAGAAATCTCAATGGGCAATAAGAAACAAGATGGACTACCACCATTCAAAGTAGATTCCACAGAAGTCTCAATAGTTCTGTGCTGCTGAGAATTAAATTTGGCACACATGATATAACCTCACAGGAGTGAGAAAATCCAACTGAAATAAAAGCATCAGTCAAAGCCATTAATAGGTATGAAAGTGGCAACCAATCATGCTGATCATCAGAAATGCTGAGAATACATTCTAACCTTTAACTTGCTTGGTTCTTTCTTCTGCATATTCACTTCATCATATAATCTAGGTTCATTTTATATGCACATAAATTTATATTAACATGTATTCTATGGTACATATTACTTAATACAAATTCATAACTAAATTTAAGCAAAACTCTGATATTAATGTTGATATGGTAATTATATATTCCAGTTCCTTAGAGAAGCGTGCTAATTTCTGTGTACTGTCGAAGTTTCAGTTCAAGTGGACTAGATATTGGGAAAAGCTCTCCCTCTTTCCAGGCCTGTAAGAAATGTTGAAGAAACTTAACTTCCTTCTTAGAAAGATTCTGCCTTGAACTTAGTAAAACCAGCAGATGCAGATGGTCCTTTCCCGACACTCTCCCCTGGCAGTCCTGTTCGAGAGATGCTCTCCTCCATCTGAAAGTGGAAAGGAGAGACTCCAACAAGAGCAGCACTTCCCAACCCAGCAACGAGAAATACAGGAATTAATGGGAATCTATTACTAATGTAGGTTGAGAGGCTGTTTTAAATACCTGATATCTCTAAGTCTAATTCTAACCATTTTAAAATGTGGTTACATTGTCATACAGTGAAGAGCAAATACGATGATAAATAAAGTGATCGGTTGATCAGTATTTGGTTCTGATTGTTAATGTCTAAACTTCATTAATATTGAGTTAGCTAACCTCAATACTTAATCTCCTGGATCTTTATTTTTCTTTTTGTGTCATACCCGGTGATGCTTAGGGGTTCCTCCTGGCTCTGAACTCAGGAATTACTCCTGGTGGTGCTTGGGGGACCATATGGGATGCCGGGGACCGAACCTGGGGCGGCCACGTGCAGGGCAAACGCCCTCTCCACTGGGCTATCGCTCTGGGCCCCGTCCTGCACCTTTTTGAAAGTCATCATCATTTTGTTTTTTGGAAACAAACTGGATTTACATAGGAATTTTACTTTAATTATTTCTCTCATAATTTTGTCAATAATATAATTGACAAATATATGAAAATAATTTTGATAATTTTGTCAATAATATAATTGACAGATATATGAAAATTCTACTTATATTATGAAATATTATGTTGCTGTTTGACCCATGTTAGTCAAAAGGTAACCACAATGTTGGAGACCAGTTATTATTTTACATGTAGACAACTCAGAAGGATGCTCTGCTCAGAGGTCCATTGTGTAATCGTGACTTCTCTTATGTCGGTATTCTGGGGTTGGTTAGGGCTGGCAGTTTGCAATTCTTACTAGAGTCAGAACTGGTAAACTGATGAAGAAAAGTTCTTCTTCTCTTCATTAAAAAAGGTATTTTGTGACACAATCTTTGTATGAAAAGAAAAGAATTGTCCAAAGGTTTAATTCTGTTTGTTGTTTTCTCCAAAAAAAAAAGGAGACATTTTATGTATTAAAGTGTTTTCATTTTTTTGCTGCCTGTTTTGGAAAGTATTCTTTTCACTTTCCCCTATTATGTGTCAAAATAATTGATTTCTCTTCCATTTTGGTGGTACTGGGCTGTTCTAAAAATTGTGGAAGTAGCTGTGGTCCTTTCCTGTACCGAACTGAAAAGGAAGTTTGAACACTTAATGAACTGTACTTTTCTGGATGATAAAAATTCTTTTAAATAATGCATAAGTATGTATAAGAAAGAATCTTTCACTTAAGTAGCCATAAAGTAACTGCATTATCTTCATTTCCAGGATTATTTTCTTCTACTAGAGATACAGGAGTATAAAATTAAGTTAATTTAATGACTATGAAACAAAATAAGATGAAACTGATGCCTAAAAACTTCTTGCTGACATCGCAACACAGAGTAATAGTTGTAAAAGACTTTTGGGGTTGATTTCTGTCAAAACTCTACTTTGCTATAGTTTTGTTTGAAATCTCCCATGATTTAAAAGGATCGCGCATCCTTTTTTATTTTTAAATCGCCTAACTGGAAAAAAGATTAAAAATAATTCACTCTTCCAATAGTTTTGTGAAAAGAATGTTTCTGCTTTCTTAAAATAAATGAGGGCTGTAAGACCAACCACTGACCAGGCTTTTGGGGGCATGTGACAGATGATTTCTGTAAGCTTGTAGGGCCTCAGGGGGAGGTTCTCTATAAAGAGAACGAGTAAAAGCCAGTGCTACGTGGGGGTAAACTACAATTCTTATTATGAAACTCATATTTCCACTGGCAGAAAATAGGGCCCAGGAAAAAGCATTTGTTGTTCTGTCATGCTTGAGACAGTGAGCCTCTTCATTTCAGACTGATGTCCCCTGGAAGGAAACTCATCTTTTTTCCATCACCTCAGTCCCACCCTCCGTGCAATAAAACATTGGAGCTTTCTGGGCCGTTTCCACAACTAGGCACAAACTTCTGCTCTTTCTGCCTTTCTCCCGTTACGCCTTCGTCAGCAGTGCTTCTCACCAAAGACCCCTTTTCTTTTTGAACAGCCACCCCTGTCTCAAACTAGGACATCACAGTTCTTTCTGCAGAGAATTTAGGGTTTGATTTTTAATTCTCTTCCTCCTTTAAAGCACCCGACCCCTCTCAGATAACAATCGTAGAGGAGTAGTCCTCCTCCTGCAGTGTTACCAGCCATACAGCCACATTTCTTATTTGCAAATAATCTTCACTCACAGTTCAGATCGGAGCATCAGGATCAAGTTCACCGTGTTTCTCCTTGGATTTCACACTTCCACTGTGTTCTTTGTTGTCTCACATGTCTTTATTTACTTTTTACATCTGTTCCTTTTGTCTTTAATCTCTTTTATTATTGAACATAGAATTGTGAAGATGGTATATATTCTAAAGCGTATA
This sequence comes from Sorex fumeus, assembly GCF_029834395.1. Classification (NCBI taxonomy): domain Eukaryota; kingdom Metazoa; phylum Chordata; class Mammalia; order Eulipotyphla; family Soricidae; genus Sorex; species Sorex fumeus. The sequence goes on along the minus strand of NW_026606090.1, from coordinate 33,403,578 downwards.
GAGTATATATCTAAAAAAAAGTAAAAAGTTTGTAACAAACTTTTTTTTAACTAAGTGTAAGGAAAATAATGAAAGGATCAACAAGAGGACCGTGTAAAGAAGCTTTTATTAAATAGAACCTCAGAATTACTATGAGCTTCACTCAAACCTCTTAATATCTTGCATTATAAAGTTCAAAAATGTTTTCAAATGTGGATATCCTGTGAGTTTCACAGACTTTCTGGGTTTTGTCCACGTTTATAAGATCATTCAAACCATCTTAAAAACAAGTAAGTTCTGAGCATGAGTACTGCTTCGCTAAACCTCACATCCATGTGCTTATATCTGACAATAGAACTGTTCTTCAACTGAGAGCTAGAAACTGTAAATTTTCATCTGTCAGAATTTGTAGTTATTAATTTAAAGTTGTACCAAGTACTTTTCAGTATATGGCATTTGAGTAGACAAAACTCTCTCTTCCCCACATTCCTTAAAAGAGAAAAGAGATATATTCCAATATAATTTAGAACCACAGAAATTATAAGTACCAGAATCAAATTTAATCACAAATTAAGAATTCCTGAAGATCAGGGATATTGAACGAGAAGCAGTTTACTAATTCGTTCCTTATGAAATAGACCATAAAGGATGCTGTAGGCCTTTTTCAAAATGAGGAAGAGGTGATTTGTATTCAAGTTCCATCACAGGTGTTTTGGGTTAAGCAGTCAATTTTGGGTGGTTTATAGGAACAGAACATAAACCGAAATTTATGCTAACATCTTCAATTGATATCAATGTTTAGACTGATAAATCCTCAAGTGAATTTTTTTTCAAACTGTGTATTCTGGAGGGAAACTAAAGTGCTCATCTGTGGAGTCACTTATCCTTCCACCAGCATGTCTCTAGCGAGCTGTTTCATGTCAGAGTCCCCTTTAATAATCAAGTTTTTAAAGAAATAAACATTTTGAAAGTCACATTTTCCAAAAAGGATGGTCTGAAATACAAAACCAGTGCACTTGGGATGGCTCTTTCATTTGCCAGCCTATCGTCTCTCGGACTGTAAGTTTGCAACGGTTGTGTCTTGAAACAGATGTGAATACAATACTCTGATATCCAACCCCACCCCTTCAAAATCATAAAGAGTTAGAAGTCTTGAGTCTGCAGCTCCAGTTATGTCCTTATTTGGCAGTTCTCACATACTTTCTTCTCTCTAGAAGAGCTACTTATATCCCACAAAGGATACTGATGCTAGTATAGTTATTGGTGTACATTAAAATACTCAACGCTTTCAGTTTACTACTCAGCCCACCCGGTAGTGCCACCATTCTCAAAGAACACTGAGAGCATCTCAGAATTCTTCCAGCACTCTGTAATGCTGATCTAGGAAGAATCTCAGGGCTATACACTGATCACTGCCTTCCAGTCCTCAGGTAGAATCACTCAGACACCACTCTGGAACTGCACAGAGAATCTTTTCTCTACCACTTGGGCCACAGCAATAGCCAGATTCCGGAACAACGCTAGCTTACACCCTAGCATTTCCCATCATCTTTGGGTAAAGCTATTATATTTGATTTTTCCTGATCGCACTTTGTTCTCTAGGAATCAGTTCTTCGATCATTGGAGCTACAGCAAAATGAACACTGGTTATAGACTTAAAATCACCAGACACAGATACACTGTGAGGTGGGCCATGCTTCAGCATCTGCCTCTTTCTTAGAGTGGGTTCATCCTCCTACAGTTGCTTAATTCTCATTTGGAAATATTTCTTGTGAATAATAACTGGATTTGGACCCTGCTGGGGTTAGGAATGACTGATCCATCCTGAGTACTGTAGTCTGAGTCTGTGGTGAGATGTCCCCAGGAGAGTCACCCTACCAGCCTAAACACCCACCATGTTCAGACTATCCTCAGACATGTCTGAATCATACTGTGACTAAGCTTGATTTGGGGTTGCTATCTGTAGGATAACGGTTGGTTTACCCTTCCTCCCTGGCTGCTGGGAGCTTGTGTTTGTTGATTGCCCCCCCAACCCGTTAGTTACCTTTGTCTCCTGATCAGACTCTGACTTGGAAATACTGTTTTTCTCTTCTCCCTAATGTCCTTTGCATGGTTAGTTATTTCAGAGCAATTCCTTTTTCTATGGAGACAGGAAGACAGTTAAAAAGACAAGCCTATGGCTTGGGAGTTGATGGACTCCAGATAATATACCTCCTGGACATCTGCTCTCTTGACTTAAGCCTCAGTTGTCCTTATTTTATAGATCCCCAAAAGCAGGGTCCCGATGAGGGACTGGCTGGACCCAGGGCAAGTGGTGAGCTATGAGCTACCTTGGCATTGAAATGGGCCTGGCCAAAGTGCCTAATGCTTAACTATAAGTTAAGAGCTTGGTCAGGGACAAATTATGTCAAGATCCAAAAAGTAATAACTGGATTTGGACCCTGCTGGGGTTAGGAATGACTGATCCATCCTGAGCACTGTAGTCTGAGTCTGTGGTGAGATGTACCCAGGAGAGTCACCCTACCAGCCTAAAAGTGTCTATTACTGTGTCCATACAGAATGGTAAATATTAGGATAATTCAAGATGTGAATTAAGTTGCAGGTCTAAGGAGAGGAGAAACACAGCTTAAGGGCTATTTTGCCTTGTGGACTGCACGTGGTTGGAAGTCTGGAAAAAAACCTTTGATCACGTTTCCCGTGGGGAAGTGTGGCAAGATGATAAAAGAGAGCGACTGCAGGGAGAAAAGGGAATTGATGATTGGGAGAAATGGATTGATTGTGGGATTGTTGGATGGGGGACTAATGCATGGAGAAATGAATTGGCTGTTGGATTGTGGAAGGAACTGATTGAAGCTTGCTGCAGGGGGGATTGGAGGAGAGGTAGCAGAGAGAGAGACGGGAGAGATGAGAGATGGAATAAACGGCATCTGGTCAGCAACCAGCTTGGCCCTGGTTCTTCCTTTGTCCGTCCAAGGCAACGGCTGTCCCGGGTGGGGAAGCGACTGGAGGACACCAAAAGCGGGTGTCCAGAGAGAGGCGCCTGGAGAGCCCGGGAACATCCTTCCACATGTATAATCCTCACACTCGGGAGAGGTGGGGCTTACACAGCCCCAGGTGGGGATTTTCACAGCCTGCATTTGTTTTTGCAGTTATCTCAAACTTTTCATTTCAATACTCTTCTTTATCCTGCCCCATTTTTATTTGTACTAAATATTCAGTGGGTCATCTACATTATTGACCCATACTTGAAAAACTTGAAATCATTAAGAATCCCCAGCTTTGCCAAGTAAATCTATGATGACACATACCTCCCGACATTTTTTCTTCAATCAGATTACTTAAGGAATCAGATACATGTCCGTAAAGCATTCTGATAGAAGATATATATAGACATATCTGCAATAGATAAAACATAACTTGCACTTAATGATAAAACAGCCTTTTCAAGGAAATTTTATAAAAGATCCATTGTTTTCGTATGCAATATAATCTTAACTCCCATTAGCCCTGCCAATAAAAGTAACTGTTCAGCCATTCAGAAGACTTTGTCAACAGAATCAGTTAGATGTATTGTGTCTGAAAGAGTAGGTCAAATATTTAATGCCTCTATAATGTAGTTCTAGACCCGAGGAACTGAGCAAGCACTAACTTATGGAATCTTAATAGTCACCTCATTGCTGAAGTAAAAAGGAAACCAAGAGGAAACTTAATAATATCACAAGTTATTTTAAAGGGAGTTCACATTGGTTTAAAGGGTACTTTGCCCCACACAATATCCACCTTTGTGGAGTCCGCATGCCCTATATTTGTAATACACACATCCTTACAGTTTTCAGAACATAAATCTTGAAAACAGCACTATTTCTCCACAGATAAAACCTAAAATATTGAAAGCCTGTAGAATAATAATAAAAGAAACCCTCTTGCAAAGCAAGGGAAACTTGGAACTTTGTGTTAAGTGCTTACTGAACTATAAAAGAGTATGTGTTGTAATGAATGGAAAACCGATTTTACTCTATTCCATTTGTGAACATCTTGTGGCAACCTATTTCAGTATTAGAAAGATTATATATTAAAATGATTTCTTCAGTCATCAATGTATACAAGTAGAAATTTAGTTTCTGTTAAATTAACACTCCATTAAAATAAAAATAAAAGCTCAACAAATCCTTTATGTTGTCTACAGGACAGAAAAATAAATAAAATAAACGAACAGATTGCCAGTTATTCTGTTCCATAACAGTTAACTTTCTAAGTTCTTTTTTTTTGTCTTTCCCTGAACTCTCTGTCACTTGAAACATCTTAAACCAATTTCAAGTGCTACACCTGAATAAACATGTTGTAAAAGTGTTTATGTATTGAAGTGGGTCAGTTCAAGGTATGGTATTTGGCTAGAACTTCTAATTTCTCTTTTTACAGCAAAAGGGCTGCCAGAAGGAGGAAGTCTGAGCTGAATTAATACATTTGTTACAGTGGAAGTAGAATGGAAACTGCTTTGACCACAAATCAAACTGCCTCTTTCATTTCTGCCAGTGATAGAGTTTTTCTAAGAAATATAGACTCTGGCATAGAGCCACTGTAAGTTTGCATTTAAAAGAGAAACCTATATGCTTATTTGTATAAGGTTTACTGCTTTGATTATTTGTAAGTTCTTTTTTGGGTCGGACTGAATATAGGAGGATTTGTGAGGCAGATGCTCACTTTCATATATAGAAGCTCTGAACACGTTATCCTAGGACATCGCAGAATGACTACTGACAACGGCGGAGCTTCCTGAAACAGCACGTGCATCTCCTCTCCTTTTTCTTATTCCTGCTTTTCTCTTTTTCTGCTTCTTTCTTCCTCTCCCCCAAATGAGAGCCACTAGGAGCCTCGCAGTGTCCCTTCTGCAGCTGCACAGCCTCACATGACACAATCTCGTTTTTCTGACAGCACAAAGTCTCTGCACAATGCAAGTATACACAAAAGTGTTTATGCCCAAAATAAACTTTGTTCATAGCAAGAGTTTATTTGCTAAAATGCTACGAATGCCATTTCAAGGCCCATTTTTGTTGTGTTTCTTCGGAGGTGGGTCTGGTCTTAAACGGACTGAGGTTGTACACAGGCTTACTCAGTAAATAAGTTCAGGAAACAAGTAAGCCTCTCAGGGAGCATGGCAGAGCCAACCATGCCCAGTTTCAAACTACATGATGATTCCAAACTCTTAAAAAGATTTTGTAACTTTTGTATCTAAAGTATAAATTTTACTTGCGTTCTGAGTGATTCTCAACTAAATTTATAGTTTAAGTTTAAACGGCTCATCCTCTTTGAGAGATATTTTTGGAGCTAGATTTTCTTTTTGTTTTTATAAGTTACGTGGCTAATGGTTTTTCTGATAATTTTGTAAATGAGAAGTGCATAACAGGAGTGAATTTTAAAAGAGGAGGATTATAATATTTAAGTCTTAGGGTACGCAAAGGACCCAATTCAATAATGTGTGGAAAACTTAGAAAAATACCTAGTACACGTGGAGAAGAAGAATAGTACCTGCTACACTTAGCACAAGTGTGCCAAACATTTTGGCATGATTCTAAATGCACTCCTATGACTATTATTCTTACCGTCCAAATAGTGAGAAAAAGTATTTTTATCAGCATCTACTTCTAGTCTGCAGGACACCTTGATGTCCCTCTGCTGCCCAGACCTAGGTTACTCTCTGCTGTCCAGCAAGCAGGCTCAGACGATGAGGAACTGAGGTTGGTGTGGACACAAAGGTGACCCCAAATATCCCTTGGAAATTCTTTTCATCTGGCTTGGTTTTCACTTTCTGAAAATCTCTTAATAAAAATTCAGGTGTGTCTCAGAGGAACTCAAGTTCTGAAATTTCCTTATTTGCTTCAAAATTCTTTTCTTTAAGAAAGCACTGGAATTTAAGGCCACGCCTCCATGCCCAGCAGAAGATTCTAGAATGACTTATGAAGCGATTTAAGTAGAGTACAGCTCAGCGAAATTTATTGGGCATAGGCCAGAGGTGAAAGGGGGAGGCTCTCAGCACTAATTAACACTTGAAAGGCTTGAAATAAGCTGGAGAAGTAGAAACAGTCTCCCAGCCATTCGGCTTTTATCACTTAGAGAAAATTATAGGGCAAATAATGCAGAAGAGCCCATAGCTAATATTTTCAAAATTGTTATTTCATGTGGATATTTCCAGTGAGCCCTTTCCATTTGAAATATTGCTGATTTCCCAGTGGGCCTGAGAAGTAGCAGTCAGGGAGAGCAGCATCTGGGGGGTGTTCTCTGGTGTAAGAATGATAGAAAATGATTCAATAAAATAAAAAAATTAATAGTAAATTTTTATAATCTAAAATTTTTTTCAAAGAGCAAGCCTGGATATTTCTCTGTGACAGTAAATTTTTGTGTTACAAGATTTTCTAACCTGTCAAGCCAACATTTTGATATATTTCAGAGCTTCTCTTTATTTTCAAAGTTGTCTCAAATTCATTCACAACATTTCTAAGCCAAGTGCTGTGCATTGTGTTCTAGGACGCAGTATCAACATTAAGTCTGCCGGTCTTGTGGGAAGACATGGACCTCAGTCAAAACAACCGTTCATGGTGGCCTTCTTCAAAGCAAGCGAGGTACTTCTCCGATCCGTGAGAGCAGCAAACAAACGAAAGAACCAAAGCCGAAATAAATCCAGCTCTCATCAGGACTCCTCCAGAATGTCCAGTGTTGGAGGTGAGATAAAGTCAGAGCGGTAATACAGTGGGTAAACCACTTGCCTCGCACACGTCAGACCCGGGTTTTATCCCTGGCACCCCATATGGTCCCCAAAGACCACCAGGAGTGATTCCTGGGCACAAAGGAGTAAGCCTTGAGCACTGCTGGGTGTGGCCCACATAAACTAAGACAATTTTTAAATAAGCCAGAGAAATAGTAGGGTCATATATTTCTTTGGAAACTTTTTAATTGAATCACTGTGAGGTAGACCCTTACAAAACTGTTCATGATTGGAGTTAACCCTCAGATATTGCCCTGCGTCATCATTCCTGGCTATTATTGTCATACTGTTCTCTTCTCTATCTTACCGAACCTCAGACCCACACTCACTTGTACTTATTTCCAACCACTGACCAGTCCTCCTAACCCCTGTTTTCCGTGGCCATTTATATTAGTCTTCTACTCTCTGTATTTTTTATATTCCACAAATGAATGCTGCCATTATGCATCTGTCCCTCCTTCTGACTCATTTCACTCAGCATGATACTCTCCATGTCCATCCATTTATAGGCAAACTTCATGACTTCATTTTTCCTGACAGCTGTGTAGTATTCCATTGTGTATATATGCCATAGTTTCTTTATCCATTCATCTGTCCGCCTGGCACTCAGGTTGTTTCCAGATTCTGGCTATGGTGAATGGTGCTGCAATGAACATAGGAGGGCAGATGGTGTTTCTGCTGTGTTTTGGGGGCCCCAGGGTATATTCCCAGAAGTGGTATTACTGGGTCAAATGGGAGCTCAATTTCTAGTTTTTTTGAGAAATGTCCATATTGTTTTCCAAGGAGACTGAACCAGGCAGCATTACCGCCAACAGTGAAAGAGAGTCCCTTTCTCCCCACATCCAACTCTGATGATTCTTATGTTGTTTCTCTTGAATTCATTCCCTAGGTCTCTTACTCGCCCTTGAGCTATTTTGAGGTCATTTTCCATCATCTGTTGTAATCTGGATGCTTTCTATAGCTCATCTTCAAGCACACTGATTCTTCCTTCGGCTGTTGTCATTCTATTGTTGAGGGCATCCACTGAGTTTTTAATTTCATCTACCAAGTTCTTTATTAGTGACACTTCTGTTTGTAGCTTTCTTATTTCTGTTCTCATTTTTTCCTGTATTTTATTGGCTGTCTGTTCCACTGTTTTCTTCATGTCCTCCTTTAATTTACTGGATATCTGTTCCTCCTGATGAGTTCCTTGGACATTTCGTCTCTGAATTCTTTATCAGAGAGATTGTATTTGTGGGTATTCCCTGTTGAGGCGTCTGGGCTCTTTTCTTCACCCCCTCCTTGTGGTGAGGATCTGCGCTGTTTCTTCATGTTGCTGTGGTAGTATGGAGGTGGGACCCTCCAGTTCACTATCGGTGTCCTCCTCTCGCTGCAATAAAGGATTCTGGAAGGGCTCGGTTGATGGTAGTCTCCCTTCTCCCCTTCTAGAATACTAACTTCCTCTTTGGTGCTTCTCTGTGTCTGATATAGGACCTCTAGTACAGCTTCAGGGGATGTGTTCTTTTACATAGGTTTGCTCGGATTCTTGTGTTTGTCATCATTTTGGTGAGTTTTGGGAGTATTGATTGGAACAGGCTAGTAGACTATTGGCCTAATGTGTTTGGGATAGCCAGACTGTCCTCATAAGAATTAGGTAATGGGAGTTGAGATATGAGTCCAAAGCCCTGTTAGAGGGAAAACTAATTTGGGCCGTGGCCTCCACCGCAGAGGCCATGCCCCCCATCGCCACTGTACCTGTGAGGAGGGGCTGCGTTGGTGCTGGTCCTGGGTTAGAGTTCTACTGCTGCATTTCTAGAACTGCAGGGACCCCTCTGGCCTAGGTGCTCAAGTGGACAACTTACCTGAGGAGAGTTTCCAGTTCTCTGTAGTAGGGTATTGCAAATATATTGCAAATCAGGTAGCCATAATAAATTTACCCATTGGATACACTTTCTTTTGGTCTTTTAAATCATCTGGCAAGATTTCTAGCATTTCCAAAAAGTTTCTTCAGTAAATCGCTTAGTAATCCATTAAAAATAAATAAGTCTTGTCTTTGTATGTTAAGCAATTCAATTCAAATTAAAATCAAGCTGGAAATAAAAATTTAAAATTACGAAATGACTGTATTAGCAAAAATTAGCCCAGACTGAACTAGCTGAGCAGACTTCCCGAGGTCCTCTCAAATAGGACTGGGTAACCACGTTAATCCAACATAAAATATTTTTTTAGTATTTCAAATAAAACATTTGGATCATTCAAATTAATTTTTTTCTGGCCCTCAATAATAGGACATATGATGGTCTAGGAGAGCTGTTTTCTATGTCCATATGCACACACCACACAGAGAATCTATCAATAAAATATTTCAAATTTTAAGAAGAGTCCATTGTGCCTGAAGTTTAATCTATTAATTGATAGAAAAAGAGACTAGACCCATGGTCCACGAGAATGTATCTACCAGAGCCTTAAGTGATTTAATCTTACTATGCATACCATTAAGTAACTTGTATAATTCAGGCTGCAAAACATTTTTCATAAACTACTTTTTGATGAAAATGATGATATATATTATTTCAGAAAATCATCTTCATTAAATACATTTCTTAGGAGAAGAAAACTTTTAAAGCATCGCAGCTTAGGAAAATATCTGTTGATTTGTAAAATATGTACTCTTCTTTATTAAAGATCAGTGTAAGCAGAGCACTTAAAAAAGCAGATTGGATGAGCTGGTGACAGAACAGACAATAAATGAGAAAGATTTATTCTGGGCTGGAGCGATAGCACAGCGGTAGGGCGTTTGCCTTACAAGCGGCCAACATGGCCGACCCGAGTTCGATTCCTCCGCCCCTCTCGGAGAGCCCGGCAAGCTACCGAGAGTATTGGATATGTCAGACACAGTAACAACAAAGTCTCCAATGGAGACGTTACTGGGCCCGCTCGAGCAAATCGACGATCAACGGGAGGGCCTTTACCTTTACCTTATTCTCATCAATCTTCTCCCTCTGTCTTTAAAATAATCATTGTTTTCTAAATCACTTAAACCTATCAGTCCTGCTGCAATTATTACTCAAACATCTGTGTAACATAAATAAATAATTACAAATAAAATAGAAAGAGTTCTTTTAATTTTTTTGTCTTCTGCGACAGGTAACTTCACAAAAATATTCTTTGGAACGTTTAGAATGTTCCTCCTATTGGAACCAGGAGAAACAAGTTAAAGAAATACTATTTGCTGTATATAGCAACAGAAACAGAAGTAAAGATTTCTATATTCAAATGCATTATATTATATCATAAGATACATATAAAGTAATATTTTAAAATAATTTTCCAACAAATAAGTTGCACTGCCTTTGTCATTTGAAAGTAAAATATGATATTAGTGCCTTATTACAGAGCTATTTTATAAAGGCCTTCTCAAGATATTTAGTTTGGCAAAAATTGTAATTGCTTAATATGAAAGATGGAGAAAAGTAGCTTTCTAAGACCTTTTCTTCCTCGTAAATACTAGTCTGTCAAAGTTATATATTTTTCTTTTCATGTAGAATGGTTCTGAAGTTGGTTGAAATGTTTTTAATTTAGTGTAGCAGACTGCATTAAGAAAATGGTTTGTTAACTCTTGAATAGAATAGTAAATAATTTTTGAGGAAATTACAAAGGAAAAAGTGTAAGTCTCGTGCTTATTATTAGAGCTCATAGGCACTCTGGCAGAGGCGGGCCTTCTCTGAATCAAAGTCCTTCTCCCTATTGGTGAACTCTGTTTATCTTCTCTTCCTGACTACAACTAACAAATGAACTTCTATTACTAGCGATGAATAAAAACACATGGAGTAGAAATCACAAAAATTTCACCAGTTCCCTAATGCCAATTTAGAGTGCAAAATTTTTCTAATATAAACTAATATTTTCTTTTGAAAACTTTGTAATTGGCAACCATTTCTGTGAACTATGTGGTAGATGGTTTTGGAACAAGTTCATATTTTGATAATGAGAAGGAAGAAAGTGGCTGGTTTGTGTCGGTGAGACTTAACCTTTCAATAGGTAGTAATCAAGCAGATGGAAAGAAGTCTGGTAGGATTTGACCTAACAGACAGGGGTTTAAGGAAAGAGAAGGCCAGTATAAACACAAAATTTGATACGTAGGGGACTTGAAATGCCAGTGAAATTTTAAAATTATCCAAATATAAATAACAAGTACTAGTTTTACAATAAAATACTGTGCAAGACTCCAGAACTAAGAGTCAGGTCAGTGGGGAGGGAAAGTGTAAATTTAAATACACTGCATATGTGTATTATTTGTCTGATTACACTTTTTTTTGCAACGTATATCATCAAATATAGAAATTAGCGAAGTATAATCAAAGTTTAGGACATTCTTACTTCCATCACCCTACTTATTTTCTACTCCAAGATTTTTGCCCTCCAAGAAACTTGTCAACATTTTTTAATCTTTCTTCCAAACTACTAAGAAAGGAAACACCTAAAGCAGTGTCGATCACTAAATAGGAACCCCTGGATGCTTATTGAATAAGTTAATGCATTGACTATATGTGAAAAAGTTCCCTTTTCAGATACATATGACCAGAATCACTGTTCTTAGATGTTCTGCAAAAAAAAAAATCCCTATTTATCCTTCAGGTTTGGGGCAAGAAGTTTGAGCAGATCTACAGTGCAGAAGACATTACTTAATTCATGCTAAAGCATCACAATGAATGTTTTTGAATCTTGGGATGAGGGTGGTAAGGAAATAGATGTAACAGCTAAATTTTATTGAACTCTCTCTGATATAATGCCACTACAATAAGATTTTAAAAACCTACTGTGATTCAGATGCTGTTCAAAGACTACCTAGTGCTGGGAAAAATAGTCACAGAATTTGGAAGAACCGACAAGTCAAGTAGACTTCAGATGGACATGGTTGACTGCAGAAATACTTGAAAAATTTCCTTTTGTATGTTTGAGATGAAGGATTTTTAAGATGAATCAGATACTGTTTTTCTTATTTAAAACTATGGTGATTTCTTAAGACATGTCTTTGAAAAATCAGTAAAATGGAAATAGTCTCCATTTCTTCTTTACTCTTTCCTAGTGGAATCAATGTAAACTCATGCCTTTAGGCAAAATATATTAATACAATCATAAGGATTAATTGAATTCTTTCTTTCTTTTTTATTTTCTATTAGATAATTAATATAAATTTGCATTACTTACAAAAATCAAATGGTAAAGCTGAAGCTCTCCCTTACTCACCTAATTTTTTGAGATAGGTTACTCTGATAAACTTATAACAGCATGGAATGATACTGGTGAATTTTGACTCTTTAATATATTTATCTTTTGTAAAAAATATTTTTGTTCTATTTTTATTACATGTATTATATATATATCTTTAAGGGATATTTTAAAAGTAGCTTTTCTTTAATTTCACAACAAAATTAAGAGAAAAGTACAGAGACTTATTCCCTTGTTCTCATTCATGCATTTCCTCTTAAATTATCAACATCACTCACCAGAATGACATGTTAGTTCCTCAGAATGGACTTGCATTGAAATAATCATTTCCCGAAGTCCCTTATAAGGGTCAGTCTCAGTGTTGTCAATTCTGTTGGTTAGACCAATGTGTAAGGTCACATATCCATCATGTCCAGAAAGAGTGGCCTCTGTCTTCCTCCCCTTTGCCTATCAACCACTGATTCTTTAATCTCTACATGTAACCTTTTCCAAAATAGCATATGACTTGTTTTACATATTTTCACAATATATTAAATCATTTAAAATAGAATTTCATTCTTTTCAAATGCTACAATATCTTCAGTGGTGCTTGTATCAGAGCATAATCCTGCCCCTCTTAGCGTTTCCCAGTGGGAGTCCCAAAGTCAGTGGTGCAGTGAAAATCCTGCAAGGCTGCAAGTATGAGAATGTTTCTGACTCACATGATTCATCTTGGGTCTTTGGAGGGTCACATCAAGTTGTGCTCAGGGCATCCCCTGGCTATGAGCACAGACATTTCTCCTGGCAGTGCTGGGGCATCGCATATGGTACTAGGGATCAAACCCAGGTCTGCCTTTAAAAGCAAGGCAAGCACCCTTATCGCTTTGCTCCATATCTGGCACCTAACCCACATGCTTTGTAAAGTAATTAACTAAAAAATTCATGTGGCTGATTTGGCTTTTATCCTCGGTACCCCATATGGTCCCTTGAAGACTTGCCAGGAGAGAGTCCTGACTTGAGCAAAGATTCAGGAGTCACCCTTGAGCACAGTGAGCTGTGCCTCCTATCCCTACATCATTTCTAAAAGCATAGAAAAGATAATGTATATTTATTGGAAGATCAGTTATTTTAGTGTATAAGTATAAGGTAGCTTAATGATACATAATATGCAGCACCGTAGCACTGTCCTCCCCTTGCTCATCGATTTGCTCAAGCAGGCCCAGTAACATCTCCATCGTGAGACTTGTTGTTACTGTCTTTGGCATATCGAATACCTCATAGGTAGCTTGCCAGGCATTTGCCGTGCAGGCGAGATACTCTTTGTATCTTGCCAGGCTCTCTGAGAGGGGCAGAGGAATCAAACCCAGGTTGGCCAGGTCGGCCGCGTGCAAGGAAAATGCCCTACCCGCTGGGCTATCGCTCCAGCCCAATGATAGATAGATATAGATCACCTAAGTAGTGCCTGGGTATGGCCAAGTAAACTGGATAAGAAACTATATTTTACAGAAATGAAGAGGTAAATAAAACTATTTAGACTAATATGCATAGTTACAGAGTCATGTACCGATGTCAAAGGGCTGGAGTTCACGTGTCTTGGGCAAGAAAATTGTGATATCAAAAAATTAGGCAAGAAAACCAGATTGCTATGATGTAGTTGAGTGATGACCAGGAGCTAGGGTATCTTTGTAGATCACTGGAAGGAGGGCATGCCATAGTAAGATATTCATTTTAAAAGGTTAAATAGGGCCACAGTGATAGTGCAGTGGGTAGGGCTCTTGCCTTGCAGGTGGCTAACCTGAGTCCCACTCCTGGCATCCTGTAATGTCCCCTGAATACACCAGGAGTGATTCCTAAGTACAAAGGCAGGAGTAAGTCCTAAGCACTGCTGGGTATGCCCCTTAAACCAAATTAACTAAACAAATAGCTACAAGGTTAAATATAAAATCAGAACGAAAGATGTAATGCCAAGAGAGGAAATCCAAAGACTACATAGGACTGAAGTCCAGACTAGGACCAGTAGATAGTACAGCAGTTAGGTGCACTCCCTATCTGTTCTGTTCCCAGCAGCTCACGGTCCTTCAAACATTACTAAGTGCAGGTCCAAATCCCCAGCTCCGCAGGGCCCAGCAGCTCACATCTCAGGCCCTTGCACTGGACATCCAGCCCCAGAGCCTAGAAGCACTGGTAGTACCCCAGATCTCCTGAATGTTGATGGTAAGGGGAGGAAGAAGTGAGGAGATTAAATAAGTAAAGGAAATAAATTAAAAAAAAAGTTCAGGGGCTGAGAGATAGCACAGCGGGTAGGACATTTGCCTTGCATGTGGCCACCTGGATTCGATTCCCAGCATCCCATATGGTCCCCTGAGCGCCATCAGGAGTGATTCCTGAGTGCAAAGCCAGGAGGAACCCCTGAGCATCGCTGGGTGTGACCCAAAAAGCAAAACTAAAAATAAAATAAAGAAATAAAATAAAAGTCCAGTTTACTATTTTGAGCAGTGAAGATCCTGGCAGTGCTTGGGATTGCAGAGAAAGGCAGTGAAAGCCAGGAAATCCATGGGAAGGAACCAGCAAGGTGGATTGATTAGTACCCTAGAGTCTGAACAGTAAGTGGAAGGAATAGGGAAAAGGCAGAGTTATGAGCATGGATTATTCAAGAAGGCTAGGAAGTAAGAGCTCCAAAAAGAAAAGAAAGCTAGAGGAATATCACGATGGAGCCTCCAAGGAAGCATTAGTGCCTTCCGCATGGCCCAGGGGCCACAGCAGTTCCATGAAAGAGATGAAGGACTGGCTCCTTATCAGAGAAGCTTTATCCTGGGAGGAAGTACTATCCTGGACACTAACAGGAGTATGATGGGGAATTGAGTAACCAAACTTTCAGAAGTAGGTTAGCTAGATTGGAAATGAGCTTTGTAGACCCATTTAACGTAGAATATGATGGGGCAAGGTTGGGGGGAAGATTGGGAATCAAGAATCCGTAGTAACTGTTTAGATTTGGATCAGTAGACACTTGGTGATACTGTTCAAACCAAAGTACGAAGCAATGTGTCTGTGTGAGTCAAAAGAAAAAGGAATAAGTACGAGGCATCTGGGAAGCTTTAGTTGAGAGATGTCTGGCAAGCAGTTAGAAGCACAGATCTGTGGACGGGCTTTTATGTCAGTGAGCTCAGAGGTAAGAGTGTGAAAAGGATCGTCCACGCAGACGTTCTGCAGAGCAGAGTGAAATAAGGAAACCAGATCATGGTTATTTTATGGTGTCTGTTTCATGTCACGTGTGCATACACAGACAAAACCTGTTATTCCTGAGAAGTCAATAACAGTGATTTCTACTAGGGTGGGCACACATTCCCAGTGAGAAATGCAGTGGACGTGACGATTAAGATGGGGGTCACACGGAGTTTATTAGTAGTTTAAGATGCTCCTCATCTTGGAGAGATTATTATTTGGCACTAATCACAAATTCTCTCCGACCAATGCCTTCCAACCTGTGTACCACTGAATGGTCTGATGGCATCTTTGTGTCGTTGCCTCTTACATCTTTGTTTAATTTTTAAAAATTAATTTAAAAGTTGAAATTAAAGGTGCTGATTTTTTAGCAATGTTCTTTTGGAGAACTAAGTGGGAGAATGCTGAAATCTTTTCTACTTTGAAATAAAACATTCCATCATATTTGGCTTATTTTAACAATTGCTGTAGTTGCAAATTCTACTTTGATTTTTTTTTTTTTTACAGATACGTATTTCTTTTATCCTCTAAAAGACCTGAGAGGAAATAAAATGGTGGAGGGTGTCACACCCAGAAGTGTTCAGGGTTTTCTCCTTGCTCTGAGCTCAGAGATCCCTCCTGACAGGTTCCGGGGACCACACAGGGTGCCAGAATCAAACGCGGGCTGGCTTCTTGCAAGGCAGCATCCAGCCCATGGACTATTGCTCTGCTTCCGAAAAGACCTACTAAAAATTTTTAAAGAAAAATATTATGTTGTTAAGCAGATTTTTTTTTTAATTTGGCTTTCTTTTCTTGGAGGTTGGCATTTAGGGCTACAACTGGCTGTGCCCAGGGTCTCTTTGGGGGTGTTCAGGGATCCATATGCAGAGTTTGGAGCCCACCTGGGGTCAACTGCATGCAGGGAAAGTACCTTAACCCTGGTACTATCTCTCTGCTCCTATATTTGAATATCTAAGTTCACCTTCATAGCTAAGTTAATTTATTATTTATTTATCTGTTTATTTATCTGGTGATTTCAGTGATGAATGGACAGACCACTAAAACCTTACATAAATCTCAGGAGTTAATTTTCTACTACTTTTAAATTTCCATGTCTTTTACTCTCTGACTTTTTTCTTCTCAGACAAAAATACCTTTTTAAATTGCACCCTTACATTAAACTTATTCTATTTTTAGAATTTTACCTTAAAGAAATGTATTTATTTATTTATTTTTGTTTTTTGGGTCACACCTGGTGATACACAGGGGTTATTACTCCTGGCTCTGCACTCAGAAATTACTCCTGGCGGTGCTCGGGGGACCATATGGGATGCTGGGGATCGAACCCGGGTCGGCCAGGTACAAGGCAAATGCCCTACCCGCTGTGCTATCGCTCCAGCCCCACCTTAAAGAAATTTATTTAGTATTTACTTTTCATATTTAGAGACTAGAGTAATGCTTTTAATATTTTGACACTAGAGTTTCAAATATAATTTGAATAATATAATTCAAATATAATTTTTAAATAAAAGTTTTATTATGGCTGAGGAATGTAAGCATATTATTTAACTGTTAGCTGTGGTACCAGGAAATTTTAATAGTTTCTGATACAACTTCTCATCTGTAGGTAGGTTCATCGACAGTAGCATTATGTCTATTTTATTTTATTATCCTAAGGGAAGCTGCAAACCAGTATTTTTTAAATAAAGATTTAGATCTAATTTCCTTGCCCATCCTCTCATAGCTTATTCCTTCAGCCATTTAGAGTAAACCTAACTTTGCTGGTTTGGGTACAATGTTTACTTTACTCAGTATCCATTAATTTTTATTTTGGACAGAATGAGCATATAGTATGGGCCTGACATTGTATGAAATCATATTCTTGGAACTAGATTCTGTTATAAATTTCATTGCTCATTACCCATATACATATAAACATACTTTATATGTATATTATATGTATATATCACTTAGTCAGCATGGAAAGCACATAGATGAAATAGATATATTTTAACTTTTAAGTTTTACTAACTTTCTTTTTTATAAACACAGAATTCAAAAATCATATGCCTAGCTTACAACATTTCATGTGCACTTATAGGTGCTATTGTTACAATGTTTTTATTCATTTTTTCATTGTAGTCAATGTTTTTAATTAAGTAAAAGTGAATAATTATTTTTGTGGTTGGCAGTGTATTATCTGAAAGCTTAAACTAGCCAGTTGCCTGATTTTGTATGTCCCAGCTGATAAGATTGTTTGTTCATCTTTAAATATTGAACAAAGACTCAAAAGATGATTTTTTTGTTTCATGTAAAATCAGTAACATTGCTAAAATCAAGTTTAGCATCCATTAGCAAGATTTATAGAAATATAGCCACATCTATTCATTTGTAGGTACTCTATGACTGCTTTCTTGTTAAAGAAGCAAAGTAGAATGGTTTCAACGGAGATACTATAACCTAAAATATTTGCTGTTTTTTAAAGCAACTGTGCTGATACTTGGTCTAATGCATAGCAGACTTAAAAATGACTCCAAGTATTAAGATCAGAGATATGCTACAGGATTTAAGTTGCATGTCTTGCATGTTGCCAATCCTTATCCTTCTTTTTCACGGCAAGGACACCCAAGTATTGCTGGTTTTATCCCTGAAAGCCTCCAGCACTGCCACATGTGCTGTGGATGCCCCTGGGCACTACCAGCGTGGCCAGTGTGGACTCTGGTGCCTCATGACCTTTCTTTGGACCACTGACTAGTTAGTGGAGAATCAGGGGTGTGATCTCAGAGACCTCTGAGCACTACTTAGGAGGCTCAAACCCCCCAAATTTAAGTATCAGAAAGTTTATGAAATTAAACTAACACCAGAGTCAAATGTTTTTTTGCTCTAAACATAGTTTGGGTAACATATCCACTTTGTTTAACTGTTCTTATTGTTACTGTATGTTTGAAGTTTGCCTAAAGAATAAGACCACCAAGTTTTAGTTAAATTCTCTTTCCTTTCTTTCCTAACATTACCTGCATATTAAATTTATTAAAGTCAAGGCTATTGCACTGTTGGAATAACGTGTCCAGAAAGGGAAAAGGTTCTGAGTGAAATATTTAATCATGTTTTCTAGACTGACATTAAATAAATAGTTGAAATAACTATAAAAGGCAGATGACAGGACCTGTTAAGATGGGCCCATTGGATCTTTGATATGTTTATATTTTCATTAGAGGTTGAGGATAATTTAACTGGAAGTTGGCACCTGAAGACACATTGCTTCTGTATAGTAAAATATTCCATTTCTTTTTTCAGAGGTGACTGTCAAATTTATGTGGAATTTATACATAGAAACGGGGAAAAGCTGTCTTTTTTATTCACTTACTTAGCTGTCTTCTTAAAAAGTAAAGTGTTTGCTTGTTCCCTCATCCTAAATTTTTCCCTCCTTCAAAGTTTATATTGGATACAGTCCAAATAGATTATCTTGCAGAATGCTTTTCATATGAACAGTGAAATACTCCAAGAGGAAAACATAGGAAGATTTATTTTTGGTAAATTTCTGTTTCTTCACTGTTGTGCTCAACCTAATTGCAAGATTGGGTCTATGTATTTACCACTATCCTTTTCATAAGTAATAAACAGTTGTAGATTTTCAAATCATTTCCCAAAACCCATGAAAATCATTTGTGGAACACTCTGAGGAAATATTTTCATTTATTATTCTATTATTTATTGAATACTTGCAATGTGCTAGGCATTGAATCCAACACTTGGGATATATCAGTGAATCAGAGAGAAACAATGTGCATATTTCATTTATATATATTTATATACTTACATATATATTTGATTTGGGGCCACATCTGGAGGTGCTCAGAGTTGACTCCTGGCTCTGCTCAGGGATTACTCCTGGCGAGACTTGGTGGGCCATATAGGGTGCTGAGGATTGAACCCTGTTTGACTGCATGCAAGGCAAACACCGTACTGTCTCTCCGCCCCCCAGCAGCACTATCTCTCTGCCTTACAAGAGAATTTTCTAGTAAGGGGAAACAGATGTGAATTAATACATACAGTAAACAAGTAAATGGCTTTAGCCGTAGAGCTATCCAGTGAATCACTCTGAATTTCGGCATAGGTAATTTGAGAATGAAGACCCGAAGATGGGGAAAAGATGTCCTGTGTGTAGGAGATGGAAGATCATCCTGGTAAATGTCAAGTGAAGAGGAGGAAGGGTGGTCGGAAATGACACCAAATGTCATAAAGCCTTCGAAACCACTTAGAGGAGTGGGTGACTTTAGTGGGACTATGGGTGGGGAGTGAGTGTGTACAGAAGGAAGGGGGAAAGCAGGGAAGACGTTGTTGAAATTCAGGGGAGAGATGCTTGGGCAGGATCAGTCATTCGAGTCATGACGGTAGGGGATCTTTAGCTATTTAACAGAAGAGTACATTTTTGGAAGACTGGAAGTGGAATGATAAAGAATATCAGTCAACTAAATTGTGTTTTGCTTCTACCCAGAAAGCAGGAATTACTCAAGAATGGAGACATCCACAGGTTACATTAGTTTGCAGGGGAAGGTCAAAACCCCAACATTGGAATCCTAAATTAAAGACAGTTATTGAAATAGGATCGACAAAAGGCTGGGAGATGTCTCAAAGAGCAGGTGTGCGGGCTTCGAATGTGAGATGCTGGGTTTGCTACACAGTGTTGCATGGGCCCCTACGCACAGTGTGGAGTGACCGCTGAGTACTGAACCAGGAGTAACCTCGAAGCACGAACAACTCTTACATTCCAATGATACTTTCCTAGGTCTACCTCATGGAAGATATCAAAAAGATTACTGTATGAACTAATTGATTTATAAATGTGTGTGTATACACACGTGCATGTATATTAAATATTGTTGGAATATAAAGGAGTGAATATTCATTGAATAACTGATATTCAGTGATTGACTGGCCTCAGGCCCTCTGCTATCACAAAGGGGGATTGAATCAAATCATTATTGGAACCTCACAAGCTGAATAGTATTATAATATCTTGTGGAAGAATAGGATAAATTACTTGCCTGATATCCATGTTTGTGATTCTGGCTTTAAGGTTAAAACTTACATTTTATAACTTCAAATATATCCTTTTAAACTTTTTTCCAGTTATCTTACAGAATAAAAATTGTGTACCTGATAAGCTTCCACTGTTTAAACTCTAATTTTTTAAAAATCTTCAGATTACAATACAAGTGAACAAAAACAAGCTTGTAAGAAGCATGAACTCTACGTGAGCTTCCGGGATCTGGGATGGCAGGTAAGAATAGTGAATCAGCTTAAGTTCATATCTGCTTTCGTATGTATATCCTGAGTTCCTCAGAATCTTTTTCCCAACACAGTAATCAATTGGCTTGGACATGACTATTCAGTATTTGCATTTTTAAGATGCCACTTACTCTTTTATCATTTGAATCTAATTGCCAGAACTTATAGTAAACAACAATATTGAAGACAAGGAAGGGGGAAAGGTGTTGTTTAAATATTCCACTTATTTTTTAACATTATTTTTCAGATTAACCCCATTTGTTCCCCATGATTCCAAAATAGTTGTCTAAGGAAATCGAACCCTCAAGTAAAATGTCTTTGTTTATAAGGCAGATCTTCAGAAAAAAATGTTTCTTGTAAAAATGCCATCATTGTCTTTTACATATGTTTCACAAACAGGGTAAGAAAGGAAGATTTGACCAGATAGTTTTAATGGCTCTGTAAAGTTTGTATTGAATAGATGAGTAAGTCACATGTTAATAATAAAAGTCACTTAATTGTAATTTTTATATTATTTTGCATTCTTGCTCGAGCGGGCCCAGTAACGTCTCCATTGGAGACTTTGTTGTTACTGTGTCTGGCATATCGAATATTAGCATCTTATTGGGAAATAATTCAAATTTAATTATTTTTATGCACTGTAGCACTGTCCTCCCATTGCTCATAGATTTTCTCAAGTGGGCACCAGTAACATCTCCATTGGGAGACTTGCTGTTACTGTGTTTGTCGTATCGAATACGTCACAGGGAGCTTGCCAGGCTTTGCCATCTGGGTGGGATACTCTTTGTACTTTGCCAGGCTCTGCAAGAGGGGCAGAGGAATCGAACCCAGGCCAGCCTTGTGCAAGACAAATGCCCTACTCGCTATGCTATCACTCCAGCCCCACTACGAACATTTCAAAAATTTTTTTCCAGATACACTGCTTTCACACTAGCCAAAAGAAAATAAACTGTCTAAGTAGATTCTGGGTTGGAACTATAGCACAGTGTGTAGGGCGTTTGCCTTGCACGCAGCTGACCTGGCTGACCCAGGTTCGATTCCTCCACCCCTCTCAGAGAGCCCGGCAAGCTACCGAGAGTGTCTCGCCCGCACGGCAAAGCCTGGCAAGCTCCCCGAGACGTATTCGATATGCCAGACACAGTAACAAGTGTCACAATGGAGATGTTACTGGGCCCGCTGGAGCAACTCAATGAAGAACGGGAGGACAGTGACAACACTAGAAATAGGATATGACAGAAATGAACACATGATAACCTTTTAGTACCTGTAGTCAAACCATAATGCCAAAATAGAGAGGGGGAGAGGGACAGAAAGAGAGAGGGAGGGGGACAGAGGGATAGAGAGGAGCGAGGGAGAGAAGAAAAGTATCTGAATAGAGGCAGGCTAGGATGGGGGTGGGGGCAGGAGGGGAACTGGGGACACTGGTGGTGGGAAACGTACCCTGGGGTCAGGATCAGCTCTGGAACTGTGTACCTATGGCCACTCAACTAAACAATAATGAGTACCACGTGAGGTTAGAGTCCTTAAGGCCCACAACATGTTTGTGCACAAAAGCAGTCACTACTTCTCTGCTTCTACTGCCCCTTCTCTAACTGCTGGATGGGTCATGGTGCTCTTAGGGCATGGGAAAGGGTGGCAGCGGAGAGTGACCCAGGACAGAGAGTGACCCTGCCCGGGAAGTGCCACAGTCAATACTGAGCTGGGGTGTTGCAGGGGAGCATCAGCCTTCAGAGCTACAGGAACAGTAGAGAAGCATGTGAAGCTGAGCTGGGGTAGCCTTTGGGAGGGAGCAGCACATGGACGCTGGCCGCTGCCCACTGCCAGCAACAGTGTGTGACCGAGCGGCAGCAGGGGACTGCCAGGAGGGCCATCAGGGATGGGCCCCACGCAGACAGGATGGGGTTGCTCCGGGGGGCCTTGGCCAACGGGTCCAGGATGCGGTGAGCTCCGTGCCAACGCCCTGATCCAGGCCTGGTATCTCTCTCCAGCCCCCAGCACAGAATTTTATTGGGACTTAAATGAAAAATTAGCAGGAGGAGCTCTGCTAGATGCAAGAACTGTAGTGTGTAAACCCTACATAAAATGTTTTTTATGTAGGGTACCTATATTAAAATATTTTATGTAAACCATACATAAAATATTTTTACGATAAACAATTAATATGATAATTTTATAATAAACTTTTGGGATATGTTTTATAGTAAAACAGCATTAGTAGCTAAATAATTTAATGCTTGAACAAATTTGTACATTGGAAGGGGAAAAAATTTGGCAACAATTTCATATGTCTGTTTTTTTAGCTTCCTAAAATTTTTTCGCAATTTTCATTTCATTCTTTCTTTTTAATACACCGCTAATACATTTATTTTAGAGACTGTCAAGTTAATATGTGAATGAAAATAATGGCATAGTAAACAATTGTTAAAAGTTTTAGGAGGTTTTCAGGCTTCTAAAACAAGGGTTAGTTATTTGGAAGTAATTAGAATTATTAAAATTATGTTTATTCTTCTTTTCCTTTCTGGTTCACTTGAACTTTCCAGAGTTCATCATTTCCTGTTTAAACAATAAAGCTATTTCATAATTATGATTTTATTCACGAACACATGGGCTAATTTGTATTACAAATATCCTCTATAACAATCTCAGGAGATATTACAGAAGACAATTCTTGTGAAATATTTATATATTTATTGTAAACTTCAACTTAAAAGTAACGTGTATTTAAAAATAACAACTTAAAAATAAGGGCTTGGAGGAGGATATTCTATTAGAATAATCATTAGACCAAGAAGAGGAAATATATCTAGAATAAGTGTATTTAAATATTCTTTGAAATGTTTTGTTTTTATTGTGTTGATGTCGTTTTTTCTTTTTTTATGCATTTTAGGACTGGATTATAGCACCAGAAGGATATGCTGCGTTTTATTGTGACGGGGAATGTTCGTTCCCACTCAATGCTCATATGAATGCCACCAACCATGCCATAGTCCAGACTCTGGTACGCTTTGTTTTTGTAGCATTAAAAATGGTTTATGATGGGCTGGAGTGATAGCACAGCGGGTAGGGTGTTTGCTTTGCACGCAGCCGACCCAGGTTCGAATCCCAGCATCCCATATGGTCCCCCGAGCACCGCCAGGAGTAATTCCTGAGTGCATGAGCCAGGAATAACCCCTGTGCATCGCTGGGTGTGACCCAAAAAGCAAAAAAAAATAGTTTATGATGCTAGTATAATATAACTTATTTTAAAGAAAGATACTTATTAATCAGTGTATTATTTTCCAAGTTCCCTTAGTCTCTTTTTTTAGAGCCATAGTGGCAATTTTGGGTGTAGTTTAGAGATTCAAATTGGTTTCAAGAATCTCTAACCCTGATTCCAGAATAAGAAAAATCTTTGGGTGGAATATTGGGACAATCACATGAAAAGGTCATTTGTGCTAATTTCTTCATTCTCCAGGGTGACTCACCACCCAGCTTCCAGGGACTGTTTGAGACTTTGTAATTCATCAGTCAAGTTTGTGAAAATATTAAATACCAACTCTACTGAATTTCAGTTGAGAGTTTTTATTCTAATTATTTAAGAATGCCCCATAATATTCTTTGCTTTTACAGAAATTCACCTATGTAAAATATACACAGCAGATTCACCTTTACTTCTTGATCCTAAATTTTGGTCATCTTCCAGCTAGAAAGTAATCATCATTAGTCACTTCCACACTGAGGAATATTCAGGTGCTTTATCTCTACTAACCTAAGCTTATTCTTGTGAAAAAAGATAATTTTGTGTATAAAAGGACTTCCTGGTACATAAGTGAGGATGTGCTTCCTATAACAGCTCGTGAGAATCTTAAGAGTCTGAAATAGTCTATGTTTTGGTGTGTGACTCATTACAATGGCAAGGGGTAATCTTGGAAATGAAGAGGCTTCAGAAGGGGGAATAGATTATTTGATATAATTCCAACTAATTATTTGTATCAGTGATAATATTTTAGCAATGTATACTTAGTGGAAAAGGAAAAGAACAGATAATTTCATATTTAAGAACTTAATAATGGAAGGTATTTGGTGGACGGCAATAGGAGGAAAAAAACTGTTAGAAAAAAATCTATCTCTGTGGGTGTGACTAGTTTAGGACCCAAAGAAAAGTGAACTATTTGAATTTCTGAGGAATTGACTCTTCAAAGGGTTACTTCTTTTCCAAATTAATTTGGAACACTGATGGAGAAGGTAAGTTACCTTCTGACTGAGAGGCAAGGAGACATGGGTGACCTGATGGTTTTCTGCATCTTTCCCTTGGAGTCACTCAGAATTTGCTAGGCACAATTCACATTTGTGGCTGCTAGAACCCTCGTCTTGTTGAAAGTTTTGAAGAGAACTTTGGAGTAGAGAGAAACAAATCAAATCAATGTGTGTTTTCTGCACATTTTGGTTGAGAGGCAGGTTCAGGCGCAGGTGGGCATGGCTAGACAGCTACTAGCTCCAGTCCTGTGCCTCCCCACCGCCCACGGACCTGCAAGTGTTAGGGTGTCCAGGTCTCTGGGGGCTTCCGACCCCTGTCTTTCGGTACTACCCTTGAGATATAGCAGTGCTCCTTCAGAAAATGGGGTGGGTTTAGGGAAATGAGAGGCCAGGACTTCTGCGATTCCCTCATTATTTCACCCCATTCCTCAGCAAGCCCAGGAGTGGCCAGAGCCCTCCATTCCAGAAGCTTCCAGAGCCTGGATGGTTAGGGGACAGCAGAGCAGCAGAAGGAAACCAACTTTCAGCTCACCTGAGCCCCGCAGGTCCCAGGAAAATGGATGTTTGGAATAATAGTCGCTCAGAAACGACCAGCACAGAAGTGGGCACTCCGTCATTCTCGGGGAGCTGTAGGGTCTGATGCTCCTGCATGTTCACCCTGGGTGCTCAGCACAGTGATGCTCTGCCAGGAAGGTGCTGAAGACACGATCCCTCAAGTCTGGCTTCTGTCCTGGGTCATAGACATTCACAGTGACCTGACGTCCATCGAGTGAGTGAGCAGTGCTGCCACTTCCCATCTCCGAGGGACAGCTTTCGGGACAGGGCAGATGTGAGGGTCACCAGCATTAGCTATGGGGACACGCCACTCAATTCTCAGAAAATCTTGCTTTTTGAAAAAAAATTTTATTGTACTTTCAGTGATTTAGAAAGTTTTTTTTTTTTTAACTTTCAGTTTATATCTAACACAGCAAATGTTCCTTAAGGCAAACAATGCTTAATTGTTGGGAAAAAAATACTTCAAGCACTCTCTTTGATTTCTTTTTCTTTTCTCTCTCATAATGTTCATCTCCATTTTGTCAGCTCTCAGGGCTGTAGTCTAGAAGGCTGTGTCAGGAAAGAAATGTAAAAAACATTACATAGATTTGGAACAAGACCTCACTTCTGCATCACTGTCCTGGGATATAGGTCATAAGTCATCGCCAAACTCGAAGTGTCCATGGGAAGTCTTCCCCCCCCCCCTTTTTTTTTTCTGGCACTGTGCACTTTCCACGTTTGTTCTATGAAGGATGTGAAACAAGACAGGAATGTTTGTTGTTCAAGAAAAAGCATGTTTGTGACTAATAGGTTTGAGAAACCATTCAAGAACAATCCATTTTTTCAGTGACTGTTTCGTGGGGCTGCCAAGGCCATTGACACAGAGGGTTATCAATCATGTATGTGTGGGTCATGGAAGATGAAGCTGACCAGGGACCAGGCTGCGTCTGAACTTGTCGAAGCCATCCAACTTTTAGTTTTGTGAGGTCTTAGGAAATTTCAAGTTCATGTCAGCTCACCTCATTTTTCCTGCTGTTTCTGTCTGCATGCAGGGCTCTTATATCATTTCAGCCAGGACTTTGTGCAGCCAAACTCGAAAGAGTCTGCATTTGCTTTTTGTAGACCCCTGGGGAGTCATCAGCGGTACTTCCCTTCAGCCCCTTTGGGGAAAGGCTTGGGCTGGGTGGTGGGAAGGGAAGCCACGTTCTGGTTCCTTTCTCAATTATTGCAAATCAGGCAGACTTCCAGTCTGATCAAAATGAGTATAAACCTTTTATTTAAGCTTTTCACTTTCTCTCTACCTTGTTGGTTTTCTTTTTCTTTTTTTTTAAGGTCTGGAATAGGGGTGAGTAGTGAATATGCAGTTTGTGAAATATCTTGACTCTTGCTTCTGACTTAGCTTGCTTTTTGGCCCTTCCTTTTAAGAGAGAAAATTGAGGGATTTAAAACTTCTGCCAATCTGGTAAAAAATTCTGTGGAGAAGAATTGAAATCATTGCTGTAAAGCAAGTCTTCGATTGTACCTAGGGTTTAGGTTGCTGTGATTTTTTATACTTCCTTTACCGTAGATAATTAAAAGTGGGCATAACTTTAATGCTTCGTTGTTAAATACCCTTTACAAATAATTCTTAAGCCCGAATATTTCTACGGTCAGTCGGGTGGTGATGTTCATTTTCATCCTGTGGGTCTCATGAAAGGATTTAAAATGGTCATTTGAACTATACGCCACTCGTGGTTCGTTGCCTTGTCTTTTTATGCCAGGGAAATTTTCCACTAAATATTCCATCAAGGGACCTTTTTTTTTCTTAGATGGTAGAATATGTTTCCAGGCCCCAACACGTAATTGCCACGACTTGGTTGATTCTAAATGTGAATGTCTTAGCATGTATTCTTCCCTCTTTATGTCCTACATAAATAGAAAGGGTGGGAGCTGAAGGGTACGGCTGGGTGTCAGTGATAACGCGAGCATATTACTTTAAAGCTGCAGACAAAATGTCGACATTATTTCTTTAAAAAACAAAACAAAACATTTGTTTCCATTCTCAGGTTCATCTGATGTTTCCTGACCATGTACCCAAACCCTGTTGTGCTCCGACCAAATTAAACGCCATCTCTGTGCTGTACTTTGATGATAGTTCCAATGTTATTTTGAAAAAATACAGAAACATGGTAGTGCGCTCCTGTGGCTGTCACTAAGATTAAACAATAGCGTTAATAAGAAAAATCTGTATTAAGGTAATGACTACAATAAAAACACTGCTTTCAGACAACAGGGGAATTTTGTAAAATTAGTGTGGTTCATTTCATCTCTATGTATGATACCATGTATATAGTCACTTTTATTTATTTAAAGGTATGTATTCTTTTTTTGTGGATACCTTATTATTGAAATATATTTTATAATTTACTGCATTTCACAATTGGTTACCCAGCCTATTCAATGCCATTTCAACTTTTTGTTTCTAATTAACATTTTGTTATCTAATTTTCTGAAATTAGTACTCCCTTGATTTAAATTTTTGTGGAAGGAAATTGAAATGCATTTGGTTATGTTGTGCCAATTAAAGCCATGACATATTTATTTTTAAATAAAGTTAAAAAAAAACCTAAACAAAAATCTTAAATCAAGAGTTCTTTTACAGATTTTGTTTCATTAGAGAAAGTAAAATGTTGAAATGGATTTGAATAGTCAACTGTAGGCAGAACATAGCAGCTGAAAGATTGCATGTCACTGTTTTAACTATTTGCTTGAACAGAATGGGTGGGACGCTAGCGTGCTACTTCTTGCCTGGTGGGTTGTAGATTTTACAAAGAGCTCAACACTTCAGGGATTCTGTGAGGTGAGCTTGCACCTATGTTCATAATTTTCCGAGTTCATACAAAAAGTTCCAGGACAACCTTCTTACCTCAAATAAATCATGCCTGCCCACTATCTAGAACACTACTGCTGCGCTTCCCCTGAAATTTAAAAATGGTCCAAGATAAAGAAACGTTTACGTTTGGTCTACTTCTCTCCCCCAGAGTCACTGAGTATAAAAAACACCAGAGCAAAGATGGCTCAGGAAGGAGCATTTTCACCAGTTCCACTTGAAAACTGAGTTTGCTGATTGATGCGATACAAGGGATTTTATTTAGGGTAAAAGCACTGAAACTAAACTGGAGGAAATTACCAAAAATCCCAGAATGGCTTTGACAGAATTGCCATTTCGAAAGAACAGCTGAAATCCATTTTTCATATCTTTGAGAATGAGCTCAATGAAAACCTTATTTTGTAAGGGGATTTTGTAAACCTTCCTCCAAGCACAAATAATTCCAAGTGAGAAGGTTCTGTTTATGTATGTGCATGTGTGCCCTTCCCTCTGAAATTAATTTATTTTCTCTCTCTGCCTCTAAGTTCTTTTTTTTTTATTAACACACACTGACTTTTTGAAGAATGATATGTAGATGGACTATGCCTCCATTTAGGTTTATTTACAGTTATCTAAAATATTCATAAAACATTTACTAATCATCCCTTGGGATTTTTAAAATAAATTTGTATCAGAAGTTGCTTCAAAAATGCTATGGGGTTGTTAGCAATTCAGGTTTATTGCAATATGTTTTAAAATATGGTTAAGCTAAGAGAAAAGTTGATAACTATATTGGGAGTACGTTAAGTAATATATTTTTTAATTAAAGGTGTACCATTGTAAGAATTGAAAAGGAAGACTATTATATTATTCTTTAAATGTGTTGTTTAAATATATTTCTATATTTTAAAATATATTAAACTTATAATGCTAGTTTCTATGTGCTCCTTGATTTGGCTCTTTATTTAAGAGGAATGCAAACTGTAAGTATGTCATAAAATAAGATTATAAGTATATCAGATGTAAAATATTTTTGGATTATACGATTCTTTATTTTGTTTTTAATTGCCAAACTAGTTGTATTGTTAATAAATAACTCACTATTAAATGAATAAATGATCATTTTATGAATTAAGTATTTTAATGTATTAAAGCAATAAAGTTATTTTTAAAATAGCAATATATGATTAGGGTGAGAAAATATATAATTTGTTCTCTCTAATTTCAGAAATATTAGCTGCGTTACTTTTATTTTCTCAAATTACATATATCTGCACATGTTATACGTTTGTATATGCAAATATCCTAATCATCTTAACAATGAGAGCAAATTCCTAACATCACTTTAGTGACACTAATGCTGCTACTAGGAATAAAAGTTATCTGATTTAGTTTCACAAAGTATCAACTCCTTAGGTGTTTTTACTTTTAAAGTTTTCTGGGGGGGTATTATAAGTATTTTATGCTTTATATATGTTCTGCTCTGTAAAGTGGCCCTAGTCCTGTTTCAAAAAAGAAAGACATAAATCAAAAATATTAAAATTCTTTAAAACTAAGCAAAATAAATGATCGTAATAGAAATACAAGAAAATACAAGAGAATTCAGTTATCTTTTTCCAGTGAAAGAACTGTCCTTTCATAAGTTCTGTTACACTGGCATCAGATCTGAGCTAGAGCCCTGGGTCGTAAATGGTCTGGCAAATATTATCTCTCGAGACGTTTCCAGTGAATAATTAGCTTATGCTGTAGTTCCACTCAAGGCAGAAGAAATCCGCATTCTCAAGCACAAGTAACTGCCTCATAACCATCCAGTCAAGTGCTCAATCAACCATCCAATTTCCATCTCAGATTACCTGTTTTTCTGTTTTCTCTTTTGCAGGATTTCTTTCTTTCTTTCTTTCTTTCTTTCTTTCTTTCTTTCTTTCTTTCTTTCTTTCTTTCTCTTTCTCCCTCCCTCCCTCCCTCCCTCCCTCCCTCCCTCCCTCCCTCCCTCCCTCCCTCCCTCCTTTCCTTCCTTCCTTCCTTCCTTCCTTCCTTCCTTCTTTCTTTCTTTCTTTCTTTCTTATGAGAGGAATGAGGGGGAGCCTGCAACTTTTTAAAGTTAGAAGTGAAGTGGGGCCATCTCAGCAAGAAAGCATCGCATTGCTAACTATATAGCAAATTTTTTTTATCATGTTCGGTTAAATTCAGTTTTTTTTTTAATAATAGAAGGGAAAGTAGGAAAAGTGACAATCTATGGCAATCAAATCAACAATTAAAAGGGAATAAAGGTTCTGTAAAAATTACTTCAAAGTGGGTTGTCCTATTTGTTAAATATTGCTTGAAAGTATCAGGATAGGGATGTATTTTTTTTTTTAAAGATGTAGATTGCACAGATCGATTTTGAAATTTCAAAGAATTTTCAGAATTTTTAAAACATGCAACTTTTAAGTATTTGTTTCAGCTTCCCGAAAGCACCTAGTCTCCACTCTCTGGAAAGGCCTCCTCATACCACAGTGAGGACAGAGGACCCTGGAGCACATGGGTTCTTGTCCAGAGACAGTCCAAAGAGACTGGGAGTAAGACACACGCAAGCAGGCGGCAGAGTTAATAGGCACCTTATGGGAGAAAAGGAGTGAAAGGGTGGAAAGCTAAGGCATGGGGTTTCCTTCAATTGATGTCTGATAAAGGTCAAGAACCTCTCCTTTCACACACTCTCTTCACTTGGAGCTTGGCTGAGCAGTTTGCATGGGGCTTAAGGTATGCAAAGTGGCAAACAGAGGATTGTCAAAGAGTAAGATACTGAGTGGGCAATTCTCTGTGTGCCCTGGGGAGGTACCCTGGGCCCATTCTGCTGGGGAGTTTCTCTTTGAGCCACTCTCTTTCTGCTCTCACTCGACCTATTTCACTGCTGTCCCTATGTCCCCATGTCAGAATTTATGATTCAGTTTACATATGAGTGTCAGAGAGGTCCAAAATGGGTGCACGAGTGGGAAGTGAAAACTGTCGCCCCTGCCACGAGTTCATTGTGGCTACGAATATACAGGGAAACATAAATCAACCTACTTAAAAAGGTAGATAGTATTTTTTTTCCCTGACAGTGAGCCATGCTGAAAGCCCAAATTAGGAAAACTCTATCTCAAGCCACAAGGCCAATGGTAGGAGGTAAGAAATTATTTTCCTAATTCTGTTCAAATAGGTACATCTAAAATTCCAGGCGCAGTTGAAGGTTTATATGTAAGGCAGTATCTGTCTTGGAATATAAGAAGTAAAATTAACGACAAGAAAAACCTTAAACATACATCATTGAGTATAAAATTTTAACAATTCTTTAAGGTAAAAGTAAAGGCCCTCCCGTTGATCGTCGATTTGCTCGAGCGGGCCCAGTAACGTCTCCATTGGAGACTTTGTTGTTACTGTGTCTGGCATATCGAATACTCTCGGTAGCTTGCCGGGCTCTCCGAGAGGGGCGGAGGAATCGAACTCGGGTCGGCCATGTTGGCCGCTTGTAAGGCGAACGCCCTACCCGCTGTGCTACCGCTCCAGCCCTAACAATTCTTTATTAAGTGATATATTTACAAAAGAAAAAAAAATCAATGGAAAAAGAGCAAATGTTCTCTTTAATAAGGATAACTTAATGAACATGTAGAACACTGCAGAATATACATTATTTTTAAGCAAACAGAAAACACATTATGATTGGTCATTTCACCCACTTTTAAAAACTGTATGCTGAGTCAGGTCAAATTCATGACAAGGCCAAATTCATGATGTATAAGTATATCAGAACAAATTTTTCTTTCTGTAGATGCAACACTGTAGCACTGTCCTCCCATTGTTCATTGATTTGCTTGAGCGGGCACCAGTAACGTCTCACAACAAATTGTGAGACTTGCTGTTATTGTTTTTTGGCATATCGAATTCGTCACTTGGGTAGCTTGCCAGGCTTTGCCATGTGGGTGAGATACTCTCGGTAGCTTGCCGGGCTCTTTGAGAGGGGCAGAGGAATCAAACCCAGGTCGGCCGCGTGCAAGGCAAAAGCCCTACTTGCTGTGCTATCACTCCAGCCCTTCCTGTAGATGTACAAGTACAAAATAAACAGAATATGTCCTTCAGAAAGAGTATAACTAAATTACAGTGCCCTCTTTTGTAATATAAGAATATGCTGTTGTTACCTATTCATTTGTTGGTCTTCCTCCTCATAAAAGTTGTTAGGACTTAAATTTTTCGGCTTAAAACTGATAAATCAAAGGGATTTTGTCTTAGCTCAGAAAGATATTCCCTGAAAGGTCATTGACACTGGTGGATCTAAAATTGCATAACGGAAAGAAAAGAGACCAGAGTATTGCTTAGACAACACCTGTAGGTCTGACCAACCCTTCCTAACATTGCTTCAATTAGCAAGTGAAATAAAGTAGATATGAGAGCACAAGCCTTAGTTCAGAGATATGAGATATCTCTTATCTTAGTCCAGAGATATGAGAAAGAGGAATTTTTGAAAAATCTTGGCTATTCAATATAATTGTTCCAATGACTGATATCCCACTAAACTCCAAGGGCTATTCTTAAGGGAAAAGACGTGAAGCTACTTCCTGTATCCCCACTACACTAATTCAGCTTCCAGGTCTTGATAAAAATTTTCCATTTAGGGAAATGGCCTCACTGCGTTCTGCCTGCTGGTACTCTCCTGATTCCCAAAGGCCCTTCTCATTTGCTACTTCCTTCAAAAAAGCTGAATATACCGAACCAGATGTGCTTGATCCCTCCAATAAACCACAGCCACACTCTTATTTCTGAGTTATGCATCACATTATACCAGCTATGACAGTTATTTGGGAAAGAAAACGTGTACTCCTTACACACTGGAAGACAAAGAAATCCTACCATGTTCATTCATTTATTCTAATTCCTTAAAAATGATCATAAATTTTTCTGAATTAATGTTCCATAAATTACATGGAAATGAATAGCAAGCAGCTTGCCGTATTAATTTCGGTGTGTGTGTGTGTGTGTGAGAGAGAGTATGCGTCTGTGCGTGTGTGCATGTGTGCGTGTGTATGCATGTATGTGTGAGTATGCATGTGTGTGTGCCTCTGTGTGCATGTGTGTGTGAGAGTTGTGTGTGTGTGTGAGCATTCTCACAGTACATGCATGTTGGGGCGTATCTGGTGGCCTACATGCACCCAAGTAAACAGGAGAATTTATTTTCATTATAATATGGGATGAGTTGCTCCCAGACCATGAGTTGATTGTAGGAATTTTAACTTTTTTCCTTTAAGTTTGATTAAAGAGCTTTGATTTACAAAGTTACTGAGAGTTGTATCTTAGACTAATTCGAGACACTCCCTCCACCAATGCTCCCAGATTCCCTCCCTGCAGCCCCTATTCCACCCCTACCTTGGCATTTTAACTTCTGAGTGAGAAGCCCACACGAATATCTATCCTAAGATAAAAGGATTTGGCCAGTGACATTAATCAGCATATAATGTCATTTAAAGGTATATAAGATTAGCAAAATTATCCCTAGAGATAGAAGGTACTAGCAATAAAAGAGAATCGGTTTTCATTACCGGCTCAATCATGCCCAATGTCTACATATGAGGAAGCATGACTTTATGAATAGTCCTATGACTTTATGGATAAGGTTATTTCTGTGTCCTGAGAGAGTTTACTTGGAGGTAAACTCCCATTAAATCCCTCCAGTTAATCTCTGCAAGTTTAACTTTGGTTAAGTTACTGAACATTTCTCAGAAAGTAAAATCTAAGTACTAGTTTACTAAGCATACTAATGTCACTTGATCACTTGACTTCCCGTTAATTGTCGATTTGCTCAAGCGGGCACCAGTAATGTCTTCATTTGTCCCTGTCACGTGCTAGTGTAGCCCAATGGCGTCTGTTCATTCTAGGAACACGAAGAGCCTCAAACCAATCGTTCATGATCTTGATGAAGAAGTCTGACCATCTGGTAGGTGGGTGGCCATGCGGTCTTTTGACATCCCGTGGAATTCAGTCAGTAACGGCTCTAGTCCAGTGCTCATCTCTAAATCTCATTACACGACCAGCCCATCTGATTTTTGATGTCTTGGCAAATGTGACAGCATCCCTGATTCTTGATCTTCAACAGAGGTCAAAACTCTGGATTCTTTCTCTCATATGAGTGAAACATGATACTCCAAGCATAGCTCTTTCAATTCCTCTTTGGGAGACCCGAATAGCGTTCTCATCCTGTTTGAGTAGGGCCCAGGTCTCCGAGGCATATGTTAATGCAGGAAGAACAGTGGAATCAAAGAGATGTGCCAGGAGCTGGAGGTTCTTCTTCCTCTTAGCTATTTCTTCGACGCTCTTGAAGGCGTTCCAAGCCGCTCTCTTCCTCCTGCGCAGCTCGGGTGCCAGGTCATTTGTCATGTTGACTTCTCGACCTAGGTACACATAGCTGTTGCATTCGGAGATGGTCGTTCCGTTGAGAGCGAATGGGGCATCAGGAACGAGGCTGTTTCTCATAAACATTGTCTTCGTAAGATTCAGCTGTAGTCCTACCTTTCCACATTCACAGTCAAAGTCAGCCAGCATTTGTGCCGCTTGGCTGATGTTTGGTGTTATTAAAACAATGTCATCAGCAAAGCAGAGGTGGTATAGTAGCCGACCATCTGTCTTCACTCCCATTCCTTCCCATTCCAGTCGTTGCATGATGTTCTCGAGGATGGCACTGAAGAGTTTCGATGAAATGGTATCACTCTGCCGAACCCCTCTCTTGACATTGATGATTATTTCTTTGTAGAATGGTGAGATCCTGGTAGTGAATCTGCAATACAGCTCACGGAAGATCCTGATGTATTGTGTTTGAGTGCCCTAATTGGCTAGGACTTCAATGACCGCTTCCGTCTCAACAGAATCAAAGGCCTTCTTTAAATCAATGTACGTTAGACAGAGCGGCATCTTGAACTCCCAAGAAACCTCAATGAGCTTGGTTATCATGTGGATATGGTCGATGGTGCTGAATCCTTTTGCGGAACCCTGCTTGCTTGCATGGTTGTCCTTCATCTAGTGTTCTGCCAATCCTATTTAGGATGATTCGAGTTAACAACTTGTAGATGACAGACAATAGGCAGATCAGGTGATAGTTGCCAGTGTTGTGGATGTCTCCCTTTTTGCACAGTAGTACGGTCCTGCTGGTTTTCCATTGGGACCGAACAATGGTAAAAGCGTGAAAGATAAAGTAAGACATCACTGGTATGACCGAGACAAGAAGGCACCAATCTCATCACGCCGTTTTCAACACTGGAGAAGAATTGTTCCTCAGAACATGCGGGGGGTGTCGGCGTCCTTGTCAACACAAACTTGGCCATGAGCATTGATTCATTCGAATGCCTAACAACCCGAATTGGACGTGTACATTTGAATAGATGTGGCTCACTGCTGGCAGTTTCTATCTTCCTTGTCTACACACCAACATCCAATTATGATGAAGGAGAAATTGAAAAGTTCTTCTACATGCAGCTGGAGAAGTTCTATAAAGAAGACCACACCTTCTACAAGATCATTGTGGGTGATTTTAATAGGACCGAGAAGATCAGCTGAAGAACTTCCCATCGGGACCCATGGCCAAGAATGGAACGAACAGGGTGAGAGACTGTCTGAGTTCATCATGTCGACCAAGACCATCCATGGTAACTCAGAGTTCCAGAAGGCAGAATCTAAACCTTGGACATGGGAGTCTCCTGGTGGACAATTCCACAACAAAATAGACCACATCATATTCAATCAACGGTTTTGCCTGACCTATGTCGCTGTTGTCCCAAAATTCCAAATGGATAGGACCACCATCTCCTTTGTGCAAAATTCTACTTCACAGAGCGGGGAGAAAGGGCTGCAAAGTTCAAAAAGAGAACTCCCAGAACGACCACCAACTGGGAACTCTTTGGCACTATTGCGGCAACATGGGAAGATGCCATTGTTGACAACATTGACAAGGAATATGATCGACTGGTTCAGCACCTCCATGAATGTGCGAGGAACACCAAGCGAGAGATAGCCACAAAAAAACTCTTGAGCTAATTCGCCAACGTGGTTTGGCGCATGCCTCAGGCAACTGCAAGCGAACGTCCGAGCTCGCAAAGCAGTGCAGAGATGCGATCAAGGAAGACCTCAAAGAGAGAAGAGCAGAAGTGCTGGTAGATGTGGCACGAGCTGGGAAAAGTATTTGTAACACCCGCCTGTCCTTCACCAACTAACTACAAGACCAAGATGACTGCCCTCCGACGTCCTGATGGATCTATCACATCTTCCAGAAGGGCAATGGAGAAGATTAT
Organism: Sorex fumeus; assembly: GCF_029834395.1. Lineage (NCBI taxonomy): Eukaryota > Metazoa > Chordata > Mammalia > Eulipotyphla > Soricidae > Sorex > Sorex fumeus. Next base: position 33,367,250 of record NW_026606090.1, on the reverse strand, counting down.
CCATGACTTCTACTCAGATTTTTTTGATAGCCATGTCCACCTGCCTACATACCAAATTCCACAGGATTGATATGTCCTTCCCAATGTTCTCCCTTCTGAAATCCGACATGCCATTTCATCAGTAAAGAAGCAAACAGCACCCAGCCCAGATAAGATCAGACCTGAACACCTGAAGAACCTGCAGTCAGTACTCATCAATATGCTGGCTCGGCTCTTCACACGCTACCTATACTAATGTAATTTAGTAATAAAATTCTGTGTGCTTTGCATTTAAAATAGTCAAAGTCGTCTTCAGTACGTGAATAAGTCTGTGGGAAAAACTATGAATGCAACAGAATATCCAGGAACATTTGTATGAAATGTCATTGACAAAAATGTTACATGATTATGAAGTCAATTAAAAGGAATTAAATAGTTGAGCGAGACAGCACAGCTTTGCATGTGGGAGGCTACAGTTCCATCTCCAGAACCAAGGGTGCTCTGGACCTCTGGCTTTAAAATCTCCAGCACAGAACCAGTTGGGCAGTAGCTCCTGATCCTGTCGTCAAAGCACAAACATCACCAGGAAATAAGTTAAATAGAACGTACACTAGTTGTATAAAAGGTTTAAAAGAGAAGCCATCTCTTAAGAAATACATTTCAGATTTAAATTTTTAATAAATATTAAGATAGCTTTCCAGTTAAAGCAGGAAAAAACATTTCTAGAATTGCTGTTAATATTTTGTCATTCCTAACTCCCAGTATAGATAAGATACAAACTTGTTTCATAACTTCCAATTATAATACCATTTAAGTATTATCAAAATTTAGTTGAATCAAATACTATGTTTGGACAGAAATTAGTTATTTCCCATTTATAAAATCAGAGATATTTTGCAGTATGGTCTTGCTAGTAAGAAAGTTTGTTTTCTAAACAACACATATATTGTACAAAGGAATTTATATCAAAAGGATGGACAAATTGTATTAATTGTTATATTTGTGGAATTACTCCATAGGTAGGCAATATTATTAAATTAAGAAACTATTTATTATCAGATATTTTCAGATATCATGTGTTAATGCTAGTCATTACACAATGCAGAATATGTCAGTATTGTTTTCAGATACTGTTTTACATCTATGCTGAATGTCCTTACTTAGTTTTATGTATAAGTATCTAAAATTTTGTCTATAGATATGGAAGGAGTATTTTTAATATACTATATGTTTTATTTTTTTTATTAGCCCAATTTCTAGCAACTCTTTGAGGGGATTCATACTGCCACATCTATTGCAGGTTACACTGTGGTGAGTCTTTCAAAGAAATCTTTATGTCCTCTCTTCAAGTGTCTTCTCTCCAGCAAGTGTGAATGACAATGAGCTCAGAAAGACAAACGTATAGTTTATTTAAAATAAGTGCACTAATTTTTTTTTGTTAGGGGGCCTCACCACTGTGTACTCAAGAATCATTCCCAAAGGACTTGGGGAACTATCCGGGGTTCAGGGGATCAAACCTAGGTTGGCCATATGCAAGGCAAACATCCTGCCTGGGGTCTTTCACCCCTACCCCCACTAAACTGTTTTTAATATAATATTTACCATGAAAAATAAAAGTAGAAAATTTCTTATTATACACAAGTTACATAATGCATTACTCTTCATTGTCTAAACACCAAAAATGTAGCTTTCTTTCGTGGGGAGTTTAAATTCCTACAATGATTTTAATTTTACATGATATACACTCTAAGCATAATGAAAAAGAAGAAAATGAAAACGAGATGAGACCATGTACAGAAATAATCCAATAGAATAATGAGTAAACATTTGAGCAAGAATTCTTTCCCAAAAGGAAAAAGTTACCACCAAGAAATTTGCAAACATAACTTCAGAAAGGGCATCATAAGATTACACAGCCTGCCATATTGGCAAAGAAGTTTTACACTTCTTCAAGAAATAAAAGAGAACACCAGGAAATGGAGACACATCCCCTGCACATGGATAGGGAGGATTAACATTATCAAAATGGCAATACTGCCCAAAGCACTATACAAATTTAATGCAGTTCCAATCAGGATACCCATGACATTTTTTCAAAGAAATAGACAAAATACTCCTGAAATTCATATGGAAAAATAAACCTCCGAATAGCTAAAGCAATCCTTGGGGGAAAGAAGATGTGTGGAATCACCTTCTCCAACTTCAAACTCTACTACAAAGTAGTAGTAATTAAAACAGCATGGTATTGGGCTAGAAACAGACCTGCAGACCAATGGAATAGAGTTGAATATTCTGTCAGAGACCCCCAAATATATGGTCACTTAATCTTTGACCAAGGAGCAAAGAAATGTGAAGTGGAACAAGGAAAGCCTCTTCAACAAATGGTGCTCGGAAAAATGGATAGTTACCTGCAAAAAAATGAACTCTGACCTCTGTCTAATACCAGGCACAAAAATCAGCTCAAAGTGGATTAAAGACCTCAATATCAGACATGAATCCATAAGGTACATAAAGAAAAATGTAGGCAGAACCCTCCATTACATTGAAGCTAAAAACATCTTTAAGGATGAAACAGCACTGACCATGCAAGCGGAAGCAACATAAACAAATGGAACTACATCAAACTACGAAGCTTCTGCACTTCAAAAGAAACAGTGACCAAAATGCAGAAAGAGCCCAGAGAACAGGAAAGAATATTTACCCAATACCCATCTGATAAGGAATTAATATCCAGGAGATATACAAGACACTAGTAGAATTGTACAAGAAAAAATCCTCCAACCCCGTCAAAAAATGGGGAGAAAGAATGAACAGAAGTTTCCTCAAAAAAGAATACAAATGGCCAAAATGCACATGAAAAAATGCTCCACATCACTAGCTGTTGGGGATATGCAAATCAAATCAACAATTAGACATCATCTCACACCACAGAGACTGGCATGCATTGAAAAGAACAAAAGCAACCAGTGCTGGCATGGATGTGGGGAAAAAGGGACACTCACTGTTGGTAGGAATGCCGACTGGTCCAGCCTTTCTGGAAAACAATATGGACAGTCCTTCAAAAATTAGAAATTGAGCTTCCATATGACCCCGCGATACCACTTCTGGAAATATATCCTGAGGATGCAAAAAAGCACAGTAGAAATGACATCTGCCCCTGTATGTTCATTGCAGCACTGTTCACAATAGCCAAAATCTGGAAACAACCCAAGTGCCCTAGAATAGATGAGTGGTTAAAGAAACTTTGGTACATCTATACAATGGAATACTATGCAGCTGTTAGGAGAGATGAAGTCATGAAATTTGCTTATAAGTGGATAGATATGGAGAGAATCATGATAAGTGCACTTCAAAAGTGTGTCAGAAAGAGAGGGACAGACACAGAAGGACTGCACTCATTTGTGGAGTATAGAATAACATAACATGAGGCTGACGCCCAAGGACAGTAGATACAAGGGCCAGGAGGATTGTCCCATAGCTGGAAGCCTACCTCATGAGCGGAGGGGAGAAGGCAGATGGAATAGAGAAGGGATCACTAAGAAAATGATGGCTGGAGGAATTGGTCAGGATGGGAGATGTGTGTCAAAAATAGATAATGTACCAAACATGATGACCTCTCAATGTCTGTATTGCAAACCATAATGCCTAAAAGTAGAGAGAGACTATGAGGAATATTGTCTGCCATGCAGGCGGGGGGAAGATGGGGTGATTGGTGGTGGGGAATGTGCACTGGTGGAGGGATGGGTGTTTGATCATTGTGTGATTGTAACCCAAACATGAAAGCTTGTAACTTTCTCACGGTGATTCAATAAAATTTTTTCCAAAAAAAGAAGTCTTAAAGATTACTCTAATATTTAGTTATAGAATATTATTGGGCAATTGGTAAAATAATTTCAAAAATAACTTTTATAAGTATGTTAAAATAATTTACATATGCTACCACACAATGATTCCTCTGTTAAGTATTCATATCAAGAAACATGTCTGAAGGGCTGAATTATGAAATTATGAAAGTGTGAACATAAATAAGCTACAAACACTCTTTACAATAGCCAGAAACTGGAAGAAACCTGAATGCCCAAGAACAGATGACTGGTTAAAGAAACTTTGGTACATCTACACAATGGAGTACTATGTAGCTGTTAGAAAAGATGAAGTCATGAAATTTACATACAAGTGGTACAACATGGAAAGTATAATGCTAAGCGAAATGAGTCAGAAAGAGAGGGATAGACATAGAAAGATTGCATTCATCTGGGGGATATAAAGTAACAAAATACGAGATTAATACCCAAGAATAGCTGAGATCAGCACCAGGAGGATTACTCCATAGATTAGTGGCCAGTCGGGCATTCTAGAGGAAAGGGCAGCTCAGCTAGAGAAGGGAGCACCAAATAAAGGGTGTTTGGAGGATCCTCCCAGGAGGGGAGATGCATGTCGAAAGTAGACTATGGACTGAACATGTTTGCCACTCAACGCCTCTTTTGCTGACCACACACCCAAAAGGAGAGAGAGAACAAAAGGGAATGCCCTGCCACAGAGGCAGGGTGGGATGGGGGGGATGGGGGTGGGAGGGATATTATCCATGGTGGTGGAAAATGGGCACTGGTGGAGGGATGGGTATTTGATCATTGTGTAATCGAAACCCAAGCACAAAAAATTGTAAATCTACAACTGTACCTCATGGTGTTTCACTAATAAAAAAAATAATTAAAAAAAATAAGCTACAAAGTGTATAGATATCATAAAGTTAGTGTTGAAAAGAAAGATTACAGAATGTTAGAACCACTTCGATCATCATGACTCCCTTCCAATTTTGTTTGTTTTTATCACCTCCATGTGCCTCTGGGTGGCCCACCACTGTTTTTCTGTGTCTCTACCACCACTACCATCACCTGCCCATTTCTGTGATTTTTTTCCCCCCTGTAGCTCTCAGTGGGTAGGGTATTTGCCTTGCATGCAGCCAACCAGGTTTCTATTCCTCCGTTCCTTTCGGAGAGCCTGGCAAAGTATCCCGCCCGCATGGCAGAGCCTGGCAAGCTCCCCGTGGCATATTCTATATGCCAAAAATAGTAACAAGTCTCACAATGAAGACATTACTGGTGCCCACTAGAGCAAAAATTGATGAACAAGGGGAGGACAGTGCAGTGCTACAGTAGCTCTCTGGATATTCTGGTAACCATAGAGCCCCTGGGTGAGAAATAGTGACAGTGGTATTATTTTTATCAATTTTGAAGCAAAACTGAGTAATGTATTTTGGACATGTACAAGCATAAGTACATTAAAGAACGACAGGAAAAAAGGTCAAGATGTTTCAAAAATATTTTAAACTATTTTTTAGTGGACACTACTTCCACTACCCAGTCGTCGCCACACTTCAGGACGCTTTCCGGATACATCATAAGAAACTAACTACCCATCTTCCGGAATTGTCATACCGTATTTGATAGGGTTCAAATATTGTAACACCTACAAGGGTGATTAGAGGTCGCCCCAAAAGCCTCTATCCCTCTCGGAAAGACTGGCAAGCTACCGAGAGTATTCCGCCCGCACGGAAGAGCCTGGCAAGCTATCCGTTGTGTATTCGATATGCCAAAACCAGTAACTACAACTGGTCTCATTCACCTGACCCTGAAGGCTTCACCGACATGGCAGCACTGAGAAGGATGAGAAAGGAGAGGCCGACAAAATCTCAAAGCCGACGTAGGCTGCCACAACGAAGGAAGAAAAAAATGATCGTCTGTACTTTCAATGCACGTACGCTAGCATCAGATGCATTCATCGAGGACCTGATGGTACAAGCGCGAATGATCAAGTACGACATCATTGGTCTGACTGAGACAAGAAGGCACGAATCTCACCATGCCGTTTTCGACACTGGAGAAGAATTGTTCCTCGGAACATGCGATAAAAGAGGTGTTGGAGGCGTCGGTGTCCTTGTCAACACAAACTTGGCCAAGAGCATTGATTCATTCGAATGCCTAACAACCCGAATTGGATGTGTACATTTGAATAGATGTGGCTCACTGCCTGCAGTTTCTATCTTCGTTGTCTACGCACCAACATCTCATTATGATGAAAGAGAAATCGAGAAGTTCTACATGGAGCTGGAGAAGTTCTATAAAGAAGATCACACCTTCTACAAGATCATTGTGGGTGATTTTAATGCCAAGATAGGACCAAGAAGATCAGCTGAAGAACTTCACATCGGGACCCATGGCCAAGAATGGAATGAACAGGGTGAGAGACTGTCTGAGTTCATCATGTCGACCAAGACCATTCATGGTAACTCACAGTTCCAGAAGGCAGAATCTAAACGATGGACATGGGAGTCTCCCGGTGGACGATTCCACAACGAAATAGACCACATCATATTCAATCGACGGTTTTGCCTGACTGATGTCGCTGTTGTCCCAAAATTTCGAACGGGATCGGACCACCGTCTCCATTGTGCAAAATTCTACTTCACAGAGCGGGGAGAAAGGGCTGCAAAGTTCAAAAAGAGAACTCCCAGAATGACCACCAACTGGGAACTCTTTGGCACTATTGCGGCAACATGGGAAGATGCCACTGTTGACAACATTGACGAGAATTACGATCGACTGGTTCAGCACCCCCATGAATGTGCGAGGAACGCCAAGAGAGAGATAGCCACAAAAAATCGCCTATCTTCGAAAACTCTTGAGCTAATTCGCCAACGTGGTTTGGCGCATGCCTCAGGCAACCGCAAGCTAATGTCCGAGCTCGCAAAGCAGTGCAGAGATGCGATCAAGGAAGACCTCAAAGAGAGAAGAGCAGAAGTACTGGCAGGTGCGGCAGAGCCGGGAAAAGTATTCGTAACGCCCGCCTGTCCTTCGTCAACTACAAGACCAAGATGACTGCCCTCTAACGTCCTGATGGATCCATTACATCCTCCAGAACAGCAATGGAGAAGATTATCCATGACTTCTACTCAAATCTCTTCAACAGCCATGTCCACTTGCCGACATACCAAATTCCACAGGATGGATATGTCCTTCCCAACGTTCTCCCTTCCGAAATCCGACAGGCCATTTCGTCGGTAAAGATACAAACAGCACCCAGCCCAGACAAGCTCAGACCTGAACACCTGAAAAACCTGCCGTCAGTACTCATCAATATACTGGCTCGGCTCTTCACTCGCTACCTGTCTGAATGCAAGGTTCTGTCCCAATGGAAAACCAGCAGGACTGTACTACTGTTCAAGAAGGGAGACATCCATGACATTGGCAACTATCGCCCGATCTGCCTATTGTCTGTCATCTACAAGTTGTTCACTTGAGTCATCCTAAGTAGGATTGGCAGAACACTAGATGAAGGACAACCATGCAAGCAAGCAGGGTTCCGCAAAGGATTCAGCACCATCGACCATATCCACACGATAACCAAGCTCATTGAGGTTTTTCGGGAGTTCAAGATGCCGCTCTGTTTAACATTCATTGATTTAAAGAAGGCCTTTGATTCTGTTGAGACGGAAGCGGTCATTGAAGCCCTAGCCAATCAGGGCATTCAAGCCCAATACATCAAGATCCTCTGTGAACTGTATTGCGGATTCACTACCAGGATCTCACCATTCTACAAAGAAGTGATCGTTGATGTCAAGAGAGGGGTGCGGCAAGGTGATACCATTTCACCAAAACTCTTCAGTGCCACCCTCGAGAACATCATGCGACGACTGGAATGGGAAGGAATGGGAGTGAAGATAGATGGTCGGCAACTACACCACCTCCGCTTTGCTGATGACATTGTTTTAATAACACCAAACATCAGCCAAGCAGCACAAATGCTGGCCGACTTTGACCGTGAGCGTGGAAAGGTAGGACTACAGCTGAAGCTCACGAAGACAATGTTTATGAGAAACAGCCTCGTTCCTGACGCCCCATTCGCTCTCAACGGAATGACCATCTCCGAATGCAACAGCTATGTGTACCTAGGTCGAGAGGTCAACATGACAAATGACCTGGCACCCGAGCTGCGCAGGAGGAAGAGAGCGGCTTGGAACGCCTTCAAGAACGTCGAAGAAATAGCTAAAAGGATGAAGAACCTCTGGCTCCGGGCACATCTCTTTGATTCCACTGTTCTTCCTGCATTAACATATGCCTCAGAGACCTGGGCCCTATGCAAACAGGATGAGAACGCTATTCAGGTCTCCCAAAGAAGAATAGAAAGAGCTATGCTTGGAATATCACGTTTCACTCAAATGAGAGAAAGAATCCGGAGTTCTGACATCCGTCGATGATCAAGAATCAGGGATGCTGTCTCATTTGCCAAGGTGTCGAAAATCAGATGGGCTGGTCACGTAATGAGATTTAAAGACGACCGCTGGACTAGAGCTGTTACCGACTGGATTCCACAGGATGTCAAAAGACCGCGTGGCCGCCCACCTACCAGATGGTCAGACTTCTTTGTCAAGGTCATGAACGATCGGTTTGAGGCCCTTCATGTTCCCGGAGCAAATAGATGCCATTGGGCTACACTAGCACGCGACAGGGACAAATGGAGACGTTACTGGCGCCCACTTGAGCAAATCGACAACTAACGCAAAGTTAAGTGATTAAGTGATTTTTTATTGAGATAGTGATTTACAAAGTTATTCATAGTAGAATTTCAAGGTGTTCCCCAACCCGAGGGTTGGGGAAGTGATTTTAATTAAGAATGGGGTTATCCACGGGGCTACTTATGCGGCTGTGCGACATTTCCTGATATGCAAAGTGATCAATGGAAAGTAAATGATCTAGCATTTGTCCCTGAAAAACAGGCTTGAATGATGTTTGAAAATCTGAGCAAAATAAAATGCCCAATCGAAATGCATCTGGACTTTGCATTTAAGTATGGTGCTATGCTGCCATGAGAGGGGAAGGGTGTGTGCCCCTCCGCCTGTCCCCCCTTGCAGTGGCGGCATAGTGGCCTGCATCTTTTAGAGACTAATGAACAGCCAGGTATGAAACTGCATTGATGAGGCACGAGGCGCTTTCTGGGATAAGGCGTGGAAACGGCCCTGCTCCCCGTCATGACAATGCTCCGGGTTGCCACCCTCAGACGCCTCCTCTGGCTTCTGACCGACCATGATCCCAGAGGCACACAAACCAATCTCAGAACCCAGGGTCTTTTGGCAGTAATCCCTCTAGGTTTATTACTAAAATATCAGAAATCCAAATTCGCGTGGCCACTATTGTGGCCACACGACATCATATGCTCTTCATAATCAGCAATAGAAAACAAATTATCTAATGATGACTTTTTGGCAGGTCTGAATGTGTTGGGGAAAATTCCAAATAATAATGTTGGATCTTTTGTCGTAATATTGAATGTGATCAATGGAGAGAGAGAGAGAGAGAGAGAGAGAGAGAGAGAGAGAGAGAGAGAGTAAAGTGGAAATCTGCCACACAGGCAGGAGGGTGGTGGGAGGGGGGGTATACTGGGTCTGGGTGGTGGAAAATGTGCACTGGTGAAGGGACGGGTGTTTGATCATTGCATGACTGACTGAGACTTGAACTGAAAGGCTTTGTGACTGTTCTCGCAGTGATTCAATTAAAGAAAAAGAATGGGGTTATCAGTAATGCTATTCTTAGTATGAATGATAATAAAAATGGCTGACTTCATCCATATTTTACTTTGTAAAAATATTGCTGCAAAGATGAAGTAATGAAATTATAAGTGGATGGACATAGAGAGTATCATGCTAAGTGAAATGATTCAGAAAGAAAAGGACAGACATAGAATGACTGCACTCATTTGTGGCATATAAAATAACATAATATGAGACTGACACCCAAGGACAGTAGAGATATGGCCAAGAAGATCATTCCATGGTTATCTCATGAGCTGGGGGAGAAGGCAGCTGGGATAGTGAAGGGATCACTAAGTCAGTGATCGTTGGAGAAACAGTTCGGGATGGGAGATGTGTGCTGAAAATAGATAATGGACCAAACATGATAGCCTCTCAGTATCTGTATTGCAAACCATAATGCCCAAAAGTAGAGAGTGAGAATAATGGGGAAATTGTCTGTCATAGAGGCAGGGGGAGGGTTGAAAAGGTGGAGGTATACTGGGGACATTGGTGGTGGAGAATGTGCACTTGTGGAAGGATGGGTGTTCGATCATTGTATGACTGAAACTCAATCATGTAAGCTTTGTAACTGCAGCTAATGGTGATCCGATTTTTAAAAAAATATTGCTGCAGCTGAATGGATGATAGCATTGATTTTGGCTCACAGTTCTAAGATGAGCAATATGGACAAAGCCCAAACACACTGTTCTGTTCCTCTTGCTTGAGTTCATCTCTGCAGTTGAGTCAGTTTCCGCATCTTCTGGGCTGGAGGCTAGGAGTCCTTCTTGGTAGCCTGGCAGTGTGTTGCTTGTTGACTTCGGTGACCATTTGACCCCGGCTCACTCACTTGTGCAGGTCACAGTGTCCCCTGGAAAGCTGGGGAGTGCTGTGTGATGCGAAAGGTCTTTTCAGGCCCTTGCATCACATTTGCTGTTTTCTCCTAAGCCAAGACAAGCTGTAGAACAGTCATCCTCAAGATTAGCAAAGCCAGAGAGGGTTTTCTGAAAACTAAGCAAGAAAAGCAAGCATGACCGAAGAGTACCTTCCTCCCCCTGCTGTCACGCCCATTTCCTGCCGCTCTCCCCCTACCCACATCTTGCCAACAAGAGACCGAGCCAGACGGCCAGGTGAACTGTTGGAATGCATTTCTCTATATTGCTTGCATATATGAAATGCTGCACAAAGAAATAAAGAAAGAGTGCAGTAGGGTCCAGAGAGATAGTACCGGCGGAGGGCGCTTACCTTACATGCGGCTGACCGGGGTTCGATCCCCGGCAACCCACATGATCCCTTGAGCTCTGCCAGGAGTGAGCCCTGAGCGCAGTGCCAGAAAGAAGCCTTGCACACCATTGCACACCAACCTCCCCAGTAAAAGAAAGAAAGGGCAGCACATACAGAGAGGCGACGAGCACAGGAGAGCTAATGGAAGCAGGACTGCTCTGTTGAAAAGGCCCAAGTCATAGAGTTGGAAGCTTCTGTTGTGACCTTCTGCTGGGGCTGGGGACATGGGAAAGTACAGAAACCTAGCCAAAGAACACCCTCCAAGCCACAAAGGGGAAGACTGGAGGGGGGAGTCTTTGATGTTGAGTTTTATTGTTACAACAGAATTTCAGCTGTTGTTTCTATTACCATAAATACAAAGAGGAGCGCCAGATGGCTCACTCACATGAGTAACACCAAAGAAGGCATTGGACTTGTTTTCTGAGTCATTCAAAGAATTGAAACAAATTTAAAGCTGGAGCGATAGCACAGCGGTAGGGCGTTCGCCTTACAAGCGGCCAACATGGCCGACCCGAGTTCGATTCCTCCGCCCCTCTAGGAGAGCCCGGCAAGCTACCGAGAGTATTGGATATGCCAGACACAGTAACAACAAAGTCTCCAATGGAGACGTTACTGGGCCCACTCGAGCAAATCGACGATCAACGGGAGGGCCTTTACCTTACCTTACCTTATAGAAAAATGTAATTAGGTATTTTGTGTTTCACCCAGATCCTTGTCCTCTTCATCTTGGATGCTGTAGTTCCCCAATTGGAAATAGTGTTTCCCAGGTCACCCTGGAAGCTAATTCTGGCCTCCTTAAGGAAGCTCTTATCAAGAAATTAGGTGATATTAAGGATTTCTTCTTCCCAAGAATGAGCCACACTTACCTAAATCACCTTTTCTAATAGGCAGTATCTAAGAGGTCTTTCTGAGTGGGTCTTTAAAGAATAAAAGACGAATAAAAAGTAATTGTAAATGGTTTGTATAAGATACTTATATAATAGCATATAAATTTAAAAGCAAACAAAACCACCAGTAGCAAAGGCAGTGGTTTTGGTCCTTGGAGTTACAGAAGAAAGCCACAGAAGTACAACAAACACCTCATATTACAGATGGTTATGATAGATTGCAAAAGATTCAGTTATTCACATTTCCAAGTATCTACATCCTTTGTCACTGAATTTGTTATTCCTCCAACTTAAACAAACAAAAAAGAATATTTCTTCACTCTTTAACTTTGAGCTTGAAGATGTGACTTTGATTAATGAATGGAGGGTTCGTGGGTGGAAAAGGCATCATAAAGTACTTGCATGACTGGGCATTTTTCACTGCACTTTTTTTAGTATTTTTTAAAAAATTTTGTAAAGTAGTTCACAATATTTCATTACACTTAATATTCAGACACCAATCCCACCACCAATACATTTTCCTACCACCTTATGTTGGGTGTTTCCATCCTGAACCCCAATCCCTTCCCCAAAGCAGAACCGAAATAATATATTTTGTGTTGGTTTTTTATGAAAAGCCACTGAAAATGCTATAAAAAAGCATTAACCTTAGAGGAAAAAGAGCAGCAGAGGAAAAAGTGTAAAGATTGTTGTATTTCACCGAGGAGCCATTAAGCCCTTCTATAAGAGATCACTAATGTGTTGTTAAAGGTTGAGCCTTGTATGCTTTTTACATACATATCAGTAAAAAAATGTATTATCTCCCTCTAAGATTGGTAGCCTCCTACTTTGAAGCCTATCAAATGTGGTGCTTGGAGTTTGAGTAGTATGTGTGATCGGAGTATGGGTAGGGTGTGTGGTTTGAAGTATCAGTCCAGGAATAGATTCACTCATGGATGATGCTCAGCCCAAGTATGTGGAGAACGAACGTGACCCTGGTGATGGTTGAGTTCTGGAGGTTTTCAGCTGCCAGTGCTGGATCCCTTGGGGCGGGGAGGGGCTCACCCGCCCCCCTCTGGGGTGCCCTAGTGAAGGAGCCTGGCACAAGGTCCCGTGACATGGCTCTGGCGGGCATCATGCTATCTGGAAGGTGGCCGATGACGAGATTATCTGGTGCCAGCTAGAGGTGGTTTATGAGTGTGACTGCTGAGTCACCCAAGACAGGGGGTACGGGCAGCGGATCTCTATTCCCTGTCCCGTTGAACCCAGAGTTCTCAGTTACAAAGTCTCGCTCATTGCACTTTTGCCAGAACCCGATGGGCATGTTTTAGTGAGGCTGCTGTCTCCTAAGAAGGATGAGAAACTTGGATATAAGGATGCGATGCAGGAGCAACCTCAGTCAAGATCTACAGAGATGCCACGCCTTGCCCCCTTTAGTTGAGTTGACAGGACTTTCTTCTTATTTTCAGTGGTGAAGAGCAGTTGTTGACATAACAAAAGACCTTGTGTGGGTATCATTACGTACTAATTTCTCAGAACTCTTACTGCTGGGTGATTACAGATACATCTATGTTATATAGAGTATTTCCAGAATATATTAATTTTCATAGGGAAAGCAAAGCTTTAATTTTAGAAGCACATCCTATGTTACATTAAGTTAAAAATGAAATATGAGAATTAATTTTGTTATTCATATTCAGTGGTTTTAATGTGGTCATAACACAGTCTGTTATAATTATATTATTTAAATAAAGAGTATTAACTTACAGCTGGAATTCTTATAATTTCTTCCCATTTAACTTTTCAGATAGAAAATGCATAGTGGTATATACTGCATACTTTAATTTCCATTAGTTTTATATACTTTAATTTTGTATTAATTCTGATGGGACTTAAAAGAACAGCTGGTACATTTCTACTGAAAAATAGTAAATTGTCACTCTGGGTAACTTAAGCTCAAGTTATTTTTCAAAAATAATTTTAAATTTTCCCCTTTAATCAAGAGAATAGTGACATTCTTTATGATCTATCTAGTTGTTTAGTTTCATTGTTTGATAGAAAAATCCTGATACTTAGATCTTATTTTCAATCAATTGATAAATTTTGTTTTGGGAACTTTATAGAGCAGCTGATGTTGAGCCATACATGTTCTAATTAACTGAAAGCTTTCGGTTTTGTTTTTTGAGTCACACTAACAGTACTTAGGGCTTACTCCCGGCTCTGTGCTCTGCAATCACTACGGCAGAGCTCAGGACACGTATGTGGTGCCAGGGAATTAAATCGAACTAGCCACATGAAAATAAATGCCGAATCCCCATATTATCTGTCTAGTCCAACTGAAATTTATATTTTAGACTAATGGTCATCTTATAGTGGTGATTATTAATAAATAATAAATTTATTATATAAATCCTTGCAACTGGAGACATTTATTTAGAAACACATGAGTGTTGGTAATTAAAATACATAAAAAATAATCAGTTATTTTTTAATTAAATGCTATCATTTATTTTGGAGTATTTTATATTAGCATGGCATGAATTGCCTATGATTTTTTATTTAATTTTATTTTATTAAAAATTTTATAAGTGAGGTACAGTTACAGACTTACAAACTTTTGTGCTTGCGTTTCAGTCATACAATGATTGAATACTCATTCCTCCACCAGTGCCCATTTTCTACCACCAATGGTGCCAACATCCCTCCCACTACCCCCACCCCACTCTGCCTCTGTGGCAGGACATTCCCTTTTGCTCTCTCTCTCCTTTTGGGTATTATGGTTTGCAATAGAGGTATTGAGTGGCCATCATGTCTATAGTTAACTTTCAGCCCGCATCTCCCATCCTGAGCGGACCCTCCTAGTACCCTTTACTTGGTGGTCCCTTCTCTATCTGAGTTGCCTTTTCCCTCAGCAAGTGAGGCCAGCTTCTAAGTTGTGGAGTAATCCTCCTTGTACTTATCTCTTCTATTCTTGGGTGTTAGTCTCCCATTCTGTTACTTTATATTCCACAAATGAGTGCAGTCTTCTATGTCTGTCCCTCTCTTTCTGCCTCATTACACTTAACGTGATACTTTGTGTGTTTGGCAGTTTTTTCCATAAAGAAACCCAAGAACCTGTCTTGTGCACACTGTCCCCCTCCCTCCCTCTCACTCCTTATTTCCAAATAAACTTATCTTAATTCAAATAAAAGAAAAAGCATAAAAAAGAACAAATTTTTTAAAGGTCCTTGTATTAGTGGGGAAAAAACATATGCTGAATACTATAATAAAAGCAATAGAATAAGGGCAATAAAATATTGACAACTAGGTTATGTATTTACTTTTTTAAAAAAATTTTTATTAGTGAGACACCATGAGGTACAGTTGTAGACTTACAAATTTTTGTGCTTGGGTTTCAGTTATACAATGATCAAATACCCATCCCTCCACCAGTGCCCATTCTCCACCACCAATGATCCCAGTATCCCTCCCACACCCCCCATCCCTCCACCATTTCCTACCCCTCTCCCTGCCCGCCCCCCCCCCCCCCACCTCTGTGACAGGGCATACCCTTTTGTTCTCTCTCTCCTTTTGGATGTTGTGGTTTGCAAAAGAGGCATTGAGTATCAATCATATTTGGTCTATAGTCTACATGGAAAGTATCATGTTAAGAAAAATGAGTCAGAAAGAGAGGGATAGACACAGAAAGATTGCATTCACCTGGGGAACATAAAGTAACAAAATAGGAGACTAACACCCAAGAGTGGCCGAGATTAGTACCAGGAATTTTGCTCCAAGGCTTGGAGGCCAGCCACACATGCTAGAGGAAAAGGGAGCTCAGATAGAGAAGGGAGCACCAAATAAAGGGTGTTGGGAGGATCCTCCCGGGATGAGAGAAGCATGCTGAATGTATTTACTTTTAAAAGCATTTCAGCTAGTTGAATTTAAATTAGAATCTTTTACAAATAATGGTTTTAAAAAATTTTTGGCTAAATTTTTGTCTCACTAATTTTGTTTCTCTCAGTCTATCTAAATTACAGTTTCTGTGAATTAAATCCAACTGAACTGATGAAACTGTACAGCTGATTTATGAAATTTTGGTTAGGATCTGAAACCTATATTTTACCCTTAAATCTACAGGAAAATTAAATAAATGTGCTTTGGATTTAAGTTTCCTATTTTAATATGTACAAGGGAAAACCTTGAAATAAAAATTGTAACAATTCTTTACATTAAGAAGATATAACTTGCGTTTGATTTTTGTTGGAATAAAGTAATTTCAGTTATAGAGTACAATAAAAACTTAATTTGTCAAAGGGTTTCTTAGAATTAATGGTTCTAATTTTAAGAATGTATAAAGTGTCAATGTGAAAAATAAATTTCAAACCTCGTCTTCTGTACCAGTGAGAGTTTTGAATTCCCACATGGCAATTACTAAAGTTTTAAATTAATCGGAGTAAAATGAAAGATGGTTGAAATGTTAAACAGCTGGTTATATCTTTACATATTTAAGTACCACATTGATCTGATGAAACAAGCAATTACTTTCTCATATGGTGAAATGTAGATAATATACCTTCTTAACCAAAGCTGATGGAAATGTCTTTGCGGAATCAGGAAATGAGTGTTGGTGGGAAGGAATTTGTTACTTAGATTGGATGCTTTTACTGTCCCATATTTTTATGGTAATTATTTAACCAAACACAGTGTGTCTTAAACTAGTTTATCTTTAATGATCTAATTGCCAGAATTATTTTTTAATTGCATTTGCTTCAGGTAAATGAGGTATATTATATTTTATATTTAATAGTTATAAAATATTTGTATCATATAGATATATCTCATACTTATATACTTATATATTTAGGTATTCATGTATGCCCTACACTATGATTATCATCTTTCTGAAATCAAAGAGCATGTGTAGTATTACTCCTTATTATTATTCTTGCTAATTCTATATGTGACACTGTATCATAGACATTACTAAAATGTACTCATTTGAGTACATTGAATGCGTGAAGCAAATTGTTTTATATTTTTTTGGTTTTGGTCTTTTATATATTAAGTATGAGACAAAGGCTGGGCTTCAGGAAGTATATTCTGAAATTATGTCTAGATCATATTCAGTATATCAGTTTGTGACTTCTATTACTGTAATCAATTACTTATACAGAATCAATTACTTGTCTTTGAATCTTTGTTTTATACCATTCATAGTATTCTCAGATCTAAAAATGATCCTAGATAGGCATACCCAAATGCCTCTAAAAGATATTTGGTTACTAATGATCTAAGAAAATACTTTTCTTCAGATATCATCATTTATGATAAGAATTATTTAATTCTTGTCTTGCAATTTTGAGATTCTCAAGACCTGGTATCCTATTTAAGTTAGATGACCAAAATCAAGCCCTAATCCCTTTGAAGATTCTATTTTATAATCCATTTGCCATGTTCAAGCATTAGGTTGTGAGAAGCAGAAACTCACTATCAGTAAAATTAAGGAAAAACATTTCTAGACGGAAGGTAGAAATTTAGCAACAGAAAAATAATTTTTTACTTAGAACATGCAAGCATTTTTTATTTAGAGGTGTAATTTCTCTAAAATCTTGGACCTGATTTCTGAAATGAGGATGAGGGGTATGATGAATAACACCACAGTTCCAGGGTCTGCATTTTTACAGATCTGAGCTCCCACTTGAGTAATACTGGAAATTTAGTGATAACTGTCAACAGGAGCAGTCCTGACAGTCCGTAAGATTCAGACACCTGCTTATGTGGGAACAACTCTGACACAGTTGTTTTTCTTTTCTTTTTTTTTTTTTTTTGAGTCATACCCAGCGATGCACAGGAGTTGCTCCTGGCTCTGCACTCAGGAATTACTCCTGGTGGTGCTCAGGGGACTACATGGGATGCTGGGAATCGAATCCGGGTTGGCCGTGTGCAAGGCAAACATGCTACCCACTGTGCTATCTCTCCAGCCCCTGAGGCAGTTTTTAACACCGTTGCATATGTTTCGGGGATCAGGTCAAAGATAACCTACGATGGATTTTTACCAGAGATTTCACTGTTGTTTATTGTATTCATTTCCTTTTGTATCTGTGACAAATTATCACAGTATTAATACGTTAACACTTTCCAAAATAAAAGTGAAAAACCCAAACTGGGTTCCTCTTGCCCAACGGAGTGTTGACAATGCTGAGGTCTCAGAAAGCTCTGAAAGAGTGCTTTCCAGAGTGCTTCCTGTCTATTCTAGATTATTGAATCATTATTTCTTGGCCTGTGGGCCCTTTCTTTCTCTTCAAAGTAGACAAGGAACCATTTAAAAATACATTGGTGGAGGGATGGGTACATGATCATTGTATAACTGAAACCCAAGCATAAAAATTTGTAAGTCTATAACTGAATCTCATGGTGTTTCACTAATAAAAAATATATATATATATATATATATAAAATAAAAATGCATTTAGTTCCCTGGCACCCTCTTTCACAACTTTTAATGGTTCTTAAGATAATATTTAGCCCAGCTAGTTTATCTAGGATTATCTCTTTTCTCCAAAATCCTTAACTTAATCACACCAGCAAGATTGCTTTAGCCATTAAGGGTAACATACTCATGAGTTTGGGTGATTAATATGTGGCATGATGTTTTTTCACATTATTCTGCTTGTCACACTTGACTGTCTCCCACTCTGCTCCCTCATACCCACAGTAGGTTACCTTATCAACATTTTATTAATCATTAATGTCATCAATAAATATGGGGATCATTATCTAAAAATATACATCTATCTGGGGAACATACAAAATACAAGGCATTTGACAATTTTTTTTAAAAAAAACTAACACATATCTTTTAAATCCAATTTCTGTAACTCATTTAGGAAAATTTCTGTTTTACATGTTTGTGCCTTCTCCTCCGTAAGGTTTCGTTGAAATGATTAGGGCCACCATTCTAAAGAATCAAAACAAAATAGCATTGAAAAACAGGAAATAGAGATACCAGTGGACCAGAAAGCCTAAACCTAGAAGCTAAAAAACAGGTGGGATGAAATTAATGGGGAAAACAGAGCAGAAAAACCTATGCCAAGATTCCAGAAGTGAGAGCAATCAGTCCCAACACAGCCCCAGAGAAACGCTAAGATCAGGGAAACACAAAGGACTAGGAAGGCATCCAGGTAATAAGCGTGCGAATGAATTACATAAATGAATTAGTAATATCTTGGCCAAGATAAATCTTTTCTTTTTCTTTACCATTTCTCATATATTACTACCTGGAGTAGTAATATTTGCTTCCAGTCTAGAATCTGACATCTGACTCAGAGTTACCCTAGAGCAGGACTTTTAAACTTTACTCACCTGCTTTTCACCTGAGAAATGTAACATGGATGAGCACTGCCTCAAACACCCCAGATTTATTGCATTTTTGAGTTTCATTGTTTTTTTTTCTTTTGGGGTCACACCCGGCGATGCTCAGGGGTGACTTCTGGCTCTGCATTCAGGAATTACTCCTGGTGGTGCTTAGGGGACCATATGGGATGCTGGGGATTGAACCCGGGGTAACCGCGTGCAAGGCAAACAGCCTATCCACTGTGCTATTGCTCCAGCCCCTGAAATAATTTTTGATCATTGTATATTCAAAAACCTGTTAGTGTAGCCAAATTGGTCCTGAACCTGTGTTCAGTTATTTAGGGGAGGTCACATTACTCAGCTGTAGAAACTCGTCTTAGAATGAGTAGTGGCATGCAAAAGAAGGAGCAGAGATGAGAAGTTACTCCAGCTTTATGAGCCCGGCAAGCTACCGAGAGTATTCGATATGCCAGACACAGTAACAACAAAGTCTCCAATGGAGACGTTACTGGGCCCGCTCGAGCAAATCGACGATCAACGGGAGGGCCTTTACTTACTTACTTTACTATGTTCACCCAAGAGAAAATTTGAGCAGGAGAGACGGTGAAAAAACAAGTGAGAAAGAAAAAGAAGCAAAGTTCCCAACTATGAATAATTTTATAATCCATGCTGCCTTAACAAAATAAAATTTGGGGAAGAAAAATAAGAAGCAAAGTTAATTTCAGCTGGCATTGAAGCACAGAAAATTACTTTATTTCCAGAGTCAAGTCTCCTTAATTTCATTATTGAAATAATATCAGCCTACTTGATCCATAGCCAAGAACTCCACAGTGATATTGATCTGCTGACATGACACCACTGCGACCAGACACCAGCCAATGGAACCTCTCACTCAGGGGGCAGTTCTTTGGAAAATAGATAAAATCAAAAGGAAAATCCAGGAATCAACACTGTACCTTTTGTATAAATGTGATGAATTTTATATATATACATATATGGGAAGAAGAATCATTATCTCTAAATCAATATTAATAAAGATCAATAAATGAAACAACATTTTAAAATTTCTCACAGGTGTCGCACAGAGTTTCTCAACTTTGTTATTGTTGACATTTTGTATCAGATAATTCTTTTTTTCTGGGGAGAATTTATATGAGTTATAGAATATTTAGCATATACCTAACTTCTACCCACTAGATAACTATATCCATACTCATATTTGAGGAAAAGCAAAAATTCACCAGATGCTGCTACATCTACTTGAGAATTAATTCACTGGAGAACTGAAGAAACTCAGAATGTTTTTTGCTCACATATCCCAGAATTACTAGTGAAAAATGTTATTCGTTATTCATCGATTGCCTCGAGCAGGCCCCAGTAACGTCTCTTCGTCCTAGCCCTGAGATTTTTTTTTTTAAAAAGTGCCATATTCAAGGCTCTTTCAGAGTTAGGAGAATAAGACCCTTCATTGTTACTGGTATTTGGCATATTGGGTACGCCACGGGGAGTTTGCTAGACTCTGCCGTGGGGGCAGGCTACATTCGGTAGCCTGCCAGTTTGTCCAAAGTAGGAATGAGATGATAAGATGTCACGTGCACTTCCGGGAGCTGGGTTTTATAGTCTCTGAGTCTTGGCCGTTGATGGGATTACATGGCGCCAGGGGGCCAGTTGGTGGGTGTGACCCCCGCCTACTGGAATTTGGAGGATCTGGGTGGAAGATGCCCAGTCCCAATCCGAGTAGGCTTGAGATCTCAGCCCCAGAACCCGTGTGGCTTTGTCCCTCTGCTGGTACCTTCATGTGTGCGGAGAGTGGTCTCAGCATGGTGGTGGCTGGTTCTGGAGGTCTTCGGTGCTGGAGCCCTAGTCGGAGCGGGGAGGAAAACTCAACCCGCTCCCCTCCATGGGACCCCGGCGAGGACAGCCAGGCGCGGGGGCAGGAGACTCTGTGCTGTTCTCTTCCAGGAGCTGGGTTTTATAGTCTCTGAATCTTGGCCGTTGATGGGATTACACGGCGCCAGGGGACCAGTTGGTGGGTGTGACCCCCGCCTACTGGAATTTGGAGGATTTGGGTGGAAGATGCCCAGCCCCAATCCGAGTGAAAAATGAAAAGCAGCAAAATCAGGTCTTCTGATGTCCTCAATTAGGATAAGTCTGCTAGTTTAAAATTTCAGTAGAGAATATATTGGACCATAATTAGCATTGGAATGTGTCAACAGCAGGATATGTAAATTTTTGTGTTTGCGGAGTGAAATGATTTTTAAAAATCTGCCAGTATTTTTAAACTTTATACATGGGTCAGAGGGATAGGACAAAGGGTTGGGTGCTTGCCTTGATGCTGCTGGTCTAGGTTCAATCCCCATTACCACATATGGACTCCTAAACTACATCAAGAATGAGCACAACACCAGGAGTACTAAAATAAATAATAGTGTTATACAATTTTATATAATAATAACTGCATATATTATACATAATAAGAGCGACGTATTTATAGCTAATAGAATTTTTATTTGGGAATAAGAACTACTATATTAAGTAATAGATATTTATAAAATAAACAGAAAGGAAATAGGGCAAATATGCAGGAATTGTGCTAATTTTATGAACAAAATTTTAGACACATATTTATTGGTACCTGCAGAATACTTGCATTATGCCAAGACAAGAATTTTAATTCCAAACTTGAATATACAAGTCTGGAAAATAAGGACTTATTTGACCTGCGATTTTTTAAAAATTTTTTATTTTATAAGGTGGTTCACAATATTTGATTGCAGTTAATATTCAAACACCAATTCCACCACCATTACACCTTCCCACCACCAAATTTGAGATGTTTCCATCCCAAGCCCCAATCCCTGTGCCAAAGCACAACCGAAATAATATATTTTGTATTGATTGTTATGGAAACCACCTTATGATGCGTTGCATGGCTGCAATTGTGGCCGCGGTCCAGGAATACTTTCACTTGTATTTGAAGCTTGACGTGAGCCTGTGGGGAGTGGCCTTGAGTGTGGAGGCGGTTGGGTGCTGGAGTCTTTTGGCTGCCGGGCTGGGTCCCCTGGGGCAGAGAGGGCTCTCACCTGCCCCCCTCTGGGGCACCCAAAGTGAAATAGTCAGGTGGCATGGCTATGGTGGGGGTCATGTTGCTCCCTTCTGGGAGAAAAAGCCATGTGATCTGGATGGTGACCAATGACGAGATTATCTGGCGCTGGCAGGAGGTGGCTTACGGGTGTGACCCCTGGGTCGCCGGAGACGGGGAAATGGGCAGAGGATCTTTGCTCCCAGTGCCGATGAGCCCAGAGTCCAGGGTATTTGACCTGCTTTTGTAATGCTTTGGTGGGAAGCATCTAAGAGGAGTTACCTGCTTCGGTCAGAGTGACAAGATTTTTTATAATAGAATGGAATTCTGAAAAAGTGACAACAAATTTCTCTTCCCCAAGTTACTTAATCAAGTACCAGTGAAGGTACCAAAATAAGGAACATAGAAAATTAAAGACTGATAGAAAAGTGACTTTATTTTTTGAATTGAATTTATTTTTATAGAGTAGTTCACAATTTATGATTACATTTAATATTCTAACACCAATTCCAGCACCATTACACCTTCCCACAATCGTATTTTGGATGTTTTCATCCTGAACCCCACCCTCTGCCCCAAAGCAGAATCAAAAGAAAGGTGACTTTAATATAGGGAGATTATCTTGGACTATTTGACTGGACACAGGCGATTCACAGGTACCCCTCACTAGAGAATATAAAAATCCAAAGAAATGCCATGAAAGAGAAAGGCTCAAGACATGAGGGGAACTAAAGTGTGAGAGGGAATTATCGTCGTTTTGTTTCATCTCTGTTTGTTTGAGGGCCACAACTGGTGATGCTCGGAGCTTCTTCAAATTCTGAGCTTGCAGGTCCTCTGCGGACCAGGTGGTGCTGCTGACCAGACCTATGCCTCCAGCATGCAAAGCACAGCTCAATCATTGGGCCGGTTATCCTGACCTAGTTTTGGAGATGCAGGAAATGATAAAAGCCATAGAAGATAGGCCATCTCTAGAAGACAAGACCAGCCACCAATTGACAACCGCTAAGGAAACGGGAACTTCCGTCTTACAACCACAAGTCTTACAACCTGAATCACCGAGCTCAATGATCCTAGAAGCAACTTCTTCCGTGGACCTTCATAGTGAAAGTCTGCCCTACTAACGCTTCAGTTACAGCTAATGGAAGAGAGAAAAATCAGCTTTTTTTCCCTCCCTTCCTTTTCCCCCTCCATCCCTCCTTCCCTCCTGCATTAAAATATATAAGCTTTCTGGATGAACCAATTGATGAAGTTTTATCTGACATGTAACTAAGTATTTTACATGATTATTCTTCACTAGTTGGCAGATATAAATTATCTGCCATGCAGTAATTTGTCTTTCACTCATCCATTCCCAATAGTCTAGAAACTATGACTTTCACGTCTGATTCCAATTTTTTTCCATATGATTCTCAAATCAAATATGGTTGTAAATTTTGCTTTGTTTTTTACTTTCATGGACTGAAAAAAGTACAACTTAAGATCACGATCATGATCACGACTATCCTGTTGTTTATCAATTGCCTCGAGCAGGCCCCAGTAACGTCTCCTTCATCTTAGCCCTGAGATTTTTTTTAAAAAGTGCCATATTCAAGGCTCTTTCAGGATTAGGAGAATGAGACCCATCATTGTTACTGGTGTTTGGCATATTGGGTACGCCACGGGGAGTTTGCCAGACTCTGCCGTGTGGGCAGGTTACATTCGGTAGCCTGCCAGTTTGTCCAAAGTAGGAATGAGATATTAAGATGTCGCTTCCGGGAGCTGGGTTTTATAGTCTCTGAGTCTTGGCCATTGAAGAGTCTACACAGCGCCAGGGGGTCAGTTGGTGGGTGTGACCCCTGCCTACTGGAATTTGGAGGATCTGGGTGGAGGATGCTCGGCCCCGATCCGAGCAGGCTTGGAGATCTCAGCCCCAGGACCCACATGCCTTTGTCCCTCTGCCGGTACCTTCATGTGTGCGGAGAGTGGTCTCAGCATGGTGGTGGCTGGTTCTGGATGGTCTTCGGCTGCTGGAGCCCTGGTTGGGGCAGGCAACTTAAGATAGGCTGCTCATAGATGAGCCACAGGTGAAAGGTGTGAGGTGCAGCTCTCCATAATTTAACTGATTAAAGTTTATTGCCCTACCATTGGGTTGCTGAGAGTTTAACCATTCTCTCCAGTCGATCTAAGAGAAGTTTTTATTTTTTCAAATAACGTAGGAGCACTGCTATTTGTTCATCCATTGATTAAGCTGATTAAATTGGGCATGAACTCCACATTACTTTTTTTTTATTGTATACCCTGAGATAGAGTTACAAAGCTTTTATGTTTGAGATTCAGCCAAACAATGATGAATCACCCATCCCTCCACCATGCACATTTTCCACTACCTACATCCCAGCCCTCACCATGCCTGTATGGCAGACAATTTCCCCAATACTCTGTCTCTATTCTTGAGCGTTATGTCTTGTTTGAAATTTCTCACCGCCATTCAAGCCTACCTGCCAGGGGCAGATGTTAGGTAATTTGTTTTCCGTTGCTCATTTTGAATATCATGAGAGCTTGCTTTACTGCGATTGTAAATGCAAATTTCTGGATTGTACATGGGTGGGTTCCAGAGACATCTCTGTATGGCACTAATCCATTTTGGGATTCAATAGGAGTCTCTGGGCCAGGCATGTTGGTGCACTAAGATGGCACATGGAGGCAAGTTGTGGGCATGACAGCCAGTCTACTGGGGGAGTGGGGACCCGGGGAGGGGCAGCCCAGGTCCTCTGCCGCCATGCGGCCTGGAGATTTAGTCCTGGAACCCGCATACTGCGGGGGCGGGCGGGGGAGGGCTTGCTTGTGGAAGCTCTTGGTGGCCAGGATTCCAACTGGAGTAGGCAGGGAGACTACACCTGCTCCATATGGGGTGCCCTGGTGAAATTAATTGGCCTTGTATGGGTCCCAGAGAGATCTCTGGCGCTGTGATTTCTTCTGGGACTTTCTGCTTTGTCTCTGGATCAGGGCTGTTGGTGCGCTAAGATCCACGTTACATGATTTTCAGCAGAGTCTATATGGTGAGGTCCATTCTGAGACGGTGGAGTCCGGCTGGGGGTGTGGTGGCGGTTTTGGGTTGTGGAAGCAGGTGACTGCCGGGGGCTTTGATTTGGCTGGCACAGACCAAACCGCGCCCTCCAATTGACCCCAATCTGTCCAACCATGCATGGTCCCTGCTTTTCTGCAGTTTTTGATCTCTTTCGAGATTTATTTAGGGGGTCTCTGAAGCAAGGCCAGCAGTAAAACAGTGGTACTGGAGTTGGTTTGTGGGGGTGACTGCCAGTGCTTCCATGTATATTGGGAAGTGAAGGGAGGTAGCCCACCCCAACTCTGAGAAATCCTGGAGATTTCAGTTAAAAAACCCTCATGCCAGAATTTTCAGCAGATTATATCTTCGTGAGGTCTGTCCTGAGATGGTAGAGTCAGGCTGGGGATATTGCGGTGATTTTGGATTGTGGAAGCAAGTGACTGCTGGGGGTTTTGCTTGGGCAGGCCACCAAGCCAACCCAAACCCTTCGATTTACTCAGTCTGTTCAGTCATGTGTGGGTCCAAGATTAACTGTGGCTTTCGACCTCTTTCCAGATTTATCTAAGGGTCTATGAAGTTAGACCAATAAATGAGCTTGTATAGATGAACCAGAGGTGGTTTGTGTGTGTGGCTCCCACATACCTAATTTTTGGCCGTTTAATTTCTTGGTAAATGTGGTCCCAAGTTGTTGGGGTTTGGCCATAGGCACAATGGCAATTTTAGGGTATCAGGAAACCTGAAGGCACCATCAGGCTGCTGATGCACTCACCCCACAGGTAGAGGTTGACCTTTCGGCGGCACCATGTTCCCAATCTGAGAGAAGTCACACACCAGCTTTCTGGTAGACCAACTGTTCCCAGGGCCAACTAGAACGGAGGCCATGGATTCCCAGGATGAACAGAAGAGTTAGTGGAGAGTTGCTGAAGATGAAAGGTATCCCCTTCTGACAGACATTACATGGACAAACCATGAGCATGTCATGCTAGTTGAAAAAAAAAATCAGAAGCAAACAGCCATATGTCATCTCATTTTACTGCATAAAACGTCCAGAATAAGTGAATCCACAGGGACAAAAGTTAGACTAGTGCAGAGTTTTCGGCTGCAGGTGGGAGAACTTGGACAGCAGCCAATTTTTAGTACCAAACGGCTGAAAATCACTGTATGAAGAGGGGGAGACTGTGAGAGACCCCTGCAAGGCACGAGGTTATTTAAGGAGTGCTGAAATATTCGGGAATTCATAGTAGTGGTAGTTATCCAAATTTGTGAATTATACTCTTAGAAAAGATAAGCATCATACTTGTGTGTACATATATGTATATTTCAAGAAAATTGCTACCTAAAAACATGAATTAAGCACAGATTTTGAAGTAAGCAGGGAAAAGAAGAGACTAGATAGTTAACTTTAATTATGTATAATTTTGGGGGCTTCTCTGATTCAAGGAACATCGGAATCATTCAAAGCAAAGTTAGCTGTCATTGATGTCAAATGAGTCTAATTTCAAAGTGATTTTTGGTTTTGGGGCCACATCTGGTGATCTCAGGGGTAACTCCTGCCTCTACTCAGGAATCACTCCTGGTGGGGCTTGGGGGCCAAATGGAATGCTGGGGATCAAACTCCGGGTCAGCTACTTGCTGTATCGTTGTTTTAGCCCTTATTATACTGGTTTTGCATAAGAAATTGTATTCGGGGAATTGAGATAACTCTCTTGAATACACCCAAAGATAGAATTCCACTGTGGATCTCCTGGTAGGAACCTAGAGCGTCTCAGAGCCCCTAGATGAGATTGGTCCTTGGGTGGATCACCAAGAAGAGGTTCCCCTGAAGGAGGGGCTTTATATCTGTTCGTTATTTAGGTTAATGTTCAACCACACCTATGAGTAATTGTTACCCCCAACCCTTCACGATTTCTCTATAATTAATGCTGAGAGACTTGAATAAACTGATTACCAAGCCTGTGGCCCCCGTTCCTTCGTCTGTTGGCCAGGCAATTGTCATTGCCAGAAAACACCAGGGGTCCCCAAGTCGTGACAGATTGGTCACTCAGAACGACAGAGTGACTGCTATTCTGACAAGGTACAAGACAACAAGGAACACGCTATCTGCTTTTCTCTTTGTGTTTATCTCGGACAATATTTCTCTTTTTCAGTAGATTAACACAGATCACACTTAGAAATGCATTCCAAAGATTATACTTTTCTTGCCCTAAACCAGTTTTTCTTTAAACCTAGGTAATATCAACATTTGTTTTTCTTCCATATTTTTTCTATCAACACTTTGAGCTGAAGAATTCTTTCTTGTGAGCGCTATTCTAGACATTGTAGCCATTGCACGGCACCCTGGTCTCTGTCCTTATGCCACTTCCCTTCATATCCTTCCCAAATTGGGGTATCACAAATGCATCCAGATATTGCCACTTATTCCCAGAGGGGCAACATCATTCTTGCTTAAGAATCACTACATTCAAGGAACTCATTCAGAGAGGAAAATAGAATCTTAAAATTTTATTTTAGGAGATTTTATTTATAAGGATATCTTACCGGTCCAGCTTGGAGTCAAGTGCAAAGAAGTAACACGTTTTTGTTCATAACGCAAAGGAAATTGTGCAGTGTGAATAGAATTTGGGGTTTATGAGCCTATGATCCCACAATCATATGCTCTGTGATCACATAAAGCATAGCTCATTGAAAAAGATTTCAGCCAAAAGCTAAAACGTTTCCAGGATAGACGTTGGCAACAGTTTCCATTGTAAGAGGAACACTGACTAACTGATCTTTTTTTCCTTTAATATTTTCTAAGTGTGGAAGTTTCTTATTGTTTTGTAACAGTTGTAATTTTCATACTGGATTATTACTAATGACATTTTTCACAATATCTTGTTCAAAAACACTCTTTGTATTAATGAAGATTTTGTTTTTTCTTTTGTTTTTCAAATGTAGGCAAAAATCATGTCTACATTTAAAAAACCTTTTAATATAATTAAAATTATATTATAAAATATAAAATTTTATAAATTAAAATTATAAATTTTTATAAAATTAAAATTACATTAAATACAGCAAGCTACCTGTGACATATTCGATATGCCAAACACAGTAACAAGAAGTCTCACAATGGAGACATTACTGGGCCCACTCGAGCAAATCAATGAACAATGGGAGGACAGCGCTTTTATAATACAATTCTAAATTTGAAATTGATTGGATAATAGAGATCCAATATGAAAATCTATAAGGTTATAAAAGCAATTTTTTTAATGTGAAAACTGTTATATATCCTCCTCACAGGATTGTTAAGTCCTGGTCTAAGGCTTTTTACTAAGCTGTCTGTTGCTAGTTGAGCCTCTACTATTGTTTTTGTTTGTTGATTTTAGCTGGCTTCTATGTTACTTGAGCACACCCATCTAATTTGTTATGCTCCTACTAGAATTTCAGTATTGAGGAATTTAGTAGATGTTGCGTGGCCACATCTGTGGTTAATTAATCGTGATAGTAGTTGAAAAGGCCTTTTTAATTCAAGTATGTCACACTGATCAACTTTCTCTTATGGTATTAATCCTATAATCCTGTATAGCTATGTTAGATGGGTATCTTAAAGTTAGGATGTTTCATTTGTCTTTTAATTCCACTTGGTAGAGATGCATTCATTTGTTTTGGTTTATTGAGCAACACCTGGCATTGCTCAGGGCTGACTCCTGACTGCTCTCAGGAGTCACTCCTGGCTGGTTCCAGGGACCACATGGGATGCTGGGAATCTAACCCAGATCAGCCACATTCAAGGCAAGCAAGGGTCCGACCTGCTGTCGGAGACATATTTATTTATTTATTTATTTATATTTGGGGCCACGGAATGGGGCGTGGCTGGATTCCACGGGATGTCAAAAGACCGCGTGGCCGCCCACCTACAAGATGGTCAGACTTCTTCGTCAAGATCATGAACGATCGGTTTGAGGCCCTTCATGTTCCCGGAGCGAACAGATGCCATTGGGCACCACTAGCATGCGACAGGGACAAATGGAGACGTTACTGGTGCCTGCTTGAGCAAATCGATGACTAACGGGAAGTTAAGTGATAAGTGAAGTGATTTGGGGCCACACTCAGGAGTGTTTAAGACTTACCTTGGTTCTGCGCTCAGGAATTATGCCTAGCAGGAGGCCATATCTACTGCCAGGGATCAAACACATTCGACTACATGGAAATCAGGTACTATGTATCTGGTCCTAATAAAATTCCATATATATGTATATACGTATATGTACATACAGATGTTTATATATCTATGTAAAAATCTCATGTCCAATAATTTTACCCATACTTGTTACATATTATTAAAATTAATTAAAGAATCAGCTACATTTTGTTTATTCATGCCATAAATAAGATTTGTTTTCCTAAGGAGCTATTGGTCATTTCTTTTATAATTTAAGCTAAGAAAAATGCACATAAAATCTGTCTCTTCCAGAGGAAGAGTTTTGATCAGTTTCCTTGGGGGTCAGAGGGAACCGCTAGTTCTTTTTCAAAGTCTCTCAATCATTTATTAAATGTATATAGATATGCTTACACTCTTATTGGCCAGATAGAGAGAAAAGGTGAGAATTTGACTGTATTATTCACCTCTAACATTTACAAACTTACAAATGGAGCAATAGCACAGGGCTGGAGCAATAGCACAGCGGGTATGGCGGACCCGGGTTTGATTCTTCCGTCCCTCTCAGAGAGCCCAGTAAGCTGCTCCCATGGCAGAGCCTGGAAAGCTCCCCGTGGTGTACTCGATATGCCAAACAAAGTAACAACAAGTCTCACAATGGAGAGGTTATTGGTGCCCGCTCGAGCAAATCGATGAACAATGGGAGGACAGTGACAGTGACAGTATACCCCCAATAGTCTTATCAAACTAGGAAAGCAAAGAAAAACAGTCACATTGATTTATAAATTAAACTAGCAAATACTTTCAGAGAATTCTTTAAATTCTATTAATCTAGGCAAATGTATTCATGATATCATCCATTAATAAATTGTTAAGATATTCCAAAATATATGTACCAGGAGGCTTGGGAACTCTTATTTAAAAAATAAGAGAATGCTGGGGCAAAAATGATGGTGTAGCAAGTGTTTTCTGTACATGTAGCTAACACAGGTTCATGGTCCCCTGAGCACCCCCAAGAATGATCAGTAAGCACAGAGGCAAGAGTAAGCCCAGAACATTGCCTATTGTCACCCTGAAATCAAGCAAAACCCAAACCAAAGCAAATGCAAGGAAATAAAATAATAAACTCAAAGGAATACTTATGGCCCTTTAAAGATCTGATAGTGGTATATTGGTTTTATATATCTAGTTTATCAATTGATATCTCCAAACATGCTAGAATCAGGACTGGACAGTCTCCACCCAGATCCCCTATCTTCCAGTAGCTAGACAGTTACACCCACCAATGGCCCCCCTCCCCCCTCACCCATGCTGTGTAATTCCATCAACGGCCAAGATACAGAGACTATAAAACCAAGCTCCCAGAAGCATGCGGCTGCATTAGCAGCCTCTTGACCTCTTATTGTGACCTCTTAGTGTCTAGTTCTTGCCCTCAGAGAACCCAGCAGGCTACTGAGAGTATCCAGCCCGCACGGCAGAGTCTGGCAAGCTCCCCGTGGTGTATTCAGTATGCCAAAACCCAGCAAGCTCCCCGTGGTGTATTCAATATGCCAAAACCCAGTAACAATGATGGGTCTTATTCCCCTGACCCTGACAGAGCCTCCAATGTGGCACTTCCTAAAATCTCAGGGCTAGGAAGTATGGAGATGTTACTGGTGCCTGCTCAAGGAAATCAATGAACAATGGGATGACAGTGATACAGTGATACAGTTTATCAATCACCATCTTAGAAATATATGAAGCCCTATAGAGAAAAACAAACTGGTAGTTAATTGTGTATGTTTTAAAAAATTGATATCTGCAATATGGTAACTAAAATATTGACTTAATATCTATAGATGAATGAATAATTTTGTAGTTTAACCATCATCTTTATAAGTGATATAATAGACTTTACGTAAAGTTATTCACCGTGGGAAGCTTTATTGAAATAATATTCATTTAATTAATTCTTTAGTAGAATATTTGGTATGACCTCAGAATAGTACTTCTTAAATGAGCAAGAAGGGGTGCTAAACTCCAGTGAACAGCTGGAATAAAAACAATAGATTTCCTGAAATACTGCAAATTTATTTAGTCTGCATCTGTGTGATACCCAAGTAAAGTCAATTCTGTCAAATCAGACAACCCAGAATCCAAACTCAATAAAATTTGAAAAAACAGCCCCAAGATGATTTTTGACATTAGTGAAATCTAACCTGAAATTTCCCTTATCACCTTGTGTTTGGCAATAGATTATGGTGATGATGATGATAATGATGATGATAATAATAACCTGACTGAATTATGCATTTCAGTTTTGAAACAAAGAGTCTGTTAGATGACTTTTGTGTTACGAGAATGGGTCTGCTGCTCCTTATTTTTATTTCATATCCATTACCTTATAAAGAGAAAAGTCTGAGCACTTTCATGCCATCAATGCTCCTTGAGGGAAAAGATTAAAAATATGCTGAGAAAAAGCTCAAAATATGTGTAAAAGAAAATCATTGCCTCAAGGCCACATCGAAAGAAAAGCCTGGGTAGTTCCCAGAGCTCCGTGTTCTGTGGGATCAGCTTCCTTTCTGCTCCTTAAGGATGTGTCAGGTCCCCAGAGCTCCGGGCTTCGTGGGACCAGCCCCCTTTTCTGCTCCTTAAGGATGTCAGACTCATTCCCAGTCAGGGTGCACGTGGGTGCTGCTCATTCTGCCCCTCTGGCTTTTGATCACAGCTTTTCCTGTGATTGGCTCCATCATTAAGTCAAATACCAGAAAACACTGTTTTAGAAAAATGTTCCTCAACCTGGTACCTTGTGGAAAGCAGGTTGCCACCCACACCCGTCACATCTAAAATCTTTGGCCTTGCTTGTTGTTCACCAAGCATCAGTCTGTCCTTGCTTATTTATTCCTTTGCTGGCTTGCCCTCCGAATTGAATTTGTCATCTATCTGTGCCTGTGTCTTGTTCACATTAGTACTGCCAACAGCTCAAACTGTTTCTAGAACCTATCAGTCTCAAAATAATGGTTATTAAATCAGTTAATAATCTTCTCTAAACATACAACGTTGGAGTTGTCAATACTATAAAATTTTTCATACTATTGCCACCAAAAAAGAACAAGTTTTACAATAAACTATGTGGGTTAGTATATTATGATATTTTCATAATTAAAATTAGTTTTCATCATGATTTTCTTCCTTAGACTTTGGGCATTTTCTTCTCTCTGATAAATTCTTGGAAATCTACTTGAAAATTATATGCATGTGTGTGCATGCCTGCTCTGTTAGTCCCTGATTTCTGATAATACCACTGTTTAATTTGCACATATGGGAGATTTCCTTTTTGCATTCTGGTCATATTTAACCCTGATTTGTTATTGTTTGAAATTCTGAGAATGTTTTACACACGTTTACAAAAGAGAAATATTTGGCCTCTGATAAACGAATGACAAGCATGATATAAACGCTCAGAAAAGATTCTTTCGGGTCTGAGAAGGAGACCTGCACATCTGCCCCCAGCTGTGAAGCTACTCAGAACTGAAATGACTCGCCCTGGTTTGCCAAAGTCAGTAATTATTTTTTTTGTTGATCCGAAGATCAAAGGTTATTCCCAGGAAGTAAGGCAAGGGCGATGGACTCCCTATCTAACAGCAGTGGAAATTCATGTGGCTCTCCTTGGCTTGCAGACTGCTATTAACCTGGTGCTAATGCATACAGATGACAGCTGAAATGTAAACAGCCCTGATGGCACACTAATTAGAACGGCTTCAAAGTAAATTCATCTACTGGTTTTGAATCATCTTGGCCCCTTTGCCTGGCCTCACACTCTGACCCCAAATGGGAGGAAAATCTGCAGCGACTACGTCATTGTTTACAAAAAAGCATAACTATAAATTTTTACTACTATTCAACTTTTTTTCACTCTTGCACCATTCAGCTCATTTTCCAGCAGAAACCCTTACTTTACATAACTTCTCTAACTATACTTATAAATCCATGGAAAATTAAAATTATAAGTTGTCAATATTTTTTCATCAAGGAACAAAATATTTCTTGCATATTTTATTTCCACTGTTCTCTGACTACAAGTCAGACCACCATATAGAAAAGCCCTAAAATGAGATACAGAATTTTAACCAAGAACCTACTTTTCAGAGCTTATCTGTAAACACACGTACACACACACTCATACACATATGCAATGCTGTGTATATTTAAAGGTATGCATGCACCTTTAAAATCATTATGATAATTTTCTATGCATGAGGAGGCAGAGTCTCCTGCCCCTGTGCCTGGCAGTCCTCACTAGGGACCCTTGGAGGGGAGTGGGTTGAGTTTGCCTCCCCACCCCGAGCAGAGCCCCGGCAGCCGAAAACCTCCAGAAACAGTCACAGCCATACTGAGACCACTCTCCATATGTCCGGACAAGCCTCATGCATGAAGGAACCAACAGAGGAACCCAGGCATGCAGGTCTCAGGGGCTGAGATCTCCAAGCCTGCTTGGATCGGAACTGGGCCTTCTCCACCCAGATCCCCCATCTTCCAGTAGGTAGGCGTTACATCAGCTACTGCCAGTGCCAGGTGGTCCCATCAATGACCAAGACCCAGAGACTATAAAACCCAGGTCCTTGAAGCGACATCTTATTATCTCATTTTTACTTTGGAGAACCCGGCAGGCTACCAAAAGTATCCTGCCCGCACGGCAGAGTCTGGCAAACTTTCTGTGTCATATTCAATATGCCAAATACTGGTAACAATGATAGGTCTCATTCTCCTTACCCTGAAAGAGCATTGAATATGGCACTTTTAAAATCTCAGGGCTAGGAAGAAGGAGATGTTACTGGTGCCTGCTCGAGGCAATCGACGAACAACAGGATGATTGTGATCCTGTGACTGCATCACATGTTAAAATACTCCCATTAGCTTCGTTTTGTAATAATGGAGTCTCTGTAAAGGACACATAAGAAGACAGAGGTGCACATATGCTACCCGAGCCCATGTGCTGCTTGAGCCCATGTGGCTGAGCACATGTGGTGCCCGAGCACACATGTGTCACCCGCTTCTCCCCTCTTGAGATGTGTACTTCCATGCTTTTGTGTCCAATCCTGGGATTTGTCTATGGGCTCTCTCTCTCTCCACTCTTAGAGAAGCCCGTGTTCTCTCTTGAGCATCTTTCTCTCTCTCTGTCTCATTCTCTCCTGCTCCACAATTTCAAAAACTCTCCAAATAAAATCTATTTACTTCACTGCTTGTCTACTCTTGAAATTCCTTTCTTCGAGGGAGACAAGAACCCAATAAACCTGGGTCCTGGGTGGCAGAGGCGGATGGGGAGAAAGTGGCCATCTTTCTTCTCCTCACTTCACATAAGTCACCGTGGGTCCATCAAAATCACTGGCACCAAAGAGACAGTACAGTGGGTAGAGCACTTAACCTGCATACAGTTGACCCTGGTTCAATCCTTGGCACCCCATATGCTCTCCTGAGGAATAATCCTCAGTGCAGAGGTGGGAGTAAGTCCTGAGTACCACTGGATCTGAACCAAAATCAAAACCAATAAAAAAAAAAACATTTTAAGGCTTCTATGTGCTTCTGTGAGGGACAGGCCCAAAATGGACCACCACCAGAACTAATTTAGCTTAGCTTAATAGGAACCTGCATTGCAAAATAACTGGTTTTTCAAGGAACAGGTCTAGATAAGCTTTTTCAGATCCGCTTTACAGGAACTTGCACTGCAAAATAACTGTTTTTTCTGCCCCTGAGCAAGGAATTCAGATACAGGTACTAGAAGGGTGGGGGTCAGACCAGATAACCGGATGTCTCTCACAAGACCCATGTTGCAAGACCCAGGACTGCCCTAAAAACCAGGACATTCCTAAGCACTGACGCAAATGCTGATCTTTAAACTATAGGCTAAGAAGTGATGTACCCTTAATTGGATTGGTTAGGAAAGGGCTGGAGCGATAGCACAGCGGGTAGGGCGTTCGCCTTACAAGCGGCCAACATGGCCGACCCGAGTTCGATTCCTCCGCCCCTCTCGGAGAGCCCGGCAAGCTACCGAGAGTATTCGATATGCCAGACACAGTAACAACAAAAGTCTCCAATGGAGACGTTACTGGGCCCGCTCGAGCAAATCGACGATCAACGGGAGGGCCTTTACCTTTACCTTTAGGAAAGTATCTGTTATTACAAATCTATTGGTTATGAAGTGCGCGGGCTCTGCTCTAACGGTCGGTGAAGGCCGTTATAAGATCTCCTTTGAAGGAGTTCAGGGTCTTTACCCAACCTGCCAGACCTGCGTGTCTGTGTAGGCGGTGGGACCCTGGCTAGCCAGTCTTACAATAAACCCTGCTCACTGTTTGCAGTCTCTTGAGTTTCTTTGTCCTTAAAGGGAGACTTCGATCTGCGCCCTAACACTTCAAGAGTTATAACTTTACAGTAACATCTTGATATAGGCAGATAGATAGGGAAAGGCCCTCAGCCATGAAACTTAGGTCAACAGAACTTCTGGGAGGAAAATCCTAAGACTGATCCACCCTGTGGATACAGAAAACAGACCTGTTAAGACCTCCAGCAGACTCTAGAGGTTGGACCTCTCCCCGTGAAGTTCCTCAAACCCTCGAACCTCTCCTTTAATCTGATAAAAATGTGATCCAGCCCGGGGGGACGGAAAAGAAAGAAGGCAGAGACACAGCACGGGGGGATAGTGTAGACAGGAGTAGGCCCTGAGTACAGCCGGATACAACCCAAACAATTTTCTTTTTTAATTAGAAAAGTAAAAGAATGCAAGGATTTGGGCATATACTTTATAGGGACTTTGTCATTTTAATAATCTGGATGAATGCATTCAGATTTTAGTTGTGATGTTCAAGGAAGCTGTTTTCTCCAGTGTTACATTGTGTACTCTCTCTATTTATACTCTATATAATCACTGTCACTGTCACTGTCCTCCCGTTTATTCATCGATTTGCTCAAGTGGGCCCAGTAACGTCTCCATCGTGAGACTTGTTACTGTGTTTGGCATATTGAAAACATCATGGGGAGCTTGCCAGGCTTTGCCATGTGGGCGAGATACTCTTGGCAGCTTGCTGGGCTCTCCGAGAGGGGGGGAGGAATTCAACTCGGGTTGGCCATGTTGGCCTCATGCAAGGCAAACGTCCTACCACTGTGCTATCACTCTAGCCCTATATAATATATTATATAGAATATCTATATTCTCCAGTTCTATATAATATTCTCTACTATTTTAAATATTTATATTTAGCCATCCTAGAAATAATGCCAATAGCATATGCTTTTCGCAGAACTCATTCTTTTGAAGTAAAACACTTCCACATTCAACGCTAATCTTGATATCCATAATAGACTCAGTGTAACAGCCTGTAGAATGGGGAATTCTTAGCACCTTAACTAGATGTGGGCTGGAGCGATAGCACAGTGGATAGAGCATTTGCCTTGCACATGGGCAACGTAGGTTCAATTCCTCCACCCCTCTCAGACAGCCCGGCAAGCTACTGAAAGTATCTCGCCCACACAGTAAAGCCTGGCAAGCTACCCATGACATATTCAATATGCCCAAAACAGTAACAACAAGTCTCACAATTTGTTGTGAGACCTTACTAGTGCCCGTTTGAGCAAATCGATGAACAATGGGAGGACAGTGCTACAGTGCCCCAGTAACTAAATGTAGTTGCCATGTATTTAATATTGGACTTATAAAATCAGTCCAACAATACCATTCTATTAGTAACCCATCAGTCCTGCTATATTTATTATTGAAACTAAAAAGTTCTTGATGATATATGAAATGGTGGCGGAAAGTTACATCTCTGAGTTTGCCTTTTCAACCATATTTAGTCTCCAAAAGACTGGAATCTGGAGTGTTATAATGGTTTTATAACTACTTTCAGGCCTTTTGGCTCTTGATTGGCAAAGTGCTTCCAAGTAAAAGGATAGTTAAATGTTTATTTTTTGAGAATTAATGGCATTTGTACATGTTCGATATTTATTTATCTTGACATTTTTGCTAGCTTGATGGGCTTCCCACCATTGTGAAATCGTGACATGGTTGCACGAGTTCTCTTTATTCTTAGAAGCAGATGAAGAAAGATTATCCAAGGCTCTCCCTTCATGATCACTGGATTATAGTAGATACCATGTATTTTAACATTAACACATAGCTCTAGAAGTACCTTTGATGAAGAGTCACAAATATGTCGTAGATGGC
This sequence comes from Sorex fumeus, assembly GCF_029834395.1. Classification (NCBI taxonomy): domain Eukaryota; kingdom Metazoa; phylum Chordata; class Mammalia; order Eulipotyphla; family Soricidae; genus Sorex; species Sorex fumeus. The sequence goes on along the minus strand of NW_026606090.1, from coordinate 33,329,752 downwards.
AGTCTCCCTCCACCACCTCTCTTAGTATGACTTGTTATATAGAGAATCTTGTGTGAACATTCGTTCATTCGGAGGCACTGAGACAAGAAACGGGAAAGAAATTTAAGTCATGGAGGGCCCAGATTCTCTTAGACCTGTGCCAAAGGTAGAGAGCCCTGAGATCTCTTTAATTAATCATCACACCTCTAAAGGGTGCAATACAGTGACTTCATCAAAAAAACATTACAGAAAGAACATTGAGGCAGGCATGGCATGTATTGTGTCCTTGAATCTGCAGGCCAGTAAGTAATTTTGGCCTCCGACAGAAGATACAAAAAAGAAGATATGAAACCTTTCTTGGGCTATAAGCACTTGGATTTGCATCCCAAAGACAAGGCTGGGCTGGCACCTGAAATCTTCATCCCAAAGACAAACTGTGCCCACCTGAAATCTGCATCCCAAGACTGGGCTGGGCCAGAGCCTAGATCCTACGGGTAAAAGATCAGGCTGGGCTTCTTTGAGAAAAGGAAAAACTGACTCTTTCAATATACTGAAATTTGTGAAATAATTTGCTGAAGGCAGTTTAAAGAAAAAAGATGTTCAACCTCATCCAGACTAGTCAAGACACACAAGAAATCTCGCCCATTTTCATGGGTTCCTATGTTCCTGCCCATTGTACTGTACAGTCGACATGGGCTCATTCTGATAGTTCAGTCTCGCGCCAACAGAATCCAAGACATATCTATCCCTTTGCAAAGAATCATAGTAGCAGATGTCAACAAAGCATGACTCTATCTTGCAATCCAGAATTTGGATCGAAACCTGTGTTTGGCTTAGAGCCAAACTGTAGCACTGTAGCCCTGTCCACTGTCCTCCCGTTGTTCATCGATTTGCTCAAGAGGGTACAGTAACAGCTCCATTGTGAGACTTGTTGTTACTGTGTTTGGCATATCAAGTATGTCACAATGGAGCTGTTACTGGTGCCCCCTTGAGCAAATCGATGAACAACGGGAGGACAGTGCTACAGGGCAGTGCTATACTCTAGCAGGTACACTCATTCTTCCTAGCTCACTGGGAATAGCATTTCCTCTCTCATTCTTCTTTGGCCAAAGAAACAAATCTCTGGTAAGAAACCGCACAGCAAAGCCTGGCAAGCTACCTGTGACGTAGTCGATATGACAAACACAGTAACAACAAGTCTCACAATGGAGACGTTACTGGGCCTGCTGGAGCAAATAGATGAACAATGGGAGGACAGTGCTAATCAACAGCTGGGGTCCAAGTATCCGCCAATGCAGCGGGCTTCAACAAGGACCTTGAGCACGAAATTCAACAAGTTCTTATACTTTTCATTTACTCGACAACTTTCATTCTAGAGTTAGAGTGCACTACTAAACTATTTTGACATGTGCATTCCTCAACTACTTTCACTATCTGGGACCTAATCTTGGATGATCATCCGGTTCTCTGCTTTAACAGTTTTGCAACCCTCCACCCCTGTTAACTAGGGTGAGCTAGTTCCTCATTCCTGGAAGAGGTCTAGATTGCCGGAAGGTCACAGAGTCTGTCATGATAGTCCTTCCGCTGAACTGGCCCCAATAGAACATACCATAAAATCTTCTACAGGAAGGTATAGTTTTCCTCAAGCCATGATATTATAGAATTTGTATAAATTTTCACATGATTTTTATCTCCTTGGGAAACACATGTTTTATTTTGAATAAAAAATAATTTTTATTACTATAGTGCTCAGTGTCAGTCACAGAATTTGCATACAAAAGGAACTCAGAACATTTGTTAAATGTGTACACAAACAGAAAAGAATCCAACTGACTTTAGAGATAAGTAAAGGATTAGAACGTTTTGATTTTTTTCATAGGATATTTCTAGTTATTTATAGGAAATATCGCTGGAGAGCGATAGCACAGCGGTAGGGCATTTGCCTTGCACGCAGCCAACATGGCCGACCTCAGTTCCATTCCTCCGCCCCTCTCGGAGAGCCCGGCAAGCTACCGAGAGTATCTTGCCCGCATGGCAGAGCCTGGCAAGCTCCCCGTGACGTGTTCGATATGCCAGACACAGTAACAAGAAGTCTCGTGATGGAGACGTTACTGGGCCCGCTCGAGCAAATCGATGATCACGGGAGGGCCTTTACTTACTTACTTATAGGAAATGAGTTTGGATATATATAGGTCTGTTGTTTTTTCCATAATTCACAAACTTAAAGTAATTTTCAGGGGCTGGAGCGATAGCACAGCGGTTAGGGCATTTGCCTTGTACTCAGAAAACATGGCCGACCCGAGTTCGATTCCTCCGCCCCTCTCGGAGAGCCCGGCAAGCTACCCAGAGTATCTCGCCCGCACGGCAGAGCCCAGCAAGCTCCCCGTGACGTATTTGATATGCCAAACACAGTAACAACAAGTCTCACAATGGAGACGTTACTGGGCCCGCTGGAGAAAATTGATGAATAACGGGAGGACTGTGACCGTGACTGTGACATCAGTGCCATGGAAGCTTTGCTGGGTCATAGATGATGAGACTCATGGTCATCTTGAGCTGAAAATACAAATACAAACCCAAAGTAATTTTCGAAAGACTTGATTTGTATCTATGAGAAATTCTTTGATTTTACTAACTGTAGTAAGATATGGCATCTGTTGTGAAAGTGAAGAATTGTGCTGCTTGAAAAAAAAAGGTTCTACAAATTTTAAACTAGAAGGAATTCTTATTCTCTGTACATGAGTAACTCAAGTGGCTTCCAGGGTCTGTTTGTTTTCACTAGGCTTGTCCATTATGTTACTATACTACTGATCAGTGGGAGCAAATATAATTTGCCTTTCTTTCTCAGACTTATTTCACTAAGAATGACACATACCAGTTTCATCTAATTTTAGCAAAAGGCAAAGGTTTTCTGAGTACCATGCCATTGTGTATACAGACCACAATTTTTTTAAATCCAGTCATCTGTTGTTGGGCACTTAAATCGTCTATTGTAAAAAAATGCTGCAATAATTAATCATTATTTTTTTTAATTTTAAAAATACTGCAATGAACACAGGTGTGCACATTTCCCCCCAAATAGTTCTTTTGTGTGTCTCTTGGATAGATAACTCGAAGTGAAATTGTGGGATAATATGGTAGTAATCCTTTTTATTTTTTTTGAGAACTATCCATACTGTTTCCCATAAAGATCAAACCCCAAAAAACTATAAATGAGGGGACTTTCTTCTTAAGTGAATATTAAGTGAAGACCTATCAACATTTAAGGAATCATGAAGATTTCTGTAATTTTTGTCTCTGCGGTGTAGAGAGAAATAAAGAGATTGATTATAAAGTATGCTCGACAAAAGCTGCAGAATTCTAGGAAATGAAAGTCTTCCTGGGCCTGTGTATGCCGATTTAACTTCCTCTTGGGCTCTGAACTAGCACTCCTTGTTCTTTGTGCTCCTCAGGCTGCCCTAGGCCATAAATCCAGAGCGCACCTTCTCACTTGCTTATCCCATTAACATTCTGTCTCCCCACCCCAGCCCCAACTTTATTCCATTCCTTTCCATACCTTTACCTCATTCCTTTCACTGCATTTTAAGTAAAATATTTTTGCTGACTTAATGGCTATGAAGCATTGATCAAATTCTCTGAAAAACACAGGACTTGCAAAATAAGAGGCATGAATTTGGCTCTGCCATTGCTTTTGAACAGAACGGCAGTGTATGAGCTTTGACGTTAAGGCAACACTGTGGGGAGATGGAACGATCGAGTGGAATAAGTTATGAATGTGGATCTATATCTACACTTCTGAGAGGTCCACACACAGCACTTTGATCATGGCACTTTTCAAAGGAGTCAATGTATGTTTCTTCTCTGCGAAAAGAAGATGGGTAATTCACACGTTACATTTTCCAACTCCCTTGAATGTGGTAGTGAATGGTTTCTCCGATGCTACTCATTTTGTGGTAGTGCTTCATAAATTTTATGTAAAACACAGCAAACAGATCTTTAAAATTTTGAAGAAGTGTGGAGAAAGTTCCTCTCTATTACAACTTTTACAACATGAAAAAATGCCTTCTATTTTGTGAGTTTCACCACCTCCTTATTTGTTGCAGTTTTAGGTTCTGGAAAGATCTCTCCAAAGGCAGGAGTGCATGCCTTGCAGATGCTAGACTAGACGTACTGCTACCCAACCCCTGCCCTGCTACTGTCTGCTGTGGTTCTGGTGGACCTGAGCAGCACACTTTAGCCAGTATGAGCACTGAACTGTTGAGCACTGAGCCAGCCGACCCACATAACTGGGCAAGTCACACTGAGTGACTCCACGAGAACCGAGTGGGAGCTCCCTGTGGGGATATGGAATGATCCAGTGGAATAAGTTATGAGTACCCAAATAGTCCCACCCAAATAGTAGTTTCAAAGATTCAAAGATTTAAGTCTATGCTAAACCTGCTTATCTAGGATTAACTAAAAGATAAGCTCACCAACCAGTGTATGCCTATGCATTCAAAAATGCATTAGAAAACATGTTTTGGGGCCAGAGCAATAGTATAGAAGGTAGGGCAGTTGCCTTGCATGCAGCCAACCAGAGTTCAATGCCCGGCGTCCCATATGGTCCCCCCAAGCATGGCCAGGAGTAATCCCTGAGCATCATAGGGTGTAACCCAAAAAGCAAAAAAAAAAAAAAAAAAAAACAAGCAAGCAGACAAACAAAACCATATTTTGGAGGAAATGAAAATGTTTTTAGTTATATTCATATTGAATGCAAGTTCCTCAACATGTGTGAATAAGAGAACACTGACTTTAAAGCTTACTGCAGGGAAATCAGTGACTCAACGGAACGATGGTAGTATATCAGAATGGGAAGGTAGTTCAGAAGAATTTTATTGAGATTCTGACATTTGGTTTCAATAGGGGAAATGTGGAAAGGATGGCAGGAGCGGATCTTAATTAGGATTGAAGAAGTGTTAGGATGTAATAGTTTAAAATTGGTAGTAACACAATACGGGAGCTCAAAGAGGTTTTAAAAGTTAATTGACCACTGATGCTTTCTGTTGAAAAGCAGAACAGATCCTCTAATAAAAGCAATAAAAATGAAATTATGTTAGTATAGATATTAAGATATAAGGGGGTAAATTTTTTTATTTTTGAGTTTGTTTAAATAATGTAATTATTTTGAAATACTTTTCTCATTACTACAAAAATAAATATTCTTTTCTATTTTTTCTTTTTGGGTCACACCTGGCAATGCTCAGAGGTTACTCCTGGCCCTGCACTCAGGAATTACTCCTTGCAGTGCTCAGGGGACCATATGGATGCTGAGGATTGAACCCAGGTCAGCTGCATGCAAGGCAAATGCCCTACCCACTGGACTATGGCTCCGGCCCCCCTAATTAAATATTTATTTTCTCATATAATGCCAATATTTTTTTTTGAAACCACACCCAATGGTGCTCAGGTTTTCTCCCGGACTCTGCACTTAGAAATCTTTTGTGCAGGGCTCAGGGGACTATATAGGATGCCAGGGTTTAAACCCAGGTCGAGCTCATACAGGGCAAGCATCCTACTCATTATACTATCTTTCTGGCCCCTAATGTCAAGATTTTTAAAAACTGCATAAAGATTTATAGAGAACACACAAGACACTGTAAGCAAAATAATCATGTTATACGTATTTATAATTATTGACCTTTGGGCAGAGTCTCCTGCCCTCACCAGGGCCCCTTGGAGGGGGGCAGGTTGAGTTTCCCTCCCCGCCCGGAGCACAGTCCTGGCAGCCGAAGACCTCCACAACCAGCCACAGCCATCCTGAGACTACTGGACAAGCCTCATGCATGAAGAAACCGGCAGAGGAACCCAGGCATGCGGGTCCCAGGTCTGAGATCTCCAAGCCGGTTTAAATCAGGATTGGGCTTTCTCCACCCAGATCCCCCATCTTCCAGAGGTAGGCGTCACACCCACCAGCTGCCACTGGTGCCAGGTGGTCCCATCAATGGCCAAGACCCAGAGATTATAAAACCCAGCTCCCAGAAGAGCGCGGCTGCATTTGCGCCCGCTTGACATCTTATTATCTCATTTTTACTTTGGAGAACCCGGCAGGCTATCGAACGTATCCTGCCCGCACGGCAGAGTCTGGCAAACTTCCCGTGTCGTACTCAATATGCCAAATACCAGTAACGATGATGGGTCTCATTCTCCTAACCTGAAAGAGCATTGAATACGGCTCTTTTAAAATCTCAGGGCTAGGAAGAAGATGTTACTGGTGCCTGCTTGAGGCAATCGAACAACAAAATGATCATGATCATGACCTTCAGGTGTCATAAAATCAAAATATAACATATCTTTCTTCTATTATTTTTCCTTTATTTTAAAATATTAAGGGTTCAATCCACAGCACCCTCCACAAACAACAAACAGCAGCAACAAAAAACAGTATTCCTGATTTTGAATAGCTTAAAAATATTTGTAATAACAAAAATAGAAAACAGTATTAAACTAAAGTTTTATTTATGTGGAAAAACCATTTCCATTTAATAAATACTAAGTTTGAAAGGGCAACAGATTTCCTTTGTTTTTGCTGTTGTCGAGGCACTTGCAGTGTGGCTGGGCTCCTTCCCGGCCTGCTGTGTGCCAGGCGTTACCCTGCCTGCTGCCCTGGCTCTCTGGCGCCCAAGAGAGAACTGCTTTATTTAATAGCTCAAAAATCCTTATGCGCAAGAATAAAATGTTTGGAAAATATTTGATCCCCATTTAAGGAACTTCTTAAATTATTGGGGCTAAACAAAGTCAACTATTTTAATAATTATTACATGGAGTTTTAGATGTGCTACTTGTGGTTTCTTCTCACATACTGTTAGAAGTTTTCATTTTATAATTAAGAATATCTGGTTATCCTCTACTATGATGCCCCAAATTTCAGATTTATAAAAACTTAAAAAAGAAAAGGGCTTCAATATTAGAATGCTGGAGGTTAAATAGTAAAGATAGAACTTTAAAAGAAAGGAATATCTGAAGAGCAAGGAAGATAAATTGAAGAAGGACATATCAAATATTGTAGCCTTAGAAAGTAGCTTGGGTAGGAGAGAGGTGCAGAAGCAGGGGTTGAGAGTCTTGTCTTGCAGGAGCTAACCCCAATTCATTATCCTGCACTGCATGTGGTCCACCAAGCACTGCTAGGAGTGACCACTGAGCACAGAGCCAGCTGTCAGCTCAGCAAGGCCAGCTGTGTCCCACCCCTCCCCCACCCTCCATTCTCCCTATGCCACTCCCACCTTCGTTCCCACAAAGGAATCCACAATGAACAGTCATCCGCCAAAACAGAGCGTTTCCAAATCATCTAAACATTATTGGGCTAAGGGGTCATTTCAAAACATTTCAAAATTCAACTTGTTTCTCTTTGCAGAGGAAAGACTACTTTGTGATCTCTGTTTATGGCATCAAGGCAGAGCTGCCTACACTTGATCTTAGCCAAGAGGTCAAGTTAGGACAGAGAAGGACTATTATGACAACGATGGTCGGAGATGAACACTCTGGACAAGAACTAAGTGCTGTACTATCTGTATCGCAAACCAATGTCCAAAAGGTGGGGAAAAGACAGGAGGAGGAGAGAGAAGGGGGAGAGAGAGACGGGGAAAGACAGAGGGAGAGAGACAGAAAGAAAGACAGAGAGAGACAGAGAGACAGAGAGAGAGAAGAGAGTGTGTGTGAATAAGAGAATTGTCTGCCATAGAATGAGGCTGGGGGGAAGGCAGGACCAGGGTTGGAATGTTGCATGGCTGAAACCTGATCATGAAGAGCTAGGTATCTGTGCATCTCACAGTGATTTAATAAAAAAAAATACTTAATTAACTTTGGGGGAAAAAGGAAATGCACGGTCAGACAGAGTGTGGGAAGACAGTGGGAACCCAAAAGCTGGCCCAATTAGCTAAGCGGCTGCACATGTTTTATGGAAGACCTAGTGAAGCTCCACATTAGTTTAAAAAATATGTCATCATTTTTTAAAAAAAATAGGCATAACAGTTCAAAGGAGACACCAAACAAGGCGTCTTCAATACCTCTAATACAATTTCATGTATTTTCGATAGCACAATGGGTAGGGCATCTGCCTTGCACGCGGCCAACATGGCCGACCCGAGTTCGATTCCTCCGCCCCTCTCGGAGAGCCCGGCAAGCTACCGAGAGTATCTCGCCCGCACGGCAGAGCCTGGCAAGCTCCCCGTGACGTATTCGATATGCCAGATACAGTAACAACAAAGTCTCCAATGGAGACGTTACTGGGCCCGCTCGAGCAAATCGATGATCAACGGGGGGGCCTTTTATTACACATTGCTTTGTTTAGATAACAGTTTAAGAGACAAAAATCTTGAAAAATCTTGAAATCTTGACAAAAATCTTGAAAAAGTGAGTAGAGTTGTGTAATAACACCAGGGATTCTGACGAACCGAACTGGGCTGGAGGGGAATTTCAATGAGACATTTTATTTGAATTGAAGTTTTGATTATTCTCCCTTGTTGTTGATAATAGGAAACCAGGAGACAGTTATGACCTGACTAGTTGTTACACTTTATCATTTCTCTGTACGTTGAGTAGGGAAAAGTGTTTTATCAGTACACCCCTTGAATTTTAAATTTTTTTAGGAAAACAATGTCTGCTAAACAAAGTTTAATTCATTGTTTTCAGATTGAAAATATGGAATAAAATAATAAAGAATTCATTTTTGGAGAAAGTTAGAGGAAATAAAAAAAACACTTTGGAAATATCCTTGGTAGGAAACTTTTAGTACTGTCGGGAAATAAGACACTTTTATAATGGAAATGTTCAGAGTTCCATAGCTTTTAACCTGGGCAATAATAAACAGACAGTTGTGATGACTTGGTACTAATTCAATAGCTGAGATGGAAAACTAATTCAATAGCTGGGATGGGGGAAAATGAGCTCAAGTTCCAGAGTTTGGGTGTTTCAGTTTATAAAATGGCAGTTTACCATGTAGGTACGAAAACCAATACTCCCATTATGACTTACATAGGAATGAAAGTTCTCAGCAAGCTACTTTTACTCAGTCACAGAGTATAATTTTCCAGTGGTTATCATAAGCCATCAATCCATTTTGCTTCTTTCACCACCTAAGATTTTGCAGATAGTAGGTATAATTGCGGTGCTTTGTTTTCTGGAGATTTCTCTTTAGATCTTTTAACAGAAGAGCAGTTTCTTTTCTTCTTTTGAAACAACTAAGCTCTCTCTAGTGTGTCTTGCAAGAAAGAGGTGAGGTCTGCTGTTGACTTTGCTTCTCTGTGTAGTTTAATTTTGTTCTGCTTTTTCTTTGCCATAGAATCAGTGTCCAATACTTTCAATGTTGCTTTAAATAGATTTGAATCAAGACATCAAGAAGTGGAGATCAAATGCCTGATTTTTTTTTTATTTTACACATACTTGAAGATCCAAGGGCAAGCATATTTTTAGCTAGACTTACTAAATTCTTAGTCTTATTATGCTTTGGGAAATGGGTAGGAAACTTGCATTGGCATTCTACATGGTGTAATTTGGATTCTTGATTTTCTGGCTTTAGTTCACATGCTAAGGATTTGGCATAGTGAGGACTAGGCCATTATAAATAGACCCCTGGCTTCTGAAATACTGGAGGCATTATGTTCATAACTCAAGAAAGCTTGAAAACATTGCTTTCATTATAATTGGAGCTGCTATAACAATCCTGTGGACATACTGTTTATATTTGGGTTGATATTTTCCTAGTATTTCTTTGTGAAAGCCCTACATTTTTATTTGCAGAGGGCTAAAAAATTGTTTAAATGAAATCAAGATGCACCAATGCCAGAATGATGTGTAAGCAATGAAATATGATGACTTAAAAAGTAGGTTTTGTTCCTGCCTCCGTCAGGCTTACCACTTACCCTGGTCACATGCTTTGGATTCTTGCCACATTTCTACTTTGCAGTAGGAAGAACTGGCACAGAAGCTTCCCCTTTATATATTAATGTGGGTGGGAAAGGAAATCCTCTGGAAAAGTTGTTTTGGTACAAGTTATTTCAACTTCTGTGCAATTCAACCTCACAGATAGAAAATTTCGAAGTGCTTTGTAAATTGATGTATTTATTGAGCTAATAATGAATGTCCTATCAACAGACTTGTTTCTTAGGTGTTCCCGCATAGGAGTCTTACCTAAGCTTAATTTCCTATTATTTCTGTGCATTCCGCACTGACTTCTATTTAGATATTGTGCTCTGAACACCAACTAACAAGGGTCCTTGCATTTTAATTCAACTAATGCTGATTGTCCTGTAAAAGAACAGGCAATGCCAGACATGAAGGGCCAAGTCCTTCACAAAATCGGCCCCACTTGACACACTAGCTTCAAGGTTCAGGACCACCAATATTTCTGAGCGAACATCTAGAAGGTTGAAGGCTCCCATAACCATCAGCCAGAGTTGATAACTTGCTAGAAAGTCTAATAGAACTCATCCACAACAATGTGCTTATGATTACAGTTTTATTTAGAGAATAAAGATAAGGTAAAAAGGTAAAGGCAAAGGCCCTCCCGTTGATCGTCGATTTGCTCTAGCGGGCCCAGTAACATCTCCATTGGAGACTTTGTTGTTACTGTGTCTGGCATATCAAATACTCTCGGTAGCTTGCCGGGCTCTCCGAGAGGGGCGGAGGAATCGAACTCGGGTCGGCCATGTTGGCTGCTTGTAAGGCGAACGAGGTAGGCTACGGTGGGAGGGCATGATGTTCTATGTCTCCTTCCTGGCATCCAGACGTGTCACATTCTCAGCATATCCATTTAGTCACCAACCCACAAACTCCACTGAGGACACAGTCCAGTGGTTTTATTGGGGTTTCACTGCCCAGGAATGGTTGATTAAATTATGGATCATGTGAAGGGCTAAAACTCTAGCTCCACCATTCTGAGTTTGGGCTAATCCAAGGTTGCAGTGTTCTTGTCCTGTCCTGGTGAAGGGAAAACATCAAAGGAAGCTGACAAAGAAGAGCCAGTGAGTTTAGGGATAAATAAAGAGGTTTTACTATTTGGCAGTCAAGTGTGCCCTTCTCCATTCCCCCCTCCCCACCCCAAAAGTGTCATGATCCCTATGGGAACTGAACGAGGGGTTCTTTTAAACACCAATTTGTTTGCTTTTATTGATTTATTTATCAGTAAACTTTTGATTTGTAGACCTATTTTGTGCACACAGAGGAAGCATAAAAATTGACTGGCCAAAAGGAGTCCCATGTGGGAAAGTTTTTCGAGGCCCTGAGCTATGAGAAACCATGGTTTTGTGAGGTCACCCAACAAAAAGACCTAGACAGACACAGAGTTGACTTACTTGGGGGTATTTATTACCTTCAGAGGAAGCACTCTTCTGAAGGCAAATAGCTGATTGGAAGGGAGTTAAAGAAGAATGGGAGGAAATCCAAGTGTCGCTAACTCCATTTTTTTTTAAATTTTCATAAAGTTGTTCACAATAATGGGTTGCACTCAATATATATATTTGCTTTTTGGGTCACACACAGCAATGCACAGGAGTCACTCCTGGTTCTGCACTCAGGAATTACTCCTGGCTATGCTCAGGGGACCATATGGGATGCTGGGAATCGAACCTGGGTTGGCCGGGTGAAAGGCAAACGCCCTACCGCTGTGCTATGGCTCCAGCCCCTGCACTCAATATTTTGACATCAGTATCACCACCATTACACTTTCCCACCACTATTATTTTGAATTTTCCTGCCATCACTCAAGCTTGCCGAAAAGGCAGAGGCTAGATAATTTATTTCTATTGCTTGTTATGAATAGTATAAGATGTGGCATGCTACTGGAATCCTAAAATTTTAGATAATTAAGGTCTGGAGAAATCTCTCCAGCAAGCTGCTCAGTTCTAAGATCCTTTTGTGTGTCTCTGGGTCATGGCCATTAAGGAGCTTAAATAACAGTGAGAGGCAGCTCATGGGTGTGGGCTCCAGGGTCCTATGGGGGTGGGAAGATGGGAAGGACTAGCCCATCCCCTATTCCTGAGGCCTGTGTTAGCCCTTAGCACAGAGCTACATACTTGCCTTGCCTGTGGACTACCCAGGTTTACCTCCCAACACTGCACATAAAGTGACCCCTGAGCACAAAGAGTAAGTCCTGGGCACAGCTGGTCAAGGGCCACAACCAAAAAGTAAGATAAAAGCTGTGCAAGTGGATGCAGCCAGTTTGACAATTTTTGGAGAAGCTGAAATATGCCTATCACCGTGACCCAGTTTTTCTATATGAATAAAACACTGCGAATGAACTTTAAAACTTCAGCTAATGATTGATTATGAACTTTAAAACTTCAGCTAAAAACTTGATTATGATCACGAGGAAAGGTGGATGAAATGTGTTAAGAACCAAGAAAATTACAATCTATGTTACTGAGGTTCTTTGAAATCTTTTGAAAAATTGTGAGCAGGAAGACTATAAATAGGGAACTAGAAACAGCAAAAACAAGAATTATATCTCTATTATGTCCTTTGAATGCTGTTAGATCATGTTAACATAAATTGCTTAATTCAGTGGGTTAGTGTATACCTCAGTGGCATGGTTTCTCATTTGCAGCTCTATTATTGAGCCCTAATGGTATGATTGAGCCCTAATTCTTTGTCAAGCTTTCTGTCTTGTGAAATGAAATAGTTTTCATTATGTCCCTGCTTGCTACAAGATTCCATTATCACTTCTCAGTTGTAGCAAACAAAAATATCTCCAAACATTATCAAAAGACTCAGGGAGATGGAGAAATTTGGCTTTATTGTTGTCTGATAAAATGACCTGAATACTTGATTTGACTTAATGATACTAGATCCGCTACTAAAAATTCATTCCTAGTCGAGTTGGTACTATTTTCTCTAGATCTTGAGCTTACTACTGAAGGCCCAGTTTCTCACTTGCAGACCGAGGACCAGAATCTAGAAAGTCTTTCCATTTGATCACCTTCGGAAATCGCTAGCTGTCTAGCGTTCCTGCACAACATCTCTATGTCATAGTTCTCTAAACTGCAACTGAACACAGCAAGCATTTTTTATATATGTATTCCCTCCCAAGAAATCTGTAATAAAAATGTAGATAGGTTAAAAATATCATATCTTGTACATAGCAGTAGCTGCCATTTTGATTTAAATGAAAGAAATCCAGTTAAATCCATGTAAGGGAAAAAAATAAAAACAAAAACAAGAAGAAAGAAAAAAGTAACACCTCAACGTATCACACAAAACTTGTGGGAAGGACCACAGAGAACTGGATTTATGCAGTACTGAATCCCGAAACCCAAAAACGCCAATACTCCTTGTTCTGACCTTGTATCTTGATTTTTCCTATCTTTGATTATTCTTTGTAGACTTCCCTCAAATTGCATCTGAGCTTTATCATGTGTGATAGAACCTGAAGACTACTGAAAAGAATGTTTAAGTCATTCAAGTTTCAGAAATAAGTTTTAGCACTTATAAGTGCTTTTCCTTCTAGGTTTTATGTATCTCATGGTATTATGCATAATATTCCTGAATACACACATTATATTTTTTAGGGGAAAACTGTATAAGTATAATTTTGTAGAATACTTTTCTTACTGCCATTTAAAAAGATTAAGATTTGTGGCTAGAATGATAGTACAGCAGGTAGGCACTTGTACCCTGCCAGGAGTGATCCAGGATCTCAGAGCCAGGAGTTCAATTCTGAGTACCACAGTGGCGTGTGGCCCAAAACCAAACTATAGAAAAAGAGATTTGCCAATAATTTTTATTTAAAACATTGTTTAAAGATTTTCCAGTGTATTTCACTGAAGAGAAAATTTTTACTCAATATACTTTGATGTAACCTTTTGATAGCACAGCGATAGGGCGTTTGCCTTGCACGCGGCCAACATGGCCGACCCGAGTTCGATTCCTCCGCCCCTCTCGGAGAGCCCGGCAAGCTACCGAGAGTATCTCACCCGCACGGCAGAGCCTGGCAAGCTACCCATGATGTATTTATTAGATATGCCAAACACAGTAACAACAAGTCTCTCGATGGAGACGTTACTGGGCCCGCTCGAGCAAATCGATGATCAACGGGAGGGCCTTTACTTTACTTTATTTAACCTTTTCCTAAAAGATGGCTCCAGTACTTGAGATGAGTTTGGCTAGAGGGCTAGCTCAACTGGCTATCCCAGTCAATGTCAGAAATAACCCAACGGAGCAAGAAGGGAGTAGCCTAGGAACATCATCAGATGTGGTCCCAAAGTAAAGAGATGGTTTTAATTTTCATTGATAAAATGTTAAATACACTGAAATAAGAACCAGGCACAGGGGGCAGAGCAACAGTACAGGGGGAAGGGCATTTGCTGGGCACACAGCTGACCCACAGGTTTGATCCACAGCATTTCATATGGAAACCAGAGCCAAAGGTCATCCCGGAGCTCAAAGTTAAGAGTAACCCCCCCTGAGCATCACTGGTATGGCCCCCATAACAAAACCAAACAAAAATCACCTGGCATATGCATTTAAAAAATTATTATTTTATTTCTTAAATTTTAGTCTATTTTATATATGTATATATACATTATTTTCATAAAATTAGTTCACAATAGTTCATTACAGATAATATTCCAACAAAATCCCACCACCAAGACCTTCCCACCACAATAAAAGGGAAGTATGTGAGGGTCGTTATGTTTCATTCTGGAGCCATTTAAGTCCGAATATAAGAGAATACAAGCAAGTATGTTAGAAACCAAACAAATGTGTGATATTTTTGATAAGTAAGTGAGGTAGAGTATAAGAGGTTGCATAGCCGAAAATGCGGCCACGCACTCCATGAAACTCTGTGGCACTCTCTTCTGGGAGCTTTAGTTTATAGTCCTAGGGTATTGGCCGTTGGTGAGATTACATGGCACCTGGGGCAATTTGTGGGTATTACTGCCAAACTACTGGAAAACTGGGGAGCTGGGGGGAGGAGGCCCAGTCCCAATCTGAGTGGGATTCGAGATCTGTCATGAGTTCCCGCATACCTGGGTTTTCCTACTGGTCCGCTCTCCAATGAGGTTCATCCCATCTTGAATGAAGCTTGTCCCCTCTTGGGTGAGGTCGTCCAAGCATGGCACATACATTTTTAACTATGTACATAATCAAATTTCTGTATATGTAATTGTTTTAGAGGAGATGTACATGCTTGAAATTCTTAATAATAAGTTTTAGATTGTTGGGGCTGGAGCAATAGCACAGCGGGTAGGGCATTTGCCTTGCACGCGGCCGACCCAGGTTCGATTCCCAGCATCTCATATGGTCCCCCGAGCACCTCCAGGAGTGATTCCTGAGTGCAAAGCCAGGAGTAACCCCTGAGCATCGCCGGGTGTGACCCAAAAAGCAAAAAAAAAAATGTTTTAGATTGTTCAGAAAATTCACCAGTGTTTGATGAGAATTGTATTACTGTAAATCTTCTAATAGTGAGAATTAGAACTTAAAGTATTTTTTTCCAATTGAACAATGCTTTAATCTGTTTGAATAGCCTTTCATGTGTTTATTATTGATTTGAACTTATTATTATAGAATTATCTAAGGATATGTGGCTAATTTTTACTGGGGCTTTTTTCCCCTTATTGATTTAAAAGATATCTGGTAAATTCATTGACCCGTTATCATATATGCTGCGAACAGTTTTCAGCCTAATTTTCTCCAGGAGACACTGTCTGCAGGAGTGTAGATGTCTACATGTTTTTAAGGTACAATGCCACATTTCATGCCCACAATCAAAAACTGGTATTTTTCCATTGTAATCTACCCTTTCAGCCCACCCCACACTTTTGGTAAGCCCAGTGCTGTGATCGGTGTCATTTCTTTCTTGATCCACTTTTTGTTAGGCACTGTGTTTATAACACTGTTAATGGTAGGATTTCATGCATAAAAAATTTCAATACCATAGCCTCCTCCAGTGTCCCCTGACTACTATCATTTTCCTTGTCACTCACACACACCCTTTTATTCCTCTCTTCCCACCGCCAGACCTTGATAAGCTTCCTACTAAAGACCAGTTCTGCTTCTCCTCCTTTGAGGGTATGTATTTTTTTAATAACTTTTTTATGTAGGAGTACTACTATTTATTCAGCCACTGATTAGGATGATTGAATTGTGCATGAACTCCACCTTACTTTTCCCCATTTTTTATAATATTATTTATTGAATCACTGTGAGAGCAGTTAAAAACTTTTGGGTTTAAATCTTGATCATACAATGAAACGCCCGTACCTTCACCAGTGCCCATTCTCCACCACCAAAAACCCCAGTATACCCCCATCCCACACCCTCCCCCTACCTGTGGGGCAGATTATTTCCACATTACTCTCTCTCTACTTTGATTACATTCAATATTTTGACACCAGATCCACCATATTATTTGGGATTTTACCCCAACACTCAGATCTGCTGAAAAGGCAACAGTAGACAATTTGTTTTCTATTGCTGGTTATGAATAACATATGATATCACGTGGCTGCAGTAGTGGCCATGAAATTTTGAAATTCTGAAATTTTAACACTTAAATCTGGAGGGATTTCTCCCCAAACCTGCTGGGTTCCGAGATTTGTTCCTGAGTCTCTTGGATCATGGCCATTAAGCAGCTTGATCAGGAGCCAGAAAGGCCGTTTGTGGGCGGCGACTCGGGGATCTTGTTGGGATGGGGAGGAAAGGGCCGGGGAGGAAAGGGCCGGCTCCACTCCCATCCCATGAGGCCCATGTGTCTCGTCACTGAGGGCCCAAACCTGACTGTCCAATGGCCTCTGGTGGATGGCGGCCACCGAACCACCTAGGGGGAGTAGGCAGAGGGACAGCACCCTTTCTCCTCTGGAATGGCCCTGGCAACAGTAACTTACTGTGGGGTCCAGACGCATTTCTGCCAAAAGCCACTGGGTTCCGAGATTTGTTTCTGAGTCTCTGGGATCAGGGCCATTAAGCAATTTGATCAGGAGCCAGAGAGGCCATTCGTGGACAGTGACTCAGGGTCTCATTGAGGTGGAAGGGAAAGGGCCAGCTCCACACCCATCCTGTGAGGCCCCGCGTATCTTGTCAGTGAGGGCCCAAACCTGACTGTCAATGGCCTCTGGCATATGGCGACCACCATGCCGCCAAGGGGAAACACGTGGAGGGACAGCACCCTTTCCTCCCTGGGGTGGCCCGGCAACAGTAATCTATGGCACGGTCTGGACGCATTTCTGCTAAAAGCCACTGGGTTTTGAGATTTGTTCCTGAGTCTCTGGGATCATGGCTGTCAAGCAGCTTGATCAGGAGCCAGAGAGGACATTCATGGGTGGTGACTCGAGGTCTCGTTGGGATGGGGAGAAAAGGGCTGGCTCCATCCCCATCCTGTGAGGCCCCACGTGTCTCGTCACTGTGGGCACAAACCTGACTATCCAGTGGCCTCTGGAGGATGGCAGCCCAGTTCCCAGTGGGGGAAAAGGCCAAGGCACAAAACCTATTCCCACCTGGGGTGGCTTGTCGCCAGTGACCTACTGCAGGGACTGGATGCATTTCTGCCAAAAGCCGTTGGGTTTTGAGATTTGTTTCTGAGTCTCTGGGATCATGGCCATTAAACTGATCAGGAACCAGAGAGGCCATGCCTCCAAGTATACAGCTGAGCTGGAGGTGGTTTGTGGGTGTGTCTCCCACATACCTAACTTTTGGCCATTTACTTTCTTGGTAAACTTTGCCCCAAGTTTTTTGGGTCTGGCCAAAGCACAGCAGCAATTTGGGGGTATCTGGAAGTCTGACGGTGCCATCAGGCTACTGATGCACTCGCCTTGCAGGTACAGATTGACCTGCTGGTGGCACCATACCCCCAAGTCATACAATTTTCCATCACCTTACCTTCTGCAGTATACAATTCCCACCACCAATGTCCCCCATTTCATTTCTGCCCCCTCCTCACCCAGCCTGCGTCTTCTCCCCCCTTCTCTCTCTCTCTTCTCTCTCTCCCCCCTCCCTTTTTGGGTATTATGGTTTGCATACAGATACATGTTTGTTTCTTTCCCTACTCTCAGCAGGCAGCTTTTGTCCAGAGTGATAATTTATTTCCAACTGTCGCTGTCCTAGTGGTCCCTTCTCTATCCCAACGGCCCTTTCCTCACCACCACCTGCGGCAAGCTTCCAATCAAGGGCCAATCCTTCTGGCAGTTGTTTCTACTGTCCTTGAGTATTAGTCTCAGACTGCATATATATGTATTCCACAAGTGAGTCCAATTATTCTATGTCTGTCTCTCTCCCCTGACTCACTTCACTCGTATGCTTTTTCTTTAATAGACTCTGAAACCCAATTTTTCCTAATTTATTTGCATTCTACATTAATCCTCCAATGTCGACAAGGTACCTTGTTCTGTTACTAATTAGGAAACGGAAAATTGAATTTTTAAAAGTTATTTAGTGTAACCTATCATTTGCTTTCATTCCTCTGTTCCAGGGTATGTTGGTAGCGGGGCTGTTTGATTTTTCTCCTGAGTTATATAACGCAAAATCACTTTTCATTTTATAGACCGGATCACACTGCTTTTAATTCTTTCATGAAAAGCCTTTTACTTTATTACCGGTCATTGTCTGGATTGTCCAGACTCAAGTTCCTGCGCAGACAGAATTTCATTCCGGCAGAGCCAGCAGAAGCTTTGCTATGGGATACAGGTTTTCTGTTTGCTACCTTGTTACTTCTTCCATGTTGTCACAATACACTGCACAGTTTTCAATAAAAAAAATTCTCAATAGAAAATTTGGTGATAGTTGTGATAAGTTTTAGAATAGGAGAAGAAGGAAACACAGGAGAGTATAATTTTGTACTTAAATTGCTCCCTGCATGCACCAATACCCCTATTTTGAGGACTGCATTTTTAATTCATCTTTCTCCACTGCCAACTAATTTTCCTTCCCAGTCTTTACCCAGTATGATTTTCCCTCTAACATTTGTCATGCATTCCTTCTAACATCTGTCATGCATAACCTTTTAGGACACCCAACCACTTATTCGCAGGATTGATTGGCTTGCCTGAGAGTTCATTGTGTTCTCTCAGAACCAAACCTAGTGACACACTGCAGCAATGCATGATCCCAAGATTCATTGCAGCTGGTCGTTAAAAACCCACAGGCAACTGCAGGCACTGTGTTTGCAGAGTCCGTTTCTCCTTTTAGGTCTTCGCAGAAACCTGGACATAATTCTGAAGCCATCGACCTCTCTTCACCTACCTGAGTTGTATTTGTCTTGGGTTGTGAGAGGGGCAGCACACCTTGCTGTCTTCAGGGCTTCTCATGCCTCTGTCCTTGGGGACCACTCCTTATGGTGCTCAGGAGACTATTTGTGGTGCTAAGGAGCAAACTGGGGGAGGTGTGACTGTGGACAATGCCCTGGAGGCTGGACACTCAGCTCCAGTTAAGGAGCTCATGATCCGATCATGTGTGGAAGGAAAGAATGATATGAATGGTCCCACAGCGCTCAGTGAAGACAAGCCGACGCCTGCGTGTGCCAGGTCTCATCCCTTCATTCCCTTAGAGCATCGGCAATTCTCAGCCAGTGCCTCTTAGTATCTCTAGAAAACTGGGGGTTCAAAACCAATTTTAATGTGCTGCAAGGAGCTTTCTTTCAGAGTAAAGACGTGATTTAGGAAAACATAGAGAATAATACATTTTGTTTTCTGGGGTATTTTTGTTGAAAGTAAAGAGAAAAACTTAGAACACCAAAATCTGATTAGTGACGGAGAAAAGTAGTGTGTGAGGAAATAGAAAGGGTATAACTAAGATGTGGAGGTAATAGCGTGAATACAGGAAGGGACGCATTGGTTTAGGGGTGACTGCGACAGTGCTTGTCAGTAATTGTTGGGCATGAATCAAATCCAGAATATTTTCATGTATGAAACTGGGACCTTACTGGGGTGGTCTGAATTAGTATGTCTAAGATGGGGGGGGGTTACAATGTCTAATTGGAACCAGCTTTTTGTTGTTGGTTTGCTTTTTGGGTCACACCCAGCGATGCTTAGGGGCTGCATGTGGCTCTGCACTCAGGAATCAGTCCTGTTTGGGGGACCAGAGGGGTGCTGGGGATTGAACATGGGTTGACCACGTGCAAAGCAAATGCCCTACCCACTGTACTATTGCTCTGGCCCCTAATTTGAACAAATTTTATAGATGTGTCTAATGCACTTAAAAAGTTAAATAGGTATAAATATGTTGGAGGTAAAAAGGCATCAAGCTGCCTGAACCCCTCCTGCTCTCCCAAACTCAGGTCAACATCTCGCCTTAGACAGTGCGTGGCTCAGCACGCCAGGCATGGAACTCCACGCGTGATCCCTGCTGGAACACTACATGTAATTCCTGTTGGACATCACCAGCTCTTTTTGATTCAGACAGACTGGCATCGACGGGGCGTGGAGAAACCATGGTGGCAGCCACAGTGTTGTCGCCTGCCCCGGCCAGGCCGAGTTGCAGCACCGTGGAGCATGGAGCCATGGGAGCAGAGCACGCAGTGGCTCATCCACAGCAAGGTGCTATCCGCCAACCACCGGGTGACTTGGGACTCACTGCAGGTGTTCAACTTGGCACAGACCCTCCGCGATGGGGTCCTGCTCTGCCACATCTGGAGGCACTCCACCAACCTCAAGGAGATCAACCTGAGGCTGCAGATATCCCAGGTGCTGCCCAAAGACGCAGGCAGGTGCATGTTTGTCAGCATGCAGATCGTCGCAACCAGCCAGTCAACCAAAAGTTTGCATTCCGTAGAGTTGGAGCACCTGTAAAGGCGATTAGAGGTCACCCCAAAAACCTCCATCCCTCTTGGAAAGCCTGGCAAGCTACCAAGGGTATCCTGACCACACGGCAGTGCCTGGCAAGCTCCCCATGGCATATTCGATATGCCAAAGAAAGTAACAGTAACAATAATGGGCCTCATTTCCCTGACCCTGAAAGAGCCTCCAATAAGACGAGTAAGGGGAGGCTGCTAAAATTTTCAGGGCAGGGACAAATGGAGATGTTAGTGGTGCTGGCTCTAGCAAATTGATGAACAACAGGACGACAGGTGATACAGGTGATATAAATATGTCAGGGAACAGAAAGATAGCATAGGGCTTATGTGCATGCTTTGCCTGTGGTTGACCCAGTTCAGTCCTCAGTATCGCATGTTTTCTGAGCATCACTGGGTGGAGCCCTGCAGGGTAGGCTGGGAAATACCTAGTGCTTCAGGGCAGGACCAACACACAACCTTTGACACTTGCATTAAACTGCAGGCCTACTCTCTGATAATCACAGGAGAGGCCCTTAGAGAGCACTGCTTGGGAGGACCCTGCACACAAAAGTTATAAAACACAGAGATGCAAGCCAGAGAGACAGCTTAATGGGCTGAAGAAATGATTTGCACGCAGAAGGTCAGAGTTCAATCCTAGGCACCTCGTAGTACACTGAACATTTCCAGGAACAACCCCTGAGCACTGTGCTGGGAACAGCCCCTGTCCCTGAGTGACAACTGAGGCTTAAATCAAGTAAATATGATGGATGCCCAGGAATAAATATTATTTGGAGTCAATGAACTCCCATGTTACAAAAGCATCGCATCAACTGCTGTTCCGTGTCTATACAAAAAAGACATCGCTAAACCATGCAGAGAGCATAAAGGATTAGGAGTGCCTGATGGAATTGGGTGTGCCTCAGGAGCACTGTGGTGGGAAAACCTCTAAGCTCCCTGAAAATTCGGGAGGGAGCTGACCCTAAGCCTTAATTTCCCTTAATTCCTAACACCCCTAAAAGGAGGACCCCAACGGAGGGACTGGGTAGATCCAGGGCAAGCTGGAAGCTACCCTGGCATTGAAAAGTGACAGGACAAGCACCATAAGCAAAGAATAATTTAAGAGCACTGTCATGGAACCCAAAAGAAGGAAGGACAAACCAATGGTACCCAACAGTCAACTCCTAGGCTCTTCTGTAGTTGGCATAGCGGAAATTCTCCCAAACACCATTTAAAATAAGCATCTATTCTATTGCTTTTGTGGGTCACAAGCCTAGTGCAGGCACGGCAGGGCAGTCCTGCCAGATGCCAGCTGGGGTCAGATGTCGTGGTGGGAAGTTTGTGTGAGACCCATGCCCACATGGCTCATTCACATGGCTGATGTTATCCAACAATCCATAACAATAGATACTTCCAAAACCTATAGCAGTACAAGATTGAATAGTGGGAAAATAGAACTTCAGATGAAATCTAAATAGAACAAAATATTTTGATAAAAGGTTTTACAAAATTTGGATTAGAAGTCATTTGAAACCTAGATATAACCTTGGTATTGATAATCTCTTTCCAATAGTGAAATTACTTATTTTTCTCTGATTTTTAGTTTTACAATGGTAATTAAGTAGAAAATACAGAAAATTTTATTTGGTAACTTTGAATTATTTTGTAGTCCACTTTTTTTAAAACTTCTAATATTTGGAAACTTAAATCAAACATGATAAAGGCCTACATGAAAAAGAGATATAGCACCTGCTTATTTGGAAAAGTATGACCAGCACAACTGAATCTGTATTCCTATAGGGGACTCTTTTCGGCATTGTCCACCCAAACATGTTAGAATCCAGAGAACTTTTTACCAATCAGCATCTGAATGAATTTGAAAACTTTCAATATTTGCTTTCTAGGTCTTGTTTGCAGCCTTAGGGTTTTATTTTCTCCCTAAATTTGAGTAATGCCCACTCCAATCTTTATTCATCTAGGTAATTAAGAAAGTAATGGGTTTTTTGTCTGATCTGTGTCCATTGACCTTAACTCAAAATAATCCATGTTTCTCCTAGACAAGATCTGCTCTACATATTTTGAGGAGTCTTTCTGAACCAAATTTAAAGTCCGACCATTCACTATCTAAGATATCTTGATGTAGTTTCCTACTGAGTTGGTATTTAGGTCTTGAAATTTTCAGCAGAGTAGGGTCCCTGTGGAGCTTAGTCCTGAGGTGCAGAGTGTGGCCAGAGGCATAGTGATGACTTTGAGGCGTGGGAGTAACTGCCAGGGCCTTACCTATACAGTAGATGGCCCACCCCTTTCTGAGATTGCCCCAATGTCTCAGCTAGGAAAGGTATGTGAAAAACTTTTATAGCTGATTGATCTCTTTCAAGATTAATTTATGAGTCTCTGGAAGGTAGCTGGTAGATAAGCTTACATGGCAGTGGCAGGGAAATGAGAGTGCTAAGAACAGAATTTTAGAGAATATTAAATATCTTGTTCAAAGTTTGGATTGTGAATAGAAACACACTCTTTGAATACGTGACATTTAAAACTTTTATATTGTTATCCTATCAAATTATGTCTTTCGCCCCATACCCAGGTCAGACGACCGATTTGCACATCAGGACCGCTACGGACCTCCACCAGAGTTTCCTCTGGCTTCACCCTGCCCAGGCATAGTTCACCATCTTCACCCCAGCAGCTGAAGACCTCCAGGACCAGCCACCACCATGCTGAGACCACTCTCTGCACACCTGAAGGTACCGGCAGAGGGACAAAGCCACGTGGGTTCCGGGGCCGAGATCTCCAAGCCTACTCGGATTGGGGCTGAGCATCCGCCACCCAGATCCTCCAAATTCCAGTAGGCGGGGGTCACATCCACCAACTGGCCCCCTGGCACTGTGTAATCCCATCAGCGGCCAAGACTCAGAGACTATAAAAACCAGCTCCCGGAAGTGTGTGGCTGCATTCGTGGCCGTGGGACATCTTGTTATCTCATTCCTACATTCGGTAGCCTGCTGACACGGCAGAGTCTGGCAAACTCCCCGTGGCGTACCCAATATGCCAAATACCAGTAACAATGAAGGGTCTCATTCTCCTAAAGAGCCTTGAATATAATCTCAGGGCTAGGACGGAGACGTTACTGGGGCCTGCTCGAGGCAATCGACGAACAACAGGATGATTGTGATTGTGACCAAATTATATTAAAAGTGCAGCCATACTCTCATTGGTTCACTAATTTCTGCATTCATTTAAGGAGCGTATTTTGAATGCCTAGTATGTATTGACTTATGAGTTATGAGTATAGATGTGAGATGTGTAACCCTCATCTCAAAAACTTCTTACCATGGTTCTCTTAGTATATTTATTAGATTGTCACTGTCACTGTCACTGTCCTCCCATTGTTCATCGATTTGCTCGAGCGGGCCCAGTAACGTCTCCATCGTGACACTTGTTGTTACTGTGTCTGGCATATCGAATACGTCACGGGGAGCTTGCCAGGCTCTGCCGTGCGGGCGAGATACTCTCGGTAGCTTGCCAGGCTCTCCGAGAGTGGCGGAGGAATCGAACTCGGGTCAGCCATGATGGCTGCGTGCAAGGCAAACGCCCTACCGCTGTGCTATTGCTCCAGCCCATTTATTAGATTAATAGTAAAATTTGTATCATTGGTTAACAATTCAGAATTTATATAAGATAGTTACTTTGTAGTGATGTTTAATCTCTTTCCAACAAGAAATAACATTTCCTTCACAGACACTGAACATTTTTATATCAGAAAACAAAGTTCTACCATCCAAAGGTCAAAGGTCTTTTTCGGTGCTTGATTTTCTTTGGGTGACCGCATCCAGCAGTAGTTAGGGCTACTCCTGCCTTTGTGCTCAAGAATCACTCCTAGTGGGACTTGGAGTATCATATAGGATGCCTGGGATTGCACCCGGGTGGCTACATGCAAGACAAGTGCCCCACCTGAGAGACTATCACTCCAGCTCCTCAAAGGAATTTTAAGAGAGGGATAAACTAACGTAACTACATAAAAACATCACTGTATGAAATTCTAAGTGAGTATTCTAAACCTTTAATTGCCTTTTTGTTCTTCCTAATTTAAATTTCACAAAAATGATTCCAACTCTTAAGAAATTTTACGTTTACTAGATAGGATCTATAGGTGTTGGTTGAAGTAGCTTTTGACATACATTCTGTATAATCAAATGTATTCAATGTGTGTGTGTGTACGTATGTGCACATGCGTATGTACATGCGTATGTACCTGTGGTGTGTGTGTGTGTGTGTGTGTGTGTGTGTGTGTGTGTGTGTGTATGCGCTTCCAGGCAGAACTATGTTTAAAAAAGATTTTGGTTTCCAACTCAAACCTCAGAGTTAATTCTATACCCTGACACTTTGCACTGCTGCAGGTTAACCTTTCATAAACTCATTTTGAAAAGATGTTATGGTTATTCTAAAACTATTTTAGATAGAAATAGTTCCAAAGTATATAATGTTAATCATAAGAAAAGTAAAAGAATTTCTCCCCTTGTGAAACTTTTGGTCTGTCATGAAGAAGTCAAAGAAATTCTATAAAATGTTGAAATGATGTATGGAAAATCTGTGGAGCTAAAATCACCACACTGCCTAAGCTGAATACCCGTATTTGTTTCTGTGAGGAGAATGGCCCTCAGTGTAATGACAGATACCTCTTTTTTTTATTGTGGTTTTCTGTTTGAAGGAGCACAACGTGGCTGATATTCGCCTTAATTAAAAGCAACAGAGGACCTTCCAGCTGTGAAAGGGCCGAGCTGAGCAGTGTTGACATGGGCTGAGTGGGCCGGCCACCTGCTAGCTCCACTCCTGGCTTTGTGCGTGATTTGCATTCCTGTGGGCTGCTGCTCGGCATGACACTCTCGGCCCTTCCCACGCTGGGGCCTGTTTAATCCCATGGATGCTTTCCAGCCAGGGAGTCTCCCCTCTCTAATGTCAGCACAGAACTGACGGGCTTGTTTGGTGATTTCTCTGCTGAGTGTAGAGTACCTTTGCTTAATTTAAGTCACTGAAAAGAACAGAAAATGCTTCTCCATGGACCAGTTTAAGAGAAAATAGAGTGCTTCTTCCTATGATCGTTACCAGATCATTTATCCTTTCATGATGATAATACACCACATTTTATGCAGCAAATAATGCAAGTTAGATGAAAAGTCTAAACCTTCATATTGAAGTGCGTGGGCAGGTGGTTATGTGAGGCAGGAGGAGAGAGGTCACCTTCTCCCCTTCCGCCTCTTCCCCCCCAGGACTGGCTCGGAAGGATAGACTGATTAAAGGCTGCAGTGAGACCCTGCCAGCTCCCACAGTTGGCTGTCAAGCCACACCTGCTGTGCACTTGGTCTTCTCAGCATGGGAGTAACCCCCACCACCCAATTTCTCAGGGAGCGTGGACTTAGGCTGGAGCGAGGAATTGTTCTTTGCAGGAAAAGAAAGACAGTCCTACACCTTACCCAAGCTTCCTGATTTTTGTCCTCTCACAGGAAGTCATGGCAGGCGTAGATGAGAAGTCAAGTAAAACCAATTTTATTTGGAGTTTTTGAAGAAAGAGAAGGAGGAAGAGAAAAGTGGGAGTGAGTAATGCACTAAGATTCACAGCAGACTTATTAGATGAAACCCTCTGGGCACAAACATAGTGGTGAGATATAGTGAATAAATTCAGTGAAATGAAAGTCTTACCAAGAATACATTATCCAGCCAGACTCTCATTAAGATCTCAAGGAACAATACACAATTTCACAGATAAAGAATAACTCAGGAACTTCACAGACACAAAACCATTGTTACTGGAACTAAATGGGCTACTTTATGATAAGACAAGTCCCACAAGTACTCCAAATTCCTACATAAAGATGGCACAAATCCCTATCACAATAATCGCCTCAAAGTTAATGGACTCACTGCACCAATCAAGACGCACAGAGTGACAGGATGGATTAGAAAATTGAACACAACATTCTGCTACCTACAAGAAACACATCTGAACAATCAAAGCAAACACACTCTGAAAGTCAAAGGTTGAATAACAATTCTCCAAGCAAACAACACCCTCCAAAAAGATAGGGGTGGCCAAACTAGTATCAGATTGCATAGGCTTCATGCTGAAGAAGGTTATAAGAGACAGTGAAGGTCATTTTCTAATGATCAAGAGATCAGTACATTAGGAAGAACTCACACTCCTAAATGTATTCGTACCTAATGAAGGACAAAGAAACTATCTGAAACAACTGCTAATAGACTTGAAGAAAGACATTGATAGCAACACAATAATAGTTGGAGATTTCAATGCTGCTCTGTCATCTCTTGATAGATCAACCAGACTACAGTTCAGCAAGGAGATACTTTATTTGACGGAAGAAACAGAGAAGGAGATAGTAGATATATACAGGACCTTTCATCCCTCAAAGGCCACATACACATTTTTCTCCAGTGCACATGGGATATTCTCCAAAAGAGACTATATGTAGAACCACAAACATACCTCCATAAAATAAAAGGATAGAAATTATATTTACTCTCTTTTCTGATCACGATGCACTGAAAATGAAGTAATCACACACAGAAATGGAAAATCAAATCAAACACCTGAAAATTCAGCAACTTACTACCAAACAACCAGTGGATTAGAGAGGATATCTAAGAGGAAATCAAAAAATGCTTGAAAACAAATGTGCATGAGAACACAAGCTACCAGAACTTGTGGGACACAGCCAAAGCAGTGTTAAGAGGAAAGTTTAAAGCTCTGCCATCATTCGTCAAGAGGAAAGAAAGGGCCTGCATAAATAACAACCTCAAAGCTTAAGATCTTGGAAAATGACCCAAAAAAGGAGCCTAAACCAGGCAGGAGGATGGACATAATAAGACTTAAAGTAGAAATCAATGAGCTGGAATCCAAATAAAACAACCCAAAAGATCAAAGAAGCCAAGAGATGCTTCTTTGAGAAAAATAAACAAGATCAATAAACCACTAGCAATTCTCATAAAGAAGCAGAGAAAGAGAAACCTAATAAACCATATCAGAAATGCATAGAGGGAACATGACAACAGAAACTTCAGAAATCCGTAGGATCATTAGAGATTGCTTGGAAAATCTTTACAGCATGAAACAAGAGAACCTTGAAGAAATAGATACGTTTTTGGATTCTTCCAAGGCTATATTGAGGAAAGAAGATTTGGAATACCTAAACAGACCTATCACTACTGAGAAAATTGAAATGTAATCAAAATTCTTCCAAAAAACAAAAGTCAATGCCCAGATTGATTCACTAGTGGATTCTTTCATAGCTTCAAAGAGAACCTACTGCCAATCCTTTTCAAGCTTTCCCAGAAAATTGAAGAAACAGAAACACCCCTCAGATTTTATTAGGCAAATATCATCCTGATACCCAAATTAGACAGAGACACCACAAAAAAATTACAGATTGATATTCCTGGTAAACTCAGACACAAAGATCCTGAACAAAATACTATAAAATATAATTCAAGGACTCATCAAAAAGATAATACACCATGACCAAGTAAGATTCATCCTGGGATGCAAGGATGGTGTAATACTCACAAGTCAATCAGCATAATACAACATATCAATAAAAACATAAAAATTTATGATCATATCAGTAGAAGTAGAAAAATCTTTTGACAAGATCCAGTATTCATTCATGATAACTCTTTAACAAAACAGCAGTCGATGGAGCTTTCCTCAATATAGTCAAAGCCACCTACCACAAGCCCCCAACAAGCATTATTCTCAATGAGGAAAAACTAAAAGCTTTTTCTCTAAGATCAGGGATAAGACTCTTGCCATTTCTATTCAGTATAGTACTGGAAGTACTCTTCATAGCAGTTATGGGGGAAAAAGATATTAAAGGCATCTAGATAGGAAAGAAAGAAGTCAAGCTTGCACTATTTACAGATGACATGATATTTTTTCAAATAAATAGATAAAACATTACTGAACTTCATATGTAACAATAACCCCCATGAATAGAGAGGGCTATCCTTCAGAAAAAGAAGATGGTAGGCATCGCCTTTCCCCAACTTCAAACTGTACTACAAAGCGGTAGTAATTAAAACAGCATGGTATTGGAATAAAGACAGACCCACAAACCAATGGAATAGTGTTGAATATCCTGACACAGACCCTCAAATATATGATCACCTAATATTTGATAAAGGAGCAAGAAAAATGAAGTGGACCAAGGAAAGCCTCTTTAACAAGTGGTGCTGGGGAAACGGCACAGCTACATGTAAAATAATGAACTCTGACTCTAACACCATGCACAAAAGTCAAATAAAAATGGATTAAGGACCTCGATATCAGATCTGAATCCATAAGGTACATGGAAGAAAATGTAGACAAACCTCTTCTTGATATTGAAACTAAAGGTATCTTCAAAAATGAAATGCCATTGACCAAGCAAGTGGAAGCAAAAATTAACAAATGGGACTAAATTAAACTAAAAGGCTTCTGCATGTCCAAAGATACCAAGATACTAAGACAGCCCATGGAATGGGAAAAACTATTCACGTCATACCCATCTGATAAGGTATATCAAATATATACAAGTCACTGGTAGAACTTTATAAGAAAATAATCCAACCCATCAAAAATGGGGAGAAGAAATGAAAAGAGACTTTCTCAAAGAAGTTTGAGGTCAAAAGGAACATGAAAAAATTCTCTGCATCACCAATCATGAGGGAGATGCAAATCAAAACAACAATGAGGTATCGTCTCATACCACAGAGACTGGCACTCATCCACACATCAGTGCTGGTGCGTGTGTGGGGAGAAAGGTACTTTCACTCATTGCTTGTGGGAATGCCGACTGGTCCAGCCTTTTTAGAAAACCCTGTGGATATTCTTCAGCAAACTAGAAATTGAGCTCCAATTTGACCTAGCAATACCACTTCTGGGAAAGTTTTATTGGGCGGAGGACGAAAGTCAGAAAAATAATATTTAAGCAAGATCACGGTGTGGTAAATTGAATAAAAGGGGCCAAGTTAATTGAGCTGAAAATCAGTATCGATGAACAAAGGCTCATTTAGTGTGTCATAAAGATAGACGGCATTTCTTCATTAAACTCCAGGTTGTTTTCATACCGGAGATATTTCTCAGAAGTTCTTACATGGTTCTTAGAGAATATATGTACTCATAACTAAAAAGTATGAAGGATACCTGTGGAAAGGGATTCTCCTTTCCAAAGGTTAGCTACTGAGAGGGGGAGGGGGTTCACACACACACACACACACACACACACACACACACACACACACGCACACACACAAAGTTATCTATTGCTCATAAATCACTTGAGCATTCATTTTATTTTATTTTTAATATCACTTTTTATATATTTATTACTTTTAAAATTTTATTTTTATGTATAATTTTATCAAGCCATCAATTTAGTTATAAAGGTAAAGGTAAAGGCCCTCCCGTTGATCGTCGATTTGCTCGAGCGGGCCCAGTAACGTCTCCATTGGAGACTTTGTTGTTACTGTGTCTGGCATATCGAATACTCTCGGTAGCTTGCCGGGCTCTCCGAGAGGGGCGGAGGAATCGAACTCGGGTCGGCCATGTTGGCCGCTTGTAAGGCGAACGCCCTACCCGCTGTGCTATCGCTCCAGCAGACATACAATATTCCAAAACCAATCAAGCCACCATTATTTCCAATTTTCCCCGCCACCCCTTAAACCTGCCCCTCAATAATTTATTTAATCTTGTTTGTTATAAGTAATTTTCAGGCCCTTGTAATTTACTTATTATTGCTTGTTATAAATAATTTGCTAAAAGGGTACATCACTTTTTAAAAGGCCAGTAAAAATAGAGAAAATAAAGACATTCAGAGAAACAAAGTCAAACTGCAAACATTCATTTTTCATATAAATTTTTAAAAGAATTACATTTTTGAAGAAATGACACATTTTAACATATTTTAAAATAACATTTATTGAAAAAGAAATAACACCTGGACTGGAGTGAGAGTACAGCGGGCAGAGCGTTTGCTTTGCATGTGGCTGACCCAGGTTCAATTCCTGGCATCCCGTATGGTTCCCCTAGCATCGCCAGGAGTAATTCCTGAGCACACAGCCAGGAGGAACCCCTGAGCATTTCTGGGTGTTACACAACAAGGAAAAAAAGAAAGAAATAACAGATCAGTTGACCTAGAGTGTGCTGTAGACAACCTTCAGTTCATTAATGTCGTTTTTGCTTGAAGATTCCGTTATAAACAACCTCCCAGTCTGCTTAGAGTCTGTCTTAAAGATCCTGCCGAGCAGCTTAGTCCAGACGGCTTTCATTTTACCACAGCCAACTTATGATACCTGCAAGCTACAGGGATTTTATTCTTTGAAGCTCTAAGTCCTCATTAGCAGTTTGGTTTACCGTAGGTTTTTACTTCTTACAATCTCTTGTGGGAAATGGAATTGCGTTTAGACGTCCTTCAGTTACACTACTGAAGGTCATCCGAAGCAGTGTTCCTCACAGCTTATTACCTGCGTCTGCAATCCGGACACCCACTGGCAGCCCAAATCTCCTAATCGGAACATATTCAGGTCATTGTCGTTATATGTTGAATTGTGTTGTTATGGTTTGAATCATAATGCTCGAGTTGAAATTATGGACAGGGTACAATACCCGAGATTGGTAAACATGCAGAGTGTGCAGATATTAATAGAATTAACTTCATTCTGTTGTTAGAAAATATAATATTTCCCCTTCTACTTAATAAAGATAATTCTGTTAAAATCTTGAACCAGGCTTAAAGAGGTAGAGATCAAGCCTGACATATCCAAGTCCCAAAATTTTATCCATAGAACCCACTTAATCTCCCTCATTCCCTCGACCTAACTCCCAAAATACTGGGTGAGTCCCTTTATAGAAACTAAAAATCTTGTCTCTTTTCTTAGGCAATGCTTAATAAAAGAATACAGTGGAAAGTCTAAGTGAATAAGTGAAGCTTTTAAAAAATTTTTTGGCTTTTTGGATCACTCCCAGCAATGCTCAGGGGTTACTCCTGGCTCTGGACTCAAGAATTATTCCTGGTGGTGCTCAGGGGACGTTATGGGATGTTGGGGATCGAACCCAGGTTGGTCACATGCAAAGCAAATGTCATACCCACTGTGCTATCACTCCAGTCCCAGTGACTCTTTTTTGTATCCAATATAAAAATGCGTTATATATGTATATATACATACAAACATATACATATAATTATATATGGCTGAGTTAATGAGAGAGTATCGTGTAGCTACTGCTCTCTCCACAGCTTCTTTTCTTTTTTAACTTAATCTCACTAGAGATATGAGATTTTATAGGTACTGTATCTGGCAGCTTAGGTACCATATTACTATGACATCATTTTCAGTCGTTCACATAGTGGTAGGTCCCCTTAGGATCATAAATCAGATTTATTAGTACCTTTTTAAAAAATCTATAGTTCATGTTATTCTATTCCCTGACTATTTTGCTATTCTGTGTGTGTTGTGTCTGTATGTGTGTGTTGTGTGTATATATGTGTATGTGTGTATTGTATGTGTATGTGTGTGTTATGTGCATGTGTGTGTTATGTGTATGTGTGTTGTATATGTATATGTGTGTATGTGTGTGTTGTGTGTGTGTTGTATGTGTGTGTAGGCACTGAGAACATAAGGATTGTGTTATGTCTTCTCCCAGTTTCTAGTAAATTTACAAAGACTCTGTAGATGTACTTCCATTCAGATAAATGAAGATAAAAGGTTTAGAGGAGAAAAATAAAGATCGACAAAAACTGGTATTTCCAGAGTAAATATATTGAATGATGCAAGTAGTTAAACCTCTATTTAAGATTACATCAGCCTAAGTTCTGGCTTCTCAAACTACCAGCCATTCGTGAGCCAACACCCCAACCTGGAGTGCTTAATAATCCTTCCCATGTGGTAGCGCTCTGACCCTCCTGTCCTCCTTTGGTGTTTTCAGCACGACATTATGGCAAGAGTCTGGAGGCTGGAGTTTCTCCACGACAAAGGCACATGTTCACTGACTGCCTGGGGGTATGTCATCATCATCCTCAGTATCACCATCATTGTCAGACACAGACATTAAGTCCTGACACATGACAGGTGGAAGCGCTGAGTCAGCCAACACGCATAAAACAGAATACCTTCTACAGTTACCTCACTGGGTAAATGTGAAAATGAAATGAGACGAATACGAATAGTCTTTCGAAAGAGAACATATGCTGGTGTGTTGATAGTTCTGACACTATCATTTGAAGGTTGTGGTTTTCCTTAACACATTCTCAGTGCACAAGATTGAGATATAAGTGGAAGTCTTAATTATTTACTAGACTAGATACCTCTCTAATATAAGATAACTGGCATATGTATTCTGTAATACACAACATCTTAATCGAAGAATTACTGTAGTGAATTCCCAACCAGAAAAGTTTCAGAAATCCTTTAGAACCAAATAGAACATCTCATAACAAAGTATAGTTTTAATATTCTCAAAAACAACAGCAAAATCTTGGATCAATCTCCAAATGGAGCAGAGTTTTCCCTCACAATTTAATTTAGCCTATAATAAGTACTATATAGAATGAACTTGATAGGACTGAAGAAATAGTACAGCAGGAACTTACTTGCCTTGCCTGAAGCCAACTTTGGTTTAATCCCTGGCATACCTTACTGTCTCCTGAGCACTGCCAGGAGAAATTACTTGGTTCACAGCCAGGACTAACCCCCGCATACTGCTGTATATGGCCCAAACTAAAAAGAAAAAAAATGGTTGTATGATATTTGTGAAATCTCAGATTCTACCTTCAATACCGCCTCTCTCCACCATTATAACTATGTTCTAACTGCTATTGAATTCAAGACTATGAAGTAATAAATAGGTCTTAGTGCCAAGCAAGTATGAAAGCAAGGCAAAGCATTATTTTTCCTCCATATGGGAGCCATCTCTTCAGAACTTAACTTCCATCGAAATAGGCAGCTTGAATTATTTCATTATTTCCTTTGTTAAGAAACGTTTTTATTTTAAAAAACAATTTTTCACTTTAGTTCTCGTATGAAGACATGGACAATTTACATTCTGCAAGCGGAAATCTTTAGTACATGGTGTTTGTCTCAAGCACTATTGAGAAAAAGTGGATAGGGTTTATTCTGAGTCTGAATACTTCAGACTATGAAGATTAATCAAAGCACTAGGCTCCATGCTACCCCTCTATGGAGGTCAAGTGAGGTCAAAAGTCTAAGGATGAGGGAAGTATTTGGAAACAGGTTTTGGAGAGAGGTAGATTATTATTTGGTGTGGGATTCATCAATGAACTTCACCTCTGTAGATTTTTGATATGTGTCTTATTAAAATTTCAAAGGCATACATTGGAATATTCACGCTCTTCTGCTATGCTGTTCCTCATAAAATGATAGGGAAGACACCAAGAAATAATGACCATAACACTATTACCAGAACTACAGTAGCTGTGATACAGTACCTTGAATTTTTCTCTTTGCCTGTTTTAATGTTTTACCACCTAAGCATAAAAATATCTGTTTCTGTGATGTGAAGAATTGCACTTTGATAGTCGTTAAAATTTGGAAACGAGTGGTGTTTGGTATTAACCAGCTGTGGCCACGAGTGATGAAATTCCAAAACTATGTAGTGTGCCTTTGCAAAGCACATATGCTTTAAATATGTACAAGTAATCAAATGCAGAAAACCAATCTTTAGGCAAATATGGCTATCGGTAGCTTAAGTACTCAGTCTTTGATTCAAAGGATTCAGGAGCTGGAAACTTTAATATGTAAATAAAATGGATTACTAATGACTTTTAAAGTAAAAATATTCGATTTCATTTTCAGAAGTGAAAAATAGAGCATTAAGAACGATAAGTGAAGACATGTACTAAGCAAGGGAAACTTAAAACTTTCAAAAGGGTCTTACAAGACAGAAGAACCAATGGCAACCACTGTATGTGTTTCCTGCCAGAGATTATTTGTTATTCAGGACTTTATATCGTTGCTCTTTCCAATGCCAGAGAGACCTATCAGACAGAATCACAATAAGACAATCTAATTATTAGAGTCTTTAGGGACAAAATGAAGCCCTCTTTGATGTATTTTAGTCAGTTTGAAGCCACTGACACCTACGAAGAATCAATATTTATCACAAGTGTGAATAACGTTTAGTTACACTCATTATTGCCACTGCTACTGTCCTCCCATTGTTCATCGATTTGCTTGAGAGGGCCCAGTAACGTCTCCATTGTGACACTTGTTACTGTGTTTGGCATATCGAATACATCATGGGGAGCTTGCCAGGCTTTGCTGTGTGGGCGAGATATTTTCGATAGCTTGCCGGGCTCTCCAAGAGGGGCAGAGGAATCGAACCTGGGTTGGCCAGGTCAGCCGTGTGCAAGGCAAATGCCCTACCCACTGTGCTATCGCTCCAACCCTCATTATTAAATCAGTATATTCCAACAGACTAAGAAAGATTAAAATGCATTTCCCATGAATTTTTCTTTTGCTTGTCTTTTAAGACAAACAAAAGATTTAATAAAAAATAAAGTTTATTCCCAAAATTCTATCGTTTTTAGAACATTCTGTAGCAATATGAGTAATTAAATTCTACCTTATGCCTGTGTTTACATGAAACTTTTGTTTTAAATACTTTTTGCTATATTTTTGAGTGCTTTAATTAAAAAATGTATATCATACTATCTGATGATGCAAAAATATACTGCTTCTTAAGCACAAGTAAATAATTTTCTTTCCTCTTGCAGAACACATTGGTATGACTGGATTTTTGTCTTTTATGAAATTGTTCTAATAGTACTTTTGAATATAAATTCATGAATTTCTTTCTTTTTTGTAATAGGGTCATTATGTCAACTTAGCAGGTATTATCTCTAAATTTCTCTTGCCACACTTGAAGCCTGTCTCCTATTCCTCTTGATTCACTGTAAAAGAGGCAGCTGCTGGATATCACTTAGAATAATAAGTTCCTCCTAAACTTTCTCTTTTTTAGTTCATTTAACAACTCTAAACTCTGAATATTTCCTTTCGGTCCTGTTACCCTTGCTACAATAGTTGGATGCAACCCTGCAATCACATTAACATTGCCCCAGTTGTGTGAAGCTTGGAATGCTAAGAACTAGTCTTGAAAGAAGGTACTTCCTTGAAATAATATCATTACTTGCGTGGCTCACTTAGTACTTTGAGGAAATCTGATGAAAAAAAACATGAGACAAGGTGACTGCAGATTCCATGTAAACTTTTTTTATTATTTTTCATGGATTTTGTAATTTTGTATGCCATTAAAATTTATCCTTTCTGATATTCGCCGAATACACATCTGACAAGGGGTTGATATCCAGGATATACAAAATGCTGGTCAAACTCCACAAGAAGAAAACATCCAACCCCATCCCAAAATGGGGCAATGAAATGAACAGAAACTTTCTCAAAGAAGAAATCCGAATGGCAAAAAAGTACATTAGAAAATGCTCTACATCATTAATCATCAGGGAGATGCAGATCAAAACCACAATGAGATACCATCTCACACCTCAGAGACTGGCCCACATTCAAAAGAACAAAAGCAACCGATGCTGGCGTGGATGTGGCGAGAAAGGGACACTCCTTCACTGTTGGTGGGAATGTCCACTGGTTCAGCCCTTCTGGAAAACAGTATGGACGATTCTCAAAAAATTAGAAATTGAGCTCCCATTTGACCCAGCAATACCACTCCCGGGAATATATCCCAGAGAGGCAAAAATGTATAGTCGAAGTGACATCTGCACTTGTTTGTTCATTGCAGCACTCTTTACAATAGCCAGAATCTGGAAAAAACCTGAGTGCCCAAGATCAGATGACTGGTTAAAGAAACTTTGGTACATCTACACAATGGAGTACTATGTAGCTGTTAGAAAAGATGAAGTCATGAAATGTACATACAAGTGGTACTACATGGAAGTATCATGCTAAGCGAAATGAGTCAGAAAGAGAGGGATAGACATAGAAAGATTGCATTCATCTGGGGAATATAAAGTAACAAAATATGAGATTAATACCCAAGAATAGCTGAGATCAGCACCAGGAGGATTACTCCATAGCTTAGAGGCCAGCCAGGCATTCTAGGGGAAAGGGCAGCTCAGATAGAGAAGGGAGCACCAAATAAAGGGTGTTTGGAGGATCCTCCCAGGAGGGGAGATGCATGTCGAAAGTAGACTATGGACTGAACATGTTTGCCACTCAATGCCTCTTTTGCAGACCACAACACCCAAAAGGAGAGAGAGAACACAGGGGATTGCCCTGCCACAGAGGCAGGGGGGGATGGGGGAGTGGGGGGGATATTATCCATGGTGGTGGAAAATGGGCACTGGTGGAGGGATGGGTATTTGATCATTGTATAATCTAAACCCAAGCACAAAAATTGTAAATCTACAACTGTACCTCATTGTTGGGTAACATTGCTCTGTCCTTCAAGAAGCTTAGGTTTTATCTGGTTACACCCATTCATCCGGTTACACCCATCAATCTGGTTACACCCACCACAGTGCTCCAGAGGCACTTCCACTTCCATTGTGTTTACATGTAAACATGTAAACAGTCTTCCCTAATGCTCTCCTTCCCACCCAGTTAATCAGCTTTCCCCTTAATCAGACTTTGTTAATTTGTAAGATCAATTTCCCAGAAATCTATGATTTTATATGTATGAGTGAAATATTGCCTTTTTCCTCTCCTTATGCCTTATGAACAATTTACTTTAAGGTAATATCCTTTTTGTATAGATACAGGAAGACCGTTAACATTATGCTTTGTAACTTAGGATTTGATTGGCCTTGAATATTATTCACTCCTGGGCATCTGCTTTCTCGACTTAGCCTCAGTTGCCCTTAGTTCCTAACACCCCAAAGCAGGGTCCCGACGAGGGACTGAATGGACCCAGGGCAAGCAGTGAGCTACCCTGGCAGCGAAATGGGCCAGACCAAAGTGCCACGATTCTTAACTAAGTTAAGAGTTTGATCATGGACAAATGCTGTTATGATCCAAGGTAACAATGAGACTAGGATCCTGCTAGGGGTGGGAAAGACTATCTGGCCTGAGCACCGTAGTCTGAGATCGAGATGGCCCTAGGAGAGCAATTCTATAAGTTTAAGATATTTCTTACTGTATCCATACAAAATGATTTATATTCTTGTATGCTTGTCGGACAAGGAGAGGAGAGGCACGCCCATGGGATTATGCTCTAGGGTGGGTCCTCCTGCTGATGAAGGATCTGTCCTAGGAGCAGCCTTCCCTGAGGCTAAGATTTCTACCCCTATTGATTGCGACCGCACCTATGTGTAATTGTTTCCCCAATTCGTCATGGAGAGAGGATTTAACTGTACTGTAGGAGGGGGCAGAAGGAAGAAGAGAGTTCATAGAGGATCAGAAGAGAGAGGAGGATGAAGGGGGGGTGGAGAAGGAGAATGAAGTAGCTGGAGGAGGAAGAATGGGGGGCAGAGAGAGATGGGGCAGAGATAGAAGAAGAGATGAGGAGAGATGAGGAGAGAATCAGAATAAACTACGACTAATACCTACCAGCCTGGCCCTCGTTCTTTCCTCTGCCTGACCATCGCCATCGACCTCTCCGGGGTGGGAGAAGGGTGAGACTACCAAACGCGGGCGGCAGGAGAGATAGAGCCACCGCCGCTGTGTGGGTGCCGTGCCCCCCATTTTGTGTGAGTTTACACACCTCATGGTGTTTCACTAATAAAAAAAATTTATCCTTTCTGTTGCCTTGGAGTCAAACTTCATTAACCAGTTTGCAAATCATTTATTCTCTGACCCTAAAGGCCCAATTACACCAGATTCAAGGACCAATATGTCCAGATATGGTGATGGATTGAACATGATTCATGGGTGAGACACATATTCTCAGGGTAACCATTATGTCTGCTAGATCACTAAAGCTGTAAAAAAAGCTTTTTACAGACAAAGATGAGGAACGTTCTTGTAAAGACGTCTGTGCTTGAGAGTGAGCAATAAAATACCGGTGGGCTAGCTCCCTGGATATGTCCAAGCTTATGTAAAGGCTTAGGCCTTGGGGAAGGACAAGCTGTGTAAGGCAATCCTTTATCTTTAGGCTCTGGGATGGAGCAGGGAGAGAAAGGTGAAGACAAAGGTCTAGGATTTTGCTCTTCGAATTTTTGAGTTGGTTTCAATCCTCTCTGATTGAAACCAATCTAGTCTAACATAATCCGATGTTAGAGTAGGTTTCTCTTTATTGTTTTCTTCTGGATTTTCACTGTCTTTCTCTTGCACTACGTAAGAGACACTATGATTTTCTATGATTTAGATACTTGATCAGTTGATCACTTGACTTCCCATTAATCGTGTATTTGCTTGAGTGGGGGCCAGTAACATGTCCTGTAGCATGCTAGTGTAGCCCAATGGTGTCTGTTCATTCTAGGAACATGAAGAGCCTCAAACTGATCGTTCAGGGTCTTGACAAAAAAGTCTGACCACCTGGTAGGTGGGCTGCCACGCTGTCTTTTGATGTCCCGTGGAATCCAGTCGGTAATGGCTCTAGTCCAGCGGTCATCTCCAAATCTTATTACGTGTCCAGCCCATATGATTTTCAATGCCTTGGCAAACGAGACAGCGTCCCTGATTCTTGACTATTGACAGAAGTCAGAACTCCAAATTCTTTCTCTCATTTGAGTAAAACGTGATACTCCAAGCATAGCTCTTTCAATTCCTCCTTGGGAGACCCAAATAGCATTCTCATCCTGTTTGCATAGGGCCCAGGTCGCTGAAGCGTATGTTAATGCAGGAAGAACAGTGGAATCGAAGAGATGTGCTGGGAGCCAGAGGTTCTTCGTCCTCTTAGCTATTTCTTCGACGCTTTTGAAGGCATTCCAAGCCTCTCTCTTCCTCCTGCGCAACTCAGGTGCCAGGTCATTCTTCATGTTGACTTCTCAACCTAGGTACACATAACTGTTGCATTAGGAGATGTGTGTCTTGTTGAGAGTGAATGGAATGTCAGGAATGAGACTGTTTCTCATAAACATTGTCTTCATGAGATTCCACACTCACAGTCAAAGTCGGCCAGCATTTGTGCCGCTTAGCTAATGTTTGTTGTTATTAGAATGATGTCATCAGCAAAGCGGAGCTGGTGTAGTTGCCGACCATCTATCTTCACTCCCATTTCTTCCCATTCCAGTCGTCACATGATGTTCTCGAGGGTGGCACTAAAGAGTTTGGGTGAAATGGTATCACCCTGCCGAATCCCTCTCTTGACATGGATGATCACTTCTTTTTAAAATGATGAGATCCTGGTAGTGAATCTGTAATACAGCTCACGGAGGATCCTGATGTATTGAGTTTGAATGCCCTGATTGGCTAGGGCTTCAATGACTGCTTCTGTCTCAACAGAATCAAAGGCATTATTTAAATCAATGAATGTTAGACAGAGTGGCATCTTGAACTCCCAAGAAATCTCAATGAACTTGGTTATCTTGGGATTATAGTCAATCGTGCTGAATCCTTTTCGAAAACTGGCTTGCTAACTTGAATAGATGTGGCTCACTGCTGGCAGTTTCTATCTTTGCTGTCCATGCATCAATATCCAATTATGATGAAGGAGAAATTGAGAGGTTCTACATGGAGCTGGAGAAGTTCTACAAAGAAGACCACACCTTCTACAAGATCATTGTGGGTGATTTTAATGCCATGATAGGACCGAGAAGATCAGCTGAAGAACTTCACATCGGGACCCATGGCCTAGAATGGAACGAACAGGGTGAGAGACTGTCTGAGTTCATCATGTCGACCAAGACCATTCATGGTAACTCATAGTTCCAGAAGGCTGAATCTAAACGTTGGACATGGGAGTCTCCCGGTGGATGGTTCCACAACAAAATTGACTACATCATATTCAATTGACGGTTTTGCCTGACCAATGTCACTGTTGTCCCAAAATTCCAAACCGGATTGGACCACCATCTCCTTCATGCAAAATTCTACTTCAGAGAGCGGAGAGAAAGGGCTGCAAAGTTTAAGAAGAGAACTCCCAGAATGACCACCAACTGGGAGTTCTTTGGCACTATTGCGGCAACATGGGAAGATGCCATTGTTGACAACATTGACGAGGAATATGATGGACTGGTTCAGCACCTCCATGATTGTGCAAGGAACGCCAAGAGAGAGATAGCTACAAAAAACACCTGTCTTCAAAAACTCTTGAGCTTATTTGCCAACGTGGTTTGGCTCGTGCCTCAGGCAACCACAAGCAAATGTTCGAGCTTGCAAAGCAGTGCAGAGATGCAACAAAGGATTACCTCAACAATGAAGAGCAGAAGTGCTGGTTGATGAGGCAGAAGTAGGGAAAAGCATTCGTAACGCCCGCCTGTCCTTTGCCAACTACAAGACCAAGATGACTGCCCTCCAACTTCCTGATGGATCTATCACATCTTCCAGAAGGGTAATGGAGAAGATTATCCATGACTTCTACTCAGATCTCTTTGATAGCCATGTCCACCTATCCACATATCAAATTCTGTAGGATGGATATATCATTCCCAATGTTCTCCCTTTGGAAATCCGACACGCCATTTGTTAGTAAAGAAACGAACAGTACCTGGCCCAGACAAGATCAGACCTAAACACCTTAAGAACCTGCCATCAGTACTCATCAATACTCTAGCTCGGCTCTTCACACACTACTTGTCTGAATGCAAGGTTCCGTCCCAATGGAAAACCAGCAGGGCTGTACTACTGTTCAAGAAGGGAAACATCCACGACATTGGCCACTATCGCCTAATCTGCCAATTGTCTGTCATCTACAAGCTGTTCACTCGAGTCATCCTGAATAGGATTGGCAGAACACTGGATGATTTAGATACTAGAATATACAAAGTTATTGGCAAAGTTTCAGATACCACTTTTCTAACTCCAGTCCCACCACCAGTGATCATCTTAGTTATCTGATGGAAGGTCAAAGGATCCTTAGCTGTAGCTTGTCTTTCTAGTATGTAACATGATGAAATACCCTATTCCCTAATGTCCTTGGTAAAAGTAAAGTAAAAAGTAAAGGCCCTCCCGTTGATCGTCGATTTGCTCGAGCGGGCCCAGTAACGTCTCCATTGGAGACTTTGTTGTTACTGTGTCTGGCATATCGAATACTCTCGGTAGCTTGCCAGGCTCTCCGAGAGGGGCGGAGGAATCGAACTCGGGTCGGCCATGTTGGCTGCTTGTAAGGCGAATGCCCTACCCCCTGTGCTATTGCTCCAGCCAATGTCCTTGGAGAAATCAGAAAATTAGGAAATTAATACTTGGTTTAGTTGCAATTAAAGAAAATTGTTTGTGGGAGACCTTCGGGTGGCAGCATAGAGGAGTACAGCCGTTACGTGCAGAATTGGCAGGGGATAGTCACTTAAGTACACTAAAAAAGCAGGTGAGTCTGTCAGGTTTTAAGGCGTTGCCCCTTGTGACTGGCAGGATGACTATCCCGTCTACTATGCATGCCTGGTGTTAGTTCCATTTTCTTGGCAGGACCAGTGTTGGAGCTTGCTCAGACCTGCTGGCCAGCCTGCACAGGCCTGAGGCCGGACCCCCACTCAGCTGCTTCCTGATTTCAGACTCAAGATAGCTCTTTCAGTATCTTTAAAACGGTCAGCACGGTCAGTCCTCCCGTTGTTCATTGATTTGCTCGAGCGGGTCCAGTAACGTCTCCATCATGAGACTTCTTGTTACTGTGTTTGGCATATCGAATACGTCATGGGGAGCTTGCCAGGCTCTGCCGTGCGGGCGAGATACTCTCGGTAGCTTGCCGGGCTCTCCAAGAGGGGCTGAGGAATCGAACTCGGGTCGGCCATGTTGGTCAGTTGTAAGGCAAACGCCCTACCGCTGTGCTATCGCTCCAATCACCTTTAACTATAAATGCATTATTGATAAGAGAAAGAAACAGGAGTTAGTCATTTATGCTGTGCCTTATTCGGACTTAACATATTTAACCTAACTGCACTTTTCCCCTTGCCCATAAAAGTAAAAATCTGAAAGCTGTTGTGACACAGCCTCAAAGAAGTGGTTTATCCGTGTGCTAAGATCCCCAGATACTTCCCCAAGGAAATGACTTTTCTGAAAAGCTCTTTTATCTCAGCCTCTTTCTGAGGATAAAAACTTTTCATTTCCTCCAAGTCTCTTGCTATGCTCTTTGAGTTGTGCCTGCTTGACGAAGGTTTTAAAAAGTCAGTCTGATTTTTAAATTTATTTTGATAAATTTTGGTGTTTTAATATTGCATATAGGGTATATAATAAGTAATGGAGTAATTTGATAATGGTGACATACAATTTTTATGTTTAAATACTGTAAAACTCTGGTACTTTTGATATAGATTTTCACCCTTAGTGTCAGTTTCTAGTTTGCACTTATATTTGCATTTATAGGTGAGAATAAAATTTAATTTTTAATCCTTTTTGCATACTAAAAGCAGTCTTGGGAGATGTGTGGCATTTAAGAGCTGTTTATGGGTAAATATACTCCCTTTTAAAGATTTAATCTTATTTTAAAAATATTTGGTTTTGAGTCCACACCTGTCTGTGCTCAAGCGTCACTCCTGAATGTGCTTAAGTTACCATATATAGTGTCCGGGAATGAACAAGGGACACTTACCTGTGTCCTAGGTCAACTCCTTCATTTCTATTTAAGTTTCATTCTCTTTTAAAAATGGCAAAACACCAAAGTTGACTATAAAACCATGGAGTAGCTGAGAAAAATAATTAGAATAATGCATTTGAAATGTTTTATATATTACTAACACAAAGTAAAAATAAATAGTAACACAATGTCCCTCTTTATTATCTTCATACTGCCATTCTTTAAATACTAACACCACTAAAATAAATATTTCTGTTTAAAAATTTTATACCAGATTTGTAGCATATTACTTTAGGAATATTTTACCATAATTATTTCAATTTTATCTTTGTTGCTGTTTTTTTATTATTTAATTCAGCTAATGGGTTTCTACTATCTTTCTCCAAGTTCTTTACTTGCACTTGTGCATGTTTAAAACGTTTTCTGAGGGGCCAGAGAGATAGGCCAGTGGGTAAGGTGTTTGCCTTGCATGAGGCCATCCTAGGGTAGAGTCTTTACTGTTTCTTAAGTCATACTAGGAATAATTCCTGGCGCAGAGACAGGAATAACCCCTGAGCAGTGTTGGGTGTGGCCCGAAGAGCAAACAAACAAACAAACAAGATTTTTTGAGGGGTTTCCTGATACAGCAGGTAGGGCATTTGCC
Source organism: Sorex fumeus (assembly GCF_029834395.1). NCBI lineage: Eukaryota > Metazoa > Chordata > Mammalia > Eulipotyphla > Soricidae > Sorex > Sorex fumeus. The sequence goes on along the minus strand of NW_026606090.1, from coordinate 33,285,754 downwards.
TTGTATGCAGCCAACATGGCCGACCCGAGTTCGATTCCTCTGCCCCTCTTGGAGAGCCCAGCAAGCTACTGAGAGTATCTTGCCCAAATATAAAGCCTGGCAAAGCCTGGCAAGCTACCTGTGACATATTCTATATGCCAAAAACAGTAACAACAAGTCTCACAATTTGTTGTGAGACGTTACTGGTGCCCGCTCGAACAAATCAATGAACAACGGGAGGACAGGGCTACAGTTCCTGATGTTTGAGCCAGATCTGGTCCAGCTCAGGCTTCATTTTTAGCTCTTTTCTCAAGTAGTGCTAGGACTTAATCTTGGATCTTTGCTTTATTATCATTCTTGGTGGTTCTCAGGTGACAATATGAACCTAAATCAGCTACATGCAGGGAAAACATCTTAGCATTTGTATTATTTCTCTGGCCTGGTTTAAGCATGTTTTTTGTTTGTTAGAATTTTTTTTTTTTGGTCACCCTGTCTCATGTACTTTTATGTGGGTTAGCTTGTTTTCAAATTTGACCATTGATAAATATGGGGAGAGGACAATCTGTATAAAACACATAACAGTGGCCCGTGAAGTTCCGGGGAAGAGGCAGGCAGGGGCCAGCTCTCCCCACAGTAGATCCTGTTTGTGTTCACGCAACGTCCTTGGGCCGAGTGAAGCAGGATTCCCTCTAAGAGAGGAGTCCCTTTCCTGCCCTCCTTGATTTATACAGGTGATGTCCAGTGGCAGGTGCTAACTTGTAATGTGGGAAAATTCTGCCTTTCAAACCTTGATGGCATGAGAAACACTTTATGGGGACAAAGATCCCTTGGGAAGTTTGCACTCATGTTCCCATCAGCTGGCGATCTCCAGGAGCGCACAGCCAGTCCACCTGTTTGAGAGCTTCTGTGGGGGTTGTGGTAAGAACTACCCATGGATCTATTGAGTCATCACTAATGACTGTTCTTTGGAAAAATGAGTATTTCAGTTCTGTAGTATTTTAAAAAAATCAACTATTAGCATGTCTGAAACTTTGTCATGTTAATGTATAACATGAATTTATGATCAAATAAGCTGTATAGCTAAATCATTTTTAGTTATTGCATGCAGAAACATTAATTATCAGAAACACAAAGGGAAAATTCATTTAAAATATGCTATTATAATATACACTTATAGATTGGAATAATTTTAGTATTGATTGTACATAAGTGAATAGTACTTTTTATGTTCAAGATTTATGTGCAGTATCAAGACATTTAGGTAAAATTTAATTGTAAAATTAACCCAACTTTGTTTTTCTTTTTCATTATTAATTACTCTTGAACTCTGATAGAAATAAAGTTCTTTACAGGGTATAATGTAAACAACAGATATTTTGGCAGGAACACACAAGATGTGTTTAAGAAAAGGAAAGCTAAATTTGTTTAATTTGATTAAAATAGAAGACTTATTAGAATAGTCTAGGTTACAAAGGGAAATAAAGCATTAATTGTACAGATCTGGAATGCAAGAACAAGGAAATAAAGTTTAACCTTCAGTCTCAGGATTTTTTAACACAACAATAGTTCCTTTGTTAAACTATGTAGATGGCATAAAAGAAGTGTATATGTATAAATTCAATATATTTATAGAAAAAATTCTCTTATAAACAACATACTTATGCTCTTAGGAAAATAAAGTGAACATTAAGAAAAGTATCAGCCATAAAGAGTGCATCTGTGCCACTGGTTATTTGGAAATATAAATCAATGAGCTTAATAGAATAGCCCCAAGAGTGACATCATGGCATTATTGTGGAGCATTTAGATAAGACCCAGGCTAGCAAGCCGATGTACATTCACCAAATAAAAATGATGACAAATGGAAATAAAACCATGATGCATTAATTTTTAAAAAAATATTTAAGTTACTCTAAATATTGTTTATACTCTACATCTTAAAACAATGTTACACCATGATTTAATTTTTAAATGACAAGTTGTAATACTTAAGGCTTTATATGCATTTTGACTTAATCCTAAATATAAGTACAGGCTACAAACAGAGGGACAACGGAAACTCTTTAAAAGTCAGTTTTCTAGATAATAATTCTTCTTGTTTAATGATTTTCCTGGGCTGGAGCAGTGGCACAGCGGGTAGGGCGTTTGCCTTGCACACAGCTGACTTCGCCGACCCGGTTTCGATTCCTTTGCCCCTCTCAGAGAGCCCAGCAAGCTACCGAGAGTATCTTGCCCTTACGGCAAAGCCTGGCAAGCTCCCTCCCCGTGACGTATTCGATATGCCAAAAACAGTAACAACAAATCTCACAATGGAGACATTACTGGGCCCGCTGGAGCAAATCGATGAACAACGGGAGGACAGTGACAGTGACAGCTTCTTTTGTTCTCTAGTATTTTGGTGAAATTGGAATAGACTGGTGGATTATTGGCCTATTGTGTTTGAGATAGCTAGGATGTTACTCCTAGAAGTAGGTGATGAAGATTGAAATGTGACTCCAGATTTCCGGGAATGACGAAAATAACTTCAGCACTCAAAGTGTCCGCAGACCCAGCCGAAGCAGCGCCCACTACTGGAGGGGCCACGCCCCCTGCTGTGGAGGCCACATCCCTGTCATGCTGTAAGTTGGGGGGGGGGCTCACATACCTGGGGTTCATAGCAAGGTGGCGGTGTTGGAGAATGGTACAGGCCAGTGGCAGGATGGTGGTCCGGGATGTCAGGGAGGGTGAAATTTGGGTCCGAGGGCATGGGCACAGGGATGGCGGGTCAGGAACTTCTTAATTTCTTTTATTTATTCTTTTCTAACTTCTTTTTAGGCTTTAGAATTTTGGATTCACTTTTATTTTAGTGCTAATCACTGTAAATCTTTGTTTAATGGTTTTATGTTAGTTTCCCTAGAATTTATAGATATATAATTATTCACAGCCTATTAGGAATTAATATTGATCCCTTGATCTTGATCACTTGTTGTCTCATTGTTCATCAATTTGCTCCAGTGGGTGCCAATACGTCTCCATCTGTCCCTGTCACGTGATAGTGTAGCCCAATGGCGTACTGGGGGCTCTTCCAGGGCCAGGGGAATGATACCCATTATTGTTACTGTTTTTGGCATATTGAATAAGCCACAGGAAGCTTGCCAGGCTCCGCCGTGCAGGTGAGATACTCTTGGTAGCTTTCAGGGCTCTCCAAGAGGGATGGAGGCTTTTGGGGCGACCTCCAAGCGTTTTTACAGACGTTCCCAGTCTACCAAATACAAGCTTTTGGTTGACTGGCTTGTTCTAAAGATCTGCACCCCGACAAACACGCACCTACCTGCGTCTCTGGGCAGCACCTGGGACGTCTGCAGCCTGAGGTTGATCTCCTTGAGGTTGATGGAGTGTGCCTGGAGATTGTTGAGCAGATGGCAGAGCAGGACTCCATCGCAGAGGGTCTGTGCCAGGTCGAACACTTGTGCCGAGTCCCAGGTCACCTGGTGGTTGGCAGACAGCACCTTGCAGTGGATGAGCCACCATGAGCACTGCTGCCATGGCTCCATGCTTGACAATGCTGCAACCCAGCCCGGCCAGGGCAGGCCATGATGCTGTGGCCGCAGCTGTGGTTTCTCCACGCCTCACCGACGCCATTCTGCCTGAATCTTGTAAAACAGTCAGTGATGTCCAGCAGGAATCACACGTAGTGTTCCAGCAGGGATCACGCGTGGAGTTCCTTGCCTGGCATGCTGAGCCGCGCGCTGTCTAAGGTAAGATGTTGAGCCAGGTTTGGGAAAGCGCGAGGGGTTCAGGCAGCGTCATTGCCATCTTACCTCCAAGAGGACCAAAGAAATGTACCTCTGCACACATCTCAGGAACTCTAGACTATCAGATCATTAAAACTATAGTTTCTTTACACTCTCCTATTTAAACTATGAATGTCACACGTATCTAACTCATTGGAAGTCCTACCAGATAATATCAAATTCATTGATTTTCACCATGAAATTTGTTTTAAGAATCTCAAAATCAATGAACGAATATCACAGTTGCTCCGTTATTTGCCATTTTTAATCACATCTTTACTCCTAATTGTTCAAATTTACTTCTGTCCTTATTTTCTTTCCCCTCTGAGGCATTTAGTACTTCCCCCCAAGCATATCTGCTGGCTTTGAATTAACCTTTAATTAAGAACTTCTTTATTTTATCTATTACCCTGAGAAATATTTACAGATATAAAAATTCTGAATTTGTAGTTCTCTCCTTTGCTTACTCTAAAATTATCGTGCAGCCTCTTTCTGGCCATCATAGTTTCTGATAAGAAATCTATTGCCATTCAGACTTTAATATCCTGTGGGCTGGAGCGATAGTATAGTGGGTAGGGCATTTGCCTTGCACATGGCCAACCCAGATTCGAACATGCCCGGATCTTATATGGTTCCCTGAGCACCACCAGAAGTAACTCCTGAGTGCAGAGTCAGGAGTAACCCCTGAGCATGGCTGTGTGTGACCCCAAAAGCAAAAAACAAAAAATGAACTTTTATGTCTTTAAAAATAAAGTGTGTACGTGTGTGTATGTATGGGCTTGTGTGTATGTGTGTGTGTGTGTGTGTGTGAAAGAGAGAGAGAGAGACAGAGACAGAGACAGAGACAGAGAGACAGAGAGAGAGAGAGAGAGCTTTCTTACCACCAAGTTAGTACAGGTTTAAGGAGTATATCTTGTGTGAGAACTTCCTGGTCCATCCCTAAGTCCCCGGCATGGCACTGTCCCCTGAGCACTGCCAGGGTGGCCTGTCCTCCAAACCCTGAGCAGGAAGGCATCTTAGGGTACTCACACTGAAGTGCTGATCTGCGGGCTGAGAGTCACGGGGCTCTCCTGCTCTCACTCCTCCTTGGAGTTCTTTTAGCAGTATGATTACCATGCAGATAATTAAATATATTTTGGTTTGCTATTTTGGATTTCGCTTTATTTCCTAGCTCTATACAGACATGTCATTCTCCAAATTGAGGAAGTTTGTAATCACTGATTATGAAAATAATTTTCATTTAAACTCTTTTCTGTGGGTTTATAAGAACATGAATATTAAATATTTTTGTTGCCATTTCTCCCCTGTTCTTCTGAATTTCAGTTTTTCTTTTAACTTTTGTCCTCTCTATTTTGTTGATTGTATATTTATACTTATCTACTGCAAAATCTATTACAAAATATCACTGCATTTTTTTTATCAGTTTTACCTTGCTATTTATTTAAGCAATGAGGGTTTTTTGTTTTGGTTTGTTTGTTTGGGTTGTATTTTTCTTTTTCAACTTTTCCCTTTGTTTCTTCATTGTACCTGCTGTTGACTTGCTAATACGTTATATTTTGTTTTGTTTTGTTTGGGGTCATATCCGGTGGTGCTCAGGGGTTACTCCTGATTCTGCACACAGGAGTTTCTCCTGGTGGTGTTCAGGGATTATGTGGGATGACGGGGATCGAACCTGGGTTGCTCTCATACTTGGCAGTCGTCCTACCCACTGTGGTATCACTCCAGTCCCAATATGTTTTATTTTAACATTCGTTTTAAGATTGATTTCTTTTTTAACTACCTCTATAGCTGCGCTGATATTGTAGTTCTCTGTGTCATCTTATCATTGGATCACTGGAGTCTATTGATTTATTAGGATTCCTAAGAATTTCTAGGACAGGGAGATAGTACGATTTTAGGGGCTGTTCTTGCCAGGCACCTGACCAAGGTTATTCCTCGTGCCAAAAGATTCTTGGAGCATTGCTGGATCAGCTCCGGAGGTCGCCTGCACACCTCTGGGAGTCAGTATAGTAATCCCATGTGCCACCATGCTCAAGTACCATCGCATCCTCAGGCTTTGGTGGTGAACCAAGTAGCCTGTCGGCTGAGAATACTGGTGGGGCACGGCAAGGGAGTCCCCGACCCAAAAGAAGATGGTCTTGGTTTCATAATTTAACTAAGTTTGGGTTTACACTGGAGATTTTTTGATAGGACTCTGAAATTTGTTTAACTCTCATGGAAAAAAGCTGAAAATTTTGGTTCAGCGGGCTGTTGACCTTGTTTGACTCGGCACACACATACCTGCTGTGGGTTGTGTTCCTGCTGCCAGATTTTTCACTGTTGTCTCAGTGCTCCCCATATCCCTTTTCTGCATGTGCCAGTCATGTTCTGTCTGGAATCCAGGAGGATATGTATCTGCACATCCATTTGGCATAGTTAGAATTGGCCTGCTAGTGAGAATCAGCGAGGACCTGATGGTACAAGCAGGAAAGATCACGTACAACATCATTGGTCTGGCCAAGATGAGAAGCCATCCATCACATCACGCTTTTTTCGACACTGGAGAAGAACTGTTCCTTGGAACATGTGACAAAAGAGGCGTTGGTGGTGTCAGTGTACTTGTCAACATGAACTTGGCCATGAGCATTGATTCATTCGAATGCCTAGCAACCCTTGAATGGATGATTACACTTGAATAGATGTGGCTTACTGCCAGCAGTTTCTATCTTCGTTGTCTATGCACCAACATCCAATTATGATGAAGACAAAATTGAGGAGTTCTACATGAAGCTGGAGAAGTTCTATAAAGAAGACCACACGTTCTATAAGATCATTGTGGGTGATTTTAATGCCAAGATAGGACAGAGAGGATCAGCCGAACTCCACATTGGTACCCATGGCCTAGAATGGATCGAACAGGGTAAGAGACTGAGTTCATCATGTCAACCAAGACCATCCATTGTATACCACTCCTGGGAATATATCCCAGAGAGGCAAAAATGTATAGTCGAAGTGACATCTGCACTTGTTTGTTCATTGCAGCACTCTTTACAATAGCCAGAAACTGGAAGAAACCTGAATGCCCAAGAACAGATGACTGGTTAAAGAAACTTTGGTACATCTACACAATGGAGTACTATGTAGCTCTTAGAAAAGATGAAGTCATGAAATTTACATACAAGTGGTACAATATGGAAAGTATCATGCTAAGCGAAATGAGTCAGAAAGAGAGGGATAGACATAGAAAGATTGCATTCATCTGGGGGATATAAAGTAACAAAGTATGAGATTAATACCCAAGAATAGCTGAGATCAGCACCAGGAGGATTACTCCATAGCTTAGAGGCCAGCCGGGTATCCTAGAGGAAAGGGCAGTTCAGACAGAGAAGGGAGCACCAAATAAAGGATGTTTGGAGGATCCTCCCAGGAGGGGAGATGCATGTCGAAAGTAGACTATGGACTGAACATGTTTGCCACTCAATGCCTCTTTTGCAGATCACAACACCCAAAAGGAGAGAGAGAACACAGGGGATTGCCCTGCCACAGAGACAGGGGGGATGGGGGGATGGGGGTGGGAGGGATATTATCCATGGTGGTGGAAAATGGGCACTGGTGGAGGGATGGGTATCTGATCATTGTATAATTGAAACCAAAGCACAAAAAATTGTAAATCTACAACTTTAAAAAAAAAATAAAATAAAGGGGGAGAAAAAAAAAGAAAAAAAAAAGAACATGAAACTGCAAAAAAAAAAAAAAAAAGACCATCCATTGTAACTTACAGTTCTGAAGGCCAAATCTAAACGAGGACATGGGAGTTTCCCAGTGGACTGTTCCACAACGAAATTGACCACATCATATTCAATTGATGGTTTTGCCTGAATTATGTCTCTGTTGTCCCAAAATTCCAAACGGGATCGGACCACTGTCTCCTTCGTGCAAAATTCTACTTCATGAAGCAGGGAGAAAGGGCTGCAAAGTTTAAGAAGAGAACTCCCAGAATGACCACCAACTGGGAACTCTTTGGACTATTGTGGCAACATGGGAAGATGCCATTATTGACAACATTGATGAGGAATATGATCGACTGGTTCAGCACCTCCATGATTGTGCGAGAAACACCAAAAGAGACATAGCCACAAAAAAAAAAAATCTGTCTTCGAAAACTCTTGAGCTTATTGGCGAACGTGGATTGGCACATGCCTCAAAACCACAAGCGAAGGTCTGAGCTTGCAAAGCAGTGCAGAGATGTGATAAAGGAAGTCCTCAAAGAGTGAGAGCAACAGTGCTGGTAGATGCGGCAGAAGCCAGGAAAAGCATTCATAAGACCCGCCTGTCCTTCGCCAACTACAAGACCAAGATGACTGTCCTCCAACGTCCTGATGGATCTATCACACCTTCCAGAAGGGCAATGGAGAAGATTATTCATGACTTCTACTCGGATCTCTTTGATAGCCATGTCAACCTGCCCACATACCAAATTCTGCAGCATGAATATGTCATTCTCAATGTTCTCCCTTCCAAAATCCAACATGCCATTTCGTCAGTAAAGAAACAAACAGCACCTGGCCCAGACAAGGTCAGACCTGAACACCTGAAGACCCTGCCATCAGTACTTATCAATACACTGGCTCGGCTCTTCACACACTACCTGTCTGAATGCAAGGTTATGTCCTAATAGAAAAGCAGCAGGACTGTACTACTGTACAAGTAGGGAGACAGCCACAACATTGGCAACTATCGCCCGATCTGCCTGTTGTCTGTTGTCTACAAGCTGTTCACTCAAGTCATCCTGAATAGAATTGGCAGAACACTAGATGAAGGAAAACCATGCAAGCAAGCTGGGTTCCACAAAGGATTCAGCACGATCGACCAAATCCACAAGATAACCAAGCTCATTGAGGTTTCTTGAGAGTTCAAGATGCTGCTTTGTCTAACTTTCATTGATTTAAAGTAGGCTTTTGATTCTGTTGAGATGGAAGCGGTCCTCAAAGCCCTATCCAATTAGGGCATTCAAACTCAATACAACAGGATCTTCCATGAGCTGTATTGTGGATTCACTACCAGGATCTCACCATTCTACAAAGAAGTGATCATCAATGTCAAGAGAGGAGTTCGGCAGGGTGATACCATTTCACTGAAACTCTTCAGTGCCACCCTCGAGAACATCATGTGACAACTGGAATGGGAAGGAATGGGAGTGAAGATAGATGGTCAGCAACTATACCACCTCCACTTCACTGATGACATCGTTCTAATAACACCAAACATTAGCCAAGCAGTACAAATGCTGGCCGACATCGACCATGAGTGTGGAAAGGTCAGACTCCAGCTGAATCTCACGAAGACAATGTTTATAAGAAACAGTCGCGTTCCTGAAACTCCTTTTGCTCTCAATGGAACAAACATCTCCGAATGCAACAGTTATATGTATCTAGGTCGAGAGGTCAACATGAGAAATGACCTGGCACCCGAGCTGCGCAGGAGGAAGAGAGCGGCTTGGAACGCCTTCAAGAACGTCGAAGAAATAGCTAAGAGGACGAAGAACCTCCGGCTCTGGGCACATCTCTTTGATTCCACTGTTCTTCCTGCATTAACATATGCCTCAGAGACCTGGGCCCTACGCTAACAGGATGAGAACGCTATCCGGGTCTCTCAAAGAGGAATTGAAAGAGCTATGCTTGGAGTATCAAGTTTCACTCAAATGAGAGAAAGAATCGTGAGTTTTGACCTCCATCGACAATCAAGAATCAGGGACGCTGTCTCATTTGCCAAGGCATCAAAAATCAGATGGGCTGGACACGTAATGAGATTTGGAGAAAACTGCTGGACTAGAGCCGTTACTGATTGGATTCCACAGGACGTTATAAGACCACGTGATCGCCCACCTACGAGATGGTCAGACTTCTTCGTCAAGATTCTGACCCATCGGTTTGAGACTCTTTGTGTTCCTAGAATGAGCTGATGCTATTGGGCTACGCTAGCATGCGACAGGGACAAATGGAGACGTTACTGGAGCCTGCTCGAGCAAATCAATGAATAACAGGATGTCAAGTGTTCAAGTGATCAAGTAAGAATCAGCTCATGCGTGTCCAACTTGGGAGTGACTGTTGTTCCCAGACTGTTTCCGGTCTCGTTAGCTTCTCCTTGGTACTTCTCTAGTGTCCGGGCTCTGGATGTCCTCCTTATTTTATTTTTTTGGACAGAAACTGTTCATTTACATTACACCATGTCTGTACTAGTGTAGGAGGAGGAGGGCTAGAGTTGAGAAAGGGATTTGTTCACTTTGTAATGACCCAGATGTTCTAGAGAGGTCAATTTGCCTTTCTGGAGCTTTTCAACTTTCTGATTCCTGTCCATTGCACTGTTTTTGCAGCTATTGCCTCTGATGGCTTGCTTGAAGGATGGACATCAGACAATATAAAAGAAAGAAAAATGATAGTTGAGGATTTCCTCTGCTCTTTCTGAGCTTTATTTTCCCTCACACTTTGACGCCAAGTTTCATCTGGAATACCGCAGCACTCACTCACGTTTCTTTGGCTGCGCTGAGTCTTGATCAGGGAAATCAAAGAAAAATCGTGTAAATTTACCACAGATTTGGTGATCTTTTGAATTCTCTTTGCTTTTTTCTCTACTTACCCATTTCTATTCCTTTTTCCCCCTTTAGAGTCCACAAAGTGGGACACATCGAACCTGTACAAATTTCACCATTTTGTTTTGTCGTTTGTTGAGGGTCAGATGAGTTTACCATATCTGACGACTTGGAGTTCTTAACCACAACAATAAAAGCAGATTTTGTCCATTACAGAATGAAAGGAAGTGTTCGCTTATTTGCTAAACATTATTAGAACATTGGCACAGGTAATGGGACTGTTTAAGAATCTGCCTTGAGAACTCTTGATCTTATCATAGAAAATGCTTTATCAGAATACCGCTGCCACAACCACGAGAATTGGCACCTCTCACACACTTAGAATTTGCACAGTTGACACCATTACCGAGAGGGATTTCATCTCAAAATCCAGAAATCAAACTAGGATTCATATTAATCTCAAAGGCCCGTCTACAAAAGTTACTGTTAAATTCTCTCATAGATGAATATAACTTATGCAAATAAGGTATGTATCTGGAGGTGCAGTTGAAGACATATAGCCCTATTTTTAACAAAGAAAATATTTAAAAGTAAGTTTTTTGGAAGGAAACCCCTTCCATATAGACATGTTACTCTAAAAGTGATGCACAATCTGGGAAGGTAAAAAAAAAATTGTCAGATTTATAATTTTCTCTGTAAGACAAAAAATTGGTCTTGTAATAACCACACTTTATCAATAATGCTAATGACAGTGTTCATTTGTTTTACATATCAAAATTAATGAACATTTTATGTGCTTTTGTTGTAGTACTAAACATAGATAGGAAAGAAAATCACTGGTCTGTACTGAATTTAGCATATTTAGCATATGGAGGGCATATTCCTTTTACAAACTTTTCTGCATCCGTGCTTGCTTTGTATCTGCAAAATGTGGATGATAATATCAGTTCCAAACTCATAATTTATGAGAGGATTTAAAAAAGTTAAAGTTAAATTTGTAGTAACCAATCTACAGTGATCTAGCTACTCGTTAGAATCAGTAATACTATTTTCATTAATTGTTAGTCAATATATGTATTTTACTTTCTAAAATGCTAAAAAGTAACTCAATGTTGAGAAAAATAGAAACTGTCAATTTTCAGTGGTGAATGTTTTCTTATTCATGATCTGTTCTTAGTAAGCTATTCCCAAGCTATTTTTTTTAACTTTTATTAGTGAAACACCATGAGGTACAGTTGTGGACTTACAAGTTTTTGTGCTTGGGTTTCAGTTATACAATGATCGAGTACCCATCCCTCCAACAGTGCCCATTCTCCAACACCAATGGTCCCAGTATCTCTCCCCACCCCCATACCTCCATCCCACCCCACCTTTGTGGCAGGGCATTCCCTTTTGTTCTCTCTCTCCTTTTGGGTGCTGTGGTTTGCAAAAGAGGCATTGAGTGGCAATCATGTTCGGTCTAGAGTCTACTTTCAGCATGCACTGCCATCTTGGGAGGATCCTCCCAACACCCTTTACTTGGTGCTCCCTTCTCTCTCTGAGCTGCCTTTCCCCCTAGCATATGTGGCTGGCCTCCAAGCCTTGGAGTGAACCTCCTGGTACTTATCTCAGCTATTCCTCAAGCTACTTTTAAAATATTAAACATGTTCGTCATCTTGTTTGTGGTGGTCTGAGCAGGTAACAAGAGTCTGGAATATCTCCAGACAAATTCATAATACTCTTTATGGTCAAAAAGGCAGGGAACAGATAAATGGAAACTAGATTCATGGTTTTATAACCTAGTGTAAGCACATGATGTACAGAAGTGCAAACTTCTGAAAAAAATCATGAATGTTTTTTAACTTTCCATGTATAATGTCATGAGAGACTTGAGTAGAGAGTCTTTTCGTTCTCTACTCCTTGTCTGTTTAAGGGGTGTTCCATGTAGTTTTGGCAGATGATGTGTCCCAAAATTGGGAACTGCTTAGCTGGTTCAGCTTTCCAAGCTGGCCGCTACCCATGCAGTAGGATTTGTTTCCTTTTGGTATAAATCAAACATTTAAGATGATAGCTCAGAGAGGATAATTTTAGTTTTATTGCTTTGGAAGAATATATGTGAGTTCTTCATGCTCTGTTAGTTAAAAAATATTAAAGTAAAACAAATGAGTTCTGTGATGAATCTATGATAATTTGTAGCCTGGTTTTCCATATATATGTATATATAATCTTTACAAGGCTTTAACATATCATATCCTACGTAATACCATGTAAGGATTTTTCCCCCTTTCTTATGGCAATGAGTGAGGAAAGAGAATGTAATTGCTTTCACTTGAAGACATAGAAATACTGCCTACCTTCTACCTTGACTAATTCAAGCACTTTGCAAAAGCACAATAACCAATTTCTGAAACTTTGAGTGGATAAAAATGTGGTTTTCCAAGAAGAGGCTTAACTTATTACTGAGTACCGTGCGGGTTAATTCTTGAAATGGAATTCTGTTTCTGGCATATTGTACAGTTTCAGTTAATGCTGTTTTTAGACCCTATTTGCAAAAAATACTTGCATGGCCAGGTCATGTTGGTTCCATTACTTTTTTAGCATGCAATTGGGACTTCAGAATGTACGCTCAATTCAGAACCAAAAAAAGAGGTTTGTAAAAATGTGTTCCTGTCGGGGGGAAGCTTGTGAACTGAAAAGTTACGAACATAGAGATTCCTTTCCTCTGCCTATCTCTGTTATTTCATTCTCAGAAGCTTATATTCTAGACAGGGGAGCAGTTTGATAGGGTTACTGTGAAGCAATACGTGGTACTTCTTGAAGGTTTTTTTTTTCTATATCTGAATTGTGTAACTAATAATTTAACATGTTCAACTTCATAGTAGGGATGTTTAGAGTTCAGGGGAATACACATTTCAATGAAATGTTCCATCTGTTAATCTTGGAGAAATTTTAGTATGAACTACACTGAGGATTTTAAGAATGATTTAAATAGTTTTCTCATATAACCAGTCCAGTTAACGTGATGATCTTTTGTACCACAGCTGAGATTTGAGACAGCTGAATTTTCAGTAATGTTTTAATTCCAGTGAAAAGCCCAAGAGGATTTCCCAACAAGAATGAAAGGAAAGGTTTGGAGCTGCCTTTGGATGAGGAAGCAACTTCTACAGCTGCGAAGTTGTCATGTGGGAAGAGGCAGATAATGTGCTGTTGAAATTATCAAGAGAGGGAGCGGTGCACAATTCAGCATTGGAATCGCCTCCTAAATCTTATATTCTCCAGTCAACTATAATCTAACATTTGTCTGTCCAAAATCTAAAGGAACAGCCTAATTAAGAAAACGTGTGCACTTAAAAATTAACATGTGGCTGCTCTGATGAGTGAAATTTGTAAATGTCACAGGGGAGTGTATTCTTGCTTTACAGTCACAAATTCTTAAAACAAATCACATTACTTAATTTGATTAAGCATAGGACTCTTAAAGTTTTACTTAAAAATGCGAATAAAAACTGGCCTCCTTTTAAAATATCAAACCAAAAATCACTTGTATCATTTGTCGTCAATTTGCTCAGGTGGACACCGGTAACATCTCCATTTGTCCCTGTCACATGCTAGTGTAGCCCAATGGCATCTGCTTACTCCAGGAACATGAAGAGCCTCAAACCATACATTCAGAGTTTTGACGAAGAAATCTGACCATCTCGTAGGTGGGCAGCCAGGCATTCTTTTGACTTCCCGTGGAAAACCAAAAATATATATGAAAAAAAAGTTTGCCTGTATATAAAAAAAATGTTTGTCCATGCGGGTAAAATAAAAATAGTCTTACATGATTGATACACATATCTATTTTCCTAGGAAAGGAGTTAAAAATTATATGCTACGTAATGGCCCGAAGGAAGTACAACAGTTAGATACCTACTAGAAGGTCTAATGAATATCTGGGGGATGGGGCGGTGCTGGAACTCTTTAGTGGTGCAGACCCCAGAGCACTGTGTGGGTCTAGCATTCAACCACTGGCCTGCTTGGTGGAGTATCAGCGCCAGCTGCACCTGGGGCATTCTGAGAACGTTCTGCCAGACTCCAAATCAATATACAACAGACTAAGATCCCAATAATTCCACCTCCCTGGCCTCATACTCCTAGCTAACCCCCTCATCTGCGAATGTTTGAAACTGATGAATTCACTTCTGAATAATTACATAAGATATAAGGAATACGATGGATGTCACTTTCAAGTTTCATTTCTTATAAAAAAAACATGAGAGACTGGAGTGATAGCACAGCGTGTAGGGCATTTGCCTTGCACTTGGCCAACCCGGATTCTATTCCCAGCATCCCATATGGTCCCCCGAGCAACTCCAGGCGAAATTCCTGAATGCAGCCAGGAGTAACCCCATGTGCATCGCTGGGTGTGATGCAAAAAAAGCAAACAAACACACCCAAACATGAGCCTTTTGATGGGTCACTCTACTTTGTCATGAGGTACTGTAATGCATGAAGAGAAGCGGGTGTAGTGGGCGGACACAGACAGACAATTGTGCGCATGACCTGGAAAATGGATACGATTCATCAACCGGGCATGTCTTTGCATTTGTGTTTCCTTCCATTTATTTTATGTTATGCTTTAGTTTTCTGTGTGCTCTTTCATCTTCACCCTTAGTTGCACTCGGTGGTGAAAGGCCTTTTTGGTAAGGCGACCTTGACAATGACGCTCACTTTTTCCACTTCCCACTCAACATAGTATGGATGTTCTTGACAAAATAACTGGACCAAAAAAAAAAAAGCACCTGAATCAGAAAAGGAAGACTTATATTTACTTCTGCTTGTAGAGGACATATATGAAAATTAAGAACATATGTAAAAAAATTATGTTTATAGTTGCAAGATATTTTATTTTTTCAAAATTTTTAAAGTATTTTTAAAAATTAGGGGGTGTCTTGAGAATCACTCTTGGATGTGCTTAGAGTTTACAGGCAGTTGAAATTAAAGAAATGGCATGAGGAGAAGAGAAGTACTTAAGAGATTTAAATAACTAAACCTGGAAATAGTATATATAATTTCTACCCAATAACTTAGTTATATAACCTTACCTAATTCCAAGGAAACTGAGGACTGTAGTGTAGCTATGTTTTAAAGAAGAAAGGAAAATAGCAGATATTGTTGAATACTAACATTGCATAACCACAAATTGAAAAAAACATCATAATTCATAAGATTAGACTGAAAAAACAGATTTTAGAGAGAATATGGTCAAAAATAACATCTACATTCCTGATTTGTTGAGTGTTTTACATAGAAACCTTATTCCCATGGAGGAAAATCTCTGGAAAATATATATGTTGAGTTTGAGATTCTGATGAGATAGTCAATTGCAAATTTCTGGAATGAATTTGGATTTCTACTGGTGAGTTTAGAGCGAAAAATCTAGGCAAACATTATCTATATGTGAATAGGAATTGAATTCGACAGAATATCCTAGAATAATTAGAAAGATTAAGAAAGATGATATTTAGGATAGAACAAATAAATGATTAATTTTAAATGATGACCAAATATAACAAGGACAGGGTTAAGACATAATAGGAATAGGTATTCCTGGAAAGAGGAAACTTTAAAATATCAAATATTACCAAGAGGTTATCTATGATAGCGATTTAGTGTATGTACTTCAATAATTTAATTAAAAAGGCTATTGATAACTTTATTAAAAGATTATGTTAATAAATGGCAAATCTGGAAGCAGATGGCAGAGTTCAGTGACTTGAGGATTAGTAGTAATTGGTGGATTAAATTCCAAGTATATTTTTTTCTTTTAGTGTGCTACTGTGAATATTTACAAGGAAACAAGATTTAGAGTAAAAATAAATCTACTAATTTATCATCTAACTTGATAAAGAGTATTTCAGTATGCATGAATATTGGTTGGAAGAAACCAGTAGAAAGTATTTGAAAGACATGAGCATAGCTAATTTGCCTTAGCACAAGGAATACTGTTTATTTATAAAGAAGGATAAAAAAATACAGTATATTTTAACTTAAGGTAAACGGATGTTTTGTGAATAAAGTAGTTTAGTCTGATAGAATTGGTAACATTTTCTTTGATAAGGGTTGGAGTGATAGCACAGCGGGTATGGCATTTGCCTTGCATGTGGCCGACCGGACCGACCCGGGTTCAATTCTTCCACCCGTCTTGGAGAGCCCAGCAAACTACCGAGAGTGTTTTGCCCACATGGCAAAGCCTGGCATGCTCCCCGCGAAGTATTCAATATGCCAAACACAGTGGCAACAAGTCTCACAAAGGAGACGTTACTGGGCCCGCTGGAGCAAATTGATGAACAATGGGAGGACAGTGACAGTGACAATAAAGTAGAAAGAAGGTGTATCTACTACAGAAATGAAAGAAGCAGAAAAATCAGAGTGCTGAAGAAAGTACTTCAGGTCGTAGAGCTGGAAAAAGAGTTCACAATGGTAGAGAAGGGGCTTGACATGGGCAAATCCCAACTTCCCCCTCTAGTAACGCAAGGCCTGAGCATCACTGGGATGGCCTCAGTGGCTACCAGCATCATCGCTCGCACAACACCATGTCTTAGGGCTATACCTGACCCGCGAGGCCTGAACCAGTCACAGCCTATTCTGAGAGGGAGCCCCGACTGCGCTTGGGAGGGTCCCCCTCAAGAAGGCACATATAGAAGTGTTTAAGATGCAGTTTATTAGTGAAACATAAATATTAACATAGTGAAAGCCTAAGTTTAGACTGGTGAACATAAGTTTATATTATAACATCTATACGGCTTTGAAATATTTTGAAGAGTGTTCAAAAGTTATATATGTGGAGAAGAAAAGTCAAAGCATTTGGACTGGAATTTATGACTGGCATTAGGATGCATGTCTTGTTTGGGAGCCCCGCTTGGACCCGTAGCTCCACCTGCGTCCCAAGAGGCCCTCAGGTGAGCTAGCCCTAGAGGCCAGTGAGCACGTGAGTGTGGCTCGGATGCTCCCTGGCACTGCCAGGACAAAGAATAGCACATTCTCGGGGCCTAGTACTGAACTGCCCAGCAGACTCTCCAGGAGAGTTTCCAGTTCCTTGAGCACTGTTTTTTAAGTCCTCCCCCTCTCCCTTCGACCGCTTCCCCACCAACCTCATTTCCAATCTCCACATGGCCTCATGAAGAATCAACATTTGATTTCATTTAACTGAGGTTTGCAGACAATGTCAATGCAAGACCCCTAGGATACCTCATTTAAATTTATGAAAACAGGAGGGATTGGCACGATTTGGAGTTTGTAGAGAATATCGTAGGAGATGAATTCTAAATTTAGAGGAAAGAAATCATTAGAAGCTACAAAATATGATTGCTGGAACAAAATCACAGGGGTTAAGGCAATTGCCTTGCATGGGACTGACCCCAGTTTGATCCTTACCTGACTACTGCCAGAAGTAAGCCCTGACACAAAATATTTGAGATCATAAAGAATTTGAAGATGAAGGGGCACAAACAAGCTGAGAGATACAAAGTTTCAATGGTAAAATTAGTTGTTTACCAGACAGTACAACAGTTAAGGCTAATACCCTGCATTTAACCCCCAGTTCAATCCCCGGGGCTTCTGAGCAACAGCAGGGTATGTACAGCAGTTTACAGCACCTCGTATCCGTAAGCCTTTGCATAAAATTGCCAAGATAGTTGACCAAGAATCACTGTGCCTACATTCTCCGAGCATGGCTTGAGATACTGCCTCCAAAATAAACGTGAGTTGTTTAAATTTGATGTTTCAGGGAGTAGAGCTACCTTGAATGTTCGGGGATGCCAGTTTGGCCAGTAAGTTTCAAGTGATGTCAAGAATTCCAGCAGAGTACATACATGTCAGGAAACCAGAAAGCAGTAACCTGGGAAAAGGCAGAGATTTTAAGAGTCAAAGAGAATGAATTTTGCCCTAAAGTCTTCCAGGAACCATAGTCAGACAATAGACCACATTATGGTTGCTCAGAGACAACTACTTTACTTTGTAACATATATTTTTGCAGTGTTTATAACTATCTTGAAAAAGTTTTAGCTTCAAATTTCCTTTGAGTTTGGATCTTAAAATTCAATAGTATATAATTAAGTTACATATATATTTCCATAATATGTAAATTATGTTGTGAATCGTAGTTGCAATGAGTACCTCCACTAAAGAAGGATTACCGTCAAGTTTGTGTACAAGTATCACACATGAGCCCAGCTAACATTGTCCAAGTGTGTGGGCCCTGATACTGGGCATGTGCTTCTCGGTGACTGTCATGACCACATGTGTGTGATATCCCTGTCACTGCAGCAACAAAAGACAAATACAGAAAAAGGAATGTTGAAAAATGTAAGTAAGTAAAGTAAAGGCCCTCCCTTTGATCATCGATTTGCTCGAGCGGGCCCAGTAACGTCTCCATTGGAGACTTTGTTGTTACTGTGTCTGGCATATCGAATACATCATGGGGAGCTTGCCAGGCTCTGCCGTGCGGGCGAGATACTCTCGGTAGCTTGCCGGGCTCTCCGAGAGGGGCGGAGGAATCGAACTCGGGTCGGCCATGTCGGCTGCGTGCAAGGCAAACGCCCTACCCGCTGTGCTATCGCAAAAATAGAAGCTTTTAATGATTTTTATTTAGTTTTCATGGCCCACTCAAGGAAACCAATGAACAATGGGAGGACAGTGCTACAGTGCTAACAACTGTATGAATATGCTGGACTGGTGCGATAGCACAGCTGGGAGGGCATTTGCCTTGTACGCAGCCAACCTGGGTTCAATTCCTCCGTCCTCAGAGAGCTTGGCAAACTACTGAGAACATCCTGCCCACATAGCAAAGCCTAGCAAGCTACCTGTGATGTATTCGATATGCCAAAAAAAGTAACAAGTCTCACAATGGAGACGTTACTGGTGACTGCTCAAGAAAATCGATGAACTACAGGAGGGCAGTGCTACAGTACTACAGTACAAATATGCCATGTGCCATATAGCTTGGCATATTATATGCTGAACAACAAAGAAAATACATAGAACAACAACAAAAGGAAAGGGGGAAAGAATCTTTTACTAGTAGCTAAAAAGTCTACCTTGTTTGTCATACAAACACAGAAAGGGCAAGTAACACAAGTTTAGAAAAGTAGGTTTCTTTTTTCTTGCTTAATGATGGAGAAGTAATATTGTAAACAGATACTGGAAATAAAAATGAGAATGGATGGCGTTCTTTTCTTTAAAAGCATCAGCTTTCCTCCACCAAAGACTTGTTGAGAAAAATGCTGACTTCGGAATGAAGACATAAGTCCTTAAAGGAAATAAGCCAAGAAATAAGGATTGTAAAGTTTGTGTCGTCAGATAGCTAGGCAGAACAAAATTTCAGGGAAAAGATGGGAATCAAACTATTTAATATGTATAAATATGCCCTATTATGTCTCAACTCAACTCTTAATTTTTGCTTCCATAAACATGGTTTGTAGCTATTTCCTTTTTAAAGCTAGTTGTAAGCAAAGTCAAAAATATTTCTGATTCCCCAAACAGAGAGGATTCATAGAAAAGGCTGATCTGAAAACTATTTCAGGAGGTCCTGGTATCCCCCGATCATCAGCCCTGCAAGTTCAAGTTCAGTAAGATAGAAATGGTGACAGACAAACTGCAGATCACGAGCATCCTTGATAAATCTAATTGTCTGCAGAAACACCTGCAGAACTCTTCAAAAACCCCTTACCACAAACCCTGATACCTATTTTCTGTCTGACGAATAACATTCTCTGTTCTCTATTCTCACAACAGCTTAGTCTCTTGATTTTCCTCTTTTAAAAAAACTCAGCATAATGAACCGGTGTTTAAATTTTGTGTAAATATAGACTTTCAATGTTAAGTCAGCATAGATGACTGTTATTTACTTAGAAAGACCTGTAAGATTTCTGCTCAGTGTTGATATTTGTATTCTAACTACTGTAGAGTGACACTGAGAGCCACTTCTCTGAAAGGCATTTCATAAGAGTGGTGCAAGTCAAATATTCAAAGTCCCACTAGAAGTGTAACTAAGAGATTTAAACTAAGAGATTTAAAATTTATTTATAATAAGGTGCGGGATCATGGGCACTTGGTGATGGAAGATAGGGTAATTTTTACATCACTTAATCACTTAATGAGAAACAGCCTTGTTCCTGACGCCCCATTCGCTCTCAATGGAACGACCATCTCCGAATGCAACAGCTATGTGTACCTAGGTCGAGAGGTCAACATGACAAATGACCTGGCACCCGAGCTGCGCAGGAGGAAGAGAGCGGCTTGGAACGCCTTCAAGAACGTCGAAGAAATAGCTAAGAGGGCGAAGAACCTCTGGCTTCAGGCACATCTCTTTGATTCCACTGTTCTTCCTGCATTAACATATGCCTCAGAGACCTGGGCCCTACACAAACAAGATGAGAACGCTATTCAGGTCTCCCAAAGAAGAATAGAAAGAGGTATGCTTGGAATATCACGTTTCACTCAAATGAGAGAACGAATCCGGAGTTCTGACATCCATCGACGATCAAGGATCAGGGACGCTGTCTCATTTGCCAAGGTGTCGAAAATCAGATGGGCTGGTCACGTAATGAGATTTAAAGACGACTGCTGGACTAGAGCTGTTACCGACTGGATTCCATGGGATGTCAAAAGACCGCGTGGCCGCCCACCTACCAGATGGTCAGACTTCTTCGTCAAGATCATGAACGATCGGTTTGAGGCCCTTCATGTTCCCGGAGCGAACAGATGCCATTGGGCTACACTAGCATGTGACAGGGACAAATGGAGACGTTACTGGTGCCCGCTCGAGCAAATCTACGGCTAACGGGAAGTTAAGTGATTAAGTGATTAGTCACTTAATCACTTATATAGGCAAGATGGCTATTATCTATTAACATATGATTTTATATTATTTATTGTCACCCAATTAATAAGTGCTCTGCATTTACATTCAGATTATTCCCTTAAGAAAATGATCACTGGTCCTACAAAATGAGTTCCTACTCAGCAATTTCACTTCTTGGCATTTACTCTAAGAGCCCCCAAACACTACTTTGAAGACATTCACGCTCCTATGCTCCTATCTTGTGACATAATTTATAATAGTTCACGATCACGATCATGACCGTCCTGTTGTTGGTTGATTGCCTCGAGCGGGCCCCAGTAATGTCTCCTTCGTCCTAGAGTTGAGATTTTTTAAAAAGTGCCATATTAAAGGCTCTTTCAGGGTTAGGAGAATGAGACCCATCATTGTTACTGGTATTTGGTATATTGGTTACACCATGGGGAGTTAGCCAGACTCTGCCGTGTGGGCAGGTTACATTCAGTAGCCTGCCATTTTGTCCAAAGTAAGAATGGGATAACAAGATGTTACGTGCGCTTCCGGGAGCTGGGTTTTATAGTCTCTGCATCTTGGCCGTTGATGGGATTACCCGGCCCTGGGGGTCAGTTGGTGGGTGTGACCTACTGGAAGATGGAGGATCTGGGGGAGGATGCTCAGCCCCGATCCGAGCAGGCTTGGAGATTTCAGCCCCGGGACCCGCATGCCTTTGTTCCTCTGCCGGTGCCTTCATGCGTGTAGAGAGTGGTCTCAGCATGGTGGTGGCTGGTTCTGGAGTTCTTTGGCTGCCTGTCGGAGCCCTGGTCGGGGTGGGGAGGAAAACTCAACCCGCTCTCCTCCAAGGGGCTCCGGCGAGGACAGCCAGTCGCGGGGGCTATTAATATCTATAAATAATCCAATTACCCAAGTAGAAATCCCTGGATAAAGAAATTGTGGCATACATAATGGAACACCACTGAGCGCTAAGAAATCATGTAATTTGCCACCTTCCTGGTTGGATCTGATAGTGAGTGAGGTCTGTCAGAAGGACAGGTACAGAATCTCATTCAATGTGGGATGTAAAGGAAGATAGCTAGAGAACAACAAATGACCAAAGGCATTAGAAGCTGAGAATTGGTTTATAGAACCGAGCTCTGTGGGGTGGCGTGGAGGGGAGGGTCCTTGGGACATCTTTGGAGGGAAGTGGATACCTTGGAGGAAGGTGTGGGGATGGAATATTGTACACATGAAACTCTATCATGGTACAATAAAAACTAAAAATAAACATTCTATTTTTTGTAAAGGAAAAAAAGTACACATAAAAAAGTGACTTTGTTGAGGACTAAAGAGATAACGCAGTGGCCACGGTTCTTGTCTTGCACACAGTAACCCAGGTTCAATTCCCAATGCCCCATCGAGTTCCCCAACCCTTGCTAAAAATGATCTTTGAGTGCAGAGACAGGAAGAAGCCATCAGCACCAACTGGTGAGAACCAAAAAACAACAAAAACATGTTTCATGATTTTTGTGAGTATGATATTTACTAATATTGCTAGTATTCAACTTGTTTCACTTAGTATATTTGGCTTCCTCTATGTTGATTGGCTTTATGACTTTAATCTTTGAGGCTCTAATCTGTTAATGCATATAAATTTACAACAAATAATTATTTATGAGGTATAGCACATTCACTACTTTTATGAACACATACAGTGATTTTCTTCATTATTTTATTTCCTTCTCTCTCCTATACTTTATAATAATTTAAGTCCGGCAAGCTACCGAGAATATTTGATATGCCAGACACAGTAACAACAAAGTCTCCAATGGAGACGTTACTGGGCCCGCTTGAGCAAATCGATGATCAACGGGAGGGCCTTTACCTTTACCTTTACCTCCCAAACAGTATAATTCCCTTTATTTTAACAAAAAGATTCTGTTGAACTTGAATTTAGATTTCCTATTAAACAACAAAAAAAGATGAAGTTTGTTTTGGGATGGCAGTGAAATGTAGAAATATTTAATTAAGTAGTATATAAACAGATAAAAATTTTCATGTAATAGGTATATGTGAAACATGGGCAATGCGTATATATGATATAATAATGTTTAAAGATATATTTCTTATGTCTGCTGTGGTGATACAATCCACGGAATAGATTGAGTATATTCACCATCTATTCCTAATTTTAGTTTTCTCCTTTTCCTTCTATTTACTTACAATGCTGGTAATGAATCTGGATTGCAAAATTTTTCATTTGTATTCACTAATTGATGTCTATGGTTTTAAGCTGCACAATATGTGTAACCTTGTATAAAAGAATAGCACTATCTGTGGTCTTGTATACCTTGCTTTTGTATTGTATATTCACCTGATTCATTCATGTTGATAGGCTAGTTTCTAGTTCTCTAATTTTTTTTGACATATTAGACCATTTGAATAAATAATGATAATTTCACCAATTTTCCTGTTGCTAAACAATGAGATACTTTACTATTTAATTGCACCAGGGAATAAAGTTACTAAAATACATGGAAAACATATCTTCAATTTTGTGAGATAATTTTTGCAAACAATTTCCTCCACCTCTTCATTGTCACTATCTACCTCTTACTAACTAAACACAATGGGTAAGAAAACTGGAAGAAAATAGAATTTTAAAAAGGTTGTATAATAACTTTTAGATACTCTTGATTTGTACTTTTGTGATCTCTTTGATGTGCTATCCTTAAAATACTTACACCACGATTAAAAATTAGCCTGTTTTCTATACTTGCTTGTATGTCTTAGACCTGAGTATCATTATGAGACTGAGGTTCCCTATTAATTCTCACTCCGTACTTTAGACAAATTACTAATCTCAATTTTAGTATGATAAATTACAAAAATAAAATTGTGTCTATCTCTTCCAGTAGAATTTTAACTCAAGGGCAACTAGGAAATATGTTTTGCGTCACTCTATTTTTGGAACCTAGAATAGTACATACTTAATAAAAATTTACAGGTTGATTTAAATATTAAATGTTACAGTAACTGGAAAGAGATCAATAATGTTCCTGGCATGTAATAAATATTCATGAAATGCTTGATAGTTGTTATCTTACCAGCAGTAGTACTAGAAGTAGTTAGGGAAATACCCATCAATTTCCACTAGTTGGCATCTATGCTACAAGCCCCAAAACTCTATTTCAAGAAGCTGTTTATTCTCCTATGTTCATTGCCATGCAGTTCACACCAGCTAAGATCTTGAAACAACCCAAGCGCCCAGGAACAGATGAGTTGGCACAGAAACAGTGACACATATCCATACACAATGAAATTCTATTTGAGTATAAGAAAAGATGAAGCCAGGCATTTTCTTACAACATGGGTGGAACTAGAGATTTTCACGCAAAATGAAGTCAGTGAGGAAGAAGGACAGAATGATCTCTCTTATGTGTGGAATATAAGGGAATAATAATAATAATGGTAAAAGATTTTGAGAATCAACCCACTGAACTGAGTTTGCAAAGGGTGTAGGGTGAGGGACACTGGTGACAGGTGTGGTGTTGGAACACGGTGTACCTATAACTATTATTAACAACACCATAAATTGTCATGTACAAAGTAAAGAAAGTTTTAAATAATTGCTACTAATTATAGCCAGTATTTACAGTGACTACATATCTACTACAATTTTCTCTATTTTTTAGATGTGAGCAGTCATTTTCTCGGCTTTGCTTGGGCTATTAGGAAACATGGATTGAAATATACAGCTTATCCTCAGTATATTAGTATATATATATGTATATATATATATTTGAAAATTACCAAGGTACCTAAAGCTACCTAAACAGGGTGAGAAATATATCCAAATAAAACATTTCCTTGCTGGACCAGAAACCATAAGGTACATTGAAGATAAAGTTGGCAAAACCCTCCATGACATTGAAGCTAATGGTATCTTCAAAGATGCCACGCCACTGGCCAAGCAAGTGAAAACAGAGATAGATAAATGGGACTATCTTAAACTAAGAAGCTTCTGCACCTCCAAAGAAACAGTGACCAAAATACAAAGACAGTCTACAGAATGGGAAAGGATATTCACCGAATACACATCTGACAAGGGGTTGATATCCAGGATATACAGAATACTGGTTAAACTCCACAAGAAGAAAACATCCAACCCCATCCAAAAATGGGGCAATGAAATGAACAGAAACTTTCTCAAAGAAGAAATCCGAATGGCAAAAAAGCACATGAGAAAATGCTCTACATCATTAATCATCAGGGAGATGCAGATCAAAACCACAATGAGATACCATCTCACACCTCAGAGACTAGCCCACATTCAAAAGAACAAAAGCAACCGATGCTGGCGTGGATGTGGCGAGAAAGGGACACTCTTTCACTGTTGGTGGTAATGTCCACTGGTTCAGCCCTTCTGGAAAACAGCATGGACGATTCTCAAAAAATTAGAAATTGAGCTCCCATTTGACCCAGCAATACCACTCCTGGGAATATATCCCAGAGAGGCAAAAATGTATAGTCGAAGTGACATCTGCACTTGTTTGTTCATTGCAGCACTCTTTACAGTAGCCAGAAACTGGAAGAAACCTGAATGCCCAAGAACAGATGACTGGTTAAAGAAACTTTGGTACATCTACACAATGGAGTACTATGTAGCTCTTAGAAAAGATGAAGGCATGAAATTTACATACAAGTGGTACAATATGGAAAGTATCATGCTAAGCGAAATGAGTCAGAAAGAGAGGGATAGACATAGAAAGATTGCATTCATCTGGGGGATATAAAGTAACAAAGTATGAGATTAATACCCAAGAATAGCTGAGATCAGCACCAGGAGGATTACTCCATAACTTAGAGGCCAGCCGGGTATCCTAGATTAAAGGGCAGTTCAGATAGAGAAGGGAGCACCAAATAAAGGATGTTTGGAGGATCCTCCCAGGAGGGGAGATGCATGTCGAAAGTAGACTATGGACTGAACATGTTTGCCACTCAATGCCTCTTTTGCAGACCACAACACCCAAAAGGAAAGAGAGAACACAGGGGATTGCCCTGCCACAGAGACAGGGGGGATGGGGGGATGGGGGTGGGAGGGATATTATCCATGGTGGTGGAAAATGGGCACTGGTGGAGGGATGGGTATCTGATCATTGTATAATTGAAACCAAAGCACAAAAAATTGTAAATCTACAACTTTAATAAAAATTAAAAAAAAAAAACATTTCCTTGCTGATGCATTCCCTCTCCTGTGTACTAGCAACTGTGCACTGGGCGGTTTTATTATCTCAATAGTTCAAATGAAGGAACTGAATTTTCCAGAACAGAAGTTAATGAGAAATTTACAAGGTAATAAACACAAGCGATGAAAAAACCCAGGACTCAATTCAGATCAAACCTTTTTTGTTCATTTAACCTTAAGCTTTTGCCTTCTATTTTACTTTTCTTTCCCTTTGTCTTTGAGGTAACACAGCAAGTTAAATATGAATAATCTCTCTTTTAATGGGAAAAAGTCCCTGTTACTAATTGTCTATTAATTCTAATTTCTTTTATTAAATAGTATCATCATTTCATTTTATTTATTTATGTTTTGGCTTTTTGGGTCACACCTGGCGATGCTCAGGGGTTACTCCTGGCTCTGCGATCAGGAATTACACCTGGCGGGCACCAGGGACCATATGGAGTGCCCACATGCAAGGGAAATGCCAACCCACTGTCCTAATGCTCCAGCCCCTTATTTCTAATTTCTAATAGCTATTTGTCCTGTTTTTACATTCTGCTTGTTCACCTAAGGAAAGCATAGCAAAATTAGCAAGATTGCATAAGGACAAAATTGTATCCGGTTAAGTGATCGAGACTGGGTTGGAGGGTAGTTTGTCAGCTCTGAGATTGGCTGGGGCAGTTGATGGCTATGCGGGTGCACTGCCGTTAGGCATTACAAAGTCGCTACCATCCCCCCCCCCCCCCCCCCCAGTCCATGCTTACTGCTCTTCTTCTTGAGTTTACAAGCAAGTCTTTTAGTCTCAGTTCTCTGCTGAAAATTCAGCCAATTATGCTTTCTATTAATTCACGTATGTTCAGTAACAAATTACTAACCATGTGTTACCAAATACCAGAGAATACGTTTTTAGATTAGGTCTTTTTGAAAAAGAGACTCTGTTTTCAATAGCTGCTCTTATTTTTCAAACAACTTCTTTTAATGTCGATTTTCAAACGTGTTTTTCTAGGAGAGATAGTTTTATTATCACACATTTCAACTTTCGAGGGACTATTGAAACAGGGTTCTTAAAAGTTTATATCACTGCAGGAAGCTTCATATATCATCCTTCACCTCAGGTGGGTCTGTCAGAAGTGAATAATGGTACCAGGAATTATCTTTCCAGTCCACTTTATTTTACAGAGCTTGTTTCCCTTTATTAAATTTGTTCAACAGTTCATCACTTTAGTCTCTAAGCCTTTTTCCCTTTATTATTGCACAGATTCAAAAGTGACACTGTTTTGTCTGTGATTCTAATGAGAAAAATACATGGGGAGCCTGGTGTGAATTCAGGGCACCTTCTTTGTTTGAATTCTCTTGAGGCTTATTACTCTTCTGTTAGTTCAACACCTCCCCACAGGCAGCAGCTCTTTGCTTAAAAGTTAAGAAATATGAATCCTTAAACTAAGCCATAAGCTATTTAGCTTACCAGCAAATGAATTGAAAAGATTTAGGTTTGTAAGTCCAGCCATAACCCTGGAAACAAATCATTTGTAGTAATAAGAACATATGGAAATTTGAGGGTGCTACTGCTGGCTGACTCAGGAAACCTTGACTCTATACTTTTTATTTTATTTTTTAATTTATTTATTGAATCACCGTGAGAACAGTTACAAAGCTTTCAGGTTTAAGTCTCGGTCATACAATGACCAAACCCCCATCCCTTCACCAGTGCGTATTTTCCACCACCAAGAACCCCAACATACCCCCCATCCCACCCCTCCCGATGCCTGTGAGGAAGATGATTTCCACTTAGCTCACTCTTTAATTTGATTATATTCATTATTTGGACAAAAGGTGCACCATTATTATTTGGGATTCCCCCCCTCCTGCTCCCCCCAACAATCAGACCAGCTGAAAACACATCGAGAAATAATTTGTTTTCTATTGGTGGTTCTGAAGAGCATATGAGGGATTTCTGCCAAAAGCCAAATAGTTCCGAGATTGGCTTGTGTGCCCCTGGGGCCATGGCCATGCCAGAGAGCCGCTCGTGGGGGGGGGGGCAACTCATGGGGGGGAAGAATGTGCCGGTTTTGCCCTCCATCCTATGAGGCCGAAGTAGCCTGGTCACCGCCGGCTTATACCTCTGGCTGTCCAATAAGCTCTGAGGCAGCGGCCACCATGCCACTGGTGGGGGGGAGTGTTAAAGGCAGAAGAGACAGATACCCTTTCCCTCCCGGGGGGCGGGGGGTGCACAGTGCTGTAGCTTAATGCATAGTCCATTCACATTTCTGCCAAAAGCTGCTGAGTTCCGAATTGGGTCTGTGTGCTTCTGGGGCCATAACCATGCCAGAGAGCCGCCCGTGGGGGGCAACTCATGGTCTCATGGACGCTATATTTTTTAGTGAAAACTTATTACTGTACAGTACACGCACCCCAAGTATCATCCTTCAATGGTCTATTGTCTTCAGCCATGATCTCTGGGTGCTTATGTAAAATATTTACGGAATATAGTTGACACGTCAGCCTTTCTGTATTGCTTAAAATAGTTTCTTTTTAATCAGTTTCTTTTTAATTTTAAATGCTTTTATTTGTTCTTGGTGCATTATGCTTTTAGATTACTCCATTTTATTGTGTAGGTGGGTTCTATGGGATTTCTTGACTTGCAGTACCTGCTTCAGGCTACTGTCTGTCTGCTCCCAGAGGAGGCTGGCAGGTTAGCTGGGTTCCCAGAGTAACTCTGAGCAGACCCAAGTAGCAATCAGTTACCAGTTACTCACAGCTTCATTTATCTCTTCAGATCCTTTACTGAACATAACAACCCTTGGTGTTCAGTGTTGGTCAGGGCCAGTAGAGCTGGGTAGTTTCCCTTTGTGAGTTTCTGTCACCCCTCTCGACACACACACACACACACACACATACCATACACACACAAAGGCACACACACCATAGACACAAACACACACCTACACACACAAACACATACACACCACACACACAAATACACACATAGACACATACACACCAAATACACAGAAACACACCATACACACAAACACACCATACATACATGAACACACGAATACACACACCATACACACAAACACATACACATACATACATAAATACACACACACTATATACACAAACACACACATACACACCATACACACAAACACATACATATACACAGCATACATGCACAAAAACACACATACACACAAACACACACATACATACCATACACACATAAATACACGCATACACACAAATACACGTACATACACACACCATACACACAAACACACACACACACATATATTTTTTCCTTTACTCATGAAGTGAAACGGAAATCATGCTTCAGAAACCTGGCATAGGGGTCAAGATAATAAGCCTTCTCCACAGACTTCAGCAAACACTAAAACTGGCCCTCTGCAGAGATGAATTGAACTGAAAACTTGCATTTTTCCCAAGTCATTTTTTATTGGGGTGTCAGGCTGCAACAGTACTGTTATTGTTGCATTCTCACAGTGCTGCTACCATGCCCACCCTCCCCTTTGCCCAGTTCCCTTCCCAGGAGGGAATTTTCTCATGATAGTAATTTGCTATGAGAATTAGTTCCAACACAATGAAGTACACTGCATATCACATAAGTTAGTATTTTGTTTTTAGCCTGACATATTCCACGAAAATGAAGGATGGTTTTCTCACTCGGGACTTGTGGCAGGAGCCTTTTAACAGTCAAGTCTTCTGCTTTAGTCTTTAGCTCTATGATGAAATTACAGGTTGGCTCCTTCCCAAGTTAATCATTCCCTCAACAGTATGTCACTGTCCTCCAGTAACGTCTCCATTGGAGACTTTGTTGTTACTGTGTTTGGCATATCGAATACGTCACGGGCAGCTTGCCAGGCTCTGCCGTGAGGGCGAGATACTCTTGGTAGCTTGCCGGGCTCTCCGAGAGGGGTGGAGGAATCGAACTCGGGTCGGCCAGGTTGGCTGCGTGCAAGGCAAACACCCTAGCGCTGTGCTATCGCTCCAGTAAAATCTCTTTTAATTAAAAGTTACGTCATCAGTGTTGTCTGTTAGAAAAGGACAGAAAAACCAGCTTTACCTGAAGAAGATCCTTTTTTTGCTTTTACGTTTCTATTTTTGTTGTTATGGGTATGTAGTTTTGTTTTGTAATGTTTTTGTTTTTTATCTATGGGTTCCAATTCCTGGGAATTAGGTGAAAATGCATGAGAATCAGACCATTACATTTATCCAGATTTTTACTTGGCCTACTGCCTCCTTTTCAAAAAAATTTTTTTCTCTCTCGGTGACTCCTAGCAATCCACTTTCTTCAAGCAAGCAAACGAAAGCATTGCTCTGCCACCAGCTACCCTCAAGACCTACTGCCTTCCCCATTTTCTAGCACTGCCCAGGGGGTTAGTGTGGCCACTACGGAAACCGGATCCTAAGGAAAGAGTCATGTTCTGCCTCCGTCACTCCACTTCTATTTTTATAGGCTACATCCAGCTTTCTTTAAGTTTCACATTCTTTTGAGTTTCACATTCAGTTATTTGTTTCTTAGAGACTCAAGATATGTATGTTTTAAAAAATAATTAACGGTCTCAGTTATTGTCACTGTCACTGTCACTGTTCTCTTGTTGGCTATCGATTTGCTCAAGTGGGCCCAGTAACATCGTGAGACTTGTAACTGTGTTTGGCATATTGAATACGTCATGGGTAGTTTGCCAGGCTTTGCAGTGTGGGCGAGATACTCTCGGTAGCTTGCCAGGCTCTCCAAGAGGGGCAGAGGAATCAAACTCGGGTGGGCCGTATTAGCCACGTGCAAGGCAAATGCCCTACCCACTGTGCTATCACTCCTACCCATCTCAGTTATTATTAGAATATTTTAAGTTCCCATCTTTAGATAGCGTATAGAATGCAATTTTCCATCTTCACATTAAACAGTGTTTGCTTTTTATCCACAAAAGGCCTAATTATATGATTACCAAGGGAAGTAAAACATATTCTAGGGACTAAAATTCTCCTGTGAGGACTCTTCCTTTTGCAGGATATGAATAATGTATCACATATGGTTGAATAATTTACTCAATGTGCCATGAGGGTTCTTATTATTTTAACCAAGAAAGGTTTTAGAATTTAGGAAAGGTATCACCAGATTGATCTGCTTGGGGGAGAAATGTGATGTGTTTATGTTCATTATCGAGGGCATTGAACTGTAGGAATGCAGAGAAGAATTTAGTTGTTCTAGAAACGTCATTCATCATTTATGGCTATATGGATTAAGATGTTCTAAGTAATTTCTCCAGTTTCTCTCTGTCTAAAATTCCTGCTGGTTTCGCATTCATAATTTTTGGAAAGTGCTAAAATCAAATAGCAGACTCTTACTCAGAGATTCTGAGGATCTAGGCATAGTTAGTATTCTTACTATTTTTTTAAATCTTCCTTTACTCCCCATTTTCTGCTGGATACTGTAGTTGGGCAGACATTTTAGGAAATATTTTACATAACCATTTACACAAATTTTCAGTAAAATGTGTAAATATATCTATGCTATTGATATCTGCATCTGATTAAAAATCTCCTTACTATCAAGTGTTCTTTAATTTTTTGACAGTTTGATAAAAGTACCCCGATTGTATTACTCCTATTTATTATTTCACCACTATTATATCTTGCACATTAACACTCCTTGTAAAAAAAACTGAGTAAAACTATTTTATTTTTTGTTTTCATTTATTTTTAATCTTTTAAACATTTCAGTTAGTCACCATCGATTACAAAGTTATTCATTATTGGGTTCAAGCTTCCAGTGCCCAGCACCCAGGACACACCTTCCTGCCTCTATGATGGGCACTCTTTAAAATAACTTGACATTGTGGTTTACAGTCTGCTGCTGAGAGAGTTTCACGCATGACACTTGACCAGCTTTCACCACTTCTGTCCACCGTTGTTGCCATGTTCTCTTCTCCGCCCTATTCACCACCACCACCATCACTGCCCCGAGCCCACTGAAGTGGGTTTTGAGTTTTGAGTTTCTATTTTAATTGCTCAAGGACGTTTGTTATTCACCCACTATTTTTCTTCATATCCTGCACATGAGAGAGATCAGTTCTTGTAAATCTCTGTCTCTTTTCCTAACTCTACTCTGCACGGTCCTTGCACATCCATCCACGTGAGCAACAAGTGGTAGGATTTATCTTTTCTTACAGCCAAGTAATAATTTCATTGTGTATATGTACCACAGTTTCTTTTTCAACTTCTTTTTAGAAAATTGAATCACAGTGATATACACAGTTACAAAGTTGTTCATGATGGAGTTTCAGTCATATAATGTTCCAATCATAGTTTCTTCATCCAGTCATCTTTTCTTCAGCATTTGGACTGTTTCCAGATTTTGTCTACTGTGGATAGTGCTGCAGTAAACAACAGGAGTACAAATGTCTTTTCCTCATTGTGTTTTTGGACCCTGGGGTTTGTTTCAAGGAGTGGAAGTGCTCTGCATCCAATGGAAGCTCAGTTCCTTGTTTCATGAGGACAGTCCAGATTGTTTTTCAGAAAGGTTGGACCAGTTGGCATTCCCACCAGCAGTAAATAAGGGTTCTTCTACCGTCCCACTCACCTTGATTCTACACCAACACTGGTTGTTTTTGTTCTCTTTAATCCCTGTGATAGTCTCTGTGGTATGAGATGATATATTATTGTTGTTTGGATTTGCATTTCCCTGATTATTACTGATGCAGTTATTTTTCGTATGGCTTTTGGCCATTTGTATTTCTTTGGGAATTTTCTGTTCACCACTTCTCCCTGTTTACTGATAGGTATGTACTTATTTTCTGTAAAGTTCTACCAATGATGGGTCGGAGCGATAGTACAGTGGGTAGGGCGTTTGCCTTGCAAGCAGCCAACATGGCCGATCCGAGTTTGATTCCTCTGCCCCTCTCGAAGAGCCCGGCAAGCTACCGAGAGTATCTCGCCCGCACTGCAAAGCCTGGCAAGCTACCCGTGGCGTATTCCATATGCCAAACACAGTAACAACAAGTCTCTCGATGGAGACGTTACTGGGCCCGCTTGAGCAAATCGATGAACAATGGGAGGACAGTGATCCACATATATATATATATATATATATATATATATAACAATCACAATCATCCTGTTTTTCATCGATTGCCTCAAGCAGGCACCAGTAATGTATCCTTCTTCCTAGCCCTGAGATTTTAAAAGAGCTGTATTCAATGCTCTTTCAGGGCTAGGAGAATGAGACCTATCATTGTTACTGATATTTGGCATATTGAGTACGACACAGGAGGTTTTCCAGACTCTGCCATGTGGGCAGGATACGTTCGGTAGCCTGCTGGGTTCTCCAAAGTAAAAATGAAATAAAATGATGTTGCGCAGCTGCATTTGTGGCCGCGCACTTCCGGGAGCTGGGTTTTATAGTCTCTGGGTCTTGGCCATTGATGGGACCACCTGGTGCCGGCAGCAGCTGATGGGTGTAATGCCTACCTACTGGATGATGGGGGATGTGGGTGGAGAAGGTGCAGTCCCGGTCCGAGCGAGCATATATATACATATATATATATATGTATATATATGCCTCTCAGAGAGCCTGAAATTTACCAAGAGTATCCCACCCACACAGCAGAACCTGGAAAGCTACCCGTGGCGTATTTGATATGCCAAAAACAGCAACAATAATGGGTCTCTGACTCTGAAAGAGCCTCCAATACCATTGGGAAGGACGAGTAAGGAGAGGCTGCTAAAATCTCAGGACTGGGAGGAATGGAGACGTTACTGCTGGCACCCGCTCAGTAAATTGATGAACAAGGGGAGACCGTGATACAGCTATACAGTGATATTAACCCTCTATCAGATGAGTTATGGGCAAATATTTTCTCTAAGTCTGTGGGGTATCTTTGGGTTTTGGTCTTGCTTATTTTGAAGTGCAGAAACTTCTTAATTTCATGTGTCTCATTTGTTTGTCTTGGCATCTATTTATGCCTCACTTGAGGTTCTATCTCTCCAGTCCTTCGTGTCTAGACTTAAGAAAGGGAGTCATCCTGCAGTTTTCATCTTGGTTAGAGTGTGGTGAGGCATTTAACACATCTGTATCTCCAGGCCTCAGCAGTATTCACTTATTTCCATCAAGGGTCAATTTACATTTTTTTTTAAAAATCACTCAGCCTCTTGGAAAAACCTTCTGGGTTCCAGGAAATATTTTTGATTCAGTGATTGACAAGGACCAAGAAGATGACCATACCGCGGCTGCAGCCCTCATCAAGCTTGATGGTCACTGTTTCTCAGGATGCCCCTTGACTCACCCCTCTTCTCATGAAAACACCCCAACCCTAGGCAAGCCAAAGGATACTCACGTGGGATAGAAGGACGGTCACTCAGGCAGCGCCTGCAGGGAGGGTGGCTAGGAGTGTCCAGGCCAGTCCCAGCCCCCCTTCCCAGCAGTGCCCGTGCTCCCCCTCCCCCCACCCCCCGCCACTGTTGTGAGGTGGGTCTTGCATTCTGTG
This sequence comes from Sorex fumeus, assembly GCF_029834395.1. Taxonomy (NCBI): domain Eukaryota; kingdom Metazoa; phylum Chordata; class Mammalia; order Eulipotyphla; family Soricidae; genus Sorex; species Sorex fumeus. The sequence goes on along the minus strand of NW_026606090.1, from coordinate 33,250,905 downwards.
GCTGGTTTTCCAGATCACGTCATATGGTTTCATGGGGTCCTCCTAATCTTTCATCTAAACATTATTCGACAAGAGAGGCTCACACAGGGGGTCCCTGATAGAGCTAAAATTCAAACCCGTGTCTGTTCAACATGTGTGGAACTTCATGCACATAAAAAATGCTGGGTTTCCTGGTGACATGTGTGAGATTTCATTATGTTCACGAGGACGTATTGGATTCTTTGGCTGGTGAAGCTTCCAGATGGTTCTTTACCAGTCCTCTAAAAGTGGGGAGGCATGAGGGGATTTAGTCACTGCTCCTGCTGCAGGGATCCCTGGCACTGTCCTCTTTCCGGGTGGGGGCAGAGAGAGAGAGAGAGCAGGAGTGAGGGGCTGCTCCTAGCCCTGTGTCACTCCTAGCCCTAGTCACTCCTGACAATGCATGGAGAATGCAGAGCTGGGGACTGGATCCAGTCGTCCTCCCATGAAGTCTGCACTCAGTCCTTCGTGCTCTCCCTGGTGGGAACACACACTGCTGCCTTCCTACACCGACACACCCAGCCAGCCTGACAGCCACTGTAGGACCTGGACTCCACCATCCTCCACTGCTCTGTCCCAGGGTCTATTTCCTTTGGGGTGGGGGACTGGTTCAAAATGGTCATGCTCAGGACTTACTCCTGGCTCTGTGCTCCCTCACAGGGATTGCTTCCGGTGATGTTCAGAGAACCACACGTGCTTCTAGGAGTTGATCCAGGTTGGCATGTGCCGGGCAAATGCCTTAAATCCCTTACTGTTGCTCCATCCCAGGAAACATTTCCAAGGGCAACATCGCCTTATTTAGCCTTCCTGTTCTAGATATAAAGTTGAGAAGTCCTGAGACTCTGCCAACTAAGACCTAATTTAGCTTGATTTAGGGAAAAGCAAGAGATCAGAAGTTTTCTTACTTTGTATGATCCCCTTGTGGGAATCATAGTTTTGGATAATTATGCAAAATTGCATATATGAAAAATTCATCTTAAGGAATTCGTTAACTCATTGATCTATTAATCAAATTTATTTAATTACAGAAAATTAAATATTGGCAGCCTATAAAATCCTGATCTTTTCATTTCAGTTTGAATTTGAAACGTGAAAAAGCAATTACAATCTGTAGCCTTATTAACTTTGTAGATGCATAATTTAAGGTTTATGTTCAAAACATGTTTTAGGCTGATTATTTAAAATATTTTACCATAATTCTTCTATACCAAAATATGTGCAACCAGAAGTGCTATATGTATTCAGATTCATCATAAATGAGTGCATTAACCCAAACTGGACATTTTCTCATGTCGCTCTGCAAGTTCTAAATATATTCTCTATTATCAGTGTGACCTTTGTTGCCACATTTGACCTCCAGTCATCTCTCCCAGAAGTTGTGTCTGCTTCTTCTGAAGCCAGATAAGGTATCCAATCACCCAGTGTTTCTTAGGATCCATATTTTTTAATCTTTTTGTTTTGGGGGGCACAGTGGGGCAGAGAGCAGTAAGGGACCCCCAAGTAGTGCTCAGAAGGCTGGGCCCTTAGTGGTGATTCTTGACTGTTGGTTCAGTGACAGGGCCAAAGGAGTAGTACTTTGAGTTCTTCTGTCTCGCCATCAAAGCAGGGGCCCTACAGAGCCACCCCCTTTGGAACTGAGGGAATGATGAGTCGCTGGGAATCTGGGAACAGCTCTCACAGCTGTCCTGTCTCCTGGCTCCATCATCTTCCATATTATACCTTTGCTTTTGGGGAATGATCTCTTCCAGTTCCTTCCTGAGCAGAATGACCTCTGTAGGAAAATCTATAAAAATCCTCTATGCCCCCACATATCATCTATTTCCCGAGGCTGATAAGTATGCTTATTGGGTGTGCAACTAGTTAAGGATCTTTTTTCTTTTTAACTACAGAATTTTTCAAGTGTTTAACATTGTGTACACTTTTTTGGGAGTTTTGCATCTTTTTTCAGCATTTTTCAAAAGTGTTGAATTTCACGTATATTTTTCAACTTTCAATCAGCTTTGATTTTTTTAAAAAAAAGTACAAAAGTAAAGGCCCTCCCGTTGATCATCGATTTGCTCGAGATGGCCCAGTAACGTCTCCATTGGAGATTTTGTTGTTACTGTGTTTGGCATATCGAATACGTCAGGGGGAGCTTGCCAGGCTCTGCCGTGCGGGCGAGATACTCTCGGTAGCTTGCCGGGCTCTCTGAGAGGGGCGGAGGAATCGAACCCGGGTCGGCCATGTTGGCTGCGTGCAAGGCAAACGCCCTACCGCTGTGCTATCACTCCAGCCTTTGATTTTTTAATTTCTTATAAATGAGAAAAACCTACTTTATGATATTAAAATTACTACAAATGTAGCAAAAAGTTACTTACTTAGAAGTCCTATAATTTTATTACCCCAGAGACTTTGTGTATGATTGTTCTGTTTCTTTCCTTTTCGTAAGCTTTATTCTCTGTAGAAAGAATCTTTCTTTTCTAGAGTTGGATTTTCACAACCACAACACATAACACACTTTTATATATTACTGCACAGTAATCTAATATTAATATTCTTTACTGGTAAAACCTCTTTGATCATTTCCTCTCTTTTCTCTCCCCCACCCATGTCTGCAGTGCTCAAGGCCTGACTCCTGTGTGGTGCCGGGAGTCGGTGCCAAGAGCTGGGCACTGTGCAGTGCTGGGATGGTGCCCAAGCCCTTCCATGAAAGGCAAACCCACCGGACCTTTGAGCAATATCCCTGACTTCTTTCTCTTTCTTTTTATTTTGAACCACACTGGGCAGTGCTCAAGTCTTACTCCTGGCTCTGTGCTCAGAGACCACTCTTGCCAGGCTCAGGGGACCACATATAGTGCGAGGGACAGAACTTCAGTCAGCCTGGTGCACGGCAAGTTCTAGCTCACTGGTCCTTTCTGTAACTTTCTTAAAGGTATACTATTCTTTTATTGTACATCAAACTGTTTTTCAAATTTTTACATCCTTTTCCTCCCATTTTTTTCCTTTATCTTTAAACATTTTTTCTACGATAGCTCCTAATATATTTGTCTCTAATTTCTACCATATTTTAATTGTCTATTAGTATATTTGCTTTAAAGGTTTAATTTGTGTGGTTTTTTGGCGCAGGATGGGGGCAGTGGGGAAACACCTATCTCTGGCCATGCCTTGGGGGAAATCTGGGCCTGGGTACCATAAAAGGGAGTGCTGTGATTTAAACTCCTGTCGTAGTCACAGCCACATGCAAGGCGAGTGCTTTGACCTCTGCTCTATCTCTCTGGCCTTTAAAGGTTTCTTGATTCATCATAAAGTGTTATTTCTCCATGTCATCAAGTAAAATTTCATAATGATTTATTCTTTTGTTTTTATTGATTTTGCTTTCTCTACATTTAGAATATTTTGCAGAACCTGTTTTGATCTTGGTTTTCTAATTAAGTCTTTCTGACTAATTAATTAATTATTTTCTAATTAAGTATTCTCATCATATCTGACGAAGGCCATACTTGACTTTTTTCCCTCTAGTTAAATGTTAGCTCCTAGTGGAGCCCCGACAGCCGAACTGGGGCTCAGAATTTAACCTCCAGAACTCAATTGCTGCCATGCTCACAGCCCCTCTCCACAGGCTTGGGTGAGCCTCACCCATGAGTGAACCTGCTGTATAATCGTATTCTACATTTTAAAATTCCTGGAGTACGTCTCTTACTCTACACCACTGATGTACCAAGAGTAGCACACAAGATTTGATTTGGTTTAACAAACATGTTAGTAATCTCTTCTAGAAGGGCTTAATGGCTCCAGGATGAAATACAATAATCTTCACACACTTTCCTCTAAGGAAACTTTACTGGGCCATGTTTAGCAGATGATTCATAACAAGCAATACAAAATTAATTGTTTTGGTTCTGCTTTGGGGGGGCATGATTTGGGATTTGGGGTGGTAACATTCAAAATATGGTCGTGAGAAGGTGCCATGGTGGTGGGATTGATGTTCGAATATTAAACATAACAAATTATTGTGAACAACTTTATGAAACTAAAATAATTTTTTATGAGTTCCTATAAAACAAGTAGAAAGCTCTATGTTAAAAAACTTGGTCTTATTCTTAGTGTTTATAACAATAGTCAGCAGGTAGGTAGGTAGTTCAGAGAGAGAGAGAGAGTGAGAGGAATAAAGGGGGAGGGGAGGGGAGAGAGAGGGGAAGGAGGGCAGAAAGAGGAGAGAGGAAGAGAGAGAGCATGCCTGTTTTGTGTGTGGCGAGTTTCATCTTTAGCACAGAATGTGGCATCCTGAGCACTGCCAGGGTTCAGTGTCAAGCAGAGAGCCAGGAATAGTCCCTGAGGATGTGACCCTCCCACATTATCCTCAAAGTGAGTGGCTAAAACCAGTAACTAGTTAGTTGTGGTCAGGTTGTGTCTGGACTAGCCCAGCTGATCTCTCAGCACTGTGTCCTGCTTCCTTGCGAAGGTGCCTTGTTGTCTGGGAGAGACCAAGCGTCCCTTGGCAATCTCAGCCCAGGTGCTTTTGTTCTTTCTCACAAATTCCAGCATATAGAACGGGGTGGTTTGATGATGGCCTCCATCCTCCAAAGGCAAGAGAGCACACCCAAACGCACAACTCCTTTTAAAGTATCTGTTTCGTATCATGTTTATAAGTGTTCCTCTTGCCAATGCAAGCCACATAGCTAAACCAGATGTAAAAAGTGGGAAAATCGCTCTTCATGGCAAGACCTGCACTGTCACACTGCGAGATGCGGGAAGAATATGTGGCTATTTTTATAATAACCACAGAATGGTTCCCAGCTGTTTTGTTGGGCACTTTCAAATGTTGGGTTATATAAGTCTTTTATCTAAGAACATTTTTCCATAAAGAACCTTTCAAGGACATGAAAGTCTGATTGCTACTGTTACAGGTAACAAGAGGGGCTGTATTACAAAGGTAGCATCTGCCAATATAGCAATTTCTCTCATGTCCTATGTTTAATTCATTTGGTGCTCCTTGCTTATTTTTGCCTTTTGACCCTGAATTTTTTTTAAAAAATATACTAGATAACCTCCCTAGAGAGTGAATTTCCAACATTTGGATAGTGTGGTAAAGTTTAAGTCTGGCAAGAGTAGAAAAATCCTCAAATGGAAAAATGATCTATCTCTGTAGTAATAGATCAGTTCGTTGAACTGGGAACTCTTCAGAAGAGTTTTGCAAGTTTTCCATTTTCCTACTCAATATATGTCTATTCCCTTTAGAGATACCAGATTCCTGTGATTCTTGAGAGATTTTTTTTTCTTTTTTTCTTTTTGGAGGGGAGACAACTCCTACAGGGTGCTCAAGAGGTCCCACTGGGGACGCAGCCAACTTGCGTGGGGCCTGGGGATCTAGACCGGCTCACCCCTGCAGTGCCACCATCACCAGTGCCACTGCTGGCAGTGCATGGGGGCCTCCAGGGGGGTACCTGGTAATACTCAGGGGACCATGTGGTGCTAGGGATTCAACTTGGCCCAGGCAGATGTCTCTGTACTGTCTCTCAATCCCCAATCCTTGAGACAAAATCATAGTTTCAGTTCTTCAGCAGCTAATTTTGGGTTCATTTTCCCCTGGTTTGTAGGAACATTGGTCTTTTATATGTCCACTTTCCACATTTCAACATTTTGTTGCTGTCACCTCATTTGTCTCCATTGTTTTTGTTGGATTGAACTATATTGTAAATTTTTTTTTCTTTTTGGGTCACACCCGGCAATGCACAGGGGTTTCTCCTGGCTCATTCACTCAGGAATTACTCCTGGTGGTGCTCGGGGGACCATATGGGATGCTGAGAATTGAACCCAGGTTGGCCGCGTGCAAGGAAAACGCCCTACCTGCTGTGCTGTCACTCCATCTCCTATATTGTAAATTTTTTAAGGGAGGAAGAGGAATACATGTTTTGCTTTGATTTAAAATGTACTTTTAGAAGTAATATTCATCAAGCATTCTTTTCCATATAACTTGGTATAGAAAAGCCATCATCTTACTTATTCCAAGAGCTGATTCAGAATGAAATGTGGCTGTGGTAGATGACAACAGGATATGGTTTATGATTTTAATTTTTACTCACAAATCAATTCATTAGAACGTACATGATTTCATCATCTCTTTTTTGCTTGTTTTGGAGCACGTCCCGTGGTGACCAGGGGCTACCCTCCACGTGTGCTTGATCCTGGCAGTGCTCAGAGGAGAGACACACATGAAAGTGGGCTTGATCCGGACACCGTTCATGTCACACACGTGGGACAGTCAGCTCAGCAGTCTGGCACTTCCACGTAACATTTCCTGGAAAAACTAAATGATCTATTTTTTATTATAAATATTCTTGAAGTATTATAACGATAATCTAAAGATGAAATGCTAGAAATTTATATACTAAGTAACCTATATAATTGGAACACAATGGAATCACAATTTTTTATTAGACCAAACATTAATAACCACCACAAAAATAAAAACTCACAAAAATCTTTAAAAGTTCTAATAATAAAAATTAACTTTAACAGAATTTATTTTATTTTATTTTTTGGCTTTGACCCTGAGGCTCTGCTCATGGTTGAGTACTGCCTCTGAGCTCAGAGATCACCTCAGGGGGGGCTTGGGAGACTGTACGGGGGCTGAGGGTTGAACCCAGGTGGGCTTCATGCAAAGCAAGTGTTCTAACTGATGTTATGCTAGAATTTTAAGATGCTAGAAAGATGTTTCACATGTGATTAGAATTACTTTGTATTATAACTTTTTTTTAAAAAATTATACCTTTTTTATTCATCTGTGGCCATTATAACAAAAGGCTATATAAAATATAGGCTGAACTTTGGACATGTATTTCTCACAGTTCTGAAGCCCGAGAAGAGCTAGATAAAGGTGCCACTTAATGTGGTATCTTTCTGGTGAAACCTTTTGACCAGTTTGCAACAATCTGGTTCTGTCTTACATATGTGGACATGAGGAAAGGAGAGAGTAAGAGAGGAAGAGAAACAAAAGGTAAGAGGGGAAAGACAGAATTGAGGAGGGAATGGAGAAACAATAGCTCACCTTATAAAGCCACTAATAAAAATCTCCTGAAATAATTGTTTTCCAAAGTTCTGTCTCTGATGTAAATACGTGACAGGATTCCTGTCTTATAATTATACTACTCTAGGGTTTTCATGGTGTGATACTGTGAGGGGGAGGGGGGCTGGGTCCTGGCTGGTTTTGTCCAGGAATCCTTCCTGGTGGTGCATAGGGAACTGACTGGAGGGCAGAGGTTCAATCAGGGTCGGCTGCATGCATAGCAAGCACCTCACCCCTTCTCTTCGCTTCACGGGCCTACACAGTAGGAGTTTTATACATTATTCTTTGTGAAAAAGACAGTGTTCTCTGGTTTCCCCTCATTGGATGAAAATATATTTTAAAAAGGAAAACATTTTTACCAGAATGAATTGGACATTTTTTCCCCCTAAATTTTGATGCAGATCTTCCAACTGACATTCCTGGCTGACTTGCAATCAGCTCATTTTGCATCCTAGAGGCTCCTTCGGAGACCTCTAAATTGTTTTCTATTCTTTTTTTATTCAGTGATAAAAATAAAGTACTTTTTCTGGTAGTACCTTATTATTTGGTTTTCTAGTAGAAATATATAAATGTAAATAACATTTCCTTCAGCCCAGAAAAGGGACAAGGGAGAACTTAAGTGAACACTTACACACCAGAGCCAATGATTTATTCACCAGCAGACTTAGAATTTATCTGACAGAAACAAATGCAGGTAATTGACTTTCTCTAAAGGTGACATATGAGGCTGTGTATGTGAAGTTATCCTATGGCAGATAGTGAAGGGCTTGCTGGGAAGTCTTCTGAAGGAAGGTCAAAAGTTAAGTGTTAGCATTAGCTTCTATGCCTAATCTTAACCACGAGGCCAAGAGGCATGGATTAGGGTCTACTGGGCCAGGGAAATGGTTTTAGAGGGGCAACTGCTCAGACCCGGATATGAATGGAGCCACCAGCGACACCAGGAAGTATTTGGGAGCCACTAAGGGTTTGTCCAACAGTGCTGGGGAATGAAGACCCCATCTATGCCAGGCCTTTGAACTCCCTCTTCAGCTCTTCTAGTTGATATGATTTGATTCCATTGCGACTTAAGCCAACAGTGGGCACACATGTGTGATGGATGTGTAGCATTGCCATGTGCCCAGAGAAGGTGCTAGACAGCGTTTGGCAGAAAGCTTCAGGTGGCAGTCCCTACAAAAGCTCTCATCTCCAGAGAGCTGCAACCTCCCTTAGCTGGCCTGCAGGGTCCAAACTGGCCCCAGCACTAAAATGGTAGGCCTCCTCGCTGGACGATTCCCAGCCTTGGTTCTGGTTCCTTCGAGTGCTGCTAAGGAAACACTGGGGAAAATTACTGGGGAAAAAACTATAGTGCATGATTTTTAGCTAGTCAGCATCTGTGTATTTTAAATTCTTTCAATAATTGTTAAACAAAGGAAAAACAAAAAGAAGTGCTGGAGACGTAGTACAGCGGGGAGGGTGTTTTCCTTGCAGGTGGCTGGCCTTGGTTGGATCCCCAGGATCCCATATGGCTTCTCCCCCAGCCCACCGGGAGAGATTCCTGAGTGCAGAGCGAAGAAGACCCCTAAGCACTGCCAGAGTGACCCTAAAACAAAGAAAGAAAAAAAAATAAGTACTTGTATATACGCAGGATTATTGCAAACTAATAAATGTAAAAATGTTGATAATACTCACCGTGATCTGGTCCTCACAGTATGATCTTACAGATCGGAACACACAACACTCTGCATTCAGAGAGGGTAAAGTCTTCATAGGTGGAATCACTATGATGGTCATTATTCTGCAGATTTAATTTTTCTGCAATTATATTTTTAAGAAAAAATTTTATTGACTCAAAGTATAAGCTGATATAAAACTGCAAGTTTTGTATGTTAGAAGCTCTTGAAAATTCCATTATATTCTTACCATGTTTTAAATGATCTCACTCATATAAATATCACTGTTTCTTTACAAATATTTCAAATTTTCTTCTGTCTTAATCAAATACATTAGGAAACTAAGTGCACTATCTTTAAAAATTATAATTTTAAAACTACAAGACAGAAACACAGAAACCTTGATAAGCACAAAAGTTAATTGAAGCTAATCTTATCACTTAATCACTTAACTTCCCGTTAGTCGTCGATTTGCTCGAGCGGGCGCCAGTAACGTCTCCATTTGTCCCTGTCGCGTGCTACTGTAGCCCAATGGCATCTCTTCGCTCCGGGAACATGGAGGGCCTCAAACCGATCGTTCATGATCTTGACAAAGAAGTCTGACCATCTGGTAGGTGGGCGGCCACGCGGTCTCTTGACATCCCGTGGAATCCAATCAGTAACAGCTCTAGTCCAACGGTCGTCTTTAAATCTCATTACGTGACCAGCCCATCTGATTTTCGACACCTTGGCAAATGAGACAGCGTCCCTGATCCTTGATCGTCGACGGATGTCAGAACTCCGGATTCGTTCTCTCATTTGAGTGAAACGTGATATTCCAAGCATAGCTCTTTCTATTCTTCTTTGGGAGACCTGAATGGCGTTCTCATCTTGTTTGCGTAGGGCCCAGGTCTCTGAGGCATATGTTAATGCAGGAAGAACAGTGGAATCAAAGAGATGTGCCCGGAGCCGGAGGTTCTTCGTCCTCTTAGCTATTTCTTTGACGTTCTTGAAGGCGTTCCAAGCCGCTCTCTTCCTCCTGCGCAGCTCGGGTGCCAGGTCATTTGTCATGTTGACCTCTCGACCTAGGTACACATAGCTGTTGCATTCAGAGATGGTCGTTCCATTGAGAGCGAATGGGGCGTCAGGAACAAGGCTGTTTCTCATAAACATTGTCTTCGTAAGATTCAGCTGTAGTCCCACCTTTCCACACTCACGGTCAAAGTCGGCCAGCATTTGTGCCGCTTGGCTGATGTTTGGTGTTATTAAAACAATGTCATCAGCAAAGCGGAGGTGGTGTAGTTGCCGACCATCTATCTTCACTCCCATTCCTTCCCATTCCAGTCGTCGCATGATGTTCTCGAGGGTGGCACTGAAGAGTTTCGGTGAAATGGTATCACCCTGCCGCACCCCTCTCTTGACATCAACGATCACTTCTTTGTAGAATGGTGAGATTCTGGTAGTGAATCCGCAATACAGCTCACGGAGGATCCTGATGTATTGGGCTTGAATGCCCTGATTGGCTAGGGCTTCAATGACCGCTTCCGTCTCAACAGAATCAAAGGCCTTCTTTAAATCAATGAACGTTAAGCAGAGCGGCATCTTGAACTCCCGAGAAACCTCAATGAGCTTGGTTACCGTGTGGATATGGTCGATGGTGCTGAATCCTTTGCGGAACCCTGCTTGCTTGCATGGTTGTCCCTCATCTAGTGTTCTGCCAATCCTATTCAGGATGACTCGAGTGAACAGCTTGTAGATGACAGACAATAGGCAGATCGGGCTATAGTTGCCAATGTCATGGATGTCTCCCTTCTTGAACAGTAGTACGGTCCTGCTGGTTTTCCATTGGGACGGAACCTTGCATTCAGACAGGTAGCGAGTGAAGAGCCGAGCCAGTGTATTGATGAGTACTGACGGCAGGTTCTTCAGGTGTTCAGGTCTGACCTTGTCTGGGCCGGGTGCTGTTTGCTTCTTTACTGACGAAATGGCGTGTCGGATTTCGGAAGGGAGAACGTTGGGAACGACATACCCATCCTGTGGAATTTGGTATGTCGGCAAGTGGACATGGCTATCGAAGAGATTTGAGTAGAAGTCATGGATAATCTTCTCCATTGCCGTTCTGGAGGATGTGATGGATCCATCAGGACGTCGGAGGGCAGTCATCTTGGTCTTATAGTTGGCGAAGGACAGGCGGGCGTTACGAATACTTTTCCCAGCTTCTGCCGCATCTATCAGTACTTCTGCTCTTCTCTCTTTGAGGTCTTCCTTGATCGCATCTCTGCACTGCTTTGCAAGCTCGGACGTTAGCTTGCGGTTGCCTGAGGCATGCGCCAAACCACGCCAAACCGCACCTTCTACAAGATCATTGTGGGTGATTTTAATGCCAAGATAGGACCGAGAAGATCAGCTGAAGAACTTCACATCGGGACCCATGGCCTAGAATGGAACGAACTGGGTGAGAGACTGTCTGAGTTCATCATGTCGACCAAGACCATTCATGGTAACTCACAGTTCCAGAAGGCAGAATCTAAACGATGGACATGGGAGTCTCCCGGTGGACGATTCCACAACGAAATAGACCACATCATATTCAATCGACGGTTTTGCCTGACTGATGTCGCTGTTGTCCCAAAATTTCGAACGGGATCGGACCACCGTCTCCTTCGTGCAAAATTCTACTTCACAGAGCGGGGAGAAAGGGCTGCAAAGTTCAAAAAGAGAACTCCCAGAATGACCACCAACTGGGAACTCTTTGGTACTATTGCGGCAACATGGGAAGATGCCATTGTTGACAACATTGACGAGGAATACGATCGACTGGTTCAGCATCTCCATGAATGTGCGAGGAACGCCAAGAGAGAGATAGCCACAAAAAGTCGCCTATCTTCGAAAACTCTTGAAGCTAATCTAGAAAATAAATTTGATTATGTCTTAAAACATAGCTGGTTATGTGTGTATTTTTTTTTGGCAGAGGTGAAAGGAGTTTGTTTTGTTTCAAAATAATGATTGAAGTTAAAGAATGTGTATGATTTCTTCTCCTCAAACTAATTTTATATGTAATATTTGTTTTCTTTTTATGATAGTGTAATTTATTAATGTTTATACGTTCATCATAAAATTTTATAACGGTATTATATTATCATTAATTCAAATCTGTAGCTTAAATTTTGGAAACCAATGATATCATTATCACCCATATTTCTTTCAGTATGAAAAATAATTTAAAAAATAAAATCTTTCACCAGACAAACTTGTTTAGATAACTTTGATTCACATGAGTTTTGTAATAATACAGTAGTATACTATTTTATAATTCAATTGCTCTTCAAGAACTTTTACAAATTCCAGTCTCCATTCATTCAGGTACATGGTCAAAATCAATTTTCTCAAAGATATAAGAAATTTGAATGAAAAGTACAATGAGAACAAGCATACCCTATTCATCCAGTGATCATTTTCAAAGTGAGTAGGAAGAAAACCTGATATTCATTTTTAAGCAGTTGCTATGGATGGTGGAATCCTCTCTATGGATGGTGGAATCCTCTCTTCTGTAAACCATTGACACAAACAGTAATTGAAAATCTGCATTTCAAAGTATTGTCACAAGTGAAACTAAGAATAGATGAACTATTGCAAATCTTAATACTACATTAAATGTAGAAATATATAAATGATTGTCGATTCGTCGATTCGTCGATTGCCTCGAGCAGGGCCCAGTAACGTCTCCTTCATCCTAGCCCTGAGATTATATTCAAGGCTCTTTAGGAGAATGAGACCCATCATTGTTACTGGTATTTGGCATATTGGGTGCGCCACGGGGAGTTTCGCAGACTCTGCCGTGGTGGCAGGTTACATTCAGGAGCCTGCCAGTTTGTCAAAGTAGGAATGAGATGTCATGGGTTCGGGATCTGGTTTTTTATAGTCTCAGAGACTATAAATAATTGTAGTAAGGATAATTGCATGGTGATATTTTATGTTTATGATCCAATAAGGAAGAAAGAGGTTCAGCACCTTAAAATGTAAGAGAAATGTTCTGATATGTACATAATAGATAGTCTGAATAACCAGAAAACTGTGTCTTTTAAAAACCTAAACACATAGCACACAGTTATGAACAGTAATACTATGTTAACTTTAATAAACTTCTTTTTAAGAAGCTTTACATTTTCCTGAAAGTAGTACAGAGTTCAATTATAATCCACAATCAAATTTTCTGTTGTCAGCATCTTATATTAGAATACTACATTTGTAACTACCAAGGAAATGTTAATGTATATTTTATTCGGATTTTCTATTTTTACCATAGTGTCATTTTTCTGATTTAAAATTCAATCGAGCACTTGTTTATTCATCATGTCTTAGTGTTTTCTTGACTATCACAATTTCTAAGACTTTGTTTTCTCTAATTTGATAGTCTTAGGTACTTAATAGTTAAGTGGGGTTTTTTTTGAATTTTTATTAGTGAAACACCATGAGGTACAGTTGTAGACTCACAAATTTTTGTGCTTGAGTTTCAGTTATACAATGATCGAACACCCATCCCTCCACCAGTGCCCATTCTCCACCACCACTGATCCCAGTATCCCTCCCAACCCCCCATCCCCCCATTCAACCCTGCCTTTGTAGCAAGGCATTCCCTTTTGTTCTCTCTCTCTCTCTCCTTCTGGGTTCTGTGGCTTGCAACAGAGTCATTGAGTGGCAATCATGTTCAGTCCACAGTCCACTCTCAGCACGGATCTCCCATCCTGGGAGGATCCTCCCAACACCCTTTATTTGGTGCTCCCTTCTCTATCTGAGCTGCCTTTTCCTCTAGTGTCTGCGGCTAGCCTCCAAGCCATGGAGTAAACCTCCTGGTACTTATCTCTGCTCTTCTTCGGTGTTAGTCTCCTATTTTGTTACTTTATGTTCCCCAGATGAATGCAATCTTTCTATGTCTGTCCCTCTCTTTCTGACTCATTTCGCTTAGAATGATACTTTCCATGTGGTACCACTTGTATATAAATTTCATGACTTCATCTTTTCTAACAGCTACATAGTACTTAATTGTGTAATTTCCAGGTGTTTGACTTGGTTCTCCGTGCCTGTGTGTGATTCACTTCTATTCTCAGTGCATCGTGGTCTGAAAAGATTGTTGATACTATTTCTATTTTCCTGATTCTATTGAGGTATCTTTTGTGTCTTAGCACATGGTCTATTTTGGAAAATGTTCCGTGTGCACTGGAGAAGAATGTGTACTCTTTCTTTTTGGGGTGTAAAGCCCTGTATAGGTCTATAAGCCCTCTCTCTTCCATTTCTTCTTTTAAAGCCAATGTTTCCTTGTTGAGTTTTGTTCTTGTTGATCTATACAGAGGTAATAAGGTGAAGTTGAAGTCTCCAGCTACTACTGTGTTGCTAGCAATGTCCTCCTTAAAATCCGTTAGCAGTTGTTTTAAATATTTAGCTGTTCCCTCATTAGGTGTGTATACGTTTAAGAGTGTGATTTCTTCCTGTTGTACGTATCTCTTGATGAATAGAAAATAGCCTTCGCTGTCCCTTCTAATCTTTTTCAACTTGAAATTGATGTTGTCGGATATTAGTATGGCCACTCCAGCTTTTTTGAGAGAACTGTTTGCTTGCAGTATTGTTTTCCACCCTTTAACTTTGAGTCTGTGTTTGCTCTGACTGTTGAAATGAGTTTCTTGGAGGCAGCAGAATGTTGGGTTCTGTCTCTGAATCCATTTTGCTACTCCGTGTCTCTTAATTGGTGAATTTAGACCGTTGACATTGAGAAAGATTATTGTTATGGGGTTTTGTGTCATCTTTTTGTAAGGGTCTGTTGTGCCTATAGGGTTTGTATTATCTTATAGTAGCCCTTTTAACCCCTCTTTTAGGTTTGATTTTGAGTATATGAAGTTCCTAAGCTTTTGTTTATCTAGATAATAGTGTACTGTTCCTTGGAGTTTGAGTGAGAGTTTAGCCAGATAGAGTATTCTTGGGAAGCATTCATTTCAGTGAGTTTTTTCACTATGTCCGGCCATTGCCTTCGGATTTGGAGGGTTTCCTCTGATAGGTCTGCTGTGAATCCAAGGGGTGCTCCGTTGTAAGTGATTTCCTTCTTTGACCTTGCTGCTTGCAGTATTGTGTCTCTATCGGGGGCATCAATCATTCTAACTATGATATGTCTTGGAGTGTTTTTGTTAGGGTCTCTTTTAGCTGGCACCCTTCGGGCTCTTTGAATCTGAATGACTGCATTGTCTAGCTCTGGGAATTTTTTAGCAATGATTTGTTTAACTGTGGCTTTTTCATTGGGATTGTTTCCCTGAGCTTCTGGTAGTCCAATGATTCTAATTTTGTTCCTCTTGGAATCATCTCCTATGACTCTGATTCGCTCTCGAGCTATTTTGAGGTCTCTTGCCATTGTTTGTTGTTGCCTGTTGGCTTGGTGCAGCTGATCTTCCAGCTCACTGATTCTGTCTTCAGCTGTGGTCATTCTACTGTTGAGGGCATAGACTGAGTTTTTTATTTTATCTATGGAATCTTTTATTCTTGACATTTCTGTGCGTAGCTTTCCAATTTCTGCTCTCATTTCTTCCTGTTTTTTCTCTATTGTGCGATCCATTGTTTTTTTCATGTCTTCTTTCAATTCACTAGATATCTGTCTGATTGCTTCATTGAGTTCATTGAACATCTTCCTGACTTCATATCTGAATTCTTTCTCAGAGAGATCCCTTAGGTGAGTAGCACCTACTGAGCCTTCTGGACTCTATATTTATCCTCCTCCTGTTGAGGGAACAGACTGAGTTTTTTATTTTATCTATGGAATGACTTTTCTCTCCACCACACTTTCCAGACACCCAACAAAACAGATCACTATGAAAATAGATGTTGAATCACTATAAATTTTATCTGGACTTGTGGGAAAAAATAAAATCACTTTTTATGTTGGGGTGGGAGCACTCCGAAGAAATTCTCAGGGGGTCCAGGACTCTTGCCAATACTCAGCTCTGCTGTGTGTGTTGGAAGTTTTATTTTTAACACTGAGACCCCCACATAATTCTGTTTGTCACAGCAGGTACTGATGACTGAACTTGGGCCTCATGTGTGCCTGTTATATGCTCCAATCATTGAAACTGTCTCCCAAGTCCAAGCTGCTTTTTTTCATAAGGGGCCAGAGGTGATGGGGGACTGGAGTCACTTTTGATGCTTCTTATTATTATGGTAATAAATGTCATACATTTCCTTTAAAATGGAGACATTTTCATGGAAACCGTAAGTCCTATGAGGAGAAAATGTTAGGGCTGAATAGAATTTATTCACTTATATTAAAAGTATGTAGGATAAACATTGCTTTAAAAGAAAATAGTAAACTGTAGTCATACTATTTAAGGTCTAAGTATTTGTATTTTAAAGCTTAAATAATACTGGGTATGCTTTAAATATTCATATTGTCTAAAACACTATTGGATATTAACCCTAATTAATTAATTAATTAATTGTTGGATATTAACACTGATACTAATCAGTGGATTGCCCCATTTTCCCCCCCGCACTGTAAGCACAGCAGCTTACAGTGCTCTTAGGAGCACCCCCAACCCCCAGAGTTTATTCTTTCCTTTGTGTTACTTATTAGATTCCTCAAGTCAGGCTTGGTTACTTAGAAGTCAAACCTTCTGGTAACTATGGACTTTGCATTTGTAGTGAATTACTTGCTTTCCTATTTCCCTTATGCCTTTTCATATTTTGCTAGAGAGCAAAAGAAAAAAAAAAGAGAGCAAAAAAAAGCTGAAAGACTTTTAATGCTGCTCTTAATATTTTGGAGCTGATTGACTCTGCTATATATCTACTCCTGGGCATTCTTCATAATTACTTGACTCAGGCTTTGATTGCTATAGTTCATAAAACCCCAAAGGGCGGGGGGTTTCTGCTGTTAGACTTGGATGGACCCTCGGTGAGAGGCAAAGCTATTTCGCATTGAGGTGACGCAGTCTAGAAAACATAAAAACACGGGCTTGATGCAAGCTGTTGTGGCTTAAGAGAAAGGACCCCCAGGGGGAAGAAAAGCTGAACCAGTCTGAGGACTTAGTCTGGGATTTATGGTAAAAGCCTCTCTTGCCCTCACAGCCCAGAGAAGTCAGTTTTGGAACCTATATCTCTTACTGTGTTTATCCAAATAACTGTAGGTATTAATAAGAAGTGAACTTAATTGTTTAATATTTACAACTAAAGGGAAAGAGAAAAGCAATATAATGCTTGTGACTCCTGGGTGAATCTCTCTGCAGAGCCCCTAGGAGACAGAGTGTCTCCTTGAGTTAATCCCCCCAAGAGAATTGCCTCCACAGAAACACTTTACCTTGGTAAATGATCCATCATGCCTACGTGCAGTCCCATAACTCTATCCCCCTCAGATGTCCTATGAGTATGCTCACAGCTCTGCACTGAATGGGCCATTTTGACCTTCAGCCTGTGGTCCCCGTTTCTTGGTTCCTCTGCCGTGGAGGGATGGGAAGCAGTTCTCAGCCACCAAATGTACTGCGCACTTGAACTTGCAATCACAAACATACCTTTTTAGAAATTTGGTCAAAATCAGTGATTAATCTGGGGCTTGGAAATGGTCCAGTGATTAGAGCCAATGGTGTTCACCCAACTGACCCAAATTCAATCTCTGGAACCCTATATGGTCCCCCAACTCCCTGCATGAGTGATTCCCAAGGACAGATCTCAGACTAAACCCTGGGCACTGGTGTGTGCCCCCCAAATAAGATCAGTGGTTAATAAAGCAAATTTTCTAAAACAGCAACTTATATCCATTTAACTTTGTAAAAAAGAAAGTGTGTTGACATGCTACCCCAAATTAATTTTTGGTGCTACATTCTTAAATACTTGATTCCAGGTGATTCTGTTTCAAAAAACAGCCACGATTGTACATTCATTTCTATAACGATGCCTTTTGCAATATGACTTAGGATTGAGGTTTTCTTTGCTCAACAGAATAAAGCAGAATTACATTGATTCTTGTGTGAGTGGGAGAGACAGTGGTAGACCACTTGTCTTGCATGTGTGAGGCTCTAGGTTTGATTCTGGTAGTTCACACCCCTCAAAAAAAGCATACCAACCTGAAAAGAGAACTTGCGTATTGTTAACTTTTTCTATTTGAAACCTTCCTAGTTGTGGCAAGAACAAATCAAGTCTACCCTACAAAGCCAAGAGGTTCACATCCCTGTCAACTCATCTCAGAAAACCCAAGGAAAGAAATAGGTAACGACACATGTGTGAGGCTGACCCCAGTCAGTGGACCAGTTAGGAGCTGGCTGGAACTCGCCTCGGAATGGTCCCACTGCCACAAAGCAATCACATTCATCATGTGTGGTTCTAAGTTCTTGTTATTGACAGTGATTTGGGCAGCTAGATTTAGCTATTAAATACAAGAAGTTCGGTTAAATTTACATGATTTATAATTAGTTAGACATTTATCTCAATAAATTAAAGTTAGCATGAAGCATAGCTATAGTAAAACGTCTCACTTCTTTGCAATGCATCCATTATATTATAGACTTCTTTCTTTAACTCTATTGTCCTATGGATTTGACAATATTTTGATAGTTACTTATTTTGCATTAATATTCTTATCAATTTCCTTGAAGTTGCCATTTATGTTCTTTCCTAATAAAACATGACTTCTACTGCCTAATTTCTTCTATTCTTTGTTTTCTTGTTTATGAATTAGAAAACACTGTGCATTATGTCTAAACATTAGTATACTGAACTGGCCACAAGTTAAAACCTCTAAGGCAGCTGATATTTATGTTTGATTTGTTGATGCACAAAATATTATTTTTATTGTGTAACTTGCTTTTCTATCATTCATTATTCTATTACACATCTTGATAAACAAGTTTATCCAAATTCAAAAGAGATGATTTTTATTACAGTCTTTTAACTTTAGAAATTTATTTTTCTGGCCACACCCAGTGGTGCTCAGGGCTTACTCCTCACTCTGCACTTCTGGCTTAGCTTGAGAGCTCATACATAGTGCTGGGGTCCAAATCCGATCAGTTGTGTGCAAGACAGGTATCCTAGTCTATGTACTATTGCTATAGCCCCGTATTATATTCTTTTTAAACACAGCACAAAATGCTTTGTGTTTTCATCCTGGAAGAACATTTGCTAATGTCAAGATACAAAGATTCTTTAAGAGATAAAAACTTTTCAAAACACAGTCATGAGAAGTACTTTAATTATGCATTTCAAATCAGAGTTATTTTCCTATTCTTAAATGAAGTTGTCTCCTTAAAAGACAGTCTTGGTACTTAAAAGTATACAGTTTTTTTCATTATTTTTTTAAACACATACAGCAGATTTCTTTAGGCAAAGGGATATTCAGTAACACTCTTTGTTCTCGAAATTTGCATAATCTTATTCTTTAAAAGAATTTGAGACTTCAGTTAATAGATTAATAAAAATGTCATACAGAATGTATGCTTTACAGAATTAAAGCATGACCTTCTATTTCAAATAAACTGAAGATTCACTCACTAGACTTGTTAAAAATAGTCACTGAGGTTTTGAATGTGGGAGATAAAAATATGCTGGATTTCAGCACAATCACAAAATGCATAATCCTTCAATTGGACATAAACATGCTAAAGAACAATTCTATAACAATTACTTTAAGAATAATAGGAAAGCATTCAATCAGGACTGTGGAGCAATTTTAGAATATGAACACAACAGCCAACAGCTTTAATAAAATCACCCATGTTTGCCCCATTTTCAAATAAACACTCTATTTACCATTAAACAAATATTCACCAACTATTATTGCCCCTGAAGTCACGACATTTTTTTCTCATTAACTGTTAAATTAATGAGTCTCTGCAAAGTATCCTAGTATTTCTCAAATATTCTAAACAAATCTTTTTGACATAAACACTACTGCATAAACAAAGGGAAATGTTTTGGTGATTACTGGCATAAATGGTTTATGTTGTAATAAAGTGAGACATTAATATCTCTAATGGTTTGAATTTTTACATTTGAAATATTATATTGTTTTTATTTCTTTTTTCATAGTTTTAATTAGTGGGATTCATAATGTAAAAACATACAAAAATTTGACCTAGCACTTGAAATTTTGCTCAGGTTTTAGAATTAAAAATGACTCCCAGTAGTAATGCATTCAGTCATTTGTACAGAAAGGCTAAAAAATATATTCAGTGGAATCTATTAAGAATAATTTTCTTTATCTGAATTTATCTCCATAAAGTGTTTGTAATTTGATTTCAAATTAGTTTATAATCATCTTATTTCATGGAACTAGTAAAAACCCAAAATACAGTTTTGTACAGAATTTTTTTATTAGCTTTGACATTTCACTGAAAAATATATTTTGACAGCTCAATGTTTTATTGATTCTTTTCTTTGTTTAGCAAAATGTGAAAAATTAAGGAATTTTGTACCAAAATATTCCATTATAATTATATAGATATGCACAATTTTTTAACCAAAATTTTCCATTCCATTGTACAGATAGCACAATTAAAAAAATACATAATTGTGCATGGAAAGAACAGATGACTGTGAGTGAAAAACTAGCCACCCAAGTGACCAACTACAGATAAAAAGAATAAGAAGTTGTGATGTACATACACAATGGAATTCTATGCAACTCTAAAAAAGAACAAATTCATGCTATTTGTCATGACATCGATGGAATTTGAAGGTGACATGAACGCAGTAAGTTAGCAGGAAATGGATAGATACAGAATGATTTCGCAGAATGTGAGGTTCTTACAGAATGCAAAACTTACAGATACCCAGCAAGACATCCAGAATAGTCCAAAGACAACAGAATGAGAGAACTAATCCACACAACTGAGGTTTTTTTTTGGTGGGGGGAGGTGAGGAGGCTTATAAGGGAACAGCACTGGGTCCTTGGGTCCTTGGAGGCGGGAGGTGACGGGTGTGGTGTTGTGATCATATGCATAGGAAAGCATCATTAACAATATCTTAAATCAATCACTGATCTTCAATGAAAAGGTTTTTTAAATCAAATTAAAAACATAAACCACTGCAAAATTTGAAAAGATTTTTTTGTTAACCTCCTGCTGCACCAATGCCTATTATTTCATAGGTGCAAACTTAGAATTAACCACGAAAAAGAAAACTAGATAAATAATTCAATAAAAAATTCTGATAACATACCAAAAAGGGTAAACTTTCTTTTGTCTGTAACAGATCTAGATTTGTATTTCAGTATATGATTTTGATCGTTGATGTCAAGAGAGGGGTGTGGCAGGGTGATACCATTTCACCGAAACTCTTCAGTGCCACCCTCGAGAACATCATGCGACGACTGGAATGGGAAGGAATGGGAGTGGAGACAGATGGTCGGCAACTACACCACCTCCGCTTTGCTGATGACATTGTTTTAATAACACCAAACATCAGCCAAGCGGCACAAATGCTGGCCGACTTTGACCGTGAGTGTGGAAAGGTAGGACTACAGCTGAATCTTACGAAGACAATGTTTATGAGAAACAGCCTTGTTCCTGACGCCCCATTCACTCTCAATGGAACGACCATCTCCGAATGCAACAGCTATGTCTACCTAGGTCGAGAGGTCAACATGACAAATGACCTGGCACCCGAGCTGCGCAGGAGGAAGAGAGCGGCTTGGAACGCCTTCAAGAACGTCGAAGAAATAGCTAAGAGGACGAAGAACCTCCGGCTCCGGGCACATCTCTTTGATTCCACTGTTCTTCCTGCATTAACATATGCCTCAGAGACCTGGGCCCTACGCAAACAGGATGGGAACGCTATTCAGGTCTCCCAAAGAAGAATAGAAAGAGCTATGCTTGGAATATCACGTTTCACTCAAATGAGAGAGAGAATCCGGAGTTCTGACATCCATCGACGATCAAGAATCAGGGACGCTGTCTCATTTGCCAAGGTGTCGAAAATCAGATGGGCTGGTCACGTAATGAGATTTAAAGACGACCGTTGGACTAGAGCTGTTACTGATTGGATTCCACGGGATGTCAAGAGACCGCGTGACCGCCCACCTACCAGATGGTCAGACGTCTTCGTCAAGATCATGAACGATCCGTTTGAGGCCCTTCGTGTTCCCGGAGCGAACAGATGCCATTGGGCTACACTAGCATGCGACAGGGACAAATGGAGACGTTACTGGCGCCCGCTCGAGCAAATCGACGACTAACGGGAAGTTAAGTGATAAGTGATAAGTGATATGATTTACTGTCTTAAAGGTTTGAAAGGCCTGGTGGTAGGGGATGGGTGGACTCGGAGTTGTCTATGTGTTTGGCGGACTATCAGACATAATGTGTACGTGTGGGTACCAGGAATAAGGCTGTTACTGATTGGATGACTTTGAGTCATTGAAGGAAGGACCTGGCTGATTGACTGCGATCTAGACCAATTACTGACTGGCTGACTTTCCTAAAGCTTTCGGTTCTCACTCATTGGCTTATTTTCCAAAGTCACGTTAATGACTGCGTATTTCAGGATATATGAATATCTGAAGGCTTCTTTAACTAATGACAGTTACTAGTTTTTAGAATTCTGGGTCAAGGCCAAGCCTTTTCGTTTCGCTTTTTCACATAGAAGATTAGTCTAAATTTTAGGTGCCCCCTCCCATCCCCCTTGATCTTCCTTTGCCCAAACTCAGAAGAAAACATAAAGGAGTATCCAAATCTTTATTTGTGATGGCATGGCTTTCTGCTGTACCATAATTTAAGAAACTTGAGAACAAATCACTGTGACAAGAAACTCCTCTTTTGTATCTTATTTTATAATACGAAAGTAGAATGAAAGTCAACTAGAGCATCTATCAACATCAGTGAAAGATACAGGAGGGGAGAGGCTAAATTGGAGTTATATTCTGTACAATATGGAATATATTGTATGATATATTGCTTAGCAACCCTGATTTCAATCAATAGATTATAGAGCCTTCTACTGTGAAATAAGGGTTTTGTTTTAGATTTTGCTTTGGGCTATTCTTTTAACCATGAATTTTAACATATCCTGTAATGATAGTTTTATATATTAGATAACATAAGACTAATTTTATTTGGGAAACATATTCTTTATGATACTGAACACTTAACCATTGATAAAAAATTTAAATCTTATATAGTCGAAGTGACATCTGCACTTGTTTGTTCATTGCAGCACTCTTTACAATAGCCAGAAACTGGAAGAAACCTGAATGCCCACGAACAGATGACTCGTTAAAGAAACTTTGGTACATCTACACAATGGAGTACTATGTAGCTGTTAGAAAAGATGAAGTCATGAAATTTACATACAAGTGGTACAATATGGAAAGTATCATGCTAAGCGAAATGAGTCGGAAAGAGAGGGACAGACATAGAAAGATTGCATTCACCTGGGGGATATAAAGTAACAAAATATGAGATCAATACCCAAGAATAGCTGAGATCAGCACCAGGAGGATTACTCCATAGCTTAGTGGCCAGTCGGGCATTCTAGAGGAAAGGGCAGCTCAGATAGAGAAGGGAGCACCAAATAAAGTGTGTTTGGAGGATCCTCCCAGGAGGGGAGATGCATGTCGAAAGTAGACTATGGACTGAACATGTTTGCCACTCAATGCCTCTTTTGCAGACCACAACACCCAAAAGGAGAGCGAGAACACAGGGGATTGCCCTGCCACAGAGGCGGGGGGGATGGGGGATGGGGGATGGGGGTGGGGGGGATATTATCCATGGTGGTGGAAAATGGGCACTGGTGGAGGGATGGGTACTTGATCATTGTATAATCGAAACCCAAGCACAAAAATTGTAAATCTACAACTGTACCTCATGGTGTTTCACTAATAAAAAAAAAAAAGAAAAATTTAAATCTTATAGTCACATAAAATCAGTCTAATTCAGTCTAATTCTTTCTTCAGGGTTCATTTTTTTCCAAACATATCTTTACGGTTTTCATATTCCTTTCTGAGTTTTGTCTTAAGAAGGCGATATATCTGCCTAAAATAAGAAGCTTCTGTCAAAAATACAAAATGAATTTTGTATACAAAGGCTTACTTATGTTGATTTGTGCTGTCCATAAATATTAACATTTCTATTTTCTGTATGTGCAAACTGTCCCTTTTGTAATTTCAACTAGAATTTTACTTTCCAGCAGTTAATACTTAGGCTTTTAGTTTTGGAATTATTTACTTCACTTTATCATTGTCATGGGCTGAAGCGATAGCATAGCAGGAAGGGTGTTTCTCTTGCTGGCAGCCAACCCGGTTGGCCCAGGTTTGATTCCTCCGCCCCTCTTGGAGAGCCCGGCCAGCTACCGAGAGTATCTCGCCCGCACGGCAAAGCCTGGCAAGCTACCCTTGATGTATTCGACATGCCAAAAACAGTAACAACAAGTCTCACAATTTGTTGTGAGACATTACTGGCGCCAGCTCGAGCAAATGGATAAACAACGGGAAGACAGTGCTACAGTGTTACAGTGCTACAGTCCTTTGATAAGACAGTAAGTACTAAGTAGAAAAACATGTTAAAATAGATTTTTTATATTTTTTCTTTACTCTATGTATATTTTCCCATATTAATAAGTTAGCAGCTAGTGTTATATATGGGTATATAATATTATCTTTCACTAATTTTTAGTATAAAATGAAATAAAAATTTGTGCATCTAGTATATATATTCATCTATACTTCATCAACTCACTTTTGATAACAGATTTGAAAGAAAAATATTTCATTTTTATGTATGTAACTTACATACAATGAGGAAATCTATTTGATGACATTTTAAAATGTAAATGCATACATTTCTGAAAGTTTCACTGTGCTTTTTATTCCTAGTTTCCCAGGGACGTTTTTGAACTATTTTAGAGAGTTCTGTTCTGACAACTTTTAGCCAAAATTGCACTTAATAAATGTTCAAGCTACTATTACTATGTAACAAATTGTATTATACTTGCGTTATAAGCAACTGCTATTTATTTAGTTTATATACCCTGAAGGTCAGGGCTTCGAAAGTGGGTGCTAGGTGGAAGGAAAGAATATTCCTCGCCTTCTATCTGCAAACCAGAAGGTGACTTAGACTGGTGTCACTCTGGACCCCGGCTGCAGAGCCGTTTCTTCATTTTCGTCTGGCACCGGGTCTGAATCTGCTGACCTGAACACGGAGCATTGCCACGTGCCATGGATTTCTCAGCCTGGGCAGCTGAGTTCTAGAAAGCTCGCTCAAGAAGCTGATCAGGTCCCAAACCACATAGCCTGTTTCAGTCTAGTCTCATTTATTTTGATCATTCTGTCCTGACAGTGCTCAGAAGGAATATACGTGTGCCGGGAACTGAGCCAGGCTCTTCCTCATGCAAGAAGGCCAGGGCTTTATTTAGCCTTTGTGCCGTCTCTCAGGCCCTGCCGGTCACTTTTCTGCTGAGTGACCCTTGGTCAGGCACATGCCTGACTGTGCTGCTTGCATGTACGCGTTCACACAGCCCAAGCGCTCCCCCTGGGTTGAACGGCTTTAGCTGAGGTGCATGTGTGTTTTCTGAAGTTCACACTCTTGTCCTGGTGGAGCTTGTGCAGAGTCTAGTTGTGGTGGTGTTCACACATCCTCCTGGTGACGTGCTCACAGTTCTTTCTTCTGATCCCACTGGAGCGCCACCCCTTTCCTGGAGGCGCATGCATGCGTTGTCTCGTTGTATTCTAGCCAGTCCAGGTTTCTGAGCCAAAGAGCTGTACCCTGGGTCTCTCTTATTTTTTTTAGCAGGAAGAATCCGTTACAAAGTGGTTGTGGTTTAGGGATGTGCATTTCTAACTGTACTTTGGCGTTGTGTATTAATTTGTGTCGGCTATATTATTGTTACAGATTAATATATGTACACAATGTTTTTACTAGACAACTATTCCTATATTTACTATACTGATTCACCAAAATTTTATCACAATGACAAAGATTATATTTTCAATATAATTTGAGTATAACTTTGAGCTGAAAATATGGTTGTTCAAATTAAATTCACCCTTTTCCTTGAATAGCATTACTTTGATCCCATGAATCAGATAATAAACAAAATCAGATTTTTTCTGATAGTCAAACAGCTGGGCTATTCTGTTTCTGGACAACGCAATACTAACAAGCTTTATTTAAGAATTCTCTTCTTTCTGGCATGAACATAAAAACAGGCCAGGCTTTTCTTTGCTATCTCTATTGGCAATGCCCTACTCACACACACACACACACACACACACACACACACACACACACGCATGCACGCATGCACGCACACGGACACAGATTGTCCTCCCCCATCAAAAAATATTTTTTTGTGATGATGACTAAGCGGGAGATACTTAGAGGAAGTCACATTCATCAATAAAAAAGTTATGTTTCAAGAACAATAAATCTTCCAGCTTTGCACTTTTGTGTGCTTCCATGTTGTTTTTTGAAATGGTTATGTTTAATGTTTATATTTTATATTATAGGTTCTGTTATAGGTTTATATTTTCTGTTTTTTATATCATCAGCCCATGGGGGCGGCTGGAGCAATAGCACAGCGGTAGGGCGTTCGCCTTACAAGCGGCCAACATGGCCAACCCGAGTTCGATTCCTCCGCCCCTCTCGGAGAGCCCGGCAAGCTACCAAGAGTATTCGATATGCCAGACACAGTAACAACAAAGTCTCCCATGGAGACGTTACTGGGCCCGCTCGAGCAAATCGACGACCAACGGGAGGGCCTTTACCTTTATATCATCAGCCCAAACCTGAATAGAGAGTAAATACAGAAATGTATTTGTTCCAGTAACAAATGCATTATGAACATTTTTTTTTTTTTGTGAGATGGAAATGTAGGCCCTACCTACCGTTTGGATTCCTCTAGGCCCCCTCCAGGCACAGTTAGACCCAGGGCAGCTGGCAGCAACACTCAGGGTTCGCTGCCACCTTCCGTAGCAGGGTGCTCCCACTCACGGCAGTGCTCCTGAGTAAACCTAGGGCCTTGCAGCTGCTGTGTTCCATTATTTGAGCTATATCGCCAGCCTATAGAACTATTTTTTAATGTATGTTTCTATTTTATCAGACAATTTTATTTTATAAATTTTATTACAATTTTATTGAAATATTTTCTTACAAACTGGAAAATGAAAATCCAAGAAATGATTGTAGATTTATGTTAAACAAAGCATTCTAAACAGTAGACCTTTAGAGTTTTCAGTGTTTTCTCTGTCTTTGTAGCAGGGCTGCCTATGTAATTTGTGTATTCTTTGTTTTTAGTCTAAGTATTTCCTTCTGACTCAGAGAATTGGTTTCATGATAGTTAGAAGCATCCTAGAGACCAGGAAGGGTTATGGGATAATTAGCTCCTTTACTGGTAGACCAAGTGCCAGCAAGCACTTCAGAGTATATTTCCCCCATCATCACTGTGCTAGACTAGCGGGAGTTAAATGTGCTTCTCAAAACACACATTTCATTTTATCAACTGGCACCTCCATGCTGTCCTTGCAAGGGAGATAGTAGCTATGTTGCATCTGGAAAAGATCAAATAAAGGGGCCTGTTGCTGGTCATCTTGCAGATTTAACCACATGTTATAGTGAGAACTCCATTCTGGGAACAAACGTCTCACACTCTGCAAGATAAGATTATGCCAGAAGCTGGAAATAGAACATTCAGGTTAAATGGAGCCATTCTGGCTAATTGAAATGCGGCTATTAAACAAAAGTCTTTGTTCAAATAAGGAATCCAAGAAAGTTTGGTTCGTACAGGCTATTTGGACAAGCATGACCCAGACGTGAACTAAGCAACCTGGGACCCTGGTCTCACTGAGTAGGTGAGGAACATCTGAGAAACCCAAATTCCCGAGAAGGTAAAAGCAAGGAAGGAAAAGAAATGCACTAAGTGATCGTTTAGAACCATTCACTTTTAATTTTTTCCATAGCGTTACTTTTTACTGCCAACTATTTCACTGAAGGAACAATATTTGAGATGCATTTTCATTACTGAATTAGTGTAAGATTGAATTATTTCTAGCTACTGACATAGTGATGATGAAATATGATTAGAATTCTACCACCATAAGAGAACTAGGTGCAAGTGGTAACAGCTCAATGTTAAAGCCAAAATGCTTGGGTTCATCAACCATCTTCCTCATTCGCTAGTTTTATGACTTTGTCAAGTTGCTCAATCTCTCTGGTTCTTGTTCTTTATTTCCAAAATGGGAACTAAAGTTACCAACTGAAGGGCTTGCTAGAGAATTAAACAAGGTGATACATGGAGAAATTCATTAACACGGATGAATTAGTTCTTATTATTTTAATCTAATTTCTCAGTAACTTGAAAGAAGATAATATATATCCTATGTTTTAAATTGTACCAATTAATTATGATTGATTAGGTACAAAATTTTATTAGACTATATTTCTTTTAAAATTTTATAATCAGCCTATCCTATTTGATACAAGATTTTAAAGTAAGCAAGAAATAACATTTCCTAGAGATAAAGTATTTATGGACATTTGTAAGTTATATGGTATGAGACTTTTTATTTTGTGTGAAAATATCATGTCTGTCCACACAATTGAGATGAAGACTATGGAAATAAAATTTAAATCATTGTGGCTATTATTTGTAAGAATATTGAAAAATATATTCAGAAAGGGCAAACTCATTTTAATGTACTCTGTAGAACTGATGAAAGCCAATAAATGTAAATGTTCTTAATATTTTAAAGCTGCTTATGAAGTAGTGAAATAATGCAGATGCTGTATTGATGATATTTACGAGCTCATATTCTTGACTGTGGTTTTTTTCAGGATATAATCAAACTCAGAAATCAAACTCATTGTCTGGGTGTTAAATTTCAATCTGGGCTAATTAATGACTACTAGAAATAAAGGAGGCAAAACCTGGGTATATAGGGACAGAGAGGGCAAGAATGAAAGAAAAACTGGACTTTCAGTAGTGACCTTACTGTAAGTTTTTAAGGTAAGTTTTGTTTTTATGTTTGTTTGTTTTTGCTTTTTTGGGTCACACCTGGTGATGCTCAGGGGTTCCTCCTGACTCTGAACTCAGGAGTTACTCCTGGCGGTGCTCAGGGGACTATATGGGCTGCTGGGGATCGAAACCAGGTCAGCTGCATGCAAGGCAAACACTCTGCCCACTGCACTATCGCTCCAGCCCTTAAGTTAAGTTTTACATAGATTAGTTTTCAATGATACACAGCTGAAAATTACATAATGTTGAGATGCATGTTACATTAGAAATACAAATAAATAAAATTTTCATTGTATTAAAGTTAAAATAAGCATCTGGTCGGAAATCTGTCATCTAATGATGGAGTTTTAGCATTTAGTTTAATGAACTGTTACAGAATTAAGGAAACCTATTTCTCTGGAAAGATTTTGAAGTGTAGA
Organism: Sorex fumeus; assembly: GCF_029834395.1. Classification (NCBI taxonomy): domain Eukaryota; kingdom Metazoa; phylum Chordata; class Mammalia; order Eulipotyphla; family Soricidae; genus Sorex; species Sorex fumeus. The sequence goes on along the minus strand of NW_026606090.1, from coordinate 33,221,833 downwards.
AAATCTGTTTTCCAAGATTTCAGTGTTTAAAATCACAGAAAAGAATTTAAACCAGAAATGCTCCTTGCTTTTGATGACTTTTAGTCTTGCTTCGTGTTATTTCAGCAAAGCAGCTGTTCCCTGACAATTCAGAATGTAGTCTCTAAGGTCTTGGCCTTGGCCTTGGGCTCCTGTGTCTTTGTGCCTAACTCTGCGAGGCTGTGACTTAGTTAAGTCCTCAGCACTTAAATTGTTGCATGTGCCAAGTGGGACTTAGACCCTTTTCTGTGAATGTTCACTTACCTATTCAAACCCTTCCTGACACACGGTCAGATCCTTGTTTTTCTCCCTATTGTGTTACCCTCCTCTCCTTCTTCCCTAGCACCAGAGATTCTCAGCCAGCCATGCTTCTCGACCTCTCAGGGGCTTTTGTTAGTGCCTGGAGATAATTTTGGTTGTCATGGCTTGGAGGAGGCTAGTGACACGTGCTGGATACAGGCCAGCAACTCTTTTAAGAATTCACAGGACAGTCCCCACAACAAAGAATAATCAGACCTACAATACCAATATGACATAAGTTGTAAAATCTGATTTATTCTGTTGTTAAAGATAAAGCTTAGAGGCCAATAAATTTTCAAAATGTTGCAAATAAAGGTGGTTAATCTTAATTTGTGATCTCTCTTCTAAGTTTGTGTTAAAACAAATGATAAATTATCAAGAGTCAGATATCTCCATGGATGTGTAACTGTGGGGTAGGGAAAAGTTACCCAGGGAACAATAAAATAACAAGTATGTCCTTCCTATATAGAGGATAAAAGATAAACAGGAAGTAGAGGAGATGGGGACCAAGATGCTATGGAGACCTGCCTTACTTGTAGCTGATTCTGGTTCTGGACCATTGAACACAGCCAGGTACCACACCAGAGCACAGAGTCAGGAGTAAGCTCTGTGTACTGCCACGTATGATCTGAACAACTCTTCCACTTTCCTTCTCCAAAAGAAAAAGCAGCAGCAGAGGAAAGCTGATGGGAACAAAATTGGATAGAAAGAATGTAATCTTCAGAACATTGTTTTAGGGCTTCTGTTCCTGGCCCTCAACTCCATTTCCTAGGTCTTAGATACAGAGTTATAACTTTTTTTTTTATTACTTTCAAACTTAACATGAGAGTGAAAAGTTCCTCAAATGTCATGTTGTGTTTTTAAAAAGTCATAAAAATTAGCATTGCCTTACACAATATTTAATCATTTTTGTCTTGAAAAATTGTTGATTCTGCATTGATGAATTTTTGTGAATTAAGTGAGAACTTGGAGATTAAAGAGTGCAGTGTGTTCAGTAATAACAGTAATAACAGTGATTCAATGGAGTACTATGTAGCTGTTAGAAAAGATGAAGTCATGAAATTTACATACAAGTGGTACTACATGGAAAGTATCATGTTAAGTGAAATGAGTCAGAAAGAGCGGGATAGACACAGAAAGATTGCATTCATCTGGGAAACATAAAGTAACAAAATAATAGACGAACACCCAAGAATGGCCGAGATTAGCACCAGGAATTTTGCTTCATGACTTGGAGGCCAGCCACACGTGCTAGGGGAAAAAGAAGCTCAGATAGAGAAGGGAGCACCACATAAAGGGTGTTGGGAGGATCCTCCCAGGATGCGAGAAGCATGCTGAAAGTAGACTATAGACCAAACATGATTGGTACTCAATGCCTCTCTTGCAAACCACAGAACCCAAAAGGATAGAGAGAGAACAAAAGAGAATGCCCTGCCACAGAGGCAGGGTGTGAAGGGGGGGACGGGGGTGGGAGGGATGCTGGGACCCGTGGTGGTGGAGGATGGGCGCTGATGGAGGGATGGGAACTTCATCATTGTATAACTGAAACCCAAGCACAAAAATTTGTAAGTCTATAACTGTACCTTGTGGTGTTTCACTAATAAAAAAAATTTAAAAAAAATGTCCTTGGGAACTTTTTCTTCACTTTTTTTTTGTGATTTAGGGCCAGACCTGGCAGGGATCATGGCTCTGTGCTCAGGGATCACTATTGACATGGCTCAGGGAACCACATGGGTGGGGATTAAATCCCAGGTGAGACTTTCACAAGGCAAGTGCACTGCTTACTTACTATCATCGTGGCCCCTATCGTTACGAGTTGTAACTAAGACTTCTGGGAGTGGTAATACTCTTGAAAGAAAGGGACTTGATTCTCCAATCAATTTGTAAATCCTTAGGAAAATTGTACTTCCAGGAAAACTCTGGGTTGATTAGTTGACAAGGAACTAATTTCCATGACAAAAATTTTTCCTTATGTTGTAGTTTTTATTAGTTAAAAAAAAAGTTCTTTTTAAGGGAAATGCAGATATAAACATGAGAATGTCAGAATGCAGAAAGAAAAAAATGAGAAAACTTACTGGGAGTCTTAAAAATCATACTTCTTATCAAATTCATAGGTGTTTTGATAAAATTAGAATAATAAATTCAAGGTTTAGCTGGTTTATCGAAAGAAGCACCAAACTTTGAGTAGGCTAGACTATATAAAGCTTCTGAAGTTAAGAGCATAACTATATTGTTCCTATGGACTGTATTTTTAATGTAAAACCTGAAGATGCCATTGATTTTACACTTGGAACATGTCTGGTTCAGTCATATACTGTAGAAATCTCATGGAATGTACAGCCAGACAATAAAATTCAAGTCCTAGCTCTAAAGAAATTCTTTTGGAGACATTTGAACTTTTCTGAGTGAGTTTGTTTTTCTAAGACATCATGAGGAACAAATGAATGTGTGTGTGTGTGTGTGTGTGTGTCTGTGTGTGTATGCGCATGTTTTATTATTGCTCAAAAATTTGAGTAAAAAAGTCTTTTTCTTATTTTTAAAAAACAATGAAATGAGGAGCTGGAGTGACAATACAGCTGTTGTGATGCTCGCCTTATCCAAGCCACTACAGGTTTGCTCCCTGGCATTGCATCTGGTTCCCTGAGAACCTCCAGGAGCAACTCTGCCCATTGTCAGGTGTGATCCTTAAACAAAAACAAATAAACGAAACAAAAATAATGAAATGAAAAGAGCATAAGGCTCTGACACACACATTTTTATCCACTTGTACATTTCTATTTTATTTTGATATAGTTCAGATCTCTGAGCCTCAAGCAAGTTTTTGTTTGCTTTTGTTTTTTAAATAGCGGATGATGCAGACACCTAGTTAAAATAGCCAGCAATAACACATTAACATCCAGCAACTACTAATTTAAAATTAGTCTTTGTAACATCTCTGGTTATTTTTTGCAAAATTGGAAATGATCATTTTATTTACAATAATTAAAGCAAAGTAATCATATAGGTAAAATATCATTAAAGGTGGGTTCTTTTAGGCATACTTTGATATGAAAAGTTTTACATGTCTTGCTAGTTCTTTCTTGGTCATAATGCAACCTGGAATCATTCACCTTTATCTTCCCTTTACCATTCCTTAAATTTCTCAGAATTCATTTTGTCTGTCCAACCCTCTCAAATGAATGTGGCTACCTTTTTCCCTCTGGACAGCAGGATGGCAGTCGCCTCGGAGCTTTTTGGAAAGCCAGGTATGAGCCGGTCGTGACAGGGCGACTGAAACCTCATGGGAAGGGGGGCGTTCCTGGTTTGTCCTTCACGCCCTACCGAGGTTGATCCTCCCCCCCCCTTCCCAGCGAGCTGCTCTCCAGCCCGGCCATGGCTCTAGAGCCACAGAAACCAGTCTTATAATTATCTGACTCTCAGCAGAAATACTTCCAGGCTTAATAAGTAAAATAACAGAAACCCAAAATAGCAGCCACGCGACATCATTCGGTTCTTGTAACCAGCTGTAGAAAACAAATTATTTCACATTGCCTTTTCAGCAGGTCTGATTTGAGGGTGTAAAGTCTAAATAATAATGGTGCATCTTTTGTCGAAACAATGAATCTAATCAAAGTAGATAGAGTGTTAACTAGAATTCATCTGCCTCACAGGCATTGGGAGGGTTGGGAGGGGGTGTATGTTGGGGTTCTTCTTGGTGGTGAAAAATAAGTGCTGGTGAAGGGAAATGTGTTCGATGATTGCATGACCGAGACTTAAACCTGAAAGCTTTGTAACTTTTCCCACAGCAATTCAATAAATAAATAAATAAACAAAAAAACAACAAAAAGAAATTAATAATATTTAGAAACCCACAGCATTAAGTATGGACAACCTAAAAAAATGAATGTGGCTACTTTTCTGACATGTCTTTTTTGTTGTTGAATGTATATCTTATTACTATAGTTCTGAACTTATCACTGGCACTTAACATAGTGCTGGGTTGTAGATATTTGAATACCATTATGCTTCATTACTAAACTAGAAGATTTTTATTTAGTTGTTTGTGTTGCTGTAGATAAAGGCTGCCTTCTTCACTATTGCTCCCACACACATATAATTCCTCTATCTATCCAACAAATCAATGAAACCTTTGGTGAATATGTCAATGCTGCTGTAATATGTTTTCCCAAGTTGTTGTGGTTTTGCAGCTTAATCTTCATGCGTTTTTAGAAACTATCTGTCCCACAGCATACATGCATGACATATGTTATATATGCGTGCTTTTAAATATCTGAATTTGAATTTCTGCAGATGTCACTACTAAAATGGGATATCCTTCAAATTAAGAAGGTTTTGTATACTGTTTCATATTTATTTTTTTCTATTAAGAATTGAGAATTTAATTTAAAAATCTCTTTAGAAGATTAAATTGATGCTCTATAGAAGTCATTGAAATTGAATTTACAGATAATTTCCGATTGGGGCAATGTCACATATATATTTTTAACAATGGATTGATTAGAACTGTATGATTTGTTGAACAGCTATTATGTGGAAAACAAAAATCTGTGATTTTTGTATGTAAAAACATTGTTTTGCCTTTTAATAGTACTTGACATAGTCAAATGATAAAAATGGAGAAATTTTAACCAAATTTTTCCTAATATTGCATTTACTAAAAACTGTTAAAATATATTGACTGCTTCATAACAGTATTTTCCAGTATAATATAGAGTCTGAATTTTTGGGTAATGGAATGAAAAGAGAATTTCATATTCACTGGCAAAAATTATGTGCACTGAGCAATCTAGTGAACTAATAATAGTGAAGGAATAGTCCGTGTGTATATTTTTATTTTACAATATAATTGGCAAAGCTAATGTTTTTGGATCCTTGTGATCCAGACTCCTACATCTGGATAAATATGGTTTGCAGCTCTGCTCAATTTCTGTATCTAGTGCCAGGTATCCATCACCTGGGGTGGAGTGTTTTCCTGCTAAGAGAGATCTTATTACTTACTTTCAAAAGAATGCTCTATTGCAGAACAATGCTATTGTTAATAGAACTTTGATTTTTGTGACCGAATGCCAAGAATGTTTTTAAACACTTGGTTATCCATCCCATCAGTTTAAATCAGCCAGGCACAACATATGTGAGAAGTTATCTAAATTTTTCTGCAATAAAAATGAGATGATGAAAGCTTTGCTTCCCCTTAGGTATCATCCAGTATTGGTAACCAAGTTGTTTTTGTTCTCTCTTTTTATTGTTAAGGCTGGAGTACATTACTCTTGTGATACTCGCCAAAGTTTGATGGCATCATTGTTTGAGACTCACCATATGTGTCTTTGATCCCTTCCCAGTAGGTACTTGGCTACATGCCAATTTGACACTTTTTTCTATGAGAATTTTGATTTTTCACTTGCTTCTGATTCTCTCCATGCTGTCATCATATAAGCTCTTAAAGAACCATCTTTGGGACCAAAGGGACTCACAGAATAGTCTTTTCAAACTGGATTCTGATCCACTAAGAATTTGCCTCGAAAACTGTTTGGACCAAAGGGACCAAAGGGACTCACAGAATAGTCTTTTCAAACTGGATTCTGATCCACTAAGAATTTGCATCTAAAACTGTTTGGTGTCCCCACTTTGTTGGGGGCACCTGATAACTGGGAAATAAACTTCTCCCCACTCTGTTCCTGAGAGGTTTTGTTTATGATATAGGCTATGCACAAGTATGTAAGTTATTTTTCCTGTTAGAGACAGGAAAAAATGACAGGAAGAAAACATAATCTGTCTGGTTGAAGCTTAATGTTTTGTGTGTGTGGACTCAAACTTTATTGTAAGATTAACAGGTTCAGGTTCTATGAGTTAATATACTGTTACAAATTTAGTTCACATACTCTTTTTTTTTGGGGGGGTCACATGGTTGGAGCCATAGCACAGAGAGTAGGGCGTTTGCCTTGCATGAGGCTGACCTGGGTTCGATTCCTCCGCCCCTCTCGGAGAGCCCAACAAGTTACTAAGACTATCTTGCCCACCTGGCAAGCTACCTGTGATACATTCTATATGCCAAAAACAGTAACAAGAAGTCTCACAATTTGTTGTGAGATGTTACTGGTGCCCACTCAAGCAAATCGATGAACAATGGGAGGACAGTGCAGTGTAGTGTAGTCCACACCTGATGATGCACAGAGGTTACTCCTGGCTCTACACTCAGGAATTACTCCTGGCAGTGCTCAGGGGACCATATGGGGTGCTGGGAATCGAACGCAGATCTGCCACGTTCAAGGCAAATGTCCTACCCTCTGCTACCCTCTGTGCTATCACTCCAGCCCTCAGTTCACATTCTCTTGATTCCAACACTTTGCTTTTCTAGAGGGAATAAACAAAATTCCAGATCATTAAAATATGAAATAATATTTTTATAGTGAATACAATAGTCATACAAAAATTTCAAGTTGAAATGTTGATAAATATATAGGACAAAGCCAATTGAGAGTACCTCTCTTCACTGATATGTCAAGGGAGTATTCAGAAGCTAACTATTGCCCAGAAATCTGTGGAGAGTATAGATGTTGAGGGCCATTGGCATCAACTACCATAAGACAGTATATACTTAAAGGTATGACCCTGTGAGGAAACAAATATAATTATTTCATGAGCATGGATTATTATGTCTTAAAGATGATTCCATGTATGTGAAATGAAAAAAATCTCATATAGTTCTGTGAGTGAGAAATTAAATCACTGCAAGAAAACTGAAGTGAAATGATATCATGCATGGCTGTATATTTCAGAAACACAATACTATTGTGGTACTTCCAGGCTAATACATTAATAACAAAAAAAATAAAGCATAGAGTTGTCAGTCCCACCTTGTTTGAAAATTTGGTCAAGCAAAAGTGAAAACACTCTTCAGGGGTATTCCTATAACACTCCCCCCCCCCCAAACTCTCATTTGGGAAAAAAAGCTTTACAGTCTTAATTCCTACCAGCACATAAGAAAACACACACAAAAAATAATGTATATTTTAGGCAAATATCATTAAAATATAATGAGAAATTGACAGAAACATAACCACAATGACATTTTCATTTCCATACAATTTGTTAAGATGATACAATTATTTGTACAAACATTATACTATAGTTGGCCATGCTCTTTTAAAAATAATTTAGATGCATTACCTTAGGCTGGAGCAATAGCACAGCGGGTAGGGTGTTTTTGCCTTGCACACGGCCAATCCTGGTTCAATTCCTCTGTCCCTCTCGAAGAGCCCGGCAAACTACAGAGAGTATCCCGCCCCCATGGCAGAGCCTGGCAAGCTCTTCATGGCATATTTGATATGCCAAAAATACTAACAACAAGTCTCATAATGGAGACGCTACTGGTGCCCACTCGAGCAAATCAATGAACAATGGGAGGACAGTGCTACAGTGCTACCTGGGTCTTCTTTAACAGTTCATTTAAATTACATTTTTATAGATCAATTTTGTAGATTTTGTAGATAAGTGAGGAATAGGGCTATTGTAGATATGTGAGGACTAGGAAGATCTACCGACCTTGATGGTTCACTGCCTCATCATAGCAAGGGGGCCGCAATGGTGCCAGCCGGCAAAGAGCGAAACAACAGGTGCTGCCCAGAAATGTAGGCAGGTGCAGCGCTGGACTCCTTGCATCGACTGTGTCAATCTGGCCAGTACTTTCTATACGTGAGCAGCATGTTCATGTACAAGGTGTGTGGTGTCTTCATCAGCGTGCAGATTTTTACAACATGCCACCCGCATGGCAGAGTCTGGCAGGCTACCTGTAGTGTATTCAATATCCCATAAACAGTAACAAAAATGGGCCTCTTTTCCCTGATCCTGGAAGAGCCCCCATTACGGTAGCATTGAGAGGGACGAACAAGGAGAGGCTGCTAAAATCTCAGGGCTGATCTAGGCAACCAAAAAGAAGAAGGACTAAAATGACTATATGCCATTTTAATGTACGTACGCTGTCATCAAGGACCTGATGGTGCAAGTGCAGAAGACCAAGTATGACATCATTGGATTGACAGAGACGAAAAGGCTTCGATCACATCACCCTGTTTTCAAGACTGGAGAACTGTTCCTCATAACATGCCTCAGTAGAGTCATTGGTGGTGTTGGTGTCCTTGTCAACACAAACTTGGTCATGAGTATTGATTCGTTTGAATGCCTAACAACCAGAATCAGATGCTTACATTTGAATAGACGTGGCTCGTTGCCAGAAGTTTCTATCTTTGTCATCTATGCACCAATATTCAACTATGACGAAGAAGAAATTGAGAAGTTCTACATGGAGCTGGAGAAGTTCAATAAAGAAGACCAAACCTTCTACAAGGTCATTGTCAGTGATTTTAAGGCCAAGATAGGACCAAGAGGGTCACCCAAAGAACTCCACATTGGGATCCATGGCCTAGAATGGAAGGAACAGGGTGAGAGACTGTCTGAGTTCATCATGTTATCCAAGACCATCCATGGTAACTCACAGTTCCAGAAGGTTGAATCTAAACGTTGGACATGGGACTCTCCTGGTGGACAGTTCCACAACGAAATCGACCACATCATATTCAATCGACAGTTTTGCCTGACTGATATTGTTGTTGTCCCAAAATTCCAAACAGGATTGGATCACTGTCTCCTTTGTGCAAAGCACTACTTCACGGAGCAGGGAGAAAGGGTTGCAAAGTTTAAGAAGAGAACTCCCAGAACAACACCAACTGGGAACTCTTTGGCACTTTTACGGCAATATGGGAAGATGCTGTTGTTGACAACATCGATGAGGAAGGAATACAATTGACTGGTTCAGCACCTCCATGACTGTGTGAGGAATGCCAAGTCATAAAAAGATGCCTGTCTTCGGAAACTCTCAAGCTCATTCACCAACATGGTTTGGCACGAGCCTCAGGCAATCACAAGGTAATGTCCAAGCTCTCAAAGTTGTGCAGAGAAGTGATAAAGGAAGACCTCAAAGACAGAAGAGCAGTAGTGTTGGCCAATGTGGCAGAAGCCAGGAAAAGTATTCGCAACACCTACCTGTCCTTCACCAACTGCAAGACCAAGATGACTGTCCTCGGACATCCTGATGAATCTATCACATCTTCTAGAAGGCCAGTGGAAAAGGCTATCCACGACTTCTACTTGAATCTCTTCGATACCTACGTCTACCTGCCCACATACCAAGTTCCACAGGATGGATATGTTGTTCTCAGCATTCTCCCTTCTGAAATCCAACATGCCATTTCATCGGTAAAGAAGCACACAGCACCCAGTCAGACCCGAACACCTGAAGAATCTGCCACCACTACTCGTCAATACACTGGCTCAACTTTTCACACACTACCTGTCTGAATGCAAAGTTCCGTCCCAATGGAAAACCAGCAGGACCGTTCTGTTGTACAAGAAGAGAGATATCCACGACATCGAGGTCGAAGAACTCAACATGATGAATGGCCTGGCTCCTGAACTGCGCAGGATGAAGAGAGCAGCGTGGAACACCTTCAAGAGTGTTGAAGAAGTGCTAGAGTAGATGGTCACATCTTCTGGCACTGGGCACATCTTTTTGACTCCACTGTTCTTCCTGCACTAACATACGCCTTAGAGATCTGGGCCCTACGAAAACAAGATAAGAAGCTCTTTGGGTCTCCCAAAGAGGAATGGAAAGAGCTATGCTTGGAATATCACTTTTTACTCAAGTGAGAGAAGGAGTTTGGAGTTCTGACCTCCACTGACAATCAAGAATCAGGGATGATGTCTCATTTGCCAAGCTATCGAAAATCAGATGGGCCAGACAAGTGATGCAATTTAGAGATGACTGCTGGACTAGAGCTGTTACCGACTGGATTCCACAGGATGTCAAAAGAAAGGTTAGCCCCCCACCTACGAGATGGTAACACTTTGTCAAAACCCTGAACGAACGGTTTTAGTGTTTCTGGAGTGAGCAGACATCATTGGGCTGCACTAGCATGCAGCAGCGATGAATGGAGACATTACTGGTGCCAGTTCAAGCAAATCGATGAGCAACGGGATGACAAGTGATACAAGTGATAAATCAATATTGTATCATCACTGGTGTCATTTTCTCAAAAATTTAAATCATTGCTGAATGAAAATAGAAAAAGAGAAAGCACAGACAGGTGCTTATTAATTGTATAGACAAGTATTTATTATATTAAAAAAAAGACTGGAAACAACCATTGTTGGCTGGATATGGTGAAAAAAGAACCCTCATTGACTGCTGATGTTACTAGTTATTTGGTTCATACTCTATGAAAAAATGTATGGAGATTCCTCAAGGACAAATTGTGCTCTCATATGACCGAGCAATTTCATTTCTTGGTGTTCTAATCTCTGATGCAAAAAGATTGGTTTGAAAATATACATGCATACCTATGTCCATTACAGAACGAAGTACATAGAAAGAATGTGAAAACAATCTAAAATGGATAAAGAAGCTGTGATGTATATACATAATAAAATACCATGTAACTCCAAGAAAAGATGAAATCATGTAGTGCTTTTTGCTGCAACGTGGATGAAACTGGAGGGTAACATGGTAAGTGAAAGGTCCGAGTGAGAAGGACAAATACTAGATGATTTTACTCATCTGTGTCTAGAGAGATAAATAGGGGAATACACAATACAGAATGATGACAAACCTTTAGTTTGGGATTATAAAACTGAGATCATCAAGCAATGGGAGAGAAGTTGGGAGCTATGAAGAAGAGGATTAGTACTGACACAGGGACAGTGGTGGAAGGCCGTGGGCAAGTGTGTGTTGCAAATGTTAAGTAACTTTGTACATCAATACCCTAAGCATGAACAGCATTATAGCCATGTTATTTAAACTGTCATTTAAAAAAAATTATGTAAGATAGTATAGAAGTCTCAACTCTAAGGTAAAAAGGTAAAGGTAAAGGCCCTCCCGTTGATCGTCGATTTGCTCGAGCGGGCCCAGTAACGTCTCCATTGGAGACTTTGTTGTTACTGTGTCTGGCATATCGAATACTCTCGGTAGCTTGCCGGGCTCTCCGAGAGGGGCGGAGGAATCGAACTCGGGTCGGCCATGTTGGCCTCTTGTAAGGCGAACGCCCTACCCGCTGTGCTATCGCTCCAGCCCAACTCTAGCTTCCCCTAATGAACCTAAAGTAAAGTAACCATGGAATGAATTGTCTTATCAACTTTGTCAAATTATCTGCTAGAATCAGGGCAAGATGATCCCTTATTTATAGGTTCAATGAACACCCAAAGGGATAGAATTATATAGAGGGTTGGTTACCCAAAAGGTATCTTGGGAAATTTCTTAGAATCTCACATGCCCAGTGAGGAAATGGATCTAAAGGAATCTTAACCATTAATTGGCTGAGGGAAACTGGAAAAAAGAGAATCAAATTATTTATGTAGAAAGAAGAACAATAGCTGAGTACATCATATTGGAACAAAATTGGGAGAATTTATGAACCTGGAAAGAGTATAAATAAGTCAGATACTAAAATAAAGAAATGGCATTAAAGAAATTCTTATGACTTCTTAAAACTGTCTCTCTTTTTTTTGGTATTTTCTTTAAATTGGAAGATAATGTCTTGAGTTTTAAAGATATTGTAATTATTTCTACTATTAGAATGTTGAGTAATTTCAGTGACATCTGTTTTTCCTAAACTTTGTAATAAGGATCAGGATTAAAATCATAGAACAATCATCAGAAAGCCTTAAAACACTGGAAAGTGTATAATTAGAGAATTCTATAATAGAGACCAAATTTAGAAATTGGGCAGAATTGAGCCTGGAAAGGTAACGTAACTGAGTGTCTCATCAGGAAAATATTGAGTGTGTCATTTTAAAGAAATGATTTCTCTGCAAAGGAAATTAGAATTTCGAGCTTAGAAGTGTTGGCCAGATAAATATTTCAGAGGTTTTTCAGTCTTCATAGTATTAATTAAAAAAAAAAAAAAGCCCTCCCGTTGATCATCGATTTGCTCGAGCGGGCCCAGTAACGTCTCCATTGGAGACTTTGTTGTTACTGTGTCTGGCATATCGAATACTCTCGGTAGCTTGCCGGGCTCTCCGAGAGGGGCGGAGGAATCGAACTCGCGTCGGCCATGTTGGCCGCGTGTAAGGCGAACGCCCTACCCGCTGTGCTATCGCTCCAGTATAGATTGGTGAATGAAAAATAAAGTAGAAAATAGTAGTAATAATCGCTGTGTTTTGGATGCCTATTATATGCTGGCTGTGTGTGTTAAACACTTTTTTTTAGCTCATCCAATCTTTGTAACAACACTTATTAGATAAGAAATTTAATTACACCTTGTATATAAGAGAGCAGAAGCTAAGGACTTGCCCAAAGTCACTTGGTTAATAACTGATGGATCCTGCTTCCTGGTTGCAGATGATATAAAACAAGCATAAAATTTCTACTACTCTGCATTATGTTGCTATCTTTCAAAGAAAGGAAAGTGACACAGAGAGGAATGAATGGAAGAAGGGTGATGGTGAATGGGCTCAAATGGCCAAAACCTGTTAACAGATTAGATTTCATTCAGGGTGGGAGATGAAGGGAGATGAAAAAAAACTCATGAACAATTCAAGACAGGCACAAAAATTTGTATGTTTTTGCATGTAACTTAATTTGACTTAAAAGTCACTCAGTATGCAATGATCCCAGGGCTGGGTGTTGGAGGCATGGCTGAGGGGCTCCCTGTGGCTCTGCTCATGGGCCACTTCTCAGAAGACCACAGGTGTCTCCATGAACTCAATCTTGTCAGGTCCATGCGAGGCAAGTGCCTTACTTACTGGACTAGGCCCTGCAGTGAAATTTTACACCTTTATATTTACATGATTATTTTTATTATATTTACATGATTGAAATTCAAGTGGCTTAGGCCTATGGTGCAATGAGAATATTATTGGTGCAAATCTGGATATGCCAATAACAAGATTTATGACTATTAAAATGATATTTTTGCTCTGTAGATGGAGTCTAAATTTCCTAAACTAATATATGTGAGAGTCGTATGTACTATCACAGGGTTTGCTGATCTATTTTCATTTCATTTAGAGCATTTTAGATTTGTAATGATAAAGGTACCTATTGAGAATTTTCATTCTAATCATGAACAGGAAAGATATAGAGGAATAGTATTTCAACTTATAAAATTTAAGTATTCAAGATTAGGCTAACGGTCAAATTGTGCTTTCTTGTAGTCCATGGACCGAACATGATTGCCACCCAATGTCTCTTCTGCAGACCACAGCACCCAAAAGGAGAGATAGAACAAAAGGGAGTGCCCTGCCATAGAGGCAGGGTGGGATGGGGAATGGGGGTGGGGATGGGAGGGATACTGGGATTGGTGGGGGTGGAGAATGGACACTGGTGCTGGGATGGGTACTCGATCATTGCATAACTGAAACCCAAGCACAACAACTTGTAAGCCTACAACTGTACCTCATGGTGTTTCACTAATAAAAAAAAAATTGTACTTTCTTTTCAGCAAAAGTGCACCTAGTTCTAGTCCTTTCATTGGATGAAAAAATTAAACACCTGTAATGTTTTTGGTCTTATTATGACTAATAGTTCTGGCGTACACAAATATATATATATAACTATATTTGCATATCTACATGTCATAGCGTTTGTATTTAAAATCTTTGAAGTTATAGCATTTCCTAAATAAATTAAAAGCTGACCAACATCTTTACATCTCTATTTCAGTTAAAACTACATTGGCTTTGGTGAATTGGCATATGACGTTTTCTAAGATCATCCCTAGTTAGCCAACAAGCCGGGAGGTTGCTTGTGAAGCATTCTGTTTCCTAACCGCAGAGCACCAAACACTATTTGCTCTCTCTTGGAGCTCCTACTCTCCCAAACCCCAGGCCTCTGTCGCGGGGGCTTCTCAGTGGCAAGGGCTCTTTTGCTCGGCACCTACGTGTTTGCCTTACAGGCTCGAGTCTTTGAAATGCACAGACGGCGACTGCCGGGCGCCTGGCGCGGGAGGGAGCGCCCGCTGCTGGGGGCGGGGAGCGGCCCGGCGGGGCTTCCTCGGCGCAGGGCTCGGCAGGTGCGGGGGCTCCGCAGGTGCTGCCATGGGGAACGTGCCCTCGGCCGTGAAGCACTGTCTCAGCTACCAGCAGCTGGGCTGCGAGCAGCAGTGGACCCGGGACCCGGGGGCAGGGGCGCTGCAGCCCGCGCAGGTACCGCCCGCCCGCGCCCGGCCCACCCGGCCCGCCCGCCCCGGACGCACCGGCCCACCTGGCCCGGCGGCACCTCCTCTCCGCCTCCCGCAGTCGCCAGCATCCCCACGCCTTCCCCCAGCATCCCCGCATCTTCCCCAGCATCCCCGCATCTTCCCCAGCATCCCCGCATCTTCCCCAGCATCCCTGCATCTTCCCCAGCATCCCCGCATCTTCCCCAGCATCCCTGCATCTTCCCCAGCATCCCCGCATCTTCCCCAGCATCCCCGCATCTTTCCGCCCGACATCCCCGCATCTACCCCCCCCCCGGGATACCCGCATCTTTCCCTCCTGCATCCCCGCCTCTCCCCCCAGTATCCCCACACCTTCCCACAGAGCATCTCTGCACGCACCCACCCCCATCACCCCCGCAACTCCCCCAGCATCCCGCATATTTCCCCCAGCACCCTCGCGCCTCCCCCCTGCCCTCCCCTCCTCCTCCCCGCCCTCCTGGCGAGACCGCGGCCTAGGCCTCCAGGCCTGCAGGCCTTTTGTCCTTTTCTGCCCGGTGCGCGGAGACCCTCACCTACAGACCCCCAAATCCCTCCCCGGGCCTATTGACGGCTCCCCCATCTCCCCTCGGGAAGGACGCGTTATGTGATTGCATCCGTAGGCGCCCCCCTCCAGGAGTAGGGCCCTCTTTTGGCTCATTCCTCAGACCATGTGACAAAGACCACAGATGCATTAAAAAAAAAAGTGAGACAGAACGTAAGGAAAGCAATGCTGGTTAGAAAAGAAGGCAAGGCAGGGTTGAAAGCTCGTCACGTGGGTAATTACAGTAATTACTCCTCCCTAGTGAAGCTTCAATGCGCTGGGAAAGGCTGAGTGGGGGCGGGGCGTGTAGGAGCTCTTTGAGGCTAAAATGCATTATTCACGTGGGGTTCCTAAAAGTCATTTTTAAGGCAATAGGCACTTAATAGTATTCACATTTTTGTTTGTTTTAGTACACTCAATCTGAAATGACTAGGAAATAAAATCTATACAAAATACTTTTCGCTTAAGTGATAGTTACATTAATATTTAAAGAATGGGAGAAAAAGGTAGGAATAGAAAGGGTCTGGCTATTTATAAAATAGTTCTGCTAGGGCCTTGCCTCACCAGTGGCCAAGGAGTGCAGAGCCAGGAAAACGCCCTGAGCACTGCCGGGTGTGTCCCCAAAACAAAACACAACATTTATTTCTGGTCGATCTTCTCAGCATAGTTAATAATACTAATGGTACATTTTAGTAGGCACAATAGATTTTGCTGTGGATTTAGGTAAATTATCAATGTAGGGATCCTTTTTCTTAAAGTTTTACACTCAATTCTTTTTCAGTGCCGCTTAGCATTGTGTTTAATAGTGACCTCAGCTCTCTCCACAAACGAAGAAAGGTTGGTTTTGTGTGTTCTTTCAATAGACGCATTTGTTTTTAAATAGCACCTTAGTCATACAGACTGAAAGCATGCTTCAGGTGGTGCAGAGAGAAAGCTGTTTTTTACCATCTTACTGATGGTTCATTTTCTTCCTTTTCTCACTTAACTCTTTCCACGGAAGCTTTTCTCTTTCATATTCAGTTTACTACTAATCAGGAATTTGTAACTTTTAGTGTCCATGTGTCCAAGTCTAAAAGGCCATTTGAGTCGTTCCCCTCCCCTCGTTAAAATGGTATTTTTTTTTCCCCCAATCATTTTCTTTTTGTGGGTTTGGGGAACAATGATTGACTCTAGGCCCCTAAATGTGAATGCCTACTTTGTTCTGCTGAAAAGTAGAAGCATGGCAAAATGGAAATGGCCAGGACTAAGCAAGGAATATTTAAAAAAGGACTTAGTTACCCCTATCAGATGAAGACACTTGTGCTACACAAAAGAAATAACCAGACTTTATTTATTTATTTATTTATTTACTTATTCTTCCAAATGTTTTGCCTGGGAAACTTTTTAGTTATTTCTAAAACACAGCTTAAAATTGATAAGTTCTTTTCTCTCTCAGAGTTCTCCTTTTCTGTGATGTACTGACCATTTCTGTAGGATTGTATTTTTGTTCAGAACTTAGTGAAAAACTTAAATTGTTTTCTTCTATTTGAACTCACAGCAGTATTGACTTTTTTTTGTTGTTTGTTTGTTTTTTTTTGTCACTGCCCTCCCGTTTTTCGTAGATTTGCTCGAGCGGGCCCAGTAACGTCTCCATTGGAGACTTTGTTGTTACTGTGTTTGGCACATCTAATACATCACGGGTAGCTTGCCAGGCTCTGCCCTGCGGGCGAGATACTCTCGGTAGCTTGCCGGGCTCTCCGAGAGGGGCGGAGGAATCGAACCCGGGTTGGCCCGGTCAGTCGCGTACAAGGGAAATGCCCACAGCAGCTAGGGTGTTTGCCTTGCACGCGGCCAACCGGGCCAACCCGGGTTCGATTCCTCCACCCCTCTCGGAGAGCCAGGCAAGCTACCGAGAGTATCTCGACCTCACGGCAAAGCCTGGCAAGCTCCCCGTGACGTATTCGATATGCCAAAACACAGTAACAAGTGTCACAATGGAGACATTACTGGGCCTGTTCAAGCAAATCTACGAAAAACGGGAGGGCAGTGACAGTGACAGATTTTTTTGTAGTTTTCATTATAGAGCCATGATTTATAAAGTTACTGATGGTTGTGTTTTAGGCATACAGAATTCAGCACCAATCCTTCTGCCTGCATTCCCCTCCAGCAGAGTTCTTGTATTCCCTCCCCAGCCCGAACCCCACCCCTGCCTGGCCACTTGACAGGCTCATGCTGGCTAACCTGTGTGTAGCTCTCTGGTGCTACCCCTCACATCTCTGGCCTCATGGAAGCCCACTGATTCTTGTTCACTTCTTTCTCCCTTGATTTCTTTCCTTCTCTCTCTGACATCTGATTCTTGACTTATTGAAACGTTAAGTACTTGGCCACCTTAGCTTCTGTCTAATAGCATAAATTTGCTGCTTTTGTTCATCAGTTTCCTGGACTGGCTCAGGCCTATTGATCTGGTAAATATTCTTCATGACTTTTTTTTCTTTTTGGTTTTTGGGTCACACTTGGCGCTGCTTGTGGGGAACGTATGTGGTGCTGGATGGAACCTGGGTCTGCCAGGTGCAAGGCCAAGCCCTCCCTGCTGTCCTGGCACTCCGGCTCCCTTCCACACTTCTTTCCACACTCACAGTTTTGATGTTGGTGGCCCTTATGTGAAGCGTGGAGAAAGATGGTCACTTTCTCCCCATCCGACTCTGCCATCCGGATCCAGGGTTACTGGGTTTTTGTCTCCTCTCGCAGAAAGGAATTTCAGGAGTAGACAGGAATTTCAGGAGTGAAATAAATAGATTTTATCTGGAGGGTTTTTGAAGGTGTGGAGGGATGGGGGAAGAGAAGAGGGGACATGCGAGTGACCCAGATGCTCAGACACCACATGTGCTCGGCCACATGGGCGCAAGCAGCACATGGGCTCATGGGCTCTGGCAGCATATGCACGTGCTTCCTTTGTTCAAGGTGACCTTGTAGGGTTTCTCCAACATGCCCCCTTGTGGGGCTTCTACCTAGGTCAAAGTTCATTGCTAAGGAGGTTACCGGGGATATTGGGAGTAGTGATGGTCTTCTTTGGGCTTAATCACTAAAGTTAGGGTATTCCAGGAACTTTCTTCATGGGGAGGGGTGCAGTCTCATCAGTGTCCCTTGCTGCTCAAGGTCTTATCAGGCCTTAGTTCCCGCTTTTCCTGTTTTCTGCAAGGTCGGCTTTTGCCGTTGCCTTGGGAGGGGGCCTTCCCTATCCTGCCTACATCAGTTTCAGTTACTGGTTATATTTCAGTGTTTTCCGGGTTCCTATTTCTCTCTCTTTTAAGATCTAATACTGGTGTCTTTCTGACCCTTGGTGTCATGCTAGAATCTCTCAAAAGCAATCCTTAGGCCCAGTATTTCCAAAGTTTAATTCAGATGCTCTCTGTTACTACCCGAGGCCTCCCCTGTGAAGGAAGAGCATCACAATTTATTGTTATTCCAACCACAAACCAGGAGCATCATTTTCCCCTCTCTTAAGTATCAGTAAATTCTGCACTTTATTTTAATCCATGAAATTCTCTTAAATCTGTTTCCTCAAATATACTGCTATACCGAAAAATTTTTTTACTACCAATTTTACTTTTTATTTAAACAAAAAAATTATATTTGTGTAGACAAAAGCCACAGCTCTTGATGCAATCCTAGAGTTAAAATTGATTAGATAACAAGGCTCCAATATTAAAGTCAATAAGTATAAAAATTTTCCTTTTTATGTGAAAATTGTTTTATCTCACCACGCAATTGTCATGTCCTTGTTTAATAATTTATTGAGCTTTCTGCTGCTAGTTGAGCCTTTTGTATTATTATTTTTGCTTGTTGAATTCCGTTGGCTTCTATGGCACTTTCCCCTTCAGCATTGGTGTGCTCCTGATGGAATTTCAGTATTGAGGGATTAGGAGACCACTTGATCCAGTGACTTCAGGCAACATGGTCTGGGCCATGGGTTGACATGAAGGCAGCTGGAGAAGGTGGGTGCAACTGTACTGGGGGGACTGCCCACCTCGACTTAGAGAAGACCCAGAGTTCTAGGCTCGCCACCAGTTTGGTGTCTCTGCAGAGAATATTCATGAAGCTGTGGAACTGAGCCCTTGGCATGGCTGCAGTAGTGGGTGTGGATGTGTCTGCTGGGGCTTTGACAAGGCTGGTGCTCGGCCCAATTGCTCCCTTTTGCACCCTAGAATTTTCAGCTGAGGGAATTCAGGTATTTTCATGAACTGGAACTCCCTGGGGAGTTAGTTGGGAATCAGTAGAGGAGGGCTGGTGGGTGAGTCAACATGAGAGGTGAATGTACTTCCAATTTTATTTTTTAATTCATTTTATCTATATTTTTTTCCTTTGGAGGCCATATCTGGTGATGCTCAGAGTTACGCCTGGTGCTACACTTAGGAATGATTCCTGGCGGTGCTCTGGAAATCATGCGGGATGCAGGAGATCAAAGCCAGGCTGGCTACTTGGGAGCTTACCCACTGTACCATCTCTCTGGCCCCTGTACTGTAGCGCTATAGCACTGTCCTCCCATTGTTCATCGTTTTGCTTGAGCGGGCCCAGTAATGTCTCTATTGTGAGACTTGTTGTTACTGTTTTTGGCATATCCAATACGTCACGGGTATCTTGCT
This sequence comes from Sorex fumeus, assembly GCF_029834395.1. NCBI lineage: Eukaryota > Metazoa > Chordata > Mammalia > Eulipotyphla > Soricidae > Sorex > Sorex fumeus. The sequence continues at coordinate 33,202,127 of NW_026606090.1, read as the reverse complement.
AGGCTTTGCCGTGTGGGCGAAATACTCTCAATAGCTTGCCAGACTCTCTGAGAGGGGCAGAGGAATTGAACCTGGGCCGACTAGGTTAACACTACCATTTAAAAATGCCATTATTTTTCACATGGACTATAAGACTATTGTGATTCCTTAAACTCACTGTCTGTACAATTAGTTGCAAGATGGATTCTGGTTCACAACCACCTGTGAATTACTATTGCTTCTGTGTTCTCAGAAGCTTTAATGATCTTTTCATTGTATCTTTCTGCAATTTCCTATGAAGCTATTCTCTCTTATTCTTTCCAAAGTTTCTTTTGAGTTTTTAATTATGTTTTTTTCTAGAACTAGGGTCTTTGTTTTTCCTGATGCAGGAATATTATTTTATATTCACCCTTCATAACTTAAGTGATGCAATCTCATAAAATCTTTTCCAAAGTCTCAAGGTAAGTAGGCTTTATTTTTTATTTTTCAATTTATTTATTGAATCACCATGAGAACAGTTACAAAGCTTTTAGGTTTAAGTCTCAGTCATACAATGATCAAACACCCATCCCTTCACCAGTGCACATTTTTTTTACCACCACGAACCCTAGTCTATCCCCCATCCCACCCCTCCCCCTGCCTGTGTGGCAGATGATTTCCACTTTACTCTCTCTTTACTTTGATTACATTCACTATTTCGACAAAAGACCCACCATTATTATTTGGAATTTTCCCCCACAATCAGACCTGCCGAAAAGGCATCATTACATAATTTGTTTTCTATTGTTGATTATAAAGCACATATGATGTCGTGGCTGTGCAGTTTTGGATTTTTGATGTTTTACTAATTAAGTCTGGAAGGATTTCTGCCAAAAGCCACTGGGTTCTGAGATTGGTTTGTGTGACTCTGGGGTCATGGCCGTTCAGGAGCTGGAGGAGCAGTTTGTTGGCAGCAACTCGGGGTCTTATTGGGGCAGGGGAGAAGAGTCAGTTCCACCCTCCATCCTGTGAGGCCCCATGAGTATCCTCACTGCCGGCTCATACCTGGTTGTTCAATAGGCTCTTAAATAAGGCAGCCACCGTGCCACCAGGGGGAAAAGGTGGAAGGAACAACACTCTTTCCTACCCAGGGTGGCATGGTGCCATAGCTTAATGCACAGTTCAGACGCACTTCTGCCAAAAGCCGCTGGGTTCTGAGATTGGTTTGTGTGCCTCTGGGATCCTGGTGGTTCAGGAGCCGGAGCTGTTCATGGGCGGCACCTTGGGGCCTTGTTGGGATGGGGGAGAAGAGCTGGCTCCACCCCCCATCCCGTGAGGTCCCGTGTGTCTCATCACAATAGGCTTTATTATATTACACAATATGTTTTAGCTTGCATGTATATTGTTGCATAATTATTGGTGATCATTTGATAATTCCCCAAGGTACTCCTAAGTGTAATAAAAATAAAGAAAAATATCTATCACAGGATTATTAACAACTAATGGAATACCTGGTTACTATTTGGTGGCCAATATATACTTGTTGAATGAATAATAGATGTTTACCTTCTACCTTACCTTTTGTCATGCTTTCATCATGCTTATGAAATTCTAGACCTATGGAATTTTAAACAATAATTGGCACAATTTAGCACAATGATAGTTGAATGAATAAAAAAGTGATAGAAAAATGTGTCAATTAGGTTTTTTAGGGAGGATATATTCAATATTATTATTGAGTATTACCTTCTCATCTCATAAAACCTAATCATATTTTGATGAGTAGAAGTTGAAAATCCATCCTGAAGGCTGTGAAGAGAGCTTAATACCCCACCACAACAGTAAAATATGCGACAATGTAAATCGTCATGCTCCCTTTTAAGTAGGTTAGATTTCTAAGAACTAAGGTGTAGGTTATATGAGGTTAAATTGATAGTTATCCTTACCCTGAGGCTGATTGCGAGCAGCCCATTCTGTCAGAAAATCACACATAGACTTTTGCAAGAAGGATGCTGAAGGATATCATGGTAAGTGCAGTCAGAAGAAAAGGGACAGATGCAACATCTCTCGTGTGGAACGTAACACACACAGTCATGAGACTAGAGGTTGTACCATCCATCCCATATCCCCTGAGCACCTGCCAGGATTGATCCTAGCATTATTGGTGTGGTCCCTAAACAAAACAACAGTAAAAGATACTCAGCAAGATATTAACGAAGATCCAAAGTCAACATAAAGGGGGAACTGGCACTGAACTGAGTGGTAGAGGGGGCCTAAAGAGATGGAGGGAACCGGGGACCCTTGGGAGAGGGAGAGGTGTCCACTGGTGATGGGGGCTGGTGTCAGAATTATGTCCAAGAGAAACAATTATTAATGCTATTCTGAATTTTGTAAAAAGAAAAGAAAGGCTGTACTGTAGTCCAGAGTCCATGGAGGGAAGGAACGTTGCTTTGGTTTCTATGTCCCTTATTTCAAAGAGTATTTGTAGAGGTGGAAAGAGGACTTGAAATTAATCTCTTCTCCATTTATTGAAAAATAGGAGGTGTATTTCAGGACTAACAGGTTGCAGGACTTGAGGTCAAACAGGAGGTAGGTCACAGGATAAACAGGACTGAATCCTTTAGGTCAACAGTTCATCTGGCTTCTTAGGGGCTAAGTTTCTGTACATTTCCTTCTAAAATGTATCTTGTGACAGACACTTCTGACTTTTTTCTGAAGTAAAAGGCAAGAAGGAAGTGGGTAGGGGCTTTCTGAGTGTGTGTTTGTAGTTTCTACCTGCAGACCGTAGATCCTGCAGTGGTGGATAGTTGCCTCTACAGAGCAGTGCCTGCAAAATAGCGTGAAAGGGCTGTTTTCCCCAAGTTCCATCTCAGGCACCAAATACGGTCCCTTGAGCACTACCAGGAGTGATCCCTCAATGCAATGCCAGAAATAAGTCCTGAACATATCTGGATGTGGCCCCCACTCTCCCTATAAAAAAGAGTTATTATTTTTGTCTAATACAGTTTATCAATGTCAGTTAGCCTTGTTTATTTAGTATTATTTTATATGGCCCTGCCATTTTGGAACTACAATTTCTGTCTTTGAATGTTTATTGTTTGTAAAATTTATTACTTGGTGTTAAGGGGGGGCTTTGAAATTTAATCTAAATAAACCATATTTCTGCTTATATTTAAACTCCGGATCATATGATTACGTATTTTTTTCATTTGGAACTCTGTGTAGTTGTTAGAATATTAGTTAAAATGCCTTCTAGAGGAGGGATTTTTTCAGGAAGGAAACCCAAAACCACACTGCTGTTGTGTGTTTGTTTGTAAATTATGAGGTGTTGTCAGTGCGTAGGACCTTAGAGCTGCTCATGGAGACTGTGTGAGCACGTGTGGACCCATTTGTTCACTATGTTCTATGGGTCCCACTGTGGTGACGCTTGTGCACAGTTGTTTGCAGGGCTTCCTGGGGGTGTTGTTTTGTTTGTGGTGCTTGGTTGCAATTCTCACATACACATTTGTTATTTGTTATGCCTGCTTATTTCTCACATAGGAGAGATCGCTCTGTGCCTGCCCTGCTTCCTGACTAAATCACTGAGCATGACATGCTCTAGTTTCATCCCTGTGTCAGAAAAATCGCGTGCTTTTGTCTTTTTTTCATAAATAGATTAACTAATTGTTCTTGGACACTTGGGTTGTTTCCAGATTTTTAGCTACTGTGAATACTACTGCAAGGAATGTAGGTGTGCAGCTGTCTCATTTGAATATATACTCATATAAATTTTCAGATATATGTTCATATATATATTCAGATATATACATACATTTGTCTATCTATATATCTATGTTGGTCTTTGGGGTAGATATGCCAAAAACAGTAACAACTAGTCTCATACTTTGTTGTGAGACATTACTGGTGCCCGCTCAAGCAAATCGGTGAACAATGGGAGGACAGTGCTACGGTGCTACCAACAAATAATTGCTTGATTATATGGAAGCTCAATTTTTTATTTTTTTTTAGGTGTCATACTGTTTTCCAAAAGTGTTGAACCAGTTGACATTCCCGCCAGCAGCGGATGAAGGGGTCTTTCCCCCTGTATCCTCTCCAATACTGGATGTTTTCTATTTAGACTTTTAGAAAGTCTACTAACACATGTTCGTTTTTCTATTATTTTATTTTAAATTCTGGAGTGATAGCACAGCGGTAGGGCATTTTCCGTGTGCGCAGCCAGCCTGGCCGAGCCCGGTTCGATTCCTCCGCCCCTCTCGGAGAGCCTGGCAAGCTACCGAGAGTATCTCGCCCCCATGGCAAAGCCTGGTAAGCTCCCTGTGACATATTCGATATGCCAAACACAGTAACAACAAGTCTCAAAATGGAGACATTACTGGGCCTGCTCGAGCAAATCGATGAACAACAGGAGAACAGTGCAACAGTGCTTATTTTAAATATGTCTCTGAAAACCTGCTTCCCTCACTGTTTTCTATCCCTAATTGAGTGTGTTGTGATTGCTGGGATCTTTATCCTATTTTCTGCATTATTTGTCAATTTCCCTGTCCCTCTCGGAGAGCCTGACAAGCTACTGAGAGGATCCCATCTGCACGGCAGAGCCTGGCAAGCTACCTGTGGTGTATTTGATATGCCAAAAAACAGTAACAACAAGTCTCACAATACAGACATTACTGGTGCCCGCTCAAGCAAATCGATGAACAAGGGGTGGACAGTGCTACAGTGCAATTGTTACTGGAGAAAAAATGTTTTATTATTACTTAACCTTGGTTTTTCAAGTCATTGTCATTTTAAAAGCTCTCTTCAAGTTAGTTCTAAAGCCTGATAGTACTAACAAGCCAACAATTTTAGTTACGGATGCAACAGAGCCAGAAAGGTGTTAAATGTAGACATTTGTGACTAGATACTTAGTTGGTGGCTAGTTACAGGTAAAAGTTACAGGTAACAGCATGCCCTTGATTGAAATTGTTACTATTGCAATGGAGATAAACCCAATGAATTTATGGGATAGCACAGCAGGTAGGGCTTTTGCCTTGCATGCTGCTGACTTGGGTTCAATTCCTCTGCCCCTCTCAGAGAGCCCGGCAAGTTACCAAGAGTATTCTGCCCTCACAGCAAAGGCTAGCAAGCTACCTGTGACATATTAGATATGCCAAAAACAGTAACAAGAAGTATCACAATGGAGATGTTACTGGTGCCCTGTCAGTGTCACATTGTTCATCAATTTGCTGGAGCAGGCCCAGTAACGGCTTCATTGGAGACTTTGTTGTTACTGTGTACGGGGAGCTTGCCAGGCTCTGCCATGTGGATGCCCTCTCATGCAAAAATATCTATGAAAAACGGGAGGACAGTGCTACTATATAGCAATATATAGCAATATGGGCTGAGCAATAGCACAGCGAGTAGGGATTTTGCCTTGTACGCTTCCGACCTGGGTTTGATTCCTCTGTCCGTTTCAAAGAGCCTGGCAAGCTACCGAGAGTATCCCGCCCACATGGCAGAGCCTGGCAAGCTCCCCATGGTGTATTTGATATGCCAAAAACAGTAACAAGCCTCACAATGGAGACATTACTGGTGCCCACTCGAGCAAATTGATGAACAATGGGAGGACAGTGCTATATATCAATATAAAATATAAATTTTTCTGGAAATCAAATGTTGGCTATAAGTTTATCAGAAAAAATCTAATAGATTGTAGAGTAGGGTCAAAATTTGGGCTGAAGTGAATTATGGGAAACAAGCTTATAAATATTTGATGTACAAGGGATCAGGTTCTAAAGTAGGAATAAAAAACCATGTGGGCAATGGCACATGTTTCTCAAAAGGAGAAGGGGTTTTGATACAAGTAAAAAGGAGCCAGTTTTTTTTAAGTAGTGAAAATCAGAGATGCCATTATGTGTCTCGTCATAGGTAGGCAGAGGAGACAACAGCCTGTGTCAAGCAGGAGGCTCACAGGAGGCCGACGGGCTGTTTGGAAGCCAGAGGGTGATGGACATGTTCAGTGAAGGGTTTGGGGAGATGGTGCAGCTGTCATCAGAGAGCTCAGTTTCCAGCTAGAAAATCAAAAGACTTGAGCCTCATTAAAACTGTAAGGGCAGAGAATTCTGTGGAGTTCTACAGCAGACAATGATTGTTGGATTATAATATGCTGGGGAATAAAGGAAGAACAGGATTACACGATAAGGTAGGTCAGTGAGACTCAATAATGTTGAATAAATGTAAGTCTTTGAGTAACTCAGCACCAGCCAAGTTTTAGATTTGTTGCATTTCAAGAGTCTGTTCTCTCCAGGTATGAGCTGGGGGTGTTGGGGCGACTAAAACCTCATGGGAAGGGGGGCGTTCCGGTCCGTCCTTCACGCCCTACCGAGGTCACCAGTTGCCCCCCACAAGCGGCTCTCCGGCATGGCCACGACTCCAGAGCACAGAAACCGATCTCTTAATTATCTGACTTTCAGTAGAAGTACTTCCAGGGTTAATAAGTAAAATAGCAGAAATCCAAAATCATTTAATTCTTGAACCCAGCTGTAGAAAGCAAATCATTTCACAATGCTTTTTCAGCATGTCTGATTTGGGTGGGGGGAGGGAACTCTAAATAATAGTGGTGCATCTTTTTAAACAATGAATCTAATCAAAGTAGATAGAGTGTTAACTAGAATTCATCTGCCTTACAGGCATGGGGGGGTGGGGGTTTATTGGGGTTCTTCGTGGTGAAAAATAAGTATTGGTAAAGGGAAATGTATTTGATATTTGCATGACCGAGACCTAAACCCGAAAGCTTTGTAACTTTTCCCACAGTGATTCAATAAAATAAATAAATTATATATAAAAAAAAAAGAGTCTGTTCTCTCAAGAATAAGGGCCGTGCCCCTTGGAGACAACTTTAATTTTATTTGAGTTGAGGATGCACTGGGCAGAAAGTTACTGGTCAAGGCCATTCACATGTTTATTCCCCCCAAATAACAGAAATCCTGACATTTTGACCGAGAGAGGTGCCCAGCAGGTAAGGGACTGCACAGCAGTGCAGTTAGGTCCATGGAGCCCCAGGATCCTGAGCAGCACCAACTATGACACCAGAAACAAAACCAAAAGGAACCATGAAAATTGAGTCTTGGTATCTGCCCTTTATAGTGTGCTCACCAGTATCTTATAAGAGATGAAATCATTTTCATGTCCTTTCGGTGTTTCGTTCTGTAATGGACTGTAACTGTTACTTTGTAGAAGTTAGCTCTAGTTTTCTTTTAAGTGATGGCATGGCTGAGTGTTCAATGTGCACTAAGTCATGCCTCATTGCTTCGTACAAAGTAGGCGGTTTAATTTTCAAAAAGATCAATGTTCTGTATTTAGGATGATGCACACAGATCACATAACTTGATCACAGTGGAGAGTAAATGGGTAGCAGAGCTGAGAGTTGAATTCAGGTAGTTTTAGTTCTGCCGCCCACAGCTTTCATGACTGGAGCAACGCTTCCTGCATGTTTCCTGTGATTGGAATCAACTGAGGTATTTATTTGAATGTACTGGATGGTCTGATTGAGTAGTCACACCAGCTACTTTGGTTGTAGCTGTGCTGTATTCTGGAGACAAGGGTGACTCATGCCACCACCCCCTTATTCCGGCACCTACCCTCAGTGTCGGCTGTCAGTTTTGTTTTCTGTAATCGGCTTTCCAAAGACCCTGACTCTTGCCCTTAAAATACTCCCCTGAGTCTCAACTTCCCTTCTCGACTTTGAGGCTGGACTAGAATTCTGTCTGGAATAGAATTGAATTGGATGCAAAAGGAAAAACAAGTTGCTTTCCAATAAATTTCCTGTTCCCTTCCATCTCTGAGCCTTTCTGTCCTTGGATTTCTGTTGGCTCCCGTATTCCTGACTTTCTCTCATTTCATCGGGCTGTCACATCCTTCCCTCCCCCCACCCTGTGTTCTGTTTTTTTTTTTTTTCATTAATTCCGAAGTCCTCCAAGTCTCCTGGCTTTGTTTAATGCTTATTCATTCTGTGTTGTAACTTCCCCTGCCCTTTCTTCTCTCCTTGTCTGGCCTCGGTTTGGTTTAGTTTTTATTTAGTTTCCTTTTTTTTTCTCTTCCTGGATCTATAACTGCAGTCAGTCTAATGTTATGGAAACATTGAGATAGTAAGGTAAAGGAAAAATCACTTACTTGTAGAGTGTGCTTTTAACAGAAATTTTGATTTGAATGCCTCCTTTTCACTCTAATATAAAAAGCAACTTGGAGTATCCCAGATTTTTTTTTCTGCTAATCGCTATTGTTTGTTGGAGCCCCGTGAATTAGCCAGATTTAACATCTGAAAGGATTTTATTTCCTTGAAATAGAAGCAGAAAGCACATGAGTGCCAGTATCAGGATTTATACTCTTAATTCTTATATTTAGCTGCCACAGGCATTCTGGTTATCTTCCTATGCCTGTAGATAATTTGATTCTGTGATACTCCATCGACAGTTTCAGATGATACATTAATGAGAGTTTTCTGGACAATACCCTCAATACTTCATAATGAGAGTATTTTAAACATTGGGATAATTTTTAGCAGTGCATAGCCTAATCATAATAATTCAGTAGGAAGCTCTTTTTGATAAAATTTCCAGACACCATTTCTGAGAACTTGTTCCCAATCCATTCATTCTGAGGTCAGATTTTATAATAGAGAGTTTTATAAGTAATTCTAAGCATTTAGGTTCTTAGAGGCTTATATCACTATTTGTATTTAAATCCAAACACATGTTCAGTCTGAGGAACTAATTCTTCTTTCCATGGTTAAGAATGAAAGGGCTGTGGCCTGGCTGTCTCATACCTGCAACGTGGTGAGGACTGGGGTGGGGGAGGGGTAAGTCTTACTATATCATCACTGGAGATTCTGTTCCAGGAGATCCATCCAGACCATGTTTTTATTCCTCGTCGCTGTGTTCCTCTGGAGGAACTGATTCCTCATTTTGGTACATTGCTCTGAGAAGAGTTGATTTCTCATTTCTCCATTTTTATTTTCATTTGTTTCATTCTTTTTTTTTTTCTGTAATCCTTACTTCAAGTTCAGCTGGAAACTTGAGGCTGGGGGTTGGTGCAGAGGAGGTGAATGATGCTAATGGCAGTCCTTGTGATCAGAAGATTTTAGGTAACACGGGATTTGGATAGAAGATGTTTATGGTCATAAATACATGATTCAAAGTTTATGAGCAAAATTAATATGGTAAAATCATGCAGAATTACTCATTTAGTTGTAAACATTTGTGTTTACATATCATTCTGTATCTGTAACTGCATATATGTATAGATCATTCTCTGTATTTACATATATCTATATCAGTCATGTCAACTCTATAGAACAGATCATACATGACCCTCTAATAGAGGCTTTATTTTACAGAATAAAATTTTAAGTTTTCTTTTTTGTTGTTGGCTTAGCATAGGCTTAAGTGCCATTTAAATTCAGGGGATATATATTCACCCTTTTATATATGTTTAATATTCATGATTCTTACCATCAAAAACACCCCTAAATCCATTCCTCACTCCTTCTCAGTTTTCTCTCTCATCACCACCATAGTTTTCACCATGGCTAGTTTTGTTTTAGTAATTTATATTCCAATATTCCAATTAGAAGTGATGTTTTCCAGCAATTGTTATTTATTTATTTATTGCTTTTTGGGTCACTCCCAGCAATGCACAGGGGTTACTCCTGGCTCTGCACTCAGGAGTTACTCCTGGCAGTGCTCAGGGAACCATATGGGATGCTGGGAATCGAACCCAGGTTGGCCGCATGCAAGGCAAATGCCCTACCTGCTGTGCTATTGCTCCAGCTCCAATTGTTAATTTCTTCCTGACTTGTATGTAGCACAATCCTCTTAAGTTCCATCTTTTTTCCCCAAGAAACTCATGATAGCTTTTAAAAGGTAAAGGTAAAGGCCCTCCCGTTGATCGTCGATTTGCTCGAGCGGGCCCAGTAACGTCTCCACTGGAGACTTTGTTGTTACTGTGTCTGGCATATCGAATACTCTCGGTAGCTTGCCGGGCTCTCCGAGAGGGGCGGAGGAATCGAACTCGGGTCGGCCATGTTGGCTGCTTGTAAGGCAAACGCCCTACCCACTGTGCTATTGCTCCAGCCATGATAGCTTTTATTAAGTGTATTTTATTTTACTTTGATTTTTTGTTGTTGTGATTTTGGGGCTGTGTCCAGTGGTTCTCAGGTTTTACTCCTGACTCTGCACTCAGGGATCACTCCTGGCAAGTCTTTGGGGACCTTATCGGGTACTGGAGATTGAACCTGATTGACTGTGTGCAAAGCAAACACCCTACCTGCTGTACCATCAGCCCGGTATATTGTAGTTTAAATGGTAGAGCAGTATTCCATTGAGTATATTGCAGCTTCTTTGCTCAGTCAACTGTTATTGAATATTAGGGTGACTTCATGTTTTGACAATTGGAAATAATAGTTACTATGAAAAGAATGATGCACATTTCAGGGAAAATAAGTATTCACTCATCTTAAAGTCTGACAAGTTATTATTATTATTATTTTAAATGATGTAGGAGCACTGCTATTTGTTCAGCCATTGATTAAGCTGATTGGATTGGGCATGAACTCCACATTACTCTTTTATTTTATTGTATCACCGTGAGATAGAGTTGCAAAGCTTTCATGCTTGAGATTCAGCGATACAACGAAGGAACACCCACCCTTCCACCAGTGCACATTTTCCATCACTGATGTCCCAAGTATCCCCGTTTCCCCCACCATCTCATCCTCACCCTGCCTCTATGGCAGAAAATTTCTCCAATAATCTCTCTCTAATTTGGGGCATTAGGTTTTGCTTGGCCAAAGGTAGCACTGTAGCACTGTCTTCCCATTGTTCATCGATTTTCTCACGCAGGCGCCAGTAACATCTCTATTGTGAGACCTGTTAGTGTTTTTGGCATATCGGGTAGGGCATGTGCCCTGCACATGGCCAACCAGGGTTCGATTCCTTCGCTCTTCTGGGAGAGCCCAGCTAGCAGAGTATCCCTCCCACAAGGTAGAGCCTGGCAAGCTCCCCGTGGCATATTGGATATGCCAAAAACTGTAACAAGTCTCACAATGGAGATGTTACTGGTGCGAGCAAATCGATAAACAACAACAGGAGGACAGTGCTACAATGCTACAATGTTTCGCTCGAATTTTCCCACCACCATTCAAGCCTACCTGCCAGAGTCAGACACTAGGTAATTTATTTTCCATTGCTCATTTCCAGTATCATGAGAGCTCGTGGGGCTGCAATTGAAAATGTAAATTTCTAGATTGTAAGTGGTTGGATTCCAGAGACATCTCTGTATGGCTCTAATCCATTTTGGGATTTAATTGGGAGTCTCTGGGCCAGGGCTGTTGGTGCGCTAAGATGGAGCCCGGAGGCGAATTGTGGGTGTGATAGCCAGTCTGCCGGGTCAGTGGGGACGTGGGGAGGGGCAGCTCAGGTCCTCTGCTGCCATGTGCCCTGGAGCTTTAGTCCTGGAACCCGCATACGGAGGGCCTTGCTTGTGGAAGCTCTTGGTCACTGGGATTCCATCTGGAGTAGGCAGGGGGACTGCACCTGATCTGTCTGGGGTGCCTGGTGATACTGACTCGGTATGCGGCCCGGAGAGATCTCTGGCACTGTGGCTGACAAGCTATTTTTTGTGTTTTTAAATAGATTTAAAAATGGTGTATACAGTTTATAAGTGGTGAAAATATCTTACAAGTATTCTCTTATGTCCTGTCGCAAGCCACGTTTTTGGGGCAGTGCTCAGTGGATCCATCTTTTGTTTCTGCATTGAAGCAAAGTGACCTACCAGATATGATTCAACTGAATGAAATATCTTGTGTGCGTGTGTGGGAAGGGGCCACAGCTTTAGTGCTGCGGGCTTCCCCTGACTCTGTGCTCACTCATGACGGTGTTTACAGGACCTTATGCAGTGCTAGGGATGGGGTCAGCCACATTCACATACAAGACGGGAACCTTTAAGTATCTCTTTATTAACTATTTACCATGTGTGTAGTGCTACACCGAGAACTTAAGGGGAAAATATAATCACCCGTTACCCAGAGAACCTAGATATTTAGATCAATAATAAATGTTTATATACCTAGTTTCTAAATATTAATACAACAGTACTCCAGAGTATAAACTTTATGTTCTTTAAACCAAATGAACTGATTTTTCTAGTACATAAAATATGTCTTCAACTATATAAAATAATTTCTGCACACTAGAATGAGAAGTTTTAGTTTGTATTTTTATATTGGCTTGTGATATCTGTATTCTAAATCCAGGTGCTAATTTTGGATGTTTGATATGCCAATGTTTTTCTGTTGTTGTTGACTTTCACTGTACGATTAGAGAAAACAGAATCTAGCTGTCCATTTACTTTTCCTGTGTTTCTGTTAAGCTAATCCACGTAATACACAGCACACATCTCACAACTCAATTTTATCAGTGGAGGATTATTGAGGATCTAAAGATCCCCTTGGGGCAGTGAGCTTCTTCCTTTCAGTGTTTACCTATATTTTGCAGTTTGGGATGTGAATGGAGGTGACACTGATGGTGAGTGCATCAGATTTCACCTTGTTGCTTGCAGCTTTTGAAGTTCCGCTTCCTTGGATTTGTGAAGTAAGGAAGTATTGATCACAGGAAACACCAAGTACATAAAATAAGTTTAATACGGATTTTACTATGAAATGAGCATTTTGTAAAATCTTTCTGGTGAACATTTTAACAAGCGCTGGGGTCTAGGAAGCTTGGCAAAAGGGAGGCAGGAAACCCCAAAGAGCACACGTCTGTCAGAAGCCTTTCCTTCTGGGCTTTTCTTCCAAATGTTTTTGGATCTTGAAGGAAGTGGAGTGGCTCCCTGCCACCACTTTCATACATCTGTGACCCACTGGGTGTACAGAGTCAGGCATTCACTTTAGAACTCTGGGCTCAAATCTGCATTTGTTTCACTCAGAAATAGAAGCTGATCAGAGGTTAATGTTGAAATCAAAATAGGAATCTTAAACACAGTTTCTACTCTGGGAGAACTTTGGTTTAAGGACCAAGAATTCCCAAATGTTAGATCTGTGGAATAATGAAACCTTACATTTTACAGAAAGCTGTGAACCTGGTCAGAAGCTGAGGGCGGTTGTGAGTGCTGTTTGCATATGTTCTAGGTCTGTGTTTAAAGGACTTTTGCAAGTGCTATGGAGAAACAGATGGAGTTACTCCGTGTTTCACTCTTAATGTCTGCTATCACTTAGCCCTGATTCCCTTATGACACAATTTTAATATTTAATTTAATATAATTCTGCTGAACGTATGTTTTAGAAAATATTGAAAGGAAACGTTGGCCTAATGGAGATGGAACAAAGCTAGCAAAAATGCTTATGAGCTCTATTTCTGAAACCTACTTGTGCTCTGGGAAATTTTATATGTATGTTGACCTTTTGACAGCATGATAAATTGCTAAATAAAATGCCAAGCTTTTGTCTGAATTGAAAAAGTGTTATCAGAGGCACTAGTAATACTGAGCGTATCTGCCCTAGATTTCCAATGGACTTACTGCATGTAGCAAATGGAAGCTATTGAAATACAGAATGCTAAATTTACTGCCGTTATCTACTTTATGAATAATTGATTCATTATATGCTAATCTTAATATCAATCATAATTTACCAGATAGTGATGCTGTTATTCCAGTGATTTTGCTTCAAGTCTTACGACAACATGTTGTTCTGTCCTTTACGATGAGCAAAAGAAGCCTCAGACAGTTGATAAAATTCTCAACTGCTGACACACTTGGCAGAGATACTAAATCTGACCCAGATTCTGAAGTCTGCAATTCTTTTACTATTTAATATTAATTATCAGTTATAAGAAGTAGAACCTTTGATTGTTAGGACAATATAATTTTTTACTCATTTGATGTGACCGTGAAATCCCATCAACGGCCAAGACTCAGAGACTATAAAAACCAGCTCCCGCATTTGCGGCAGCGACATCTTATCAGGACATCTTTTATGACATCTTATCATCTCATTCCTACTTTGGACAAACTTGCAGGCTATTGAATGTAGCCTGCCCACAGGGCAGAGTCTGGCAAACTCCCCGTGGCGTACCCAATATGCCAAATACCAGTAACAATGATGGGTCTCATTCTCCTAAAGAGCCTTGAATATAATCTCAGGGTTAGGATGAAAGAGACGTTACTGGGGCCTGCTCGAGGCAATCGACGAATAACAGGATGATGAAATGAAAATGAAATGATGTGATCTGGTTTTCTTTGAGTGAATTAATGATGCTCTAGATTCACCCCATCACTTATGCAAGGATAATGCAGTGGGTTATAAACAGGTTAGGATAATATTGCTGAGTTTCCCTCATCACTTCATTTTCAGATCTTGCATTAAATCAGAGGTCGATCAACCAGAATGTGTCAATCCTACTTCCCCTCAGTATGGGAAGAGAGCTGGACCACACGGGGCCTGAACTGGGGGTAGTAGATGCTGAAAACAATCTACCTTTTCCCCCAATATTTTCAGCATTAAAATAATGTCTCTCTGGCCTTTTTTTTTCTTCTTTTTTTTTCTTTTCTGTTTGAAAGCAGCACCTGTTGAAGATGCTCAGGTGTTATTCCTGGCTCTGCACTCAGGAATTACTCCCAGTGGTGCTCAGGGACCATATGGGATGGCAGGGATCGAACCCAGTTTGGTCACGTGCAAGGCAAAATGCTCAACCCACTCTGCCATCTCTCTGTTCTCAAAAAAAATTTTTTTTAAAGAGATGACTAGCTAGACCTGTGCTTCTTAAATTGTGATCCTTGAATCGACTGCATCCCCATCATCTGGTTAATAGTGCAAGTTCATGGACACAACCTGACCTAATGAATCATAATCTCTGGAGATGATCCCAACTAGTTTTAACTAGATCTTCAGGGGATTTATAAACATTAAAGTTTGATAAATATGAATCCGAAGGAATCGTCCATGACTAAAGATCATTATGATCTATACAGGAAGCAGCTGGAATGAAGAGGCATTCGGTTTGTCTCAGTCTTATATTGAAGGGACCTTCCGTATTTAATAAAAGGAACTTGCACCAACTGAAATTGCATAAGAAATAAATTACAATTAACATTTATTTTAAAAGGTAATTGAATTAAGTTACTGCAATATTGTTATTTATATGAACTTTCTGGAAAAGACTAAATTATCAAACATCACAGTCCTTTTCTTTGGGGGGGGGGGGCTTGGGACCACATCAGCAGTGCTTATAACATACTCCTGACTGTGTACTCAGAAGTTACTCCCGGAAATGCTTGGGGAGTCATATGAGGTGCAGGGAATTGAACCTGGGTTGGTTGCATGCAAGGCAAATGCCTTACCCCCTCTCTCTCCTCTCCCAGCATATTCCTAATTTAGAATCAGTAGTTTCTAAAATAGATTGACCAAACTAATTATCACAGCTGAAATGAAAGAACTAAACTGTTTTTGAGCACCCTAATAAGCTTTGTTAGAGATTAGTTTCCAAGCAGAAAGTCTGTTCACTTACTAGAAAGTACTAACTAGTCATTGAAGGTAATCTGCTAACTAGTCCTCTGAGGGGAAATTGAAAATTAGCCACTGTGATTTACTTTTTACTTGGAAATTGAAAATAAGAACATTAATTTATTGCCTAAAATGGCCAGTAAAGGTTTTATCCAACTTTAGCAGAACTGTGCAAAACTCTTCCCCTTTGTTTTGATGTTTTAGTCTGCAGATGTTAGCTGTTTGTGAGGAAATAATGGTGTTAGCTGTGAGTTTTCTTGGAAAGAAAGAGCTCAAAAGCTTTGGAGGACTGGAATCACAATCTGCACAGCCAAATGAACATGGACGGAATGTTAGGTGAGGCCCAGAGGGAGCCATTCCACAGCAGCATCTGGAAGGAAACAATAAGGGACTGGAGGGGTTTACTTTTCAGGCAAGTGATTAGGAGGCGATTAAAAGAAGGTGTTAGGATGTGAGGGAGAGAAGGAAGTACTGGAGGTGTATATATAACATAGAATGGTGGAATTTTGAAAAAGACTCAACAGGATGACCATAGATCACAGCTGAACTTATAAAGAGCTCGAATTGGAATTTGGACAAAACAGTTTATAGGTATCGTGTGAAATAGAACATGAGATTTATATAATACAGAACCTAGGGAACTTTCTTTTTTTTTTCTCTTGAATAGTTAAAGGCTATGATGATGTCTAGTTATTCAGAGCCACTGGAAATCATTTCTTAGAATTGGAAAGACGTCCTGCTGTTGCACCTTTATAGTCTTACTCCGGTTCTCTTGGCCTGACTTTAAAGTCTCAAGAAAGTCCTGAGCTTTAGAAATAGAATTCCAAGATTTTGACTAAGTGAGTGGTTTTCCTCTAGAAGTTTGATACTAAACCTGACATGATGCAGCAGTCTTAATGTAAATAATGTTTCTTTCTACTTTTCTCATGACCAGTTTTTTTCATGACCAATTTTATATCTTGAGAATTTCCCACTTCCAGTTGTAAATGAATAAATACATGAATAAACAAACAAATCTCATTTAGGTGATATGAGATGAAAGTGAGTTTAATTTCTCCCCAAAATCTTTATCCTTAGGCATGAAATCAGTCTTACTTTTGACTACCATTTTCTTGTCATGTAATTATTTGCATTTTCTTTGATGTAATTAGCTGAAAAAAACTAGACATTTAGAGCAAAGGTAGGTAAGAGCATAATGGAACCTAATACTCTTTCTTATTCCAGTTAACCTTCCAACCAGCCACTTAACGATCCTTTATTATTTTTGAAATTTTCATTTGTTTTTGGGTGGTGGGCCATACCCAGTCGTGCTCGGGGCTTACTCTTGGCTCTGCAATTAGAGATTACTCCTGACAAGGCTCTGCAGGCCATATGTGTTGCCAGGATTGAACCCAGACCAGTTGTGTGCAAGGCACACCCACTGTACTATTGCTCCAGCCCTGAAGATTTTTTAGTCTTGATGCATGGAGTGTCTGTAAGCAGAAGTTCAGAATCTTCTCTAGGCTTGCTACCAAAGAGTTGAGTTTTATTGACCTAAAATACAACTCTTCATTATCTTTGGCTGAAAATATTCTCAAAAGACTTTTGGTTCAAGCCCAGCATGGATAATTTGGTCCTTCATAGACTATATTCAGAGAGCCAGATTCCTTGTCTTCTGGACCTTTTCTCTTCTACATCCTAACCATTTAGCTGGGGATTAAGAAATACATCATGAGACAGACAAATTTACTTGTTATCAATTCACTCCAGACGCATTGTTACTTCTTTCTCTTTTCCAGAACCGATGTGAATGTCCATCCCTCAGAGTTTACTGAAAAATCACAGCCATTCCTACCAATTACTTAGGCAAGCTTTGTTTCTCATACGGAAAATTTCAATCAAAGTGGAGACTACTTTGATTTCAACCAAAACTCAGGGACTAGCTGAGCAAATTAAAGGCCATATCTGTAGTTGTTGCTCGACAATAAAACTTTGGAATAGCAAATCGCATTTAATTCTATGTAAATACCTCCCTGGCCTCTCCTCCTTTCAGCCTTTAGAGATTGTTGGTTTCTTAATGTCTAAGAATGCTAATTTCATTGAGTGGTTCTGAGAAGCCAGAGTGTAAGAGATTCCTGATTGCTAAAATGTGTTTTGGGGTTGATTTCGCCAGTAGGTGAAAGATGTGGAATAGCTACCTGCTGAAAATCTGTTCTGCGTTATTTCAAGATTAAGATAGCACAGTTGGTGAATAAGATTTTCTTGGAAGATTATGAACAAGGACTGGCAAAGTTTGATGAGATTTGGGAAGTAGCAACAATCTAGTTACTTCTTGTTTGACAGATGCAAGGGGATCGTGGTGTGATAGGATAGAATAGAAAAAAAAAAAAAAACCCAAAGTGTAGCTCTGTAAGTAGCAGGGTTGAAAATCAATCTGCTTCCCCATTTTTCCTTTCTCATTCCAGAGAATTATTTTTAACAGAAACACAGACACTAAAGATAATACTATTTGTAGGTGATTCACATATTGGGATTAAAGGATTCTTGAAGCTACTAGAAGTCACTGAATGCAGAGCTGGGGGTGCTGGTGGCCAGGACTGTCAGGGAGTATGTAGGACCTGTTGTTCTTGGTTGTTATAGACACTTCCCGGAGTGCAAAGCCCTGGAGGAGGTGAAGGGGTATAGGCACACCACTACCTGTGTGAGAGAAGGGCCATGCAGCAAAGTTACTGCAGAAGGGATTCAGCATGACTGGCACGGGTGAAGGTGGGTTGAGAGAGTAGTGCAGAGATGGACTCAGAGGATTTCTCTCTAGGATAAAAGAAGCCGTGGAGAATATTGAACCAGATGAGCTATGGGGCTGATGTTTTATGATGAAAGTATCAGTAAGAGACCTTCTTTGGGCGGTGAGGATGGAAACAGATAATTTACAGTGCCATCACTGTAGTCTAGGCTAGAAACAGTTATTTTGAAGATAGTTGGTTGATATACAGTGTCAGAAGAGAAGAGTCAAGGATGAATTGAGGCATATAGGTGTAGGGTTCAACAGCTATCTGAGACTTGTTGGGGTTTGTACATGACAAAGAATAGACATTTATTTTCACTGTTGTGAAACCTGGGATGTTCAAGTCAGAATGCCAGCTGAGTTACAGAGGTCTGAGAGCTACCTTCTAACTCACAGGGATTCTCATTTTACCCTCACGGAGTGGAAGTGGAGAGAGGAAATTCTCAAAATCTTTTTTCCCAGTTTTCCCTTTGGGTGGAGCAGCAGGGTTGGGCTACACCTGACTCTAGTCAGGGTTATTCCCAGTCTTGTGCTCAGGGATCTCTCCTGGAGGTGCTGTGGAGACCATACCTGGTGCCACGTTAGAGTCCTGGTTGGCCTGTACAAGGCAAACAAGCAGCTGTATGTGTTCTCTGTGGCTCCTGGAAGTCTCTTCTAAGGCAGAAATCCTGTGCATGAGGATTCCACCTCACGACCTCATCAGTTCCCAGGATCCAACCTCCAAGCACAGCCACACTGGGAATTTCACTTCAAATAGACAATTTGAAGAAACCCTGTCCATTGCAGCAGGTTATTTTTAATTCAATTTTTGGTTTGGGGGCTACAGATGACTCAGTGCCTGGGGCCAGGCCTGGCAGTGCTTGGGCGACCATGGGTGGTGCCATGACACTTGCTCGACAAACACCGAAATCTTCGTACTGTTGCTGTCCCAAATGCAGCAGTTCAGAGAAATGCCATTTCTGAGATGGGGATGCCCTGGGGAGGGCAGCACTGAGGGATGCCTTCTCTGCATTCCACGCCGCAAGAGGCTGCTTACTTTCTCAAAATGGTCTTAGATCTTCATCGCTAAGTATATTCCATTACCCTTATAATTTGAATATCTCTTTTTTAGCTTCCAAAAACTCTAATGTATTTTTTTTTATTAATGAAACACCATGAGGTACAGTTGTAGACTTATAAACTTTTGTGCTTGGGTTTCAGTTATACAATGATCGAGTACCCATTCTTCCACCAGTGCCCATTCTCCACCACCAATGATCCCAGTAGCCCTCCCACCCCCCCACCCCATCCCCCCACCCCACCCCGCCTCTGTGGCAGGGCATTCCCTTTTGCTCACTCTTTAGGGTGTTATAATTTGCAATAGAGGTATTGAGTGGCCATCGTGTTCGGTCTATAGTCTACTTTCAGCACACATCTCGCATCTTGAGCGAGTCCTCCAAACATCCTTTACTTGGTGTTTCCTTCTCTATCTGAGCTGCCTTTCCCCCCAGCAGGTGCTGCCAATTCCAAGCTGTAGAGCAGATCTCCTGGTACTTATCTCAAATATTCTTGGGTGTTTGACTCCCATTCTGTTACTTTATATTCCCCAGATGAGTACAGTCTTTCTCTGTCTGTCCCTCTTTTTCTGGCTCATTTCACTTAGCATGATACTTTCCATGTAGAACCACTTGTATGTAAATTTCATGACTTCATCTTTTCTAACAGCAGCATAGTATCTTCAAAGATGCACACTACTGACCAAGCAAGAAAAAGCAGAGACAAACAAATGGGAATATCTTAAACTAAGAAGCTTCTGCACCTCAAAAGAAACAGTGATTCAAAATACAAAGACAGTCTACAGAATGGGAAAGAATATTTGACAAGGGGTTGATGTCAAGGATATACAAAGCACTGGTTGAACTCCACAAGAAGAAAACACCCAACTCCATCAAAAAATGGGGTGACAAAATGAGCAGAAACTTTCCCAAAGAAGAAATCCGAATGACAAAAAGGCACATGAGAAAATGCTCTATATCACTATCACTGTATCACTGTCATCCTGTTATTCGTTGATTGCCTCAAGCAGGCACCAGTAATGGCTCCTTCATCCTAGCCCTGAGATTTTAGAAAGTGCCACATTGAGGTTCTTTCAGGGTCAGGAGAATGAGACCCATCACTGTTACTGTTTTTTGGCATATTGAATACGTCACACGGAGTTTGTCAGACTCTGCCATGTGGGCAGGGTACTTTTGGTAGCCTTCCAGGTTCTCCAGAGTAAGAACTGGATAATAAAATGTCGCTTCTGGGAGCTGGGTTTTATAGTCTCTGGGTCTTGGATGTTGATGGGTTGAGTTTCCCTCCCCACCCCGAGCAGAGCCCCAGTAGCTGAAGACCTCCGGTTCCTGCCACGGCCATACTTAAGACCACTCTCCATATGTTTGGACGAGCCTCACGCATGAAGGAACCGGCAGAGGAACAGAGGTGTGTGGAACCTGGGGCGTAGATCTCCAAGCCTGCTCGGATTGGGACTGGGCCTCCTCCACCCAGATCCCCCATCTTCCAGTATGTAGGCGTTACACCCACCAACTGCCCCTGGTCCCTTGTAATCCCATCAACGGCCAAAACCCAGAGACTACATCATTAATCATTAGGGAAATGCAGATCTAATATATTTTGAAGGTAAAAACTCTTTCAATTCTAGCAATCATAATGGCAATTAAAATCATCACTATACTCCTAGAATAATGACAGAGTGAATTACTGGGTTACTTTTAGGCACTGGGAAATCATTTTTACTTAAGGTTGTAAGTTAGTACAAACTGTCTGTTTTAGTGGGAATATCTAACTCTATCTGCCAGCTTTATATTCCAACAAAGAAAATCCTACATTAAAAAGAAAGAAAATTCGATCTCCTGTTTTCAAATATTACTTTTTGAAGTGATTAAGAAGCTTCCATAGAAGAAATTAAAGTCTAACTTATAAAGAGAACATTATTTTTGAGAGTACTCTAGTCTCTGAGTCTGTAATAGCAATAATAATCCGAATTATTAATGTATTTAATTTGCCTTTCAAATTATTTTTTCCATGAAAACATTTCCAATAAGTAACTTGCAGTGGCTCCTGTGTTCACTGAAGCATCATCCAGCCGGTTTTGAATCTGAACTCTTATTTACATGCATGATGAAGTGAGTGCCCCTCTGCTACCCCCGAAGTTCCAAGCTAAAGTTGACATGGCCAAGTGGAACAGGATGGGTGGAGCACATGGTGTCAGCGCTGGGTGGATAAAATCACTGGCAGGCTTCAGAGTGGGATAATGTCTCTAAGTTTTCAGGTCCTTGCTGAAAGGCCTTGAATAATTTCCACGTATTATTTTGATTGTGGCAAGGGCTGTATAAGGTAATCTGCTCCATTCTAAACAATGATTCCTTTCAGTGCAAGTTTTAGACAAGTAGGTATATTTTAAAATGATAAATGGAGCAATTTAAGCTGTTCTTTAAAAGTATTAGGAAAAGAACTTCACATCTCCAAGTTTGCCTTCAGTTAGGCAGCTGGTAAACACTGATTAAATACTGAAACACTGTGCTAAATGCTGCATATTCACATTCAAATTTGCAAGTTCCCAACCTGCAGTATTATCTCTCCAGTCCAAGAATGTTTTTTCTTTCTTAATCTCTCATTCTTCCATCTTTTTCTCTCTCTCTTTGTCTCTCTCTCTGTCTCTCTCTGTTTCTCCTGTTTTTCTGTATTTTTTCCTTATCCTATCTGAACAGTAGGAGAAAACAGATAGCTTTTTTCTTTTTCTTTTTTTCTTTTTGGATCACACCCGGCAATGCATAGGGGTTGCTACTGGCTCTGCACTCAGGAATTACCCCTGGCGGTGCTCAGGGGACCATATGGGATGGTGGGAATCAAACCCGGGTCAGCCGCGTGCAAGGCAAATGCCCTACCCGCTGTGCTATTGCTCCAGCCCCTAAACAGATAGCTTTTACTTGCCTATTTCTAAGATAATGACCCTTATTTTTTAATATTATGCACCAAGGGATGCATCGATTGCCATGCTGTTTCAGCTTCCAAGTATTTCGGTTCTAACTATATATCTTTTAACAGGAAAATAACTATGGAGAAAAGTGAACCCAGGTGTCTTGCCCCAGCCCCCATTTCACCAGGGACCTAAGGACACTTTGGGAGTCTAAGTATCAGTATCACCTTGGACCTTGTGACCAAATTCCAAATTGTTTTGTAATTTACTCAGGGTTCTTTTGAGAGAAAAAGGCTGATGGTTCTTTTAGGGAAACTTAGATGAATTCTTGCATATAGTTATCTGTATATAGTTGAGTATATACAGAGTATATAGTTGAGTGAATGTTTGGCCCATTTACTCAAGGTTCTTTTAAGTAAAAAGGCTGATGGTTCTTTTAACGAAACTTAGATGAATTCCTGTATACAGTTACCTAAGGAATACAGGGTCTTTTTCATTGGTGTCTGACTTTTCCTCCAGGCAGTTGGTTTTGGTCTGAAAATTGGTTCTGGTATACAAAGCATGCAAAGAACTTTTTATTGCGACAGCTAACCTCAGTTATCTGAACCAACATAGCCTTGACCTTGATTTCTGTTCAGATCAGGGCCATAACATTAACCCCATTAAAATTTTGGTTTCAGTAAGTGTTTTGGAGGCCTGCTTTGGCCTGCTTTCTCTTTGTTCAAGAGAAGATGTGTAGCTATATACCTGATCTAGGGCTGTATTTTTGGTCAATATTCCTGAACTGGATACTAGTAAATACTCAGAAATTACGGTAAAAAATGACTATTTCCAGTAGCTTGTCAAAATCATCATGGGGAAAAGTACAGTGTCTTTTGACATTTGCATTTGCTGTAGGTTACAAGGGAGTTTTAATATCCTAGATGTACCCAAAGATGAGAACTAATGAAAAATAACCAACAAATGATCTAGCTCTGAAATCCCATTTTAGGTATTGATTCGTTAATTCTGTTAGGTCTGATTTTTAGAAAACAGACTCTTGTTGATTATTTGTAAGATGTTACTACCTTTTATTGACTCAATGTGGGTGAGGAAGTGAGTAAGTTAGGACAAGGCAGAGCGAGAAGTAGAGCGACCCAACAATCTGTCATTTGAAGAAGACTTAGTTCAAAATTTCTCCGGCGGAACTGACATGATCTTTATGAATTGTACTTCCTTGAGACGGAGGGACCAGGCATTTATGCACTTGCATCCAGCACTCGTTGACCACAGATAAGAGGCATGACATTAGGATAAGGATTTTTTTAAAAAACATTTGTTAGAACTAGCAGCTCCTGGGCCATTCCCCTTCATGCCTGATCCAGTGGCGGTTGGTTTTGTATTCAAGGACCATCAGGGCTATATTCATTGGTGCTTGGGGTGATTGCATGTGGTGTCAGGCACAAAACTGAGAGCCTAGCATATTATTGATATGTGTTCTACGTGAGTAGGAAACCTCACCTGAAGGCTCTTAAAATTCTAAGAATGTTCTTGGAAAGTAAAACATCATCAGACACCAAAAACTTAAATTCCCGGAAGTAGCTTAGTCCTGAGTAACATTCCAAAATAATCACTTTAGTCCATAATAATATAAATTAAATTTCCAAAGGCATAGATTTTACCAAACTTTATTAGAATATGGCAATTTAAAAAGATCAGCCTCTTATTCTACTGCCATAGACACTAAACAATCAGAGCCTAAAATACATATCAGAAACTAGTAGTGTATCTCAATGAGTAAGACTTCATAGGCATGTGGTCTGTTGTGTTATTTTCTCAGAATTTTTGGTGTGTATCTACAACCATGCAAACATGAGTTGATTTTGGTTGATTTCTGCCAGTAAGAAAAATAGGTACCATTTAGGCATTAGTTTTGATAGAGGATTTTCATTAAGAAATGAAAAATTTTGTTCAGTGTTTGACTGCATGGGCGACTGAGTACCTTTCATGTATTTAATAAAGGTTATTACAAGATAAAAGGCCATATTGCATCTCTGATGTAATTAATTTCCTCATTTCCTATTGTACTATCAGTAGTTTCTAATCAAAAAGTTGTGTAAAACAATGTAATTGATTTTTGTTAATACAGTAACTCAATTTTATATAATCAATTAGAGCAATTTATTGTGATTGATTAGCCAGATCATAAAGTAAGAGCCCTGCTATATCAGAGTAGGATGCCTACAACTCTGACATGATTCTGTACCTAAATACTCAACCTTTCCAATTATAAGTTTATGCTGCTTGTAAAACTAGATTAATACAGTTAGCTGAAATTTCCATTGTAAGTCTGAACCATTGTTTTCAGAAATTTATTATCTGAAAAAGTATTTCCATGACGAAAGGCTATTACATGGCATATCACATTTTGCCCCAGGCGATCCAGCTTTTCCAAATACATATATTTTCCAATCAACTGATTTGCATTTGTGTTTGCAAATGACACAGATAATTTTAAAGGTTTAAAAACTATTTTATTGCAAAGACACTGAGGAAAATAAAACTTTCTGCATATAAAATATCTCATCACGTTATTTTTATCTTCTCACTAACACTGACATTACTGTTGTAACCTTTAACCTTAAAAAATGTAAGCCAATAATAATAATGAAAATCTTTAGATTACACGAACAAATTTCCTTTACTGTATTTTACTTTATTGTTATGGTGCCATCATTGCAAAATTAATTTTTTTCTTGAATTTAATAATGTAAGTAATATTGCTAGAGCAATAGCACAGCAGGTAGGGCATTTGCCTTGCACATGGCCGACCTGGGTTCCATTCCCAGCATCCCATATGGTTCCCCGAGCATCGCCAGGAGTGATTCCTGAGTGCAGAGCCAGGAATAACCCCTGAGCATCACTGGGTGTGATTCCCCCCAAAAAACTAAATAAATAAAATAATGTAAGTAGCAGTTCACTTGACATCCCTTACTCATCGTTTTGCTCGAGCAGACGCCAGTAACATCTCCATTTGTCCCTGTCACGTGCTAGTGTAGCCCAATGGCGTCTGCTCGACCTAGGAACATGAAGAGCCTCAAACCGATTGTTCAGGGTCTTGACGAAGAAGTCTGACCATCTCAAAGGTGGGCAGCCATGCGATCTTTTGATGCCCTGTGGAATCCAGTTGGTAATGGCTCTAGTCCAGCGGTCATCTCCAAATCTCATTATGTGTCCAGCCCATCTGATTTTCGACGCCTTGGCAAATGAGACAGAGTCCCTGATTCTTGATCGTTGATGGAGGTCAGAACTCCAGATTCTTTCTCTCATTTGAGTGAAGCATGACACTCCAAGAATGGCTCTTTTGATTCCTCTTTGGGAGACCAGAATAGTGTTCTCATCCTGTTTTCATAGGGCCCAGGTCTCTGAGGCATATGTTAATGCAGGAAGAACAGTGGAATTGAAGAGATGTGCCCTGAGCCAGAGGTTCTTCATCCTCTTAGCTATGTCTTCAACGCTCTCGAAGGTGTTCCAAGCCACTCTCTTCCTCCCGCACAACTCAGGTGCCAAGTCATTTGTCATGTTCATTTCTCGACCTAGGTACACGTAACTGTTGCATTCAGAGATGTTCATTCCATTGAGAGTGAATGGAATGTCAGGAACAAGGCTGTTCCTCATAAACATTGTCTTCATGAGATTTAGCTGTAGTCCGAACCTTTCCACACTCATGGTAAAAGTCGGCCAGCATTTGTGCTGCTTGGCTAATGTTTGGTGTTATTAGAATTATGCCATCAGCAAAGCGGAGGTGGTGTAGTTGCTGACCGTCTATCTTCACTCCTATTCCTTCCCATTCCAGTCATCTCATGATGTTCTTGAGGGTGGCACTGAAGAGTTTCAGTGAAATGGTATCACCCTGCCAAACCCCTCTCTTGACATGGATGATCACTTCCTTGTAGAATGGTGAGATCCTGGTAGTGAATCTCTAATACAGCTTACAGAGGATCCTGATGTATTGTGTTTGAATGCCCTGTTTGGGTGGGGCTTCAATGACTCCATCCGTCGCAATAGAATCAAGGGCCTTCTTTAAATCAGTGAACGTTAGACAGAGCAGGATCTTGAACTCCTGAGAAACTTCATTGAGCTTGGTTATTGTGTGGATATGGTTGATGGTGCTGATTCCTTTGCAGAACCCGGCTTGCACGCATGGTTGTCCTTCATCTAGTGTTCTGCCAATCCTATTCTGGATGACTTGAGTGAACAGCTTGTAGACAACAGTCAACAGGCAGATTGGGCAATAGTTGCCAATGTCATGGATGTCTCCACCTTCTTGAACAGTAGTACAGTCCTGCTGGTTTTTCATTGGGACGGAAACTTGCATTATGACAGATAGCATGTGAAGAGCTGAGCCAGTGTATTGCTGAGTACGTGACGGTAGGTTCTTCAGGTGTTCAGGTCTGACCTTGTCTGGGCCAGGTTCTGTTTGCTTCTTTATCAACAAAATGGTGTGTCGGGTTTTGGAAGGGAGAACTTTGGGAACGACATATCCATCCTGCAGAATTTGGTATGTGGGCAGGTGGATGTGGCTATCAAAGAGATCCGAGTAGAAGTCATGGTTAACCTTCTCCATTGCCCTTCTGGAAGATGTTATAGATCCATCAGGACCTCGGAGGTCAGTCATCTTGGTCTTGTAGTTGGTGAAGGACAGGTGGGCGTTGCGAATGCTTTTTCCAGCTTTTGTTGCATCTGCCAGCACTGCTGCTCTTCTCTCTTTGAGGTCTTCCTTTATTGGTTCTTTGCACTGCTTTGCAAGCTCAGATGTTCACTTGTGGTTGCCTGAAGCTTGTGGCAAGCCACGTAGGCAAATGAGCTCAAGAGTTTTCGAAGACAGGCGTCTTTTTCTGGCTATCTCTCTCTCAGCTTTCCTCGCACAATCATGGAGGTACTGAACCAGTCAATCGTATTTCTCGTCAATGTTGTCATTGATGGCATTCTCCAATGTTGTCGCAATAGTGCCAAAAAGCTCCCAGTTGTTGGTGGTTCTGGGAGTTCTCTTCTTAAACTTTGCAGCCCTTTCTCCCTGCTCTGTGAAGTAGAATTTAGCACGGAGGAGACTGGTCTTATCCCATTTGGAATTTGGGGACAACAGCGACACTGGTCAGGCAAAACCATCAATTAAATATGATGTGTTCAATTTTGTTGTGGAACCGTCCACTGGGAGACTCCCATGTCCAACGTTTAGATTCAACCTTCTGTCTGTGAGTTACCATGGATAGTCTTGGTTGACATGATGAACTCAGATAGTCTCTCACCCTGTTTTTTCCATTCTAGGACATGGGTCCCAATGTGGAGTTCTTTGCCTGATCTTGTTGATCCTATCTTGGCAATAAAATCACAGACAATGATCTTGTAGAAAGTATGATCTTCTTTATAGAACTTCTCCAGCACCATGTAGAACTTCTTAATTTCTCCTTCATTGTAATTGGATGTTGCTGTATAGACAACAAAAATAGAAACTGCTGGCAGTGAGCTACATCTATTCAAGTGTGATCGTCCAATTCGGATTGTTAGGCATTCGAATGAATCAATGCTTATGGCCAAGTTAGTGTGGTCAAGGACACTGACACCACTGATGCCTCAGTTACCATTTTAAAAGCCGTTCATAGTATGCATGCAGACTTCCAGGCTCTCTTAGTTATAGACTCATTTATTTTGAACTCTTGACATTTATTTTAGTGCCTTTAGTAGATGATTTATTTAGTTCTTGCATTTGGTTTTTTCTTTTCACTGGGGAGTGCCTCCCAAGTAATGCTCAGTGGACTGTGGACTGTCTCCGTTTGTTCCCAGGAATACTCATGTCACCCAGGGCAGAGAGGACATTGCTGGAGGCCATCCAGAATCCTCAGGGCAGGCGTGCTTGGGTTCTCTCTACAGGATGCCCATGCAAAGTGTTTACCCAACCTCTTGTTCCCCTAGCTCATGACTAATTTTAAGTAAATTTTCTTCTTATACAATCTTATTGCCATCTTTCTTTATATTATCATTACCATTTCTGTTCAGAAACTTTGCACATGCTAATATTCTTTTCTTCCAGTTCTCATACTCTATTTTATTTGTAATATATTCATGCTCATATATTAATACTTAATGCATGACTAATACATAGGGGTGCACACTTTACCCAAGATACTTAAAATGGAATTTTTACTTGGAAGAGAATGTAGGTAATATAGATGTTAAGAGCCTCATTTTAAATTTTAATAACTAATTTTAGATGACCTTATGTTCATCATTCTTTGTTTTGATCATCTATAATGGCAGAGATCCTATTTTTTATTAACTACTCTTGATTTTCAGAAGTGTTTATAAAATTTGTGTACTCTCAGGAGGACTTGATATTTAATCATGCTGTCAGTCTATCCTGACATCCAGAACTTGACTTCTAAGAAATGCCCAGAGCAAACAACATACATGCACGTAGAGGAGTGTTCACATTTTTAGTGCTTGTTTTTAATGTTAGAACTTTGACTTGAAGGCATTTGGGAACAAAGTATTGCCATGCTTCT
This sequence comes from Sorex fumeus, assembly GCF_029834395.1. Lineage (NCBI taxonomy): Eukaryota > Metazoa > Chordata > Mammalia > Eulipotyphla > Soricidae > Sorex > Sorex fumeus. The sequence goes on along the minus strand of NW_026606090.1, from coordinate 33,173,373 downwards.
TTTCCTTCTGGTTATCAAAAAATTTCTAGGGGGTAAGTGGATACCTTTCTTTACTTTTTTGATTTAGCATATATATGTGTATGTATGTATGAATATGTATATATATTTGTAAGAATTGAGGGGACTTAATAATAAATAAAAATCTTATTTTTACTTGATACAGACAACTTTTTCTCAAAATGTAAGAGATTCCTTGGGATAAATCTTGGGAACATGAATCTTCTGTATGATGGGGTTTCAAATATCAGATTTGTTGAGTCACTTCTTCGTCACAGAAAAGTACCCCAGGAGAGAAATGTCTTTAGATGGTTCCAGAAGACTCACAGATCTTTTGGATAACAATTTTCTTGTAATAATGCATTATGCCTTCTTTCTATGTTTAGTTAAAAGAGAAATTAATATCAAAGAAATAACAAATAGAGGAATGTGGAAAGTTTAACCTTACCACAAAATGCATCGTGTGCATATTTTAGATGAGATGAGAAAAAATCATATTATTTAGGAAAATTGGACACCTAATTCTCCCTTTAAAGTCCAATTTACTTTCAAAAGAAAATCACACAATTTCCTGATTCAGACTTCTCATCTGTGCAGTGGGAACATTTGATTTGGCTATACTACTGGTTTTCCATAGGCGTACTGGCTATGAAACAGAACATTTTAGAACCCATAAAGACTTTATTTACACATAAAATTACTTAAGAAATGGAGTAGAACATATAAAAATATGTCTAGAAATTTCTACTGTGGATGGAATCATTTTCTCGGGGAAAAAAGCAGTACTTGTAGGGTGAATAACTAGGAATCATATCTGTCACTCTAGAGACATGATTTTATATATATAGCTATACATATATATAAGTCACCTTTATGACTGCTGGTAATTAAGCTTGCATGCTATCTAATAATTGATATAACACATAGATCCAAACTTGGTGTGTCAGAGAAATTCCCATTCCAGAATCTGATGTCTGTTTAATTTTATGTAAAATTGAATATGCAAATAAAATTACCCACTTACGTTTTGCATAAAGGAATAGTCCATTATAATTTTTTCTTCCTATGCTCAATTGGTAGAGTTTTTAATCTCATCCTAAAGAAAACTTGAATAAGCGCCAGGGAAATTAGTTGGGTAGCCTTAGAAAGCCACTTAATCTCTCTTTCAGTTCTGTCTGCCTCACAGGGTAGCTTCACCGATAGAAAAGAGCTTTGGAATAATAAAGCAACATATAACTGCAAGATAGTATTGCTTTTGTTGTTGCTCTGTGGAAGTGAGCCATTAGAAATCTGATGCCAAGTGTGGGCACACGCTCAGCCATATAGCATAGCTTTTTGAAACTGGATAATACTTCTTTTGTTTTCCACTAGAATCGTACACTATTCCACATTAAACAGGATGCACTGAGCTCAGTAACATAGGGCTTTTAATGCTATAAAAATAAATGTAGATGATCGACCAGTTTAAGGACTATGTTTCTAACTTCGGGTGACTACTTTTTAAAATTCAAGCCTTTGTAACTCACAAGTCATTCATCAACTCTCGATTTAGTTGTGAGAAAAGGGCTCCTCTCCCCGCCTAGCCCCACCTCCAGAACACAGGGCACAGATCCCTGTGTCCTTCAGGTGTGAGCTTGTCAGGAGTCAGTATTGTTGGTCTCCATCCGCACAAAGACTGTAGCAATGTTGGATAATGTGTTAGAAAAATAAAAGGTCAACTTCTAAATTTTAGATGTGATTTATTCGTGCATTTTTTCATTTAATAAATGCTTAGATTGTTTTTTAATGAACTGAAAGTTTGTATAAAAAAGGTGAGATACGCGCGAAAGAGTAAAATACATTTATATTTTTTACAGGGCAATAGTTTATTTTTTTATTATATTATTTCTGAGAGACTTAAATAAGTCAGAACCCCCGGATCATTGAGGTCAGGGCATATGAATGGCAATAAATGAATGTTAAAAAAGAAAGCAAATACGTTTTCCTTTAATAGATGAGAAGAGGTAAAAAACAAAGTAAGCACACGTGTCCAAGAAAAATCCTGGGAAGCTAATTTTAGACAATGAACAGATTCTGGGAAGATTCCTTGATCCTCTTAGGAGTATTTTATTTCTTTTTTTTTTTTAATTAAAAACTTTAAGTTAAGAAACCACAATTTGCAAAGGTATCATAGCTGCATTTTCCATGTGCTGTATTTCAGCAACAGTTCCACCACCAGTGCCAACTTTCTTCCTCCAGCATTCTTGGATTCCCCCCAAGCCTGCCTCCATAACAGGCACATTTTATTTTCCTATTTTTATTTTATTTTTATAAAGTAGTTTACAATATCTGATTCCGATTAATATTCGAACACCAATCCCACCACCATGACACCTTCCCACCACCATATTTTGGATGTTTCCATCCTGAACCCCCAATCCCTGTCCCAAAGTAGAGCCAAAATAATTTATTTTGTATTATTATATACAATATACAATACAAAATAAATGTTTGTATAAAACACTGTCCAAACACTGTCCTCCCGTTGTTCATCGATTTGCTCGAGCGGGCCCAGTAACGTCTCCATTGGAGATTTTGTTGTTACTGTGTCTGGCATATCGAATACATCACGGGTAGCTTGCCAGGCTCTGCCATGCGGGTGAGATACTCTCGGTAGCTTGCCGAGCACTCCGAGAGGGGCGGAGGAATTGAACTCGGGTCGGCCATGTTGGCTGCGTGCAAGGCAAACGCCCTACCGCTGTGCTATCGCTCCAGCCATCTGTAAAAATATATTTCCTTTTAAGATTGGTTTCCTTCTACTTTAAACCCCATCAATGTGGTGTGCTACTCTTGGAGTATGAGTGGTATGAGGTATGAGATGTCGCATTTTCAGTCTTGTGGTCCAAGAGTAGGTTCACCCATGGGTGAGGCTTAACCCAAGCATTTGGAGAGCAGCTGTGAGCCTGGTGGTGGTTGGGTTCTGAGTTTTTGACTGCCAGAGCTGGGTCCCTTGAGGTGGGGAGGGACCTCATCCACCCCCTCTGGGATGCCCTGAATGAAACAGCTTGGTGCAGGGTCTGGCAGCATGGTTATTGCAAGTTGTTTCATGCTCTCTTCCGAGAGAGAAGGACAATGAGTCTTTGGATCTTGGCTGTTGATGAGATTATTTGGACCCAAGAGAGACCCAGCACTGGCAGCCCCAAACCTCCAGAACTTACCCACTGCTATGCTCATAGTCGCTCTCTACATGCTCAGGCCAAGCCTCACCCACAAGTGAATTTGCAGAAAACCCTGGTATGCTAGACTGGTGACTGAAAACTCCAGATTCAATGGAACCGGGAATGGGTGACCATCGCCCATGTCCCTCCACATTTCCGGCAGTTTGGCAGCCACACCCACAAGCCACCTCTGGCAGGCGACAGGCACAATATAAATGTTGGTTCTCGTGGTTTGGATCTGTTGCTTCCAGTGCTATTGGCTCTAGTTTGGCTTTATACCAATCCTCTACATGACCAATATCCCAGAGACCCTTGGCCCTTGGCCCCCTGTGACCTCCCATCCACTTCTTGCTAACCACATCTGTTTATTCCCCTTCTCTTTCTCCTTATATTTTAGGGTCAAGGATGATTCCGTTATTCTCCCTTTAATGCCTTGCATTCCCTTCTCCAGTTTTTTTGTGTATCACACATGACAGATCATATGGTGTTTGGTCCTTCTTCTTCTATCTTCACTTAATGTGATGTTTTCTAGTTTAATCCTAATTTCAGAAAATAGCATGATTTTGTCACCCCCTGGTGCTGTATAGTAACATAGTATTCCATTGTGTGTGTGTGTATATATATCACAATTGTGTGTGTGTGTGTGTATATAATTACATATATATAATTACATAGAAGTAACATGTAAAAATCAACCTCTATAAAGTATTATGAGATCAAGAAATGACAAACTTTTATGGGGAGACCAGGAAAAGTTTTCTTGATTAAGTGAAAAAATACCATTTTTTTGACAATGAGAGTTTTGGACACTGACAATAATTCAATTTTAACTGTGATAATAATTTTTTTTAAAAAAACAAGCCTTATTGGCCTCTCATTTCTCTCCATGGCTTTATTAGCAATGCATTTCTCACCTGTGAGAATAGCAGTCAAGGTGTTTGTTTAGAACAATCAGCCCTGGGAGATGAAAGCTTCTCTATCTGGAGCACAAAGAGCTCATGTCTTTGGTCAGTTACAAAATATTCTGGTCCCCCGAACAGCTTTTGTCTTAAGAAGCAAATGAGCCTGAAAAATGTTGGTGCTCTGGTTACTGCCATTAGTTTGAGTAACAGGCCTTTTTCTGTAATTTAGGAGCTGCTTATCTTTTCCTAGTGTCAGCGCTAAAACGGTTTTACTCCTGAGTACTCGGGTTCTTGAGTATTGTGCAAAAGGATTGATACAAAACTCTGGTGGTGTATGAGGCCATCCTTTGTGGTACAGTCTAAGTGGCTCTAGGTCACTCTCCATCATCTGGATCTCACTCTGACCCACACAAGTCATCTCTCTTCCTGACCCTGTGCCTCTCTGTTTCACCTGCCTCCAAGTGGACTCTATATGGAGTACTGGTCCTGTCCCCTTCTGGCTTCTGACTCAATTTGTGGCTAGTTGAATTCTCAGGGTGCTGTGTTCAGCAGCAGTCCCACAACCAGTGCCAACTAGGTTCCTCCAGGATTTGAGGGTTCCAGTGTTCTTGTGATTTCTTGCTGGACCTTGCTTATTTGTGGCTAGGCCTCTCATTGCCCTAAACCCTGTGACTCTTTGTTCTCTGCACTTTCCTTAATTCTCTGGCCCTGTTTGAGTGGATGAGAACATTGCTGCTCTCTGTCCAGACATAAGTGAGGGATCAAACAAGGAAGATAGGAAGTTAAAGTAAGAGACTAATATCCAGGGTGAGGGTAAACAGGGGCCAGGAGGACAGGTCAGTGGTTGGAAGATACCACAGAGTGTGTGGGGGGTGAAGGGCACAGGCAAAGGGACATACCTGGTAACCTATCAGTATCTGTATTGCAGACCATAAGGTGAGAGAGAGACAGAGATAGAGAGAGATAGAGACACAGAGACAGAGACACAGAGACAGGAGAGAGAGGAGAGGAGAGAGAGAGAGAGAGAGAGAGAGAGAGAGAGAGAGAGAGAGAGAGAGAGAGAGAGAGAAGAAAAGTGCCTGGTATAGTGGCAGGTGGTGGGAGTGGGGGAGAAGTTAACTGGTAACATTGGTGGTGGGAAATGTACACTGGTGAAAGGACGGGTGTTGGGACATTGTATGACTGAAACCCAATCGCAAACATCTTTGTAAATGTGTATATCACTGTGATTCAATTAAAAAAAAAAACAAGAGAAAGTTACTGCCCCTCTCCCTTTTATAGTTTATTCTCCCCATTCCCTCACTATCTGTTTTGACCGCTACATTTTCTGCAGGTGAAATTTAAAATGAGGAAACAAAGGAACTCCATTACCTGAGACCCTACCTACCCCAAATCCCTCCACTTCCAATTTATGCATCTGGAGCGATAGCACAGCGGTAGGGCGTTTGCCTTGCATGCAGCCAACATGGCCAACCCGAGTTCAATTCCTCCGCCCCTCTCGGAGAGCCCGGCAAGCTACCGAGAGCATCTCGCCCGCACGGCAGAGCCTGGCAAGCCACCCGTGACGTATTTGATATGCCAGACACAGTAACAACAAAGTCTCCAATGGAGACGTTACTGGGCCCGCTCGAGCAAGTCGACGAACAACGGGAGGGCCTTTACTTATAAAGTCATAAATCAGCATCAGAGCCACTGGTTATCTAGATAGCAGCATTCAACCTTTCACAGGACCTTATTCTCACCATCCCTTCTCTCTTGTTTCTGTCATTACTGTGAAGCCCGGGGGTCTCAATCCTGGTGGTGATGCTTTGCGTGCTTAGCTGGACAGTTTGCTCAGCGTCCCATGCTTGGCTGCAGTGTCCTCTGAGGGTCATGCTGTGGTGGTGCTGGGAATCACAGCCGCTGTGCAGGGAATCACACTTATGCCAGGAATCACAAGCAGCCTCCTGTCCGCCAAGCCACTCTTCTACCATTGAGCCATATTCCTGGGCTCTTGTCTGACAACCTTTTTCTTTTGGTGCAACACCCAGCAATGTTTGCAGCTTACTCTTGACTCTGTACTCAGGAATCTCTTCTAGTGGTGCTCTGGGCAGCATGCACAGTGCCTCGGATCAAACCCAGGTGGGTCACATGCAAAGCTAGCACCCAACCTGCTCTACTAGTTCCCCAGCCCTTTGTTTGACAGCTTTATTCATGAAAATGGGTTGCTGAGAAATGCATGACCTTCAGAGAAAAAGGAAGAATGGTGTTTTCATGTGTGGTGAGGGATTTGTGAAAGTCCTTGGGAATTGGTGACAAATATGTTGACCATATATTATAGTTGACAACAGTTGTCAACTTTATTGCCTGTCATTGTCACTGTCACTGTCCTCCCGTTGCTCATCGATTTGCTTGAGCGGGCCCAGTAACGTCTCCATTGGAGACTTTGTTATTACTGTGTTTGGCACATCAGATACATCACGGGTAGCTTGCCAGGGTCTACCGTGTGGGCGAGATACTCTTGGTAGCTTGCCAGGCTCTCCGAGAGGGGCAGAGGAATCAAACTCGGGTTGGCCATGTTGGCTTCGTGCAAGGCAAACGCCCTACCACTGTGCTATCGCTCCAGTCCTTATTGCCTGTATTGGAAAGATTGTTACAATTTGGTTGCCCAGAAGTATGTTCAAGTGTTGACTTGAACCCATGGGTCTTCTGATTCTGGGTAACAAATGTTTTTGGCTGTCTGGCAGTCAGCTCTAGATCTACACATCCTAACGACTCACAGTAAAATGGGATCTGTGTGAGCTGAAGGTTCTCCTGCATCTTATTCCAGCAGTTCTGGTGAATGGATAAGTGGGGTATTTTCCCAAAAGGCACAAAGTGAAACATATGAACTTTGATGACAGAAGTAGAAAGTCGTGAGAACTGTGTTGCTGGTTGGGGGACAGCAACAACTGGTCATCTCCTGTGCTTTTTCCATCCCATGGCCTGTCACAACAAACAGGGACAATTGGAGTTGCCAGTTAGTTGTCCTCAGGTTTTTTACTGTGAGTGTTGGCTCTTTCCAGGAAGTTGGTGAACTCGGAGAAATTTCACTAGGATAGACAAACTCCCGTGGAGAACCAGAAAGGAGTCATTTAGTAGTGTGTAAAGTCCTGAGCCCCAAACTAGTCTACGGTGCAAAGAACAATCTAAGATTGAGAAATGATCCAAGGAATTAGAGACAAGTTTTATAGTCCACCTTGCCTACACTGTCACTGTCTACACTACACTGTCCTCCCATTGTTTATCGATTTTGCTCGAGCAGGCCCAGTAACTTCTCCATTGTGAGACTTCTTGTTACTGTGTTTGGCATATTGAATACTCTCGGTAGCTTGCCAGGCTCTCCAAGAGGGGTGGAAGAATCGAACCCGGCTCGGCCAGGCTGGCTGCATGCAAGGCAAACGCCCTACTGCTGTGCTATCACTCCAGCCCCTTGCCATCTCAGAAAATACTCTGAGTCATCATATTTTATGAAAGACATCAGATACACTATATTGAAAATAGAGTATGTGCAAAGTCAAGGCCATCACTATATATATATATATATATATATATATATATATATTAAAAGGTAAAGATAAAGGCCCTCCCATTGATCGTCGATTTGCTCGAGCGGGCCCAGTAACGTCTCCATTGGAGACTTTGGTGTTACTGTGTTTGGCATATCGAATATTCTCGGTAGCTTGCCGGGCTCTCTGAGAGGGGCGGAGGAATCGAACTCGGGTCGGCCATGCTGGCCGCTTGTAAGGCGAACGCCCTACCGCTGTGCTATCGCACATATATCACTGTATCACACTGTCACTGCCATCTCGTTGTTCATCGATTTACTTGAGTGGGTGCCAGCAATGTCTCTATTCCTCCCAGCCCTGAGATTTTAGCAGCCTCTTCTTACTCGTCTTTTCCCAATGATTAGAGGCTCTTTTTGGGTCAGGGGAATGAGACCTGTTGTCATTACTGGTTTTGGCATATCCAATACGTCATGGGGAGCTTGCCAGGCTCTGCCCGTGCTTGTGGGATACTCTCGGTAGCTTGCCAGGCTCACCAAGAGGCATATATTTATATATTTCTCTCTATGATTTGTTGCCTACTGTCTGAACCCCATCAAATATGGTGTGATTCATTCATTCATTCATTCATCATCCTGTTATTTGTCGATTGCCTCGAGCAGGCCCCAGTAACGTCTCTTTCAGCCCTGAGATTATATTCAAGGCTCTTTAGGAGAATGAGACCCATCATTGTTACTGGTATTTGGCATATTTGGTACGCCACGGGGAGTTTGCCAGACTCTGCCATGTGGGCAGGCTACATTCGATAGCCTGCAAGTTTGTGCAAAGTAGGAATGAGATAATAAGATGTCATAAAAAGATGTCCTGATAAGATGTCGCGCGGTTCTGGGAGCTGGATTTTATAGTCTCTGAGTCTTGGCCGCTGATGGGATTACACGGCGCCAGGGGGCCAGGTGGTGGGTGTGACCCCCGCCTACTGGAATTTGGAGGATCTGGGTGGAGGATGCTCAACTCCAATCTGAGTAGGCTTGGAGATCTCGGCCCCAGAACCCGCGTGGCTTTGTCCCTCTGCCAGTACCTTCATGTGTGCGGAGAGTGGTCTGGGCATGGTGGTGGCTGGTCCTGGAGGTCTTCTGCTGCCAGAGCCCTGGTCGGGGCGGGGAGGAAAGCTCAACCCGCTTCCCTCCAAGGGACCCCGGCGAGGAACAGCCAGGCACAGGGGCAGGAGACTGCACTGGTCTCGTCCGGTGTGATATGGTGTGATAACCATGAAAAATGGGTAGGAAGTGTCTTATAATGTTTTGGAAAGCGGCCTGGAGCATGGTGGTGGTTGACTAGTGGAGGTCAGCTGCCAGGGCTGAGTCCCTTGGGGTGGGGAGGACTCTCGCCTGCCCCTCTCTGAGGCGTCTCAAGTGAAAACAGTGGAGTCCCATGTATATCATAGCATATATATAAAGTAACATGATTATGTTATTTTCCTAATCATTGTTCTTTCCACAATCATATGCTATGATCATGTTATTTTCCTTGCATTTGAAGTTTTTCTTCTTGATGCTTTAAGTAGCTTGTCTCTCTTTACCATTTGTCTTGCTATAATTAGCAAAAATTATAATTGCTATAATTATAATATAATAGCAAATATGTATATTTGCTGTTTTGGGCCACACCTGGCTCTGCTCAAGGGGATACTCCTGCCTTTGTACTCTGAAATTACTATTGGTGGAACTCAGCGGGCCATATGCGATGCTGGGAATAGAATCTGGATTAACCCCATGCTATGAAGATGCCCTACTCCCTACTCACTGTACTGCTGCTTAGTTGCAGGATCTGATACTGTCCTCCCGTTGTTCATCAATTTGCTCGAGCGGGCCCAGTAACGTCTCCATTGGAGACTTTGTTGTTCCTGTGTTTGGCATATTGAATACATCACGGGTAGCTTGCCAGGCTCTGCCATGTGGGCTAGATCAAAACTTTTTTTTTTAATCTTGGTGGAAACCAATGATGCTGTGCTCACCACAGCCAAGTTTTATCATGGTTAAAAAAGATGATATTAGAAATGATTTGTACGCCCTATGATTTGTGGCTTTCTTTGGACACTAAACATTCAAGTTCACTTGAATGGGCTAGTGAGAAGCGGTTACTTTGCTTAAAATTCAATATAATTGTGCCCTTCTTGCTGATCCAGCGATCATATCTTCCCATGTTTTCCCATAGATATTTCCTAGCTTTGTTTCTTCCCTTGTTTTAAGGAAAAAAGATGCATATTGTTATATTTAAATAATTCTGGGTATGCTGGGAAATTTGAAGATGACAGAGACTTTTATGACTATGAAAAATAAAGGCATCAAATTCAGCATCCTTCTCATTCCTGGGGGGAAGAGACCATTTGGTGCATCCATCTGGGGGATTTAGACCTAGCTCATACTGAGGAAGGAGAATAAAATTGGCTGTGTGGGTAGGACCATTGGATACAACTCATGCTATATCGTTGCTCCCTTAGCTGGAAGTAGGCAAAAACAACTGATGGTAAATGGTCGTTAGTTCCTGGCCTCTGCATGCCATGGGCATTTCAATCACAGTAACACATAGTGGACTACACACACACGTTTGTGGTTCCTTCCCTTGATACAATTTCCCACATTCTGATATCCCTTCGAAACCATAATTCTCAGCAAGTGGTGATTTTGCAAATGGGAGCTTAGGCTAGGCACTCATGCCTTACTTAGAGGAAACAGTACTTGAGGACAACTCACTGCCCTGTTGTTGCTACCAGACAGCTTTTGAAAATTAGCTTTTAGCTTTCCTAATGCCCTCGTAGTGAAATTAGATGCCTAAATTGTCCAAATAGATGCCTGATTCATAGACTTTCAGAACTTTGGCCGCTCTAACGTTTTTGAGAGATCAATAAGGTCTCACCCACTAACAAGGAATGGAAATCTTAAAATGCCCTACTATCAAATGGAAACGGTCTGTTCAAGAAGGCGATGGACCTGCTGCCAGTACTTCTGCAGTTTTACATATACAAAAATCTCACTTTCCCTTTGCTTCCCGCTCTGCTGCCTGAAGCTCAGCTATGGGCCCTGTGAGTCTCTTGTCACGTGCTTCCACTGAGGCCCGAGCCTGCTTGAACAGTGCGTTAGCTTCCACAAAGTAAGTTGTTGGTGTGGAACATGTGGCTGTTCTACAGCCAGAACTGAAAGAACGTGGTTGCTCAGTAGAACTGAAGCTGTTGTGGTGTCTCTACTGGCTGTTCCATGGTGGTCAACACCCTCTTTGACACGTCTGCCATTGAAAATGTGTTTTCCATTCTTCACAAATTATAGTTTCTTAAAAAAGCTGCCTCTAATCCCGATGGTCTAAATAATGACATGTATTGTCCACATAAAGTACAAAATAACGCTGTGGCTTCTGATTCTCCTTCTCCTCCTCTTCCTATTCCACTGCCTCCTTTGCTCTGGGCTTACTCCTGGTTCTGTGCTCATGATCACTCCAGACAGTGCTTAGGGTACCGTATGTATGTTGGGAGATCAATCTTGGGTTAGCTACACCAAAGCAGGAACCTTACCTCTTATATTATGTCTCCAGCGTCACAATTACTTCTTACTGCCATGATATTCCTTCCCCGATGGTGATGCAGGTGTTGTCCCCTTGGGTATCTTTGTATATGTGTCTTTGTTAATTTCCAGTATTTGCCATTATTATCCATTTTGACCCAGCTAAAGGGAAGAGAGCATGGAGAAGGGTACATGGAATTATTTTATGGGCCAAGCCTAAAAGTTGTATATATAATGCACAAGAACTTGTCCAAATATGGTTTCTTTGGGGTGGGTGAGTCAGACCTGCTGGTGGTCAGGGTTTATTCCTGGATTTGTGCTTAGAAGTTTCTCTTGATTCTTCTGAGTGGTGCTCAGGAGACCATATATGGTGCTGGGAACTGAATCTGGGTTTGCCCCATGCAGCACAAGTTCCTTTGTTGTGTGCTGTCTTTTCAGCTCTCAACACATAAATCTTAATGCCAGTCCCATGTCCACAAAGAAGAAAGATGGTGTTAGTGAAAAGTCTTTGCCGTAGATGAAATATTGTATAGTTGAAATATTGTACTTAGCATGTTTCTTTAAAACACTATTTATAATTTTTTTGTCAATTACTGATATTTGGTCAAATAATGATACTTATCTTTAAATAACTTATCAACTTACCATTGCCTTATAGTATTATGAAAGTTCAGGAGTACGGCCTGATACTTCTATATGTATAAAAGCTTCACTATCTCTACCACCAAAGCTCTCGGGCCATGACAGGTTCAAGACGATCATGTCCACCTGTTTCTCCCACTCCATCCCTTCCCCTTAACCTTCGCCCTTCCCATAACCACTCTATTTTCATATATAGCAAACAGGTAAATTTTAGTTTTATTTTGCCAGTTTGTTTGCATGATTATTTATAGTCCACATAGAAGAGAAATATTTAGTACTTGTCTTTAACTTTGTGAGTTACTTCTCTTAACATATCAAATTTAATCCAGGTTGTTGCAAAAAGCAGTTTTATCTTTTTAAGGAGAAGAGCAGTATCCTGCTGTAGAAATGCATCCACCTGCAGTTAGGTGAATCCTAACTCTGAATCCATATAAATAATGCTTCTGTAAACATTGAGATGCAATTATCCTTCTGCAGCAATATTTTCTTTCTTTTTTTTAGATTTACAAATTTTTGTGCTTGGATTTCGATTATACAATGATCAAATGCCCATCCCTCCACCAGTGCCCATTTTCCACCACCATGAATCCCAGTATCCCTCCCACATCCATCCCCCCCATCACCCCCTGCCTCTGTGGCAGGGCATTTCCTTTTGTTCTCTCTCTCCTTTTGGGTGTTGTGGTCTGCAAAACAGGCATTGAGTGGCAATCATGTTTGGTCTATAGTCTACTTTCAGCATGCATTTCCCCTCCTGGGAGGATCCTCCAAACACCCTTTATTTGGTGCTCCCTTCTCTAGCTGAGCTGCCCTTTTCCCTAGAGTGCACAGCTGTCCTCTAAGCCATGGAGTAATCCTCCTGGTGCTTATCATGGCTATTCTTGGGTATTAATCTCCTATTTTGTTACTTTATGTCCCCCAGATGAATGCAATCTTCCTATGTCTGTCCGTCTCTTTCTGACTCATTTCGCTTAGCATGATACTTTCCATGTGGTACCACTTACATGTAAAATTCATGACTTCATCTTTTCTAACAGCTACATAGTACTCCATTGTGTAGATGTACCAAAGTTTCTTTAGCCAGTCATCTGTTCTCAGGCACTCAGGTTTTTTCTAGATTCTGGCTATTGTAAAGAGTGCCGCAATGAACAAACAAGTGCAGATGTCACTTCGACCATACATCTTTGCTGCAGCAACATTTTCATACGTTGAGCTAAAGACCTAGAAGTGGTTTTGCGGGATCATGATATTGGTGAATTGTATTTCTGTGTTTGGATTATTTTTTCCTTTTTGGCTCACACCCAGCAATGCTCAGGGTTTACTTCCGGTTTTGCACTCAGAAATTACACCTGGCAGTGCTCAGGGGACCATATGGGATACTGGGGATCAAACCGGGGTCGGCCACGTGCAAGGCAAACGTCCTACCCGCTGTGCTATTGCTCCGGCCCCTGTGTTTAGATTTTTAAGGAATCTGCATATCTAATTTCATGGTGGCTGTGCTAGTTAACCTTCCCATCAACATTGTACACATTCCCTTTATCCATGTTCCTCATTAACAGGTGTTTCTAGTCTTTTTATTACAGACTATTCTCATAGGCGTGAGGTAGTATTTCATTGTAGCTTTAGGCTATAATTCCACAGTCCTAAGTGATAATGAATATTACAATTTTATTCATTTTTTTGAGGCATGGTGATTACGAAGTTATTCATACTTGAGTTTCAGGAATACTAATATCCTGTCACCAGTGGCAACTTCCTGCCACTAATGTCCCAGTTTACCTCCCAATCCTCAGCCTGCTGCTTTGACAGACTCGTTTTAAAGTTCGGTTGTTATGGTTTGGATCACATCATTTCGGTTCTTTTGGTTCTGTGGTTCATTCTGCCCATGAGCCAGACCTCCATGCCAGCCGTCCCGCCTGTGCCTTCTGTCCCTTCCCCCCTTTGACTCTTCTTACCCCCTCCTCATTTCTTTCCTTCTCAGTTCTATAATCTAGGAACCAGGGTATTCTAGGTCAAATACTGATACTCATCTTTAAATAATTTTTTTATCAATTTACCCTTTGATGTCCTGCTGTCCTCTGTTTCACAGAGAAGTGAGATCATCTGGCATGGTGCTGAGCAATTTCTTGTAAGTGTGTGAGGTATCTGTCGGTATTCTTTGTAGTAGTATCCACTCTCTTCTTTTAACTATTTTGTTATTTGTTTTATGTTATTGTGAACTTGAGTAAGTCATTTATATTTTTGTTAGCAAATCCTTGTTCAACGTAGGCTGTACAAAGATCTTCTAATTTGTAGGTTATCTTTCTTTGATGGTCTTTCTTCAGTTGTGTAAATATTTTAAATTTGAATTTAGTCCTATCTGTCTGTTTGTTTGTTTTCTTACTTTTAAACATTGGTGTTTAAGAAAGAGATAGGCTGTTCACTCAGCTTCAAGCTAGTTGCTGTTAAAATTGAAATTTCGATACACACAAAGACACACAAGTCATAAAGAAACAAGTCTGTTTATGGCATTTGGGGTTTTGTTTTTATTTCTGCAGTCTTTGATTCGAAGGTAGCAAGAATGAACTTCTTTTATTTACTTCACCTTCATGGCATCTATATTTTATTGCCTAGTCAAGATTTGTAAGTGGACCCTTTGTGAGACCCTATTTCATGATTGCGATCGCAAACTCAGCATTAGTCCAAGCACAGCCATATTTCTGATCTCCACCCAGTGTCCTATGTTAGCCATATGAATCATAATGTACTCAGAAGATGTGGAAGTGAGAATTCTTTTTCTTCTTGTGTGTGCATGTGTGTGTGTTTGTGTGTGTGTTTTGCTTAATGAATCACTTGATTTCACCGACCTTTTAGAGAAGTGTATGTAAACATTGTAACAGTGGCCATATGGTTTCTTTTACTGAGTTAGTTAAACAAGAATGCTAATAAAATCAAATAACTGCTTTGAATTCTAGAAACAGCCAAGAAGAATATTTGTGTCATAGAAACAACTTGGACTGTGCTTCCGAAAGAGCCACTTCACCAATATATGCCAAGAATTTATTTTTAACCAGTATAGACTAAGGAGTATTTGTTACTAGGACAGAAACAATCCAGTTTGGTCAGCCCTAATTCATGGCCCTGATGAAAGAAAATAAAAAAGAAGTGAGACAGAGCTTTGTAGGATAGATCCTGTTTATCCAGTTTCATTAAGTATTTTTTCCTTTTTTTAAAAGAACTTATTATAATGTATCTACACTTAGCACAGATACCAGAAGATCATGTTCGTTGAGTCTGAAAAGGCATAGTCTACTTTTAATTTTATTTATTTATTGGGGGTGGGGGTGGGGCATTGGCCACAATCAGAGATGCATGGAGGGTACTTGTGGCTCTTTGCATGAAAATGATCCTTCCAGTGCTCCTGGGACAATATAAGGTGCCAGGGATTTGAATTGGAATTGGAGGAGTGTAAAGCCTGTATTCATTCTGTGACAGAATTTTATATTTATTAATAACATACTTCTAATTTAAAATGCAATAGGAAGTTTAGAAAGACTATAATTTTCCCATTTTAAACACGTCCTAAATATCATATTTAATAGTCCTTAGTATAAGGACAGAGATGGCAGCATCCAGATCCTCTGCCATCCTGGATTTGGGGAAAAAAATAAAATAGAGTTCTGGGCTGGATTGAAGCTAAACTGTCCTCTCTCGAATGTCAAGTCACGTTGGAAGCTTTGAACTTCAGGTTGTGCTGTGTGACACAAAGAAGAAGTAAATAGCATGCCTTTATCCTTAGTCGTCATCTTCTGGAAACATGCTAGAAAAACCAATCCACTCTACTAAAGCCTCAGAATCTGTAAGGGGATATATCGGAATTGTAGGTGCTAAAATCTTTTAATGCCAAGATCTGTTTTGTAACGATTATAAACATTAAGTTTATAATGAGACCTTGAATTAATTACCCCAGATGTATTTTTTTCTGGATAAGTTTGAATTTTAGTCATACCAATACTGAATGTTAAATAGGAAAATAGGGTAATTTTAAAATAAACTTGGTACTTAGGTGTTATGACAATATTTCTTATCATTGTAATGTTCTGGAAGTAGAACTTGATAGAATATAAGTATTATTTTATATAAACATATGTGGTGATCTAAAGACGTGATTTTCTTTTCCTTGTTATTTTGTTTTGTTTTCTATTACAGCAAGCATTCCAGTTATCTGGACTCCCGGAGTATGTTAAAATAGTAGAAGTCGGACCTAGGGATGGACTACAGAATGAAAAGGTATTTTAACATTAATTTTATACAATTTATCTCAAATAAAAAGCCTAAATGTTATACTAAGAGTTAAAACTTAAATGAAGCTCATGTGTAACATGATTATCTCTGGTCTCAATTGTTACATAAATTTATTAATGTTAAATTTGATTTCCTTTTAGTTAGGAAATAGCTTTATGTTTTTGCGTTAGTATTTCCTTACATATAATACAGTACTTAAAGTTTCAATGTTTTAATAGGTTATAGTTCCTACAGATGTAAAAATTGAATTTATAAACCGGCTTTCCCAGACTGGATTGTCTGTGATCGAAGTGACCAGCTTTGTCTCGTCCAGATGGGTACCACAGGTATGTACATCCTCATTTATAACTAGATCCTTAATTCAACCTTACCAAGATTTTGTGCACAAATATGCATTGCTATCAAGTTGATATCATTACTGATTTTGCTCTTTTCTTGCAAATATTAGTTGATACGTGGAATTCTTAAGAAAACAAAGAATCCTTTGATGAAATGTTTCTTATTGATCAAGTCCTAGAAAGTTACTTGGGGCTTTAGACACAACCAACTTGAGTATTGTTTCACTATAAGGGTGAAGGAAAACATTCTTAAGTCACAGTGTATGTGTGTGTGTGTGTGTGTGTTGTGTTGTGTTATGGAGAGGGGGTGTCTCTGCTTTCTATTTATTGTTTTATAAGTTTTTATGAATGATCAGCACATATCCAAGTGTCTTAACTATTTTGTTGTTAGGAGTAAGTGCTGATGAATCTCCTGTGTCTACTTTAGGTAATGCCTCATTGAAAAGTGAGAAATAATCATTTGCAGTTTTTAGAGCTTATGTCTACTAAAAGAGTTGTGTATCCAGATCCTGATTGTTTTCTTATACCATTCTAGGGGGTTTCATTTATGCTCTTATTTATTTATTTTAATTTATTTTAATTTTAATCAATCATTGTGAGATACATTTACAAACTTGCAGACTTTCATGATTGTGTTTCAGTCAAACAAAGTTCAAGTATCCATCACTCCACCAGTGCCCATTCCTCACCCCCGAAGTTCCCAGTATCCCTCCCCCACCCCACTCCTTCCAACTTCTGCCTCTGCGGTAGGCACAATCCCTCTTACTCTCTCTCTGTCCTTATGGGTGTTGTGGTTTGCAATACAGGTAAAAAGCGGCCATAATGTTTGGTCCATAGTCTACTTTCAACATGCATCTGCTATCACGAGCAATTCCTCCAACCATCATTTATTCATGCTCCTCTCTCCGTCCCAGCTACCTTTTCCCTCCGTGCAAAAGATAGGCTATCAAGTTGTGGGGCAGTCCTCTTGACCCTTATTTTAGCTGTCCTTAGGTGTTAGTCTCCTATTCTGTTACTTTATATTCCACAAATGAGTGCAGTCCTTTTATGTCTGTCCCTCTCTTTCTGACTCATTTCACTTAGTATGATACTCCATTTTTATCCACTTATATGCAAATATCATGACTTCATTTTTTTCTAACAGCTGTATAGTACTCCACAGTGTAGCTATACCAAAGTTTCTTTAACTAGTCTTCTCTTCTTGGGCACTCGGGTTTTTTTCCAGCTATTGTAAATAGTGCTGCAATAAACATAAAAGTGCAGATGTCATTTTTACTTTAATTTTTTGAATCTCCAGGATATGTTCCCAGAAGTGGTATTGTTGGGTCAAATAGGAGCTCGATTTCTAGTTTTTTGAGAAATGTCCATATTGTTCTCCAAAAAGGCTGGACCAGTAGGCATTCCCACCAGCAGTGAAGGAGAGTCCCTTTCTCGTCACATCCATGCCAACACTGGTTGTTTTTGTTCTTTTGGATGTGGGCCAGTCTCTGTGGTGTGAGGTGATATCTCATTGTTGTTTTGATCAGCATCTCCCTGATGATTAGTGACGAAGAGCATATTTTCATGTGTCTTTTAGCTATTTGATTGCTTCTTTGAGAAAGTTTCTGTTCATTTCATTGCCCCATTTTCTGATGGGATTGGATGTTTCCTTCTTGCAAAGTTCAACTAGAAGCCTTGTATGTCATTGAAAAAAATCCCTTAATGGAAGGTGTATATCCTTTCCCATTCTGTAGACTGTCTCTGTATACTGGTCACTTTCTTTTGAGGTACAGAAACTTCTTAGCTAAAGATACTATCTTAGTTAAAGATAAACCAGTTAGTTTATCTCTGTTTCCAGTTTTTTTGGTCAATGGCACTTCATCCTTGAATATATGTTTAGCTTCAAAGTCATAGAGGGTTTTTCTGACCTTTTCTTCAATGTACCTTATAGATTTTGAGGTCTTTAATCCATTTTGGTCTGTCTTTTGTGCATGATATTAGGTAGAGGTCTGAGCCCACTTTTTTTGACATGGAGCTGTTCAGTTTTTCCAGCACCATTTGTTAAAGAGACTTTCCCTGCTCCACTTTGCATCTCTTGCTCCCTTATCAAAGGTTATATGCTCATATATTTGGGGGTATGTGTAAGGATGTTCAACCCTATTCCACTGTTCTTCAGGTCTGTTTTTGTTACAATACCATGCCTTTTTAATTATTACCGCTTTGTACTACAATTTGAATTTGGGGAAGGTGATGCCCTTCATGATTTTTAAAAAAAATTTATTAGTGAAACACCATGATGTACAGTTGTAGACTTACAAATTTTTGTGCTTGGGTTTCAGTTATACAGTGATCGAGTACCCATCCCTCCACCAGTGCCCATTCTCCACCATCACTAATTCCAATATCCCTCCCACCCCTCATCCCCCCATCTCACCCTGCCTCTGTGGCAGGGCATTCCCTTTTGTTCTCTCTCTCCTTTTGGGTGTTGTGGTCTGCAGAAGAGACATTGGGTGGCAATCATGTTTGGTCTATAGTCTACTTTCAGCATGCATCTCTCATCCTGGGCGGATCTTCCCAACACCCTTTATTAGGTGCTCCCTTCTCTATCTGAGCTGCCTTTACCCCTAGAATGTGCGGCTGGTGTCCAAGCCATGGGGTAAACCTCCCGGTACTTATCTCGGCTACCCTTGGGTGTTAGTATCCTATTTTGTTACTTTATGTTCGCCAGATGAATGCAATATTTTTATGTCTGCCCCTCTCCTTCTGACTCATTTCGCTTAGCATGATACTTTCCATGTTGTACCACTTGTATGTAAATTTCAGACTTCATCCTTTCTAACAGCTACATAGTACTCCATTGTGTAGATGTACCAATGTCCCCCATGATTTTTTCCCCGAGAACTGCTTTAGCTATTCGTTGGTTCTTTTTTTTTTTCATATGAGTTTGATCAATTTCTTTGAAGACTGTCATGGGTATCCTTTTAGGAATCACATTGAATCTGTATAATGCTTTGGAGAGGATTGCCATTTTGACAATGCAAATTTTTTCCCAATCCATGAGCAGGGGATGTGTTTCCATTTCCTCATGTCCTCCTTTATTTCTTGAAGTAGAGTTTTATAGTTTTCTTTGTACAGGTCCTTTACCTCCTTAGTTAAGCTGATTCTGAGGTACTTGATTTTTGTGAGGCATGATTGTGAATGGGATTGCTTTTTTTCATATCACTGTCTTATCTCTCGTTATTTGTGTATAGGAAAGCCATGGACTTTTGGGTATAGCCTGCAACTTATACAAGTTTACTGTTTAGGGAGCTGGAGCGATAGCACAGCGGTAGGGCGTTCGCCTTACAAGCGGCCAACATGGCCGACCCGAGTTCGATTCCTCCGCCCCTCTCAGAGAGCCCGGCAAGCTACCGAGAGTATTCGATATGCCAGACACAGTAACAACAAAGTCTCCAATGGAGACGTTACTGGGCCCGCTCGAGCAAATCGACGATTAACGGGAGGGCCTTTACCTTTACCTTTACCTGTTTTTAGGAGTTTCTTAGTAGAGGCTTTAGGGTAGTATCATATCATCTGCAAATATTTGATTTCTTCCTTTTCTATTTGGAAGCCCTTAATGTTTTTTCTTGCCTAACTGCTATGGCAAGTACTTCCAGCACTATATTGAATAGTGGTGGTGAGAGTGAGCATCCTTGTCTTGTCCCTGAACTAAGAGGGAAGGCTCTTCGTTTTTTCCCCATTGAGGATAATGCTTGCTGTAGGCTTGTGGTACATGATTTGACTATATTGATAAAAGTTCCTTCAATTCTCATTTTGGTGATAATTTTCATCATAAATGGGTGCTGGATTGTAGGGTGATATTGCTTTGTCCTTCTTCCACAAGACGCTTAGGTTTATCTGTTTACACCCATCAATCTGGTTACACCCATCACAGTGCTCCTGAGGCACTTCCACTCCATTGTGTTTATCTGTAAACAGTCTTCCCTATGCTCTCCTTCCCACCCAGATAATCAGCTTTCCCCTTAATCAGACTCTGTTAATTTGTAAGATCAGTTTCCCAGAAATCTATGATTTTATATGTATGAGTGAAATATTGCCTTTCTCCTCGACTTATGCCTTATGAACAGTTTACCTTAAAGTAATATCCTTTTTGTATAGATACAGGAAGACCGTTAACATTATGCTTTGTAACTTAGGATTTGATTGGCTTTGAATATTATTCACTCCCGGGCATCTGCTTTCTCGACTTAAGCCTCAGTTGCCCTTAGTTCCTAACACCCCAAAATCAGGGTCCCGACGAGGGACTGAATGGACCCAGGGCAAGCGGTGAGCTACCCTGCAGTGAAATGGGCCAGGCCAAAGTGCCACGATTCTTAACTATAAGTTAAGAGTTTGATCATAGACAAATGCTGTCATGATCCAAAGGTAACGACGAGACTAGGATCCTGCTAGGGGTGGGAAAGACTATCTGGCCTGAGCACCGTAGTCTGAGATCGAGATGGCCCTAGGAGAGCAATTCTATAAGTTTAAGATATTTCTTACTGTATCCATACAAAATGATTTATATTATATATGCTTATATGCTTGTCGGACAAGAAGAAGAGAGGCACACCCATGGGATTCTGCTCTAGGGTGAGTCCTCCTGCTGAGAAAGGATCTGTCCTAGGAGCGGCCTTCCCCAAGGCTAAGACTTCTACCCCTATTGATTGTGACCACACCTATATGTAATGATTACCCCAACCCCTCATGCTTTGGGATTTAACTGTACTGTAGGAGTGGGCTGAGTGCAGAGGGGTGGAGAAGTGGGGAGAAGGAAGAAGCAGAGTTCAGAAGGAAGAAGGAGAGGAATCAGAACCTAGACTCCAGAGAAGGAGGATGAAGGGGAATGGAGAAGGAGAATGAAGTAGCATGGGGGAGGAAGAAGCAGGGAGCAGAGATAGAGATGAAGAAAGGTTCAGAATAAACTGTTACCAACCAGCCTGGCCCTCGTTCCTTCCTCCTCCTGACCATCGCCATGGACCTCCCGGAGGTGGGAGAAGGGTGAGACTACCAAACGCGGGCGGCGGGAGAGATAGAGCCACCACTGCTGTGTGTGTGCTTCTTTGTGTGAGTTTACACACTGGATCTTGTCAAATGCTTTCTCTGCATCTATTGATGTGATTATATGGTTCTTGTCTTTTCTTTTATTGATTTGATGGATTATGTTGATTGACTTGGGAATGTTAAACCATTCTTGCATCCCCAGGATGAATCCCACTTGGTTGTGGTATATGATCATCTTGAAGAATTGCTGGATTCTATTTGCTAATATTTTGTTGTGGATCTTCGCATCCATGTTCATCAGGAATATCAGCCTGTAATTTTCTTTTTTGGTGGTGTTTCTGTTTGATTTTGGTATTAGGGTGATATGTGCCTCATAGAAACTGTTTGGGAGAGTTTTTGTTTCTTTGATTTCCTAAAAAAGCTTGAAAAGGACTGGCAACAGGTCCTCGTTAAATGTTTGGAAGAATACACTAGTGAATCCATATGGACTGGGTTTTTGTTTTTGGGAAGATTTTTAATTACTGTTTCAATTTCCTTGATGGTGATAGGCCCATTCAGGTGTTCCAGATTTTCTTGGATCATCCTTGGGAGGTTATAATAGTCCAGGAATTTATCCATTTCTTCTAGGTTCTCTTTTTTCGTGTTGTATAGGCTTTCAAAGTAGTCTCTGATGATCTTTTGAATTTTTTTGGTTTATGTTGTGATATCCCCATTTTCACTTCTGATTCAGTTTATTAGGGCACACTCTCTCTCTTTCTTCGTGAGTCTTGCTAGTGGTTTATCAATCTTGTTTATTTTCTCAAAGAATCAGCTCTTGATTTCATTGATTTTTTTGGATAGTTTTTAGGGTTTCCATGTCATTAATTTCTGCTCTAAGTTTTATTATTTCCTTCCTCCTTCCTGGTTTGGGCTCCTTTTGTTGGACTTTTTCTAAGATCTTGAGCTGTGAAGTCAGGTTATTTATGTGGGCCCTTTCTTCCTTCCTGAGAAATGCTTGTAGAGCTATAAATTTTCCCCTCAACACTGCTTTAGCTGTGTCCCACAAGATCTGGTAGCTCATGTCTTCATTCTCATTTGTTTTGGGTATATTTTGATTTCTTCCTTGATTTCCCATATGATAAACTCATTGTTCAATATTGAGTTGTTTAATTTTCAGGTGTTTGATTTTATTCTCTTTCTGTGTGTGATTAACTTCTATCATCAGTGCATCATGGTCTAAAAAAGTTGAAATGATTTCTATTCTTTTCTATTCTATTTCTATTATTTATATTCTTCTGATTCTATTGAGCTATGTTTTGTGGCCCAGCACATGGTCTACCCTGGAGAATGTTCCATGTGTACTGGAAAAGAATGTGTATTCGATTTTGGGGGGATGAAAGACTCTGTATACTCCTATTATGCCTCTCTCTTCCACTTCTTCATTCAATGTCAGTACTTCCTTGCTGAGTTTTAGTCTGGTTGCTTTATCAAGAGGTGATAAGGTGATGTTGAAGTCTCTGACTACTATTGCATTGCTACCAATGTCCTCCTTGAGGTCTATAAGTAGTTGCTTTAATTATTTAGCTGCTCCCTCCTTGGGTGCATATATGCTTAGGATTGTGATTTCTTCCTGCTGTACATATCCCTTGATTATTAAAAAAATGGCCTTTGTTGTCCCTTCTAATCTTTTTCAGCCTGAAATCTCTGTTATTGGATACTAGTATGGCCACTCTGGTTTTTTTGAGAGAGTTGTTTGCTTGAATAATTGTTTTCCATCCTTTGACTTTGAATCTGTGTTTACTCTGACTGTTCAGATGTGTTTCTTGTAGGAAGCAGAATGTTGGGTTGAGGTTTTTAATCCATTTTCCCACTCTGTGTCTCTTAATTGGTGCATTTAGGCCATTGGCATTGAGAGAGATTTTTTTTCATGGGGGTTTTACGCCATCGTTCTGTAGAGATTTGTTGTGCTTGTAGGTTTTTCTCTTGTCTTCCACTAGCCCCTTTAGTCCTTCTTTTAAGGTTGGTTTTGAGTCTGTGAAGTTCCTGAGTTGTTGTTTATCCGTGAAATAGTGTATTGTTCCTTCAAGTTTGAGTGAGAGTTTAGCTGGATAAAGTATTTTTGGTGAGCAGTTCATTTCATGGAGCTTTTTCACTATATCCCACCATTGTCTTTGGGCTCAGAAGGTTTCCTCTGGTAAGTCTATGGTAAATCTAACAGGTGCTTCTTTGTATGTGATTTCCTTTGTTGACCTTGCTGCTTGCAGCATTGTGTATCTATCTGTGGTATCCATAATTCTGATTAAAAATATGTCTTAGAGTTTTTTTTATTAGTGTCTCTTTTAGCTGGTATCCAATGGGTTCTTTGGATCTGGATGCTTACATTCTCTAGTTCTGGTAATTTCTCGGCAAAAATGATATCTTTAACTGTAGCTTTTTCACTGGGGTTGCCTCCCTTCTGGTACTCCAATGATTCTTATGTTGTTCCTCTTCAGTTCAACCCCTAGGTCTCTGACTTGCCCTAGAGCTATTTTGAGGTCTTTGAGGTCATTGTATGCTGTTTCTTGTATGCTTTCTGAAGCTCATCTTCAAGCTCACCGATTCTGTCTTTGGCTCTAGTCATTCTACTATTGAGGGCACCCCCTGAGTTTTTATTTCATCTACCAAATCCTTTATTAATGACACTACTGTTTGTAGCTTTCTTATTTCTGCTCTCATTTCTTCCTGTATTTTCTTGGCTGTCCATTCCACTATTTCTTTCATGTCCTCCTTTAATTTACTGGATTCGTTTCACCATTTCTTTAAGTTCATTGAACATCTTCAACATTTCATCTCTGAATTCTTTATTGGAGAGATTGTATTTGTGGGTAACCCCTGTTGAGACTTCTGGACTCTTTGATTCATCCTCTCCTTGTGGTGGGGATCTGCACTGTTTCTTCATGTTGCTGTGGTAGTATGGAGGGTCGGTCCCTCCAGTTCACTATCAGAGACCACCTATCTCTACAAGGGAGGATTCTATATGGGCTTGGTCAATAGTGGTCTCTTTTTACCCCTTTAAGAATAATACCTCTTCAGTGCTCCTCTGTGCCTCATGTGGGGCCACTAGTGTAGCTTCAGGGGATGTGTTCTTTTTCATTGGGATTGTTCAAGTCTTTGTGTTCACTGTTATTTTGGTCTTTTGGGGGAGTATTTTGATTGAAATAGGCTAGTATACTATTGGCATAATGTTGTTGGGATAGCCAAGATGTTCCCTTCAGAGTTAGTAATGGATGCTGAGCTGTGAGTTTAAAATGCTGTGCAGGGAGCGCGAGTTCCTTCAGTGCCTGGGTAGGGTTTGGCATTCACTTCTGGTGCTCCTAGGGCTCTTGAGGTTTCCCCAGGCCAGGCACTCCACAGGGGCCTTGGCTGGGAAAGGGGCCTTCTGGGTCCCAGGTCCCATCGCTGAGCAATCCTACCAGCCGCCTCACCTGTGCAGTGTCTGCGTGGGGTTTGGCTCTCACTTCTGGTGCTCCTGGGTCTCGCGGGGTTTCCCCTGGCCAGGTGCTCCACAAGTGGCCTTGGCCAGGAAAGTCTTATTTTTTATAATTCCCAATATTGTACCATTATCAGGAAATCTTTTTATGACATTTTATCATCTCATTCCTACTTTGGACAAACTTGCAGGCTATCGAATGTAGCTTGCCCACAGGGCAGAGTCTGGCAAACTCCCCGTGGCGTACCAAATATGCCAAATACCAGTAACAATGATGGGTCTCATTCTCCTAAAGAGCCTTGAATATAATCTCAGGGCTAGGATGAAAGAGACGTTACTGGGGCCTGCTCGAGGCAATCGACGAATAACAGGATGATGAATGAATGAATGAATGAATTGTACCATTGTAAGATTCCCCTCAAATTCAGTCTTTAGTAATTCTAGATGTCCATGCTGCCATTTTGCATACTCTTTTCAATTTCTACAGTTCACTTCCAGAGACCCAGGGGAGCTCAGGCTTACTCCTGGTTCTGTGCTTTCTGTGCTCAGGGATCACTCTTAGTGTGCCCAAGGTACAATATGGGATGCCACATTTCGAACCCAGGTTGATCTTTAGCAATGTATTATTGCTGTATTATTGTTCTAGCCCCTAATTTCTGCAGTTTTATGAAGGTGACACTTTGTATTTCTAACCCTGCTCAACCTGAGATGTCTCAGCTGGCTTTTCCAACAGTTCATCAAATTTAATAGTTTCAATAAGAGACACAGTTTTTTTTTTTTAATTTTTTTGCTTTTAGGGTCATACCTGGTGATACATAGTGGATACTCCTGGCCCTGCACTCAGGAATTACTCCTGGCAGTGCTGCTTGGGGGACCATGTGGGATGCTGGGGATAGGACCCGGGTGGGCCACGTGCAAGGCAAATGGCCTGCCCGCTGTGCTATCGCTCCAGCCCTGACATAAGTTTTTCAACCTACATTGCACTGATAATTTAACTGTTCTCTTTGAAATTATGGGTTTCAAATCTCAGTGGTTTGACTATTACATCTAGTTATGAATGCAAAGATTCATCCTCAGCATAATTTGTACTTCATCCTCATTGATACAGTAAGAATGTATTGTGATTGCCTCACATAAAATCCATAAATATTGTTTGTATCTCCCTTATATATATTATCCATTGCTTCTAGATAATCTTCCAGAAATTTATTTTATCTCAAACTCTTGTTCTGAATTCTGTTTCCTTTCTCTATTGAAAAAGTTTGAAAACTTTGACCTGATATTCAGAAGCAGCTAAACCTCTGTCACTTCTAACTTTAACTCAGACCTCCCTTTCTGTGTTTTGCTGAAGCAAGATTTATCATATTTAGATTTTAAGAGAAGTCACACTTTTTCATAGTGATCGGATTAGAGGTAAGGCTCAGTGACTTCTCCTGGCTCTATGACCAGGTATTTAACCTCTGGGAAACTTGATGCCTGTTATAGGGAATGTTTGGGGTGAAAAGCCATACATGAGTTTCTCTGTGTGAGTATTCAGAGTCCATGCCATGTACTAGCTGAGCAGTGCGCTAGCTTAACCTATCAACTGATAGACTAGTCTTACCCAAGACTCCTTGTAAGTGAGCTGGTATCTCCTTGATGAACAGCATCTTAAACATTTTATTTAGGTATTTAGCCTAATCCAAATAATTAAAAATATGTAACTTTCAAATAATGGAACAATGAAGGAATTGGAGATAAAAACCAGCTCCCGGAAGAGAACAGTGCAGTCTCCTGGTCCCACGCCTGGCTTTCCTCCCTGCCCCAACCAGGACTTTGGCAGCCGAAGACCTCCAGGACTAGCCACCACCATGCTGAGACCACTCTCCGCACACCTGAAGGTAGCAGCAGAGGAACAAAGGCAAGCGGGTCCCGGGGCTGAGATCTCCAAGCATACTCGGATCGGGGCTGAGCATCCTCCACCCAGATCCTCCGAATTCTAGTAGGTGGGGGACACACCCACCAACTGGCCCCCTGGCGCTATGTAATCCCATCAACGGCCAAGACCCAGAGGCTATAAAAACCATCTCCCGGAACCGCGTGCCGGCACAACATCTTATTATGACTTCTTATTATCTCATTCCTACTTTGGACAAACTGGCAGGCTACCGAATGTAACCTGTCCACATGGCAGAGTCTGGCAAACTCCCCATGGCGTACCCAATATGCCAAATACCGGTAACAATGATGGGTCTCATTCTCCTAATCACTTAATCACTTAACTTCCCGTTAACATCTCCATTTGTCCCTGTGGTGTGCTAGTGTAGCCCAATGGCATCTGTTCGCTCTGGGAACATGAAGAGCCTCAAACCGATTGTTCATGATCTTGATGAAGAAGTCTGACCATCTGGTAGGTGGGCGGCCACGCGGTCTTTTGACATCCTGTGGAATCCAGTCAGTAACAGCTCTAGTCCAACGGTCGTCTTTAAATCTCATTACGTGACCAGCCCATCTGATTTTCGACACCTTGGCAAAGGAGACAGCGTCCCTGATTCTTGATCGTCGACGGATGTCAGAACTCCGGATTCTTTCTCTCATTTGAGTGAAACGTGATATTCCAAGCATAGCTCTTTCTATTCTTCTTTGGGAGACCTGAAGAGCGTTCTCATCCTGTTTGTGTAGGGCCCAGGTCTCTGAGGCATATGTTAATGCAGGAAGAACAGTGGAATCAAAGAGATGTGCCTGAAGCCAGAGGTTCTTCGCCCTCTTAGCTATTTCTTCAACGTTCTTGAAGGCGTTCAAAGCCGCTCTTTTCCTCCTGCGCAGCTCGGGTGCCAGGTCATTCGTCATGTTGACTTCTTGACCGAAGTACACATAACTGTTGCATTCAGAGATGGTCATTCCATTGAGAGCGAATGGGGCATCAGGAACGAGGCTGTTTCTCATAAACATTGTCTTCATAGGATTCAGCTGTAGTCCTACCTTTCCACACTCACGGTCAAAGTCGGTCAGCATTTGTGCCGCTTGGCTGATGATTGGTGTTATTAAAACAGTGTCATCAGCAAAGCGGAGGTGGTGTAGTTGCCGACCATCTATCTTCACTCCCATTCCTTCCATTTCCAGTCGTCGCATGATGTTCTCGAGGGTGGCACTGAAGAGTTTCGGTGAAATGGTATCACTCTGCCGAACCCCTCTCTTGACAACAATGATTACTTCTTTGTAGAATGGTGAGATCCTGGTAGTGAATCCGCAATACAGCTCATGGAGGATCCTGATGTATTGGGCTTGAATGCCCTGATTGGCTAGGGCTTCAATGACCACTTCTGTCTCAACAGAATCAAAGGCCTTCTTTAAATCAATGAACGTTAAACAGAGCGGCATCTTGAATTCCTGAGAAACCTCAATGAGCTTGGTTATCGTGTGGATATGGTTGACGGTGCTGAATAGTTTGTGGAACCTGGCTTGCTCGCATGGTTGTCCTTCATCTAGTGTTCTGCCAATCCTATTCAGGGTTACTCGAGTGAACAACTTGTAGACTACAGACAACAGGCAGATAGGGCGATAGTTGCCAATGTCATGGATGTCTCCCTTCTTGAACAGTAGTACGGTCCTGCGGGTTTTCCATTGGGATGGAAACTTGCATTCAGACAGGTAGCGTGTGAAGAGCCGAGCCAGTGTATTGATGAGTACTGACGGCAGGTTCTTCAGGTGTTCAGGTTTGAGCTTGTCTGGGCCGGGTGCTGTTTGTTTCTTTACCGATGAAATGGTGTGGCGGATTTCGGAAGGGAGAACGTTGGGAACGACATATCCATCCTGTGGAATTTGGTATGTTGGCAAGTGAACATGGCTATCGAAGAAATTTGAGTAGAAGTCATGTATTATCTTCTCCATTGCCGTTCTGGAGGAGGATGTGATGGATCCATCAGGACGTCGGAGGGCAGTCATCTTGGTCTTATAGTTGGCGAAGGACAGGCGGGCGTTACGAATACTTTTCCCGGCTTCTGCCGCATCTATCAGTACTTCTGCTCTTCTCTCTTTGAGGTCTTCCTTGATCGCATCTCTGCACTGCTTTGCGAGCTCGGACGTTAGTTTGCGGTTGTCTGAGGCATGCGCCAAACCACGCTGGTGAATAAGCTCAAGAGTTTTCAAAGACAGGCATTTTTTTGTGGCTATCTCTCTCTCGGCGTTCCTCGCACATTCATGGAGATGCTGTACCAGTTGATCATATTCCTCGTCAATGTTGTCATAATGGCATCTTCACATGTTTTGCAATAGTGCCAAAGAGTTCTCAGTTGGTGGTCGTTCTGGGAGTTCTCTTTTTAAACTTTGCAGCCCTTTCTCCCCTCTCTGTGAAGTAGGATTTTGCATGAAGGAGACGGTGGTCCAATCCCATTCGGTATTTTGGGACAACAGCGACATTGGTCAGGCAAAACCGTCGATTGAATATGATGTGGTCTATTTCGATATGGAATCGTCCACCGGGAGACTCCCATGTCCAACGTTTAGATTCGGCCTTCTGGAAGTGTGAGTTACCATGGATGGTCTTGGTAGACATGATGAACTCAGACAGTCTCTCACCCTGTTCATACCATTCTAGGCCATTGGTCCCGATGTGAAGTTCTTCAGCTGATCTTCTTGGTCCTATCTTGGCATTAAAATCATCCACAATGATCTTGTAGAAGGTGTGGTCTTCTTTATAGAACTTCTCCAGCTCCATGTAGAACTTTTCAATTTCTCTTTCATCATAATGAGATGTTGGTGCATAGACAATGAAGATAGAAACTGCCGGCAGTGAACCACATCTATTCAAATGTAAACGTCCGATTCGGGTTGTTAGGCATTCGAATGAATCAATGCTCATGGCCAAGTTTGTGTTGACAAGGACACTGACGCCTCCGACACCTCTTTTATTGCATGTTTCGAGGAAAAATTCTTCTCCAGTGTCGAAAACGGCATGGTGAGATTCGTGCCTTCTTGTCTTGGTCAGACCAATGATGTCCTACTTGATCATTTGCGCTTGTACCATCACGTCCTCGATGGATGCATCTGATGCTAGTGTACGTGCATTGAAAGTACAGATGATCATTTTTGTCTTCCTTCTTTGTGGCAGCCTCGTTCGGCCTTGAGATTTTATCGGCCTCTCCTTTCTCATCCTTCTCAGTGCTGCCATGTTCGTGAAGCCTTCAGGGTCAGGTGAATGAGACCAGTTGTAGTTACTGGTTTTGGCATATTGAATACACATCGGATAGCTTGCCAGGCTCTTCCATGCGGGCGGAATACTCTCGGTAGCTTGCCAGGCTTTCTGAGAGGGATAGAGGCTTTTGGGGCCACCTCTAATCGCCCTGGTAGGTGTTACCATATTTGAACTCTATCAAATATGGTACGACAATTCTGGAAGATGGGTATTTAGTGTCTTATGATGTGTCCGGAAAGCATCCTGGAGTGTGGCGGCGGCTGGGTAGTGGAGGTAGTGTCCAAAGTGTCTGCCAGTGGGGTATTTATCTGGTCCCGGTAGGGGTAGGATGGGTCTTCTGTGTGCAATCCGATCCCTGGGTGGTTGGTGGAAGCAGACAGGGCAGGGTAGGGTGGGGCTCCTGATTAGAATCCTTTTCTCACCTGTGGTTGGTGGGAGCAAGCAGAGAAGCTCTGTCCCTGGGTCCGCCAAGCCTGGAGTCCAAGGTCTCAGAGAGTTCCGCTTATCTTGTTCTGTGGGTCTTCAGTCCTGCGTGAGTCTCGGCCGGAGCTGCCACACGGGTCCGGAAAGTGTCCTGGAGTGTGGCGGCGGCTGGGTAGTGGAGGTAGTATCTCCTAAAGAACCTTGAAATATAGCACTTTCTTAAAAATCTCAGGGCTAGGATGAAGGAGACGTTATTGGGGCCTGCTCGAGGCAATCGACAAATAACTTTCAAATATTAATATGTATTTCGGTTTTAATGTTTATATAAGTAATTGCATTTCAATTCCAGAACAAAAATGTTTTACTTTATTTACTGATTTTGGCTTGAGGGACACATTGGGCAGAGTTGATTCCTGGCTTTGGGCTCAGGGATCACTCCTGGCTTGGTACAAGGAACAAGATGGAGTGCTGGGTCTTGAAGGTCCTATCAGCAGCTGGTGAGGCAAGGGCCTTACCCATTGCAATGCCTATCTGCTGTCAGAAGCAAATGCTTCAAATCAGTTTCCTTGTTGTAAAAAGCAGTATGTCATATTAAAGACATTATGAGATTCATTTTCCTAGTTTACAGTGGTCACTTAGTTCATAGCGTTTGTCAAAGAGCACTGTGAAAAATATTCTATTTTCTTTTCAGTTTAATTTTCTGTAGTATATTTGTATTTTTGATCCCATGAAAATTGCATGAACAGGAACACTTTTTCTTAGAGTTGGGGTTTTCTTATTCCACAACTGCTGACTTGATTTCTGTGAAATACTTGACTTTAATTTCTTTTTTGAAATCTTATGTTTTCATTCTTGATGAAAATTTCATATCAGATTTATGTAACTTAGAATAATGCCTGAAACTCCTGACAATAATTATAGTAGAAAATCATACTTGTAATCGTCCAAAATAATTCTTACTTCTAAAAGCAATGAGTCTGACTTTAAATTGGTGTTATACTAATTCTCTGCATCTTTCATTTCTTTCCCCAAAACACAGGGCATGGGAATAGCCCTCTAGTTTATGCTTAGATTGCTGCTTGTTCACTTATTTCTTTTTTTAGCATTTTAAAGCTTTTTTCCCCCTTTTTACAGTTTCCCTCCTGCTGTTTTGTTTGGCAGAAGTTTCCTAACTAAAGCAGCTACAAGAAAGTTCTACAGTAGCAGGGTGCCATGTAAAACAGGATCCCACACCTATAATCTAAATGACCAGAGATGATAAAATACCTGCAATGAAAAATACATGTTCCTTACAAGTTATCTGGGAAAAGTTTTCCTCAGAGTGATGTATAATAAAAGAGAATTTGAAATGAGTCCAGATAGCTCTTTGTGTCAATGGAAATGAACAGAAATAACAGAAAGAAAACATCTTTACAAAAATAGGTTTATTGCAAGCTTGGGACGTGACTCATAGTAGTAAGATGTTTAACTCATTCTAAATACAATAACTTTTAAAAAATAAGCTAGAGTTTAACTTCCACCTTGTGTGTAGTCATTTGGGCTTAAATTTTCTCATGGACATGTGTGATTAAAATAAACATCTGCACTGTAGCACTGTCCTACGGTTGTTCATCGATTTGCTCGAGTGGGCAGTAACGTCTCCATTGTGAGACTTGTTCTTACTGTGTTTGGCATAAAACTCACCCAAGATGTGTGTGTGTGTGTGTGTGTGTGTGTGTGTGAGAGAGAGAGATGTGTGTAAGATATGCAAAGATTCATTTAAAAACATTTGCTCCTTTTTAACTGGTGGAACCAGTGGGTCACTTAGTTCTGATAGCATGGATTTAGAAATAAACTTTTCTCAAAAAGAGAAGAAATATACACAAAAGACTGAGTTGTTTATAAACCAGTGTAACTTATGTATGTTGTCTATGCATGATGTAAGCTAGAAAGAATTTGTAAACTTTTGCTTAACCTCCTTTTACTGTGTGATAGTAAATTGATTATTAATAATACAGATAAATTGACCAGATTCAAAACCCAGATGCAGGCGGTTGTTGTCTCTGTTATGGATTCCTTTCTGGCTTCCTTTCTTTACTCTTTTTGTGGTTGTGTGGTAAACGGAGAAATTTAGAATAGATGTTGACTGTGTGTGTTGGGGCGGGGGGTGAGGACACGGTAAAGAGAGGGGAGGGAGGGAAAGAGAGACAGAGGAAGAAGGGAACAAGGGGAGGTAATTTTGAACATAGAATCACCAGATTATTTTGCTTATGAGGCTAGTGAGCACAGTTAACTGTCAAGGCAAAAATTCCAGCCTGGAAATTGCCCAGGGAGACTCATCCATGATAACCCAGATGACTGAACACCCATGTCTCCACCAGTGCATATTTCCCACCAGCAATGTCCCCAGTATCCCCCACCCCCACCCCCTGTCTCTATGCAGACAATGTTCTTTTTACTTTCTCTCTCTACTTTTGGCATCACTTCATTTGATCACTTGACTTCCCGTTAATCATCGATTTGCTTGAGCAGTCTCCATTTGTCCCTGTCAAGTGCTAGTGTAGCCCAGTTGCGTCTGTTTGTTCTAGGAACACGAAGAGCCTCAAACCAATTATTCAGGGTCTTGACGAAGAAGTCTGACCATCTGGTAGGTGGGCGGCCACATGGTCTTTTGATATCCCATGGAATCCAGTCGGTAATGGTTCTCCCAGGACAGTAGAGACAAGGACCAGGATGATTGGTCCATGATTGGAAGCCTGTCTCATGAGCCTGGGAGAAGACAACTGGGTAAAGAAGGGTACAAGAATCCTTTCACCCCAATATATTGGGACACTGGAAAGGGTGGTCTGACAAGAAAATAACACTCAGCCCAAACTCAAAGAAGGCTTGACTTGCAGTATTCTTATTTCTACTAGTACACTCCTTCCTACTATGAGCCATAATTAGCTTAGTCAGAGACGTACACAGTATATTTAGATATTCTACTTCTTTTTTCTGTGATAAAGGTGGACCTGTTTTTTTATCATTAAGATTCAGATTATACAGACTAGTCATTGGTGGAATATCCATTTTCTTTAGCACACTGTATCACTGTATCACTGTCATCCTGTTCATAGATTTCCTCAAGTAGGCAACAGTCATGTCTCCTTCGTCCTAGCCCTGAGATTTTAGAAAGTGCCACATTTGAGGCTCTTTCAGGGTCAGGAGAATGAGACCCATCACTGTTACTGGTTTTTGGCATATTGAATACGTCATGGGGAGTTTGTCAGACTCCGCCGTGCTGGCAGGATACTTTCGGTAGCCTGCTGGGTTCTCCAGAGTAAGAGCTAGAAAATAAGATGTTGCACACAGCAAATGCGGCCACATTTCCGGGAGTTGGGTTTTATAGTCTCTGGGTCTTGGCCGTTGATGGGATTACATGGCACTGGGGGCAGCTGGTGGGTGTGACCCCTGCCTACTGGAAGATGGGGGTTCTGGATGGAGGAGGCTCAGTTCCAATCTGAGCAGGCTTTGAGATCTCAGCCCTGGGTCCCACATAACTGGATTCCTCTGCCAGTTCCTTCCTGAGTGTTGCTTGTCTGAACATGTGTAGAGTGTTCTCAGCATGGTTGTGGCTCGTTTCCGACGTCTTCGGCTGCCGAAGCTTTGCTTGGGGCGGGGAAGGAAACTCAACCCGCCCTTCTCCAAGGGGTCCCAGTGAGGACAGACAGAGGTGGGGCAGGAGACTCTGTGAGGGTGATCTAGCTGCAACGTATGTCACCCCCTTGATCCCCAGGGTTGATTTGGCTGATCTTTAGAACACACTAATCCTATTTCCTTGTCCAAAATCTTATATTAAAGAGGTTTTAAGTTATATTTTATTTAGAAAAGTAAAATAAATTTTCATTGCTTAGAATACTGGGAATTGGATTCTTTTGAATTTATTTAAGGTTATACATTGCAGTAAAATTGGGAAAATAAATTGCTAACATTGTACATATTATTTAACATTCATTAGCAACCTATTTCCCAAATATTATTTAAGTTGTAGGTGTATTGCTATTTCCCAATCAAGATTAAAACTTACAATTCAGATCAGTAATGTAGTAGTTACAATGATTATATTTCCCTATTTTTCACACTGAGTATAATTCAATATTTCTTGGACTTATTTTCCCATGAGGCCCAAAACTCTGATTTTAGTCAATGATTTATTATGCTCAGATGCACTGCTTTTCTAATCACGTAATTTGATCAATTACAGTTTGACTAACATAATTTTTTTGTTCATAGACTTATGAATATTAGCAAAACAAAATGTTAAAATAAAATATTTTTAACCAATTATTTTGAATTTATCATATTTTCTCAGTGTATTTCCATGAAAGAAGATAACTCTCTAATGTAGTTTGATTATATTAAATTCCATTTTTTAAGGGTGGGTCACACCCAGCGATGTTCTTAGCTCTGCACTCAGCAACAACTCCTGGTTGTGTTTGGGGGATCATATGGGATGATGGGGATCAAACCTGGGTTGGTTGCATTAAAGACAAACTCCCTCCTCGCTGTGCTATTAGTCTGGTCCTTAAATTCCATTTTTCTATCTAATAAAAATTTCTCTCAAAATTTTGTCTTGTAGAACTATCTATATGAACTGCTGGTTGAAAAACTTTATATAAAATAAATTGTTCAAAAACTAGATAGAGGTACATTTTGGCATTAAAGAAATTGATTGCAAGGTATTCATGTTTTCTGCTTTACTCATCAGTTTGTAAATAGACATTATCAATCTTTTTTTTCTACATGACTCATTTTGTTCATGTACTCCTAAGTTATACAGATGCATTTCATTTTTTAGAGAAATTGCGTATGCCCAATGGAGTAAATGAACAAAAGTTATTTGAAGTATCAGCATTTTGATTCTCATGCACACAGAATCACAGCCATCAGTGGTTCAACACTTTAGGATATTAAATGTTGTGTTCCCAGCAGTTGCATACTAGTTACAATGGTTTCTATCTCCTTAGCACTGCGCCAGGGTTTGTCCACTTGGCTGGCCCTTCTCATGGTGCTCTATGTTGCAGCTCTGGTATGACATTCAGTAATACAGAGCAGAATTCGGGAATCATATTTCTGACTTCACCTAAGTAAGGTCAAAGGCTTTTCAACTGTTTGTTCTCTGGGTCTCACAATTATTTTAAAGTAGACTATGTTTTTAAAAGACAATTCTTATGTTGATATATAATTATGCTTTATACTTAGTTGTTTAGGTATAAAATAGTATTTTCTAATCTTTATACAGACACATACACACATGCACAATTTAATCTAGACTGCCTCGTAAAATTGTTGGATTCTTCTCTAGAAAATAACATCATAAATTTTAAGTAAATCTGATTACTAAAAGTAACATTTCGTTTAAAAAACACCATTGAGGAAGAACTAAGTTTTAGATTTTTAATCACATTGTAGACATAGATATTGGTGAGACATATACATGCTAACATTGAATTGTTTCATTTGATGAAATATATATTTTTAGATTTATCTGTAAGCACTGTAGCACTGTAGCACTGTCCTCTGGTTGTTGGTCAATTTGCTTGAGCAGTCACCAGTAACATCTCCATTGTGAGAATCGTTGTTACTGTTTTTGGCATATCGAATACGCCACAGGGAGCTTGCCCGGCTTGCCGAGAGGGACGGAGGAATCGAACTCGGGTCGGCCACGTGCAAGGCAAACGCCCTACCCACTGTGCTATCACTCAGCCCTCAATTTTTTGTAGCACGGCACTGTAGCACTGTCCTTTCGTTGTTCACCAATTTGCTCAAGCGAG
The DNA here is from genome assembly GCF_029834395.1 of Sorex fumeus. NCBI lineage: Eukaryota > Metazoa > Chordata > Mammalia > Eulipotyphla > Soricidae > Sorex > Sorex fumeus. Next base: position 33,137,080 of record NW_026606090.1, on the reverse strand, counting down.
CCCAATAACGTCTCCATTGTGAGACTTGTTGTTACTGCGTTTGGCATATCAAATACGTCAGGGGTAACTTGCCAGGTTTTGCCATGAGGGTGAGATACTCTCAGTAGCTTGCCAGGCTCTCCAAGAGGGACAGAGGAATCGAACCCGGGTCGGCCGCGTGCAAGGCAAACACCCTACCCACTGTGCTATCACTCCAGCCCTCAATTTATTGTATTTTTAAAAATTTATTTTTAACTTTTTGGATTATAGTATTATTATTAATGGTTTCTTAATGATGTAATTCTGACACCACACCATTACCAGTATGCTTATCCTATTTTTAAGGTTCATTCATGTTATACTATGAATCAGTAATACACTATATTTTTATTGCCAAATAAAATTGAACAGATACACAACACTTTACAGTGCACCTATCAGTTGATGGGCACTTTTTTCTCCCTTTTTGCTTTTGTTCTTGTGGATGTGGGCCAGTCTCTGTGGTGTGAAATGATATCTCATTGTTTTGATCTGCATCTTCCTGATGATTAGTGATGTAGAGCATTTTCTCATGTGCCTTTTAGCCATTCGGATTTCTTCTTTGAGAAAGTTTCTGCTCATTTCGTCGCCCCATTTTTTGATTGGATTGGATGTTTTCTTCTTGTGGAGTTAAACCAGTGCTTTGTATATGCTTGATATCAACCCCTTATCAGATGGGTATTGAGCGGATATCCTTTCCTATTTTCTACATTGTCTTCGTATTTTGGTCACTGTATCTCTTGCGGCGCAGAAGCTTCTAAATTTAAGATAGTCCCATTTGTTTATCTCTGTTTCCACTTGATTGGTCAGTGGAGTGTTGTCTTTGAAGATACTATAGTCTCAATATCGTGGATGGTTTTGACGACCTTGTCTTCAATGTACCTTATGGATTTTGGCCTGATGTTGAGATCTTTAATCCATTTTGATCTGACTTTTGTGCATGGAATTAGGTCATTGCTGAAAAGTTCCCAGAGTTTAAGGATGCAAACATCCAGATCCAAGGAGCCAGAAGGAGGCCAGCTAAGAGACTCTAATAAAAACACTCAAAGGCATATCATAGTCAGAATGATGGATGCCGTGGATAGAGACACAATACTGCAAGCAGCAAGGTCAAAGAAGGAAGTCACATACAAAGGAGCACCCCTTAGATTTACAGCAGAGGAAACCCTCCAAGCCCGAAGACAATGGTGGGATATAGTGAAAAAACTCAAAGAAATGAACACCTCACCAAGAATACTTTATCCAGCTAAACTCTCACTCAAACTTGATGGAACAATACACTATTTAGAGATAAACAACAGCTCAGGAACTTCGTAGACTCAAAACCAAACCTAAAAGAAGGATTAAGGGGCTCCTGTAAGACAAGAAGAAAAAACACCTATAAGCACAACCAACTCCTACAGAAAGAATGCACAAAACCCCATGACAATAATCTGTCTCAATTTCAATGGTCTAAATGCACCAATCAAGAGACACAGAGTGGCAAAATGGATACAGAAACTGAAACCAACATTCTGCCTACAAGAAACACATTTGAACAGTCAGAGCAAATATATTCCTTAATAACACACAAAAAGTCATCACTTTACCACCACGCCCACCCCACCCATCCCATATCCCAATCTTCGGTGTTATAGGGTTAGTTAGCTCCTGGCAACATTATTCTACTTGGAGCATAACCTAATCTGTGACCTGACTCTTACTTATCATTTGGGAAAGCACTTTCGTCTCTTTATTCCTTGGGTGGTTTCCATTATTCACTCATCCATTGATTGCTTTTATTGTGTCTTGATTAAAAACTTGGTTGAGTTCTTTTTTTGGACTGGAAATTTGAAAACTCAGACTTGCTAATGATAAACACAAGATCTACCTAAAAGGTAATTGGAAATTTAAAATAGGAAATGGGAATAAAAGTGCTAAAATGTTTAAGCTCAGAAAGGGATTTTTAGTTTAGTATTTGGTTTGGGGGACACAGTTGTGCTCAGGTCTCTCCTGGCTCTGTGCTCAGGGGGGTCACTGACATCTTAGGGGATGCTGGGGATCGAACCTGTGTTGGCCCTATGCAAGGCAAGCATCCTACCAGTCTCCAGAAAGGGATTTTGAAATCAAATGAGTGTAGGTAAATGTGTTATAATAAAATGAAACCCAGTGACTAGGGTATGTTAAGAGATTTGTTATTGGTCTCACTCACCCCACCTTCTAAAGTCCTGTCTTCTATACTGGCCTGTTTGATAAAAACAAATGGCCAGAATCAAACCATGACCAAATCATTGCAATTTGACAATTCCTTTGCATGTAACAGCAGGAGGGCCCTGGCTGATGCAGCCTTTTATTAGTGTTAGTGCTTGGTTGCCAACACTCAGGCTTCCTTTCATAGGGAGTTTGCTGAAGGAGCTTTAAGTGCAGAAGGAAGCTTGGTGTACAGCGAGCAAAACGTGAGTTCAAGTAGAGAACTACGTTGTAGTGATTGCTTTGTCCGTGGGAAACAATGCTGACCATGCTCTTATCTCACACAAAAGCATGATCGATGAGGGGCAGCACAGTTTTGCAAGGAAAATCATAGTGGGAGCTTGGAGATTTCTTGCCCTTTCTTTAGCAATTTTGGGAACATGATTGTTTTGACCTGGGTAGACTAGGAGGGTGGTCACCAAAGGCACTGACCTGAAGAAAGAACAACACCGTGGATCATGTTTATCTTGGGAAACTTCACAGATACTATTGACTAAAATGACTTTGGTTTTTGCATCTGGAGTATTTGTTTTCCAGTTTATAACCTACAAATCCACCGGGTGGATTGGATTTATTTTACAATTAAGAATAAATAGTAGAGACACCGATGGATAACTATTATGATTCTCGTCTGCCTTCACAGAGAATCACATACTGTTTGCTTTGGTGCCTCTTCAGAAGCATGTGTGTTCTGTTTTATAGAAGACTGTGCAACGGTCTTTGGAGCACAAAAGTATCCTTGAATTAGGAAGTCCAGGAAATTATATACCAGACCAAATTAGTTTTAAACTTCTGGACTTAAGCAGTTTTGTTGAGTATGGTGTCAGACCATTTTAGCAGTGGCAGCCAAGACAGGCTATGAGTGAAAAAAATAAAAAATAAAAAGAAGAAGAAGAAGGGGGGGGGGGGAAGGCCCAACAAAAAACTGGATGTTCAATTTTCCAGAGATTTCCTGTGTTTATTATTGTAAGACTGTGATTTATTAAAACTGTCTTACTTCTTCAAGCAGACCAAGATTTCCTCTGTGCTACTGAGGCTAAGATCTATGAGGTTTGTGCACGACGTCTGTGAGCGAGACAGGGTTATATACCCAGGCTACAATGCTATTCATAACTGGGCAGGGAATTTTCACCAGGCCTGTCAGGAAGCGCTCTAGTCGAATTTTTTTCCTCATTATTGAATTTACGAATATATTACCTTTAAGAGCAGTAACTGGTCAAATTGAGTTTTGAGTTATGGGGTCTGAAACCACATTATTTACATTTTTATAGTAATCGATGGCATGTGTTGAAGAAATTGCTTGTTCTGTATATGTCTTCTTGCCGAACTCCTGCACACAGAACGTAATATTTCCAGTTATGTCTCATCTGGCTCATAGACATTGTAGGCAAATAATTTGTGACATTTTCTGCTTATTTGAGAAGACATGAATATTTTCTTGGGTGATGGTAATAGAGGTGGGACCAATGAAAATAAAGAATCCCCTTTATAAATCTTTATTTTTCTGTTGTGGAGTCAGAGAGACAGTACAGGGAAAGGTGCTTGTTTTATATGCTGTTGACACTGGCTCAAATCCCTGATATGGTCCGTGATCACTGCCAGAAGTGATTCCTGCACACAGCGCCAGGAGGGAGCCCAGAGCATCACTGGCTGTGACTCAAACACTAAGAAAAGAAAAAAAAAAGAAAAAATAGTCTAGCTTACTCCGAAGGCCCTATGAGGGAGCCAGGGATATTTTTACCTTGTCATGGGAGTTAGTGAAATTTACAAAAGTTAGATATTTTTGATGTTTGTCCTTGATAGGTTCACTTCAAAATGAAATCAATTTTCTACTTTCTCATATTTTGTTGAAGATTTTGGCATGTATTTTCATGAGGACTATTGCCATCTCTTTTTCTTTTCTTTCTGTGTAAAATTTTGTCCTTAGGAAGTATTGGGATGATGGTAATTCTGCAAAAAGAACATGGGAAAATTTCATTGTCTTCAGGTTTTATTTTTACTTTTTCCATTTGCTTTTTTTTTACAAGTTCAAGGAGAAGTATTAAATCTTTGGATGTTTGATATCATTCGCTGGTAAAGATGTGTGGTTCTGGTTTTTTATTTTGGCAAGTTTTTTCCTTAATTTCTTTTTTTTAATTTTTATTAGTGAAACACCATGAGGTACAGTTGTAGACTTACAAATTTTTGTGCTTGGGTTTCAGTTATACAATGACGGAGTACCCATCCCTCCACCAGTGCCCATTCTCCACCACCACTGATCCCAATATCCCTCCCCCCGCATCATCCGTCATGTCACCCTACCTCTGTGGCAGTGCATTCCTTTTTGTTCTCTCTCTCCTTTTGGGTACTGTGGTTTGCAAAAGAGGCATTGAATGGCAATTATGTTCAGTCTACAGTCTACTTTCAGCATGCATCTCCCACCCTGGGAGGATCCTCCAAAAACCTTTTACTTGGTGCTCCCTTCTCTATCTGAGTTGCCTTTTCCCCTAGTGTGTGCGGCTGGCCTCCAAGTCATGGAGTAAACCTCCTGGTACTTATCTCAGCTATTCTTGGGTATTAGTCTCCTATTTTGTTACTTTATGTTCCCCAAATGAATGCAATCTTTCTGTGTCTGTCCCTCTCTTTCTGACTCATTTCATTTAGCATGATACTCTCCATGTAGTACCATTTGTATGTAAATTTCATGACTTCATCTTTTCTAACAGCTGCATAGTACTCAGTGTTGAACAATGAGTGGGTCAGGAAGGAAGTCAAGGACAAAATCGAAAGATACAAATGAGAATGAAGAGAAATTCTTGGGAAAAAGAAAATGGGAGGAATCAACCTTCCTAACTTCAAACTCTACAACAACGCAGCAATAATTAAAACAGCATGGTACTGGAACAAAGGCAGAGCTGCAGATCAATGGAACAGGGTTGAATATACTGACATCTGCCCCCAAGAGGTCACGCCCCCACAGGAACCTGGTGTGTATTTGTGGGGTACTATCTGGGAGGGGAAGAAGACCGGCACAGAGTTGGGGACGAAGAGGAAGAGGCTCAGGGCTGCTTTTGTCCCAGGGCCTTAGAGGACGCCTGGGGCGCTTGCTCTGCGAAAGCCAAGTCCCGGGGTTGAATACTGGTGGGTTAACTGACCTGAGAGGGGAAGAAGACTGGCACAGCGTTGGGGATAAAGAGGAAGAGTTTTCCTTAATTTCTGATTCAGTTCACTTAGTGATTATTGTTTTATTTTTTTTTTTCATTTCTTCATGGCTTATCCTTAGAAGATTATATGTTTGTAGGAATTTAAAAGGTTTTAAAAGGTAATTTGCCAAATTAAGTGGTTTATACTCACCACACCCTCTTATCCTTTCTATGTTTATGTTATCTAGGTAAAAACTATTCATCCATTTCCTATTTTATTTATTTGAAAATATTTACCCCCCCCCGGGTGTGTGTGTGTGTGTGTGTGTGTGTGTGTGTGTGTGTGTATGAATTTGCTTAAGGGATCAGCATTTTTGTTCAACAACGCCTAGAATTACATCTTAGCTCCATTGATCTTTTCTGTTGTCTTGTTCTCTTGTTTAATTATTTCTGGTCATAACCTTGGATTTTGTTTTTGTAGTTACCTTAGGTATAATTTTGGGTTGTTTCTTTTAGATTTTCCTTCTATTTTGAGGTATGCTTCTTGCATCAACTTCTGTTAGATAACATTGGTTTGCCCTTGCTCCTCCCGAGGGGAGTTTAGGTTTATTGAACTACTCCCACAACAGTGCCCTGGAGGCATACCAAATTCCAGTAGGCACTAATAATCCTATATTACTTTTCTCTTCCCTTTATATCATTTGCATATCTTTTTAGCAATAGACACAGGAAGACAGTTGACACTATGCATTTGTAAGATGGGAGTTAATTGACTCCAAATAATATTCACTCCTGGGGAGCCAACTTATTTGCCTGACTTTAACCTCAGTTGCCCTTACTTCCTAACACCCACAAAAGGAGGATCCCAACGAAGAGACTGGATGGACCCGGGCCAAGCTAAAGGCTACCCTGGCATTGAAAGTGGACAAGCTAAGCACTTTTAAGTATAATACGTTAAGAGCATGGTCATCGACAAATTCTCTCATCCCCCCTCCCCCAACAAAGTAACTAAATAAGGACCCTGCTGGGGTTAGGAAACAGTAACATGGCCTGAGTACTTTGGTCTGGAATATACAATGAGAGGTCCCCAGGAAGAGCCAACCTTTAAGGTTAATATATCTTTTACTGTGTTCATTCAAAATGACTAGAAATATTAGTAAGAAGTAAATTTACCATGATTTTTAAAAAATGAATTACTAGCTGAGGAAAGGAGAAAGCAACATACCCTGGATGGAATCCCTGTGTTCTCCTAGAAATCTGAAGTTCTGAACTCTCAGATGAAATTTTGTCCTACAGTTAATCTCCTATATCTTCCCCCGAAGGAGTGGCTTTACCTCTGTTTGTTGTTATGACAATGTTCAACCCCACCTATGTGTACCCCACCCTTCATGATTTCTATATAACTATACTGTAAGGGGAAAAAGGGATATAACAAAATTTAGAGAAGATGCGGGCTATTATGATGACTAGGAAGAGGAGGATGATAAGGACGAGGATGAGGGAACTATGATGACTGGGACTACAACCAAAACTATGACTATGATTGTGCTGCAAGGGAAACATCGGACTACACTGGGGAGGAGAGAGAAATATACTGACTATCAAAAAGCCTGGGGCCCTGTTTCTCCATTCCCCATCCTTCCTCTGTTCGTTACCACAGGCTGGCCAGGGGAATGGCTCTCGGCCTCCGAACACTCAACGTTTTCCCTCCCCCTTGAACCCCCAAGATTTTCTGGTGAAACTCACAAACTTCCATTTAGAATTACTTTTACTACCTCTCATAGATTTTAGAGTGCTGATTTTTTATCTGTTTATTAATTTTGTGATGTTTTAATTTTCTTAAAAAGAAAAACCGACCCAGGCTTATTCAGTAACACATTTAATGTCCCTGCATTTGTGATGTCACCAAGGAGCAATTTTTATTTTCTTTCTTCTACTCTGATCGTTTTTATTTCCCTTTTGTACCTAATTATGAGGAATATAATGGTATAGTTAGAATGGGTGATGAGAACAGTTGTCCTTATTTTATGTCTTAAGTGGGAACAATTTCAAGTTTTTTCTATTGAGCATAAAGGTATGTTATGAGCATGAAGGTATTTTCTCTATTGAGCATAAAGGTACATTATGGTCCTCTTCTCGTAAGCCACAGTAACCAGCCACTGTCTTATTATTTATGCACTTGTTCAAAGTTGAATAGTCTTATCTTCAGTGTTTCTTACAGAGCAGGTAGTGGTAACCTAACTCTGTTTATCTAAGGATTTTAATGTTATTACTTTATTTTAAAATTTTGATGACCCTCCAGGAAGTGTTCAGTGGCTGTTATTCGTCGATTGCCTCGAGCAGGCCCCAGTAACGTCTCCTTCATCCTAGCCCTGAGATTATATTCAAGGCTCTTTAGGAGAATGAGACCCATCATTGTTACTGGTATTTGGCATATTGGGTACGCCACGGGGAGTTTGCCAGACTCTGCCGTGTGGGCAGGCTACTTTCGGTAGCCTGCCAGTTTGTCCAAAGTAGGAATGAGATAATGAGATGTCATAATAAGATGTCACGCTAATATATAATAATTAATAAACTGTAGCATTGTAGCACTGTCCTCCAGTTGTTCATTGACTTGCTCAAGCAGGCACCAGTAATGCCTCACAACAAATTGTGTGACTTGTTGTTTTTGTTCTTGGCATATCAAATACATCACGAGCAGCTTGTGGGGCTTTGCCGTGCAGGTGAGATACTCTCAGTAGCTTTCCAGGCTCTCCAAGAGGGGCAGAGGAATTGAACCCTGGTCGGCAACGTGCAAGGCAAACACCCTACCCGCTGTGCTATCGCTCCAGCCAGAATTAATAAACAGATTAATTAATAAACAGATTAATTCAGGTAATTTTATATATTGAGGATTTTATTTTCCTTAGTATTAAGTAATATTGAGAATACCTTTTACTCTCCCAGGACATGTACTTATATTCTTTGCAGAAGTATCTATTCATTCTTTTGTCTTTTTAAATTTTTTTTGGTTGGGGTGCTTGTAGAGTTATATGTTTTTATTAATTATTGTTTTGGGGGCCACTCCTGGTGATGCTCAGAGATTTTCCTGGCTCTGTAAACCATCCTTGCATCCCTGGGATGAATTCCACTTGGTCATGCTGTATGATCTTTTTCATGAGTTGCTGAATTCTATTTGCTATTGTTTTGTTGAGAATCTTCACATCTGTGTTCATCAGGGATATCTGCCTGTACTTTATTTCTTTTTTGGTGTCTTTGTTTGCTTTTTGTATTAGGGAGATATAAGCCTCATAGAACTGTTTAGGAGAGTTTCTGTTTCTTCAATTTCCTGGAAAAGCTTGAAAAGGACTGACAATAGGTCCTTTTTAAATGTTTGGGTAAATTCACTAGTGAATCCGTATGAACCTGGGGTTTTGTTTTTAGAAAGAATTTTGATTACAGTTTCAATTTCTTGATATTAACAAGTCTATTCAGGTATCCAGGAATTTATCTACTTCTTCTAGGTTCTTTTGTCTCGTGTCATACAGACTTTCAAAGTGTCTCTGATAATGTTTTGAATTTCTTTGGTTTCTGTTGTGATGCCCCCCTTTTAATTTCTGATTTGGTTTATTAGAATTCTCTCTCTCTTTCTTTGTGAGTCTTGCTAGTTGTTTATCAGTCTTGTTTATTTTCTTGAAGAACCAGCTCTTGGTTTCATTGATCTTTCAGATTGTTGTTTGGGTTTCCATATCATTGATTTCTGTTCTAAGTTTAATTATCTCTTTCCTTCTGCCTTGTTTGTTGGTCCTTTTATAAGATCTTGAGTTGTGAAGTCAAGTTATTTATGTGAGCCCTTTCTTCCTTCCTGAAAAAAAATGCTTGCAGAGCTATAAATTTTCCCCTTAACACAGCTTTAGTTGAGTCCCACAGGTTCTAATAGCTTGTGTCTTCATCTTCATTTGCTTCCAGGTACCTTTTGATTTCTTCCTTCATTTCCTTCCTTACTCACTTGTTGTTCAACATTTTTTAAATTAAACAACATTAATTTCAAGTGTTTGATTTTGTTTTCTGCGTCTGTACTTCTATCTTCAGTGCATCATGGTCTGAAAAGATAGTTGATACAATATCCATCTTCCTGGTTCTGTTAGGTATGTTTTGTGGCCTGGCACATAGTCTATTCTGGAAAATGTTCTGTGTGCACTGAAAAAGAATGTATTTTTTTGGGGGGGGATGTAAAGTCCTGTGTAGATCTATTAGCCCTCTATCTTCTATTTCTTCCTTCAAATCCAGTACTTCCTTGCTGAGTTTGAATCTTGTTGATCTATCCAGAGGTGATAAGGCAGTGTTGAAATCTCCAACTACTATTGTGTTGCTCGCAATGTCCTCCTTAAGGTCTGTTAGCAGATATTGTAGGTATTTGGCTGGTCTCTCACTGAGTGCGTATATGTTTAGGAGTGTGATTTCTTCCTGCTGTACATATCCCTTGATTAATAAAAAATGGCCTTCACTGTCCCTTTTAATCTTTTTCAACCTGAAATCTATGTTGTCCAATATGAGTAAGGCCACCACAGCTTTTTGTGAGGTGGTTGTTTGCTTGCAGGATTGTTTTCCATCCTTTGACTTTGAGTCTGTGTTTGCTCTGACTGTTGAGATGAGTTTCTTGTAGGCAGCAGACTGTTGGGTTCTGTCTCTAAATCCATTTTGCCACTCTGTGTCTCTTAATTGGTGAATTTAGACCATTGACGTTGAGAGAGATTATTGTCATGGGTTTTGTGTCATCTTTCTGTAAGTGTTTGTTGTGCTTGTAGGGTTTTTTCTTGTCTTACAGTAGCCCCTTTAACCCCTCTTTTAGGTTTGGTTTTGAGTCAATGAAGTTCCTGAGCTGCTGTTTATCCAGAAAAGAGTGTACCGTTCCTTCGACTTTGAGTGAGAGTTTAGCTGGATAAAGTATTCTTGGTGAAGTGTTCATTTCAGTGAGTTTTTTCACTAAATCCCACCATTGCCTTTGGGCCTGGAGGGTTTCCTCTGATATGTCTGCTGTGAATCTAAGGGGTGCTCCTTGTATGTGATTTCCTTATTTGACCTTGCTGCTTGCAGTATTATATCTCTATCCATGGCATCCATCATTCTAACTATGATATGTCTTGAAGTGTTTTTGTCAGGGTCTCTTTCAGCTGGCACCCTTCGGGCTCCTTGAATTTGGTTGCCTGCATTCTCCTGCTCTGGGAACTTTTCAGCCATGATTTCTTTAACTGTGGCTTTTTCTTTGGGATTGCCAAAGAAAATGGTACTGCAATTATTCTAATGTTGTTCCTCTTGAAATCATCCCCTAGGACTCTGATTCCCCGTAGAGCTATTTTGAGTTTTTCCCCCATTGTTTGTTGTTGCCTCTAAGCTTCCTGCAGCTCATCTTCAAGTTCACTGATTCTGTCTTTGTCTGTAGCCAATCTACTCAGAGGGCGCCCACTGTGTTTTTTATTTCATCTACTGAATCCTTTATTTGTGACACTTCTGTGCATAGCTTTCTAATTCTTGCTCTCATTTCTTCCTGTATTTTTTTAGCTGTCTGTTCCACTGTTTCTTTTATGTCCTCCTTTAATTTACTGGATGCTTGTTCCACCATTTCTTTGAGTTCATTGAACATCTTCAACATTTCAACTCTGAAATTGTCAGAGAGCTCATATTTGTGGGCATCTCCTAATGAGGCTTCTGAACTTTTTCGTCATCCTCTCCTTGTGGTGGGGATTTGTGCTGTTTCTTCATGTTGTGTGGTTTTATGGAGATGTGACCTTCCAGATCACTATCACTATTCCCTCTTGTTGCAAGAAAGGATTCTGGGTGAGCTTGGTAGATGGTGATCACCATCCCCCCTCCCTTCTAGAATATGTTCTTTCTCACAGGTGTTCCTCTGTGTCTTATGTGAGGCCTCTATTGAAGATTTCAGAGGATGTGTTCTTTTATACTGCACTTGTACAGCTTCTTGTGTTCACTAGTATTATGGTGAAATTGGAATAGATTAGTGGACTATTGGGCTATTGTGTTTGAGTTAGCTAGGATGTTACTCACGGAATTAGGTGATGAAGATTCAGATGTGACTCCAGATTGCTGTGAATGGGGAAAGTAACTGTGCCCCCAGCTGAGGCCACACCCACTATGACGAAGGCCACGCCCCCAGTTCCAGAGGCCACACCCCCTGTATCACTGTCGGTGAGGTGCCTGCTAGAAGTGTCACACATTGGGGCCGGGAAGAAGGCAGCAGCAGTGCTGGGAAAGTTGAGCTGCTGGCGAGGGCGGTGGTCTGGGGGGCTTTCCTCCCCCACTTTCATTTGTGTGAATGGTTTTCATGATAATTCTCTCCATTCTTCTTTCCTTTCTTTTTTTAAAAAATTTATTTATTTATTTATTTATTGAATCACCATGAGAACTGTCACAAAGCCTTTCAAGTCTTGGTCTGTCATACAATGATCAAACACCCGTCCCTTCACCAGTGCATACCACCAAGAACCCCAGTATACCCACCCCCGCCTCTGTGGCAGATTTCTATTTCACTCTCTCTGTACGTTGATCACATTCAATATTACGACAAAAGACCCAACATTGTTATTTAGAATTGTCCCCAACATTCAGACCTATCACAAAGACATCATTAGAAAATTTGTTTTCTATTCCTGATTATGAAGAGCATATGACGTCGTGTGGCCATAATAGTGGCCATGCGAATTTGGATTTCTGATATTTTAGTAATAAACCTTGAGGGATTACTGCCAGGAGCCCCAGAGTTCTGAGATTGGTATCTGTGCCTCTCGGATCATAGTCGGTCAGAAGTGGAGGAGGCGTTTGAGGGTGGCAACCTGGAGCATTGTCATGGCAGGGTTCAGGGCTGATTCCACCCCCATCCCATGAAGCCCCACATGCCTCGTCAATGCAGTCTCATACCTGGCTGTTCATTAGGGTCTAAAAGATGGAGGCCACCATGTTGTCGCCACAAAGGGGGACAGGTGAAGGGACAGATACCCTTCCCCTCCCAGGGTGGCATAGCACTATAGTTACACAGTCCAGATGTATTTTGGTTAGACATTATCTTTTGCTCAGATTTTCCCACTACCACTCAAGCCTGATTTTCAGGGACAAATGCTAGATCATTTACTTTCTATTGATCGCATTGCATATCAGGAATGCGGCCACACAGTTCAGAAAATAGTCCTGGTACCTGCATGCCAGAGCCATGCTTGTAGAAGCTCATGGTCACCGGGATTCCATCTGGAGAAAGCAGGGAGATAGCACCTACCCCATCTGGGACCTCCTGGTGATATGGGCTCTGGATGGGGCCTGGAGAATTCTCCGGGAGCTGTGGGGCCCTCCAGCTGTTTTTTTTCTTCACTGTTGTGTGCTGTAGGATGGTGCTGGGGCGGGTTATGGGCGTGACTTCTGGAATCAGAGGTTGCCTGGGAGCCGGGGTGGCCCCATTGCAGTTCGGAAAATAGTCCTGGTATCTGTATGCCAGAGCTATGCTTGTAGAAGCCTATGGTCACCGGGATTCCATCTGGAGAAAGCGGGGAGACAGCACCAACCCCATCTGGGACCTCCAGTTGATACTGGCTCTGGATGGGTCCATTCTTCCTTTCTTATTTTAAATGACTGCTCCAAATTTTTGTTTTGTGATTTCTGTGGTGGTTATGTCAAACTTGCTGTCTTAAAAAGGTCTATTTTTTAATGCTGATATTCACATGCCATCATTTGACTAAGTTGATTCTTCTCTAATTTTCCTCCCTCATAATTTTTTGTTTTATTTCGGTTTGGAGACATACCTAGCGATGCTCACAGGATTTTCACTCTTGACTCTGTGCTCAGGAATCATCCTGGCAGGCTCTGGGTGCTATGTGAGATGCCGTGCATAGAACCCCGCTGTACTATCTCTCAGGCCCCTCTTTGTCATTATGTCACTGTTGTTTCAGCCACTGTCTTACTATTTATGCACTTGTTCAAGGTTGAATAGTCTTGTCTTCAGTGTTTCCTATAGAGAAGGTGGTGGTCAGCTGCATTGTTTGCCTAAAAATGCCTTTATTTCTGCATCTCTTCAATAACAAAATTTTGCATGGGAAAATGTTCTTAACTGCAAGTTATAAAATTTTCTAAATATGTATTTCATAGTCTTTATCGCTTAAAACTCTACTGAAAGTCTGAGAGAGATACCTTTATATGTTACTGATTTGTGTTTAGGCCACACTTGGCAGTACTCAGGGCTTATGCCTGGTTCTGTGCTCAGGGCTCAATCAGGCCAGTACCTGGGGGACTGTATTCAATGCCTTACATTGTATATTATTTCTGTTACCCTGTATGATAGTTTCCTTCCTTAGCAGTCTTAAATACTTTAAAAAAAATTTTTATTAGTGAAGCACCATGAAGTACAGTTGTAGACTTACAAATTTTTGTGCTTGGATTTCAATTATACAACGATCAAATACCCATCCCTCCACCAGTGCCCATTCTCCACCACCACCAGTCCCAGTATCCCTCCCACCCTCCATCGCCCCCATTCCACCCTGCCTCTGTAGCAGGGCATTCCCTTTCGTTCTCTCTCTCCTTTTGGGTGCTGTGGTTTGCAACCTTAAATACTTTTTATCATTGTCTTTTTGTTTTGTTTCTGGGCTACAACTAGGTGTGCTCAGGCCTACTCCTAGCTCTGTGCTCAGGGATCACTCCTGGCTGGGCTGGGAAAAGGATATGAAGTGTCGGAGATCAATCCTGAGTCAGCCACCTGCAAGGCAAGCATCCTGCCTGCTGTGCTGTCACCCAGTGACAGCCCTGCCATTTCCTGTTGCAGGTTTACTAATGGTGTGTCTTTTTAGGGGGTACTCAGGGAACGATATAGTTCTGGAAATTGAACCCTGAGCTCCCACCTCACAGTGATCTCTCTTAATATAGAGGTAATTGGGGTTTAAAAACTAGGCTGACCTCTCAGTTTCTTTTAAAATATGCGTGTTTTTCCATTTGGGGAATTTCACAACTACTTACTTTTTTGACTAATTAGTCTCCCTTCTCTTTTTTACCTTTTAGTATCTATTTGTAAAAAAAAATATTTAGACATATCTGATTTTTGTTTGTTTTTTAATTCCCCCCGCTCCTCCCCTGCAGGACCAGACAGCGGGTATACTCCCTGACTCAGTTTCTGTCCCTGGCATCCCGTATGATCCCAGGAGTGCTGAATGCTAAGCCAGGAGTAAACCTGACCACCACCACCCACACCCCCACCTATACTCGCCCCCCCCCATACAAACTTATTTTTCTTTTAACTTTTTTCATTTTTCCTTTTACAGCTTTTCCATCGTTGTAATTTTATCTTCAATTTCTGATATTCTTCCTGTTGCAAGAATGAGCCTACATGCTATATTTTCTTGTATTCCTTGTGTTTGTGTTAACTCCTTATCTTTTGTATCATCACTTAATCACTTAATCACTTAACTTCCCGTTAGTCATCGATTTGCTCAAGCAGGCACCAGTAACGTCTCCATTTGTCCCTGTCGCGTGCTAGTGTAGCCCAATGGCATCTGTTCGCTCCGGGAACATGAAGGGCCTCAAACCGATCGTTCATGATCTTGACGAAGAAATCTGACCATCTGGTAGGTGGGCGGCCACGCGGTCTTTTGACATCCCATGGAATCCAATCAGTAACAGCTCTAGTCCAACGGTCGTCTTTAAATCTCATTACGTGACCAGCCCATCTGATTTTCGACACCTTGGCAAATGAGACAGCGTCCCTGATCCTTGATCGTCGACGGATGCCAGAACTCCGGATTCTTTCTCTCATTTGAGTGAAACGTGATATCCCAAGCATAGCTCTTTCTATTCTTCTTTGGGAGACCTGAATGGCGTTCTCATCTTGTTTGCGTAGGGCCCAGGTCTCTGAGGCATATGTTAATGCAGGAAGAACAGTGGAATCAAAGAGATGTGCCCGGAGCCGGAGGTTCGTCGTCCTCTTAGCTATTTCTTCGACGCTCTTGAAGGCGTTCCAAGCCGCTCTCTTCCTCCTGCGCAGCTCGGGTGCCAGGTCATTTGTCATGTTGACCTCTCGACCTAGGTACACATAGCTGTTGCATTGTATCATAGACTTCTCTTTATTGAGAAAAACTGAATTTCTTTAAGCATTTTTCAATTTTTCTTTTCTCTCAATTCTCTGTGTTGCCATTTCTAGTTCTGTCTTAAGATTTTCCTCTAGAGACTTGTCATTTTTTATTTTTGTCACTGTTGCGGATTTTTCCTGCTTACATATCTGGGTTATTTTTCTTCCCCTGCAAGCATCTCTTGCCTTTTATAGATGAAAATTGTTGTTTTTATAGATGAAAATTGTTGTTTCATTAGCATTTATGGGGAGGAGAGAGCATGATGGTGATAGAGAAATCAAAACACACCCAGAAACAAAAACCAAAGGGATAAGACAATATCAAATGAGGCCAAATCTTTTTTTTTTTAATCTTTTTTGCTGTTGACTTTTGGGCTGCGTCCTGTAGTGCTTAGAGTTAATTTCTGTCTTTGTACTCAGGGGACCATATTTGGTGCTGGGGTTCGAGCCAGAACCCAAATCTACAAGGTCCCATGTACAAGGCAGGGGCCTTACCTCCTGCACTGTCTCTCTGGCCACAAACCTTTGCCCTTTGATTGCAGAACTTGGGGTTTCCAAGTAGTGTGGGAAAAGTAGAGAGGGAGGAAGAGCCGTGTAGGCATGGCCCTAGGATGCTGTCACAGCGTCTTGGGCACTTTTGCAGTGGTGATAGTGTAGTAATTTTGTTCATCAAGTCCACGAAAGTCCACATGATTGTAACTTTGCTACCTTAAAGTTAAAATAAATAACTAGATTTGCCACAGTACTGCCAATAGCCCTGCATGTGGATGGTTCTGCTCACACCTATTCATGCCTAAATTCTGCATTGCTCTTTCTGGCCAAGTCATGGTTAGATCTTTGAGATAATGTCTGAAGGGGCACTTGTGGGGGCTGAGGGCCAGGGTCCGGGATGAACAGCTCAGTTGTGGCTAAGGCAAAGTGCTAGGGGCCTTATACTCCCCACTCCAACCTCCCCCCTCCCTTTTTTCCTTCCTCCCTTCCTTTCTTCCTGTAAAATGTCCCCAAATTCATTTTCTGCCATTAACACATTGTTTCACCTCCGTGTAAAGTGGAGCTATATATATTCTCTTTTTCTTCCTTGGGGCGGGCTGCACACTCTGTGTCGGGTCATGGGGTCAGTAGTGGTGGTGGGGGATGGAACCAGATGAGCTGTCTGAAAGTCTGAAAGTCTCCCCTTACTTGCTCTACCATCTTGCCAGTCACTGTTTCTCCATGGCTGACGGGCTCCTTAGCAGTTTGGAGGCTGTTACACACTCAGGAACTTTGCCAGTTGACTGAAATTTCCCTCTGTGCAGCTGTCACAACCCTTTCAATACAAGGGACACAATTATGACTCCTGTAAACTAAGCTGTAAGTTGAGGAGATTTTTATTTTTATTTTATTTTGGTTATACAAAGTGAGGAGCTTTATTTGCTGGTGTTTGTTCTGACATTTTTACTGAAAGTTTTCAGCATTATCCCTTACTGCATTGTGTAAACACAAAAACGATGGCAGTGTTCTGTCTCTCCCCACTGCCCGTGTTCGGTAGTCTCATGCCGGTTTCCCCACCCCGGGGAGGTCGACGTCAATGGGCAGGCGGAGGAAGGAAACAAGGGCCAGGCTGGTTGGTGTCAGTTGCCGTTTATTCCACGTTCCTCTCCATTCTCCTCTGATTCTCCTCCTGCTTCTTCCTTCCCCGTCCTACTTCATTCTCCTCCTTGGTCTTCCTTCATTCTCCTTCTGGCTCTGGAATCTGGATCTGGATCCCCTTTCTCCTTCTCCTTCTGGAGTCTGGATCTTGATACTCCAGCCCACTCTTACAGTCTCATGATATCCCTCAGCATGAGGGGTTGGGGTAACAATTACACATTGGTGTGGTCACAATCAATAGGGGTAGAGTTCTTTCCCTTGGGGAAAGGTGCTTCTAGGACAGATTCTCATTAGCAGGTCGACCTACCCTAGAGTGGAATTCCCTGGTGTGTTTCTCCTCTCCTTATCCAACACACATATAAGCAGACATAATATAAATCATTTTGTATGGATACAGTAAGAAATACCTTAAAGTTATACAATCGCTCTCCTAGGGCCATCTTGATCTCAGACTACAGTTCTCAGTCCAGATAGTCTTTCCTATCTAGCAGGGTCCTAGTCTCATCGTTACTTTTGGATCATGACAGCATTTGTCTATGATCAAGATCTTAACTTATAGTTAAGAATCGTGGCACTTTGGCCTGGCCCATTTTGATGCCAGGGTAGCTCACAGCTTGCCCTGGGTCCATGCAGTCCCTTGTTGAGACTCTGCTTCTGAGGTGCTAGGAACCAAGGGCAGCCGAGGCTTACGTCAAGAAAGCAGATGCCTGGGAGTGAATAATATTCGAAGACAATTAAATCCCAAGTTACAAAAGTATAATATTAACTGTCTTCCCGTATCTATACAAAAGGGACATTGCATTAAAGTAAACTATTCAAAAGACATAAGGAGAAGAGAAAGGCAATATTAACTTATAATACAAGTTCAGTGTCCTAGAAGGATCTGACCTTACAAATTAACAGAGTCTGATCAGGGGGAAAAGCTGATTAATTGGTTGGGGTGGAGAGCATAGAAGTGGTTACAGATAAAGAGAGGAATGATGTGACTTGGGGGCAATGTGATGGGTGTGATTCAATGAACCTAAGCTCCTTGTGGCAAGGGGAAAGGGGAAACCAATGTTAAGCCTCAAATATTTGGAGCTATATTTCAACACTGCATCATTAATTTTCTTTTTAAACATGAGCTTCTGTTTTCTGAATTAGTCTAGGGAGAGACTTGTAAATACTCTTGTTGTTCCTCCACACCCCCAATCCCAGCTCTTATTTTAATGTTACTTGTTATATTCTTGGTTCAGGGGCTACACATGTTGGTAATTGGGTCTTACTCCTGACTCTGTGCCCAGAGATCGCTCTTGGCAGAACTTGGGAGACCAGATGTCGTGACACCGAATGACCCGAGTACTGCCACACAGGCAAGGGCCTTTCTGCCTCCTGCTTGCCCTGCCACAGCTCTTATTTTTATTGATTCTTTTGGTTTTCTTGTCTCTGTTATATTTATTTCCAATCTGATCTTTGGTATGTTTATTTTAATCCTAATATTTTGGTTTATGTTTTTTTTTTAAATCAACTGTATTCCAACATATAGTCATGTTAGGGCTTCCTAATTTTAATATGGACATTTATTGCTATGAATTCTTCTGTAATAACAGTATTCCTCTTGGGTTTTTTTTGAAGTAATTTATTATTCAGAAGTGCTTGTGTAATGTTAACAGATATATAGATCCCACTTTTACTCTCCTGATTTCTAGCTCTGTTATTGATATCTACATAAATCATTTCTGCATTTGATAAGAAGAATAATTTAAATTTTTTCAGAATTTTAAGACCACCTGAGGAATTCAGAACATCGTCATGATACAATCTCTTAAAGCTGAAAGTTTTTGTTGCTAATTTACTTACATTTTATACTCTTTAATTAATTTATTCTACAATCACTTAATTTTTTGTAAAAGATTATTCTACTAAGATCTATCTTATTTATATTTTTATTTCAGTGAAAATGTGTCTGCTGTTTTTCGTTTAAACTTGAAATGTTCTTCAATTCACTTGACGTCGCGTTAGCAGGTCCAGTGATGGTGGGGCTGGACGCCGTCAGCTCCCATTCATCCAGGAAATATTTGACCTTCCCTTCATCTATGTCATATAGCTTTAATACAGTCTTCGTGTCTTACAATATTTGATACCTCGAATATATCATTATTCTCTCTTTCTCCCCACCTCTCTCTTTGCCCTTAGAATTTCTTTAGAGAAATATCTGACAACCCAGTGGATTATATTGTAAATTGTATTCTTTTTTCCTTATTGCTTTTAAAAATTATTTTTCGTTGATTTCTGGTTTTAAGAAAATTCATGAACTTGATTGCCCAGTTTCTTTTCCATTTTGGAAAATCCCTGTAATTATTTCCTTAAATAGGTTCTTTAATCTTCTCTCTCCCGTACCCCTACTTTTTGATATACTCATTTATTTTACATTGCTTTTCCTAATGGTGTCTGATAAATCTCTTGGGGTTTCTGCACATTTAAAAATATTTTTGGGGGCTGGAGCAATAGTACAGCGGGTAGGGCGTTTGCCTTGCATGCGGCCAACCTGGGTTTGATTCCCAGCATCCCATATGGTCCCCTGAGCACTGCCAGGAGTAACTCCTGAGTGCAGAGTCAGGAGTAACCCCTGTGAATTGCTGGGTGTGACCCAAAAAGCAAAAAAAAAATTTTTTTTCTGACCCTAATCATTTAAAAATTAAATTTAAATTTTTAAACTCCCACCTTTGAATGTATTCTTTTCCTGCTATATTTCTAGTGATGTGTAGTGATATTTTTATCCTTTTATTGTGTTCTTCAGCTCTAGAACTTCTTTAATTCTTTTTAGCATTTTAATTTCTCTGTTAATTTATTCCATCTGTTCATTCATATTTCCTTCCTAAGATCATTGTATTGCTGTTCTTTATGTTTTTCATAGTTTATTAAATTTCTTCATAATAGCTACCTTGACTTCCTTGTCATATACAATGCAGTATTTCATGTATTTCGATTTAGTTGCTGAGAAAATGTTTTCCTTTTAAGGTACCATTTTACCATGATTATGCATAGTGTGTAGTGGAAAGTGTTTTTATTGCATTTTTGAGGTAATGACATTTCTCCGATCTAGATGAGACATTTTTTACTTCTAAAAGTTCAACAAGTTAGTAATTAGAATTCATTTTTAAAAACGAGATGCTACTATTTGCATGTTATTAACTTCTCATACAAGACTTAATTTATTGCTAATCTAAAATACACAGAGAAGTTGGTAGCACTGTAGCACTGTACTCCCATTGTTCATCAATTTGCTCGAGCGGGCCCAGTAATATCTCCATCGTGAGACTTGTTGTTACTGTATTTGGCATATTGAACACCTCACAGTTAGCTTGCCAGACTTGGCCCTGCAGGCGAGATACTCTTGGTAGCTTGCCAGACTCTCGGAGAGGGCGGAGGAATTGAACCAGGAAGTTGGTAGTAGAAGAAATAGGGCTGCAGCATATTCGGGAGGTATATGACCAGCTCTGTGCAGGTACGTTGCCTTTTCTAGGCTTAGCCTGAGTGGTGAGCCCAGAGATTCATGGGTAGATCTTTCATTAGAATGCCCACGCAGACAGGAGGAAATGGTTTCTGTCAGCTGGCTTTCTTTGTATCTTCCATTCTGCTCCTGGCCCCCTTTGACCTCAGAGCCCAGCCCTTATCACTGCACTGTTTCCTCAGAGAGAACAGTGGGTATCCCCTGCATCACTCACTCCACCTGGCAGATCACCGCTCATGACCGTTGCCACATTGGCTGGCTGCCGGACCCTTCCACCGCTCCCCTGATGTCATTTCTTCTGGGTGGTCACCCTGGCCCACTTACAGAAATATGGATGAACGGTGTTCTCAGGTACACTGCATGCTTTTGTTTGGACAGTGGTACCTGCTGAGTTAGCAGTGACAGACAAAAGGAATTGCTCCTGATCCCTGAGACTGCATTCAGTTCAGAAGAAATCATTGTTATTGAGGAAGACAATTCATCTCAATCCAGTTTGGCAAACAATGTTAGATGTTAAAGTCACCTTCTCCCCACTCAACCAAAGCAACAAGGTAGGGCATATCCAGGAGCTTGGGCCTTGATAGGGTACAGGAAACCTTTGGCATTTTGAAACTATAGACACAGACAAAGGTAGGGGCAGAAACACCATCCGGAGGGATTAGGGGATGTTTTCATACTCTGGAGGACTTGGCCTTCGCACAGCCTTTAAATGAGTGGCTGGGTGATGTTATTCATTCTACACAAATTGGGGGCGCGCGGCACCCACACGGCGGCGGCTCTATCTCTCCCGCCACCCGCGTTCGGTAGTCTCACCCTTCTACCACCCCGGAGAGGTCGATGGCGATGGTCAGGCGGGGGAAGGAACGAGGGCCAGGCTGGTTGGTATTAGTCGTAGTTTATTCTGATTCTTTCCTCTTCTCCCCTTGTCTCTCTATCTCTCTCTCTGCTCCCATCTCTCTCTGTTTCTCCTCGTCTCTCCTGTCTCTGCTCCCATGCTACTTCATTCTCCTTCCCCATCCCCCTTCATCCTCCTCTTCCTTCTGATCCTCTCTGAACTTTCTTCTTCCTTCTGCCCCTCTCTGAACTCTCTTCTTCCTTCTTCTGCCCCTGTCTCACTCCTACAGTACAGTTAAATCCTCTCTCCTGAGGAATTGGGGGAACAATGACACATAGGTGTGGTCACAATCAATAGGGGTGGAGATGAACAGGGGTAGAAATCTTAGCCTCAGGGAAGACCGCTCCTAGGACAGATCCTTCCTTAGCAGGAGGACCCACCCTAGAGCAGAATTCCATGGGCGTGCCTCTCCTCTCCTTGTCCGACAAGCGTACAAGAATATAATATAAATCATTTTGTATGGATACAGTAAGAAATATCTTAAACTTATAGAATTGCTCTCCTAGGGCCATCTCGATCTCAGACTACGGTGCTCAGGCCAGATAGTCTTTCCCACCCCTAGCAGGATCCTAGTCTTGTCGTTACCTTTGGATCATGACAGCATTTGTCTATGATCAAACTCTTAACTTATAGTTAAGAATCGTGGCACTTTGGCCTGGCCCATTTCGCTGCCAGGGTAGCTCACTGCTTGCCCTGGGTCCATTCAGTCCCTCGTCGGGACCCTGCTTTTGGGGTGTTAGGAACTAAGGGCAACTGAGGCTTAAGTCGAGAAAGATGCCCGGGAGTGAATAATATTCAAGGCCAATCAAATCCTAAGTTACAAAGCATAATGTTAACGTTCTTTCTGTATCTATACAAAAAGGATATTACTTTAAGGTAAACTATTCGTAAGGCATAAGGAGAGGAGAAAGGCAATATTTCACTCATACATATAAAATCATAGATTTCTGGGAAACTGATCTTACAAACTAACAAAGTCTGATTAAGGGGAAAGCTGATTAACTGGGTAGGAAGGAGAGCATAGGAAAGACTGTTTACATGTTTACATGTAAACACAATGGAAGTGGAAGTGCCTCTGGAGCACTGTGGTGGGTGTAACCAGATAAAACCTAAGCTTCTTGAAGGACAAAGCAATGTTACCCAACATCTCCCCCTTTTCTGTTTACAAAAAACACAAAATTTGAAATAGAAAGAGTAACAATTACAAACACAAAGTCTCATTTGTTGTGATAAAACTTCAGTCCACCCCTGAACCCAGAGCAGTGCTTGTTGCAAAGTGTCCAATAGTCCTGCACTGTTCAAGGGTGATCAGAGTCATTTAGTCACGTTTTGAAGAAATGAAGTGTCCGGATCACAATTTGAAGAGTAGTAGTGGTCACAGCAATTGAGTCCCAGGGGAGCAGCTATAGGAGTCTGATGAACTTCAGGGAGCACTGGATCAGGCAGTGAGCACTGGAACAGGAGCATCACAATTTCTGTCAGGAGCTCTTCAGCAGGGGAATGCAGTCATTCTCTGGTCAGGTTCACTGGCAGTCATATATGTGCAACCTAGCTTATGTTTGGAAAAAACACTTTTTTAAAGTTATCAGGTTTCAACCATTGGGGTTTGGTACATCTCCATGCCTGTGGATAGAGAAAGAGACAGGGGGGAACTCCGACAGTTCTCCTAGAGAAAAATTAAAAGGCGTTCCTATTAAAAGTCATTCCTTTCTCCTTTGAGAGCTGAGACACCTGTGAATTCTAAGGAGAGGGTAAAAGTAAGGAATTGTTAATCCAAAATATGGGGTTCTGGAGTTGCCCAATCCACAACCTGTAAGAGAAGGGTATAAGGAATGCTTTTAATTTGATCTCATGATATGTTGAAGGAGCTGGAATCCTTTGCTGCAGGCCTTCTGATGCTGGCTTCTCTGATTTACCTGTGAATTCCAGCTGAAATCAGCTTGAAATCAGCTTGTCGATAGCTTGGAGCTGGAATTTAGAGAGTTGTAAGACTGCAAAGGTCTGAAAGTTAAAGCAAATAGATGAATTCGGCTCCTGATGAAATGCAATGAGACCCAAAGTTTCTTGGTGGAGTTATCTGTTGAAAGAAAAATATAGCTTCTTCCTCGAATGAGGTGTCTCCCTCATTCTGCCCAGTCTCTGTCAATTTTAATCAAAATAGAAGAATTAGTAGTTTTCTGAGCTTGTGCATCTTCCTGAAAATGCTTTTCAGCTGCTGTATATGGCTCCCCTCGAGGTAAATTCAAAATTTGTAAAGAGAACAATGTCAAGGACAAGGAGTTGAACGGGGCATACCTCCTTTTTTTTTTTTTTTGAACTATGCCTGATTCACAGGTCCAGAAAGACCAGAATGAGATCTGATATCAGTAATAAAAACAAGTTCAGAACACTTTTGTAAAAGAGCCTGTTGCTGCTGAAGCAATTGTTGAGCTATATAACATTTGATGTATTTAGAAACTCAGTCACAATACCAGGGAAGAGACCAACAACATAAGCTGATTCTGAGATATTACTAGCAGGCCCTGGCACATGGGCGAGTGAAAAAACCAATGTGGCAAGAAGTTGTAGCCTTCATTGGAAGCTCTTTCTGATATCAGAAATAATCCGCTTCATAACCATAAACACACACACTAGCAGAAGTATCCTAGTGACAATGCCTTTTGTCCCTCACCAGACTCAGCGTCTGTAATGGCTGAGTGGGTGAGCACCCAGGAATGAGGTATCTCTGTGCCTCCTGGGTCAATAAGCAATGGCTGAGTGGGAGAATAACCACGTACCCACTGACCCTGAAGCCGTTTTCCCAGAGGCGGCATCTCATGAACACGTGGCCGAGCACATGTGGTTCCCGAGCACATGTGTCGCCCGCATCTCCCCTCTTGAGATGTGTACTTTCATGCTTTCGTGTCTAACTTTACTCTCTCACTCTCTCTCCCTCCCTCCATACCTAAAAATCCTCCAAATAAAATCTATTTACTTCACTGCTTGTCTACTCCTGAAATTCCTTTCTGCGAGGCGAGACAAGAACCCAGCAACCCTGGGTCCCGAGTGGCAGAGGCGGGTGGGGAGAAAGTGACTGTCCTTCTCCTCCCCGCTTCATATAAGTCACCCGTGGGGCCCACCGACATCATACCCAGTGGCTCCCAGGGCCGACTCCTGATTGTGCCCAGGGATTCTCTCACAGTGCTCAAAGGGGCATTTGTGGTGCTGGGACTCAGACGTGGTCTGCTATTTTCAAGATAAGTGCCCTCCCTGCTGTACTAGCTCTTCATACCCTCAAAACTATCTTAATTATTTCATTTAGATGTAAAATAATATTTGCATGCCATAAAAATCTCATGGTGTGGCAGCAACTTGACGAATCTTTACAGTGTCAAAATAGGGTCATTCCAATCTGCACTCGTACTCCATATAGAACTGAGATCTCTAAAATTATTTGGACAACTTCCCATTTTTTAAAAAAGAAATCAGTATTGCCCTATTAGTCTGTTCCCCAGTTGCATCTAAGGCTGCTATCAATTCCCTGAGCCCAGAGGTAACAGATAAGGAAGGGCCAAAAGATGGTTTCAGAATCTAGCAAGCCCAGAGGCACAAACTTTGGGAAACATTGAAAAAGTAAAAGACCCAATTTACATCTTCCTATGGGGCTTTGAAAATCGACTTTACTTCTTACCTTTCCAACTGTGTTTTGCTATGTATACTTTTTGCCAATGCATTTTAAGAATTCTTCAGTCCCATATCACGGTATGTGCTTGGCGGGGAGCAACAGAGAGAAAGTCTCTGGGACAGAATAATGGCAGCGATGGCCTTTTCTAGAAAAATAGGGTAGTCATAGAAAGTTGGAGGTCATGAAGAGCCTTCAGTTCTCTGACAAAAATTTTACTGTGTTATTTTCAGTATCGTTAAAAGGTACTAATGTTAGTTATACGACTCAAAAAATGCATTGCAGGGGATGTGGCTCAAGTGGTTAACCTCTAGCCTTTCCTATGAGGTTCTGGACATCATTTTTGATCACATTTCCCCCATCCAGGCACCAGCAGGAGTAGCCTCTTAACGGAACTCCAGTCTAGGTCTGTACCCTTTATTTCTCCTGGTACGCTCATCTCCATGGTTTCTGAAGTGCTATTGTAAGGTCCCTTGGGACCCCGAGGGAAATTCCAGAGCTACACTCAGCTAATTAGTAACTCTTCCTTACCTGCCCCCTCCCTGGTAAAGCCTTGAGATGTAAATTCTGTCTCCACTTGTTGACTCTTCCTAATTGGGATGTAGAGTCTGTCTCCATTTGTTGACCCTTCCTTATTGGGATGTAGATTCTGAAACCATCTTTTGGCCCTTCCTTATCTGTTACCTCTGTTAGTAACTTTTCCCTTATCCACCTCCACCTGAATGCAGGAGCCTTGAGCTGAGAATCAAAGGGAGCCAGGTAAACATAGAAGATAACCAAATGTCTGAGTTACCGGATACCCACTAGCCACAATGCCTATGTACTTAAATGCTGATCTTCAAATCTATAGGCTAAGGAGTGATGTACTTTTAAATGGATTGGTTAAGAAAGTATATGTTGTTACAAATCTATTGGCTATGAAATGTGCGGGCTTTGCTGTAACGGCCAGTGAAGGGCTATATAAGATAGATCCCCTTTGAAGAAGTTCGGGGTCTTGCCTGCCATCTCGACCCTAGCTAGCCAGTCTTACAATAAACCTTGCTTGCTGTTTGCAGTCTCTGGAGTCTCTTTGACATTAAAGGGAGATCACGATCCGCGTCCTAACACTATCATGCTCAATATTGTTGTTGACAGTTTGGTAGAAGTCACCATGAAACCCACTTGAAATGGGTTTTTTGTTGTTCAAAGACTGTAGCTGTTCAAAGACTTTTAACTACTTGATTGGATTTTCTTTTTAATAATTGGTCTTTTAGGTGTTCTGCTTCCTCCTTAGTCTTAGGAGGTTATCTCAGTCATAGGATTCCAAAAATGTATTCATTTCTTCTATGTTCTTCAGTTTTGTGACCAAATGTTTTTTATGATAATTTCAAATGATCTTTTGAATTTCTGTGATGTCTGTAGTAACCTCTCCTCTTTCATTTCTGATTCAGCCTGTTAAGGCTTTGTGCATGCACGTGTGTGTGTGTGTGAGTGTGTGTGTGTGCACAGCATGTATATCTTTTTCATTCTTTCAGAACACAAGGTTATGATTTTACAGAAACTTTGGATGTTTTTGTTTGTTTATATGTGTGTATATATGCATATATATGTATGTATATTTTAATTTTTGTTGTAGGTTGTGTTATTTCTCTTCTGCTTACTTTAAGTTCCCTTATTTGATCTTTATTTTTTTTGCAGATATAATCTTTACAGTTAGGTTATTTTTTGGACCCTTTGTTTTTTAATGGCATGTTTATTCATTTCTGTAAACTTCCCTCTTAATAATTCTGTTTCCTATATGTTTAAGTAACTCTTGTTTTCATTTTATTTCCAGGAATATTTTAGTTTCCTCTTTGACACCCCCACCTTCCATCACCAAATGCTCAGTATTAAGTTGTTTAGTCTCTGTTTGAATTTTCGCCCAGTTTCTGATGAATTTCCACATTAAAAGCATCATGGACAAAAAAGATAATTGATATCATTTATTCTTGATTTTGGGGCTGGAGCGATAGCACAGCAGGTAAGGTGTTCGCCTTACACGCGGCCAACATGGCCGACCCGAGTTCGATTCCTCCGCCCCTCTTGGAGAGCCCGGCAAGCTACCGAGAGTATTCGATATGCCAGACACAGTAACAACAAAGTCTCCAATGGAGACGTTACTGGGCCCGCTCGAGCAAATCGACGATCAAGGGGAGGGCCTTTACCTTTACCTTTTTATGGAGGCATGTTTTATGGCCAAGTATGTGGTCTATCTTGAAGGTTATCCCAGGTGTACTGGAGAAGAATGCATACTCAAGTTTTGGGGGCAGTGTAGAGCTCTAGACTTTTCCATTAAGCTCCTTTTGTCCTTGAAAGCCAACATTATATTGATTATTTGGCTGAATTTAACCAATGGTGAGTGATGGGTATTAAAATCTAATATTACTATTGTGTTACTGTCAATATCTTTCCTTAGGTTTATTTTCAGTTACTTTATAAATTTTGATGGTATGAAAGTAGCTATATGTGTGTGTGTGTGTGTGTGTGTGTGTGTGTGTGTTTATGAGTACAAAGTCTTCTTGATGTGTAGTTCCCTTGACAATTATAAAAAATACTCCCTGTCCCTTATAACCTTTCATAAATTCTTAGGCAATTGTTTGCAGTTTATATTATTTTCAGACTTTTATTTTGAATCTGTTTTTATAAAAAGTCAGATGTATCCATTATAGGTGGCAGAAACTTGGGTTCAATTTTCTGATCCAATTTGTCGTTTGATTGTTGAGGTCAGGCCATTGATGTTTAACAAGATTATTGTACTGAAGGAATTTATAGCCATCATTTTGTAGGAATTATGAATATTTGTGAACTTTGTATTGTCAAGATGACATTTAATGCTTTTTTGCAAAACTGGGATTTAATGTTTTTTGCAAAACTGGGTTCACAGAAGCTTTGTTTTACTGTCCAAAAAGCTTTGCAGCATTCCTTCCATTTTGAATGACAACCTACTGGATAGAATGTCGTTGTTACGATATTTATTTTATTCACTGTTTGCTGTATCCTACCATTCTCTTCTGGCTTGTAAAGTTTTATTTGCTATATCTGCTGTGAATCTGATTCCTTATGGATCCTTTCCATCTAAGTTTCTTCTCTCATTTTGCTCTTGCCTGGCACACAACCAACTCAGATTTGATCCCTGGCACCCGTTAGTCACCCCAGTCTTGCCAGCAGTGATTCCTGAGCTCAGTGCACAGCTATGGCACAAAAATTCTGGCCCTCAGAATTCTGATTTTGTAATTTTAAGTACAATCACAAACAATTTTGTTTGGGTTTATATTAAGTTGGAATTTAAGCTCATGATTCACTTTTCAATTTAGGGAAGGTGTTAAATTATTTTTGACCATGGGCCAGATAGTACCGCAGGCAGGGTGTTTGCCTTGCAAGTGGCTGACCTGGGGTCGATTCCTAGTATCCCATATGTTCCCCCCGAGTACCACCAGGACTAATCCCCTGAGCATCGCCGGATGTGATCCAAAAAACAAAAAAAAATTTTTTTTTGACCTGGTCCCAGAGCTAGTAGGGCTCTTGCTTGGCACACAGCCAACTCACGTTTGATCCCTGGCAGGCTTGTTAGTCTCCCCAGTCTTGCCGAGAGTGATTCTGAGCATAGAGCACAGCTGGTTGTGACACAAAAACCAGACCAAAACATCTTTGTTCAATAGTTCTTTGTTGATCTTCGTTTTCTTTTCCCTGTGGATTCCAATAGTTCTTTTATTTTATTTATTAATTTTTTAAATTTCATTTAAAAAGCCAGATCAGTAAATAATAGGTAATATTTTATATGAAGGAATCTGAGGTACTTTAAGTCCAAGATCTCTCTCTCTTTCTCTCTCTTTCTCATTAGTTAATCATTGTGGGGTACAGTTAAAAACTTACAAACTTTTGTGTTTGCATTACAGTCACACAATGACCATTGACCCCTCCCTCCACCAGTACGCATTCTCCCCCAGCTATGTTCCCAGCATCCGTCCCCCCAACACCACCCATCCCCCTCCACCTCACCCCACCTCAGTGGCAGGGCATTCCCTTTTATTCTCTCTCCTTTGGGGTATTGTGGCTTGCAATAGAGGTATGGGAGTGGCCATCATGTTCAGTCTATAGTCTACTTTCAGCACGCATCTTTCAACCTGAATGGGTCCTCCCAACATCCTTCACTTGGTGTTCTCTTCTCTGTCTAAGCTGCCTTGTTCCCAGCATGTGGGGTTGGTTTCCAAGCCGTGTAGCAGACCTCCTGGTTATGGATTCCAGTAGTTCTTAATAATGCTTTTCTTGAACACATTCCATAGTTTTCTGGTTTATTATTTTCTTTTAAGTATTGTTTCATTACTGATGACTTTTGAACATACTAATTTACTTTTTAGCTCCTGCAGTATCCTCCTGAGGCGATCCAATGCCTTGATTTCCTGCCACTTGCTCTTCATTCCTGTCACTTCTGATTGCCATACTTTGGTTTGGGGCAAGGAAGACTCTTTCCGCTGTTGCAATTGGAAATATTGCTCTGGTCTCATGACTAAAGCTTTGTCATATTCTAATACCTTCTTATGTGTGTGTGGGTTTGGGATCTACCTAGTTGTTTAGATGATCATATACTTTGAGGGTGATTGAGGGTGAGTGAACCAGAGTGGAGTCAAGGCAAGCACTGTACTATTGCTCCAGCCCAAACTTTTTTTTTAATTGAAGGCCTGTACTATAATTTCTTTTGGCTTGTTAAGCACCCTCACCATTGTCACTCTGAAGTCCTTATCCCTGAGGAGCCCAACTCTCTAGGTCAACTTTGGTTTTGTGCAAGCTAGGTAGTTACTCTCATTCTGTAACTCGGTAAATCCTTGCCTAGAGATGGGATGTTTGGGAAAGGTTCTATGTTTTTCCTTAGGGTGTGTTCCCCTTGAGGCCAAAAGCATCTGCTTGAGGTGCTGGCAGAATAGGCTTCTTCTGTGACCTCAGCTTTGCATCTGGCCATGGGCAGATGGAGATCTAAAAGGCCAAGAGTGCTTTTGCATTCCACATTTCCCTGCAAATAACAGGTCACCCTGTTTGGTCTCTGCTGCTAGCTGTACCAAGTTCTCC
Source organism: Sorex fumeus (assembly GCF_029834395.1). NCBI lineage: Eukaryota > Metazoa > Chordata > Mammalia > Eulipotyphla > Soricidae > Sorex > Sorex fumeus. The sequence goes on along the minus strand of NW_026606090.1, from coordinate 33,106,852 downwards.
CAGGTCACCAACTCTCCTAGCTTGAGACTGTACATTTAGTTGGGCTACTGCATCATAGCTCTTTGCGTTTGGAAACTTTCTTAGAGCCCTTAGCAATCACTGCCCTTCTCTATCTTGAAAGACCACTCACAGAATCCTCTGGGCAGTTCTATTTCAGTTCTATTCTATCCCAGGGACCAGAGAAATAATAGAAATAATAATAATAATAATAATAATAATAATAATAATTGCTCGAGCGGGCCCAGTAACGTCTCTCCATTGGAGACTTTTGTTGTTACTGTGTCTGGCATATCAAATACTCTTGGTAGCTTGCCGGGCTCTCCGAGAGGGGCGGAGGAATAGAACTCAGGTCGGCCATGTTGGCCGCGTGTAAGGCGAACGCCCTACCCGCTGTGCTATCGCTCCAGCTAATAATAATAATAATAACAATAATAGAAATAAAAAACAGCGGGTAAACTTTCATGCAGTTTTATTAATACCATTTGCTAAAAGAGATTATCTTTTTTGACTGTGTATTTTAGACATTCATGTTGAGTATCAACTAGAATGTGTGTGTAGGTTTATTTCTAGGCTCTCTACTGACTTGTATATCTTTCTGTTAGGACCCTACCACTTTAACAATCATAGATTTATGTTTTGAAATAGAAGAAATTCAATCTCTAGGTTTGCTATTTTTAATGACATTTTTTATGACTAATTGGTGTTTCTATGTAGCATTTGATAGAGGCTACACTGGATGCCCTCTTGTATTTCTCTTACTGGTTTTTACAATTTCAAGTATACAGGGATTTTATTTCTTAGATTCTTTTAAATATTTTAGTTTTAAACACTGTGGTTTAAAAGTTGCTCATAATCCAGTTCTCATGGGCTTCGAATGTTCGAACAGCAATCCCATTACCAGTATGACCTTCCCTCCACCACTCCCCATTTTCTCATCCATCCTACAAGTCTGCTCCCTTAGTAGGCACACAATAATTTACTTAATGTTGCTTGCTGCAGCTGAAAGAATTATGGAAAACAAGTCAGTAAAAGAAATGATGTGAAATTGTTCTATTCTTATCATGAGTTGCTCAGTCCTTTCAAGTAAGCTGTTGTCGCCAAGTGAGCCTTTGGTGTCTTTGAGTTGGTCTCTGTGCTACATGTAATTTAGTGTGCTCCTAATGGAATTTCACTATTCAAGTGTTTTGATAATTTCCTTTGTTGAGACTTTGTTATTAGTATATAGAATGGCTAGCACAGCGGTAGGGCGTCTGCCTTGCACGCAGCCAACATGGCCGACCCGAGTTCGATTCCTCCGCCCCTCTCGGAGAGCCCGGCAAGCTACCGAGAGTATTCGATATGCCAGACACAGTAACAACAAAGTCTCCAATGGAGACGTTACTGGGCCCGCTCGAGCAAATCAATGATCAACGGGAGGGCCTTTACCTTTTATTCTGCAAATTTACTGAATTTCTTTAAACATATTTGAGAGTTATAGTTTGGAGTGTAATGGGGATTGTTTTAGCCCTATATTTCCAGTTTGGAAAGTTTTCTCTAATGGTTCTGACAAGGTTTGCTATACATGTTGAGTGAATGTCACAAAAATGCGTATTCTTGTGTTAAATTATGTTAACATTTTGCTTTTGATATTATGATGGATTTCATACATTCTTTCATTGCATTATTAATTTATTTGCATGTTACCAACCTTTCTAGTATTCCAGGAATAAATACCACTTGTCACAGTGTATGGACACTTAAACATGCTGTTCGGTGTAATAGTGCTTTGGTACTGATAGTGATGCAGCCAGACAGGTAGGGAAGATACCCCCAACCCCCACTCCAAGGCAATGACAGTGAATTTCCTGGGAAATAATAGTATTGATAACCCTGAAGTTGCAAAAAGCCAACTTTGTGGAAAACAGGTACTGAGGCTTCTCCTGGCCCCAGTAACAGACCCAGAGAAGGCTGGACCCCTATAGGGGTGACAGACTTCAGCAGAGACAGGAACTACATTCAAGACTTGAAGGAGATTCCCTGGAAACCCTTTGTGACAATGTCTGCTTGAACAACCCCCACTCTGACAGAAAATTCCAGACCGAGGCACCCTGAGCATATGCACATTAAAGCTGGTCTTGAAGGCCACTCAGGGCTTCTTGCCTTTGGGGAAGTCCGCTCCCTGGAACACATTATTTTCCACTCTGTCCCACTTTCTCATCCTCCTCCCCTTCAAAGCCTCCAAATCTATTTTACTTCACTGCTCATCTACTCCTGAAATTCTTTTCTGCGAGACAAGAACCCTAAACTCTGGCTAAGGCCTAGGACTGACTTTTTATTCCTGCAAAGAGCAAATTCTTGTTCCAACCTGAGTCCATAGCTTCCCGAGAAATTGGGTGGCGGGGATCAACTCCTTATGCTGAGAAGACCAAGTGGTCAGATGTGGCGTGGCGGCCAGCTGGCAGGGCTCATGCCCATGTGCTCTTTGTGGACTTTATCAGTCCCATGCTTCTCAGCTGGCCCTGGCATGGCAGAGGCTGAGTGGGAAAAAGTGACTGTCTCTCTCCTCCCTGCCTCGCATAAGTCACCCATCGGGTCCCCCAACATCATTACTTTCACATAAGTTAGACTTGATAGACTCAACAGCATTACTATCTAGTTCTAAACTTGTCTATGTTCAGATTAATTTTTTTAAAATAATTTTGACTGATTAAGCCTTTGTTGCTTATATAAATATGTTCCAATATTTTTTATGGAGAAACTATATGTTTCATTTACTCTTTCCTAGTGTTTATTAAGATTTTTAACCCAATCAAGTAATTAGGAAAGTATTTCAGCTTAATAGTTAGTGAATGGCAAGTTCAGGATAAAATGTAATACTTCGTGACAGGATTTGAAATTTAATTTGAAATTGACCAAAAATTGTTTTATTTGAACCACATTTTCCTTCAGTACTTAAATATTTCTGTGGCAATATTATAAAATATGGTGAATATAAATTCTTGTCTCAACTTAGAATGTTGGCTGCGTGCAAGGTAAACGCCCTACCGCTGTGCTAGCACAGCGGTAGGGCGTTTGCCTTGCACGCAGCCAACATGGCTGACCCAAGTTCGATTCCTCCACCCCTCTCGGAGAGCCCAGCAAGCTACCAAGAGGATCTCGCACGGCAGAGCCTGGCAAGCTCCCCGTGACGTATTCGATATGCCAGACACAGTAACAACAAAGTCTCTAATGGAGACGTTACTGGGCCCGCTTGAGCAAATCGATGAACAACGGGAGGGCCTTTACCTTTTACCTTTAACTTGGAATGATTATTTTACTATGTGCATGACTAGTGGCTCACACTTAAAAGTGTGTGTTGGGGGAGTGATTTGGGATATACCCAGATGTACTCAGGAATCAAATCTCCAGTGGCCTCATGCAAGGCAAATTCCTGACAGATATACTTCCTCTCCAGTGGATGTGAGTTTAGTTAGGGCAGCTTCTAGCATCAGCATTTGAACTAGGTGAGTATTTATACCAAGAAGTGTGGGAGTATGTCTTTAGTTTACCGTAGACTTTGCATACTTTCCCTCCTCTATATTCACCGTGTTCACTTCCCAGAGAAGGCCAAGGGGGTTTCAGCAGCGCAGCCAGACTGGTCCTTTCTTGCCCTTGCTCAGGTTGGCTACTGATGAACTCACCCCCAGTTCTTGTTTGTGCTCAGAGGACCACATATGATGCTGAGAATCAGACCTGGGTCAGATGTGTGCAAGGATTTTGTACCTATAATTGGTAAAGGTAGAGGTAAAGGTAAAGGCCCTCCCGTTGATCGTCGATTTGCTCAAGCGGGCCCAGTAACGTCTCCATTGGAGACTTTGTTGTTACTGTGTCTGGCATATCGAATACTCTCGGTAGCTTGCCGGGCTCTCCGAGAGGGGCGGAGGAATCGAACTCGGGTCGGCCATGTTGGCTGCGTGCAAGGCAGACGCCCTACCCGCTGTGCTATCGCTCTAATAGCACAGCAGGTAGGGCATTTGCCTTGCATGTGGCTAACCCGGGTTCGATTCCCAACATCCCATATGGTCCCCTTAGTACCGCCAGGGGTGATTCCTGAGTGCAGAGCCAGGAGTAACCCCTATGCGTCACTGGGTGTGACCCAAAAAGAAAAAAAAAACCTATAATTGAAATCTCTTTTATTCCATTTTAATCAAATTGTATCCTACTGAGATGCCCCCGGGCTCTTTACATAATAATTTTTATTGACCGAATTTAGTAAAAAAATACATAGGGAAAGCAAACATCAGGTTAAGATGTGGGTTACTTTCTAAGAGAGAAATGCAAGTACTTAGCTTTTACAAAGATGGTTTTAAACTAGAGATTTTCTCAAACTTCCCCACCCAAAACTTTGTTCTTTTCTGTTTGCCTTACTATACTGAACTCTATACTGTTTATAGAAATAGTTCATTCATTTCTATTACTGTGCTAATATATATATTTCAATATTAAATATACTGTGTTAGGTTATACACATAAGTGTTAGTTACATGGATTAGAATTATTTTCTATTAACAGAGTACGTTAAAGCTAATGGTAGTTTGTTTTGCTTTCTGCTCAAAATTTGGAATACATGATTTAATTTTTTTTTTATAATTTGTACATGCCTAGGAAAGCTCATACTCCAGGATCAGGCACAAAGGATATATTCATGGTTCTGTAATAAAAAACTATGTTGAAATATTCACAAATATCAAATATTTTAAAAGAAAGATTATAAAAATAACCAGGACTTCAGTTTTGAGTAAAGTATTACTTATGAGACAAGCCACTGTTTCCTATTAATGTGTGATTTTTTTACAATACAAATTATAATAACTCGCAACACTGCAGGATGTGTCCTCCAGTTATTTATAGTCCCCGATGAGCGAGGTAGAGGAGATATTAATGCTTACTACTTCCAGACTATTAATGAATACCTGCCATGAGTATGTACTCTGATTGTTTGTGGGGATGGGGGAGTAGAGACGTTTGTTTCTAGTACAAAGTGATTGACACCTTAGCTATGTGACTTGGGGATCTAGATTAAAGTTATCTGAAGGCTGCTTTATTAAATTTAAGGACTGCAGGCACCCTTGGTAACTTTGCATGCAGTAATTTTTATGCAGTAGCTTTTCCTGCAGAAAAAGTCGCATGTTCTCCTTTCTAAACAAAAGACCCTCAGAAGTCATATGAGGATAAATTCCCATATCTTGATGGGAATTTAAAATATTTCTGCGGATACATAAAAAATTATAGAGTTGGGGGGTATGATGCCACCAACTGGTCAACCTTTAAATGCAGGGCGAGTGCGTCAGCAACCTGATGTTGCATTCAGGCTTCCTGACACCCCAAAATTGCTGCTGTGCCTTTGGCCAGACCCCAATAACTTGGGGCCAAGTTTACCCAGAAATTCAACGGCCAAAAGTTAGGTATGTGGGAGCCACACCCATAAACAACCTCTGGCTCAGCTATACAAGCTCATGGCTTTCTCAGAGTTGGGATGGGCTACCTCCCCCACTTCCCAATACACATGGAAGCACTGGCAGTCACCCTCACAAACCAACTCCGGTGCCACCCTGCAAGCTCTACTCTCAGCCTTGCCTCAGAGACCCCTAAATAAATCCTGAAGGAGACCAAAAGCCACAGTTAAGCTTGGACCCATACATGGCTGAACAAACCAGATTAAATTGGAGGGGGGGTTGTCCTGTGCCCACCCAAGCAGAGCCCCCAGCAGCCACTTGCTTCCACAACCCAAAATTGCCACCATATCCAAGCCTGACACCACCATCTCAGGATTGACCTCACAAAGATATAATCTGTTGGAAAATTTTTAATATACATCTTAGCGCACTAACAGCCCTGGCCCAGAGACACAGAGGCAAATCCCAGAACACACCACAGTGCCGGAGATCTCTCTGGGCCCCATACCAAGCCAATATCACCAGGGCACCCCAGATGGAGCAGGTGCAGTCTCCCTGCCTACTCCAGATAGAATCCCGGTGACCAATAGCTTCCACAAGCAAGGCCCAGGTATGCGGGTTCAGGAATAAATCTCCAGGCTGCATGGCAGCAGAGGACCCAGACTGTACCTCCCCAGGTCACCACCCGCCCCGTAGATGGCCGTTACCTTATCATGCCCATAATTTGACTCTGTGTGTTATCTTAGTACACCAACAGCCCTGGCCCAGAGACTCCCAATTGAATCCCAAAATGGATTAGTGCCATACAGAGATGTTTCCGGAACCCAGCCATTTACAATCTAGAAATTTACCTTTACAATTGTGGCTGCATGAGCTCTCGTGATATTCAAAATGAGCTATGGAAAATATCCTATCTGGCAGGTAGGCTTGAATATTGGTGGGAAAATTTGAGCAAAACATCACAGTCACAGTCCTCCCATTGTTCATCGATTTGCTCGAGCGGGCCCAGTAACGTCTCCATTGGAGACTTTGTTGTTACTGTGTTTGGCATATCGAATACATCACGAGTAGCTTGCCAGGCTCTGCCATGCGGGCGAGATACTCTCGGTAGCTTGCCGGGCTCTCCGAGAGGGGCGGAGGAATCGAACTCGGGTCGGCCATATTGTCTGCGTGCAAGGCAAATGCCCTACTGCTGTGCTATCGCTCCAGCCCTATAAAGTAATCTTGATAATTGCTCGAGTGAGCCCAGTAACGTCTCCATTGGAGATTTTGTTGTTACCGTGTTTGGCATATCGAATACATCACGGGTGGCTTGCCAGGCTCTGCCGTGTGGGCGAGATACTCTCGGTAGCTTGCCGGGCTCTCCGAGAGGGGCGGAGGAATCGAACTCGGGTCGGCCATGTTGGCTGCGTGCAAGGCAAATGCCGTACCGCTGTGCTATCGCTCCAGCCCGAGCAAAACATAATGCCCCAAATTAGAGAGAGCCTGTGGGGGAAATTGTCTGTCATAGAGGCAGATGAGGACTGGGATGTGGGGGTGGGGGGTATAATTGGGACATTGGTGGTGGAAAATGTGCACTGGTCAAGGGATAGGTGTTCCATCATTCCAAGGCTGAATCTCAAACATGAAAGTTTCATAACTCTCTCTCACAGTGATATAATAAAATAAAAAAAGTAATGTGGAATGTCCAATTCAATCAGCTTAATCAATGGCTTAACAAATAGCAGTCACTGTCACTGTCACTGTCCTCCCATTGTTCATCGATTTGCACAAGCAGGCCTAGTAATATCTCCATTGTGATAATTGTTATTGTGTTTTGGCATATTGAATATGTTATGGGTAGATGCGGAGAGATACTCTTGGTAGCTTGGCGGGCTCTCTGAGAGGTGCGGAGGAATCGAACTCGGATCGGCCATGTTGGCTGCTTGCAAGACAAACACCTTACCTGCTGTGCTATCACTCCAGCCCAACAAATTGCAGTACTCCTGCATTATTTTTTTAAAAAAACTTATAGTATTAGGGACTATGCTTTTTAATCTAATATCCTATTGCATTTTCCTGGATTATTATAGAGTCTAGTAGAGATCTTGGACCTGTTCCGTAAATATCTCTTTAAAGACAAACAGACTTAGAATGACATGACAGACATAGGAGACTGTGAATGTGATCCCATAGAAATAAATGTGTTTGGGGTGAATGGAACATGTACACTTAAATATCAATAAGGAAACATGTCAGGCATATTTAAATTGAATTAATTCCCTAACATTGAAAGCAATTAATAAGACCATTAAGAATATATGCTTTACATTTTCAAATTTTGAACTACCTAAGAAAATTGTCCTTTTGAGCCTAAAAGAAGCCGTTACCTTACATGCAGCCAAGCCGTGGGGTTCAAAGATACAGGGTCAGAGGTCAGACATTGCATTATCTCTCTGGTATCATTTTTCATCCCAAAAGTCAAGATGCAAAATTTCGTATATTTTCTCTATTTCCATTTTATAGTTTTGTTTCCTTATCTTGTTTGCTGCATTCACTATCACTATCACCCCATTGTTCTTTAATTTGCTCGAGTGGGCCCAGTAACATCTCCATTCATCCCTTCTTGTGCAAGTGTAGCCTGATGACCCTTCAGGGTCAGGAGAGTGAGGACCATTCATTGTTACTGTTTTTGACACATCGAGTATGCCACAGGTAGCTTGTCAGGCTCTGCCCTGCGGGTGGGAGACTCTCGGTAGCTTGCTGGGCTCTCTGAGATGGATGGAGGCTTTTGGGGCAGCCTCTAATCATCTTTAAAGGTGTTCCTAGTCATGCATATAGGCGGGTATGATACTCTCAGTAGCCTGCTGGGTTCTCTGAGGGTGAGAACTAGAGAATAAGAGGTCACACAGCCTCAAATGCCGCTGTGCGCTTCTGGGAGTTTGGTTTTATAGTCTCCGGATAGCCGTTGATAGGTTACACGGCAGTTGGTGGGTGTAACTGTCTAGCTCCTGGAAGGTGGAGGAGCTGGGTGGAGGAGGCCCTGTCCCAAACGAAGCAGGCTTGGAGATCTCAGCCCCGGGTCCCGTACACTTGGGTTCCTCTGCTGGTTCCTCATCCAAGCGTGTGGAGAGTGGTCTCAGCATGGCCTTGGCTGGGTCCCAGAGGTCTTCAGCTGCCGGTGCTCTGCTCGGGGCGGAGGGGAAAACTCAACCTGCCCTTCTCCAAGGGGCCCCGGTGAGGACAGCCAGGTGCGGGTGCAGAAGACTCTGCCTTGTTCTCTTCCGGGAGCTTGGTTTTATAGTCTTTGGATGCCCTTTGATGGGTTACACAGTATTATTTATTCTTAAATATGCTCTACATTCATGTTTTTACCAGAATGTGACTTAAGAAGCTAATTTGTACAATTCTGAACTTAATTCAAAGTTAACTTTTGTCAATGTGAAGAGAAAGTGGTTCAAGTTTGGGGAGTAAAGAGAATAAATGTCAGTGAGACTAAAATCTTAAAGTTTGAAATTCTATAGTATTTGTACTTACATTTTTAACTAGATGTTGGGAATTAAAGTACTTTAGCTGCTCTATTGGTGTTGTTTTGTTATTTCAAATGTTACTGCATAAGGTAATGTTTGAAATAACAAAACGACACCAATGTGTGCTCTTTCATATAAAATTTTAAACGTCTTATTGGCTTGAGTGTTGCATTTACCTAAAAAAGTAGAAAACATGTTTATTTGTAATATTATGTATTTCAGATGGCAGATCACACGGAAGTGATGAAAGGGATTCATCAGTACCCAGACATTCGGTATCCTGTCCTTACTCCTAACCTTCAGGGTTTTTACCATGCTGTAAGTATGCTAATAGACTGACAGACACACGCAGATCATTACTCCTGTGGAAGATTTAAGAATTAAAGTGCTCTACAAGAGGCAAAGAGATAGTACGACTGGTTGTTGCTTGTGTGTAAGGTTGAAACTGGGCTCAATCCCTGTAACTCTGTATAACCCCCCTGAACATGCCTTCCAGTTCTATACGGACCTGACAGTTTGACAATAAAAAGAGTTATCAGTTCCAATGTAAATAAAAATTTCCACTGCAGTAGATGGCCTCATGCAAAGCAAGTACCTTAACCCCTCTACTATCTCTCTCTCTGTGATGAAATTCTTTTGAAGATATTTAGTGCGTTCCTCTTAAGTAGTGTCATAACTATTTGCTCCAAGTTCATAATAATTCGATACATGAAGCATAAGGGGGGGTGTGTTGAGAAGGTAGTGTACGAAAAGACAGAATATGGCTCCTCTCTGAAGGGGAGAAGCTCCAGGCAAAACAGTTTCCTCTTCAGTGTAGCTGATGGCCACATACATAGAGCCTATTACGGCAACCCACTTTGGGCAGTAACACAACCAACGAAATACGTTCCATGTGGGAACGAATGTGTACCCCAACTCTTGGGACTTGCACCTAGGACCTTTGTAGGGTTGTGTAGAATAACCACGGTGCTAAGGATGTAGCAACAAGCAGCGTTTTGAGTGTTTCCTAAAACTGTGTGCAGAGATTTTCTCATCATAAAACCAAATGGGCTGGCACAAATCAAGAGAAAAATAAACTACCACTTATTCAATCACAGAGGTTGATGTGGTGAGAGATAACTACATTTATGTATGTTTCTAGGGGTGGGGGGTGAGGGGAGTGTTGAGTGCACCCAGAAATTCTTGGGAACCTTGTAGGATGCTGGGATGGAACCTGGAGTTGTCTGAGTACAAGGCAAGTGTCCTACCTGCTATACTGTCTCTCAAATCCCCAGCAGACACAAAGAAATGACATAATTTTACCTCATGAACAAGACCTCTTCCTCCAAAGAGGTCTCTCACAACTAATACATACAACAGAGGATTATGTAAAATGGCAAAATGTTAATATGTGCCTAAAAAGACAAATCTCAGAATATAAGAGTTCAAAATAAGCTTAATATAGATGCTCATTGAACTCAAAGAATAGGACATAAAGTTCAGTGATTTGCAATAGAATACTCACCCAAACAGAGAAGCAAAGGAACATTTGTAGTATAAGGGTCTCAGAAGAGAAAGAATTCAATACCAGAACACGCATAATCATATCATGCCACATTATAATGAATGTCAAAAGAGAGAATTTTTTTTAAAAAGGAGGAAAAACTCCTTGTTACCTACAAGGAATTCTCCACAATACTGTTGACAACAGTACAACTTTATTGTCAGAAGTTTTACTAGCGTGTTATGCTTCCTATTTATCTATAGCCTAGTATAAAAGACTGGCGTGTAGTAGTATTAAATAAGTAGAACTTATTTGTGGTGTCAGATTTCGAACCCAAGACTCACACATGCGAGCACTCAACACTGAGACATGTTTTTAAGTTGAAGATGAGACTTTGAGCCCCAAATAGCACCAGGTGTGGCCCAAAAGCTCACTATAAGTATTTAGTGTCCTTTATTTTAATGACTGGTTGGTTGGTCTGAAAATGTTTCCAAGATATTTAGAAGTTTATTGGGATGTTACCATAATTAGAGTTAAATATTTAGAGTTTTTAACAATTTGTAGATTTGTGCTTATTTTGCCAGAAGCTAGTTTTGTCATTGTCAAGAATCTAATTTTTAAAAATTCTAAGCAATAGCTAGAATACTAGTATGTCTGTGAAGAGTAGTTAATAGTTTTTCAAATGATGTCATCACATTTTTAGAATAATTATCTTTTGCTTTTAAATGATCTTTTTCAGATCGCTGCTGGTGCCACTGAAATATCAGTTTTTGGTGCTGCATCTGAGTTATTTAGCAAGAAGAATATTAACTGTTCAATTGAAGAAAGTATGGAGAAGTTTGAGGAGGTTGTTAAGTCTGCAAGGCACATGAGTATTCCAGTTCGAGGGTACTTGTCAAATCCCATGTATTCTGTGTTGACAACATTTGTTGTAATATTCGCGTATAACTGTCTAGATATTATTTTAGCATTTTCAGTGGTATGAATTTAATTTGCATTTTTGTGATTGTGGCTATTGCTATATCATTGCAAAATATACATCTCATTGTAATATAAGCTACCACAATGTTTAATCTTGTCACTTGGCCAAAGGGCAGTCTGCAAGGCTAGTCTAATATTGGTAACACTTTTTATTAATACAGAATTACCGAATTTTGGATAAAATTAATAAATCAAATTGGCATGAACCTAGTAGTTTGGGGAAAGAAATGATCTGATGTGGTTTTCTAAGAATTAAAAAATCATTAGCCTATAAGCTGCAATAGAAATTTGGTCCCATGATTTGTCCTCAGCTACTGATGCCCTTATTATTTCTCTTAACCCCTCAAAAAAGATTTTTGGTGGAATTGAGAGAGAAATTAACTATAGCTCTTGTGTGTTTTCAAAACCAGAATTTATAGTATCTGTTGATACAATATATTAAGGTCATTTTTTAGTGAAGAAAAAGTTGTCAGAAATATTAATTATGAGCTCATGACAAGTATCAATAAATTTAAGTCCCGAGTATTTATAATAAAACGTTGTCAATTTAGGTTGAACTTTCACTTGAAATAGGCAAAATTCAGAGTAGCAGGAAAGATCCAGAAGCAAACGTTTAAGCTTTGATTGTATTTGAAAACAAACAAACCATTTTGGATCCCAGTCAAATCACTCAGAGAATGTAGTTGACTGTACTGAATTTTATCACCTTGTTATTTAAATTGTTTTTCATTTCTGATATTTTTTAAGTATTTCTGTAACTTTCTATTTTACTGTAGTATGATATTCAGATTTCTTTTTATTTTTGTAATATATATATATATCACGCAAAGACCCTGGTGCATGCAAAGCAAGGGCCCTATGTCTCCGATTCGATACTTTAAAATGTTTTAAAATGTAATATATTTTTATGGACAGAAAATAAAATTCTCATGAGGAGAGGGCTCCTGAGAAACACTTAGGAGGCCGGTAAGGATGCCAGTACTGAGACCCGCCAGCAGTATAAGGGCCAACCCGGCAATGCTCAGTGAAACAGGACGCGTCGTGTGAAATCCAGGCTGGGGACTGGATCTAACCTTAGAAACGTTTCCCAGCTTCAAGGATGCTGGGAACTTTAGAAACCTTTCCTAGCTTCAAGGATGTCTAGTCACATAACATTCATCAAAAACAGATAACCATAATTTGAAAACCAAACATACAATAGTAAGTTAAATAATAAGTTAAAAAGACAAATGTAAGGAGTAAAGTGCAACTTGCCCTTTGACGAGGGATTTTAGAAACGTTTATAGATGTATACTAATATAAATTGCAGGTTCAATTACCTTAGGTTTTCTCTATAAAGTAGAATATTTGGTGTAACCGATTCTAAATCCTCATTAACATTTTTATTATTCTGCCCTTTTGTTTAAAATAATTTAAAAGTTATAAGGATGCTGCAAAAAGAGTAAAAGGAAAATATGCAACCAGGTTCACTATAACACTTGTCACAGCTGCGCTATTGTTTAGTCTGTTTTTTTTTTTCCCTCATTTTTCTGACATATAGTTGGACTTAGCCACTGTGTCTTTAAAACTTAAGGATACCTTAAATTGTCTTTCATAGTATTAAAATTATTGAATCAGATAGGTCAATATTATTATAGTGTGTGTCAGTTTGGGTTTATTTTGGGGGAGGGGCAGAGTGATAGTACAGTGGGTAGGGTATTTGCCTTGAATGCTTCCAAACTGTTCAATGTTCATGACCCCATTGGGTCCCCTGAGCACTTCCACCAGTTTCTCACTGTGATTTCTGAAGTTTATGATTAGAGCAGATCACTAACCTATTCAATGTTCCAGCCCCAAATCCACCACCAATACTGCCATCCCCCCAACCTCCCCCCTTAACAAACTCATCATTGTATAATTGAAACCCAAGAACAAAATATGTAAGTCTATAACTGTACCTCATGGTGTCTCACTAATAAAAATTAAAAAAACAAACAAACACGCTTTCAAGGGTAGAAGCAGGAGAACAGAGAAATTCTGGTGTGGGGAAAAGAAAAAGTTATTTGAAAAAAAACTATTAAACAACTAATATTAGCTCATGTCTAAAGAAAATTCTCACCATGCTACAACCTAAAAGGCTTATAGACTTCTGTAAGGTGACACACGGTAAAGTCAGAGCCGCATAGACCAGTGTGTTTTCACCCCTGCAGAGTTGTTCCTTTGGAGCACAATATCTGAATTTCCTAGAACACTTCATTTCATTTTTATTTCATTTCATCATCCTGTTATTCGTCGATTGCCTCGAGCAGGCCCCAGTAACGTCTCTTTCATCCTAGCCCTGAAATTATATTCAAGGCTCTAGAACACTTCATTTTTAAAAAAATGTCTTTTACATGTTGAGCTCAATATTTATTTTTTGTGGTTGAAAATTATCTTCTTCCTCCCCCATTTGCAGAGTTTAAATTCAATTTTATGTCTAATGGAAGTCTACATTTTAGATATTCGTTAAGTCCTAGGTAAGGTAACTCACTGAAGGAAGAGAGCGGCCGTGCTCAACTGGTTGAAATGAAAGTTGATGCTTTGGCCTGTTTTAGTCTGGCAGCTGCAGCAAGAGGGATTTGATCGTCATCCAGAAAACTTATGTCGTCAGCTGTCAGATTTAAAGGCCAGGAGGCAGTATATATTTTATAAATGCTCACTAAAACCACTTAGTTTTTTATGAAAATAATAAACTTTCAGATGGTCTAAAAGGCAGGTTTTATTAAAGTTATGAAGTCTATTGTTCGATTCCCTGAAACGCATGCATATGTACACATTTTTAATACATGCTCAGAACTTTACAGAACATCTGGGACACATTGGGGAAAGACACCATGCCAAATTATTGACAGGAAATGCAGAGTCAGCTGCCTACTGCCTGACGAGCATGATGTGTGCAATGTTTGCACTGTGGACTTCATGCCGTAATGTGTCATTCACATGACATGTGCTTACAAAATCTAAATTATTTTATTATTATCTGTCTAAATTTTTTAAAAGTTAAAAAAGCAAATAAAAACATTCCTGTGATAAATATAGTTATTTTCCCTCTTCTAATCACTGTCATATCTTTTGGTTCATCAGAATCCTTTTACAGTTAAAATACTCAACATATAAATTAGATATTCAGGAGGTTTTTGACTTTTTTGTCAGAGAATCAATTTTCCCTTAATGAAGTCATACAGTTAGCATGATTGCTGTCTGTGACTATTAATATTAAATGCCTATAAGTGTACATTATAAATTCATATCAGTAATTGTATAGTAACACACAAACCTTGAGATCTGCTTTGTATAATTCTGTCCTAGGCCTCTCCTAAAAATGAACTTGGATGATTTAACCCGGCATTAACCTCTGGAAATTTTTAGCCTTACTAAATGTTACAAAAAGTATATATTTTCACTTTTCATGGGACTCAAGCTTATCCATGCATTGTTTAAAAATGTGCAAATACTTCACTGTAAACTTAACGGCTATTTCCTCTCAAATTCCCAGAGAAACTAGAAAATGCAAAATAATGAAGACAAGGAGTAAAAGGAAATCAAATTAATGTAGACAATCTTCCTTTTAAATATAGACTATAATTTGAGTGTGCACTGTTTTACTTCACTCATAACTTTGAATGCAACCCAGCTGCTAATTTTGAGTCCTGAGAAGGTGAGGCATTGGATTTTCCGCGAGCCATAGCATTTTCCTATCTCCCGTTACCCTCATCCTCTTCTTATCTGAAACCAATAAATATCCAATCTGGTGTGAAAGAGTTCCAGTTTAGAACGTAGCAAGAATATTAGTGATGAGTTTCTCTGAGTACAAAAATGACTAAATCAGAAGGGGTCGTGTGGTTTGCAT
Source organism: Sorex fumeus (assembly GCF_029834395.1). Taxonomy (NCBI): domain Eukaryota; kingdom Metazoa; phylum Chordata; class Mammalia; order Eulipotyphla; family Soricidae; genus Sorex; species Sorex fumeus. The sequence continues at coordinate 33,091,597 of NW_026606090.1, read as the reverse complement.
GCAGAGGGCTGAGCAAGTTATATGCCAGCCATCACTGTGGTCCCCAAACAAACAAAATACTAAGTCTTAGGATATTCTTCCTGGGATTTACATGGTTTTGTGAATCTTGTATTACTGACTCATTTTATATCATTTCTAACCCAGTGGTGCTAAGAGCTAACTCCTGGCAGGGTTCGAATCCTGGTCAGCCACGTGCAAGACCCTTGGCTTTAGCATCGCTCTGGCCACAATCTGATTATTAAGCAAACAGCTCAGGCGGCACTGATTTCTTTCCTCCTCTCCCCTGTCCGGAGTCTGAGTCTGACCCGGAGTTGCTAATGGCCTTACTGAAGGAGATAATGACTTTTTTCATTAGGGGCCACATGCTTTGAAGATGGATTCCTGATGGTGGATGGCCCATATATGTCATCCCCTCAGTGATATGGCTCAATGGGATGCTTTTGCATCTTATAATACTGTTTGACTAGTCAGCAGCTTATTGCTCAAGGTCCTTTCCAGGTGATAGTGTTCATTTGAGGTCCTTGTTGGCATAGAAAACCTAAATAATCATTTACCAAATAGGGCACATAGAGCTCTAAAAATATCTGTTCAAAATGCATCTTCATCATTCACTACCGATGCTTTGTTTAAGAACTTGACTCTTTAGACCCTCACAAGTTATTCCAGCATTGCTACTGAAGGTCAGAATTACAAATACCCGCAATCACGTGCTTAAGATACATTTTTACACTGATGGTGTAAATTGTCCTCACATCGAACTTTTGGGGAAATGAATGTTTGTTCATTTCTCATCAGATTTGCACTCCAGAGCAAAAGGAGAGTCTCGCCATAATTTCTTTCTGATACCAAGGAACAGTCTGTGTTTTTTTGTATCGCCCGCAGTAAGTAGTGAGGACTTAATAATCTCTAAAATTTACTTTTGGCTGGTTTATTAATAATTAAATGATGTGGCACTATTTTGATGGATTCTTCTGGCAACTCCTGTATTTAAATGTCTAAATTATCATTTCTTAACACTTGGCCTTTTCTGAGTATAAACATATTTGGCTCTTTCCACTGTGTGTATATCATTTTTGTGAGAGGCAGGTTTAGGTAATGTCTAAGGCTTTGTTTGTTTTTGATGATTTTGGTTTTCCTAAGGACTTACTCCTGGAGGTCCTGGGGGTCCACATGTGATGTCAGGGATGGAGAGGGTTGGCCACCTGCAGGAAAGTGCCCACCCTCTGTACTCTCATCAGCCCCTGTCTTTTTCTTTAGAGTGTATTTATACAATAACTTAAAGTTTTCCTCAACACACACAAAAATAACAAAACACTTTATCCATAGGGTTTTCTATCCATCGAGGCTACTGTAGCACTATATTTATTTGATTAATTTTAGCACAAATAACTTCATTATGGTTAGGAGTTCATCTCATGAGACAGGCAGGAGAAGCGAGGTAGGAAATTTGAAGTATTACAAGTCCTAATCACGAACACCAAATTTGCTTGGCATACTTTGTCAAGCCATTAAAAATTTTTAGTTGTATGTTCTAAAAGCATCCTCGATATACATTATGAATAAAATATGAATGGGATGAGACTAGCGGCAAGGAAACACCAAGAAATTGCCTGCACTGCACAGGAGAGTTGACCTGGGCCCTGTCCTCTGGGCCTAGCAAGGCCAGTGCAATTCCTGTTCTCCAGGATGAAAGGTGAGACAGAACCAACCTTCGAAGTTCAAGAGGTTTCCAAAGCAGACCTTCAACTGATTAAGCAGCACTGAAAATGATATCAGTTTTCAGAATGACAAGTACAGGAGAAATAAGTAACTAAAGAATAAGAAAGTGTTGATACCCATGTGTACATAGGATGATGTCACAAATTCATCAATTTGCCTTGTGGATGATGAGTTTTGGAGTTGAACCTGCACTTACTAAGGGATGTAGGAACATGAGGGAGGACCTGAGTTTCCCCAGCAACCTCCCTTGCTGTTACTGGGCCCGCTCGAGCAAATCCCTTGCTATTTAGCATGATGAAATTCATAGAGCCAAAACATAGAGCCAAGTTATAAAGTCCCCACATTTTATCATGAATAATGTGGCAACGCATCATCATGCTACAGCAACTTATTTGATTTCTAACCCAGACGCATCTTGAGTGGAAATGAGACCTTAGTATGTTCTGCTAAAACATGAATTTGAAACCCCATATACTTGGATCTTGGAAGGACCAATAACATTAGCACAGGGAGACCAGACTGGCAGTTCAAAGATTCTGGCACATATAACAAACCCTAGTTCCATCCCTGGAGCCACGTGGTGTCCTGGAAATCTATGGCAATACAGGGTCCGAGTAGGACCAGTGCTTTGACCAGACACTGACCCACTGGTTGACTAAGAAGGCCCCTAAGTCTGCTGAGAATTGCCTGGAAGTCACCTTCCCTTCCCAAATGTCTCTAGAACCTGTAGATGGGCCTTTGTATTGATTTATGGCACCATTATTGGGGAATCCAAATCTGTAAATTAAATTAGAAATTTAATCCACACTGGTAAAATCTTCAGAATTAGTGTAAAAAGTGTCGCGTCAATATTACGAATGACATATATTTGTCCTTTATTGGTCAAGTCTCTATCCCTTAGAAACTTGTCACTTTGCAAAGATACCACAGGACTGGGAGGTTACGCAGAAAATAAAATATTTGTCTTGCACATAGCTGACCCTGCTTGAGTCCCCAGCACTACATCTGATCCCTTGGGCACTGCTGAGAGTGAATCCTGAGCACCAATGTGTAAGAAAAAAAATAAATGTAACTACAGTAAAAATTAAACACAGAAGAAAAAAACATAAAACATCTATGAAAATACAAGTAAAAGAAAAACAGAACAGTAAATAGAATAGCCTGAGACAATTACAGTTGGAAAGAAAGAGCATATAGATCTTAATCAATTTAGAACTGATGAAAATATTTTACTTGAAATAAAAAGTATATTAAAATTAATTTCACTGAGGAGCAATTTATGTAAAGTTATAGAAGGATTAGTTACCTTAAAATAAGTGAGCCTGAAATATTAAGGTTTTGAAAGTCAAGGGAAACTAGCATAGTTTTAGAAGGGAAAAACATATTTATCTGTGAACAATTTTTAGTGAAGTAGTTCCTTGAGGACTTATTAAAATGACCAAAAGGGCACAGAAATATTTTAAGTATAACAAGTCCTAAAAAGCTAACGGTAAAATGTTCGATATAAACTTATCTAACAAAAGACAGAGGAAATTGTAAAGTTACCACAAAAAAGATTTTGATCACTGATAGAAATGTTCTATTCAGCAAAATGGAGACCAGAGATAGTGAAGTGCTGTACTCAAAATACTAAAGTTAAATGCCAACTTAAAATTCTAAGACTTGCTAGAAGGCCCCAGTCTGCTGAGCATTGCTTGAAAGTGACTGTCCCTTCCCAAAATGAGAAGTACATTTATATTGATTTATGGCACCACTATTGGGGAATCCAATTCTATGAATTAACATAAAAATTCAATCCACATTGGTAAAATCTACCAATTTTTTTTTCAAGTGAAAATGGCTTTTGAAAAAAAAAATCATATTCTGCCATTGCTCAAAGACAGGTCAGAAAAAATATATTAAATTAGTGGATTAATAACATGGTTAAAAATTCATGGTTAGACTATAATGTGTTTTCTCCGGAGAGCATGAACTATTTGAAATATATCTGTAAGAATTTTTTATTGTTTTCATTTGCCCTGGGGCTGTGCCTGGTGCTGTCAGGCTTCACTCTTCTGTTAGAGTGGAAGTAATTGATAATGATAAATAGAGAAGCATCGCTGGGCAGTGCAGTGTGTCCAGTGCAGTTTTATTTGCAAAAGAATGATGATCAGGATTTTCTCTCTGAAAATTGGTTTACCAACTTCTGATTCAAAATGTTCAGGCTTAGATGAGGAACATAACTGAGAACAAGCACCTTTGTTTTTGTGAAAATAAAATATGCTTAGGTGTGAGAAGATTAAAGAAGTAAACATTGACCAAGATGTAAGGGAGTCTTGATCACTTGATCACTTGATATCCATTACTAATTGATTTGCTCAAGAGGGCACCAGTAATGTCTTCATTTGTCCATGTCGTGTGCTAGTGTAGCCCAACGATGTCTGCTCATTACAGGATCAAGAAGAGCCTCAAACCGTTTGTTCAGAGTCTTGGCAAAGAAGCCCATCTTTGTCCTAGGTGGGCGACCACACATTCTTTGATGTCAGGTGGAATCCAGTTGTTAACAACTCTAGTCCAGCAGTCGTCTTCAAATCGCATTATGTGTCTGGCCCATCTGATTGTCTATGCCTTGGGAAACAAGACAAGTTCTCGACCTAGGTATACATAACTGCTGCTTTTAGAGATGTTTGTTCCATTGAGAGTGAATGGAACATCAGGAATGAGTCCGTTTGTCATGAACATTGTCTTTGTGAGATTCAGATGCAGTCTGACCTTTCCACACTCATAGTTGAAGTCGGCCAGCATTTGTGCTGCTTGGCTAATGTTTGGTGTTATTAGAATGATGTCATCAGTGAAGCAGAGGTGGTGTAGTTGCCGACTGTCTATCTTCACTCCTATTTCTTCCCATCCTAGTCCTCGTTTGATGTTTTCCAGGGTGGTGCTGAAGGTGAAATGCTATCACCCTAATGAACCCCTCTCTTGACGTCGATGATCACTTCCTTGTAGAATGGTGAGATCCTGGTAGTGAATCCGTAATATAGCTCATAAAGGATCCTGAGGTATTGAGTTTGAACACCGTGTTTGACTCGGGCTTCAATGACTGCTTCTGTCTCAACAGAATCACAGACTTTCTTGAAATCAATGAACATTAGGCAGAGCGGCATCTGAACTCCCGAGAAACCTCAATGAGCTTGGTCACCTTGTGGATTTGGTTGATTGTGCTGAATCCTTTTCGCAACTCTGCTTTCTCGCATGGTTGTCCTTCGTGTAGTACTCTGCCAATCCTATTCAGGTTGACTCGAGTGAACAGCTTTTAGACGATGAACAACAGGCAGATCAGGGGATAGTTGCCAATGTTGTGGATATCTCCCTTCTCGTATGGTAGAACGGTCCTGCTGGTTTTCCACTGGGCTGGAACCTTGCATTCAGACAGATAGCGTGTGAAGAGCCAAGCCAGTGTATTGATGAGTACTGACAGCAGATTCTTCGGATGTTTGGGTCTGACCTTGTCTGGGCCAGGTGCTGTTCACTCTTTACCAATGAAATGGCGTGTCAGATTTCGGAAGGGGGAACATTGGGAATGACATATCCATCCTGCGAAATTTGGTATGTGGGCAGGTGGACATGGCTATCAAAGAGATCCAAGTAGAAGTCATGGGTAATCTACTCCATTGCCCTTCTGGAAGATGTGATAGATACATCAGGATGTCGGAGAGCAGTCATCTTTGTCTTGTAGTTGGTGAAGGACAGGCAGGTGTTGTGAATGCTTTTCCTGGCTTCTGTTCCATAGGCCAGCACTTCTGCTCTTCTTTCTTTGAGGTCTTCCTTTAACGCTTCTCTGCACCGCTTTGCAAGTTTGGACATTTGCCTGTGGTTGCCTGAGGCTTGTGCCAAGCCAAATTGGTGAATGAGCTTGAGAATTTCTGAAGACAGGCATTTTTTGGGGGCTTTCTCTCTCCTGGCATTCCTCGCACAATCATGGAGGTGCTGAATCAGTCAATCATAATCCTCGTCAATGTTGTCAATGACCACATCTTCCCATGTTGCCGCATCTTCCCATGTTGCTTTGCGAGCTCAGACATTTGCTTGCGGTTGCCTGAGGCATGCACCAAACCACGTTGGTGAATAAGCTCAAGAGTTTTCGAAGACAGGCATTTTTTTTGTGGCTATCTCTCTCTTGGCATTCCTCGCACAATCATGGAGGTGCCGAACCAGTCGATCGTATTTCTCGTCAATGTGGTCAACAATGGCATCTTCCCATGTTGCCGCAATAGTGCCAAAGAGCTCCCAGTTGGTGGTCATTCTGGGACTTCTCTTCATAAACTTTGCAGCCCTTACTCCCCGCTCTGTGAAGTAGAATTTTGCACGAAGGAGACGTGGTCTGATCCTGTTTGGAATTTTGGGACAACAATGACATCAATAGGCAAAACTGTTGATTGAATATGATGTGGTCCATTTCGTTGTGGAACTGTCCACTGGGAGACTCCCATATCCAGTGTTTAGATTCAGCCTTCTGGAACTGTGAGTTACCAGGATGGTTTCACTGATGATTTTGGTTGACATGATGAACTCAGACAGTCTTTCACCCTGTTCTTTCCATTCAAAGCCATGGGTCCTGATGTGGAGTTCTTTGTGCGATCTTCTCTGTCCTGTCTTGGTATTACAATCACCGTCAATGATCTTCTAGAAGATGTGGTCTTCTTTATAGAACTTCTCCAGCTCCACGTAGAATTTCTCAATTTCTTCTTCATCGTAGTTGGATGTTGGTGCATAGATGACGAAGATAGATGTTGGCCGTGAGCCACATCTATTCAAGTATAAGCATCCGATTCGGGTTGTTAAGCATTCAAATGAATCAAAGCTCATGGCCAAGTTCTTGTAAACAAGGACACCAACACCACCAATGCTTCTTTTTCGCACATTCCAAGGTACAGTTCTTCTCCAGTATCAAAAGTAGCATGATGTGGTTGATGTCTTCTTATCTAGGTCAGACCAATGATGTCGTACTTGATCTTTTGCACTTACAATATCAGATCCTCGATGGATGCTTCTGATGCCAGCGTACATGCATTGAAAGTACAGATAGTCATTTAATTCTTCTTTATTCTGGCAGCCTAGGTCGGCCCTGAGACTTTATCAGCTTCTCCTTACTCATCCTTCTTAATGCTGCCATACTGGGAGCTCTTTCAGGGTCAGGGGATGAGGGCCATTGTTTTTACTGTTTTTGGCATATGAAATATGCCACAGGTAGCTTGCTAGGCTCTGCCATGTGGGCAAGATATTCTCAGTAGCTTGCTACGCTCTCTTAGAGCAATGGAGGCTTTTAGGGCAGCCTCTAATTGCCCTTATAGGTGTTCCCATCATATTTGAATCCCATCAGATATGGTGTGGTATTCTTGGAAGATGGGTATTGAGTGTCTTATGATGTGTGGCACGGTCACATGCAGCACATCACAAGGGAGTCTATGAAGATGAAATTTAATGGCAGTTTGTATTTTCTATTTAATCATACCTTGGTTTGGGGGGTTCAGAATAGATAAACTTACATTTTTAAGCACTTTTTAAATCTTTGTATCTGAACTAAGAACATACCTTCTCATTATTGTTAACTTCTCAAATGTTATGTTCATTTTTACATGGATTGGTCAACTTCTAGAATTAGTAAGTCTCTAATGCCGTAATAGGTGTAACAGAAATGAGCTTTCTGTCCAGCACGGTATTTAAATTTACTTGAGTCTACCCTCTTTTCTCCTCTCTGTCCTCCTTTGATTCCCTTACTTGTGGACCTGCTTCTTTCTTTTAATTCCAGGGCACAATTTTCTTCACATTTTTATACTTCTGAAATTCAGCTGTCTTTGTAAAACCAGGGCTGGAGCGATAGCACAGCGGGTAGGGTGTTTGCCTTGCACGCAGCCAACATGGCCGACCCGAGTTCAATTCCTCTGCCCCTCTCGGTGAGCCGGGCAAGCTACCGAGAGTATCCTGCCCGCACGGCAAAGACTGGCAAGCTCCCCGTGACGTATTCGAGATGCCAAACACAGTAACAAGAAGTCTCACGTTGGAGACTTTACAGGGCCCGCTAGAGCCAATCGATGAACAACGGGAGGACAGTGACTGTGACCATTGTAAAATCAGTAGAATGGATGGAGTATTTATACCTGTGTTTTCATACTACCCAAGATGTTACAATCTTCTTGTTGCAGAATCAAAAAATTTATATTTTCTTGTGCAATTGCTTCCTCCATTCCTCAAATGGCCTCTTTCAAATTTTATGAAGAATTCATTCAATAGAAAATAAAAAAAATTTAGTCATTCTCTACATAATGTTTTGAGTGTATTCAAATAATTGTGAGTGATCTTAAACTAGACTCCTTGGCATAAGAGTGAAGAGCCTTATAATCTCTGAAGCCTTTTGTATTCTGGCTCAAGGAAGAGGGTCTGGACTATCTGCCTCCCCCTCATGAAAATGGGGTCATTCCTGACAATCATATACATGATGCATTTTTTAAATACAACTGCTATGAAAAATCTCTGAGGAAAATTTGAAAAAAATGGGTTTGGTGTTGAGCTGAAAATAGCTAAAACAGACTTTTGCTGAAACCTAATACTTTAAGATAGAAATGTATCATTCTCCACACAGGAAAGATTTGACTTTTCATACTAAATTCTTGAAGAAGCTTAAGGAATATCTTTATTTGGGGTCTTCTAACAGACGAGACACTTTTCTGTTTGTGATGATTTAGGTACACCCACGAGATATAAGCTGTATATGAACTTTTAGGTCGAGACCAGTTGTAGGAGTTTTGAAGTGATTGATGACTCTATCTAAATAAGGCCAAAACATCCAGATGGGAATGAAGAGAGAAAAATTCTATTAGTCATCTACATGTTTTTTCGATATGATTCCAAAGAACCTGGATATTAAGAGTTGGAATTTTTATATTTAAATAAAACTGTATCTCACTATGTTTTCTACTTTGAATATAATATTACTATAAAATAAACAACTCATATGATAATTTCTTATTATTTCCATATTCTATCAATAGCATGCTAAAATTGTAATAATTATAAGAAAGGTAAAATGTGAGTTATATTTAAAATGCTTGAAAATAGTTTTGTTTAGCCTGAGTATAAAATGTTACCAGAAGAGTCACATAGAATGAATTATCTTCTTGAATTCTAGTTTTTTATTTTTATAAAGTGAAAATCTGAAAATCACTTATTATACATATATTTATATGGCTTTGTGTTTTTAAAATTTAGGTATGTGTCTTGTGCCCTGGGCTGTCCATATGAAGGAAGTATCACACCACAAAAAGTGACAGAAGTAAGATAAACCTCTCCTTTTCTGTTTTAATGATACAGTGATATATATATCATATTATTATTATTATTATTAATTACTGAATCACCATACAAAGCTTTCATGATTGAGTTTAGTCATACAATGATACATATTATTTTAAAGTGGAAAGTAAACCATTTAAGTTTTCCTTAATGGTTATTGTATCTGTACAACAAAAACTAAAAAGCAAAACTAAAATGGGAGATTATCCCCAAAGGTATATTTGACCACTTAAGAGATCAAATTTAACCCTGCGGACATGTTTATTGACTATAACTGTTAAAGAATAACAGTTGAGACTTATCGCTTGAGACCCCAAAGATTTTGTTTTTCTTTGCTGTTTTGGAGTCAGTCTGGCATTTCTCAGGGATCACTCCTAACGTTCAGAGGGTCCTGTGCAGTCTTGGGGTTTGAGCTGGTGGTGCCCACATGCAGAGTCAGTGTCTTTACACCTGTGCTCTCTCTCTATTTAACCCCCTCCCGTCTATTTGTCTTTTATGTGGCCAGAACAGGGAACGACATTCCCCCTTTGTGCAACCTACCTATTTATTTTCCTTCTTGAGTTGGCACTTACCTGGAGAATATGCTGATTCCTTCTTTTTTCCCTTTGAATATCTTATACTGATGTACCATTACATCTATTTTCAACTACTTTTATTTCTAAGTAGCATCTAGCAAAGCTGAAATCTGATGGATTAAAAATGATAGAAATTATAGATCTAATTAGAAATCTAAGAAAAGTAGATTAAAGTCACACAAAACATACAGCAGTTGGTGTTTTTATCTAGGATAGACTTCCATATGATTATAGTGGTTCTAATGGGCCACTTCATGACCTCTAAAAATATAGTCTATCACCCACCATCTGGGTTTGTTATGTGTCTAGAGTATCAGCAACACTCTATGATGTTACACCAAAACAAAATTTCCTAACACTGTATTCTTATTGTACTCTATCATCGAGGTCCACCAACTCTGTAGTCATTAACAACCCCTTACTGCAGTTCATTTTTTTTCTTGATTTTTTGGGTCACACCCGGCATTGCACAGGTGTTACTCTTGGCTCTGAACTCAGGAATTACTCCTAGCAGTGCTCTGGGTACCATATGGAACGCTGAGGATTTAACCCACGTTGACCATGTGCAAGGCAAATGCCCTCCCCGCTGTACTATCGATCCAGCCCCTGAAGTCCACTTTCAACTTCCAGAACCTGTTTATTGATGCCAGTGGAAACAGAATGTTCCATTCATGATGCATTATTAGACTAGTTCAAAAAATCATTTCTATAGAGGATCTATTAGCTGAAACTTATATTTAAGTTTGTTAATTTTGATAAAATTATTATGACAATGAAGCAATGAGTATGGAATTTTTAGAAAATAAAAATTAAGCAAGAAGAATTCTCAGTTTTGCTGAAATCAATTCTTTTATATTAATTTATTATAACTTTTGATGTTTACTGCGGATTTTTCAAAGGTGATATTTTTATACTATAGATAGAAGCATGTAATAATAACAAAGTTAAGTAATGTGTAGTTACTTTACCTGCATGAAACTCTTCCAACACTGTGTTATTAATTGGTATGCACAATTTTATACTCTTTATAAATGAGTGGCACAACTTCAGGTTACATTAATCACTGATCCACAGTGTCTATTTATTAAATCCTCGCTTTTCTGCCTTTTGTTTCATGTCATGTCCAGAAAGAACATATGAATCCCCAGGCTGTCTGTTCCAATGCTGGCATGCCTATGGAATTGCTGGAGAAAATCATATTATAGGCAAATTGAAAGCATTAGGGATTTGTGACTTGTCTGATGTCCCAGTTTGGGTGCCAGTTGTCACAGTTGCTGTCCTGTGCTGAACGGGTCCCCTGGTGCATTCACAGTGAATGATCATTCCCCCCCCCCCCCCCACCAACAGCTGATGGACAAAAGAACAGGTTGCCTGTGGAGGCTGGTAACCAGTGCAGTTTATTTAAATCAATCAGGATTATTATAGAGGAATTGTGAAGGGTTGGGCAAGCAGTTACATATAGATGTGGCTGAACATAACCAATGAACAGATGTAAAGTTCCTCCTTCAGGAGAAATTCTTCTGGGAGATCCACCCAAGGACCAAATTCCATCTAGGACTCCAGCACTTCAGATTCCTACCCAGAGCCAGAATTCCATCTAAAGGCATATTGCTTTCTCCTTTCCTTTCTTGGTAATCCATTTAAACAATCATATTAAAATACTTCTTCATGTTTCTAGTCATTTTGTATATAAACACAGTAAGATATATTGGGTGTTCCCTTAGAAGCACTGGCGTGAGTGCATTTCAGTGACCCTAAGTTCCTGCAGGAAGTGAAGGACAACCCAGTGTCAAGCCTCAGAGGCTTGGAACCAGAATCCAACAATGACTAACGGCCTTAGATGGACCTTTTGTGCTATTATGTGGTCAATTCACGTTTATTTTCTGAATTGATGATTTCAAACTTTGTTAGTTCTCCTCAAGTCTTTACATCTTTCCCTCATTTTCTTTGTCATTGCTCAGAATTTTTCCTATTGGCTCTTGAACACTTTTAAGCCTCTTTCATGCGAAAGCATTTGTTTTAAATTCATCTTCACCCTCTCTTTATTGGCTACCTCTCTCCTACAACTTCTTCAAATGGTCGTATACAGTAGTTTAAATTCCCTCGTATCTACCAGTCCAGCCCCATATTCCACAACTGCACAAGAGCACTGTGTCTTAAGCTCCCTCCGACTTAGACTCCCTGCCAACCTTGTTTGCTTTCTGTAACCCCCAAGCCCCGGTCCTACTAGCTCACCCTTAGTCTCAACCCTCTTATACATTTTTTTCTGTGCCCCCCCTTAGAGTATCTTGTGCAACCTCAGGGGGACCATATGACCCTCAATTGAGAAATGCTGATCTTGACTACAGTCTTCTAAAATCTCTTGCATATTGCCAAACTGGGTTCAATCCCTGGCATCACCTATGATCCTTTGGGCCCTGCCAGCATTGATCCCTGAGTGCAGAGCCAAGAGTGAACCCTAACCACACCTAAGTGTGACCCCCAAATTAAAAGATATGTATTTAAAAATCCCTGTTTCTTAAGATTATGAAATGGCATTACATAATGAAAAGCAAAATACTATTGCGTTTTAGGAGATTTTGGTTTCAAAATCCTTCCTGATTCCTTTGTATTCCTTTGAACTCATACTTCCAGTTTTCCATTAACTGGTTGGGTTTAAGTATCATCTTCTCTGCCAGGATGGGATTTCATAACTTAAGGGGTGGTAGTGAGAATAAGCATTGGACTTTCTCTAGTTCATTTTCCTCTAGTTACTGTTCATGTTGGGATGATATAATGCTAATTGCCTTCCAACTTGTTTTTTATACTATGATTCCCTTTCTTTTCTGTAACATAAATCTGGTTATAGCATTATTATCCAAAATTCTGCCATCATTTACTACTGAGTGTATGAAAAAATTCTTTAACCAAAATCATCAGTTTTATTGGTGTGCAAAATTCCTTGAGGTCTGCTTCACGCCTATCTGTGTACAGCTTTATATACTCTTATTCTGAACTGGAATTTGTTTTCTTGTCACTCTATTGTTTGCATTTTTTTTTCTCTTGTATGGCAAGATTTTTCAACTTGTTACTTTAGAGGTTGGACAGATGGAAAGAGAGTTAGGCACCTGTTTTGCAAACAGCCAACCGGGTGTGACCTCTGATACCACACAGTGTCCCCAAGTATATTTGATTCTGGATCATGGAGCCAGAAGTAAGCCCTGAGTACCACACCAGATGTGGCCTCCAGGCCCCCATGAATTTGTTAACCTTCGTTTAAGGCTTTGTACTAGCCTTTGCATTTCTATTGCACCTGGAGACTAATCCACAGACCTTTCCTTCTCATCCTTTTCAACAAGTCCTGCTACTTTATCAAGAACTGTCACTGATCCCTTCATGCTTCACAAAATGAGATCAATTTCCTTTGCTGCATACTTTTATAATCCTGTGTCTTTATTCCAAACTTCTCAGTGTTGCTTGTATTTGCACAATACTGAGTGGAACTGATTAAGAATTGTCCTCACTTGACTTCAGATGCTGTGACAGTATAAGATGTTTTAATATTAGCATAACATTAACTCTCAGCACACACTTCACCTCAGTAAGCCCTGAAGAAACACATACCAGCTGAATTAATGAGTTACTGTGCATGAATCTTTATATAACATATTTTATAAATTTGTCTACATTCTTTGCTTGTAAACAACCAAACATGACTAGCACAAGTGGCAGCTGAGATTTAAATTCAGGGCTGTCTGATGCCAGCACCAATATCCTCTATATGCGAATGTTTTCTCCTGCAAGTTCACATTGCTCTTTGAAAGTCACTTTAGCTATTGGGCTTGAAGTAGACTTGCAGTTGATTTCATACAAATGCATCTGTTCTTTTCTAACAGAAAAAGATCACAAAACTACTACAGATTACAAAGCTACTTCCCGGTGAACTGAAACAAATATTGGTATTCATCACCCAATCTAATGCCTTGGCAAATATTACTCCAAATGTAAATCTTTATACTTCTGTTTGTTTCAAGGTTAAGAAACAAGGATCAGAGCAAAGGATGGTGGGTAGGGGTTTGCCTTGCATGCTGTCAACATAGGTTCAGTCTCCAGCACCCCATCTGGTTCCCCAAGGTCCATGAAGAGAGGTCCCTAAGTGCAGAGCAAGAAGTAAGCACTGAACATGGTTGAGTGTGGACCCCCTCAAAATGTTAGACATAAACCCTTCACAAGTAAAATCGTGCCTCATAATTTCATAATTCAATACAAATAGACATGCCCCTAATAAAAACAGCAGTGGGAAATGATAATTACAGCAATGCCATTTAAGTTTTACATAATACTTAGTACCTAAAGAGAAGGAAAAAGTGACTAGGAAACTAAACTGTGTTTTTCTTTGGAGAAGCAACTGACCTTAGTTGTGATTTTTTACTTTTAGAAGTACTTCCCAGGGAACATCTTCTTTTTTGAGTGTCTGATTTCCTTGTTTTACTAGCACTTCACTTTTCCTTACAGGTATCAAAGAGACTGTATGGCATGGGCTGTTATGAAATATCCCTGGGGGATACAATTGGAGTTGGCACTCCAGGAAGCATGAAGAGAATGCTGGAAAGTGTCATGAAAGACATCCCACCAAGGGCTCTTGCCGTACACTGTCATGACACCTATGGACAAGCCTTAGCGAACATCCTAACGGCCCTTCAGGTATTTTATATGACCTGTTTTCATGGAATGGTGTGCCTCATTGCTTGTGACATAAACATGCGGAGAGGTACTCTGAGGGACATGTATGGGTCATGATGAATATGGTGTCTGAACACTGCCTGCCACGTGAGAAGCACTAAAGAAACATGTGTAAATGTGAATTAGGGCAATGGAACCTCACCAGAGCTACTTTGTTTTGATAGAAAAACAAAACAAAATGCAAAAAAACTGTAGTTGATCTTTCTAAAATATACGTTAAAAAAAAGAGCCATTGCTGCTTTTTTCACCAACTCTTCCATACTCTCAACCATACTCTCACCAACTCTTCCATACTCTCAATTTAATCGAAATATGATGGCAGTTTTGAGGGCGTGCAAGGCACATTAATACTAGAATATACTGTCATAATCACGTAAATAATGGTCTTTTTGATAATTAGGTGCTCTATGATAAAAAAGATATGGTGCAGAAATATCGACTATTCCGCTTCAGATGTTTTCCTGATGTTGGCAAGCATATTTGTAAAAGGTCCTGGTTTTTATCAAGTATATTCAGTTAGAGCTCTCCAAACTTATTTGGCGCAATTCCCCCTTTTCAGAAAAAGAAATTCCTCATGGTCCTGCCGGAAATCTACCTTCCAAGTAGAAACTGCCCTCAACTGACCCGAGGGCATTATCCTTTGTTCTTCTGAATTGTTCTAGGATCCTAAGGGGGAGAGGTATCATCTTTATTGGAAAACATCATAGTAGATGACCATCAAAATGAATGGCTATAGAAAGTACAAGAATTGGGAATTATTACTATGTTCAGTTATTTTGTATTTGAAATATTGGGGCATATGTACACTTCTATATATCATATTTTTATCAATTAAGAGTATTGTTTTAACATCAACATTACTTCCTTAAACTCAGCCCAAAATAGATACATTTGATGTTATTATAACCCAAACTCTTGACAACTAAAGATAATGCTGTATGAAAGCTTTTTGGTCAAGCTGAAAATCAATGAGTAAAGCTTAATGTCACAGTCCTAAAGTGAACAGTTGCTTGGCAGAAGTTGAAAAGCAACGTGAAGATCAAGCCCCACAAGGGTTTGTTTCGACTTTGTAACATATGTGCCCAGATCCTTGTTTATCCTCTGGAAGCAGGCAAGGAACATTGCATCGAATTAGAAACAAGAGAGAATGATATCCCATGGACTTCTGAGCATGGGAATTTTTACGATTTTCCTTCTCTAGGCATTTTATTTTCTAAAACAAGAGAGAAAAGAGACAAAACTTCAGGGTTTTGTGTTTGACTGCAAAGGTAATTTATTAAATGTTCCTTACTAACCAGCTCCCAGAGGTTGGTTGGTTGGTTTTGTGTTGCTTTTTAATTTCTCTCCCTATTCTTTCATGATAACACTTTGAGTTATACTTTATTATTTTGGCAAATCAATTGCATAATGAATGAATCATAGTTATTTCTTTGGGAAAAACGGCTTTATTGTAAAGTCTGTGAGCAAGGAAGGAAGCTCTTGAACGCTGTCTAGCTTCATAGTGTCTCCAGATGCAGACGTGTGAGGTACTGTTCATGCCCCATTCTGATCTTAAGTGTTAAGGAAATGCAATTTAAAATCCTACCCAGGTAATAAGGAGAATCTGATCTCAGTAAGGTGTATAAAGTATAAAGAAAGGGTTCAAGTATATGAAGGGCCATTTGGATAAAAGATCTAGGAGGGGAAAAATTGAAGGAAGACTAATATATTTAGGGGAGAAACTGAGGTTTATAAAACCATTGATAAACTGGTTTAATTGCAAAGTTTCTGTTTGCAGACAGGTGAAGACTGAAATTCTGAGTTATTTGCCCATCCTAAGAATAGCTATGGAAGAGGGAAGGAGGTAACCTGGGCTCAAAAGAGAAAAGATGCATGTGTGAGAACATATGTGAGATGGAGAGCACCCAAATATCAGATACTCAACAAAGAACCAACAAAAGATGAGCCTTAGGAAGGGAAGGAAGCCAAATACTTCTTAAAGCATTTGGTTACAGATGGAAGAGAAACAAAATGTCTCCTCTCTATATAATATTTTACTTATAGACCCTTTTATGGATTAGGATTCAAATTTACATTGCCTATAGAATTGAAAGTTCATGCAGATATTTTACGATCAAATGGTGGGCATGCCAAGAGTAGATGTCTCTTCTTTTTATGTATATTTAAAAATTAATTTTTTATTAAGGTACCAGGCCGGAGCGATAGCACAGCAGGTAGGGCGTTTGCACTGCAAGTGGTCAACATGGCCGACCCGAGTTCGATTCCTCCGCCCCTCTCGGAGAGCCCGGCAAGCTACCGAGAGTATCTCGCCCACATGGCAAAGCCTGGCAAGCTACCCGTGACGTATTCAGTATGTCAAACACAGTAATAATTGTCACAATGGAGACGTTACTGGGCCCACTCGAGCAAATTGATGAACAACGGGAGGACAGTGACAGTGATTAAGGTACCATAATTTAATGGGTCAGGGGAATGAGACCTGTTATTGTTACATTTTTGGCAATAACGGATCTCATTCCCCTGACCCTGAAAGAGCCTTCAGTATGGCAGTGTTGGGAAAGACAAGTAAGGAGAGGCTGCTAAAATCTCAGAGCTGGGACAAATGGAGACATTACTGATGCCCACTCGAGTAGATCAATGAACAATGGGATGACAGTGATACAGTGATACCATAATTTAAAAAGTCACTCATCGTTGAATTTCAGGCAAAGAATTTTCCAACACCAATCTTACTCCCAGTGTCAACTTCTTTCCACCAATGTCTCTGGGCCTTCTCTACCATCTTAGCCTTCTTTTTCGACATATACATTCTTAAGTTTGTTGTTGTGGTTTGGATCTCATACAGTTTTTGTTATCTCTGAAGTTTAGGTATATACGTATAAATCTGTTCTGAAGGAACATGCCTTTAGATTCAGCTGAATACTCTGGTATGTGTGTATAAAGAGGTTGTTTTTCAGCAGCTTCTGTTATGGTTACTAGGACGGGTAAAAACAAGCTTGTATAAAGGTGTTTTCTGCTGTGTGTATTTCCTTTGTGTATATACATAGACCGATATGCATACGAAGAGGTTTGAAGCAGGACACAGGAGGCCTGAGAACCCAGTTGTATACTTCTAGCTTGGTGTTATATTGCCATGGAGTTTAATACTCAGTCATGGAGTAAAAAGACAAAGAATAAAGCAGCGGTGATAACTGTGTGACTGGTGAAGCCAATGGAAATGGATTATTCAGGAACTGATCAGAGCAGACTCCTGAGGAAGCTGAAAGTTACAATTGTGTTTTTGTCTTTCTTTGCCTCTGTATTTATAGATTGGTATATAACAACAGAAGAAAGGAATGCCCACTATAGGTCTCTTGCTCCATGATGTCATACCTGCTGTGTCCTTGCTAGCACAGCCAACAGCACCCACACAAACTCCACACTAAGTAACCTTCTTCTTTTCTCCATTTCTCTCTAATAACTGCGGCAGCAACAACAACAAAAAAACAGATTTACCTTTTGTGTTGGGGCGGGGGTGGGGTCGGGAGGGGGGGTTGTCTTAGAAGAAACTGCCAGTGTTTAAATTGAGGGGAAATCAGAGACAATCTCCCGGATCTTAAGCAGAGCTAACCTTGGCTTCAGGAAGCAGCGACCATACTTCATTTTTTAGAAAGGAACCTTTGAAGTGGCTTCTAGTAAAATTGGTGTTGGATGTGGAGTGGATGCCATTTGCTTTAATTTAGGGGTTGAGAAATAGTTTACAGTATTCCAGACTGGAAGTTAATATTAAGGCAAGTAGACATGTAATAAATGGAAACTTGGCCACAATCGTAGGAAATAGAAATGGAGTTATAAATGGAACATCCCCTTCTGTGTGGAAAGCACATGAAGCATGTAGTACAGGGATCTTTCTTGGGACCCCAGCTTTTATTATATCCTATTTTTATTACTTAAACATATGCCTGTATGGCTGTAGAGCAGTGTAGTCAAGAATACATAGCTATTATAAGTTCACATAGAGAAATCATTCTCAAAATGTAGTTTTCTATGTGAAACACTTATCAACTCCAAAAGAAAGAGCAAGAAATTGAGGTATAGAAATGTACAGCCGTTTACAGGGAGAAGGACAGAGAAGGGGAAAATTCGAGGGGAAAGAAGGAGATGAGAAAGAAATGCAGTGGAGAAGCAGGGGTCAGGGGCTGTGGAGAGTGACATGGCACATGTCCAGACAGCAACAGCGCTGAAAAGGGAAGGTCTGAACCACAGCCGCTGAACTGGACACTGTGCCTTTCAGGTGGCCAGGGCGGGTGTGCTGGGGAGAGGGAGAGAGAGAGAGAGAGAGAGAGAGAGAGAGAGAGAGAGAGAGAGAGAGAGAAAGAGAGAGAGAGAGAGAAAGAGGAGAGAGAGAGAGAGAAAGAGGAGAGAGAGAGAGAAAGAGAGAGAAAGAGAGAAAGAGAGAGAGAGAAAGAGAGAGAGAGAGAAAGAGGAGAGAGAGAGAGAGAGAGAGAGAGAGAGAGAGAGAGAGAGAGGGAAGGGGCTCTGGTGATAGGAAGTTGATACTAGTGCTAGGATGGGGATGGAAATATCCTTCGCCCAAGACTCCACTATTGATGACTTTCTTTTTTCATGGGGGTGGGAGGGATACTGGGATCATTGGTGGTGGAGAATGGGCACTGGTGGAGGGATGGGTACTCGATCACTGTATAACTGAAACCCAAGCACAAAAATGTGTAAGTCTACAACTGTACCTCTTGGTGTTTCATTAATAAAAATAAATAAATAAATAAATAAGAGTAAAACACACTGGTAATGGGAAAATGTGAATAATTCAGTATAGCTTTTTAAATTTTTATGTAAAACTTGACTTTTTAAAAAATTTTAAAATGTAAATTTTAAACATTTGCATAAACATTTTTATGTAAACATCATGACCTTGTGATGCATGTTCCTGAGTAGTCCTGAGTAAGACATCAGCTAGCAAAGGGCTTCATCTGCTTCATACCAGGCTCTCTTTTCTCCAAATGACTTGTTGTCTTCATAGTTGGCAAAAAAAAAAACCAGAATAAAACAAATTATATTCAGGACTGAAAAAATAATGGTACCACATTAATTGGCAGCATAGAAACAGAGAATTGGTAGCATACGGTTCTCTCCTGAAGAAATACTAATGTGCGTTTTTCCTCTTAATAGATGCTTAATGTGCTTTGCCTCATAATATTTTCCATATGTTTATTATTCTTTTAAAAAGACAGATTTACCTAGTTTTTATATCAAACACATCCATGTTTTTATATTTACTCTTACTAAACCTTGTTTAAATGCCTCCAAACAGCAAGTAAGTCTGCATATATATTTATATTTAATGCATTCTGAACTTCTTAAGATTTTTAATTAAAATGACATAAGAGTCCTGTGCCTTAGTTTTATATCTGTTGAACAAATACAATAATATCAACGTAAGAGGCAGAATATCTGAAACAGTTGCCTTAGTAACTGTTCACTGTGCTAATACTGTTGTCACAGCCGTTAAAATTAGAATTACTACTGATAAAAATTTCACTGTGCCATTTTTGAGCAGAGTTCAGAGTCAAAGCATTGCACTGGAAAGTATTCATTTCTAAAACACCTATTAAAGGGTTAAATAGAAATCGATGCACCATGAAATAAAACAAAATGTTGTAGATGAGCTTACAGAACTCATTCCTTTACTATTTTTTGGTTTTTGTTTGGGTTTGTTTTTATAGGTTACACACAGTAATCCTCAAAGCTTACTCCTTACTCTGTGTGAGGCTCAAGGGACAATTTAGAGTGCCTGGAATTGAACCCATTGCAGCAGTATGCAAAGGAAGCACCCTGTCCACTGCACTATTGCTCTGACCCATCATTTATTTAGTTAAGATATTTTCTCTACAAAAGGGAATGCCCTGCCACAGAGGCAGAGTGAAATGGGGACATGGGGGGTGGGAGGGATACTGGGATCCGCGGTGGTAGGAAATGAGCACTGGTGGAGGGATGGGTACTCGATTATTGTATAACTGAAACCCAAGCACAAAAATTTGTAAGTCTACAACGGTACCTCATGGTGTTTCACTAATAAAAATCTTTTAAAAAAAAAGATTTTCTCTGTCACTGATTGTAGATGTTATACTTGTCTTGATCACTTGATCACTCGACATCCTGTTACTCATTGATTTGCTTGAGGGGTGCCAGTAACGTCTCCATTCATCTCTGTCACGTGCTAATGTAGCCCAATGGTGTCTGCTCATTCTCGGAACATGGAGAGCCTCAAATGGATCGTTCAGGGTCTTGACAAAGAAGTCTCACATTCTCGGAGGTGGGCGGCCACGCGATCTTTTCATGTCCCATAGAATCCAGAAAGTAATGGCTCTAGTCCAGCAGTCATCTGCAAATCTCATTATGCGTCCAGCCCATCTGATTTTCAATGCCTTGGCAAATGAGACAGTGTCCCTGATTCTTGACCATCGACGAAGGTCGGAACTCTGGATTCTTTCTCTCATTTGAGTGAAGCATGAAACTCCAAGCACAGCTCTTTCAATTCCTCTTTGGGACACCCGAATAGCATTCTCATCCTGTATTTGTAGGGCCAAGGTCTCTGAGGCGTATGTTTATGCAGTAAGAACAGTGGAATTGAAGAGATATGCCCAGAGCCAGAGTTTCTTTATCCTCTTAGCTATTTCCTCAATGTTCTTGAAGGCGTTCCAAGATGCTCTCTTCCTCCTGCACAACTCAGGTGCCAGGTCATTCATCATGTTGACTTCTCGACCTAACATAACACATAACAGTTCATTCCAGTGAGAGTGAATGGAATGCCAAGAATGATTCCATTTCTCATAAGCATTGTCTTTGTGAGATTCAGCTGTAGTCCTACACCTTTCCACATTCACTGTCAAAGTCGGCCAACATTTGTGCCCCTTGGCTGATGGTTCGTGTTATAAGAAAGATGTCATCAGCGAAGCAGAGGTGGTGTAGTTGCTGACCATCTATCTTCACTCCCATTTCTTCCCATTCCAGTCGTCGCATGACATGCTTGAATGTGTCACTGACGTTTCGATGAAATGATAACACCCTGCCAAACCCCTCTTTATGTCAGTGATCACGTCCCTGTAGAATGGTGGGATCCTGGTAGTAAATCTGCAGTAGGAGGATCATGATGTATTGACATTGAACCCCCTGTTTGGCAAGGGCCTTGAAGACCACTTCAATCTCAACAGAATCAAAGGCCTTCTTTAAATCAATGAACGTTAGAGCAGCATCTTGAACTCCTGAGAAAACTCAGCTTGGTTATCATGTGGATATGGTCATTTCATTTCATTTCATTTCATTTCATTTCATCATCCTGTTATTCGTCGATTGCCTCGAGCAGGCCCCAGTAATGTCTCCTTCATCCTAGCCCTGAGATTACATTCAAGGCTCTTTAGGAGAATGAGACCCATCATTGTTACTGGTATTTGGCATATTGGGTATGCCATGGGGAGTTTGCCAGACTCTGCCCTGTGGGCAGGCTACATTCGATAGCCTACAAGTTTGTCTAAAGTAGGAATGAGATAATAAGATGTCATAAAAAAAGATGTCCTGGAGCTGGATTTTATAGTCTCTGAGTCTTGGCCTGGAGGTTCCGGGGCCGAGATCTCCAAGCCTACTCGGATTGGAGTCGAGCATCTTCCATCCAGATCCTCCAAATTCCAGTAGGCGGGGGTCACACCCACCACCTGGCCCCCTGGCGCCGTGTAATCTCATCAGCGGCCAAGACTCAGAGACTATAAAATCCAGATCCCAGAACCGCGCGGCCTCATTTGCGGCCGCGCGACATCTTATCAAAACTTTTTTTTTTATGACATCTTATTATCTCATTCCTACTTTGGACAAACTTGCAGGCTATTGAATGTAGCCTGCCCACAGGGCAGAGTCTGGCAAACTCCCCGTGGCGTTCCCAATATGCCAAATACCAGTAACAATGATGGGTCTCATTCTCCTAAAGAGCCTTGAATATAATCTCAGGACTAGGATGAAAGAGACATTACTGGGGCCTGCTCGAGGCAATCGACGAATAACAGGATGATGAAATGAAAAAAAAAATGAAATGAGTCTTGGCCATTGATGGGATTACACGGCGCCAGGGGGCCAGGTGGTGGGTGTGACCCCGCCTACTGGAATTTGGAGGATCTGGGTGGAGGATGCTCGACTCCAATCTGAGTAGGCTTGGAGATCTCGGCCCCGGAACCCGCGTGGCTTTGTCCCTCTGCCAGTACCTTCATGTGTGCGGAGAGTGGTCTCAGCATGGTGGTGGCTGGTCCTGGAGGTCTTCGGCTGCCGGAGCCCTGGTCGGGGTGGGGAGGAAAGCTCAACCCGCTCCCCTCCAAGGGGCCCCGGCAAGGAACAGCTAGGCGCAGGGGCAGGAGACTGAAGTGGATATGGTCAATTGTGCTAAATCCTTTTCGAAAACCAGCTTGCTTGCATGGTTGTCCTTCATCTAGTGTTCTGCCAATCCTATTCAGGATGACTCAAACGAACAGCTTGTAGACAACAGACAACACACAACAGGCAGATCGGGTGATAGTTGCCAATGTCGTGGATGTCTCCTTTCTTGTACAGTAGTACAGTCCTGCTGGTTTTCCATTGAGACAGAACCTTGCATTCAGACAGGTAGCGTGTGAAGAGCTGAGCCAGTGTATTGATGAGTACTGAAGGTAGGTTCTTCAGGTGGTCGGGTCTGACCTTGTGTGGGCCGGGTTCTTTTGGCTTCTTTACTGACAAAACTGCGTGTTGGATTTCAGAAGGAAGAATGTTGGGAATGGCATATCCATCCTGCAGAATTTGGTATGTGGTCAGGTGGACGTGGCTATCAAAGAGATTTGAGTTGAAGTCATGGATAATCTTCTCCACTGCCATTCTGTAAGATGTGATAGATCCATCAGGCGTCGGAGAGCAGTCATCTTGGTCTTGTAGTTGGTGAAGGACAGGTGGGCATTGCGAATGCTTTTTCCAGCTTCTGCTGCTTCTGCCAGCACTGCTGCTATTCTCTCGTTGAGGTCTTCCTTTATCGCTTCTCTGCACTGCTTTGCAAGCTCAGACATTTGCTTATTATGGTTGCCTGAGGCTTGCGCTAAGCCACATTGGTGAATGAGCTCAAGAGTTTTCAAAGACAGGCATATTTTTCTGGCTATCTCTCTTGGCATTCTTTGCAAAATCATGGAGGTGCTGAACCAGTTGATCATATTCCTCATCAATGTTGTCAAGGATGGTATCTTCCCATATTGCTGCAATAGTGCCAAAGAGCTCCCAGTTGGTAGTGGTTCTGGGAGTTCTCTTCTTAAACTTTGCAGTCCTTTCTGCCCACTCTGTAAAGTAGAATTTTGCACGAAGGAGACAGTGGTCTGATCCTGTTTAGAATTTTGGGACCACAGAGATATGGGTCAGGCAAAACCATCCATTGAATATAATGTGGTCAATTTCATTGTGGAACTATCCATCGAGAGACTCCCATGTCCAACATTTAGATTTTTCCTTCTGGAATTGTGAGTTACCGTGGATGGTCTTGGTCAACTTGATGAACCAGACAGTCTCTCACCTTGTTCATTCCATTCAAAGCCATGGGTCCCGATGTGGAGTTCTTCGTCTGATCTTCTCAGTCCTATATTGGCATTAATATCACCAACAATGATCTTGTAGAAGGTGTGGTCTTCTTTATAGAACTTCTCCAGCTCCATGTAGTACTTCTCAATTTCTCCTTCATCCATAATTTGATGTTGGTGCCTAGAAAACGAAGATAGAAACTGCCAGCATTGAGCCACATCTATTCAAGAGTAATCATCTGATTCGGGTTGTTAGGCATTTGAATGCATCAATGTTTTTGTCCAAGTTCGTGTTGATAAGGACACCAATACCACCAACGCCTCTTTTGTCATATATTCCGAGATATAGTTCTTCCCCAGTGTCAAAAATGATGTGATTGATGTGATCTGATTGATGCCTTCACATCTCAGTCAGACCAATGATGTACTTGATCTCTCACATTTGCACCATCAGGTTCTCAATGGCTGCATCCGATGCCGGTGTATGTGCATTTAAAGTACAGACAGTTTTTGTCTTTCTTTGTTGTGGTACCCTAGGTCGGACCTGAGATTTTATCAGCCTCTCCTTGCTCATCCTTCTTAATGCTGCCATATTGGGGGCTCTTTTAGGGTCAGGGGAATGAGACCCATTGTATTTACTGGTTTTGGCATATCGAATACACCACGGATAGCTTGCCAGGCTCTGCCGTGTGTGCGGAACACTCTTGGTAGCTTGCCAGGCTCTCTAAGAAGGATAGAGGCTTTTAGGGCAGCCTCTAATCATCCTTGCAGGTGTTCCCATGGTTCAAACCATATTTCAATGCAATCAAATATGGTGCGGTAATCTTGTAATAAGTGTTTTATGATGTGTGTTATACTTGTCAAAGTTTCTAATTAATACTGCCTCAAAAAAAACTTTAAAAAAAATCTTTTTTTTTTTTTTTTGCTTTCTCTGGGAGCCTTAATTCTGAGTCTCTAGATCTTGGCCATTGATGAGAGTACATGGCGCTGGAGGCAGTTTGTAGGTGTGATTTCCAAGCCACTGGAAAACTAGGGAGAGGGCGAAAGGAGGCCAGTCCCATTCCCAGTGAGCTGGGAGATCTCAGTCACGGGTCCTGCATACCCTTTTTTTTTTTTTTTGCATATTCCCTCATGGGTGAGGCTCATCCAAGCCTGCGGAGAGTGGGACAGGCCCATTTTTTAAGACCAGTTGTTGAAGTCTGTATATCATGTTTTTGTATCAGTGACTCTGGAAAGTGTGTGAAGATCATTGTATTCATCCTGGAGCCATTAAGCCCTTCAATAAGGGATTATTAATATGATTGTTAAATGCCTTCAATGTTGTGTGATAACACAGAGGTATGGCGTTTGCCTTACAAGCGGCCACCATGGCTGACCCGAGTTCGATTCCTCCACCCCTCTCGGAGAGCCCGGCAAGCTACCGAGAGTATTCGATATGCCAGACACAGTAACAACAAAGTCTCCAATGGAGACGTTACTGGACCCGCTCGAGCAAATCGACGATCAACGGGAGGGCCTTTACCTTTACCTTTTACTCTTAGTGTATCAGTGATGTAGAGTATGAGAGGTACCCAACTCTCCATATATAAACATATATCTCACATCTACACCATTGATGTGTCCGAGGCCCCTGCTTTATTCAAGGGCAGGGAACTTATCTCATTAGCCATACCCGAAAGAGGACAGTGCCCAGTTATAACTGTTCAATAAGTCCAATGAGAGCAGTGATTCCTAAATGGGAGATACTGCCACCAAGGGATTGGGAAGACACTGCAATGATAGTAGACTCTAGTGTTCTCTTAATAACTTTATATTTCCCAAGTACATTTTTTTCTAAAAAAAAAAAACAGGTAGCAGGAAAGATAAGTTTAAGAACTTATTTGGTTATAGAATCCATCTAGATTATAAGCCCATCCTAAGCATTCCTTGGGAAGGGAACTCTCCTATTGTTTCAGCTATTTTCATAATTAAATACATGCTACAAGCCTTGAACTTAGAACTTAAATATTTCTCTAATCTTCAAATATTTCTCTAACTTTAAATCAGATTCTAACAGCAGTCCCATCTACCCAGGGGAATTGCAGGGCACACATCTAGCAAGCAAACTGGTGAAGAACTGTCTATATCAAAATAGACCTATAAAATCAGAATAAAGATTACAGTGATTCAAGTGTTCACTTACCAAAGTTCTCTCTCTCGCTCTCACATATAGCCACACATACACACACAAATATATATATGTACACATATATATTAATATAAACAAAGGAACCTAATAAAACACTGGAAAGTGACATAAAAAGGGAGATCTATGAAATGCAATTCCTTTCAACATTGTTAAAATTTTTATGAACCTACCAAACCTCCAAATAGCCAGTGAAATTCTAAGAAAAGAATGAAGACAGAGGACCTAATGATTATAATTTCAAAGTATACTATGAAACTATAGAAATCAAAAACAGTGTGGCACTGAGAAAAAACAGATACTTGGGTCAGTGAAATATAATTGAGTCCCCAGTAATGAGTCCTTGGCTATATGAATAATTGATAACACAGACCCAAGAGCATCAAATGGACAATGGAGAAAGGAGAGCCTCTCCAACAAATGGTGCTGGAAAAACTGAATATTCAACTATAAAATTACGTAATTGCATCACTATATCATACTGTGCATAGAAGTTATCTCAGAATGAATTAAAGATTTGAATGTTAGAGCTAACACATAAAATAGTCTAAAGAAAGTATGATACTGACTTTCGCAGTGTTTTTGGTTATTTAACTCCATTGGCAAGAAAACAGATATAAAAGCAGACAAATGGAATTGCATCAAAGCAAAAAAGGCTCTGTGCTACAAAAGAGAAAATATTACTACCAACAAGACTTTTTACTTATGGGAGAAAATATGTATGTCCCATATATAGGATAATAACTCAAGATATATGAGGCATTTATAAAACTCAGTAGCTAGAAAACAACCTTATCAACCCCACTCCCAGATAGTAAGAAGAACTGAACAGACACTAAGGATATATGGATACATCCAACAGACACCTAAGAGGGAATTCAAAGCAAAAATCATCCCGTTCCTCAGGAAAATGCAAGTCAGAGTGACAGGACAGTAAGATATTCTCTCCTATCAATGATAATGACCTCTATCAAAAAGGTTAGGGACAGGCATTTTCAGAGATAAGGAGAAAAGGCACTCCCACTCACTGTTGATGGGAATTTAAGATGTCTCAAACTTTATGGAAAACAATATGCAAATTTGTCCAAAAATTATAGTTGGAACTAACCTATAGCCTGGCATTCTACTCTGTATCTCAAAAGGAAAAAAACAATTGAAAAATATATGCATATCTGTGTTAATGGCAGCAGAAGCAGATTGGAAATAGCATAGAATGAAAGCAGCAAAACACAATGAATCCTACACAGTTCTAAGATAAAATTTTTCCATCTGGTACCAAATAGATGCAGCTATATGATGCCTGGAGAAACACTAGACAGCTGATGCGTTGTAAGGGCACTGGCCTATAGACTTGGACACTTTGGTGTTGATGCAGTGAGGTATACATGAAAAAAAAACCATGAACATTATTGTTTCAGTATATGAACCTCACTGTAGTAACTAAATTTAAAGAAAAGTTTGTCAAGGGGATACAATGAAGGGGATGGGAAGAGACCTTTCAAAATTGGCAGAGGGTTGCAAACACTTGTGATGGGTGTGGAGTTGGAACATTGTATGGCTGAAAATTAATTTCAGCTTTTTAAAATACTGAATGAGATTCTGTGATTTACAGTATCAAGTACGATCTCCCACACAAATAATTCCTAAGCCCACCCATCAAGTACCCCAAGACTTCTTCAGGTGGATTGCAATGCTGTGCATATGATTCTCCCACATATTAACAGTATTGAAAATCATGGTGCCAAAACAGAAATTAGAAATTTTAAAAAGACTATTTCTCAATGTAAAATTTTCAAAAGATATGGAAAACTAATGAATTTTTAAAAAGATCCAAAAATATACTGCCTACAAGAAAAATACTAGAACTGAGAGGTTCACATAGGCTAAGATGACATAATGATAATCACTTGATCACTTCATCACTTGACATCCTTTCACTCATCAATTTGCTCAAGCAGGTGCCAGTAACGTCTCCATTCGTCCCTGTCACATGCCAGTGTACACCAATGGCATCTGCTTGCTCCAGGAACACAAAGAACTTCAAACCGATCATTCAGGGTCTTGACGAAGAAGTCTAACCATCTCGTAGGTGGGCAGCCATGCAATCTTTTGATGTCCTGTGGAATCAAGTCTGTAAAGGCTCTAGTACAGTGGTCGTCACCAAATCGCATTACATGTCCAGCCCATCTTGTGTAAACACAAAAAGATGGCAGTAGCCTATCTCTCCCGCCACCCACCGTTAGTGTTTCCTCACTCCAGGGAGGTCGATGGCGATGGTCAGGCGAAGGAAGGAAACGAGGGCCAGGGTGGTTGGTCTTAGTAGCAGTTTATTACAAGGAAGAAATTTATGTCATGGAGGGTCCAGGTTCTCTCAAGCACTTGTTCTTCAGGTACTCTCAGGCCTGTGTTTCCCATTCTCTCAGTTCTCTCAAACACGTGTCCCCCCAGAGAGCCCCCAAAATCTCCTTATATAGATCATGGTACCTCCAAAGGGCACAATACAGTGATGTCATCAAAAGGAGTTACAGAAAGAACATTAAGGCAGCAAAACATACATTGTTCCTTTACATCTGCAGGCTGGTAATTTTGGCCTCCAAAAGAAGATACAAAACCAAGACTGAAACCCTTCACAAGCACTTTCACAGGCCACAAGCACTTGGATTTGCATTCCAAAGACCAGTCTGTTAGAGCTTGGAATCTACATCCCAAAGACAAGTATCTGAGCTTTGCATCCCAAAGACTAGCCTGCCTATAGCCTGGAATTTACATCCCAAAGCTCAGGCCTGGCCAGCACCTGAGATCTGCATATCTAAGACCAGCTAGGTTTCTGTGAGAAGAGGAAAACTGCCTCTTACAATATACTGAAATTATTTACTGATGGCAGTTTGAAGGGGAGAAATGTTCAGCCTCATCCAAGCTAGTCAGGACACATGGGAAAGCTGCTTCTAGGACAGATGCTCATTTAGCAGATCAACCCACATTAGAATGGAATCCCCTGGGTGTGTCTCTCTTCTCCAGTCCAACAAACATGTAAGCATATATAATATAAATCATTTTGTATGGACACAATAAGAAATACTTTAAGCTTATAGAATTGCTCTCCTAGGGCCATCTTGATCTCAGACTACAGTGCTCAGGCCAGATAGTCTTTCCAATCCTTAGCAGGGTCATAGTCTTGCTGTTACTTTTGGATCATGACAGCATTTGTCTATGATCAAACTCCTAACTTATAGTTAAGAATTGCTTTGGCCTGGCCCATCTCATGCCAGGGTAGCACATAGCTTACCTGCTTGCCCTGGTTCCATCCAGCCCCTCGTCAGGACGCTGCTTTGGGGGGGGGGGAGCTAGGAAGAGAGGGCAACTGAGGCTTAAGTTGAGAAAGCAGATGCCCAGGAGTGAATAATATTCAAAGCCAATTAAATCCTAAGTTACAAAGCATAATATTAATTGTCTTCCTGTATCTATACAAAAATGACATTGCATTTAACTATTCAAACTACATAAGGAGAGGAGAAAGGCAATATTAACTTACAATACAAGTTCAGTGTCCTGGAAGGATCTGACCTTACAAATTAACAGATCCTTATTGGGGGGAAAAGCTAACTAACTGGTTGGGGAAGGTTGTTTGTCTGTAACCACTGATTGATGGTTACAGACAAAGTAATAGAAATGACTTGGGACCATTGTGATGGGTACAAACTGATAAACCAAAGCTCCTTGTATTCGAACACATCTGATTTTTGATGCTTTGGCAAGCGAGACAGCATCTGTGATTTTCAATCATTGACAGAGGCCGGAACCCTGGATTCCTTCTCTCACTTGAGTGAAGCATGATACTCCAATCATAGCTCTTTCGATTCCTCTTGGGGTGACCTGAATAGCGTTCTCATCTTTTTTTTATAGGGACCAGGTCTCTGAGGCATATGTTAATGCAGGAAGAATGGTGAAGTTGAAGAGATGTGCCCTATGCCAGAGTTTCTTCATCCTCTTAGCTATTTCTTTGATGCTCTAGAAGTTGTTCCAAGCTGCTCTCTTCCTCCTGTGCAACTCAGGTGCCAAGTCATTCGTCATGCTGAGTTCTTGACCTAGGTACACATAACTGTTGCATTCGGAGATGTTCGTTCCATTGAGAGCGAATGGAACATCAGTAACTAGTTCGTTTCTCATAAACATTATCTCTGTGAGATTCAGCTGTAGTCCAGATTTTCCACACTCATGGTCAAAGTCTACCAGCATTTGTCCCACTTAGCTAATATTTGGTATTATTAGAATGATGTTATCAGTGAAGCAGAGGTGGTGTAGTTTGCCAACCGTCTATCTTCACTCCCATTCCTTCCCATTCCAGTCACTGCATGACATTCTCGAGGGTGGCACTGAAGAGTTTCACTGAAATGGTATCACTCTGATGAAACCCTCTCTTGATGTCGATGATCACTTCCTTGTAGAATGGTGAGATTTGGTAGTGAATTCACAGTACAGCTCACAGAGGATCCTGATGTATTGAGTTTGAACACCCTGTTTGGCTAGGACTTTGATGACTACTTCCATCTCAAAAGAATCAAAGGCCTTCTTTAAATCAATGAACATTAGACAGAGTGGCATCTTGAACTCCTGAGAAACTTCAATGAGCTTGGTTACCATGTGGAGATGGTCAATCATGCTGAATCCTTTTCGGAACCCAGCTTACTCGCATGGTTGTCCTTCATGTAGTGCTCTGCCAATCCTATTCAGGTTGACTCGAGTGGACAGCTTTTATATGACAGACAGCAGGCAGATCAGGGAATAGTTGCCAATGTCGTGGATGTCTCCCTTCTCATATGGTAGAACAGTTCTGCTGGTTTTCCACTGGGACGGAACCTTGCATTCAGACAGGTAGCGTGTGAAGAGCTGAGCCAGTGTATTGATGAGTACTGAAGGTAGGTTCTTCAGGTTGTCGGGTCTGACCTTGTCTGGGCCGGGTGCTGTTCGCTTCTTTACTGACAAAATGGTGTGTCGGATTTGGAACGACATATCCATCCTGTGGAATTTAATATGTGGGCAGGTGAGTGTGGCTATTGAAGAGATCCGAGTAGAAGTCATGGATAATCTGCTATATTGCCCTTCTGGAAGATGTGATAGATCCATCAGGACGTCGGAGGGCAGTCATCTTATTCTTGCAGTTGGCGAAGGACAGATGGGCATTGCGAAAGCTTTTTTCAGTTTCTGTCGCATCTGCCAGCACTGCTGCTCTTTTCTCATTGAGGTCTTCCTTTATCGCTTCTCTGCACTGCTTTGCAAGCTCGGACATTTGCTTATTATGGTTGCCTGAGGCTTGTGCTAAGCCACATTGGTGAATGAGCTCAAGAGTTTTCAAAGACAGGCATCTTTTTCTGGCTATCTCTCTCGGCATTCTTTGCAAAATCATGGAGGTGCTGAACCAGTCGATCATATTCCTCATCAACATTGTCAAGGACGGTATCTTCCCATGTTGCTGCAATAGTACCAAAGAGCTCCCAGTTGGTGGTGATTCTGGGAGTTCTCTTCTTAAACTTTGCAGCCCTTTCTGCCCACTCTGTAAAGTAGAATTTTGCACGAAGGAGATGGTGGTCTGATCCCGTTTGGAATTTTGGGACAACAGAGACATGGGTCAGGCAAAACCATCCATTGAATATAATGTGGCCAATTTTACTGTGGAACTATCCACCAAGAGACTCCCATGTCCAACATTTAGATTTTTCCTTCTGGAATTGTGAGTTACCGTGGATGGTCTTGGTCAACTTGATGAACCAGACAGTCTCTCACCTTGTTCGTTCCATTCAAAGCCATGGGTCCTGATGTGGAGTTCTTCGTCTGATCTTCTCAGTCCTATATTGGCATTAATATCACCAACAATGATCTTGTAGAAGGTGTGGTCTTCTTTATAGAACTTCTCCATCTCCATGTAGAACTCAATTTCTTCTTCATTATAATTGGATGTTGGTGTGTAGACATGAAGATAGAAACTTCCGGCAGTGAGCCACATATATTCAAGCGTAATCATCTGATACAGGTTGTTAGGCATTTGAATGAATCAGTGCTTATGGTGAAGTTTCTGTTGACAAGGACACTGATACCACCAATGTCTCTTTGTCACATTATTTTGAGGAACAGTTCTTCTCCAATGTTGAAAATTGCATAATGTGTATGATGCCTTCTCATCTTGGTCAGACCAATGATGTCATACTTTATCTTTCACGCTAGCACCATCAGGTCCTTGGTGGATGCATCTGATGCCAGGGTAGGTGCATTGAAATTACATACAATCATTTTAGTCCTTCTTCGTTTTGGCAGCCTAGTTTGGCCTTGAGATTTTATCAGCCTCTCCTTGCTCATCCTTCTTAATGCTGCCATATTGGTGGCTCGTTCAGGGTCAGGGGAATAAGACCCATTGTATTTACTGTTTTGGGCATATTGAATATGATGTGGATAGCTTGCCAGGCTCTGTCGTGCGGGTATGATACTCTCGGTAGCTTGCCAGACTCTGCGAAAGGGATAGAGGCTTTTAGGGTAGCCTCTAATTGCCCTTATAGGTGTTCCCATGGTTCACGCCCTATTTGAACCCCATTAAAGATGGTGCAGTAATCTTGAAAGATGGGAATTAAGTGTCTTTTGATGTGTTGCACATGGACCAGAAAGTAGCCTGGAGCGTGGCAGCAGCTGTGTAGTGGAGGTAGTGGAGGTCAGCTGATGATGTATTTATCTGGTACCGGCAGGCTCGGGCCTCTGTGTGTGATCCCTTGGTCAGGGGAGAGTGGTGGGAGCAGGTAGGGTGAGGTTTCTGGGTTTGATCCTTGGGTTGTGGGATAATTATAATACCTGAAACAAAACATAACAAAAGATAAGGAGGGTAACTTATACTTCAGATACAATCAATGTTTGAGTGAAAGTAAAAAAAAGAAGTTATATTACGGGAAAGCCAACAATATATCAAAAATATATCAAGTTGTTAACATTTTTTAAATGGTATACACCCCAACATCATAGAATTTAATAGAATGTAATCCCATAAAACAAAAACTGATAGAGATCAAAAGGAGAAATGAATAGCAATATTGGCTTTAACCTTTACTTTCTATTTGGGCGAGGGAATATTTTTTGGGTGGGGGCCACTCCCAGCCTAGTTCAGGGCTTCCCTTTGGCTCTGCACTCAGGGTCACATGTGTGCCGGGGATCTAACCTGGGCAGAGAGCATACAGGGCCAGCAGCTTATTTGCTGTACTCTCTCTCTGGCTCTGAGGTCTCCATTTTGCTTTCTTAATTAATGTATTTTTTAATTGAATCACCAAGAATAACACTGTTACAAAGTTATCCATGACTGAGTTCCTGTCATATAATGTTCTCAAACACCTTGTCCCTTTGCTTGTGTATAGGGACCCACCGCCGAGGTCCCCAACTTTCCTCCCCCCCCCATCCTGCCTCTAGGGAGGACACTTGTCTCCCTGTCCCTCTCCCTGTCCCATCCCTCTCCTCCCCCTTCCCTTTCCCTCTCCCTCTCTTCTCCCCCTCTCCCTCTTCATCCCTCCCCACATTTTTCCCTTTTGGCCCTGTGGTCTCAGTACTGTCACTGAAGGGTCGTCATGCATATCACTTTCCCTCCTTTCAGTCTCCATTTTAAACAATGGGTAGAACTCTCAGATAGTAAATTAATAAAGAAAACCAGGTTTAAACAACACTGTACAGCAGCATTCTTCCAACGCTGGTTCAGAGGTGTAGAAAGGTTGCAAACCACCGATCTACAATTTTTGTTGTTTCTGTTGGTTCATGGACCAGTTCTGCTCTGCAGGTGTAATAAATGCTAAAGAATGCTGCCGTACGACAGATGGAACGATTTTAGATGTCAGCAATCAGCACTGGGCCATCTGGCCCACTGGGTGATGCGGGCAGCGACCTTCAACCCCACTAATCGTTGCTCAGGAGAGAGACCCTTCCATCTCAACTCTTGCAAAAATAAGAGAGGAAGGGATATACTCAAACTCATTTCGTCAGCACTAGGCTGACCAAAGTCTGAAAATCACACTACTTGCAAACTATAAGCCAATATCCCCAATGAGCATAGATGCGAAAAGTTTCATTAAGTTACTGCCAACAGTATTCAGTAACACATGAAAAAGACAAATCACCACAACCAGTGGGACTTACTGTGGTTCATTAAGTAAAAAAGAGAAAGAAAGAAAGAAAGAAAGAAAGAAAGAAAGAAAGGAGAGAAAGAAAGAAAGAAAGAGAGAAAGAAAGAACACATAGTAGTACTAGAATTAGAGTCAAGGAACCATTTGCTCATCTAAATAGACTCAAATCACTTGACAAAATTCAACATCTGTTAATAATAAAAATGCCAAATAAATTACATGCAAGTATATGGAGCAGAGTAAACCCTGTGCCATGTTGGTGGGATTATAAACTGGTCAAGGAACTATGGAAAATCATATGTATAAGCCTCAAAAAATTAAAACCATACCATTTCTGGAAATACAAACACAGGAAATGAAATACTGACCAAAATATTTGCACCACTACTTACATTCTTTGCAGCATTATTTATGAGAGGTAAGATAGGGAATCAGTACTTATTGCATCCGAGTAAATATTTTGTGGTATAAACAATGGAATATTAGTGAGGCACAAGGTCAGAAAGCCCTATCACATGTGACAACATGAGTGAATATTTAGATGCCAAGTGAAATAGATCAGAAAAGGAAATGTGTCTAATCTTATGTCACCTGTAGTATGGAATCTAATTTTTTTAAATGTCTGTTACAGGAAAATAAAACAATAAATAAAAACAGTAAGCTGAGGTAGGGATTGGCTGGAGAATGAATTGGAGGAAGGTGTTTAAAAGATGCAACTTTCAATATTAGGAGTGCAATATGTAAACATATAAGTTACATAAAAGTCACATTGCTAGATGATATATTTTATATATGTGGCACTGTAGCACTGTCCTCCCATTGTTCATTGATTTGCTCGAGTGGGCACCAGTAACGTCTCCATTTGAGACTTGTTACTGCTTTTGGCATCTATAGCTATAATTCACACTACTCTATGGTATACTTTTACGTTGTTAAAACAGTAAATCCTGTCTTAACTGAAAGTGATAATGGGAAAACATCTTGCATTCTATGAATAGAACACAACAGAATCCCACTAAACATGTAGAAATTATTTTTATAAAGGTATGTTAAACCATTATGTTGTACATGTTAAACCAGAAACAGTGTTATTTATCAATTATATTTCAAAATGTATACAATACAATGCTGTTTCAAAATATACAGAACATCCCACCAAAAATATTCAAGTGTTATTTTTTTAACCAGTTTATTGACTTAAAAATGTCTAATAGAAAATGACTCAATCTGCTCAGAACATTAATTTATCCTTAATAATGGTTGAACACACTTGATCACTTTTCATTACTTAGATCGTTTTCTAGTTTATTGCCACACTGGGGATAAAGTGGTAGATGTAGGGGTAATATTTACACTTTCCCATCTCCACTGCCGGGAGTCAGAGCTCAGAGCTCACTTTGTATGGAGGTTTTTCCCCCTTCTCTCAACAGGCTTTTCCCCCTTCTCTCACCCTGCAATCTCTTCTTTAACTTTTTTGGGCAACTTTGTTATGCCGATTGTTTGAGTAGAATCATATAAAGCTATACATTATTTATCATTCCTTTTATTTTTCTTTCATAAGTGCATACAAGAAAACTTGAGGCAGCAGACTCTTTCCCTAAATGCAAAGTAACACGGACCTTTTTTCCCCTTTAGAATCTTGGTTTGAAATTAGTCAGTATTGATAAAAAACAAAGACATATTTGCATAGTTGAAACCACTGATAAATTTAGTATCCAAAACTCAGAAATCCTACAGCTTTATTATTTGAACAGTTTTCTTACATAGTGCCACAATTTTTCATCTGAATTTGGATTGATTGAGAGAAATACATGTTGTTAGTTCATTCTAGCTCATTTTTACAAAATTGCTTCTCATTTTGTTATAGCAGATTTACTTAATAAAGACAGCCAAGGTTATATTTAAGACTGAAAGTTTCAAGAATTGCGATAAGTAAAGACAGAGTTCTAATCCTGAAGCTACAAAGATTTTCCATTCATAAATGTCTCCAAGACAGAGCATAGCATAAAATGGAAATTATGCACGATTGTGACCAGTAGAGTTATTCCATGAGCTATTTTTAAATTCTTATAAAATGTCTTGTTTGGTAATGTTCTTTTATCCATATTTGTGTAAACTCACACAATGAGGGGGCACGGCACACAGCGGCGGTGGCTCTATCTCTCCCGCCACCCACGTTCGGTGGTCTCACCCTTCTCCCACCCCGGGGAGGTTGATGGTGATGGTCAGGCGGAGGAAGGAAACAAGGGCCAGGCTGGTTGGTATTAGTCGCAGTTTATTCCGATCCTCTCTCTAACTACACCAGTCTCCCTTCTCTGCCTCTGCTCCCCTTCTTCCTCCCCCATGCTACTTCATTCTCCTTCTCCATTCCCCTTCATTTGGAGTACAAGGAGCTTAGGTTTATCTGGTTACACCCATCACAGTGCTCCTGAGGCACTTCCATTCCATTGTGTTTATCTGTAAACAGTCTTCCCTATGCTCCTTGTACTCCAACAATATTAATAGAAAATGAATAGAATGATCAATATTTTAATCAAATAAAATGTGGAAATTGTTTCAGATTGGTTAATTAATAAGT
This sequence comes from Sorex fumeus, assembly GCF_029834395.1. Classification (NCBI taxonomy): domain Eukaryota; kingdom Metazoa; phylum Chordata; class Mammalia; order Eulipotyphla; family Soricidae; genus Sorex; species Sorex fumeus. The sequence goes on along the minus strand of NW_026606090.1, from coordinate 33,054,773 downwards.
CATTTTCACCCTGGTTACAAATTTATGGTTAGTTAGTCCAACTTAAAATAAGTTTAAAGGGCCTGAGAGATAGTACAGGTTGTCTTCATTACATGTGGCTGCCCCTGGTTCCAGCCCAGGCACCACATGTTTCTCTGAGCACAGAATGAATGAAACCCTGGGCTCTGCCCCTTGGCCAAACTAATCTGTTTAAATGAAAAGGACTGTAATAACCATGTTACGCTCCATATTTCCACTAAAGACTTTTCAAATTAAGCAAAACCATTTTTCAAATAACTGTTTTTTTTCTCTAATGTAACATTTGTAAGAAACTACAAAATATTGGACTCTTTTCCTAGCCCGGGCCCCCCATGTTCTCTCTTGAAAATGCACCTTTCTCTTTTCTCCCTTTTCCTCTCTGGAGCACCCTGCATTCTCTTTTGAATATGTACCCCTCTTACATGTCTCTAAATTTCACCAAAGCTCTCTTGGTTCACAAGAAGAAAATACAACTACAAAAAAAAAATTACAGTAGCCTGTAAATTTAACCTCAAATGTAATATTGTCTTTAATATTCTCTGTTTTTTAAATATGCTAAACAGCTTTCTACTTAATTCTCTGTTGAAGCATACACATGTCTATCCAAAGATTACATATTTACGGTATATGTGAACAGTATAAAGTTCTAGTATTTGGAGGATGCATACATGAGTTAAGAGTTTGCAGAGGGAAGTTTTTGATTTAAATAATTGTATGGGGTTATTGAGTTAAAATATGCTGAAGGTTGAGAGAGAGAGGAGAGAGAGAGACAGAGAGAAAGAGAGGGGGAAATAGAGGGAGAGAGAGGGAAAGAAGAAACAGGGACAGACAGAGAGAGAGAGAGAGAGAGAGAGACAGAGACAGAGACAGAGAATGGGTTGAAACACTTGTCTTGCACATGATAAACTCAGGTTCAAACCCAGCACTGCATCTAATTCCTGAGCACCATCAGGAGTGATTCCCTCCCAGATGGTTTAGGATTAAGCCTGAACATGGCCCCACCAAACAAATGATGCTGAAAATCATGAGGGATGGCCAGAATTGGTGAGATAGGAAGATGGTGATTTTCCCCCCTCTCCAGGACACACTGAGTCTACATGAAAGTTTCCTCTGAAAATAATCTTCAACTGAGCAACTTCTTCACATTGGAAAGCATTTAGAGCCCACGTGGAAGTTGTGAGTTTAGGTGAAGGCTTACGCCATCTTGCAACTAGTGCTGTGACCTCACTCAGCAACCTCAGGCTGAAGCTTCCTTGAGGAGCTAAAGGTTTTTGATTTTACCATCAGGTACTTATTTCTCTTTTTAAGACCCGTACAAGAGAAATCAGCCTCAGAACAGCTGATGTTGAAAAGCTTAAGTACTACCAGAAGCCACTATGTTGTATAGAAAACTGAGGAACTACATTGACTTACAGCCTCGGGGACATTTCTGTGACAGGAACCCAGCAGTCCTGAGGAAGAGATTCACTTATTGATCAAACAGCCTTGTTTGGAGGGCAGAAGCCCTGAGGTCTAAAGCAGGGATAGGAGCTCTCTGCTTCCTTGTTCTGGTCTGTTTTGTCTCCTCAGGTTTCTTGTGTATTATTCGGTTTCAGTACAACACTCTCCACCAGCAGCCCAAGGTCCTTCTCATTCACTCACACCCAGAAAGTTCAATGATATAAAACAGCTCTCTGCTTCTGTTGCCTTTGGTGAATTTTTGCTCCTTTACTAAATTTCTTAATAACCCTCATATGAGAGAGAGATCATTCTGTATCTGTCCCTCTCCTGAATTCACTGCTTTATTATTATATCAAAACCTTCTGATTATTTTATGTATTACTTGTCTAATTAAATTTTGACCAAATTTATCTAAAATTTTATTCCTAAAATACTCCTTACATCAAATACATTTAGAATTAATTTCATTATATTATTATCTATCCTATGGAAAACCAGCAGAACCGTACTACTGTTCAAGAAGGGAGACATCCATGACATTGGCAAATATTGCCCTATCTGCCTATTGTCTGTCATCTACAAGCTGTTCACTCGAGTCATCCTGAATAGGATTGGCAGAACACTAGATGAAGGACAACCATGCGAGCAAGCCGGGTTCCGCAAAGGATCCAGCACCATCGACCATATCCACACGATAACCAAACTCATTGAGGTTTCTCGGGAGTTCAAGATGCCGCTCTGTTTAACGTTCATTGATTTAAAGAAGGCCTTTGATTCTGTTGAGACGGAAGCGGTCATTGAAGCCGTAGCCCATCAGGGCATTCAAGCCCAATACATCAGGATCCTCTGTGAGCTGTATTGCGGATTCACTACCAGGATCTCACCATTCTACAAAGAAGTGATCGTTGATGTCAAGAGAGGGGTGTGGCAGGGTGATACCATTTCACCGAAACTCTTTAGTACCACCCTCGAGAACATCATGCGACGACTGGAATGGGAAGGAATGGGAGTGAAAATAGATGGTCGGCAACTACACCACCTCCGCTTTGCTGATGACATTGTTTTAATAACACCAAACATCAGCCAAGCGGCACAAATGCTGGCCGACTTTGACCGTGAGTGTGGAAAGGTAGGACTACAGCTGAATCTGACGAAGACAATGTTGATGAGAAACAGCCTCGTTCCTGACGCCCCATTCGCTCTCAACGGAACGACCATCTCCGAATGCAACAGCTATGTGTACCTAGGTCGAGAGGTCAACATGACAAATGACCTGGCACCCGAGCTGCGCAGGAGGAAGAGAGCGGCTTGGAACGCCTTCAAGAACGTCGAAGAAATGGCTAAGAGGATGAAGAACCTCCGGCTCCAGGCACATCTCTTTGATTCCACTGTTCTTCCTGCATTAACATATGCCTCAGAGACCTGGGCCCTACGCAAACAAGATGAGAACGCTATTCAGGTCTCCCAAAGAAGAATAGAAAGAGCTATGCTTGGAATATCACGTTTCACTCAAATGAGAGAACGAATCCGGAGTTCTGACATCCATCGACGATCAAGAATCAGGAACGCTGTCTCGTTTGCCAAGGTGTCAAAAATCAGATGGGCTGGTCACATAATGAGATTTAAAGATTACCGCTGGACTAGAGCTGTAACTGACTGGATTCCACGGGATGTCAAAAGACCGCATGGCCGCCCACCTACCAGATGATCAGACTTCTTCGTGAAGATCATGAATTATCAGTTTGAGGCTCTTCATGTTCCCAGAGCAAACAGATGCCATTGGGCTACACTAGCACGCGACAGGGACAAATGGAGACGTTACTGGCGCCCGCTCGAGCAAATCGACGACTAATGGGAAGTTAAGTGATAAGTGATAAGTGATTATCTATCCTAGAAATTATGTCCATCTAAGAAAAATAACATTTGATTATTTTCTTCCAGTAAAAAGTCCGAGAATAAGGTTCTTTCCCAATTGAAAATATTCTTATACACACTTGATGGGTTTTTGTCCTTGAAATTTCTTTTTTTTATTCTATCAATACCTCTTCATTTCTTTCACTGATAAGTATTAGTCTCCCAAAGCTCATTTCCTCATTATATATAATTTTTTCTTCAAATTTCTCAGCATTCTTTTATTCATTCATTAGAATACTTAAATTTACTTGAGTTAATTTTATGAATATTTTAAGTATTTACTTGAGAAAAAACTTTCTTGCAATCATAGAACACTTTTTTGCAATGTTCATTTCCTGAGGTAAAGAAGCTTAAATTTAAGAAGATACTGTGAGAATTATGTTACTTTTTCTTTGACCTTATAATACTAAAGGTAACTAAATAAAGCTCATATGTCTTAGTAAAATATTTTAAGTTCAGTAAACATTCTTAGCAAAAACATTCTTAAAGGGAACATGCATTTCATTTTCACTGAAGATTCAGATTAAAAGAATACTGTTTTTATTCTGTGAGAAAAAAATATTTTTCTATAGAGACATTTGGAACACTTTCTCCTGAAAATAATCAAGACTTTATAGATATGAGATTTTATTTATTTATTTATTTATTTATTTTCTTTTTGGGTCACGCCCAGCGATGCTCAGGGGTTACTCCTGGCTCATGCACCTGGGTCGGCCATGTTGGCTGCGTGCAAGGCAAACGCCCTACCCACTGTGCTATCGCTCCAGCCCCTAGATATGAGATTTTAGAGTGAAAAGTATTTCTATTCACATAGTTGTAAGCACTAGAATTATTTGTGCCCATGTTTATGAAGTATATTGGGCACAAAATAAGAGAAATATTCTGATTGCCAAAAATGTAACCAAAATCAACTTTCTAAATTTTATTCTACATTATTGGAACCTAATTTTTTTAAAAACTAACAGAAAACTAGACCTCTCCAAAGACTAAAGATAAGCAGTGTGTCTAAGACCATGTTCAGGGCTTGTGATTTAGAAATGGTAAGGTGTTTCTTAATGTGGTTGTAGCATTTTCTTCTTTAAAATTATGGTGTCTTATTTTAGTTCCAGCAAACAAGAAATGTCTTTTCATCTCAAATTCTAGGCAGGAAAGTGGGAGGGAAGATGTGACTATACCATGAATAAATAAAAGGAAAGGACTATTCTTTTAAATTTTATGCATGCCTTAATTTACAAGTGAAAAAGTTAGAGAAAAGATGTTAGAGTCTTCTTAATCATTGGGCCTGAATAGTAATAGAGAGTTTCTAATGGTCCTATGTGTATTGTTTTGCCCTTCAGTCTTAGCACACAAAGTTAGAGACACAAAGTTATTGACTTTTTACCTTCCAGAAGGAAGACTCATGCTGCATCACATTCTTTATTGTAGATTTTAACATGTTAACTTGTTTGCCAAAGGGACTTTTGATTCTTATAATGAAAACTTATCAGGAGGTTACAAGTAACCTTTAAAATGGGTGTTGCCTCTTGAGGCCAGGCTAACTGAACGTAGTTGTGCTTCCTATCATTCATCCTCCTTAATTCTCTCACCCTTAAATTTTTTCAGTTTTGGAAACCCAAAAGGAATTTCTTTTTTTAAAAAAATTTTGTTTGAGTCACCCTGAGATACAGTTACAAAGTTGGATTTCAGTCATACAGTGTTCCAACACTGACCCCCCAACCCTTCCAAACTGAATTTCTGAAGGAAGAGAGAGTGTTGTTGGCAAAAGGTACACTGTAAACAGAATTTTGGCCTCTTTACTTTAGGATCCAAATTCTTGATTAGATTAGTAGGAATTGGAGGTTAGGATGAATCATGCTAATCTTATGTAACCCAAAGTAATCATGTATCAATCCATGTATAATTGCAATTTTCTTTCTGTATACAATTTTTGGCCCTAGCCATCAAATGCAGCCCTGTGTCTATACAGAGCATGTGCTCTGCCACTCGGTTTGGTGCTCAATTTCTGTCTGCATGTCCTTTTCATTCCGGGCTTTCCAACGGAAACAGTGGGGGTAGGGATCTTGCAAAAAGTGATCAAGAGTGCTGGGGGCCATTCTAGGTGCTTTTCAGATGACCAGTCTCAACAGCCAAATACCAAGAGCTACTGGTCTGTGCTATGCGGGTCTGAGGAACCGGGGCTACCCGAGATGCTGCTGAAGGGATCAGGGCACTTGGTTCCAAGTGTGGAACCTGGTCTTTGTGCTTGCAAGACCCATGTTCCAGTCCTTCGGGTACTTTCTTTAATTCCTCTCTCCCTCCTACTTTCCCTCTGCTCCAACAGTTTGGGGCCACACCTGGCAGTGCTCAGGGTTTATTTCCGTCTCGGAGATTATTTCTGCATGGCTCAGGGTACCTATGGCGGGCCAGGCACCAAACCCAGATGGGCCAGGTGCAAGGCAAGTGTCCTGCCTGCTATTGGGTACGCCACGAAGAGTTTGCCAGACTCTGCCATGTAGGCAGGTTACATTCGGTAGCCTGTCAGGTTGTCCAAAGTAGGAATGAGATGATAAGATGTCGCTTCCGGGAGCTGGGTTTTATAGTCTCTAAAAAAATTTTTTTTAATTTTCTTTTTTTTCCTTAAGAAAGGAAATCATTAAATGTCAACAAATGACTCCTTACATTGCTTGCTGCTCTGATAAAAAATAAAAAAAGTTAAAAACAGAGGGAGAAGGATAAGACTATCGCAGAATTATTTGCAGTTTTATAAATAAACGTGTCGGGATGAGAGTGTCAAGGGCTTTGTGATTTCGTGTTCAATAAAAATGGCTCAGAAGATGTATTAAATCTGTTCAGATTTTATTAGGCTCCATATTTCAAGTAAGTCGCATCCCATACTATCAATTGTGTCTTAGCACTCGTTATAATTTAAACACTCATGCAATAGCAATATGAATTAAATGTGAAGAAGTGTGGCATTTATATCTTAAATGTTGTCACATGTTGTTACTAAAATTGGGGTATTAGGTGAAATGTTTACAGTAGGTATTAGAATGACACTCAGGGCACCCTTGAAGGTTGAAAAAGGTCATTTTTTTTGCAGTGAAAATGATCCTTATGTAAAACCCAAGCCTGGTAACAATGATCCCTGTTTCCATAAATTTAGTTTCATTTAGCAGTAAAATGCAAGGGTTGATGGGAAGGTGCTGGGATTCTTTTTTACTTTGACTTGGGTTATAGTTTAATTAATTGAACTATATCAACATTTATACCGTATCTCTGTCCATGAAATGAATTATACAACAATTTATTTCAGCCTCTTACAATGTTTCACAAGTGATGTGGTGGGGAAGAGAAAAATGTCTGCCTTCCCTTCAAGATTATTGTTTGGGTTGCTTGAATAATAAAATTAATGCTGGGAGGTCAGTAACAGACTAAAAGAACTTAATTTCATGCTTAAATGGGCTGATCTAATTTATGATTAGTTGATATAAACTGGAAACGGTGCTCAGAACATAGAAAGTTGGTGACAGATGCCAACTTGAATTGGGCCTCAGGGAATTTTCTGGAATTGAATTTTAATTAATTAATTAATTCAGATCCTCCAAATTCCAGTAGGCGGGGGTCACACCCACCACCTGGCCCCCTGGCGCCGTGTAATCCCATCAGCGGCCAAGACTCAGAGACTATAAAATCCAGCTCCCGGACGAGAACAGTGCAGTCTTCTGCCCCCGCGCCTGGCTGTTCCTCGCCGGGGCCCGTTGGAGGGGAGCGGGTTGAGCTTTCCTCCCTGCCCCAACCAGGGCTCCGGAAGCTGAAGACCTCCAGGACCAGCCACCACCATGCTGAGACCACTCTCCGCACACATGAAGGTACTGGCAGAGGGACAAAGCCATGCGGGTTCCGGGCCGAGATCTCCAAGCCTACTCGGATTGGAATCAAGTATCCTCCACCCAGATCCTCCAAATTCCAGTAGGCAGGGGTCACACCCACCAACTGGCCCCCTGGCGCCGTGTAATCCCATCAACGGCCAAGACTCAGACTATAAAATCCAGCTCCCGGAACCGTGCGGCCGCATTCGCGGACGTGCAACATCTTATCAGGATATCTTTTTATGACATCGTATTATCTCATTCCTACTTTGGACAAACTTGCAGGTTATCGAATGTAGCCTGCCCACAGGGCAGAGTCTGGCAAACTCCCCGTGGCGTACCAAATATGCCAAATACCAGTAACAATGATGGGTCTCATTCTCCTAAAGAGCCTTGAATATAATCTCAGGGCTAGGATGAAAGAGATGTTACTGGGGCCTGCTCGAGGCAATCGACGAATAACAGGATGATGAAATGAAATGAAATGAAAATGAATTTTAAAAAGAACACCTCAATACTGTACAAAGTGCATAGATTTATCTGTTTGTCAAGGTTCTTTAGATGATACCTTGAGATTATGTGCATTTTATTATAAATTTTGAAGTAAAAAAGGCCCTAAAGGTAAAGGCCCTCCCGTTGATCGTCGATTTGCTCGAGCGGGCCCAGTAACGTCTCCATTGGAGACTTTGTTGTTACTGTGTCTGGCATATCGAATACTCTCAGTAGCTTGCCGAGCTCTCTGAGAGGGGCCGAGGAATTGAACTCGGGTCGGCCATGTTGTAAGGCGAACGCCCTACTCGCTGTGCTATCGCTCCAGCCCAAATTTTGAAGTATTTAGAAAAATGTATTCTAATATTTTGAAGTATTTAGAAAAGTATTTTAATTTTGGAATGCGTTAAAGAGTTAGATGAGAACAAAATTTCTATACATGGAAAATCTATATAGAAGTAGATTTCTGGGTCAAATGGGAGCTCAATTTCTAATTTTTTGAGAATCGTCCATATTGTTTTCCAGAAGGGCTGAACCAGTGGACATTCCCACCAACAGTGAAGGAGTGTCCCTTTCTCGCCACATCCATGCCAGCATCGGTTGCTTTTGTTCTTTTGAATGTGGGCCAGTCTCTGAGGTGTGAGATGGTATCTCATTGTGGTTTTGATCTGCATCTCCCTGATGATTAATGATGTAGAGCATTTTCTCATGTGCTTTTTTGCCATTCGGATTTCTTCTTTGAGAAAGTTTCTGTTCATTTCATTGCCCCATCTTTGGATGGGGTTGGATGTTTCTTCTTGTGGAGTTTAACCAGTATTTTGTATATCCAACAATACCACTCCTGGGAATATATCCCAGAGAGGCAAAAAAGTACAGTCGAAGTGACATCTGCACTTGTTTGTTCATTGCAGCACTCTTTACAATAGCCAGAAACTGGAAGAAACCTGAATGCCCAAGAACAGATGACTGGTTAAAGAAACTTTGGTACATCTACACAATGGAGTACTATGTAGCTCTTAGAAAAGATGAAGTCATGAAATTTACATACAAGTGGTACAATATGGAAAGTATCATGCTAAGCGAAATGAGTCAGAAAGAGAGGGATAGACATAGAAAGATTGCATTCATCTGGGGGATATAAAGTAACAAAGTATGAGATTAATACCCAAGAATAGCTGAGATCAGCACCAGGAGGATTACTCCATAACTTAGAGGCCAGCCGGGTATCCTAGAGGATAGGGCAGTTCAGATAGAGAAGGGAGCACCAAATAAAGGATGTTTGGAGGATCCTCCCAGGAGGGGAGATGCATGTCGAAAGTAGACTATGGACTGAACATGTTTGCCACTCAATGCCTCTTTTGCAGACCACAACACCCAAAAGGAGAGAGAGAACACAGGGGATTGCCCTGCCACAGAGATAGGGGGGATGGGGGGATGGGGGTGGGAGGGATATTATCCATGATGGTGGAAAATGGGCACTGGTGGAGGGATGGGTATCTGATCATTGTATAATTGAAACCAAAGCACAAACAATTGTAAATCTACAACTTTAAAAAAAAAATAAAATAAAATAAAGGGGAAAAAAAAGAAGTAGATTTCAAGGACAATGACATTAAAGCTGGGACAGAGATTGGTGTATGTGTCTATATCATAAATTAAAGAATGGGGCAGGACTGTGGATGTTTGAGAAACAAGATTCACATGACAAAGAGAGGGTTACTTACATAATAAGGGGTAAAGGTTTTATTATTATATGTTTACCCTAATATATATTAGGTAATGTATATGTATATATGTTCATCTTATGGAAATATTTTGTATTAGATTTTTAAATTTGCTTTAAATCTTTTTTAGTTTTGTTTTGGGACCACAACTAGCAGTGCTCATGGGTTCCTCCTGTCTCTATTCTCATGCTCAGGGAACAGTATGAGATGCCAAAAATGAAACCTGGGTTCGGGGCTTTTATGGCAAGTGTCCTACCTGCTGTACTGTCACTCTGGCCCCTGAAAAGTTTATTTCTGGTAAATTTCCTCATATAAATAATAACATCAGTTTTTCTATTTTATGGTTAAGTTGTAATTTTTAAAAAGTGATTCTGAAAGCTCTCATTTGACCTTGTTTAGAGTAACCCACATGCCCAAATGACCATTTGGCAGTCCTAAAACTGAAAATCATGGAGATTCCTATCATAAGTATCTTGCAGAGACCTAGCCTTAAAATCCAGTGACATATATTTTTAATAAAAGACAAAAACTTCCACAAAAAAAGAAATGCAAATGGCCAAAAGGCACATGAAAAAATGCTCCACATCACTAATCATCAGGGAGGTGCATATAAAAACAATGGGATATCATCTCACACCACAGACTGGCCACACATCCAGGGCAGTTCAGATAGAGAAGGGAACACCAAATGAAAGGTGTTTGGAGGATCCTCCCAGGAGGGGAAATGCATGTTGAAAGTAGACTATGGACTGAACATGATTGCCACTCAATGCCTCTTTTGCAGACCACAACACCCAAAAGGAGAGAGAGAACAAAGGGGAATGCCCTGCCACAGAGGCAGGGTGGGAGGGGGGGTGGGGGGAAATGGGCACTGGTGGAGGGATGGGTATTTGATCATTGTATGACCGAAACTCAGGCACAAAGATTTGTAAATCTACAACTGTACCTCATGGTGCTTCACTAATAAAAATAAATAAATAAATAAATAAATAAATTTTAAAGAACTCTAAAAAAAATTAAAAAAAAAAGAATAAGAATAAGCAATGCTGGCACAAATGCAGGGAGAAAAGAACTCTCATTCAGTGTTGTTGGGAATGCCAACTGGTCCAGCCTTTTTGGAAAACAATATGGGCATTCCTCAACAAACCAGAATTTATGTTTCTATAAGACCCAGCAATACCACTTCTGGGAATCTATACCAGGTTTGCTAAAAACACAGAAGAAGTGACATCTGCCCCTCTATGTTCCTTGTAGCACTGTTCACCATGGCCAAAATCTGGAAAAAAAACCTGAGTTCCTGAGACAACTGGTTAAAGACACTATGGTATATCTACAAAATGGAATTTTATGCAACTGTTAGGAAAAAAAATGAAGTCATGAAACTCACTTATACGTGTATGGACGTGGAGAGTATCATGCTAAGTGAAATGAGTCAGAAAGAGAGGGACAGACATAGAATGACTGCACTCATTTGTGGCATATAAAATAACATAATATGAGACTGACACCCAAGGACAGTAGAGACAAGGACCAGGAAGAGTGCTCCACGGTTGGAAGCCTGCCTCATGAACTGGGGGAAAAGGCAGTTGAGATGGAGAAAGGATTACTAAGCCAATGATGGCTGGAGGGATCGCTCAGTATGGGAGATGTGTGTTGAAAGTAGATAAAGGACCAACATGATGGCCTCTCAGTATCTGTATTGCAAACCAGCATGCCCAAAAGTAGAGAGAGAGTAAGATGGAAACTGCCAGTCATAGGGGCAGGGGATGGGGTGGAGTGGGGGTGGTGGGAGGGATATTGGGGACATTGGTGGTGGGAAAGCTACACTGGTGAAGAATGGGTGTTCCATCATTGTATGACTGAATCTCAATCATGAAATCTTTATAACTGTATCTCATAGTGATTCATGGTCACGGTCACGGTCACGGTCACGGTCCTACCATTGTTCATCGATTTTTGCTCGAGCGGGCCCAGTAACATCTCCATTGTGAGACTTGTTACTGTGTTTGGCATATTGAATACGTCACGGGTAGCTTGCCAGGCTCTGCCATGCGGGTGAGATCCTCTCAGTAGCTTGCCGGGCTCTCCAAGAGGGGCGGAGGAATCGAACTCGGGTCGGCCATATTGACTGCATGCAAGGCAAACGCCCTACCGCTGTGCTATCACTCCAGCCCCCCAAAATTATTAGAATCCCAGAGGGATGGGGAGGCAACCCCAATGAGATAGAAACTGCTAAAGGCGTCATTGCTAAAAAATTACCACTGCACTGTACTGTCCTCCCGTTGTTCACCAATTTGCTCAAGGGGGCCCAGTAACGTCTCCATTGTAAGACTTCTTGTTACTGTGTTTGGCATATTGAATATGTCACAGGGAGCTTGCCAGGCTTTGCCATGGACGCAAGATACTCTCAGTAGCTTGCCGGCTCTTTGAGAGGGACGGAGAAATCGAATCCAGCTCGGCCGGCCAGCCTGGCACAAGGCAAACGCCCTACCATTGTGCTATTGATGCAGGCAGGCATGCTGATCCAAGAAGACTGAAGGATACCGGCTAAAATAGACACTGATAAAAATATTCTAAGACATATCCAAATCACAATAACAAATTCCATAGTTAGAGACACAATACTAAAAGCAGTAAGATCAAAGAAAGAAGTTATGTACAAAAGAGCATCCTTTGGATTTATTTATAGCAGACCTATTGAATGAAACCCTCCAGGCCGAAGGAAATTGGTGGGATATAGTTATAAAACTTAACAAAATGGAGGTTTGACTGAGAATACCTGGCTAGACTCTCATTCAGATTTGAACAAATGGTACACAACTTCATGGATAAACAACAGCCCAGGAACTTAATATGTTGGGATCGGGAGTTCCCTAGCCCTGGGAGGCGTGGAGAGACCAGATAGACACAATTCCTGCAGGAGTAAAAACGGGGTTTATTTAGACCAGCATGCTGGGGCTCCACAGCATACCCCAGAGTGGGCAGTGGCTGAAGGCCCCGAGCTTCTTCAAAGGGGATCTTATATAGGCCTTCACTGGCCGTTACAGCAAGGCCCGCATATTTCATAGCCAATAGATTTGTAACAACATGTACTTTCTAACCAATCCATTTAAAAGTACCTCACTCCTTAGCCTATAGATTCAAAGATAAGCATTTACGTACATCGATTGTCAGCACAAGCAAGGTTATAACCGGAATCATTAAGCCTTAGGTAATCTCCCTTGACCATCCACATTTTGAGTTACCCAAGTCTGCAGGGTGCTTTAGTGAGACAATACATTCCAGGAAAGGGCAATTTCCCCCAACCACCGCATCCTGATTTATCCTTTACCCAAGTCTGCAGGGTGCTTTACTGAGACAATACATTTCAGGAACAGTAAATACACCTGAATCCTGTCACACTTGGTTTAGAAAGAAGTTATGCCCTGTTCACTTTCCAAGTCCCCTCTCCCCCAGGTGCAAAGCAGCCAAGCAGTTTTACAGAAAGCAATGTTGCAAGTTAGCTGAAGCACGCAAAAATTTTATGCCCTAATATGAATTCTTTCAAATAGACTGAAAAAAGTTTTGAAAAGAAAAACACAGGAGACTAAGGCAGACAAATCCCACAAACACAACCATCCTCTAAAGAAAGATGGCACAAAACCCATGACAATAATCTCTCTCAATGTCAATGGTCTAGACGCATCAATTTAAGACAAAGGTTGACAAAATGGATTTAAAAATTGAATTCAATATTCTGCTGTTCTGCTACTTACAAGAAACACATTTGAATAGTCAGAGCAAACACAAACTCAAAGTGAAAGGCTAGAAAACAATTCTTAATCAAACAACTCTTTCCAAATAAGCCGGTGGCCATACTAGTATCCGACAAAAAAAGATTTTAGGCTGAAAAAGCTTACAAGAGACAGTGAAGGCCATTTTTTTTCAATAATCAAGGGATACATACATCAGGAAGAAATCACACTTCTAATTGTATATGCACCCAATGAAGGACCAGCAAAATACTTAAAACAGCTACTAATAGGTTTCAAGGAAGACATTGTTAGAGCACAATACTAGTTGGAGAATTGAACACTGCTTTGTCACCTTTTGATAGATCAACAAGGCTAAAACTCAGCAAAAAAAAAAATACTGGCCTTGAAGGATGAAAAGGAAAAGAGGGGGCTAGAAGATGTATATAGGGTTTTTCAACCCCACAAAACTGAATACATTCTCAACCAGTGCCCCTGGAACATCTCAAGATAGATCACATGCTGGACAACAAAACATATCTCCATACAATTAAAGGGTGGAAATTGTACCATCTTTTCAGACCCTGAGGCACTGAAAATAGAAGATAATCATATACAGAGATGGAGAATCAAATTGAACACCTGGAAATTGAACAGCTCACTACTGAACCAGTGGCTTAGAGAGGAAATCAAAGAGAAAATCGGAAGATCCCTGAAACAAATGGAAGTGAGGACACAAACTTGTGGGACGCAACAAAAGCAGTGTTAAGAGGAAAGTTTATAGCTCTGCAAGCGTTTATCAAGAAGGAAGAAAGAGCCCACATAACTAACTTGACTTTACAATTTAAGATCTTAGAAAACGAACAACAAAAGGAGGCCAAACCAGGCAAGAGAAAGGAAATAATACAGCGTAGAGCACTCCAAATGATCAATGAAACAAAGAGCTGGTTCTTTGAAAAATAAACAAGATTGCTAAACCACTAGTCACTTAATCACTTAATCACTTAACTTCCCATTAGTCGTCGATTTGCTCGAGCGGGCGCCAGTAACGTCTCCATTTGTCCCTGCCGCGTGCTAGTGTAGCCCAATGGCATCTGTTCGCTCTGGGAACATGAAGAGCCTCAAACCAATCGTTCATGATCTTGACGAAGAAGTCTGACCATCTGGAAGGTGGGCGGCCACGCGGTCTTTTCACATCCCGTGGAATCCATTCAATAACAGCTCTAGTCCAGCGGTCGTCTTTAAATCTCATTACGTGACCAGCCCATCTGATTTTTGACACCTTGGCAAACAAGACAGCGTCCCTGATTCTTGATCATCGACGGATGTCAGAACTCCGGATTCTTTCTCTCATTTGAGTGAAACGTGATATTCCAAGCATAGCTCTTTCTATTCTTCTTTGGGAGACCTGAATAGCGTTCTCATCCTGTTTGCGAAGGGCCCAGGTCTCTGAGGCATATGTTAATGCAGGAAGAACAGTGGAATCAAAGAGATGTGCCCGGAGCCGGAGGTTCTTCGTCCTCTTAGCTATTTCTTCGACGTTCTTGAAGGCGTTCCAAGCCGCTCTCTTCCTCCTGCGCAGCTCGGGTGCCAGGTCATTTGTCATGTTGACCTCTCGACCTAGGTAGACATAGCTGTTGCATTTGGAGATGGTCGTTCCGTTGAGAGCGAATGGGGCATCAGGAACAAGGCTGTTTCTCATAAACATTGTCTTCGTAAGATTCAGCTGTAGTCTTACCTTTCCACATTAGTGGAAACCACTAGTAAAACTTACAACGAGAGAAAGAGAGAGAGAGAGAGAGAGAGAGAGAGAGAGAGAACCCTAATAAGTAGAATTGGAAATAAAAGAAGGGAAATCACAGCAGAAACCACAGAAATTCAATCATCAGAGATTACTTTGAGAATCTTTATGCCATGAAACTAGAGAACCTAAGAAGAAATGGATAAATTACTGGATTTCTATATTTTTAAGTCTGAACTATTATTTGAATACCTGAACAGAACAAGAAAGAGAAAGAGAGAGAGACAGAGAAAGTAAAGGAAAGCACCTGGCACAGAGGTAGGCATGAGGGAAACAGGGAATCTTGGTGGCGGGAATCGTACACTGGTAAAGGGACAGATTTTGGAATAAGAAATAAGAAATACAAAATAAAAGCAGTGCAAAAAAAATTTGAATGTAAAATCTTCAAAGACCTATGAAGATATTGAAATATGTTTATCCTAAAAAGTTGAGTTCTGTGTTAGAAATTCTATTATAAATACTGCTTAAGATTCTGCATTAATATAAGAAAAAATTCTTTACAGATGTAAAACACATAGCATGAATAGATATAGAACATTAAAGATAACTATAACATTAGTACATTGTTTAAAAGTGGAAATTTCTGGGGGTCCAAGCAAGAGTGCAGTGAGTAGGGTGCTGATCTGGGCTCTATTGCCAGTCTCAAATATGGTCCCGAGCGCCTCAGGAGAGATCCCTGAGCACAGAGCACAGAGTAAGTCTTGAACACTGCCAAGTATGGTCCAAAAACAAAGAAAAAAATAAGTAGAAAACGCTTAGCGAGCTGGAAATAAGCATACTTTTCTTATCTTCTAAATGGCAGCCAAAAGTGTTATGAGTGAATACCATACCTCAGGAGAAATTGTTGAGAAATTTGTCTTTTAAAAAGCTCCTTTAGTGCTTCTCACAAATCTGGCTTCAGAGCGATGAATTCCCTAAACAATCACTTGTCCATGTACCTTTTTGTCATTCTTTCCAATCTGAATGGAAATCAGATGAAATGGAAATCTAGGTGGATAGAGTATTCTTGGTAGAGTTCACTTCACTGATTCTTTTCCTTTTATTCCACTAATCTCTTCTCTGAGTTTTGTTTGATAATCTGCTGTGAATCTTCATGGAAGTTTCTTTGTAACTGTCTTCTTGAATCTTACTACTTCTAATAGTCTATTTTTGGCTTTTATCATTCTGATCAGAGTATATTTTGGAGTTTTTCACCATGATCCCTAAGGCCTTGATTGGAGAGTCTACTCTCCTTGCTCTGGGAATTTTTTTATCTATGATTTTTTTGAGTAGCGGTTATTGGTTGGATTTGCTGTTCCAGGGACTCTGAGATTCTTAAATCATTCCTCTTGAACTCATCCCATAGCTCTCTGCTGTGCTATTTATTTCTTTTTTCAGACTTTTTTTTTCTCCCCTATCTTCTGTTATTTTCTAGAAGTTCCCTGCACTTCATCTTGTGCTTCATGGACTTTTCTTGAGCTGTTTTTCTGTTTCTCAACCTTCTATTCAATTTTTTTATTTCTCTTAGCATCATCTTCATTTCTGTCACTTCAGGTTGTAGTTTTCTCATTTCAGCTCCTACTTCCTTCTGCTTCCTTGACACCTGAACCATCCATTCTTTGAGTTCTCTGAGCATACTCACCACATTGTTCCCTTAAGGCCTTCCCTGAGAGGTTCCAGACTAGTTGGTACCAGTAGAGTGTCCCATGCTATTGTTCCCGCTCACTGACTTCCATGCTATTATTTTCACTCATTTTACATGCTTTCCTGATTGTGTTTTCCTGCTAAGAGTCTCTGAAGGGTAAGCCTCAGTAGTGTTGCTTGTTGCTTCCCTGTGGGTCCTCACCCAGTAGCAGGAGGTATAGGAGTGTGCAGCCTGAGGGGCACTGTGGTGAGTGCATGCAACCGCAAGTGGTGTTATGGTCCTGGGATGTGGATGTGGGCCTGGAAAATTAGATGAACAATCTGAGGGTCTGGTATTTGTATTTGACCAGATATCTATACTTGGTGGAGGTCAGGCATGGTGAATGCCTTGACCCAAAGGGAAGAGAGGGTGAACCGGTTCTGGTTTCAGATGGTCCCTGGAATATTAGATGCGAAAACAAGGTGTCTGATATGTGGATACAGGCCTGCTGTGAAGGCAGAGCTCAAAAAATTGTGTATGTGCGTGTATGTGTGTGTGTGTGTGTGTGTGTGTGAGAGAGAGAGAGAGAGAGAGAGATATTTAATGAAATAATGAAATTTTACTTTATTGAAATTTTGAGAAATTGAAGTGAGAGGAAAAGACAGACACATATTCAAGACAGAACACAGGCTTCTCCAGAGGGGGAGAAAGTTGTTATATGAGTGTTTTTCTATCAACTCTCTAAATGGGGATAGGACAATATAAGAGGAAGTATCTGAAAGGTAACTGTGATAGTTATATTCTATTTTCTGATGAAAGGTGTTTTTGCTTTGTGAACACTCATTAATCTGTATGCCTATAATCGGTTACCCAATCTGGAAATACGTTTAACATTAAAGATAAAAAGAGGGTCCTGAGAGAATAGGGTATGGTGGACAGGGCGCCTTGTTGCATGTGGTTACTGTGGGCTCAGTCCCTGACACCCCATATGGGTCCCTGAATCCCACAGGTGTGGTCCCTAAGGGCAGAGCCAAGAGTAAGCCCTGAGCACTACTGGCAGTGCCCCCATCCCTGCATCCCCCCAAGAATAAGAAACCAGTAGGTAATGGGTCAAAGGAATGTGTTAGATATTAAACAAAAAAAGGAGTACAAGCGCTACATATTTATAAAATGTAATCAGCCTTGTTGTTAAACAGAAAAAATACACAAATTCAAGTACATAGTCTCCTCTAAAGTCCAGTAGGGGCAAACAAGAGTAAATTTCAAGCCAGAGTAGGTTATGATGTAGATTTACAGAAAATTTCCTATATTTCTGTATCAATATAAATTGATACAATCACTTCTGAATAAGGTCAGTTATTTGTAATAATTTTGAACAGGTAGATGCCCCATGGTATCACAATTAATTCTTTCATATGTACTTAGCTAACCTTGTTCTATGTTGTATAGGATAAGGCAAACAAATTAGACAATTATTTATATAATAAAAACCCAAACCGTTCACATATGTTCAGATGAATTTATTTGGAATGGGGGATATTCACAGTGAATATATAATATGTAATATCAGTACCTAAAGCTCTGTGTTCTTTTATGGCGTTATGTCAGCTTAATAATGGCTGAGGAGTGAAATGTTGATGAATACATAAATATACCACTAATGTAAGTTCAAAAATAGAGAAAGTTTTTGACCATATGATAGATACTATGCACCATTAAGATAAACAAAAATGACTTGTGGACTTTGTGGAAAAGATAACAGGTCATCAAGGGGGGGTTACAGAAAGATCAAAAAACACTGGTAACATTTCTTTTGCTTTAATATGTGACAAACAGAAGTGCATTTCTTTTTTGGTTATAAGCTACATGTCTATTTTAAGTAAAACTTTCCCATTAACAATAACAAGTTAAAATTGATTTAGAAAAAAAGAGAAATATGCCACTACAACCACATTTGAACTTTGGCCATGATTTCCTGAAATAAAGCTGTCAATTACTGTTTTTAAAAAACAACATTTTTTTCCTTAACTCCTACACTTATTTTAAGACGTGTTTGTCTGATATCTTTTGCCCATGGTCATTTGAGAACACAGTAGAAGAAGCTATAGGGTAAATCACCAGGACTTGTTTACACAACAAAAAATGTGGCTGGTAAAATATTCTCTACGGATGTTTCTGAAACCAGAGACCGGAAATGTACAGTGGAAATGGGATCCTTTACTTTCCCTGTGCCAACATAAACAACAATTATAGCACCATGTGAGAAAAGTTGTAAGAAACAGTGCTTGGGTTTCAGTGCTTCAACATGTCAGCAGATTTCTGTAACTCTGGGAGATTGAACCCCAAATTTTATAGTCTTCAGAGAGGAATGACTCTTAGGCATTAAACTGATCCCTGATAAAAACAGCCCTGGGGTCAGGAGAAGGCTATTCTGCCAATTTTATTTCACCACGGGACCCACTGACATCTGGTTCAACTGTGGAAGCTGGAAAACTTCTTTAAAATCCTCTTGACATTAAAAATGGACATGTGGAAAACATTCTAATCTGTTAATCTTTGGTGCTCCTGAAAAGGGGACAGTTGGCTTTGGGTTTGATCATGATGAATATGAGATCTTTAAATCTAATTGCATATAACTTGAGTACAGACCAGACCTTTGAGTACAGACTGGACCTTTAATTTTCCAAATGTGTCCAAGACTAATAGGTGCTTGCACCAGTTCCATGACATAAAAGCCTCTGGAATTCTGTGTTTACACTTGTGTTGTGCAATTTGTCCCCTTCCCCCTTTATACAGGTTTCACTTGAGCAGTAAAAATTAGTGAGCAGGAATAAGTAATTTCTCCCTTTCTGTACTATCCCATCTGCCACATATCTGCCCAGTGCGTTCTCTTTCTCTCCATCTCTCTTTTTCCCTCTCTACCTCTTTCTCTCTCTCCCTCTTTTTCTTTCTCTCCCTCTTTATCCCCCTCTTTCTCTCTATCCATCTCTACCTCCCCTCTCTCCATCTCTACCCTCTCTCTCTCCTTCTCTCTCTCTCTCTCTCTCTCTCTCTCTCTCTCTCTCCCTACCCCTGCCCCCTGTACATGCCTTATTGTTCTGGCTTACGTGCTTTCATCTTTCTTCCTTCCTGTTGGAATTTTTCAATGATTGAGGAAATAGAATGATTTTCATATCTATATTTTACACATTATCAGGCGGTAACTTGGAATCAATTATTTATGATCAGTGAACTATAGACGATGTCTCTGCCTTGCGAGCCCCACGAGTGAAATCTGGTCGTGATCTGAGTCTGTTACTCCTTCATCCTGCTCCTACTTTCTGTAGCATGTTCCCTTGTTCCAAACTGGCCGTGAGGGTTTCGGGTTTTTCTCTTTTTAATTTTTGATAGTTTTGAACAATCTTTTGTCTTTTCTTCCAGTGTTTTTACTTCCACCAAATTCCTCCTTTCAACATTACTATATTCATCTTTTGAAACTGGAATACTGTTAAAAGTTTTGTATAGGAACTAGAGACTTCTAGAAATCTGTGCAATTCCACATATTTAATTTCCCCTTTAATACTACATGCTAGTAAACAAGATTGCTTTTCCTCTGTGAAAATCCTGTGTGAGTTCTAGTTAGCACAGCGGGTAGGGCGTTCGCCTTACACGCGGCCAACATGGCCGACCCGAGTTCGATTCCTCCGCCCCTCTCGGAGAGCCCGGCAAGCTACCGAGAGTATTCGATATGCCAGACACAGTAACAACAAAGTCTCCAATGGAGACGTTACTGGGCCCGCTCGAGCAAATCGACGATCAACGGGAGGGCCTTTACTTTAACTTTCTTTACATAAGTTTGTAATTTAAAATATAAACTACTACCATGCCCTTTGATAAAACAACTCCTCCCAGATTTTCTGATTCTATATAAAGCCTCTCAGTTCTTTAATGGGAGAATGTAACTAAGTACATACAAACAGAGCCTCTGGAACTTAAAATTATTTAGTTTCCAATTTTGACTCTCTGGCTTTCGCCTCAATTTTCTAATTTACCATGAGTTTTCTAATACTCCATGGTTCCTCATATATAAATTAGAATAATTTTTGTGTAGATAAATTTCCGGCATTGTAAATGTCAGGATACTTTTCCTTTCTTCTTGATTCCACTGCGTAGCTAAGAGTAAGCCCAGATTTCTTGATAGAATAAAAAATATCACTCAATCATCTGCCTTTCCACTGGAAGATTTACATCTCAGAATCCCAAATCTAAAAGACAGTTTTTTGACTTTAATAAAAATGATTAAAATTTAGGTGATAAGCTGAGTCGTGTTTACATTTACAGTTCTGATCTACAAGGTTCTTGTATCCGCCCCCATCACCACTGAAGTGCCCATGAGACTCCTCCACCACCTCCCGTCCCCGGGTCACCTCCAGTCAGACACTCCTTCCTTCCCACCCATCCCACTGTTACTTTTGGTTGTCAGTTAAGTATAAGTGCACACTCTCCCCTCCCTTAGTACCCATATGTCAAGACCCTCCAATTCTGTTCTCACATTACTTCCATTCGCTTACCAAACTCTCTGTTCCTTTCACCGATGCCATCAACTCCGCCCTCCAACCTGGCACTCTCAGGGATCTATGCCAGTACTGAAAGTTTATTCTCAACTGATGTTGTCTTCTACATTGATTTTTTTTCCTTCACACCACAGGTGAATGAGATACTCCTGCATTTTGTCTGTCTGTACTCCCTTATTTCACATAGCATGAAATACACCCAACTCCATCTAGATTGTCACAAACCACATGGCTACTTTTCTTAGTGCCTGTACAGTGTCGCTGAACATTTTGTTTGCTTCCATATATATTGTCGTAAGAGCGGAAATGGGAATAGGTGTGCATATATCTTTCCAAATGTTTTTTATGCTTTGAGAGTGGATGAATAAAATGTGGGGTAGCTGAATCAAGTGGGAGCTCCATATAGATAGATATTTTAATTGGAAGCAGCATGTTATAAAAGAGTGGTATTCCTTGCAAGTCATTCAAGTTCAGTTCAACATCACTGAATCATAATTGAAATTACGAATTCCCAATCATGAGTACGTTGTTCTGATGATGTTCTAGACACTTCATCATGCCCTTAACATCAAGTCCTTCAAACGAGTCTCAGAGGCCTTGTGTGCGTCCCCTGGTACCACAGCCTCATCTCTTTACAGACTCTCATCCATGTCCCAGTCCTACACGGAGGCTGTTCCACAGATTATTCCTACGGCATACATCTGCCACAATCTACCTCTTACATTTTCTATTCACCTTTTTTATATCACAACGTAGAAAGTCCTTATAAGCAGGTATTTTTGAGCTATATTTTATGTTTCTGTATCACAAATCTCATGTCCTTAATTTTTGTGTCAGAAAAATGGATTATTTAGTATCACAGCATATAAGGTAATGAATGAGGTATATGAGATATATGAGTCATATGAGATTATATGAGTGAGGTAAGGATTACACATGGAAGGTGAGTACTCTTGGACATTTCGTAACATTCAGAAGCCACCTTTTTTCAGGCTATTAGACTTAAGTGGCTTCTTTAATTCAGTTCTAGTTGATGATACATGTAAAGTAGAGCAGGAATTGGATAAAACATCTATTCAGGTAGCTTAATAACTGAGTGTTAGATGTTTATAAAAAAAGAGAACCCTGAACAGCCAGTGGAAACATTTTCAAAAATATGAAAATACATACAGAAAGTATATTTCTTATTATGGGGATAATGCCTAGTCAAACTACAGGCATGGAAAGTCAGAGAGTAATTGATTTTACATGTGTAGGAGTTTCTTAACATGAAGTCTATATTGGATGAAGACATAATTTATTTATTTTTTGGTAAAACAAGGCAGTTTTATTGAAACTTCACTTAATCACTTCACTTAACTTCCCGTTAGTCGTCGATTTGCTCGAGCGGGTGCCAGTAACGTCTCCATTTGTCCCTGTCGCGTGCTAGTGTAGCCCAATGGCATCTGTTCGCTCCGGGAACATGAAGAGCCTCAAACCGATCGTTCATGATCTTGACGAAGAAGTCTGACCATCTGGTACGTGGGCGGCCACACGGTCTTTTGACATCCCATGGGACCCAGTTGGTAACAGCTCTAGTCCAGCGGTCGACTTTAAATCTCATTACGTGACAAGCCCATCTGATTTTTGACACCTTGGTAAACGAGAGAGCGTCCCTGATTCTTGATCGTCGATGGATGTCAGAACTCCGGATTCTTTCTCTCATTTGAGTGAAACGTGATATTCCAAGCATAGCTCTTTCAATTCTTCTTTGGGAGACCTGAATAGCGTTCTCATCTTGTTTGCGTAGGGCCCAGGTCTCTGAGGCATATGTTAATGCAGGAAGAACAGTGGAATCAAAGAGATGTGCCCGGAGTCGGAGGTTCTTCGTCCTCTTAGCTATTGCTTCGACGTTCTTGAAGGCGTTCCAAGCCGCTCTCTTCCTCCTGCGCAGCTCGGGTGCCAGGTCATTTGTCATATTGACTTCTCGACCTAGGTACGCATAGCTGTTGCATTCGGAGATGGTCGTTCCTTTGAGAGCAAATGGGGCGTCAGGAACGAGGCTGTTTCTCATAAACATTGTCTTTGTAAGATTCACCTGTAGTCCTACATTTCCACACTCACGGTCAAAGTCAGCTAGCATTTGTTTTTATTGAAACTTACTTAGTAAAATGTGAGGGGAGAGTAAGAGAGGAGATATGTGTTCAAGAGATAACAAGCCTTCTCCAGAGGGAAAAAGCAAAGAAATAGAGATAAGCAAGTGAGATGCATGGTCAAGGACTTGAAGAGTAAGTTGAAGCCATGCTTCATTTAGAAAAACAAAACTTGTTTGAAGGAAGCAGTCCTTTGAGAGGAAGAGTGTTATGTAATATACAGGTAGATTTCTGTGCAGAAAAGATGATTATGGTTGAACAAGAAGGTTGGACACATTGTGGAGGATTGCAAAAAGTTTGTTTTGCTAAAGTTAAAAGTTGAAGGCCACAAGTTAATGGAACCAAAACATAATGTCAGATAATTCTGCACGACCTATCCTGATGTCAAGTCTTGATAATAAAGGCTCTCAACAATGTACTCATCTTGGATTTTCTCTAATATACAATACACATATTTTAAACAGGAGAGTAATATTTTCACATTAGATTTGCATTTTAGAAAAGAAATTTCTTGCAAAGCACTAGAGAGTAAAGGGACATAGAACTAAGCTGACTAGTCCAGAGACTCTTCTAATGACCCAAGCAACAAATGCTGAAAGGTTTGTGTGTAGACATACCTACATACAGTCTAGAGAGGAGCGGGCTATGGGAGATATATTTCAATGGCTATCCACAAATTTACTTAAGATACCAACAACATCTCGGGGAGATAGAAAAAAGGAGAGAATGCAAGGCTAATTTCCAGGCTCTTTGCTTGGGTAACTGAACAGGCAGCAATTAAATCACTGTCATGTAGCTAATTAAGCTACGTTCCTATCTGCCAAAGCAGTGAACCACTATGTCTGAAAGGTGCAAAAGGCAGTAGAAATAGAAGCAAGCACAAATGTCACCTCCAGTAATCAGATTAGTTTCAAGAAGTAGAATTTTATGATGAGTTTCCTATCATACTTGATGACAAAACTTGTTCTTTATGTGATGTCTAATTCATTCCCTTCAGCTATTCTAAAGTTTCGTCTCTCCTAGGTTTTCTGTGAAACCACAAAACCACATTTATGCCTAGTTATGCTACCTCTTTTTGTGGGGGGAAAGTGCCCCTGGTGGTGCTGAGGGGTTCCACTTGGCTCTGTGCTCAGGGATCACTCCCGGCTATGTCCAGGGGACTTATGTGGTGACAGGGAACCATCCCAGGTCAGGAGAGGCAAGATAAACATTATACCCCCTGCAATATCTCTTAGACCCGATAGTTTCTCGTGGTCAGTCAAAGCATCAAGCACAGCACAACTCAGTTCTGCCTCTTAAACCATAAATATTTATGGTGAGTGGTTTTGCATTTCAGTATAGAACCTTGAGAACCTGAATTTTTTCAATTTAAACAGGTCATGAACTCAAGAATCTTTATAGGCTGGCATACTCTCACCCAGTTTTTAACTTTAATAAGTCTTTAGAAAACTTTTTACTTTTTTTTTTTAGTGAAACACCGTGAGGTACAGGTATAGACTTACAAATTTTTGTGCTTGGGTTTCAGTTATACAATGGTCAAGTACCCATCCCTCCACCAGTGCCCATCCTCCACCACCACGGTCCCAGCATCCCTCCCACCCCCCACGCCCCGTCCTCCCATCCCACCCTGCTTCTGTGGCAGGTCATTCTCTTTTGTTCTCTCTCTCTCTCTCTCTCTCTCTCTCTCTCTCTCTCTCTCTCTCTCTCTCTCCTTTTGGGTCCTGTGGTTTGCAAGAGAGGCATTGAGTGGCAATCATGTTTGGTTTGTAGTCTACTTTCAGCATGCTTCTCTCATCCTGGGAGGATCCTCCCAACACCCTTTACTTGGTGCTCTCTTCTCTATCTGAGCTGCCTTTTCCCCTAGCACATGTAGCTGGCCTCCAAGTCATGGAGAAAAATTCCTGGTACTAATCTCGGCCACTCCTGGGTGTTAATCGCCGATTTCATTACTTTATGTTCCCCAGATGAATGCAATCTTTCTGTGTCTATCTCTCTCTTTCTGACTCATTTCGCTTAACATGATACTTTCCATGTAGTAGCACTTGTATGTAAATTTCATGACTTCATCTTTTCTAACAGCTACATAGCACTCCGTTGTGTAAATGTACCAGGGTTTCTTTAGCCAGTCATCTGTTCTTGGGCACTCAGGTTTTTCCCAGATTCTGGCTATTGTAAAGAGTGCTGCAATGAACAAACAAGTGCAGATGTCACTTCGACTATACTTTTTTGCCTCTCTGGGATATATTTCCAGGAGTGGTATTGCTGGGTCAAATGGGAGATCAAATTCTAATTTTTTGAGAATCATCCATACTGTTTTCCAAAAGGGTTGGACCAGTCGACATTCCCACCAGCAGTGAAGGAGGGTCCCTTTCTCGCCACATCCGTGCCAGCACCAGTTGCTTTTGTTCTTGTGGATGTGGGCCAGTCTCTGTGGTGTGAAATGATACCTCATAATCATCTGCATCTCCCTGATGATTAGTGATGTAGAAAAACTTTTTACTTTTAATACAATGAGTTTATATTAGAAATTAAGTGCAATGGTTTTGAAGAAGTATCAACATTAAGATCTGGACATAGATGGAATGTAAGAAACAAAGAAGGAAACATCTTAAAGAAAAATGAGTTTTAGCAACAAAAAATTTAAATTCATACAAAATTGAATATAGTGAGAATGAATGATCAATTGTGATAACCCTCTACCTAATTCATACATTTTAAATCTCTTTTTGTTAATAAGGGATGTTATCTTTGGGGTGGGGGTAATTTAGTTCTATTGTTTTCACTTTCATGATCTGCTTTTAAGCAGAAATGAGCACATGATTTATTTTTTTCCCGTGTAAAGGTAGTGTTAAGGCAGTGGTTTGAAAATCATGAGAGCTCTCTTCAGGCATCCCTTCTGCTTGCTCCTTAATCAGAGTCTTCCCACCAAATTTTGAAAACTAAATGTATGTGGCATGAAGACAGTGTGGAAGTTTTTAGGGAACTTCAGGGGTAGAAGAAGTGCAATAACTTTCTATGCCAAAAGTGTGAAAATCAAAATTATTATTTATCGTGTTATCTCAATAATAATACATTTTTAAAATTGGCTTTCGTGATGTATTTTGGGTCTCAAGGCAAGAAATAGACAAATGGAATTACCTAATAAAGGTCCACCATTGAGAAAGAAACTGTCATCGAAGTGAAAAGAAAATCTACTAAAAGGGAGAAAATATTGTCACCATATTATCTGACAAAGAGCTAATGTTCAAGACATATAAAGCGTCCAAGAACTCAACAAGATAAAAACAGCGCATCAAAAGCAGAGAGAAGACTGAAAGAGACCCTTTACCAAGGACGAAAAACAGATGGCCCCCAAAAGCTCATCATCAATTATTATTAGAGAAATGACAGTCAAAGTGACAAGGCAATATCTCTTCAAACTAGTAGAAAGATTTATATAGAAAGTCGGAAGTAATAAGTAAGCACTAGTAGGGCTGTAGAATAAATCTTCGTTTATTGTTGATGGGAATAAAAAATAGTTCAGTCTCTGCAGAAAACAGTCTGCTGATTCTTCAAAATATTTAAAAATAGAGTTGTCACATGATCCAGTAATTCTAATCATTAGGACCATTCTCATGGTCAATGCGTTTTTATTTTTTAATGTTGACTTTCGCTTGGAAAAAAAATAACTATGACTTAAATGGATGTGGAGAAGTGAACCAGGCAGAATGAATGCCCCCCAGTCTTCAGGGGCCAGGGCAGGGAGAAAGTGACCCTTCTGGCTCCCCAGCACAGCCCTAAAGCACTTGCTTCAGGTACTAGCACATTTATAGGCAAGACCGCACCAGGGAGTGGGGATCAGGACCACCCAGTAGACAGGGTTGTGTACGGTTAAGGAAAGGCCTTCAGAGGCGAGGACCCTGCAGGAGAGTGGGGGTGAGGACCACCTAGTAGACAGGGATTCCTGGTGATGTTTCTGGTCAGTGGTGGCTTTGGAAGGGTTTTGTAGTTCAGAAAAACAAATTGCACAAACTAGGGGTCCTCTCCCGCCCCGTGTCCCTGCCAATTGTCCAAACTGTCCCAGTGAGACCCTTGGGCTCCTGAGTCATAGGATTGCTGAGGACCACCAGATTCACAGTCCATGTCGGGGTGGAGGGTGGCCCCATGGGGGACACAAAAGCATTAATTTGAAAAGATATATGCATACTTAAGTATGTAATCTCTGGGCTAGGGAAAGCACGGCAGCTCTCCCTTTTGCCATAGACTAGGGCATTTGCCGTATTTGCCGTATTTTGCCATAGACTAGGGCATTTGCCGTATTTTCGGTAGACTGGGGCCTCTTCCCCACCCAGGACAGCCCATGCCATGGGCAGATGAAGGAGGGAACAAGGGCCAGGCTGGTTGATGATCAGTTGCCGTTTATTCCATCCTCTCCACATGCCTGTTCCAGTTTGACTGAGCCCCTCACTCTAGTCTCACTAAGCCCCTCAGTCTACTCTCCTCCTGTCTCTCCTGCTCATCTCTCCGCACTCCCTCTTGCGGTCACCTCTCTGTCCACGTGCCTGCATTCT
This sequence comes from Sorex fumeus, assembly GCF_029834395.1. Classification (NCBI taxonomy): domain Eukaryota; kingdom Metazoa; phylum Chordata; class Mammalia; order Eulipotyphla; family Soricidae; genus Sorex; species Sorex fumeus. The sequence goes on along the minus strand of NW_026606090.1, from coordinate 33,026,970 downwards.
TCCCCTATATTCTTCTCCCTCTGTCCCCCTTGCTAGTCTCTCTGCACTCCCTCCGTCTTGCTGCCCTGCTCTCTCTCTCTCTCTCTCTCTCTCTCTCTCTCTCTCTCTTTCCCTCTCTCTCTCTCTCCCTCCCCCCTTTCTCCCTCCCTTTCTTTCTCATCTCCCCAGCATCATCAGGGGGTAGCACCCACACCCTGTCAGGTAGCAAAATCAACATATCTCAAGCCCTTCCTGACTGCCCATCAGGCTCAAGGGCAGAAATCCTGCCTAGGGGTGTTTCTTAATTGACATCTTAATTCTACTTCTTAGTATTATTTTTTTATGGACACAATAAGAGAAACATTGAGCTTGTAGGGTGGCTCTCCTCAGGACATCTCACCACAGACGCAGACTACAGTGCTCAGGCCAGATTCCTAACCCTAGCAGGGTTCAAAAAGTTATTGCTTTTTGGATCATGACAGAATTTGTTCATGACCAATGCTCTTAACTTATAGGTAAGTGTCATGATGCACTGTCCTGGCCCATTTCAAAGCCAGGGTAGCTCACTGCTTTTCCTGGGTCCATCCAGTCCAGTCCCTCATTGGTACCTTGCTTTTGGGGTGCTAGGAAGTAAGGGAAACTGAGGCTTAAGTTGAGAGAACAGATGTCCCAGAGTGAATATTACTCAGAGTAAGTTAACTCCCAAGTTATAAAAGCACAGCAGTAACTGTCTTCCTGTGTCCATACAAAAAGGACATTGCTCTGAATTAACTATGCAAAGGACTTAAGGAGAAGAGAAAAGCAATATTTACAAGTTAACAGAGCACAAAGAAAGAGCTTACAAATAAAAACAGAGGAATAGGGGTACTGTCGTGGAAGTAACCCAATAAAACCGAAGCTCCCTCTTGGGAAGACAGAAAGTACAAACCAATGTTATCCTACACTTAGGTTCATTGCAGCATTAGTTACACCAGCCAAGATAGGAAAGATATTTAATATTTTTTAAAGTAATACACTTTAAACGGTAAAAAAATTTTTTCAAGTCATCCAGTCTATATTACTACTGTCTTAGTAGCCTCAGAGTAGAACACCAAATAATGTTTATAGCATAAATGAACAAAATATTAGCTTAATATTAGGACACTAATGTAATTGGGGCAGTAACAGATTAGAGGATTAAAAAACAAACAAACACACACTGTCCTCCTGTTGTTCATTGATTTGCTTGAGCAGGCGCAGTAACGTCTCCATTGTGAGACTTCTTGTTACTGTGTTTGGCATATTGAATACTCTCGGTAGCTTCCAGGCTCTCCAAGAGGGGCGGAGGAATCGAACCTGGCTCGGCCGGGCTGGCTGTGCGCAAGGCAAATGCCCTACCGCTGTGCTAAAATATTATTTAAATATGTATAAACAATTATAAACTTATGTTCAAACCTTGTAAGAATACTGTCACTGTCACTGTCCTCCCGTTGTTCATCGATTTGCTTGGGCAGGCCCAGTAACGTCTCCATTGGAGACTTTGTTGTTACTGTGTCTGGCATATCGAATACGTCACGGGGAGCTTGCCAGGCTCTGCCGTGCGGGCGAGATACTCTCGGTAGCTTGCCGGGCTCTCCGAGAGGGGTGGAGGAATCGAACTCGGGTTGGCCATGTTGGCTACGTGCAAGGCAAAAACGCCCTACCACTGTGCTATCGCTCCAGAGCTGTAAGAATACAATTAGCTGAAAATTTATAGAATTTAAATGATTAATAACTCATAAAGCTTGCTATGAATTCCATGCTTAATGCTGAACCTTTCAAATAGTCCATATTAGAGGCCTAAGCTAATACATAACATAGATAATAAAAATTTTAACAAAATATATCTTTTTTATTAAATGGTTGGCCATATAAAATTATAGGTCATATGTATTCTTTAGTGTTTTCATGTATACAATCATGACATTTTCAGTAACTTTTTGTTATGTTGTTACTGTGTCTGGCATATCGAATACTCTCGGTAGCTTGCCGGGCTCTCCGAGAGGGGCGGAGGAATCGAACTCGGGTCGGCCATGTTGGCCGCTTGTAAGGCGAACGCCCTACCCACTGTGCTATGGGCTGGAGCGATAGCACAGCGGGTAGGGCGTCCGCCTTACAAGCGGCCAACATGGCCGACCCGAGTTCGATTCCTCCGCCCCTCTCGGAGAGCCCGGCAAGCTACCGAGAGTATTTGATATGCCAGACACAGTAACAACAAAGTCTCCAATGGAGACGTTACTGGGCCCGCTCGAGCAAATCGACGATCAACGGGAGGGCCTTTACCTTTTGTTATGTTGTAGTAAAGAAATATGGTTAATATATAGTAATAGGACATTTAAAGTTTCAGTTAAAAATATCCAACATTAATAAAGAAACAACACCAAGCAAGTAGAATCAGGAAAAATAGAATAGTCAAGTCAGTAAAAAATTACTGTGAAGTACAAAAAATGTTAATTGTGTTAAATATGGGTTAGAGCGATAGCACAGCGGTAGGGCGTTTGCCTTACAAGCGGCCAACATGGCCGACCCAAGTTCGATTCCTCCGCCCCTCTCGGAGAGCCCAGCAAGCTACCGAGAGTATCTCGCCCACACGGCAGAGCCTGGCAAGCTACCCATGATGTATTCGATATGCCAAACAGTAACAACAAAGTCCCCAATGGTGATGTTACTGGGCCCGCTTGAGCAAAAATCGATGAACAACGGGAGGACCATGCTACTTTGCTACTGTGTGTTAAATATATATATTAAACTATTTACATAAAACTTCTATGTAAAAGTAAAAGCAACACAAAAATATACAAGAATAAATATAATATTAATAGAGAAGTTAATTCAATATGTTACATATGTCAATTATCTCAGTTGTAGCAGTGTTCTCTGAAATCAGAACTTTTGAAATGTCTTCATGAAATGATAATTAAATCAGTAAAGGTCATATGTGACAGATACACAGTATAAGACTCAATGATATAAGTTTTTAGGAATAGGACTAGGGTTCCCACTTTCCCCACTCATGCCACATCGTTGTACAAATTCTAGACAGACATCTGATGAGAAAACTTCTATAAAGCATCTAAGTAGGAAAAAGAGGATGTAAATTTTTTTTTGCAGATAAGTTCTTGCATATAGAAAATCCTAAATACCACACACAGAAACTGTCAGAGCTCATATAAGGTTTAAATTTTCATTAAAATTTTATTCATAAAATTTTTATAGTATGAAAAAATTGAGCGATAGCACAGCGGTAGGGCGTTCGCCTTACACGCGGCCAACATGGCCGACCCGAGTTCGATTCCTCCGCCCCTCTCGGAGAGCCCGGCAAGCTACCGAGAGTATTCGATATGCCAGACACAGTAACAACAAAGTCTCCGATGGAGACGTTACTGGGCCCGCTCGAGCAAATCGACGATCAACGGGAGGGCCTTTACCTTTACCTTTACCTTATAAAAATATATAGCAAACACAATTACAGCTAAGCATCTAAAAAGTAAATATCATAAAAATACTTAGGAGTAAATTTAAGCAGAGAGGTGAACTATCTGTACAACAAATACTCCTGAGCCCTTGCTGAAAGATAGTGAAGGAGACACACAAATAAAAAAGTATTATGTATATGGAGTTGAAGAATATTAAATATCAGTGCTCCATTCTATGTATTCATTGCAATTCTAATCAAAGTTCCACTGATAAGTTTTAAAGAAATAGAAAGTAAAGTTCCCAAATTTGTATGGAACCACAAAAGACACAAATAGCAAACACAATTCTAAAGAAAAGAAAACAAAAGGGAAGCATTATTCTTCCTCGTTTAAATCTTTACTACAAAATTCTAGTAGTATGCTATTGGCATAAAAAATAGACACATATCCAAGGTGTAAAATTGAGTTCTAAGAAATAAATCTTCATGGACCTCACTGGACCATTTTTCAAGGGGTTCAAACAATCTCAGGGGAAAAGAATATAAGTCTATAATAAATTATTTTGGTAAACTGGATAACCATAATCACAGCACAAAAGAATAAAACTGAACTGTTATATCATTCATAAAAATAACATTAAATGTATTAAACTCTCAAACATAGGAATTTATACCATAGAACAGCTAGAAGAAAACCAGGGAAAAACTCTCTGGAATTGCTCTTCTCGATGATTTCTCTTTATATTCTATCATAATCACAACACAAAATCAAGAAATAAGAGGGATGAAAGAAATCTAAAAATTTTTATGCACAGAAAAATACAACCAACAAAATTAAAATACAATTTATGGGAATGTAGAGAGGAGAAAATTATTTGCAGATTATTTGTCCAATAAAATTATTAATATCCAAAAATGCATCCACACATCTCAATATCAAAAACTAAAATAATGCAAAAATGGAGCATAGGAGCTAAATTCACTTTGTGGGGGGTTGTCACACCCAGCTGTGCTAAGGAGCTACTTCTGGCTCTGCAGAGAGAAGTTACTTGTGAGGTGTTCGGAGGACAATATGGAATGCCAGGGATCTAACCTGGCATTGTTCACCACATACAAGGCAACACAATGCCTTACCTACTGTACTACTGTTTTGGCACCTCAACTGACATTTTTAAACAAAGTACATTACTAATGTCTAACAGCTCCATTGAAAGTTCACAACATCATTGATCACCAAGGAAATTCAAGTCAGACCATTCATGAGCACTCCTCTAAATCCTTAGAGTGAATAATACCTAAGATGACAAGAGTTTATAAGTGTTGGCAAGGTATAGGGAAAAGGAAATCCTTATGCTGTGTTAGTGGGACTATAAATTTGAGCATTCTCTATAGACATCATTATGGTAGATTGAATTAAAAAATCTGCGTATGATCCAGAAATCTACCTGGTTATTTTGTATTGGAAAGGAATGATCAGTAGGAGATGCTGTCATCCAGTGTGCGCTGCAACATCATTCTCACCCAAGTTCGAGAAGCGATCTAAGTTTCCACCAAAATACGGGTAAAGATGACATGGCATATATTTCAGGGGCGTAGGACACGTGTGTTCTCTCCAGCCCGCGTTTTCATATGACATGTCTTGACAAAATATTCGGTTCAAGATACTTTATTGAAAGCTACGATGCCAATTTTAATATTCGAATAGTAAGGATAAAATGTGAATAGTAAAACAAGCTAAAATGAAATAAAACCTTGTGTAGTTCCCAACTTCCACCTGTTTTCTATTCTCTCTCTCTCTCTCTCTCTCTCTCTCTCTCTCTCTCTCTCTCTCTCTCTCTCTCATGATTCTGCACGTAAGAGTAATGCCAGGAAGTAATACTCAAGACACTAAAAGGAACTTGGAAGTATTTTATTCTGAAAGTCTATCCCACGCGTTCTCTCTGGAAAGCAGTGTACACAGAGCGGAGAAATGAATGGCTCAATCAGAAACAGAGCAAAGACAAAGCTCACTCTCTTTCAGTCATGACTCCATCTGGAAAGGTGCCTAGAGGTTATAGTCTTAAAAATAAAAGTAGATATTTTGTTCAGATACCTGAAAATCTGCAGTTGAACAAGTGTTTCAGACAAAATAATAATGTTATTATTGCTTTATTTTAAAACTAGTTCCAGAATTAATTTATTTAACAAGGGTTGTTTTGAAAATTGGCATAGATACCCTAACTTTTTCTGAAAATTTCTCTTTCGCAAAAAATTTCAAAATCAAGTAACTATAGTGAATTTTTAAATGTTTGCCCATCCCTTTTTCTTTGACTTTAAAGTATCAATAGAGTTTTGCACATTGCAAGGGCCATTTTTCACCGATATCCTTTTCTCTCTTAGACAAAAAGCTGTAGGAACTTGGCAGTGTAAGGCTAGCACAGTTTCTTTGTGTATTTTGACCACAAATATTGTTGCACTTAGGAAGAGATTCTGTGTACCTTCCATGCACAATTTTCCATCATAAACAACGTTTCTAATTGGGATGGAGTATTGTAACATCTACATATTCTGCAGTTTACCACTCCCAGAAGTCTATTGACTGAAATGTGTAACAGAGAGATAAAGCGTTGGAAAGCAGTGTTCAGGATGTTGGTTTTTTTTTTTTCACCTGCAGTCTGGCACTGACATGGACTGGCAGTTGTAACTAGGGCAGTACACCAGTGGTTTCCACTTTCCACCTCAGTAGGCCCACATTGGTCTGTGAATTGGCGGGGTGAGGCCACTGACCTGAGCCTTATCTGCCATGCGGGAGACTTGATCTTAGATGATGTTCATGGTACTCTTTACGCCATTTTCCCACAGATCATCTGAGCAAAGATGAAGATGTCTGCCATTTTTCTCAATCATTAGACTGGCTTACTTTAAATCATTTTAAAGAATGTATAAAGCTCCACCGACAGAAGCAGAGTTAGAGATTTAGACTCTGATACTTAGATCCCTGATAAAATTAAATAATAAATGCAACTGTTATTGTAGGTAATAGGTGACAGAGAGAAAAGAGCTTGTAAAGTCAGGGTGTTGGTTTGTGGGAGGAGAGAGCTCTGTGGTAAGATTGGAAAAGGGGCTGACAGCAGGCATACCTGGAGAGATGGACATGAGACAGTAGGAGACGGTGGTTCTGAGCAGATCTGCAGCAGATAAAGTTGGGAGTGATGAGGAAGGTCACTTTCTATGAGACGGGAGTGGTACTTTAGACAAGAAGTAACATATTTTAGAAAAGTAAGCATAGAGATGCAATGTAATTCTTTATGTATTTTAAATTTTAGGCACCATGATTTATAGTGCTCTTAGGTTTCATCCTACAACATTCCAACACCACACACACCATTTGATAGTCGCACCTATCCCATAACAGTCCTCCCAAACAGTTGGGGTTTTTTGAATAATTTTAAGTATATATGAGGTATTTCCACAGTGTTCCTTATTAGTTGAATTTAATTTTTAAACACCCTGCATTAGGATAGCCCAAGCACTCCTAATCTGAAGGGATTTATATTTGGCATATCTAATGGATGCCAAAATTGCCTTGATTTGGTTTATTTGCCCATGTTATGGATCAAACAAATGTAATACTATATTAGTAATTAGCTATCCCAAATTATATTCTTCAATTTTGCCATGATTTAACTTCCCTCTGTAAAGCTACAAATAGCATCAGGTTCAACACTAATGTATTTACACAGCTCTATATTCTGGAGCAGTCAGAATGCCCATTTATTGGTTGACTGTTTTAAGTACTTCTTTAGTTTATTTAAGTCAAAGCAGGATAATCAAATGTTTCTACGTAAGCTTTTACTTTGTAGGTAGGCTGACCTAATTTTAAGGTGCTCCTTTTGAGAGCTCTAATAAAATAAGGTTTATTTACTCTCAGGGGACTTTTATTTCAAATAATGTCAAGTAAAAATGTCAATTTCAAGAAATTACTTTGAGTCAAAATAACATGAAGTTTAAAATTACATTCTTATTCTTATTATACTCAAGTATTCTACACATCTCTTACTGTATCTTAAAATCAGCAAATCACGGTAGCCCCTTGTTCCTGTTGTATAAGGGGCATAGATATTTTATTTGTAGTTACATTTCTGAAATGTATTTAGAAAATTATGATACAATTTGCCATTTTTGTTTCTTTTTTTAAGCTCTGAAAAGACTGTACATGTGTCTTTCACAGTTGGAGATTTCAGAAGGCTGAGGAATGTTCTCCACATGTTTCTTTTTTTGACACTACAAAAAAAACCATTTACTCTCAAAAAACATCTTTACTGCCTTAAAGAATGTCTAGAGGACTACAAATGTACAGGGCATCATTATTCTTTTAGATGTTTATACTGCTTGCCAAAAAAACACCACAGAATAGATTGTATAAATTATGTTGTATTTTCAAAACTTTTTATATCCAGGGCATAGAGTTAAATGATTTTGGTTCCAAATCCTGTAGCAGCACCATAAGGGCAAAAGTCTTAATAAAACATACTAAGTTGTTTCTCATGAGAAGACATTACTTCTTATATTCAACATGGTTCATAGAGATTTACCACTCAACTTTACTTGGTCAGATAAACGTTAAAATGGTGCTGGTGTTGTGACAATAAATATGGAATGTTGACATTATAGCTTATCTTAATACTAAATTTCAGAAATCCCTTAAAACATACTGACACACAGTGTTTATATACATGGACTACAGAATTCACAAGTAACAATATAGTGTTTTTCTTCTCATGCATAGGACTGAAAAATGAATTATATATATTTTTTAAAAGTGCTCCACCCATTGATCAGATCAATACATGCAATCATGAGCATTTCTATGTACCTGCATTTTTTTTCCATCTGAAGAATAATAATGTTCATTTAGATTTTTGAAAGAATCTATAATTTACAATTCATTTTAAATTATGATTTAAGATGACTTTGTTTTACTGAAGTTCAAGACATGTAGCACAATAATTATACTCCACTCATCAGAAACACAAAATTAATATATTTAATCTCAATATCCAAGATACCTTCAGATTGTAAAACTGTAATGGATTACACTTGGCAGGTGTAGAAAAATATTCCTCATTTTCTTAAAAGAAAAAAAGATATTCTGTATGGGAGAGATAGTCCAGGGGGCAAAGCACTTGTCTTACATGCGGCCAACCCTGGTTTGAACCCCCACCCCACAAATCGACCAATCGACCATAAGCACACAGCCAGATGTACCCATTGGCATTGCTGTCTGTTGCCCAAAAGTAAACATAAATTTACATATTCTAAATGTAATACTTAGATAGAAACGAGTTAAGTGGTATCCAAAGAAATAAGACAATTTTCCCAACTCAAATATCCACTTGCTAAAATAATTTCTATTATGCTTCACCAGAACTTGTCTGGTTTGAAATAATGTTTATAAATATGTCCTTGGTGAAATGAGAAAAACTTGGATAAAGTTAAACCTTATGCTTTCTCTGAAATTCAGTCATCTGTCATTTGCCTCTAGTAGTGTAAGTGCACCATTTGTGGACCGAAATGATTAAATTTAGAGTTTAAGTGCAACCTTGAAATCTATTTTACATGTATTGAAATAAATATCCCCTTTTCCACAGAAAAATAATACTATGTTGTATTTATTCGATTTTTTAATGTGGAATTCTGGATTTTTTTCTTAGCAAAATATGGTGCACAGAATAGTTCTGCTTCTGTAAGATTGCTAAAATATAGATATTTGTTATAGAAGCACACGTACAGTTATAAGATGACTCACAAATTTTGATATAAATTCCTCCTGGACATCTGAGATGATGTGAGTAATTGATATAAGTTTAGTTACTGGCTTGAAGTACTGAGCAAGAACAGACATACTTCTGTTAAGAAATGGAATAGTACTTACAGATGTCTGCAGACATTGGCTATAAAGAATAATCTCTGAAAGTGAAACCTTTAACTGAAACGGGTTATAGAATGTAGTCAAGATAGATAAAGAAATGTGTACAGACTAGCATATATCTGAATACTCACACACATAGGCAGTGTGGTGTTGGAAATTTTAAATACGTGTGTCTATATGCATCAAAACACTATATTACAAAGCAACATGGGGGAGGGGACAGCAAGACCATACAATTAAGTAGGGTACTTGCCTTGCATGTGGCTGACTGTCTTAGATCCCCGGCACCCCATATGGGCCCAGAGACACTGCCAGGAGTGATCCCTGAGTGCAGATCAGGGAGTGATCCCAGAGAACCCGTGGTGTGACCCAAATACAAACAAACAAACAAACAAACAAACAAACAGAAGCAACAAGGGAGGTGCTATGGCAGGTGACAGTATGATCTCAAAACCTATCTGTCAATTAATAAGGAATGCAGAGAGGGTAGAATGCTGGACCAGAGCCAGCTCTGAGATGGAGGGAGGCCCTGGGCACTCTATGGCAGGGGTGTCCTTTGCACAGCACTACCCGAAGCTTTCAACACTATTATAATACTTTTGTCTAAACTAGAACGAAAATATTTTCAAGTCTATTTAGCAGCCATGCATTATGTATGATATTGTACTTTTCTTACATCTATATATCTCCCCTGTTGAGTAGAAAGCACTTAATATGTTTTAATAAATAGAGAATAAATATTCGGGGTACTTCTTCCAAATCAGATTACAATCAAGAAATTTATATTATTTAGGAGATAATGTTAAACATTAAAATCAAGGAGCCATTAGAAAGTTTAGCCATTGGTGTTATTTAAAATCATTATTCTTAATTAAAATGTCTTTGTTGAATCTTCCTACTCTTCAATGCTAAGTTCAAATGTCAGTTCCTCTACGAAATCTACCTTGGTTAATTCAACCTGTGACAACTTGTCTTTAAACACATCAGGGTGGCAGAGAATATAGAGGATGGGGGTCTTGCCTCATGCAGACCAACCTGTATGTTTCTTGACACCCTACCAGGTCCTTTCCCTGCACATAGAGCCAGAAGTAAGCCCTGAGCACCATCAGATGTAGGCAAAAATATCCATAGACACAGTATATTTTTAATTGATCTGAATTAGTACTTTACATAATTAAGTAATCACAGACAGATTTTTTTATTGCATGATTTTCTAGTGAAGAATTGCATCTCTAAGTATATAGATATGTTAAGCCTTTCCCAGGGGTTAATTTCTACATTCTGTCTGATTGTGTGGATTCTTCCTTAACTTACATAAAACTTAAGAAACTCTGAAGGGCTATGATACAATAGTCATTTTTTGTTTGTTTTTGGGGGCCCACACATGGTGAGGCTCAGGGGTTACTCTGGACTCAAGAATTACTCTTGATGGTACTAGGGGGACCTTATGGGATGCTGGGATCAAATCTGGGTCATCCCTACTGGCTGTATTATCATCTGGTCCTATCTAATAGTAATTTTGAGAAAGGAGTCTTCCCTGTGCAATTAGAACTTATTTGGCAAATAGATATGTATTTCATTTATATTGTATTATCCAGTAAAACACTGAAATTCACTATAGTCAATTGCAGAAGATTTATTAAACTTCCTGTTTGTGAGAAAAACATATGAATGACTCCAATTATTTTGGCAATTACTTTATATGGAATTTTACTCATGACAGTTACAATTTGGAATTATTTTAACCTGTCTAGTAGTAAGGTGTTTTGTAATATCAAAGCAAGTGCAGTGCACAGAGATACTTCTACTCAATTCCTATGCTTGAAAAAATGCAGAGATTTACAAGATTAAAATATATTTTTCCAAATAATCTGGTTGTGCCATGTGTCATGTCTGATGTTATTTCCTAGCACTGTTTTTCTGGTTCCCTCTACCATGCTCTCTATATTCACCTTATCTCTCTCTGAATATACTAAACATCCTCATTTTTTAAGGCATTTTTACAACCTTGTTCACTGACTTGAGCAATGTTATTTCAAATAAATTTGTCTCCCACTTTTCTATTTCATTGTAATTTCAGCAAAAAAAAAACCCCCTTCTTGGGGCTGGAGCAATAGCACAGCGGGTAGGGCGTTTGCCTTGCACGTAGCCAACCCAGGTTCGATTCCCAGCATCAGATATGGTCCCCCGAGCACCGCCAGGAGTAATTCCTGAGTGCATCAACCAGGAGTAACTCCTGTGTATTGCCGGGTGTGACCCAAAAAGTAAAAAAAAAAAAAAAAAAAAAACAAAACCCGACTTTGTTACACTGAGATCCATTAAAGAATTGTTTTAATTGATATATCTCCATTGTCAATTTTATTGCATTTTTATTATCTTGATTAGCCATCATAAGTAGGAGATTCTCTACCAGAGACTGAAATTCATGAGAGAACAGATTAGGGATCCCCCCCATTATATATCTGGCACTTAGAAAATTGGAGGAACTCAAATATCTGCTAATTATGGAATGAGTGATTGCTCTACCAAGTAATGAATTGTGTTGAGTTTCTTTAAAAAAAAAAGTAAAGAAAGAAGTCAGAAAGGCAGGAAAGCAGGAAGGGGGGGCAGGGAAGGGAGGAGGGAGGGAGGGAGGGAGGGAGGGAGGGAGGAAGGAAGGAAGGAAGGAAGGAAGGAAGGAGAGAAAAGGAGAGAAAGAGAGAGAAAAGAAGAAAGAAAGAAAGAAAGAAAGAAAGAAAGAAAGAAAGAAAGAATGATAATGCAGCAGATAAGTTGCCTGCCTTGAACATGGTCATCCCAGGTTTGATCCCAGGTGCCCCATATGGTCCCCTGAGTCATCAGAAGCAATCCCTGAGTGTATTAGCAGAGTGATCCTGATATCTGAGATAGAGAAAGAGGTGGAGAGTGAGAGAAAGAGCATGAGAGTGACAGACAGAGAGAAGAGAAGAAAGACAGAGAAAGCAAAAGAGAGAGAGGGCAAATTTTAGGATAACTGGAGAAAAAAATCTCTCATCACAAAATAGTTAACTTTTAAATTTTGTTCCAAATTATTTTTAATATTTTATCATGTCTATCAAGAAACTTATGGAATAGGACTTATGAAATAAGAATAGGATTTGAGGCAGAGAGATAGTATACACCAGGTGGGTCAGGCACTTGACATGTATGCATCTGGTCTGGGTTCAATCCCTGGTACCCAGTATGATCTTCTGGGCCTGCCAGCAGTGATTCTTGAGCGCAGAAATAGGACTAAGTCCCAAAGACAACCCATCCCACCAAAATTCTAAAAATAATAATGGAATTTATGAAAGATTTTATACATTACTCTGAGCAAATGATATCTAGGTATATATTTTCTGGGTAAAAAACTGCATTAGTGCCAAGGTTGGCACTAATGCTGCAACAAGGGAAGATGCTGTTGTTGACAACACTGATGAGGAATATGATCGACTGGTTCAGCACCTCCATGATTGTGCGAGGAACGCCAAGAGAGAGACAGCCACAAAAAGTCGCCTATCTTCGAAAACTCTTGAGCTTATTTGCCAATGTGGTTTGGCACATACCTCAGGCAACTGCAAGTGAACATCCAAGCTCGCAAAGCAGTGCAAAGATGCTATCAAGGAAGACCTCAAAGAGAGAAGAGAAGTGCTGGTAGATACTGCAGAAGCCGGGAAAAGTATTCGTAACACCTGGCTGTCCTTCGCCAACTACAAGATCAAGATGACTGCCCTCCGATGTCCTGATTGATCTATCATATCTTCCAGAAAGGCAATGGAGAAGATTATTCAAGACTTCTACTCAAATCTCTTCGATAGCCATGTCTACCTGTTCACATACCAAATTCCACAGGATGGATATGTCGTTCCCAATGTTCTCCCTTCCGAAATCCGACACACCATTTTGGCAGTAAAGAAATGAACACCACCTGGCAAGGTCAGACCTGAACACCTGAAGAACCTGCCGTCAGTACTCATCAATATGCTGGCTTGGCTCTTCATTCACATGCTACCTGTTGGAATGCAAGATTTCGTTCCATCCCAATGGAAAACCAGCAGGACTGTACTACTGTATAAGAAGGAAAACATCCAGGACATTGGCAACTATTGCCCAATCTGCCTATTGTCTGTCATCTACAAGCTGTTCACTAGAGTCATCCTGAATAGGATTGGCAGAACACTAGATGAAGGACAACCATGTGAGCAAGCCAGGTTCCGCAAAGGATTCAGCACCATCGACCATATCCACACGATAACCAAGCTCATTGAGGTTTCTCGGGACTTCAAGATGCCACTCTGCCTAACATTCATTGACTTAAAGAAGGTCTTTGATTCTGTTGAGACAGAAGCGGTCATTGAAGCCCTAGCCAATCAGGGCATTCAAACTCAATACATCAGGATCCTCCATGAGCTGTATTACGGATTCACTACCAGGATCTCACCATTCTACAAAGAAGTGATCATCGATGTCAAGAGAGGGGTTCGGCAGGGTGACACAATTTCACCGAAACTCTTCAGTGCCACCCTCGAGAACATCATGTGATGACTGAAATGGGAAGGAATGGGGGTGAAGATAAATGGTCAGCAACTACACCACCTCCGCTTTGCTGATGACATTATTCTAATAACACCAAACTTTAGCCAAGCAGCACAAGTGCTGGCTGACTTCGACTGTGAGTATGGAAAGATCAGCCTACAGCTGAATCTTACGAAGACAATGTTTATGAGAAGCAGTCTTGTTCCTGATGCTCCATTCACGCTCAACTGAACGACCATCTCCGAATTCAACAGTTATGTGTATCTAGGTTGAGAAGTCAACATGATGAATGACCTGGCACCCGAGCTACGCAGGAGGAAGAGAGGGCTTGGAACGCCTTCAAGAACGTCGAAGCAATAGCTAAGAGGACGAAGAACCTCCAACTCCGGGCACATCTCTTTGATTCCACTGTTCTTCCTGCATAAACATACGCCTCAGAGACCTGGGTCCTAAGCAAACAGGATGAGAACGCTATTCAGGTCTCCCAAAGAGGAATTGAAAGAGCTATGCTTGGAGTATCACGTTTCACTCAAATGAGAGAAAGAATCTGGACCTCTGTCGATGATCAAGAATCAGGGACGCTGTCCATTTGCCAAGGCGTCGAAAATCAGATGGGCTGGACTTGTAATGAGATTTGGAGATGACCGCTGGACTAGAGCCATTACCGACTGGATTCCACGGGATGTCAAAAGACCGCATGGCCACCCACCTACCAGATGGTCAGACTTCTTCATCAAGATCATGAATGATTGGTTTGAGGCTCTTCATGTTCCTAGAATGACCAAATGCCATTGGGCTACACTAGCACGCAACAGGGACAAATGGAGACGTTACTGGCACCCGCTGGAGCAAATCGATGATTAACAGGAAGTCAAGTGATCAAGTGAACAAAACTGAGATGAGAGTAAAACTCAAATACTTAAGAATAGACAGTATATTTCTTAAAACATTTGTATAATTTTTACCAGTTATCCTCTGGCAACTCTTAGGTGAAAGGAAGTTTAAGATTAAATTCCATGAATGAAATATTAGCATTTTCAAGCCACACCTAAGTAACTAGTGAACAGAAGAAAGTGCTTATACAGTTGTGGGAGAGCTATGAAACTAAGTCTCAGGCAAGGAGGCTAACGGAGGTTTACATGTGAGTAGCCGGGTGCTAGGATCCAAGCATTAAGAGGCATTCATTCTCAGAAGATACTCTGCTTGCCTGACAGAGAGTGGGTGCCTCCAGAAAACTTGGCAGCAGGCAAAGGTGCTCACTTTTATTCTTTGTTTTGAGGGGCACATCTGATTCTGCTCAGGGCTTACTCCTGTCTATGTGCTCAAGAAAGGATCAGTCTTGGTTGGTGCTCGTGGGGCCAAATGCAGTACCAAAGATCTTCTGGACTGATCTGCAGGCAGTGCTCAAGAGTACTAACCCTTGTGCTCTCACTCTGACCCAGGGATCATCTCTTTTATAGAGGCACTGTTAATTTCTAGAGACTAGCAACAGCAGGCGCAGGAAGAAGACAGTGTCACTAGGATGCAGCTTCTAGTCACAGAAGGGTGCACGGGCAGCAGAGAGGCTGCTGATGGCCAACAGAAGGCATCAGGGGTCACAGAGAACGCAGCTGTGCCTGAGATGCCTCCTGATGTGACCAGAAAGAGCAGTTCCCTGGCTCTCCTGCCCCTGCGTGGATTGCTGAACTCACTGGGATTCCGAGTGATGTGGGAGCTTGGGGAATGCACCAGCAGGAGAATTCTCTGCAATAAAATCAGTGAGCAGGCAAGACCACTCAGAGGACACAGCGCTAGACTTTCCCAAGGCTGTGTGTGGTTTGGTGGAGAGGAGGATGCATGCTTCCTCTTGTTCTCTTGCAAAACCTAAGGAATCTAACTCGCATTCTTCCCCAGAAAGGATGATTATCCTTTATGCAGCCTTCCACCCGTGATACATATTTGGTGTAGCTTCCCACCTATTCTAGAAGTGATATCCCCCTCTTAAATTGTTGTCCAACCAGGAATTGCTGTCCAACCAGTGAATAGAACTCAGAACTAAATATCCTTATCAACTTTGTCCTCTTTGCTTCTAAACTAAGGGTGGCATTAAATTTAAGGTGTTTGGAAGTAATAAAGTTAGAAAAAACTAAAATATGTTTTGGATCAGATGGAAGCTTTTGTCAGCCTTGTGGTATTTCACAGCTTTGCCACAAATGCCAAATATGTGTGGGTTTGGCACCCTTCAGGAGAATCTTCAACAAGTGTTTTTCTTTTTAAAACTGTGTTTTATATGACTTTTTCTTGGCTAGTGCTGGACATCACAGTTGTCCACCATCTGGATGCTTCCTGCATGTGGCCTTCCCAAGAAGTCACAGTGCCTTTGCTTAGTTGTCGACTTTGTCAGATGCCAATGAATGAACCCACCACAGTCGTGGTGTGTCAACAACAGTAACAAATCCTTGCATTTTAATTTTATTTGCATATGTTTATCATTTTAGGGAATACTGGGTATTATGAGCATGCTAAGTTCAGCAAGCACTTAAAAATGTCAGGATTGGATAAAAGCCTGGAATTAATCAAAGCTAACATCCTCATTCATTGTTGAATGGATTCTAACCACCCTTAGTATTTTAATACTTTCAGTGGCAGAGAAAGTGTTATTTTGCAAGCTAACTCATTTAAATTTGAGCAGCATTAAACAACTAGAGAGTTACCCATCATAATCAACCAAACTGTATTCTATTTTCCTCTGGAACCTCACAGAATGTGTACTTTCTTGACCACATAATGACCTTGAACTATGTAACTACAACCATCATCTACCTCTGAATCTTATCCAAGATAAATACCCAAAACTACCTCAACCATTGATATATCATGTTTTCCAGATATGTTGGTTTGCTCCAAACCTGATCTATATCCTGTATATATATACTTAACCATAATTATACCTACTTTTGTTTTCCTACCTTCGAATAACTGACTTTCACTGGGGAAAAAGTTCTGATCTCATATGTATTCAGTTATTTTTTTCTCTCCAGTTATACTGACTGCTTAGAAAAAATTTGTTACCATAGTTATTTTGACACTACTTCCACTACCCAGCCGTCGCCACACTCCAGGACGCTTTCCGGAACCGCGCGGCAGCTCCGGCCGAGACCCACGCACAACTGAAGACCCACAGAACAAGCCGTCGCCACACTCCAGGACGCTTTCCGGAACCGCGCGGCAGCTCCGGCCGAGACCCACACACAACTGAAGACCCACAGAACAAGGGATCGAATTGTGCACAGGAGACCCACCCTACCCAGATAAATACCCCACTGGCAGACTTCCACTCTCGACACTACTTCCACTACCCAGCCGTCGCCACACTCCAGGACGCTTTCCGGAACCGCGCGGCAGCTCCGGCCGAGACCCACGCACAACTGAAGACCCACAGAACAAGCCGTCGCCACACTCCAGGACGCTTTCCGGAACCGCGCGGCAGCTCCGGCCGAGACCCACGCACAACTGAAGACCCACAGAACAAGGTAAGCGGAACTCTCTGAGACCTTGGACTCCAGGCTCGGCGGACCCAGGGACAGAGCTTCTCTGCTTGCTCCCACCACCACAGGTGACAAAGGGATTCTAATCAGGAGCCCCACCCTACCCTGCCCTGTCTGCTTCCATCAACCACCCAGGGATCGAATTGTGCACAGGAGACCCACCCTACCCAGATAAATACCCCACTGGCAGACTTCCACTCTCGACACTACTTCCACTACCCAGCCGTCGCCACACTCCAGGACGCTTTCCGGAACCGCGCGGCAGCTCCGGCCGAGACCCACGCACAACTGAAGACCCACAGAACAAGCCGTCGCCACACTCCAGGACGCTTTCCGGAACCGCGCGGCAGCTCCGGCCGAGACCCACGCACAACTGAAGACCCACAGAACAAGGGATCGAATTGTGCACAGGAGACCCACCCTACCCAGATAAATACCCCACTGGCAGACTTCCACTCTCGACACTACTTCCACTACCCAGCCGTCGCCACACTCCAGGACGCTTTCCGGAACCGCGCGGCAGCTCCGGCCGAGACCCACGCACAACTGAAGACCCACAGAACAAGCCGTCGCCACACTCCAGGACGCTTTCCGGAACCGCGCGGCCGCAAGCGGCCGCGCGACACATCATTAGACACTAAATACCCGTCTTCTGGAATTGTCGTACCATATTTGATAGGGTTCAAATATGGTAACACCTACAAGGGTGATTAGAGGTCACCCCAAAAGCCTCTATACCTCTCGGAAAGACTGGCAAGCTACCGAGAGTATTCCGCCCGCACGGAAGAGCCTGGCAAGCTATCCGCTGTGTATTCGATATGCCAAAACCAGTAACTACAACTGGTCTCATTCACCTGACCCTGAAGGCTTCACCGACATGGCAGCACTGAGAAGGATGAGAAAGGAGAGGCCGACAAAATCTCAAGGCCGACCTAGGCTGCCACAACGAAGGAAGACAAAAATGATCGTCTGTACTTTCAATGCACGTACGCTAGCATCAGATGCGTCCATCGAGGACCTGATGGTACAAGCGCGAATGATCAAGTACGACATCATTGGTCTGACCGAGACAAGAAGACACGAATCTCACCATGCCGTTTTCGACACTGGAGAAGAATTGTTCCTCGGAACATGCGATAAAAGAGGTGTTGGAGGCGTCGGTGTCCTTATCAACACAAACTTGGCCAAGAGCATTGATTCATTCGAATGCCTAACAACCCGAATCGGACGTTTACATTTGAATAGATGTGGCTCACTGCCTGCAGTTTCTATCTTCGTTGTCTACGCACCAACATCTCATTATGATGAAAGAGAAATCGAGAAGTTCTACATGGAGCTAGAGAAATTCTATAAAGAAGACCACACCTTCTACAAGATCATTGTGGGTGATTTTAATGCCAAGATAGGACCGAGAAGATCAGCTGAAGAACTTCACATCGGAACC
Source organism: Sorex fumeus (assembly GCF_029834395.1). Taxonomy (NCBI): domain Eukaryota; kingdom Metazoa; phylum Chordata; class Mammalia; order Eulipotyphla; family Soricidae; genus Sorex; species Sorex fumeus. Next base: position 33,008,143 of record NW_026606090.1, on the reverse strand, counting down.
CATGGCCTAGAATGGAACGAACAGGGTGAGAGACTGTCTGAGTTCATCATGTCGACCAAGACCATTCATGGTAACTCACAGTTCCAGAAGGCAGAATCTAAACGATGGACATGGGAGTCTCCCGGTGGACGATTCCACAACGAAATAGACCACATCATATTCAATCGACGGTTTTGCCTGACTGATGTCGCTGTTGTCCCAAAATTTCGAACGGGATCGGACCACCGTCTCCTTCGTGCAAAATTCTACTTCACAGAGCGGGGAGAAAGGGCTGCAAAGTTCACAAAGAGAACTCCCAGAACGACCACCAACTGGGAACTCTTTGGTACTATTGCGGCAACATGGGAAGATGCCATTGTTGACAACATTGACGAGGAATACGATCGACTGGTTCAGCACCTCCATGAATGTGCGAGGAACGCCAAGAGAGAGATAGCCACAAAAAGTCGCCTATCTTCGAAAACTCTTGAGCTAATTCGCCAGCGTGGTTTGGCGCATGCCTCAGGCAACCGCAAGCTAACGTCCGAGCTTGCAAAGCAGTGCAGAGATGCGATCAAGGAAGACCTCAAAGAGAGAAGAGCAGAAGTACTGGTAGATGCGGCAGAAGCCGGGAAAAGTATTCGTAACGCCCGCCTGTCCTTCGCCAACTATAAGACCAAGATGAGTGCCCTCCGACGTCCTGATGGATCCATCACATCCTCCAGAACGGCAATGGAGAAGATTATCCATGACTTCTACTCAAATCTCTTCGATAGCCATGTCCACTTGCCGACATACCAAATCCCACAGGATGGGTATGTCGTTCCCAACGTTCTCCCTTCCGAAATCCGACACGCCATTTCGTCAGTAAAGAAGCAAACAGCACCCGGCCCAGACAAGGTCAGACCTGAACACCTGAAGAACCTGCCGTCAGTACTCATCAATACACTGGCTCGGCTCTTCACTCGCTACCTGTCTGAATGCAAGGTTCCATCTCAATGGAAAACCAGCAGGACCGTACTACTGTTCAAGAAGGGAGACATCCATGACATTGGCAACTATCGCCCGATCTGCCTATTGTCTGTCATCTACAAGTTGTTCACTCGAGTCATCCTGAATAGGATTGGCAGAACACTAGATGAAGGACAACCATGTGAGCAAGCAGGGTTCCGCAAAGGATTCAGCACCATCGACCATATCCACACGATAACCAAACTCATTGAGGTTTCTCGGGAGTTCAAGATGCCGCTCTGCTTAACGTTCATTGATTTAAAGAAGGCCTTTGATTCTGTTGAGACGGAAGCGGTCATTGAAGCCCTAGCCAATCAGGGCATACAAGCCCAATACATCAGGATCCTCCATGAGCTGTATTGCGGATTCACTACCAGGATCTCACCATTCTACAAAGAAGTGATCGTTGATGTCAAGAGAGGGGTGCGGCAGGGTGATACCATTTCACCAAAACTCTTCAGTGCCACCCTCGAGAACATCATGCGACGACTGGAATGGGAAGGAATGGGAGTGAAGATAGATGGTCGGCAACTACACCACCTCCGCTTTGCTGATGACATTGTTTTAATAACACCAAACATCAGCCAAGCGGCACAAATGCTGGCCGACTTTGACCGTGAGTGTGGAAAGGTAGGACTACAGCTGAATCTTACGAAGACAATGTTTATGAGAAATAGCCTTGTTCCTGACGCCCCATTCGCTCTCAATGGAACGACCATCTCCGAATGCAACAGCTATGTGTACCTAGGTCGAGAGGTCAACATGACAAATGACCTGGCACCCGAGCTGCGCAGGAGGAAGAGAGCGGCTTGGAACGCCTTCAAGAACGTCGAAGAAATAGCTAAGAGTACGAAGAACCTCCGGCTCCGGGCACATCTCTTTGATTCCACTGTTCTTCCTGCATTAACATATGCCTCAGAGACCTGGGCCCTACGCAAACAAGATGAGAACGCCATTCAGGTCTCCCAAAGAAGAATAGAAAGAGCTATGCTTGGAATATCACGTTTCACTCAAATGAGAGAAAGAATCCGGAGTTCTGACATCCGTCGACGATCAAGGATCAGGGACGCTGTCTCATTTGCCAAGGTGTCGAAAATCAGATGGGCTGGTCACGTAATGAGATTTAAAGACGACCGTTGGACTAGAGCTGTTACTGATTGGATTCCACGGGATGTCAAGAGACCGCGTGGCCGCCCACCTACCAGATGGTCAGACTTCTTTGTCAAGGTCATGAACGATCGGTTTGAGGCCCTCCATGTTCCCGGAGCGAAGAGATGCCATTGGGCTACACTAGCACGCGACAGGGACAAATGGAGACGTTACTGGCGCCCGCTCGAGCAAATCGACGACTAACGGGAAGTTAAGTGATTAAGTGATTAAGTGAAGTTATTTTGTGAGTTATTTTGATCAAATATGGCTCCAACATAAACAAGGTCATTGATATGTTATGTAGAAGTCAAATTGAGAGCTGTTTACAAAGAACTATGGGGATGTGAGTGGTAATAACACGCTGGATTATTATAAAATGTTTTCCTTTTTATTACGGCACTGTGATTTACAATGCCTTAGTTGAGCTTCAGTTATAGTGGTGTCCCAGCCCCGGTGTCACTTCCTCCTACTTTCCGGCTTCCGTCCCACTCTCAGCGTGCCTTCTTGACAGGCACTTTAAAAAAAAAAGAACCGTGATTTACAATGTTACTGATAGTTGATTTTTAGACATATAAAGTCTAGCATCATTCCACCACAGCCTCAACTTTCTCCCCCAGAGTTTCCAGATTCCTTCCCCTACCCCCACCCCAGCTGCACTTCCACTGCCATGTTTCTGACTTGGTTGTTGTAGTTTGGATATCATGCTTTTCATGTTGTTGATTCTGTGGTCCGGGTATATAGTTAAAACACCCACACTGGCGTACCGAAGCCTCTTCCCTGCTCCTCCGTTATTTCCATTTCTTATCTTTATACTTTCCCCCCTGGATTTCTGTACCCTTTATCCATATACTTGGGGCCAGGGTAATGTAGGTCTATACTCTTTATTATACTTTATTCTCTCATTCAGTTATTCCATATGCCATAGATCCCATCCAGGGCTGGTGGGAGTGCCTGGAAACCAGCTCAGAGTTCTCAGCACACTTAGGATTGAGCTGACACAGGACCCAAAATTTCACTTTAGGGTATATGTCCCCAGGACATACACCCCAAACACACACACACAGCATTATTCATTGTACTACTTAGCACGGTATCACGGTCCTCCCATTGTTCATCGATTTGCTCGAGCGGGCCCAGTAACATCTCCATCGTGAGACTTGTCGTTACTGTGTTTGGCATATTGAATACGGGTAGCTTGCCAGGCTCTGCCGTGCGGGCAAGATACTCTCAGTAGCTTGCTGGGCTCTCCGAGAGGGGCAGAGGAATCAAACTGGAGTCAGCCATGTTGGCTGTGTGCAAGGCAAATGCCCTACCGCTGTGCTATCGCTCCAGCCCTAATGAAAGATAAATGGATTATGAAGATAAGTCAGACATACACAATGGAATACTATGCAGCTGCAAGGGAAGATGAAATCATGCAATTAGCTGCCACCTGGATGGAACTGGAAGATATAAGAAAGGCATGATTTTTAAGTTTGGTTGTTGTAGTTCTGATCTCATGTTTTCCGTTTTGCTGGTTCTATGGCTACATAAATAGATATACTACACTTCTGTATCCAAGTATCTGAGGTGCCTGCTTCTGTTACCTCCCACCTGCCACTTCTTAATCCCCAAATTATTTCCTTCCCTGCCTTTTTCATTTGTACCGTGCATGGACCAGGATAACTCAGATGACCCCCATTTGATGCCTTGCATACCCTTGATCTGTTGTACTATATAGCACAGATAAGTAGGACCAGTGTCGAAAATGAGATTCGTGCCTTCTTGTCTCGGTCAGACCAATGATGTCGTACATGATCTTTCGCGCTTATACCATCAGGTCCTCGATGGATGCATCTGATGCTAGCATACATGCATTGAAAGTACAGACGATCATTTTTGTCTTCCTTCGTTGTGGCAGCCTAGTTCGGCCTTGAGATTTTATTGGCCTCTCCTGTCTCATCCTTCTCAGTGCTGCCATGTCGGTGAAGCTTTCAGGATCAGGTGAATGAGACCCATTGTAATTATTGGTTTTGGCATATCAAATACACAACAGATAGCTTGCCAGGCTCTGCCGTGTGGGCGGAATACTCTCGGTAGCTTGCCAGTCTTTCCGAGAGGGATAGAAGCTTTTGGGGCGACGTCTAATTGCCCTCGTAGGTGTTACCATGTTTGAACCCTGTCAAATATGGTACGGCAATTATTGCCAGCACAATTATTTCCAGCACAAATGCTGGCCGACTTCGACCGTGAATGTGGAAAGGTCGGACTACAGCTGAATCTTACGAAGACAATGTTTATGAGAAACAGTCTCATTCCTGACGCCCCATTCACTCTCAACAGAACAACCATCTCCGAATGCAACAGCTATGTGTACCTAGTTCGAGAGGTCAACATGACAAATGACCTGGCACCCGAGCTGCGCAGGAGGAAGAGAGCGGCTTGGAATGCCTTCAAGAACGTCAAAGAAATAGCTAAGAGGACGAAGAACCTCGGGCTCCGGGCACATCTCTTTGATTCCACTGTTCTTCCTGCATTAACATATGCCTCAGAGACCTGGGCCCTACGCAAACAGGATGAGAATGCTATTCAGGTCTCCCAAAGAAGAATAGAAAGAGCTATGCTTGGAATATCACGTTTCACTCAAATGAGAGAAAGAATCCAGAGTTCCGACATCCATCGATGATCAAGAATCAGGGACGCTGTTTCGTTTGCCAAAGTGTCAAAAATCAGATGGGCTGGTCACGTAATGAGATTTAAAGACGACCGTTGGACTAGAGCTGTTACTGACTGGATTCCACGGGATGTCAAGAGACCGCGTGGCCGCCCACCTACCAGATGGTCAGACTTCTTCGTCAAGATCATGAACGATCGGTTTGAGGCTCTTCATGTTCCTAGAGTGAACAGATGCCATTGGGCCACACTAGCACGCGACAGGGACTAATGGAGACGTTACTGGCGCCTGCTCGAGCAAATCGACGATTAACAGCAAGTTAAGTGATTAAGTGAAGTAGGACCATCCAGCAGTAGTCTTTCTTCTTCTGACTTACTTTGCTTCATATGCTATTTTTAGGCATTATATGTGATTAAATGGCATAAAATGGCTGTCTCTATTTAAATGCTCCTGAATAAGTATCTCCTAAGAGTGAATATCTTTACCAACTTGAGTTATTTCTCATTTTCAAGTCTCAAGTCTCTTCTCTTTCCCCTGTCCCATTAAGTGACTTGAGTTGGATGGGAACTCGAATCACCCTCACATTCATTAGGGCTCCCTGATCTGATTCCATCCTTGGTCTCCCCTTGGCTCCCCTGAGATGAGACTCTCCAACCCCTTAACCCTGTGATTCGGGATGAACTTAGCCACAGTCAACAGCGAAATCAGACTCCGTCTGCCTCTCTGGTCTTGGTCCCAGTTCCTCTATGGCTCCCACTACTTTCTTAGTCTTATGGAGGGGGCGTGGCGGGGTTAGGGAATGAAGATGCTGTTTCCTGTATGTTTCAGTTGAGGTGCCTTATGACCTTAACAGATGTAGCTTTGCCAGGTAGCTCCAATTGCTTTTGCTACTCTGACATCTCAGCCAGCTGGATGTAGATGTTTAGTTTTATAGTACTTCCAGCGTATGCCTTTGGAACAGAACCAGTCTGGACTATACTAGGTTTCCCTAAACTAGCTATTTAGATTTTCTACTACCTGCTACCCCAAACACACTGGTACTTAGCAGAAAGGGGGAGCCAAAAATTATTCTCAAAGTCCCAGGAAGGCCCATATCATGATTTTACATTTCATTGTGAAATGTATAGAAATTATTTGGATCATAAAGTGCCTATCTCTGAATTTGCTCATTACCAATGTTAGTAAATAACACCAGATGCAAGTAAGTGGAAGTGTGAAATGAGAGGTTTTTTTTGGTTTTTTTTGTTGTTGTTGTTTACATTTTTATTAGTGAAACACCATGAGGTACAGTTGTAGACTTACAAATTTTTGTGCTTGGGTTTCAGTTATACAATGATCGAATACCCATCCCTCCACCAGTGCCCATTCTCCACCACCAGTCCCAGTATCTCTCCCACCCCCCATCCCCCCATCCCACCCTACCACTGTGGCAGGGCATTCCCCTCCGTTATCTCTCTCCTTTTGAGTGCTGTGGTTTGCTAAAGAGATATTGAGTGGCAATCTTGTTCGGACTATAGTGTACTCTCGAGAGGTTTTTTTTAAAGTTAGAACAATCAGGGATGCTTTAAAGGACATCCTGTAATGATCAGGGGCCCGTGTTCAATCTAGAGCACCGCATAGAACCCAGAGCAGTGCCAAGAATGACCCCCAAAGGGCAAGAATGATAGTACAGCAGGGAGGGTGTTTGCTTTGCACGTGGCCAACTCGGGTTTGATCCCCACATCTCATATGGTTCCCAGAGCACTGCTAGAGTAATTCCTGAGCAGAGGCAGGAGTAGCCCCTGAGCCTTGCCAGGTGTGACCCTTCCCCCCCCAAGAAAAAGCAAATAAAAGAATGACCCCCCCAGCACAGATCAGGAGTAGCTCCTTACATTCAAAATAATAAAAACTAAAATTAAATAAAGAAAAAAATATGTTATGTGTAGATTCATATGATTTTCAGAAAGGTCAGCTTTGGCCTTTCATTTGAGTTGTTCTATGTCACATTCTAAGTAGTGAATTCTCTACTCCATTATTCAGCTAAAATCATGACTTTTATTGATGACCTTCTTGTTTTCATTCCACATGCATCTGAATATGATTTTACCTCATAAATTTACCTCAAGTGTATTCTTTCATATAAAGTTTTCTCTTCTTTAGTGGAAAGTTTTCCCTTCTTTGTTTCATTTTAAACACACTGCTGACTTGGTGCACCACGTTTCTTTTCTAACTGGTACTTCTGTTTATTTCTCAGCTTCCTGTCTGTCTGATCACTTCTCCCTAGCAAACACAATCCAAGCAAAATAAACTGCTGATAACACGGTTATTGATAAACATGAGTAGGCCTTAATTTTCTAGAGAAATAAAGCTGATACATCAAGGAAAGAATGTTCAGAGACTCATGGTCAGGAAGTACACAGCATTAACTGTAACACCCCCACAATAGTGTCAGTGAAATCTTAGTATATCCTTGACCTATTTATCATGTGACTGTCTCTCAAGCTGTTTCCTCTCTGTTTTTTCTCTTACCTTCCCCCATTGGTCAACATCTCTCAAGACCCAGTTCAGAGCCTAACTATTCATCAATTATTTCACCTTAGTCCTCCGTCCTTGCCCCCTTACAAAATATAGAAACGATCTCACTGCAGTTTGGAACAGCCTTGTGTATCGTTCTCACAAGAGCTGCCACATTCTACTCGATATTGCAGTTTTCATATTTATGAACATCTTTGCTGCCAGGTTATTAACTTAATGATGTGTTAGTTCCTACTCTTTGTTTCTAAGCAACAATAGCCAATTCATGCTACCTTAGGCAAGAAAGGAGACTTTCTTATGAGGACCCAGGAGTGCCTGGTGGAAACGTCTTAGAGGAAGTGTACATCCAAGTCCAAAGCAGGGCTTGGAGGCTTTCCACCTGACTCTGAATCTTAGCTTTCACCACTTACCAAATACGCAGCATTAGGCATGATCATATTAAGCATTCTGTGGCTCCGTTTTCTCATTTATAAAGTGAGGATGATATTAATAGTAGCTACTTCCTTAGGGTTATACCGTGTAATTGGAAGCATTTGGCAGAGCTCTCATTAAACGTTACTTCAGAACAAAGGTAGGCAGGAAATGAAGCCGGACCTCAGAAAGAATTGAAAGTGATTTGGAATTCAGATGGCATTTTTCTGATTCAGCCATACTTCATTTTCCTTTTTACCTCAGACCTAATTTCTCTGCCCAACTCCATCTACTCATCATGCAAAAAAAAGTGATTATTGATAGCACAGATGCTCAATCTCTCAGATTCTGTCGTGGGCTCATCCAAGTTTGGAAGGGGAATATGATCGCCCCAATTCAGAGCCAGTCACCTGCAGTCAGAATTATTGCTTAGAGAGTTTCCAGAAGTTTATATTTACAAATGAGGCTTTCAATAGAATAATGTTTAAGAAACCAAATGGTGATCCACAGAGAGGTTCCATTCAGGCATTTTCACAAAGTAGCCCTAAATTCATAAGCTGTGTCCTGTTCAGTTTATGAATGTGTATAATCATATTTGCTCCCGCATTTTAACACTGCCTACATCATTGTTCTGTTTCTATTGTTCAAGGTATATACTGTTTTGTCCATGGGGGCTATCTGCTAGTGATGGGGAGTCAGCGCTCTGTGGCTCTCTACTCCTGGCTCTGCGCTTAGGGCTGCCCTGAGTACATGTGGTCACGCCCATGAGAGCCTCATGCAGCGCCAGGCCATCCTGGAACACAGCCGGTCTGCCCAGATCCATGTTATATCATTTCGAAAGAATTAACATCATTTGTTTCCTTGCTTTTCAATAAAATTGAATGAACATGGCATATAGCTCAGTGGTAGAGTCCAGATATCATATATAAGGCCCCAGTTTCATCAAGAGCAGCAACAATAAAATTATACACAAAAAAAACTGCTCATGTTCCAGGCATTAGGTCATATCTCGAGGGTGAAACTGAGAGAATAAAGGTCTTCCTTTCATACAGATATTACATATTGAATCTCGTTTTCTCCTAAATAATGTATTTACATTTTTATGTGTTTGCATTTTTGTGGGTGATTTTAATGCCAAGATAGGATGGAGAAGATCAGCTGAAGAACTGCACATCGGGACCCATGGCCTAGAATGGAATGAACAGGGTGAGAGACTGTCTGAGTTCATCATGTCGACCAAGACCATTCATGGTAACTCACAGTTCCAGAAGGCAGAATCTAAACGATGGACATGGGAGTCTCCTGGTGAACGATTCCACAACGAAATAGACCACATCATATTCAATCGACGGTTTTGCCTGACTGATATCACTGTTGTTCCAAAATTTCGAACGGGATCGGACCACCGTCTCCTTCGTGCAAAATTCGACTTCACAGAGCAGGGAGAAAGGGCTGCAAAGTTTAAAAAGAGAACTCCCAGAATGACCACCAACTGGGAACTCTTTGGTACTATTGCGGCAACATGGGAAGATGCCATTGTTGACAACATTGACGAGGAATACGATCGACTAGTTCAGCACCTCCATGAATGTGCGAGGAACGCCAAGAGAGAGATAGCCACAAAAAATCGCCTATCTTCAAAAACTCTTGAGCTAATTCGCCAGCATGGTTTGGTGCATGCCTCAGGCAACCGCAAGCTAACGTCTGAGCTCACAAAGCAGTGCAGAGATGCGATCAAGGAAGACCTCAAAGAGAGAAGAGCAGAAGTACTGGTAGATGCAGCAGAAGCTGGGAAAAGTATTCGTAACGCCCGCCTGTCCTTCGCCAACTTTAAGACCAAGATGACTGCCCTCCGACGTCCTGATGGGTCCATCACATCCCCCAGAACGGCAAAGGAGAAGATTATCCATGACTTCTACTCAAATCTCTTCGATAGCCATGTCCACTTGCTGACATAGCAAATTCCACAGGATGGATATGTCGTTCCCAACGTTCTCCCTTCCAAAATCCGACACGCCATTTTGTCGGTAAAGAAACAAACAGCACCCGGACCAGACAAGGTCAGACCTGAACACCTGAAGAACCTGCCGTCAGTACTCATCAATACGCTGGCTCAGCTTCTCACTCGCTACCTGTCTGAATGCAAGGTTCCATCCCAATGGAAAACCAGCAGGACCGTACTACTGTTCAAGAAGGGAGACATCCATGACATTGGCAACTATTGCCCGATCTGCCTATTGTCTGTCATCTACAAGTTTTTCACTCGAGTCATCCTAAATAGGATTGGCAGAACACTAGATGAAGGACAACCATGCGAGCAAGCCGGGTTCTGCAAAGGTTTCAGCACCATTGACCATATCCACACCATAACCAAGCTCATTGAGGCTTCTCGGAGGTAAAGATGCTGCTCTGTCTAACGTTCATTGATTTAAAGAAGGCCTTTGATTCTGTTGAGACGGAAGCGGTCATGGAAGCCCTAGTCAATCAGGGCATTCAAGCCCAATACATCAAGATCCTCCGTGAGCTGTATTGCGGATTCACTACCAGGATCTCACCATTGTACAAAGAAGTGATCATTGATGTCAAGAGAGGGGTGCGGCAGGGTGATACCATTTCACCGAAACTCTTCAGTGCCACCCTCGAGAACATCATGCGACGACTGGAATGGGAAGGAATGGAGTGAAGATAGATGGTCGTCAACTACACCACCTCCGCTTTGCTGATGACATTGTTTTAATAACACCAAACATCAGCCAAGCGGCACAAATGCTGGCCGACTTTGACCGTGAGTGTGGAAAGGTCAGACTACAGCTGAATCTTACGAAGACAATGTTTATGAGAAACAGCCTCGTTCCTGATGCCCCATTCACTCTCAACGGAACGACCATCTCCGAATGCAACAGCTATGTGTACCTAGGTCGAGAGGTCAACATGACAAATGACCTGGCACCCGAGCTGCGCAGGAGGAAGAGAGCGGCTTGGAACGCCTTCAAGAACGTCGAAGAAATAGCTAAAAGGACGAAGAACCTCCGGCTCCGGGCACATCTCCTTGATTCCACTGTTCTTCCTGCATTAACATATGCCTCAGAGACCTGGGCCCTACGCAAACAAGATGAGAATGCTATTCAGGTCTCCCAAAGAAGAATAGAAAGAGCTATGCTTGGAATATTACGTTTCACTCAAATGAGAGAAAGAATCCGGAGTTCTGACATCCGTCGACGATCAAGAATCAGGGATGCTGTCTCATTTGCCAAGGTGTCGAAAATCAGATGGGCTGGTCACGTAATGAGATTTAAAGACGACCGCTGGACTAGAGCTGTTACCGACTGGATTCCACGGGATGTCAAAAGACTGCGTGGCTGCCCACCTACCAGATGGTCAGGCTTCTTCGTCAAGATCATGAATGATCGGTTTGAGGCCCTTTATGTTCCCGGAGCGAACAGATGCCATTGGGCTACACTAGCACGTGACAGGGACAAATGGAGACGTTACTGGCGCCCGCTCGAGCAAATCGACGACTAACGGGAAGTTAAGTGACTTAAGTGAAGTGTATTTGCATTTAATGTATTTGATTTCTTTGTATTTATATTTACATTTTTATGTATTTACATTTAAGTCCTTCCTGGATAGTGGGTATTGATAACACAGCTCATTATTTGTTAGTAATATTGTGATTTCAAGTGTTTTCTATTTTAATATACTTCAAAAATCTTTTAACATTAAGTTACATTTCCATGGTATTATGTAGACCTGTCATTAATGTCCACTTTAGAACTAAAAATTATTTACATCTTTCAAGTGAAATTCTAAAACCGTGAATTCCTAAGTGCTAGTCCATCTAGTTTTCCTGGGAAAAGTCGTGACCATTTTGTTGTTATTATTTTGGGGCTGGAACAATAGCACAGTGGGTAGGGCATTTGCCTTGCACCCAGCCGGGTTCGATTCCTCCACCCCTCTAGGAAAGCCCAGCAAGCTACCGAGAGTATCCCACCAGCAGGGCAAATCCTGTCAAGCTACCTGTGACGTATTCGATATGCTAAAAGCAGTATCAAGTCTCACAATGGAAACATTACTGGTGCCTGCTCCATCAAATCGATGAACAGCAGGATGACAGTGCTATTTATTTTGCGGTCACACACATTGATGCTCACAAGCTCCCTCTAGCTCTGTGCTCAGGGATTTCCCCTGGGGGGTGTCAGGGAAACATTGAATGAGGGTCTCCTGAATGCAGAGAATGATGTTGAGCTGTCTGTAGGGCACACTGTGCTTTTGGTAATATTGCAAGAACACTGGGAATTAATCTCTTTTAAATGCATTAACTTACCAGAAAAGAGACGTTCTTTTTTTGTTTTTAATTTTTATTAGTGACAAACCAAGAGCTACAGTTGTAGACTTACAAATTTTTCTGCTTGGGTTTCAATTATACAATGATTAAGTACCCATCCCTCCACCAGTGCCCATTTTCCACCACCACGGATCCCAGTATCCCTCCAACCCCCACATCCCCCATCCCACCCAGCCTCTGTGGCAGGGCATTCCCTTTTGTTCTCTCTCTCCTTTTGGGTGCTGTGGTTTGCAAAAGAGGCATTGAGTGGCAATCATGTTCAGTCTATAGTCTACTTTCAGCATGCTTCTCCCATCCTGGGAGGATCCTCCCAATACCCTTTATTTGGTGCTCCCTTCCCTATCTGAGCTGCATTTTCCCCTAGCATGTGTGACTGTCCTCCAAACCAACCTCTTGGTACTTATTTCGGCTATTCTTGGGTGTTAGTCTACTATTTTGTTACTTTATGTTCCCCAGATGAATGCAATCCTTTTATATCTATCCCTCTCTTTCTGACTCATTTCGCTTAGCATGATGCTTTCCATGTAGTACTACTTGTATGTAAATTTCATGACTTCATCTTTTCTAACAGCTACATAGTACTCCATTGTGTAGATGTACCAAAGTTTCTTTGTTTCTAGGAGTTTCTTGGTAGAGGTTTTAGGGTTCTCTAAGTATAGTATCATATCATCTGCGAATGGTGAGAGCTTGATTTCTTCCTTTCCTACCTGAATGCCCTTAATATCTTTTTCATGCCTAACCGCTATTGCAAGTAACTTCCAGTACTATATTGAACAGCAGTGGAGAGAGTGGGCATCCTTGTCTCATGCCTGATCTTAGAGGGATGGCTCTCAGTTTTTCCCCATTGAGGATGATACTTGCTGTAGGCTTGTGGTAGATGGCTTTAACTATATTGAGGAAAGTCCCCTCTATGTTCATTTTGGCAAGGGTTTTCATCATAAGCGTTGCTGGATCTTGTCAAATGCTTTCTCTGCATCTATTGATGTGACGATATGGTTTTTATCTTTTATTTTGTTGATATGATGGATTATATTGATTGATTTCCGAATGTTAAACCATCCTTGCATCCCTGGGATGAATCCTACTTGGTCATGGTGTATGATCTTTTTGATGAGTCGTTGGATTCTATTTGCTAATAGTTCGTTGAGGATCTTTGCATCTATGTTCTTCAGGGATATCGGCCTATAATTCTCTTTCTTTGTAGTATCTCTGTCTGCTTTTGGTATCAGGGTGATATTTGCTTTGTTGAAACTGTTTGGAAGTGTTTTTGATATTTCAATTTCACGGAAAAGCTTAAAGAGTATTGGGAGTAAGTCTTCTTTAAAGATTTGGAAGAATTCTCTAGTGAATCCATCCAGGCCAGGGCTTCTGTGCTTGGGGAGACTTTTTATTACCATTTCAATTTCCTTGGTGGTGATGTTCAGGTATTCCAGGTCTTCTTGGTTCAGCCTTGGGAGTCTGTAGGAGTCTAGGAATTTATCCATTTCCTCGAGGTTTTGATGTTCCGTGGCATAAAGCTTGTCAAAGTACTCCCTGAGGATCCTTTGAATTTCTGTAGTTTCTGTTGTGATGACCCCCTTTTCATTTCTGATTCGGTTTATTAGGGTTTTCTCTCTCCCTTTCTTTGTGAGTTTTGCTAGAAACTTATCGATCTTGTTTATTTTCTTGAATAACCAGCTCTTGGTTTCATTGATCTTTTGGATTGTTTTTTGGGTTTCCATCCCGTTAATCTCTGCTCTGAGTTTTATTATTTCCTTCCTCCTGTTCAGGTTGTGCTCCTTTTGTTGGTCCTTCTCCAAGCTCTTAAGCTGTGAGGTTAGGTTATTTACATGGGCTTGATTCCTCCTTCCTGAGGAATGCTTGTAGAGCTATAAACTTTCCTCTTAACACAGCTTTTGCTGTGTCCCATAAGTTTTGGTAACTCGTTTCCTCATTTTCATTCATTTCCAGGAATCTTTTGATTTCCTTTCTAAGCCACTCGTTGTTCAATAGCGCACTGTTTAATTTCCAGGTGTTTGATTTAGTTTTCTGTTTTTGCGTGTGATTTACTTCTAATTTCAGCACATTATGGTCTGAGAAGATTGTTGATACAATCTCTATCTTCTGAATTTTATGGAGGTATGTTTTGTGGCTCAGCATGTGGTCTATCCAGAAAAGAGACTTTCACTAAATTATCTAGTTTTAAAAAATTGCGATTTGATGATTGTTATAAAAAAAGAGTCATCTTACTCAGTGACTTCTACCCTTACACACACACACACACACACACACACACACACACATTGGATCACAGGAGGCCCAGGGCCATTCCAGGCTAGCCTTGTCCACTCGGTGTGGCAGGCCTAAAGCTTTGATGTACACACCCTCTGAAGCTCACTAATGGTGCTTTTAGGAGTCTGTGTGATACAGGGATCAATCTCAAATCCTTGTGCTTTGTCACTTGAGATATCCTTCGAATCATTCTATTTCTTCTACAGTCAGGGATGCAGAAAGGGTACCATAGCTAACAGATGATGGCTGGCTAGCACATTTAAATAAGCCTGAGTTCTGAAACTGTTTAAGCACTAGGGGATATGTCCTCCATTTATTTCAGATGTATTTCTGGCTTTCTCATACCTGTCTCTACTGAGATAACCATTTCAAAATTTCTGAATGGCATAAGTCCAGTGATTTCTCTGACCTATCATTTACTTGAAGTCTGTGAAGCCTTCACCATAGTGCTCTTTTTAGAGAAAACCTTTTCATCTGGTATATGACAGTGAACTTTTTTTGAACTTGTTTCACCAGCTCATCTTCATTCTCCTACCCTCAAAAAGCAGTGCTCAGTCAAAACTAATACCAGAATCTCTGCTCTTTTAGACAAGTTTCTTCAAAGAATTCAGAAATGAAATACATTGAGATCAAAAGTATACATTTTTCTTATCTTTGCCTTAAGCAACACAAAGAGACTAACATTATCATAGACATATATGTAAACATAATAGATCAAAAACAGGAATACAGAGGATGAGTGTGAGGAATGAGCATATAGAATTATAAGGTCTATCCTCACAGTTAGCATGACATTTTGAGCATAACCAATTAAAAATTTCTATAGAAATTATAGTGTAGTAAGTATTTTCAAGATATAAGTAAATTCTTGAAAATCATAAAAACTTCAATAGCAACAGGTAAAGACAAAACAGAAAGAACAGATATAATAGAAAATAGCTATAAAAATGTCAGATTTTAATCCAACCATATGACTTGGTGTATCATCTTAATTGGCTGTTCAGTTCTAGCTGACATCCCTGTCACAGGTATTTCTGGCTAGACCATAACGGCTTACACTGATGTCTCTCCCTCATTGGTATACTGCAGTTCTCTGCACCAGCATTATTCAGGGCACCTGGCCCTAAGGCCTCGTTGTTATCTTCATTTGATCCTTGTAAAATCAAACAACATATTGTTTCTGCAGACACTTGTTCCCCAAAGGCCCGATTTTGCTGCTTACACCCCATTGGCTCACCATGCCTCAACAAAAGGGCAATTTTGTGATCTCATCTAGCTAAGCCACTGGAGAGGTAGAAATAGTGGGGAGTGTGTGTGTGTGTGTGTGTGTGTGTGTGTATATATTTCTCTGTGTGTGTGCCTGTGTGTCAGAAATGCTACTATCGGTAGAATGGATATAGTAAAAAGTTGAAGTTGGTTCACCATACCTCAATAAAAGTGCTGTTGGAATTTATGACAATGTGTATGCTTGGGTTTTACAACAGAAAACTAAGATTTGAACGTATGGTACAGAAATCTGAGCTTTGCACTAGGACCATAGGCGTTACTGGAAGCTGTCTTCCTCTGAGGAACATGCGTGAGCAGAGAGCAATGCTATGTGACTGGGAGGATTTTACTGATCCTGCAGACTGTTCCAATACATGGACACTAGCTGCTTCATTAGGATTTGGTGATTATTAGAAATGCCAGGGGTATGGTGCCGCCAGTAGGTCAACCTGTACCTGTGAGGTAAGTGCATTAGCAGCCTGATAGCAATGTCAGACTTCCAGATACCCTAAAATTGCTGCTGTGCCTTTGGCCAGACCCCAAAAACTTGGGGCAAAGTTTACCAAGAAAGTAAACGGCCAAAAGTTAGGTATGTGGGAGACACACCCACAAACCTCCTCTGGCTCAGCTATATAATTGGAGGCAAGGCCTCTCTGGTTCCTGATCGAACTGCGTAATGGCCATGATCCCAGAGACTCAGAAACAAATCTCAGAACCCAAAGGCTTTTGGCTAAAATGCGTCCTGTTCCTGAAGTAGGTTACTGGTGCTGGGTCACTTCAGGTGGGAATGGGTTTCGTGCCTTGGCCTGTTCCCCCTGGCGGCCTGGTGACCACCATTCTCCAGAGGCCACTGGACAGTCAGGTTTGGGCCTGCAGTGACGAGACACACAGGGCCTCACCACATGGAGGTGGATCTGACTCTTTCTCCCCATCCCATCAAGACCTCGAGTCGCCACCTACAAATGGCCTCTCTGACTCCTGATCAAGCTGATTAATAGCCTTGATACCGGAGACTCAGAAACAAATCTTGAAACCCACTGGCTTTTGGCAGAAATGCATCTGGACTGCATACAAGGTGGCCGCCAGCTCAGAGCTTATTGGAAAACCAGGTATGAACCGGCGTTGACAGGGCAACTGCAGTCTCATGGGAAGGGGGGGCGGTACTGGCTCGTCCTTCACGCCCTACCTAGGTCACAAGTTGCCCCCCACAAGCAGCTCTCTGGCATGACCATGACTCCAGAGGCAAAAGGACTTAATCCAGAGCCCAGAAGCTTGCTGCAGAAAAGTGAATGGACCATGCGTTAAATTACGGTGCCATGCCTCCCCAGGAGGGAAAGGGTGTTGCTCCCTTCTGTCTCGCCCCCCACCACCCCTGGCAGCAAGGTGGACGCCACCTCAGAGCTTATCGGAAAGCCAGGTATGAGCCAGCAGTGACGGGGCAACTGCAGTCTCATGGGAAGGGGGACGGTACTGGCTCATCCTTCATGCCCTACCGAGGTCATGAGTTGCCCCCCACAAGTGGCTCTCTGGCACTGCCATGGCTGCAAAGGCAAAAGAACTTAGTCCAGAGCCCAGCAGCTTGCAGAAGAAAAGTGAATGAACCGTGCATTAAACTACTGCGTCATGCCTCCCTATGAGGGAAAGGGTGTTGCTCCCTTCTGCCTGCCCCCCCCCCTCCCCGGCAGCAAGGTGGTCGCCCCCTCAGAGCTTATAGGAAAGCCAGGTACGAGCCGGCGGTGACGGGGCAACTGCAGTCTCATGGGAAGTGGGGCGGTACTGACACGTCCTTCATGCCCTACCGAGGTCATGAGTCACTTCCCACAAGCGGCTCTCTGGCACCACCATAACACCAGACACACTGAAACCAATCTCGTAATTATCTTGCTCTTCGCAGAAATCCAAAATCGTGGCCGCGTGACATTATATGATTCTCATAACCAGCTATAGAAAACAAAATATTTCACAATGCCTTTTCAGCAATTCTGATTGTTTGGGGGGAAATTCTAAACAATAATGGTGCATCTTTTGTCGAAATAATGAATGTAATCAATGTAGAGAAGAATTAAGTAGAAATCATCTGCCTGTGGGCATTTGGAGGGATGGGAGGGGGGTATACTGGGGTTCTTGGTGGTGAAAAATGAGTACTGGTGAAGGGAAAGGTGTTTGATCATTGTATGACAGAGACTTAAACCTGAAAGCTTAGTAACTTTTCCCACAGTGATTCAATAAATAAATATAAAAAGGAAAATAATAAATAAAAAAATTAAGGTGGAGTTCATGCCCAATTCAATCAGCTAATCAGTGGCTGAATAAATAGCAGTACTCCTACAAAAAAAGAAAAGAAATGCTGAACTACATGCCCTACCTCATCCATATATTAAAAATAGGCTTATTAAAAATTTTTTGGGGGGTCACACCCAGCGATGCACAGGAGTTACTCCTGGTTCTTGCACTCAGGAATCACTCCTGTTGGCACTCGAGGAACCATATGGGATGCTGGGAATCGAACCTGGGTCGTTCGCATGCAAGGCAAATGCCCTACCTGCTGTGCTATTGCTCCAGCCCCTAGGCTTATTAAATTTAACAAGAACTGCTTTTTATTGCATTTGCTTTCTATGGTGCCGGGGAACCAACCCAGGGTCTCATAGAGGGAAGGAAACTGTAAGGCTGACTACATCTCTGACCCTAAATTTGGTCTAATTTTATACCAATATCCACCCACTCAAGAACAGAAATATGGAAAAGATTCATATATAGAATTTGAAAAATAAGCACAAGTAATGAGAAGCAGAGACTGTGATATGCCGATATTCTTTTGGGAAGAGCTGGGCAGGTAGAAGGGAAGGATTGTGAAAGAAGAGTGTATATACATCAGAAAAATGATAATTCCACTAACCAATGATCGTTATAAATGAAGTTTAAAATATATGAATACAAATGAGTTATATCAAATTTGGTATGCTATTCTTTTATATACTTGTTTTGCTTTAGTTTGTCTTCTATAACTTATTAGCAGTTTTCCTTATTAGTAGTCAGACATTGTAGCACTGTAGCACTGTTCTCCCATTGTTCATCGATTTGCTCGAGTGGGCACCAGTAATATCTCTATTGTGAGACTTCTTGTTACTGTTTTTGGCATACCGAATATATCACGGGTAGCTTTCCAGGCTCTGCCGTGTGGGTGCAATACTCTCGGTAGCTTGCCGGGCTCTCTGAGAGGGGCGGAGGATCGAACTGGGGTTGGCCCTGGTCAGCCTTGTGCAAGGCAAACGCCCTACCCACTGTGCTATCGCTCCTCCACTGTTATAAATAATACTACAAAGATATCTATCACTGAATATAAATCTCTGTGATCATTTCTGAATTGTTTTCTTGATCTAGCTTCATAGAAATAGAACCTCAGAGACAATCAGCATTTGCTTTCTTAAGGATCTTGATAAAGTTGCTAAGATAAGAAAGCATTTTAGATGGCAAGAGAGAGAATATAGCAGTGACCAAGGTTTGATCCCCAGCACCATTTAGGTTTGCCGAGCCTCACCAGGATTGATTGCTGAACACAGAGCCAGGAGCAAGCCCTGAGCACTATTGGCTATGCTCCAAAACCAAAGAAGTAAAACTTCTTTAGAAAATTGAAAAAAAACCTAATAAGAAAACAGTCTTTTGCTTTGTCAAGACCTGCTTCCCAATTCACACACTGTTTTGTGGATTTTTGTTTCTGTTTGGGGGCCACAGCTGACAGTACTCAGAGATCACTCATGGCAGTGCATGGAAGCTTTTGCTTTGTGGTACCTTGAACCTGAACAGCTGCCTGCAAGACAAGCACATTCACCCTGTACTACCTCAGGGTTTATTACGTGGTTTGAGGAAATGCATGCCAATTATTTTTAAAATTTTTATTTATTGAATCAGTATTTTTGCATTTTAATAAACATCCTTGGGTTGGAGCGATAGCACAGCTGTAGGGCATTTGCCTTGCATGCAGCCAACATGACCAACCCGAGTTCGATTCCTCCGCCCCTCTCGGAGAGCCTGGCAAGCTACCGAGAGTATCTCGTCCACACGACAGAGCCTGGCAAGCCACTCGTGATGTATTTGATATGCCAAACACAGTAACAACAAAGTCTCCAATGGAGACGTTACTGGGCCCACTCGAGTAAATTTATTGAATCACCGTGAGAACAGTCACAAAGTCTTTCAGTTTAAGTCTCAGTGAGACATACAATGATCAAACACCCATTCCTTAACCAGTGCACATTTTCCACCACCAAGAACCCCAGTATACTCCCCCCTCCCACACCTCCCCCTGCCTGTGTGGCAGATTATCACTTTACTCTCTCTCTCTCTCTCTTTCTCTCAACATTAGATCACATTCAATATTATGACAAAAGATCCACCATTATTATTTGGAATTTTCCCCAACAATCAGAACTACCAAAAAGACATCATTAGATAATTTGTTTTCTATTGCTGGTTATAAAGAGCATATGATGTCACATGGCCACTATCATGGCCATGCAATTTTGGATTTCTGATATTCTAGTAATAAGTCTGGAGATATTACCGTCAAAAGCCACTGGGTTCTGAGATTGGTTTGTGTGCCTCTGGGATCATGGTCATTCAGGAGCCAGAGGAGGCATTCGTGGGTGGCAACTCGGGGCCTTGTCAGGGTGAGGGTGGGGAGCAGGGCCGGTTCCACCCCCCATTCCATGAAGCCCCGTGTGCCTCGTCACTGCAATCTCCTGGCTGTCTATTACGCTCTGGCTATCACCTGGCTACCCATTAGGCTCTGAAAGATAATGGCCACCATGCTACTGCTGCCCAGGGGAATAGATGGAGGGACAAACACTTCCTCTCCTGGGGCAGCATGGCACTGTAGTTTAATGCACAGTCCAGATCCATTTCTGCCAAAAGCTGGTGGTATTCGAAATTGGTTTGTGTGCGTCTGGGATCATGGCCATTCAGGAGCCAGAGGAGGCATTTATGAGTGGCAACTCGGGGCCTTTTCAGGGCGGGGAGAAGGGCCAGTTCCACCCCCCTCCCCCATCCCATGAGGTCCCATGTGCCTCATCACTACAGTCTCATACCTGGCTATCCATTAGGCTCTGAAAGATGGTGGCCATAATAACACCGCCACCTGGGGGAAAAGGTGGAGGGACAAACACACTTCCCTCCCAGGGCAGCATGGCGCTGTAATTTATTGCACAGTCCAGATGCATTTCTGTTGGGCATTATATTTTGCTCGACTTTTCCCACCACCATTCAAGCCTTCCTTCCAGGGACAGATGTTAGATAATTTAATTTCCATTGTTCACTCTCCATATCAGGAAAGGTCGCGGTGGTTCAGAAGAATAGTCCTGGTGCCCACATACCAGAGACATGCTTGTGGAAGCTCATGGTCACTGGGATTCCATCTGGAGAAGGCAGGGAAACTGCATCTGCCCCATCTGGAACTTCCAGGTGATATCAGCTTGGTATGGGGCCCAGGGAATTCTCTAGATGTTTTGGTGCCCGCTGGCCAGGTTTCTTAACTGTGTTGTGACGCATGCAAAATTTTTAATCAAATTCTGACTTGCAGTCAGTGATATCAACATATGACTATCAATATTGGGTAGTAGTATATAGTTATCTGGGTTTCTGTCTCATGCTGTGTCAAGTAGAGAACATTTTCCTTCTCTGATGTGCAGTTTCCTCATTGGTAAAATGGGCATATATTATTACCTGCTGCAAATCTGCTTTCTTGGAGGCTCCCAGCAGTGCTAAGAAAGTTCTTGGTTGCCACCTGTGTTGGGGGCAACACCAAAGCCTCTGTTTCTTGTACAGATTGATTTTGTAGAGCAAATCATGTGTGAAATGTAGTATTTTTGACAAAATAAAGGATTTTTAAAATTTATTTTAATTCATACAGAAATGGCATTCCAAGACACTCTCTTCCTCCTGTGCAACTCAGTTGCCATGTCATTCATCATGTTGACTTCTCGACCTAGGTACACATAACTGTTGCATTCAGAGATGGTTGTTTCATTGAGAGAAAAAGGAGCGTCAGGAACAAGGCTGTTTCTCATAAACATTGTCTTCGTAAGATTCAGCTGTAGTCTGACCTTTCCACACTCACGGTCAAAGTCGGCCAGCATTTGTGCCAGTTGGCTAATGTTTGGTGTTATTAGAACAATGTCATCAGCAAGACGATCATTTTTGTCTTCCTTCGTTGTGGCAGCCTAGGTCGGCCTTGAGATTTTGTCGGCCTCTCCTTTCTCATCCTTCTCAGTGCTGCCATGTCGGTGAAGCCTTCAAGGTCAGGTGAATGAGACCAGTTGTAGTTACTGGTTTTGGCATATAGAATACACAGCAGATAGCTTGCCAGGCTCTTCCGTGCGGGCGGAATACTCTCGGTAGCTTGCCAGTCTTTCCGAGAGGGATAGAGGCTTTTGGGGCGACCTCTAATCACCCTTGTAGATGTTAGCATATTTGAACCCTATCAAATATGGTACGACAATTCCAGAAGATGGGTATTTAGTGTCTTATGATGTGTCTGGAAAGCATCCTGGAGTGTGGCGACGGCTGGGTAGAAGTAGTGGAAGTAGTTGTTCACTCGAGTCATCCTAAATAGGATTGGCAGAACACTAGATGAAGGACAACCATGCGAGCAAGCCGGTTTCTGCAAAGGATTCAGCACCATATCTACACGATAACCAAGCTCATTGAGGTTTCTCGGGACTTCAAGATGCCACTCTGTCTAACGTTCATTGATTTAAAGAAGGCCTTTGATAATGTTGAGACGGAAGCAGTCATTGAAGCCCTAGCCAATCAGGGCATTCAAACTCAATACATCAGGATCCTCCATGAGCTGTATTACAGATTCACTACCAGGATCTCACCATTCTACAAAGAAGTAATCATCGGTGTCAAGAGAGGGGTTTGGCAGGGTGACACCATTTCACCGAAACTGTTCAGTGCCACCCTTGAGAACATCATGTGATGACTGAAATGGGAAGGAATGGGAGTGAAGATAGATGGTCGGCAACTACACCACCTCCACTTTGCTGATGTCTTAATCACTTAATCACTTAACTTCCCGTTAGTCTTCGATTTGCTCGAGAGGGCGCCAGTAGCGTCTCCATTTGTCCCTGTCGCGTGCTAGTGTAGCCCAATGGCATCTGTTCGCTCCGGGAACATGTAGGGCCTCAAACCGATCGTTCATGATCTTGACGAAGAAGTCTGACCATCTGGTAGGTGGGCGGCCACGTGGTCTTTTGACATCCCGTGGAATCCAATCAGTAACAACTCTAGTCCAACGGTCGTCTTTAAATCTCATTACGTGACCAGCCCATCTGATTTTCGACACCTTGGAAAATGAGACAGCGTCCCTGATCCTTGATCGTCCATGGATGTCAGAACTCCGGATTCTTTCTCTCATTTGAGTGAAACGTGATATTCCAAGCATAGCTCTTTCTATTCTTCTTTGGGAGACCTGAATAGCGTTCTCATCCTGTTTGCATAGGGCCCAGGTCTCTGAGGCATATGTTAATGCAGGAAGAACAGTGGAATCAAAGAGATGTGCCCGGAGCCGGAGGTTCTTCGTCCTCATAGCTATTTCTTCGACGTTCTTGAAGGCGTTCCAAGCCGCTCTCTTCCTCCTGCTTAGCTCGGGTGCCAGGTCATTTGTCATGTTGACCTCTCGACCTAGGTACACATAGCTGTTGCATTCAGAGATGGTCGTTCCGTTGAGAGTGAATGGGGCGTCAGGAACGAGGCTGTTTCTCATAAACATTGTCTTCGTAAGATTCAGCTGTAGTCCTACTTTTCCACACTCACGGTCAAAGTCGGCCAGCATTTGTGCTGCTTGGCTGATGTTTGGTGTTATTAAAACAATGTCATCAGCAAAGCGGAGGTGGTGTAGTTGCCGATTATCTATCTTCACTCCCATTCCTTCCCATTCCAGTCGTCGCATGATGTTCTCGAGGGTGGCACTGAAGAGTTTCGGTGAAATGGTATCACCCTGCCGCACCCCTCTCTTGACATCAACGATCACTTCTTTGTAGAATGGTGAGATCCTGGTAGTGAATCCGCAATACAGCTCACGGAGGATCCTGATGTATTGGGCTTGAATGCCCTGATTGGCTCGGGCTTCAATGACCGCTTCCGTCTCAACAGAATCAAAGGCCTTCTTTAAATCAATGAACGTTAAACAGAGCGGCATCTTGAACTCCCGAGAAACCTCAATGAGCTTGGTTATCGTGTGGATATGGTCGATGGTGCTGAATCCTTTGCGGAACCCGGCTTGCTCGCATGGTTGTCCTTCATCTAGTGTTCTGCCAATCCTATTTAGGACGACTCGAGTGAACAACTTGTAGATGACAGACAACAGGCAGATCGGGCGATAGTTGCCAATGTCATGGATATCTCCCTTCTTGAACAGTAGTACGGTCCTGCTGGTTTTCCATTGGGACGGAACCTTGCATTCAGACAGGTAGCGAGTGAAGAGCCAAGCCAGTGTATTGATGAGTACTGACGGCAGGTTCTTCAGGTGTTCAGGTCTGACCTTGTCTGGGCCAGGTGCTGTTTGTTTCTTTACCGACGAAATGGCGTGTTGGATTTCTGAAGGCAGAACTTTGGGAACGACATATCCATCCTGTGGAATTTGGTATGTCGGCAAGTGGACATGGCTATCGAAGAGATTTGAGTAGAAATCATAGATAATCTTCTCCGTTGCCGTTCTGGAGGATGTGATGGATCCATCAGGACGTCGGAGGGCAGTCATCTTGGTCTTATAGTTGGCGAAGGACAGGCGGGCGTTACGAATACTTTTCCCGGCTTCTGCCGCATCTACCAGTACTTCTGCTCTTCTCTCTTTGAGGTCTTCCTTGATTGCATCTCTGCACTGCTTTGCGAGCTCGTACGTTAGCTTGCGGTTGCCTGAGGCATGCGCCAAACCACGCTGGCGAATTAGCTCAAGAGTTTTCAAAGATAGGCGATTTTTTGTAGCTATCTCTCTCTTGGCGTTCCTCGCACATTCATGGAGGTGCTGAACCAGTCGATCGTATTCCTCGTCAATGTTGTCAACAATGGCATCTTCCCATGTTGCCGCAATATACCAAAGAGTTCCCAGTTGGTGGTCATTCTGGGAGTTCTCTTTTTGAACTTTGCAGCCCTTTCTCCCCGCTCTGTGAAGTAGAATTTTGCATGAAGGAGACGGTGGTCCGATCCCGTTCGAAATTTTGGGACAACAGCGACATCAGTCAGGCAAAACCGTCGATTGAATATGATGTGGTCTATCTCGTTGTGGAATCGTCCACCGGGAGACTCCCATGTCCATCGTTTAGATTCTGCCTTCTGGAACTGTGAGTTACCATGAATGGTCTTGGTCGACATGATGAACTCAGACAGTCTCTCACCCTGTTTGTTCCATTCTAGGCCATGGGTCCCAATGTGAAGTTCTTCAGCTGATCTTCTCGGTCCTATCTTGGCATTAAAATCACCTACAATGATCTTGTAGAATGTGTGGTCTTCTTTATAGAACTTCTCTAGCTCCATGTAGAACTTCTCGATTTCTCTTTCATCATAATGAGATGTTGGTGCGTAGACAACGAAGATAGAAACTGCAGGCAGTGAGCCACATCTATTCAAATGTAAACGTCCAATTCGGGTTGTTAGGCATTCGAATGAATCAATGCTCTTGGCCAAGTTTGTGTTGACAAGGACACTGACGCCTCCAACACCTCTTTTATCGCATGTTCCGAGGAACAATTCTTCTCCTGTTTCGAAAACGGCATGGTGAGATTCGTGCCTTCTTGTCTCGGTCAGACCAATGATGTCGTACTTGATCATTCGCGCTTGTACCATCAGGTCCTCGATGGATGCATCTGATGCTAGCGTACGTGCATTGAAAATACAGACGATCATTTTGTCTTCCTTAGTTGGCGAAGTACAGGCATGTGTTAAAAATGATTTTCCTGGCTTCTGCCGCATCTACCAACACTTGGAAAGCCTTCAAGAGTCTCGAAGAAATAGCTAAGAGGACGAAGAACCTCCAGCTCCGGGCACATCTCTTTGATTCCACTCTTTGATTTGCATTAACATAGGCCTCAGAGACATGGGCCCTAAGCAAACAGATTGAGAACTATTCGGGTCTCCCAAAGAGGAATTGAAAGAGCTATGCTTAGAGTATCACGTTTCACTCAAAAGAGAGAAAGAATCCGGAGATCAAGAATCAGGAATGCTGTCTTGTTTGCCAAGGTGTCAAAAATCAGATGAGCTGGACATGTAATGAGATTTAGAGACGACCGCTGGACTAGAGTCGTTACTGACTGGATTCCATGGGATGTCAAAAGACCATATGGCTGCCCACCTACCAGATGGTTAGACTTCTTCATCAAGACGATGAATGATCGGTTTGAGGCCCTTCGTGTTCCTAGAACAAACAGACGCCATTGGGCTACACTAGCATGCGATAGGGACAAATGGAGAGGTTACTGGCACCCGCTCGAGCAAATCCACGATTAATGGGAAGTCAAGTGATCAAGTGATACTGAAATGAAGACCTTTTTGGTCTCTATTGTTCCTATCTCCTTCTATGTTTTTAACACTTCCATTTTTATTTCAATTTGAAACACAATAAACAAAAATAAGAACATGATCTATCCCTGAATGTAATGCATGTGGCTCTGGCCTGCATGATACTCCAAGGACCACCAGAAGCAACCCCCAAGTGAGTGAAAATCCGCCGTGAACACAATTCTCTGTGACCCCAAAACTAAAAAATGAAAAAAAAACTGAAAAAATACTATTATCTATCTCATTATGTGTAGTAAGGCACAAAGGATTGAATCAGATAGAAAAATCTTTTCAAGGATTATGAATGTTATATGAAAGAATAATCACTAATCATGTCACCATTAGCTTAATTATACTCCAACAACAACTACTATTTATATACTAATTTGGTACATACTTCAGTTTCTTTTGAAATACTAGTCTTTATACATCTATACCATTTAGTTTATTTTCTGTGAATTATACAGTCCCATATTTTGTTCAACAACACATGAGTCGTAATAGGTCTTCGTCTCAGTGATATCATAATTTAACATATAGTAATTATTCAGAGTGCTGCTTCAGAAGCTTCTCTGGCATGGCGTGGATTAATTAAAAAGAGTAAGTGTTAGACGGGAGGGACCCTGAGAGATCGGAGGAGGAAGCTGACACTGGTACACTGCACGAAACTCTCATCACAGTAGTGTAAGTCACAGTGCCAGAATGAAACTGGAGATAAAGTAATACAAAGAATGCTGTGATACAACAGTGGGAATGGGCTGATAACCAGGAAAGCAGCGTTTTGTGGATGGGTGACTGTCATCCTATGCTGAAAGAACATGGGCTCGGGTGAACAAGTTGAGAGTTATGTATATAGTTTTAATGTTTTATTCTAATAAATATTGACACCCCCTCCCCCAAGTAACTTGATCTAAAAATGAATAATTCACTCCATTGGAAATTCTTTAGTTGTTGTTGTTGTTTTGCTGGGGTCAGGGCACATCTGGTAATGCTTAGGGTTGACTCTTGGCTCTGCATTCAGGAATTACTCCTGATAAGCTTGAAGAACCAGATACGGGATGTTGGGGATCATTTTTTAAAAGTATGACATGACCAAAACTCAGTGTGTTCCTTGAAACTATTACACTCCATGTCTAAACTTTTATAGTTTATTAAATATTTTGAAATATTACATTACACATTTTGCAAAATTAATTTTGGCTCTTATTATTTTTTGTGCGTGTTAAATATGTTTGTAGACTGAATACTGAGGTGGTACTTTCCTGCTGAGTTAGCCCATCAGCTCAGAATGGGAATCTGAGTGAACTGAAAGCCTTTGTGAGTCAATTGTCATTGGAGCACAGAGTGATACAAGATCATGATCTACTTGTAGCAAATTTCCTACTTTCCAGAATAAGTGACCATTGTTTTATACATTTTTCTTCGCCTGTAAGTCCAAACTCAAGTGTGGAGTATCTGTGAAGTCCACACAACTGAATCCACCAAATTTATCGGCTCCAGGGATCACTAATATTTTTTTTTGGGTCACACCCTGCAATGCTCAGGGGTTACTCCTGGCTCATGCCACTCAGGAATGACTCCTGGCGGTGCTCGGGGGACCATATGGGATGCTGGGAATCGAACCTGTATCAGCAATCTTGGCTGCGTGCAAGGCAAACGCCCTACCCGCTGTGCTATCGCTCCAGCCCCGGATCACTAATATTTTTAATCGTGAGTTTTGAAGAAAGTGGGACTGAAGGATACAACCGTCTTTTGAGTTCTGGGCTTCCTGATTTTTAGGAAGAATTGCTTACCTGTATTGTAGAGACAGTTCAGTCTTTTTTTGATAACAGTAACAAACAAAAGTGATACAGGAAAAAATAGATAAATATATTGAGTTTTATTTCTTTTAAAAATTTTATTCTAAAGTTTTATTTAAAAATAGTCTAGATCCCAGTATCCCTATTGTATAATTGAAACTCAAGCACAAAATTTTAAGTCTACAACTGTACCTCATGGTGTCTCACTAAAAAAAAATTTTAAAAAATTTAAAAATATACAATAAAACACTATAATAAAGAAAAATAAATAAATAAATAAATAAATAAAAATAGTCTAGAGTAAAGCACAAGGAGTAGGGCATTGCTTCACATGCAGCTGACCTTGGCTTGATCCTTGACACTCCATGTGGTCCCGTGAGCCCTTCCAGGAGTGATTCCTGAGCACAGAGCTAGCAGTAAGCACGGGCACCTCTGGGTGTGCCCTCTTACCCTCTGTAAAGCAAAATTATTTATGGAAAAGAACCAAAAATATAGAGATTAATTTCATAACTAAAATCTTTGTGGGGCATGGGGCTTAATAATTTTATCAGATTATTATAATTCGTATCACGTGTTTGCACAGATAATTTTTATGGTTTTGAAGTACAAAGTTTCTTCATCTCACCAAAGTGCCCAAGATTCCTTTAGCACTTCATTTCGTGAGCACTTCGTATGCATTCCAAGACCCGGCACATAGAATGTGCTTAATAATTAAACATGCTTGAGTCAAGAGAAGCATATAAAAGATACACTATGTTCAACCAGCTTAGGTGCCCCGATCAAAAGGAGATCAAAAAACTCCTTTTAAATGAAAAATTTGGGTAATAATAAGCTAATGATATTTACTATTTGGGGGGTTGAATGGGTTTGTACACAGTTTAATTTGACGGACTTTGATGTTATATTGCCACCTTGTGGCTTCTCAGATAAAGACACCGTTTTCTACTAAAAACCAAAACCAAAGAAAATCATTAAAGTGCTTACAGACACGGACCCTGGTAGTTAAAAGAGTATCTTTGAAATGACATGTTATGAAAATTATCTGTTACAGGATAAAATTAGCTTGGTGACCCCTCAAATCCATATTAAATGTGATGACATTCTACACAATATTTTTCCCTATATCTGCTACAAAGAACTTAAGAAATGTTGTTTTAGCTCCTCTGTAAAAAATATTTTTTATCTTATTGTATATAGTTTCCAACATAAAATCAAATTTTTCTATATGACTATAAATATAAATTTCAAGAGAAGCTTATTTTGAACTAAGGATATGTCAATTTTATGGGTGAAGTTAATGGAAATATACTTCAGGAGAAGAGAAAGACATTATTTAGAGGTTATTGCATAAAAGTAGTATTTTTAAAGTATATTATCTTTTATGGATAGAGACTTTGAAACACATCTTAACAATTTCCTTCACCTGTAATGTACATTTTGGCTTTTAAAATTATATTTCCTATTTAAACTTTGAATTTTATTCTACTATTGCTCTTAAAGTTGGTTCATTTGTGAATAGAGCTGAATGGGGAGGAACCATGTAGAGGCATTCTGAAAGTAGGAATGTGGGAAAATCCATTTCCAGTTCACGGTAGCCCCAGGATCACGGTCCTCCCGTTGTTCATCGATTTGCTCGAGCAGGCCCAGTAACGTCTCCATCATGAGACTTGTTGTTACTGTGTTTGGCATATCGAATAAGTCACGGGGAGCTTGCCAGGCTCTGCCGTGCGGGAGAGATACTCTTGGTAGCTTGCCGGGCTCTCCGAGAGGGGCGGAGGAATCGAACTTGGGTTGGCCATGTTGGCTGAGTGCAAGGCAAATGCCCTACCGCTGTGCTATCGCTCCAGCCCAGCCATTTCAAACCATTTCCAGTTATCTTTTCATATTCCTCATTCCTCATTACCAGATTATTTGTGTAGTTTAACTTAGCAACCATAGATTAAAAAATTGGTTAGTGCAAAATAATATCACTGAATTCAGGATATTATCTTCATTAATTTTCTATGATTTTACAACAGGTTTAAGTTTGCAAAAACTTTTTTTTCCTACGAAAGTATACAAGTTTTAACTGTGAGAAACTGGAAAGAAAAATACAATTAAAATAACACGCTTATCATCATCCTAGTTTGTCACTATTTGCATTTTGGTACGTCATCAGTTTCTATTTTTCTTAACAGGATCACGATTTATTTTTTAGAATTTAAACATAATTGTCTACTTATTAATTTTTTTAATTAAAAATATAGAGAATCATCATGAGATAGAACATTGCAAATTGTTCACGATTGCATTTTGGTCATACAATGTTCTAACACGATGGCTGGGAATTACCCGAAGGGTGTGGGGGATCGAGGGTAATTAAAAAAGAGAAGGGACCCTTACGACAATCCTTGTTGTAAATGATCACTCTGAGCGGGTGTTGAAAGTAGGTAAAGGGGTATACATGATAACCTTTCAGCATCTGTTTCGCAGACCATCACGCGTAAAATGACAGAGAAAGATGATGAGGCAGGACCATGACATTTTTCAATATCCTCTATTGTGTTTCTATTCCTTTACTATGCACTCACATACCATTTAAAATTTCATCTCACAGCTACACTATCGTTAACTTAAATTGCTTCCCATTGTAGACATTTAGATTTTCACATTTCTATTCTTATAAAACGTACTGTGATAAGTCTATAGGTGTATCTGATTATGGGGTATGTTTCATGTGTCACGCTGTGCTCACTACCATGTTGGTGTTTAGTACTAATTGTTTCTTTTGATTTATGAAATATTTCTAAAATTTTCTTTATAACAAGAATTGCAAGAATAATGAACATTTGATAGTAAGAATAATTACCAGTTAACTTCTGGCCAACACAATATAGTTTATTTCCTATTAGTCTGTTTTATGTTTACCCTCGAGCGGGCCCAGTAACGTCTCCATTGGAGACTTTGTTGTTACTGTGTCTGGCATATCCAATACTCTCGGTAGCTTGCCAGGCTCTCCGAGAGGGGCGGAGGAATCGAACTCGGGTCGGCCATGTTGGCCGCTTGTAAGGCAAGCGCCCTACCCGCTGTGCTATCGTTACTGGGCCCGCTCGAGCAAATCGACGATCAACGGGAGGGCCTTTACCTTTACCTTTATGTTTACCCTCAGTTCCAAGAACAGTCGAACCGTAGCACTGTCCGCCTGTTGTTCATCGATTTGCTCAAGTGGGCACCAGTAACGTCTCACAAAAAAACTGTGAAACTTGTTGTTACTGTTTTTGGCACATCGAATACATCTCGGGTAGTTTGCCAGGCATTGCATGCAGGCAAGATACTCTGGGTAGGTTGCTGGGCTCTCCGAGAGCGGCGGAGGAATCAAACCCGGGTCAGCGCATGCAAAGCAAACGCCCTACCCGCTATGCTATTGCTCCGGCCCTCTTTAAAAAACTGAAAGAACATTTATTATGTGGGGCCAGAGAGATAGGATAAGGCATTAAGGTGCTGGCATGTGACTGGCCTTAGCTCAAGCCCCAGCTCCACATATGGTCCCATAAGCCTCCCTCAGAGCACAGACTGAGCACAGCTGGGGGTAGCCCCAAACAAACCATCAATATTTAAGTTTCAGATGTGTAGCATGAAAAGTTAACCTCTGCGTATACTGCATTTGTTGATATTTATAAAAGTCTAATTCGAAGAGCAACTTGTGCAACTGAAACTCAGTATCATTTCCATAACTGTCACTGTCCTCCCATTACTCATCGATTTGCTCCAGAGGGCCCAGTAATGTCTCCATTGTGAGACTTCTTGTTATTATGTTTGGCATACCGAATACATCACGGGTAGCTTGCCAGGATTTGCCGTGTGGGCAAGGTACTCTTGGTAGCTTGCCAGGCTCTCCGAGAGGGGTGGAGAAATCGAACTCAGGTCAGCCATTTTGGCCGGGAGCAAGGCAAACGCCCTACCCACTGTGCTATGGCTCCAGCCCATTTCCATAACTAATATAATTACTTATATTTAATTTCCATGACCATCATAATAACTGTAATTATATAATATGTATATTAATAGCCATTTTGGGCCGGAGCGATAGCACAGTGGGTAGGGCATTTTCGATTTCTTTGTCCCTCTCGGAGAGCCTGGCAAGCTATTGAGAGTATCCCGCCTGCTGGCAGAGCCTGGCAAGCTCCCCGTGATGTGTTCCATATGCCATAAACAGTAACAACAAGTCTCAAAATGGAGATGTTACTGGTGTCCGCTTGAGCAAACTGATGAACAACAGGAGGACAGTGCTGCAGTGCTAAGTGCAGTGCTATTAAAAATCATTTTATGAAGTTTATTGTTACCTGTGCACCGAAAACTCTCCTCGTGCAGATGATATGCCTGTCAAATCCTTTAGTTTCAAAAAACCTATTTTAAGACTGCCTATGTGAAATTGGATCTTATGGCCTCTTCGCATCCTGACTTCCTTCAGACAATCTTCTGTTTGCACTATTTCTCCAGATTACACAAGTTGTAGACTATTTCCTATTCCTTTTCTTTACAGCAGTGATTTTACACCTGTACACAGGTAGACCAGTGAAAACAGGAGAAATGGTTCATGGTTGGCAAAGCTAAGTATTATTTATAATAGTGTTTCATGCAATGGTTCTAAAATCAAAAATGAAGTGACTATTTGATCCAGGGATGCTCTATCATGACCATCCTGTTATCCGTCGATTGCCTCGAGCAGGCCCCAGTAACATCCCCTTCATCCTAGCCCTGAGATTTTTAAGAAAAGTGCCATATTCAAGGCTCTTTAGGAGAATGAGGCCCATCATTGTTATTGGTATTTGGCATATTGGGTATGCCACGGGGAGTTTGCCAGACTCTGCCGTGTGGGCAGGCTACATTCGGTAGCCTGCCAGTTTGTCCAAAGTAGGAATGAGATAATAAGATGTCGCGTGGTCACAAATGCGGCCGCGCACTTCCGGGAGCTGGGTTTTATAGTCTCTGAGTCTTGGCCGTTGATGGGATTACACGGCGCAAGGAGGCCAGTTGGTGGGTGTGACCCCCGCCTACTGGAATTTGGAGGATCTGGGTGGAGGATGCTCAGCCCCGATCTGAGTAGGCTTGGAGATCTCAGCCCCGGGACCTGCATGCCTTTGTTCCTCTGCAGGTACCTTCAGGTGTGCAGAGAGTGGTCTCAACATGGTGGTGACTGGTTCTGGAGGTCTTCGGCTTCCGGAACCCTGGTCGGGGCGGAGAGGAAAACTCAACCCGCTCCCCTCCAAGGGGCCCCAGTGAGGACAGCCAGGCGTGGGGGCAGGAGACTCTGCGCTGTTCTCTTCCGGGAGCTGGGTTTTATAGAGATACTCTATATTCGGCAGCAAAGACTTTTTTTTTTTTTAGCTTTTTGGGTCACATCCGGAGATGCAGAGGGGTTTCTCCTGGATCATGGACTCAGGAATCACTCCTGGTGGTGCTCGGGGGACCAAATGGGATGCTGGGAATCGAACCCAGGTCGGCCATGTGCAAGGCAAATGCCCTACCCACTGTGCTATTGCTCTAGCCCCAGTAAAGACTTTTTTGCAAGCACAGGGAATTCAGGTAGCCTGGCACGGGTCTGCAGACTGGCATTTGAAATCCACTGCTCGAGACTATTTACCTGACAGCCTTTGTTCATCTGAACATCTGTACTTGTAAAGTGCTTTAGGATTCACATACAAACTTTGGTCATGTGAGGTGAAATGTGTTCCCTGTTTTTCTTTGTTTCTTTCTCTCATAAAACTGGCTATTTTTGGTCCTTCATTTTGGCACTGGTTATGCTATTGGAAAAAATACTTCACTTTTGGGGCTGGAGCGATAGCACAGTGGGTAGGGCGTTCGCCTTACAAGCGGCCAACATGGCCGACCCGAGTTCGATTCCTCTGCCCCTCTCGGAGAGCCCGGCAAGCTACCGAGAGTATTCGATATGCCAGACACAGTAACAACAAAGTCTCCAATGGAGACGTTACTGGGCCCGCTCGAGCAAATCGACGATCAACGGGAGGGCCTTTACCTTTACCTTTACCTTTTGGTGATACAGTAGGGTTCATAGATCTTTAGTTTCTATATTGAATATATTGTTTCTGCTTTCACCATTTACCAAGAGGTTAAGGCTATATTTTAATGCAAAAGCACTAACTTGAAAAGATGTATGCATTCTTATGCCCATTGTCCACTATTTAAAATTTCCAAAATTTGAAAATTACATAATGCCCAACAACAAATTAGTGGACAAGAAAAGGTGAGTGTGAACACACACACACACACACACACATACACTGGAATATTAGTCACTAGAAAAGATAAAGTTTTAACTTGCTAAAATATGGATTGAACTGGAGGGGGCTATGCTAAAAAAACTCAGAAGGAGAAAGAAAAATGCTGATGATCTAATTCATCTGCAGTATGGAGAGTAACACTGCTAGGAAATAGACAATGGCCAGTGAAAACAAGTGGACCCTGGTGACAGAATTGAGGTTACCAAGAAGGGAAAAGTGAATTAAAAAGGTCCAGTGGACGGAGCAAGTGGATACTCGCACTTCAGAGATGGGCTGTGTGGTGAAATTGTCCTCTAATGCATATAAATATTTACTCTTATCAACCAATTTTTCCTCAATAAAAAATAGATTGATATAATCACAAGAAAATAAAAAATCAGGCTGTCACTGTCCTCCCATTGTTCATCGATTTGCTGGAGTGGGCTCAGTAACGTCTCCATTGTGACACTTGTTACTGTGTTTGGCATACTGGATACATCACAGGTACAGTCTAGTTAAAAAACCAACATATTTGACAAGGCAACAGCAAGCATCTCCTCTGTAACTCTACGGCCATTGGTAATGGCAAAGCAAACTCAGTACTTTATGAATGAGTCCATGAGTAAATGAGTCATCATTTCTTATAAGTGAAAGCCATCTTTTACCTCTTTTGATGGCTTTTCACTGTCACAACATGTTTTTAAATATTCTTGAAAAAACTTTATGAAAGCCATTTGTCATGGCTCTCTATATTGCCATAGGTGCTCTCTGAAATAAAATTCCAGAATTAAAACTCCCCCCACCACCATTTGATAAACTGTGATATGGCTGAGGGCTCTTTCCTCAGGGTTTCTTATTTTCGGGAGATAAAAGAATAACCAGAGAGAACGGCAAAGTAATACCAGTACTTGCCCCAATTCTCAGAAAGAGACTGATTTAATTGGCTAGGGAAGTAGGGCCATTAGTTTTAAAAGGGCCCCAGGTGATTCTAATAGTTGGCCAGAAATGAGAACCACTGAAATTTGTTTCCTTGGGCAGTAGGTTTAATCCGACTGAATAGAGATTTTTAACCAGAAGAAAAGAAAACTTTTTAGTTGACCTCATGTTATACTTCCAGAGATTAGTCAATATTTTAAGCATTGATTGGTCTCTCCTAGATATTAAATAATATCCTGAGGGTACAGCTTCACATCCCCTCTAGATTTATACTTACTTAGATTCGGAGCAAATACAGTTGATGGATCACTACTTCAGCTGAAAAGTTGAGGATGTCAAATCATAATTTGAGAGAGGTTGTGGTAATCAAAGAAGAGCTATTAACATCTTCCTAAATTGAAGACTATAATGAGGAAAAATAGAAGTACAGAAGTAAACTTGTTTCTGTAAATCTGATTTTGGTTCTAAAAATGTCCAGGGGTTTTTTTGGAATCTGCCCTCATAAGACCTAGCAACCCATCCAGTATTATTTCCAGGGTTCAAAGAAGGAGAGTGGTTTGGAAGTACAGTCCCTTTGGCATGTGAAAGGGACATGGGGACCAGCTGAGTCGCCCCAAAACCGAGTCTCAAACAATTGGAGCAACAACACATCAAAAGTGACATCAGATTAGAATCCAATGGGCAAAATAAATCTCCATGCATTCCTACTAGTACAAAGAAATGTTTAAATAAATCATAAATAAAGAGCTATGAGAGCATGGCCCCAACTCCCTGGTGGAGGAATGCCATTTCATGTAGATTGATGTACGTTAATTGACATTCTGGTGCCCTTAGTGTAACCTTTACCCAAGGCTCTTGC
This sequence comes from Sorex fumeus, assembly GCF_029834395.1. NCBI lineage: Eukaryota > Metazoa > Chordata > Mammalia > Eulipotyphla > Soricidae > Sorex > Sorex fumeus. Next base: position 32,972,139 of record NW_026606090.1, on the reverse strand, counting down.
ATCTGTGCTAAGCTTTAGAGTTGGAGAGGGGTGACTTTATAAACCAGACAGGCAGCGCTACCTCATTAGTCCTTAGTCATGTTTGTTTCTAGGTACCTTTGGTCTGATTTATTGAGGATGGCACTTTACCTTGTTATTTCTTGCAAAACACTCCAGTCCAATAGTGAGAATATCAAGTACACCCACAGCACAAGGATATCATTCAAAACACATAATAAGAATGACTCAAAATTGTCACGATCTGCTCAGGAAAAGTGTTGGAGAAATTGTCTCCTCCCAGTGGCATCTAATTGCTAACTTGTAAGGAGACAACTTGTATGGCTTCCTGGCACATAGCAACAGATGTACAGTTCAAAACAACAGAAACCTGAATAAAGTCTGGGTTTATTTGAATGAAGCATGACCAGTAATAACGATATTTAGTTACAATTATGAAAAACATAAGATAATAAATGGAAAACGTAACAATGGTAGAAACCGGATGACTAATATGTAGAAATATTTCATATCTTCTTCACAAATGTTTTGAAATCAAAAGTTTATTTAAAAGTTATTTCCAGATTATTCCAGGACATAATCGATCATCGATTTGCTCGAGCGGGCCCAGTAACGTCTTCATTGGAGACTTTGTTGTTACTGTGTCTGGCATATCGAATACATCACGGGGAGCTTGCCAGGCTCTGCCGTGCAGGCGAGATACTCTCGGTATCTTGCCAGGCTCTCCGAGAGGGGGGGAGGAATCGAACTTGGGTCGGCCATGTTGGCTGCGTGCAAGGCAAACGCCCTACCGCTGTGCTATCGCTCCCGCCCTAGGACATAATCAATCTAGAATATTGTTGAAAGTGAAACTGAGGGGCAGGAGAGGTAGACAGTTGTGAAGGCATACTTGAGCATCACCAGGTACAGCCCTGGATACTACAGAGCAACACCAGGTGCTGGGGTAACCCCTGAAAATTCAGACAGGAACTGCATTACACCTTTGGGCTCTTGCATTGAACCATCTGTGCTAAGTGCTAAGAATTGGCCAGGAATCCTGACAACTGCCTAGAAGTCCAAAAATAATCCTTTTCAGATAGTAAGGACCTAAAAAGTATTTGCTGGTGCTGCTATTAATAGCCGGTGTCTTGCCTCTTAAAAACCTTTGCACTTACCCCAAAGCAATACAGATTAGTGTACAGCATAATATCTCCTGAAGATCGGGTGAAGTGAATGGTTGAAATACTATTTTGGACAGTTACCATTTCCTTTCACTTCAAAAGTTTGAGTTTGTGAAGTTATTTCACGTAACTCGTTTAATGATCTAAAAGTTAGTGTACTGCTTTAATTGTACACCTGGCAATTAATTAATCTCACCTGAATTTTTCCCTCTAAAATTATGCTGCTTTTAGTGAGTAACATTTGTCTTTTTACCTAAGATCATGTAGCACAGCGGGTAGGGCGTTTGCCTTGCATGCGGCCCACACGGCTGACCAGAGTTTGATTCCTCTGCCCCTCTTGGAGAGCCTGGCAAGCTACCGAGAGGATCTCGCCCGCACGGCAGAGCCTGGCAAGCCACCCATGACATACTCGATATGCCAAACACAGTAACAACAAAGTCTCCAATGGAGACATTACTGGGCCCACTCGAGAAAATCGATGAAAAATGGGAGGACTGATGGTGACAGTGGCAGTGACATGTGACGCCCCAAAGGGCCTTAGTAAAGTTTTGTAAAGACGAGATTAGTCAGAAAAGACATAGCAGCAGGTGGGTAAGTAAATATATTTGGAAAACGGCTTTAGATTTGGCTTATTTGCTCTTTGGAACAGACTACCTAAAGCAAACAGTTTCTGTGCCTTTACTACACACATCTTGGCCTTTGGTTTGTCTTGCAGATGGGGATTAGCGTGGTGGACTCAGCAGTCTCTGGATTAGGTGGTTGCCCGTATGCTAAAGGTGCTTCTGGGAACGTGGCCACCGAGGACTTGGTCTATATGCTCAATGGTCTGGGGCTCAACTCCGTAAGTGAGCACTTTAATATTCATGCATGCCTTGCAAAACCAAACTGGAATGCATTTCAGATTCAGAGAGCAATTTTGAAGTCAAAGTTGTATTCCCCTTGTGCTGTTTACTAAAATGCACAGTGGGAAAGCAATGATGATCCTTGGAGAGGCTTGTTCAGTGACTTACTGATACAGCTCCATCCCAGGTACTGCTACTTGTCCTCACGTTTAGAATGCCTCGTGACCTCCAAAGTACGTTTTCATGAATGATCTGATTTGATTCCTTCACACACTCTGTAAGTTAGGATCTATGCCTTGCTGTTTTGATTGTTGCTTTTGCAGTTTTGTTTTTAGGTATGGGTATTTTCTTTGGAAAAAACTGAAATCTTAATTTTTCTTACAGTGACATGATCTCTGAGAAAGAGCAGTGCATCTTTGGTATGGCCAGTGGAGTGCTAGCCCAGAAGTCTGTCATTCCAGTCACTTATAGTCAGATATTCCACAATAGCATCCACTAAAATTTCTACCTTGCCATTTTCAGCATTAAAAATACCCGATTTATCAATAAAATTGATTTTTAAGGATATATAAAAGGCCAAAATATTTTCCTGCAAGTGATTAAAAGCTTCAAATGCTTTTTCAGAAACGCAGGTATCACCTGATTACAAAATAAGGCCCTCTCTCACTCTCTCATCTCTTTCCTCATTAACATCAAATTTGCCTGTAGTCCTATTTCTGAACCATTACTACTCTTGGCCACCCCTTGAGTTCATTCTCTCACCACCACTAGGAATTCTTTTTGGTTCCAACATTCCCTTAACATGGACAGTGAGGTTTTCCCATACACAAAGCATTTTCCAGCATCGCCCTGCCATGCCCACACTGGTGATTCTTGCCATCTGTGCTTTGCTTCCTGTGCTTTTTGACATGCTCTAGGACTGCGTCAAGATCTGATTCCTGTGTCTAGCTTATGCTGAAGCCAGAGAGCTCTTTCACCATTCAGACTCTAGGCCTTCAGCATGACAATACTCAGTAATATTCCTTGAAGACTAGTATCACTAGTATCAAGACTAGTATCACTTAGCACTAAATGCCAAAAGTGCTGCCTGTTTTCTTTGGTTAGGAATAGATATTTTATTTACAATCTTAGCTTGATCATTTACAACAGAAATACATGATTGTAACAGAAACAAACAAAAATCGAAATTCTCTCTTGGATGGGCCAAAGGGATAGTACACTGGGGAGTGTGCTTGACTTGCATGCAGCCAACCCAGGTTCAAGTCTCAATACCCCCTATCATCACACAAGCTCCACCAGGAGTGACTTTGACTGAGACTTGAAGGATACACCTCCACCCCACCCCACCCCACCCCCCAAAGAAAAATAAAGGAAAAGAAAAAAAAAGAAAAATTTAAAAATGATCTCTTAAAGGTTTATAAGACTGACTTGAACTTAGCTGATGTTTAAAACATGTCAAGCTGTCAAGTCACGGAGGCATGGATAAGTCACATCTCCTTCCAAAGAATGTCACAGCTCCAAAAGGACGGCTACAGGGGAGAGTGGCTCAAATTCACCCAGTTTCTCTAAGCTGCAAGTCAAGATTCTCTGAATAACCCAGTTCAACTGTGGTACCCATGCCTGTTCAAATACCAGAAACCATGGATTCGTCTTCTAAAATATTTTGATTCTTTTTTTCCCCTTAAAATCTTCATAACAATGACATTAGCATAAGTGCTTATTGTTTCCTAGCATTCTCCACACTGGTCTTCTGGCTTCCAATTTGCCTTTAAATGAATTAATCATGGTGCTATCAGAAAATTTCCTCTAAAATATAAATATGAATATACCTTGCTTTTGCTTGAAATCTCATCAGTGAATTCTCAAAAACTGCTTGAAGTTTGATTGCATTACATGGATCTGTGGGCTGGAGAGATAGCACAGTGGGCAGGGCGTTTGCCTTGCATGGGGCCGACCCAGCCAATGTGGGTTCGATTCCTCCACCCCTCTCGGAGAGCTCAGCAAACTACCAAGAGTATTTCGCCCACACGGAAAGCCTAGCAAGCTACCTGTGATGTATTCGGTATGCCAAACACAGTAACAAGTCTCACAATGGAGACATTACTGGGCAAATTGATGAACAACGGGAGGACAGCGCTACAGTGCAGAGCTACATGGATCTTTAGACTTTCCTTTGGGTCCTCTCCCTATTTGGTGCTACAGATGCTTTGGAGCACATTTCTCTTCATATGAGATTCAGGTCAGGATTTACTCTCTCTTTTTTGTTGACACATTCCTTTCCATTGCATTTTTTTTTTCAGTGAATTTACTGCCCTGAATCTTTCCCTCCCTAGTCGTTTTCACATCTCTGTACTAGTAACTTGAACTACAGTATGTAATTTTGTCTTTGGGGCTTTCTATTGCCCGAGCACCCTGAAGGCAGAAATGACATTCTACATAATGTCTCGAACATCAGAATTATCATAGTAGATGAGATATATTTAGCCTGTGATGAACTATTCAAGAATATACTTTTTTAAAAATAAAGTAGTATGTTAACTATATAGTAAAGAAAGACCAACATTAAAATCTTGGTATGCATCAAAAACTGTCACTGCCTACTTGATATAAATGGGATTCTTGGAAAGGGAAGAACACTAAAATTTTCAGTAAAATTTCCCAATCTATTACTTAATGAAAATCAGAAATAGAAGACACATGTTTATGAATGTAGTTACAGTTACCTAAAGTTTTCTTACAGATATAGATTTCTTAGATAAATCAAATGCAATTGACTAAGAAAATTTGATAATAAAAAAGATAATGAAAACCACGGATAAGGATCAATTTAGTCTTTTTGTTATCATTCATAGAAGTATACTGCAAAGAAAAAGTTCTCTGAGAATTTCTGGTGAAGGGGGTGGGAGATTGCTAAGAGGTAGAGTCCATAGTTATCAGAGGCTGAGTTTAATTCCTGGCAAGACATGATCCCCTGAGCACTGCTGGGAGTGGTCCTGATGAGAAAGAAAAATGTATTTGCCAGTGATGTGGCTTAATGTTTGCCAGGATGTGACTTAGCTGTCGAGAGCATCTCTTACATGAGGTAAGACTCTGGGTTCACTCCCTGGCACTTTGCACTTACCAGGAAATAATTAGTGACATTAAAACGATGCCCCCATGGTCACTGTTATGCAAAGCCTTGTGTGTACATAGGTTGGTGCATTTTAAGAAAATGACACACAGGTATTAAAATCCATTTTGAATAGCAAGGATGTCTATGTATTCCATTTTAAGTATCATTGTTTCTAGTCTGTGTCCGAGTGAGGACACCAGAGTTTACGAAACGCTCCATTAGGGCAAATCTCTGGTTAATCCACCTAATGCTTAGCTTCCTCCGTGACAGTGAAGGTGCCAGGAGGGACCTTGATAGTGACCTTTAGCTACACCAAGTCCCCGAGATGGGAAGCATGCACTGAACTTGGCCTTCCAAGCCAACTGCCTGTCATCTGGGGATTTACCTAAGCCTTTGTTGATCCTATTTATGCTTTCAGACAGTACAAATTCTCAGGCAAACAAGTTCCAGATGTGGAATAAAAACTACTTTATTTGATTTGACCTATAACTACTTCCTTCAATATCATAGCGGTAATATGATTCAATACCATTACTGTTAAGCAACAGTAATACTTCTAAAATAGTCAAAAATCAAACATTCTCTTTTCCTATATAGCTTTTTCAAGTTTGTTTTTTGACATAGTAAAGAAGCTCTGTCTTTCTCTTAAGTCCTTTATCTGTCAGCTTCTTCAACTCTTTTTATTTAAATTTTTCCACGTTGATGTTTTAAGAAATTCTTCTAGCGCATCACTGTTCTTCCTAGTTTTTTGGTGCCAGTATACAGAGTCCCTTGGGTTTGTTTAGACCAAAGTATAACACAAGGGTAAGTCAAAATATGCTTTCGTTAAGGAAAAAAAAACCTGAAGTGTTCATTACATGATTCACAAAAATATGTTTTCCCCAAATCAGTAGTAGGAATATTTTGCTTAGTAATTTTGAAAAGCTCTGCTACTACTATAATTTAGAAAAATCTGTTTGTCTTCTTTCTCACCTCCCATACCCACTTTCCTTTTCCAGGGTGTGAATCTCTATAAAGTGATGGAAGCCGGTGACTTTATCTGCAAAGCTGTGAATAAAACCACAAACTCCAAAGTAGCACAAGCCTGCTTCAGTGCTTGAGTTGAACAAATAGGCTACAAATCTAAGAAGATCCATTTCAGCTACAAATATTTATCTGAAAACAATTGTCATCAGCTTATTCTGGAAACAAAGTAATAAATAGTCGGGGGAAAGGAGATGCTTTGGAAAGGTAGAATTGGGTAGATGATGGAGTCAGCAGGAAGTGCCATCAGTCATCAGATAAACTGTAGCAGAGGCGAAATAATATAACTTGGAGTTGTGTATGAATTGGGAGAAAAGGCCACTCTCTTGGTCTTAGAGAAATAGCTTTGTAATTTCGTAGATGTGAAAATCAACTTCAGATTTCTCTCAGTATCGGACACTGTGTCAATACTTAATCAAGCTGGCTTAGCACAGTGGACATATTGTCGGTGGTTTATGAGCCCGCGTGGTGTGTGGCCTCAGCGTTATGCGCTTCGCCTCTGGATCTCAACTTTTCATTTGCCAAGTCAGTTAAGTTATGGACCAAGCGCCAAAACTCCATCTGACCCTACATAATTTTCAGCAATAGAACTTTTACATTTCGAATATGGCTAACATCTGTTAACCATTTCAATGACTTTATCTTGTTCCAAGAGACTGTGGTCCGTGGCAAAGCGCCATATCCTGGAAACGTAACACGACCTCCCATGTTCCTTACACGCATCCAGTTCACCATCCTTTCCCTTTCATCGGTGATGTGAAAAACCAGCATGGTGTTACTCAACGATTGAGAAGTAGAAGCCCTGATTTTTATCTGATGTCTAAATTACGGTGATGAGGATAAGGCTGACATTTGTGGCATAACCCACATTTGGCATTTTCTGATCATTTCCAAATTAAACTAGAGAATGCTACTGCGACCCTAAGAATATTAGTTTTTAATTTACAAAAATAAATGGTTTTCCACTGATTCTGAGCACTTTGATTTTATCAGTTGTTTTTTTTTTCTTGGTTTATTTCTTATGCTTATTTATAATGTTGAAGTGGCTGAAATTTTATCTTTGATACTATAAAGCATTGCCAGAAATAGCAAAAAGTAATATATCAAAGATGAGAAGAGGAATAGAAGGACCACATTAAGGAACATATTTCTGTAACCTATGCAAATCATATGGGGGCAATATTATTACATGTGGGTCTGAAGCATCAGTTCTATTATTTATCTAGCCTTCTTCAATAGTGCTGGATGATTTTAATCTCTGAATAAATTTGCATATGCCTCGGACTATGAACGTGAACATTGTGGATTTTCTCTTAAATATTTATCGAAACCACGGCAATGAAATTCTAGAGTGTAAGTACTGATTACAACCAAGTTAATGTTAAAGGCATATACTAATAAGAAACAAATCGTAAGGGAAACATTGGTAACAGACAAAAAAATAAAATTTCCATTCAAGAGGCCAAGAGCCCAGGCTGCGGGGGCTGGTGGAACAGAAGCTCATCACCCAGAGGGCTGAGTAACGGGTTTGTGTTTGGGCCAGCGTAAGGAGAGGACCCGGAGGGGGGAGCAGGTGAAGCCGGGTCTTTATGGAGCTGTCCCAGCTAGGACAGCGAGGCCGGCCGCGTGGGTTCTTCAGCTGCAGCCTGGGAACCCACTCTTCCCATGAGACTGACTGCTTCACCTCCTCTACATCCTGGAGTTCTGACTCTGGAGTCATTTCTGTGAGCAGTCAAAGCAAACTGCTCACAGAACCACAACGCACTCAGCTGAAAGAGTGAAGCTGCTCAGAGTACACAGCACGAGACTGACCCATGTTCTATTCCTGGGACCGCATGGTCTTCTCTGCAGTCTCTGCTCCAGTATTCCCTCCTGCCGGCTCTGCCTGGTGACACCCCACTTCTTTGGCCCTTTGCATGGAACCATCAGTGTGGTTGACCCCACCAGTGGGGTCCTTGAACTTAATATGCTCTATTTGGAAGCCGCCCCTGCTCCCCTAAAGAAAAAAAAAGTGCTATTTTAATGTAAAAGCCATCAACTCTTCAAAAGGCAGGAGGGGGATTCTGAAAACTCCGTTCAGCAAAGCACACGCTGCAAGGCATGGACCAGAGGTTCATTTCCAGAAACGCCTGTTGAGGCCTGATCTCATTCTCATGAAGAAACTCTCCTAGCACGTCCTCTTTACACCAGACCATGTCACCTCCTCCGCTGACTAAAGACAGTCTCACGTTGGGCTTCGCAGGAGAGGGATTCCATAGAGTCGCCTGAAATTCACAGGCAAGAGACCCGCCAGGCTGCATGTCAGCTAAGTAGGAAGCCTCATCATCCTTGTGGGACCCCCACACACAGCCCACCTAGACAGAAGCCCACCCAGAGCAGCCTCAGGCAAGGTTAGGAATGCCAAACAAAGGCAACCTCTATTCAAAGACATGCATATCAAAAGCAGTATTTTATGACATCTGTCCTTAATTCAAGGAGCATATCCCTTCTGTGTTTTAGAATATTTGTTTTGTCACATGTCTGTGTTGAGGAAATGATAGACAAAGACTTTAAGTCCTCGGAAAAGGTGATGTTTTTCTTTATAAAAATTATTTTAGGGGCTGGAGCGATAGCACAGCGGGTAGGGCGTTTGCCTTGCACACAGCCAACATGGCCAACCCAGGTTCGATTCCCAGCATCCCATATGGTCCCCCGAGCACTGCCAGGAGTGATTCCTGAGTGCATGAGCCAGGAGTAAGCCCTGAGCAACGCCGGGTGTGACCCTAAAAGCAAAAAAGTTATTTTAAAGATATTTTTAGAGTAGTTTCAGGTTCACAGCAAAATAAATGGGAAGGGACCCGTATTTCTTTTGCTCCAGCACACCCACTGTGCTTTGTCCTCAATATCTGCATTTCCCAATAGAGTAATGGACTTGTTTCGGGGGATTCTCCCACAAAGAGACAGAACACTCACCCCAAATCCATAGTTTAGTTCAGGGGGCACTCTTTCTGCTGTCATTGGGTTTTGGGGGGGAAGGGTGTTGTTTGGGGGCCACACCAGTGGTGCTCATAGCTTACTCCAGGCTCTATGTTTGGGATCACTCCTGGTGGAGTGCAGGGGACCATATGAAGTGCTGGGATTTGAACCCAGTTCAACATCATCCAACTACTTGCTCTAGTATCTCTCCAGCCCAACCCGTTTTCATTAACCAGTTTTGTTGACTTAAAATATTGTTAATTCTTTGTATGGATTCATCATTCCAACCCACTCCCATCAGTGAGCCTGCTTCCCCCACCAGTGACCCCAGGAACTTTTCACTTCGTCTTCATTTAAGCTCTGTTCTGCATACAAAATCTTCAGCTACAGTGACTATTTGCTTCGCCCTTACTATGTTTCTTTTTTTTTTTATCCCAGATACGGGAGATGTGTTTTATTATTTAGATTTTTATGGTGGAGGTGTTGACACCTACACACATAAAAAGATAAATTGAACTGCTCAAGGAGACATTTCCTAAAAGCTGGACTCACAAAATTCACAAACCAAATACCTGCTAGTTATATGATTTTGGTAAGGTTCTGAATACCCTTTTATCATCGTATTCAGGGCATTTAAATTGACCCCTTTGCCTTCAGTAGCACAGATATTAGTTTATGTGTGTCTTGTGTCTCATAAAAGAGAACTTCAGGACCAGAGAGATAGTTAGAGTTTCGACCTCTGAGCACAGAGGCAGGAGTAAGCCCTCAGCACAAGCAAGTGTGGCTCCAAAAATTGCAGATAAAAAAGTCCAGATTGCAAGAGTTACAGGTTACTTAGCATTGATGATATAAACCACATATATTCCTACCACAATTGTAAAGAGATAAAATTAAGCCTGGAAACTAACCAAGAATCAGAATTTAAACAATAAACAAGTTGGAGGTCTGCTGTGAACACCAATAGTTATTTGCAATTTTCAAATAAAATACGTGCTAGAAGATAAAGAAGTTTTGTGTTGACGGGGGGTCCAGACTAAGACATCAAAGAAAAGTTTTGCTGGGCAGGAAGGGGTTGGACAAAATGGGAAGGGAGAGAGGAGGACATCAAATGGGGCAGAGAAGGAGAATAGGAGAAGGGAAGGGAAGAAAGAGAGAAGTCAGACCCATTTCTTGCCACTGAGCAGTTCTAGCAGCGAGGCATACTACGGTGCCTAAGAGGTGGCGTTACATTGCATGTTTAAGAAAACCTTCACACAGAATTTCTCATCACTGGCTTGTCTTTGTTCTTGGAATAAGACAGACTCTTTGATACTCTCTTTTTCACAGAATCCTCTTTGTATGAGTTGCAAACTAGCAACTAGCTACAATAAGAACTATAGAAAATGTCCCACCACACACACACACACACACACACACACACACACACACGCAGGTGTACCATCAGTAAAACTGTTCCTTCCTCATGTACACATCTAAGAACCCGTCCGCTATCAGCAGAACCAGAACTTCATTGCCAATTGAAAACTGCCAAACTGCCCTCCCATTGTTCATCGATTTGCTCGAGCGGGCCCAGTAACGTCTCCATTGTGAGATTTGCTGTTACTGTGTTTGGCATATTGAATACTCTTGGTAGCTTGCCAGGCTCTCCAAGAGGGGCGGAGGAATCGAACCCGGCTCGGCTGGGCTGGCTGCACGCAAGGCAAATGCCCTACCGCTGTGCTATCACTCCATATTATTAAGCAAAGCAAGTCTAATACACAAAGTGTAATCTGTATGATTAATAGGGAATACAAATTTCATACTGATTTGATTTCAAGATCTCATTAATTTGCTATTCCTTAAATAGTTTTCCCTGATATACATTTCAGAATCCGATTTTAGAAGAGATATAGCCCTCAGTTCTCAGTGACTGGCCGATTTACAAACGAATTTGCTTCCTTGAATCTCAAGGCTGGCAGATCAACCAACAGAAGATAGGATATGGGGGTTAACAGTACTCATGTCTGAGTTTCACCTTCAAAAACGGTGATTTCAATATCAGCATTAGAACACATATTTAAGACAGCCACATGTAATCAGAGTTGAACTTCTCTGCTCTTTGAGCATGTTTCTTAAAGCTTCAAAACCGGCATCAATCACCTGCGTCAACTAACAAAAGCTTTATCATTAAGATGGACCTACAGCAGAGTTGGGGCATACAAGAAAATGCCAAGTCATTAGAATGTAAATTAAGACTTAAGAGAAATGTAAATTCATGACTCCCACCCGTGAATCAAATCAAATCAGAAGCGGTGGGTAAATTAAGCCCAGCAAGCTTGTGATTTTACAGGCCCTGCAGGTGATTCTGAGGTAGCCTTGAGTCTGAGTATAGCCTCGAGTTTGAGCTCTGGGGCAATCATCCAACAGACTGATTTTCCATTGGTTTAATTGAGGAGGAAAATGGACAAGACTATATTACCTGTTTTATATTCACACAAAAATATGACTTAAATTAGCACTCAGATAATCACAACAAACATATCATTTAACATTTTCAACAAATGGTTTAAAAGGAGATATGCAAAAGAAAGAAAGATAAAAGAAAGAGAGAGAAAGAGAAAAGAAAGAAAGAAAATTAGCATTGCCTGCCTATTCCTCCACAACTTCACAAAGTCCAAGAGTCATCATATGAGTACACTCATCAGAATTTCCTCAGGAGTGTGGACCAAAGACAAATTCTACTAGGATTTTATATATTACTGTCACTGTCCTCCTGTTGTTCATTGATTTGCTCGAGCGGGCCCAGTAACGTCTCCATCATGAGACTTTGTTGTTACTGTGTTTGGTATATTGAATACTTCACGGGTAGCTTGCCAGGATTTGCCATGCGGGTGAGATACTCGCGGTAGCTTGCCGGGCTCTCTGAGAGGGGCAGAGGAATCGAACTCTGGTCGGCCATGTAGGCTGCGTTCAAGGCAAACGCCCTACCTGCTATGCTATCGCTCCAGCCCTTTATATAGTATATCCCTCAAATTTAATACAAGTATAAAGGCAATTTAAAGTGAGCACTAGGGAATACTAAGGATCTCCATAAAGCAAGATTAAAAGTAATGAGCCAATTACGGGGAGGGTTCATCATCACTGATCTGCTCGTTCCGGGGAGAGGAGAGGTTTAATGGACTGACTCCATTCCATCAGTCTTGAGTCTTTTCTGGCACAATCTGATCAATAGCTGTACAACTTTGGCGAATCTCTTTAAACTTTACTTCAAACTCATTTCCTTCACCTGTAAAACTTAGATAATAATAACAGCCCTGGTTTACAGAGCTGGCGGAATCCCTAAATTAATGCCTAGAAGGGTTTGGCAAAGTGCCTGACACTTTAATAAGTGTCCAATAAACATTAACTATCACCATTTTTATGATTCCCGTAGAATGATATGACCTTGGGGGTGGAACAGCTTATGAAGTGTTTAACTCTTAGGACTCTTGTAAAACAGCATCATCCCTTACCTCTTGTCATAGATCATCTTAAAATACCTGCCCTGATACGTAAAGAGACATCTCACCATTATATTCCTGCTTGCACTATCTTAAATTGCACATAAGTCCTGGACTTTGCTTATTATCGTGTATCATTGGGCTATGCATTCCAAACTAACTCATATTCAACATGTCATGTGAACACAATTACAGTAGAAAGTGATTCTGATACTGTCCTGAGTGACTCTGATACTGTCCTGTCTAAAACACATACTGAGCTCAGTCTCACGTCCTGCACCACGTAAAGTTGGAAATGTCATGAATGGCAAGAATCTTCCGTACTCTTGCAGCTGGACAAGTGAATTGGTGAATTTGATATTTATTGCCATAGAGTTGCCAGTATTTGATAGATTTTGTTAGTCAGGCACATTTCTCTTCTCTCCTGGTTTTACAGAATCATTTATAATATGAACACATTATAAAGTCGTGTGTATAGGATTTAAGAAAGTATATAAGAATTTAAGAAAATGTATAGAATTTAAGAAGGTATTCTTGACTTCTAAGGAACCACCTACCTCTAAACTAGATAAATGATAAAATCATTTTAATGTCACTTTGGGAAGGTATTAATGACTTCCAGAAACTACAAAAAATACTCCAAACTTCTGATCCTGGTCTCATAATTTTTTCTTTCTCCGATAGTTCTCTAAGGTTTCTATCATTCATAAAGTTGAATAGATATTACAGGCAGTGAGAAAAGTATCTCTAAACTTTAATTTTTAAAATATAAAATGAAAATATTAGCAAAAATTTTTATAATAGCAAAAATTTCCTTCAAAGGTAATCCAGTAATTTTTAAAATTTCATTTAAAAATATAAAAACACAGTTTCTTCTTTTAGATTGGAAAGAAGTAACAGGGAAACATGTTAATATCATCATGATATTAACCTAATTATCTACACCATTCACTAAAATTCTGTACAAATGATAGTCATTTATTCTAGAGCTTAAGTTTAGGCCAACTTTAGAAGTTTTCACTTATTGGTAATTTAAACAATGTATCAATTTTTTCTAAAATAATTTCAATAAACATAGTTCTTTCACTGGCAGACTGTGTGAGGAGGTATTCAAAGTTGAATGGCCACAAATACTAACATGGCATTATTACTTCTATCTCTGCTTTAAAGATGTATTTTTATCTGTTTTTAATTTAATTAATGTGTTGCTTTGGGGTGGTCACACCAGGCAATACTCAGAACTTACAACTGGCTTTGGGCTTAGGGATCATTCCTGATGGGGCTTGAGGAACCATTTTCACCACCTATATGTTCTTTCAAAAATAGACATAAATGACGACTATTGAGCAGGAACTAATTTTTTTCTTATGATACATAAGACAGTACTTAAAGAACAATTGCCTATAATACTTTACAATACTTAAAGAACAATTCCCTATAACTTGACCCATATAAAGAGATGTTTCCATATAAAGAGATGATACACTGTTAAGAAACATTTAAAATGAGAATCATAACTTTTAAACAAGTGTTTAAATTATCTTTGGCATTCATGTATTGGGGAATGTAGTGAATGTTCAGCCCTTCCTCACTATCATCCGTACGGCTGACAGCTGGGCTACTGTAGGTGGGCTAGACGGGGGTCTGCCACAACTGTACCATGGGAAAATGGGATCTGGGAAACCTCTCCCCTGGAGTCTGGACACTCTGGTAAAAATCAGAGGGCACAGATGTAAACTGTTTTCAAAAACAAAAGGATTGCAGAAACAAACAAGATGTGTATACGGAATGTTAACTAGTTGATTAGCATGATCTCATTTGAGAAGTATATAAGTTCCAATTTATATACATTTAAGAGAAAATCCTCGGTCCTGTTTTCTACAAACACAATTATGTCTTTAATTCTGACCTCTAAGGCACCTAAAAGGTGATAGCTCCACTGATCCGCAGATCTTCATATGATGCTATTTTCACTGGTATGTAGAACTTTTGGGGGACGACTGATGTGACTTTCCTGGAGGATAATCTGTATGAGAGGCTTTCAGATATGCAGTCCCTTGTGGAGTCATGTCGGTGTGAACCAATAGCAAGTACTTAGAATGGAATTAATCACCACTTTATTGATTCAAGGTGCTTTGTACCAGCTGCCAGACACACACCAGACTCCTTAGCCATTCTACGCTGAGTTCCTAAGGAATAGCATCCTGTTGGACAATTTTAATTCGAAGCATATTTTCTCCCATAATGCAAACTCAGGGCCACAACAGGTAATCTGAAAGATCGTTACACCATATGTTACACTTTGAAAAGAAATTCCCCAAATATCATGATACAAAAGGGGAGGTTACATAAGTCTTAACTTCCCATCAAGTAAGTTTATTAAAATCAAATAGATATTTCAAATGAAGGCAAGAAACAATTTAGATTTAGATTGGTATACATTATAAAAAATGAATTTTATATCTATTTGCAGTAAAGATTGTTACATTTATACTAAAATTAAAAGAATATTTTAAAATATTCAAAGATGGACATGATACATAATAACATTCTGGATCACAGAAAATAGGAATTTTGCTCCAGTAATTCTAAAATCACAGCAGTATTTATGTTTATAGATTTTTTTAAAGTCTGGTAGAAACATGTCAGTTCTCCTAAGAAATGAATTTTAATTAGCAGTTCTTTCTTATTAATATTTCAAGTTCATTTAAAATAACTTGAATTTTGATGTCTAATTTAATGCTAAATATTTAATGAGGAAATTTTAAATGCCAAAAATAATAAGTTTGGGGCGAGAGAGATAGGCTAGCTGCTAGGAACTTGCCTTGAATGTGCAGAGGTGGTTTTAATTCCTGGCATATAATTCACCAACCCCTCCAGGAATAATCCCTAAATCCAGAGCCAGGAGTAAGCCCTGGGCACTGCCAGATGTGGCCTAAAAACATGATAATAGTATAATAATAAGTTTTAAAAAGTTTTTAATTAGGATAAGGTATTTCCAAATACCTACCTTAGAACTATTTGAACAGGAACAATTATCATTTAGACTAACATACATACATCTTCTATTATGTAGTATAAATAAATCATATAGCTTTATCACTTCGGGCTGATTCTACAAACTATCAGACTCTATGGCTCATCACAATGGCAGTGTAGCACAGTGGTCTCCTGACATTTGAAGTGTGCTTGGGTTCTGATGAGATGATGTCAGCTTGCATGTGGGACCCTCGCATGGGAGAAAGAAAGGGATACTTGTGGTTTCTTTGAATGACATTCAACAATCACATCTGAGTTTATCTCTTACAGTACCAAATTCTAATACAGTCACCCCGGGAGCCAGGATTTCAATATATAAATTAAAGCGGGGATACAGCTATTCTGACATAACATAATATTGCATCTGAAGTTGTAATATTTTACTTTTTCATAAAATTTGGGCTACCAGTAAATGAAGTAAAATATTTCCTGACTTTGGTGGGATGGAGGTGAGTCCCAGATATATGGCCATTGGCATCACTGCATTAGGGACTAAAGGACCATGCAGTAGCAATGCCGAGCCTTCGGTCGATGTCACATGGAGTGTGTGCCCCAGTCTACTGAGTGACTTCCCCATCCAACGAACTCAACCATACCACAAAACCATAGGAATATAAACTGCGGTACTAGGATGAGCATCATAAGAATAATAGAGGAAGCTTAATAAGAAGCAAAGGAATAGAATATAGAGCCCAGCAATAAGTCCTAAGTAAGAACAACAAAGTTTGTTGTAATACATTTAAAACAAAGGAACTGACTGCATTAAGTAAATGGCAGAAGGAAAACCTCTTCAGCAAATGATTTTGGGAAAATTGGTTAATCACATGCAAAAAAAAAGAAGGAAGAAGCTATACATACCCCGTTACACACCACAAACATAGCAGCTGGGCAGAGTCATGAGCAGAGAGTCCGAAGTAAGTATTGAGAACAAGTGGGTTTGGCCTTGATACCCAAATCCACTCCACCCCAAGAAGGAAAATAGAAGTAACAGCGTGTCCTGAGAAAGAAGTACACCGTGGCATTGCGGGTGCCTGGGCCATATTCTGGCCCTGCCTGGATGCCTGAACAGCGACAGGGCAACTCCTGAGCCACAAACTGGGAAGAAACCTTGAGAATTGCTGAAAAGGGAGAGGCAGGGAAGGAAGGAAAGCAGGAAGAAAGAGAGAATGAAATAAGAGATAAGAAAAAATCTCACACTATGGTAATAGAAATCGCATATACAATTGCATACGTAGTTACAAACAATTTTATATGTAAGAATCACGGTCACGGTCCTCCCGTTGTTCATCGATTTGCTGGAGCAGGCCCAGTAACGTCTCCACCATGAGACTTGTTGTTACTGTGTTTGGCATATGGAATACATCACCGGGAGCTTGCCAGGCTCTGCCGTGCGGGCGAGATACTCTTGGTACCTTGCCTGGCTCTCCGAGAGGGGCGGAGGAATCGAACTCGGGTCAGCCATGTTGGCTGCATGCAAGGCAAACGCCCTACTCGCTGTGCTATCACTCAGTCCAGAAAACTGTGAACGTGCACTTGGCAATTTGAAAATGGATGGATATTGGATACGCAGTGGAGTCAGCGACAATTTGTTAACTAGCAGATTTGGGACCACATCTAAGTATGTAATAGGTGTAACTTTAATTCTTTTTTTTCTCTAATATGTTCAACGGCTTATGTACAGACTTTCACATTTCAAATATCTGATTTGACATTCTTCAGCTTTTCCCATCGACTTTATTCCATTGGTTTTCTAAACTCCTCTCACCAACTGTCCTCCAGCTACAGTTTAATTAACCAGCAGTGAGAGCAGATCTCTAGATCATTAGCGACTGCTCTGGCCCACTGGCGTTTGATTCCTAGAATATGGCTAGATGAACATGCACTAGCAAACTTTTTGGTTCTGTTTTTAAATATTGGTATCTTAAGGCAGGCCATTCAGCTTTTCCCATTTAAATATTCATCCCCTTTATCCCAGAAGGAGTTAGGAATGAATAGGAAGTAAGATTAAAAAAAAAAAAAGAGGCTTCAGGTGACAGCAAAATTCAGCTTCAATCCCAACTTTGCTGCTTGTCACTTGTATCATTTTTTTTTTATTAATTGAATCACTGTGGGAAAAGTTACAAAGCTTTCAGGTTTTAGTCTCAGTCATGCAATCATGTCATGGTCACAGTCACGGTCCTTCCGTTGTTCATCGAGTAGGCAGCACGTCAGTCTCATGCAATCATCAAACACATTTCCCTTCACCAGTACTCATATTTCACCACCAAGAACCCCAATATAGCTCCCCCTCCCAACCCTCCCAATGCATGTGAAGCAGATGAATTCTAGTTAACACTCTATCTACTTTGATTAGATCCATTGTTTTGACAAAAGATGCACCATTATTATTTAGAGTTTACACCCCAAAATCAGACCTGCTGAGGAGGCATTGTGAAATAATTTGTTTTCTACAGCTGGTTACAAGAACCAAATGATGCTGCGTGGCCACAATAGCACCATGAGATTTTGGATTTCTGATATTTTACTTATTAAGCCTGGAAGTATTTCTGCCAAGAGTCAGATAATTATGAGATTGGTTTCTGTGGCTCTGGAGCCATGGCCGTGCTGGAGAGCCGCTCGTGGGGGGCAAATCGTGACCTTGGTAGGGTGTGAAGGACGAGCCGGGAACGCCCCACTTCCCAGGAGGTTTCAGTTGCCCCGTCATGACTGGCTCATACCTGGCTTTCCAAAAAGCTCCAAGGCGGTCCAGAGGGAAAAAGGCAGAAGGGAGCAACATCCTTTCCCCTCCAGGCAGGCATGGTGGTGTGGATTAACACACAGTCCATTCACTTTTCTGCCACAAGCTGCTGGGCTCTGCATTAAGTCCTTGTGCTTCTGGAGCCATGGCCGTGCTGGAGAGCCGCTCCTGGGGGGCAACTTGTGACCTCAGTAGGGTGTGAAGGGTCACTTGTATAATCTTGAACACATTTCTTAATCTCTAATTTTATTGAAGAGAAAACCTGAGTGTTGAAAGTAGGTGAAGGGATATACCTGATACGCTTTTTGTATCTGTATTTTAAACCATAATGCCCAAAAGAAAAGAGAGAGAGAGAGAGAAAGAAAGAGAGAGAAAGAATGAGACAGTGCAGTGCCTGCCATAGAGTGTTTGTGTGTATGGTGTGGGGTGTCTGTGTGTGTGTTGGGGGGGGTGGGAGGAATGGTTTGTGGCAGAAGATGGGAAATGTACATGGTGAAGGGACAGGTGTTGGAACATTATATGTATTTACTGCTTTTTTTGTAATATCACTTGATCACTTGATCACGTGAAATCCGGTTACTCATTGATTTGCTCAAGCAGGCACCAGTAACATCTCCATTTGTCTCTGTCGCATGCTAGTGTAGCCCAGTAGCATCTGCTCACTCCAGGAACATTAAGAACCTCAAACCGATCATTCAGGGTCTTGATGAAGAAGTCTGACAATCTCGTAGGTGGGTGAACACACAATCTTTTGATGTCCTATGGAATCCAGTCAGTAATGGCTCTAGTCCAGCGGTTGTCTCCAAATAGCATTACGTGTCCAGCCCATCCAATTTTAGATGCCTTGGCAAATGGGACAGCACCTCTGATTCTCAATCGTCGATGGAGGTGGGAACTCCAGATTCTTTCTCTTGCTTGAGTGAAGCATGATACTTCAAGCATAGCTCTTTGGATTCCTCTTTGGGAGACCCAAATAGCCTTCTCATCCTGTTTTCCTAGGGTCAGGTCTCTGATGCGTATGTTAATGCAGGAAGAACAGTGGAGTCGAAGAGAAGTGCCTGGAACTGTAGATACTTTGTCCTCTTAGCTATTTCCTCAAGAGTGCTTCCTCCTGCACAACTCAGCTGCAAGGTCATTCGGCATGTTGACTTCTCGACCTAGGTACAGGTAACTGCTACATTCAGAGATGTTCGTTCCACTGAGAGCAAATGGAAAGTCAGGAACGAGGGTGTTTCTCATGAACATTGTCTTTGTGAGATTCAGCTGTAGTCCGACTTTCCCACAGTCACAGTCGAAGTCGGCAAGCATTTGTGCTGCTTGGCTAATGTTTGGTATTATTAGAACGATGTCTCAGCAAAGTGGAGGTGCTGTAGTTGCCAACCATCTATCTTCACTCCCATTCCTTCCCATTCCAGTCATCACATCACATTCTCGAAGGGGGAACTGAAGAGTTTCGGTGAAATGGTATCACCCTGCTGAACCCCTCTCTTGACGTCAACGATCACTTCCTTGCAGAATGGTGAGATCATGGTAGTGAATCTGTAATACAGCTCATGGAGGATCCTGAGGTATTGAGTTTGAATGCCCTGTTTGGCTAGGGCATCGATGACCAACTCAGTCTCAACAGAATCAAAGGCCTTCTTTAAATCTGAATGTTAGGCAGAGCTGCATCTTGAACTCCCGAGAAACCTCAATGAGTTGTTTACTGTGTGGATATGGTCAATCATGCTGAAACCTTTTCAGAACCTGTCTTGCTTGCATGGTTGTCCTTCATCTAGTGTTCTGCCAAGTGAACAGCTTGTAGACGACTGACAACAGGCAGATTGGATGATAGTTGCCAATGTTGTGGATGTCTCCCTTCTTGTACAATGGAACAGTCCTGCTGGTTTTCCATTGGGATAGAAACTTGCATTCAGACAGGTAGCATATGAAGAGCTGAGCCAGTGTATTGATGAGTACTTATGGCAGATTCTTCAGGTATTTGGGTCTCACCTTGCCTGGGCCGGGTGCTGTTCACTTTTTTACTGACAAAATGGCATTTCGAATTTCAGAAGGGTAATTGGTAATGACATATCCATCCTGCAGAATTTGATGTGTGGGTAGTTGGACATGGCTATCGAAGAGATCTGAGTAGAAGTCATGGATAATCTTCTCCATTACCCTTCTGGAAGATGTGATAGATCCATCAGGATGTTGGAGGGCAGTCATCTTGGTCTTGGAGTTGGCGAACGAAAGGTGGGCATTATGAATGCTTTTCGCAGCTTCTGCCACATCAGCCAGCACTGCTGCTGCTCTTCTCTCTCTGAGGTCTTCCTTTATCGCTTCTCTGCATTGCTTGGCAAGCTCAGACATTCACTTGTGGTTGCCTGAGGCTCGCACCAAGCCACGTTGCAAATGAGCTTGAGAGTTTTTGAAGACAGGCATTGTTTTGTGGCTCTCTCTCTCTCTCTCTCTCTCTCTCTCTCTCTCTCTCTCTCTCTTTCTGTGTGTGTTCCTTGCATGACTGAAGCCCCAAAGAACCAGCTAAGCAGAACTTTAAGTGACCCAGGGATCACACCCAGAAGCCCCACCCTGCCAGTACCAGATAAATACCTCATTGACAGACCTCCAGTATCTCTACTACCTCCATTACCCAGCCACTGCCACGCACCAGGCCACTTTCTGGACACTTGGTCTGAACCTCATGCATGAGTGAAGCCCCACAGAACCAGATAAGTGAAACATTGTGACCTTGCACTCCAGGCTCAATGGGACCCAGAAAGAGAAATCCTCTGCCTGCTTCCACCAATCTCTACCGACCCAGGGATCAAACCCAGAAGCACCAACCTTCCGGTACCAGATAAATACCTCATCTGATGACCTCCACTACCTCTACTACCTCCACTACACAGCCGCCGCCACACTCCAGGCCACATCATAAGACACTTACTACCCATCTTCCAAAATTACTGCACCATATTTGATGGGTTCAAATATGGTTTAAATAATGGTAACACCTGCAGGGGCAATTAGAGGCAATTAAAAGCCTCTATCCCACTCAGAAAGCCTGGAAAGCCACCAAGAGTATCCCGCCCACACGGCAAAGTTTAGCAAGATCTCTGTGGCATATTCAGTATGTCAAAACCAGTAAATACAATGGTTCTCATTCCCCTAACCCTGAAAGAGTCACCAATATGGCAGCATTAAGAAGGATGAGCAACAAGAGGCTGACAAAATCTCAAGGCCGAACTAGGCTGCCAAGACGAAGAAGGACTAAAATGATTGTACTTTCAATGCACGTATGCTGGCATCGTATGCACCCATCAAGGAACTGATGGTGCAAGTGCAGAAGATCAAGTGCAACATCATTGGTCTGACCGCGAGGAGAAGGCATCAATCACATCATGCCATTTTTGACACTGGAGAAGAAGTGTTTCTCGGAATATGCGACAAAAGAGGCATCGGTGGTGTTGGTGTCCTTATCAACACGAACTTGGCCATGAGCATTGATTCATTCGAATGCCTAACAATCCAAATTCGATGATTACACTTAAATAGATATGGCTCACCCTCACTGCCAGCAGTTTCTATCTTCGTTGTCTATGCACCAACATCCAGTTATGATGAAGAAAAAATTGAGAAGTTCTACATGGAACTGGAGAAGTTTTATAAAGAAGACTACACCTTCTACAAGATCATTGTTAGTGATTTTAATGCCAAGATAGGAGCGAGAAGATTGGCCCAAAAACTCCACATCAGGACCCATAACCTAGAATGGAACAAACAGGGTGAGAGACTGTCTGAGTTCATCATGTTGACCAAGACCATCCATGGTAACCCACAGTTCCAGAAGGCCAAATCTAAATGTTGGACATGGGAGTCTCCTGGTGGATAGGTCCACAATAAAACTGACCACATTATATTCAATGGATGGTTTTGCCTGACCCATGTCGCTGTTGTCCCAAAATTCCAAACGGGATCGGACCACCGTCTCCTTCATGAAAAATTCTACTTCACTGAGCAGGAAGAAAGGGCTGCAAAGTTTAAGAAGAGAACTCCCAGAATGACCACCAACTGGGAGCTCTTTGGCACTATTGCGGCGACATGGGAAGATGCCATTGGTGACAACATTGACGAAGAATACAATCGACTGGTTCAGCACCTCCATAATTTTGTAGTGTATCTACATCATATTATATTACATTATAATGTATTTACATTAGAAAGAAACAATTCCAGATAGAGAAAGTTGACTTAGAGAAATGCTATCAATTTTAACACCCTTTACTGCTGTCTTCACACAGCCCTAGGTCACTTCTCTGGAGAAAGAGCATAATCCCTGTCTCAGATTCAGGCAAGCATAAAACTTTATTTTATATTTGCCAACAAATGGCATGAGCAGAAACAACAACAAAAAAAAAGGTTCTCCTATCTGGGACTTTTAAGTGCTGACTTGTACCTTTTCCTAATATCTACATTTCCTCTGAGTATGTTTCAGAGAACATTTTTATCAGCTTGAACTTTTCAACAAAGAGAATAATGATTTCTTTCATGCACATGTAGTGTGAGTAAAACATAAACCTTTGTTATTCGAGTCTAGTGACATTCATGATTGCTGCTGCTACAGAATTACCCAGAACATTGTCCTGTGAACCTTAAAACCGAAAAGCTTATCCAGCAACTAGAATCCAATGAGAGAAATCATTCCTGCTGGGATCTTTTCTCACTGATCTGTGACGATGATAATTAATGTGTCTTGCAAACAGAGACAGCTCATGATCTGCTACAAGGTTCAGCCTGAATAGGCCACCGGACGGCACTACTCTGTGACTACAAGCAGATTTCTTTGACCTGAAATGAAGGTGATAAGAATGAAAAGGAAATAGGTTCAGTTTTAAATGTCTTCTAGTATCTTTTTCCTTTCTTCCAACTTCCCTTTCATCTCATCCTTGCCTTCTTTTTTTTTAAATTTTTATTAGTAAAACACCATGAGGTACAGTTGTAGATTTACAATTTTTTGTGCTTGGGTTTCGATTATACAATGATCAAATACCCATCTCTCCACCAGTGCCCATTTTCCACCACCATGGATCCCAGTATCCCTCCCACACCCACCCCCCCCCCCCCATCCCACCCTGCCTCTGTGGCAGGGCATTCCCTTCTGTTCTCTCTCTCCTTTTGGTTGTTGTGGTCTGCAAAAGAGGCATTGAGTGGCAAACATGTTCAGTCCATAGTCTACTTTCAACATGCATCTCCCCTCCTGGGAGGATCCTCCAAACACCCTTTATTTGGTGCTCCCTTCTCTATCTAAGCTGCCCTTTCCCCTAGAATGCCTGGCTGTCATCCTTGCCTTCTTATTTTCCTGTCCTTATTTCCTCTTTTCTCTTTATTAAATCTGGCTTTTCTTTAAATTGTGTGTGTATGCTGTATTAAAATTATGGGAAATCTTATGTCCTATTTATTTATTTTAACACTTTTTTTTCTGGAATCAGTATAATATACAGCCTCAAAAGGTAGTGAAGCAGCAACATTCATCACTGCTGACAAAAGACGGGGTACAGACTTAGAACAAAAATGTCGTCGTTCAAAATGAAGAGGCAGCTGAAATCTACCCTCTTCAGACTCTTGGGAGAAGCATTTCTGAGAGTGGATTTGTGGAGAAAGCAGTATTTCCTCAAATATAAAATATGTCATGTATGTTATGATATCCATTGAAGATCAAGAATCAGGGATGCTGTCTTGTTTGCCAAGGTGTCAAAAATCAGATGGGCTGGTCACGTAATGAGATTTAAAGACGACCGCTGGACTAGAGCTGTTACCGACTGGATTCCACGGGATGTCAAAAGACCGCATGGCCACCCACCTACCAGATGGTCAGACTTCTTCGTGAAGATCATGACGTTTGAGGCTCTTCGTGTTCCTAGAGAAAACAGACGCCATTGGGCTACACTAGCATGCGACAGGGACAAATGGAGGCTTTACTGGCGCCCGCTCGAGCAAATCGACGATTAACGAGAAGTCAAGTGATCGAGTGATATTATGATCATCCAAGTAGGGTAAACATGGGCCATAAAGCGGAACTGCAGTTTGCAGTGGATGATGTGGCTGTGGCACCTCGACTGGCGTTGGTCAGGGCCTTGGGGAGAGAGGGGAGAGAGAGGCGGACAGCGCGGCCTCCTGTGTTCTGGCCGACCCCTTCCCAGCCAGTTTCTCCCTCTGCAATGGGTCATCCATCCCTCCCGACCTGCACTGGCACCCAGGACCAGGCCAGAAATGAAGAACACCGACACCCACGGAAGTTCTGGAGACAATCCCAGAGCCGCGAGCCTTGTGCCTGCTTGGCAGAGATGCGTCAGGCCAGCTGGCCTGGGCTCCAGCAGTGCAAGGGCAGGGAAGGGGGGGAATATTTGCTAATCCCGAGCAGTGGCGGCTCCCTAAGGTGCCAGGAGAGCGTGCCTGAGAATCAGCAAGTTCTAAGGCGAAGTGTTGATGAGGGGACAGGGCAGCCCAGGTTCCTGGGAGCACCAGGACCCCTTGCACGGCAGAGTGATCTGGGTGAGACATGAGAACTATTCTGCAGCAGACTGGAGAAGACCCAGAAAACAGGGGGCACGGATTGGCATGCTCGGCTCCCCTAAACACAGCCCCCGGGGAGAGAGAAGGAGTGGGGGAGGTACACACCAATTGGGACAACTGATGAATTTCCAGAGAGAAATGAGTGAATTTAATAAGCGTTGGGCTTAAAATCCTTGACAACCTTTAAGCTGAATGATCAGTGGGAAAAGGGGTTTTTGAGACCATACCTTGAATATTCATTTTCTCCACACATATGCAGTAAGATGTTGTGAAATAATAATGTTTTGATCCTTTACCATTTTTGTTTTCTTCTGTTTTTAGGTCACACTCAGTGATACTCAGGGCATATTCCTGGTTCTGTCTATCCCCAAGTTCAGCTTTTTTGTATATTACATATAAGTCATACAGTTTTTGTAGCTCACTGCTTTGTTTCACAAATATAATGTCCTAATTTTTTATTCTTATTATTACAAATATTTTTTCTTTCTTTCGACTAAACAATATTCTATTATATAAAACAAACACTGTCCTCCCGTTGTTCATCGATTTGCTCGAGTGGGCCCGGTAACATCTCCATTGTGAGACTTCTTGTTACTGCATTTGGCATATTGAATACTCTCAGTAGCTTGCCAGGCTCTTCGAGAGGGGTGGAGGAATCGAACCCGGCTCGGCCAGGATGGCTGTGTGCAAGGCAAATGCCCAACTGCTGTGCTATCACTCCAGCCCATTCCATTATATAAAATGTTAATATATATTAAAATTATATATAATATTCACAATGTCAATGAACATAGTATATATTATATAGTATTATAAAAATCACTTTTTTAATTTTGGCTTTTTGGGTCACATTCAGTGATGCTCAGGGGTTACACCAGGCCCTGCACTCAGAAATTACTTCTGGCATTGATGGGATACCATATGGGATGCCAAGGATCGAACCGAGTCAGCTACATGCAAGGCAAACACACTACCAGATGTACTATCGCTCTGGCCCCCTAAAAAATTACAGTTGTAGGGGCTGGAGTGATAGCACAGCGGGTAGGGCGTTTGTCTTGCACGCGGCTGACCCGGGCTCGATTCCCAGCATCCCATATGGTCCCCCGGGCACCACCAGGGGTAATTCCTGAGTGCATGAGCCAGGAGTAACCCCTGTGCATTGCTGGGTGTGACCCAAAAAGCAAAAAAAAAAAAAAAACCAAAAGAGAGAGAGAGAGAGAATAGTGCTAGCTCTTTACAGTGATGTACAAAATATCAATGAACATATATGTTATGTAATATTATGAAAACAACATTTCTATTGGTTTTATCCCTTTGGTGTACATTGGCTCTTATGAATAACAATGAACATGGGATCGTAGATTTCTTCTTTGTTCACTTGCGAGCCACCCCCAGCTGTGGTCAGGGCTTACTCCTGGCTCTGCTCAGGGGTTACTCCTGGCAGGGTTCAGGGACCATGTTGATTCAGGAGCAGTGACTGTAGTCTCTGTGTCAGTCCACGGTTCCCAGGTTCTTCAATATTCTCGAGAATGAAAATACTGAGTTATAAAGATGCTCCGACTTGGAGTAGGGAAGCAGAAAAGTTTACTGGAAAGTAGCAGAGAAAGGAAAAGGAACCCACCACATGCACTTAGTCCTTGGTATAGGACTAAGTTAACCACAGCTTATTTTGTGGGGTTTTATAGGAAAACCTGGTCTTTGTGAGACAGCGAATGTGGGAAGTTGAAGAGTGGTCAAGAGTGATTTGAGACTTCAGGCATTTGCCTCAGGCGTTATCCATATCTTAGTCTTCCAATGAGCCTAAACTCTGGGCTTTTTTTTTTTTAATTTTTTTTTTTTTTTATGCTGGACACTTGTAAACTCCCTGTTTATCAGAAAGAGCCCAGGAGTTTTCAAGAAGCAAGAAAAACATTCACAGGAAAGTGTAGGATGGGGCAATCAAAAACGGGACTGCCCACAGCAGCTGGCAAGGGAAACTGAGGCTTCCTCCTTCCATTTGGGTACCCGGGACTAAGGCCAAGTCAGCTGGCGAGGCAAGGCAAGTGTCCTCCTGACTTTCCTAAGCCTTTGGAACAACAGGTCCACCTTGAAGATCTTTATTTCATTTGGGATATACTCGGAAGCAGGGCTGTGTGAGCAACAACGTCCATCCCCAGCAAGAGTGCACCTGTCACCAACACTTGTTACCCCATCTCTGTAGAGCAACGTCAGCTCTGACAGGTGTGCTCTCCCCAAGACTTCCATGAGGTCTTCTTCATGTTAGTGGTTATTAGATGTTCTTCATGTTAGTGGGTACTAGATGTTCTTTATGTGAGTGACAGCATCTTTTTTTTGTTCCTGTTGTCTTTAATGGGGGGGAAAAGATACTTATTTTTTTCTGTCCATTTTAGAAATAAGATTGGGTACTTTGCTGTTAAGTTATATGAGTTTTAGTGTACTTTATATATCAACATTTACCAGATATGATCTGTAAGTATTTTCTCCCATTAAGTTGGTAACCTTTTAATGCTTTTCTCTTCTCACTTTTGTTATGTTGCCAGAAATTTCCATATGCAAAATGCTTTGTGCCTTGCTCTGGGCTGTAACTTCAGGTGATTGCCTAATTTTGGTTTGTCAAAATTAAATAATTATGGCTCCTATGTTTTTTGCCTTGAAACTCTGTGTGATTAAGCAAACTCCTTTATAACAGTTTGATCAGTTATCTTTTCTAATAAAGTATCATTTATCTTTTCTAATAAAGCAAGACTAATTTTTAGTAAAATATTTTATTACCAATAACTTATTTTATGGATAATTTAATCCAAACTCATCCAATTTGTGTACATCCATAATAATTCACAAATAAATTTCTTATCTATTCAAAAGATTATGCATTTATCTAAATAGTAATATGCGCTGGACCATTACAATAGAAATGCCACTATTTTGGTAAGAAAAGCAAAGCCGGTTTCTGATTTCATACACTGTGAAGTCATAGATGGGGGAGATTAACAGATCATATTCTCACACAAATATGTGCTTTCAGTTGTAATAATTTCTTCAAATAGAAAGATACATAGCCCTTCAGAGAAATTGCTGACTCAGCCTGGTGACAACTTGCCCAAGGAAACGGTTGTCTAAAATAGATGTGTATTGCCTGAGAGTTACCAGTTAAAGGGAAAGGAGGAAGGGTTGCTGCCAACTGTTAGAGAGAACATGGGTGTGGACAGGTGGAAAGGGCCTTATCAGTTGAAAGGAATTAATAAGGCTACAAAGATTGAATGAGGGGAACAGGCTGGCAGTAGATGAGTCGTACATAAAGACTGTCAATAGCTGAAGCATTTATTGAAGTCTTCCTATGCTTCAGAATCCACTCTGTGTACTCTAAATTCAATCTTCACAATAGCTTTAGGAAAGAGAACTTGCCTATCCTTTAATTGTAGATGAATAATGGAGACCTCCTTTAAATACTTTTCCCAGACCCTCGGAGCTAATAGGTATGAAATGATAAGCTTCAGGGCTGGGGGCTGCTCTTAAATGCTATACAACACTCATTATGGCTTCAGGGCTCTGTTTTTAATTATTGCTTTAGAAGCCATTGAGGCAGTTTAAATAATTGATGGAGAGGAAAAGAATAACAATGGTCCTGTTGAGGCAGCAAACTAGGTCTATTACTGAAGTCTAAGCAAGTGAGAACTTGACTGAAGTTCCTGTTTTAACTAAAATGTTTTATTTATTTATTTATTTATTTTTAGCTTTTTGGGTCAAACCCGGCAATGCACAGGGGTTACTCCTGGCGCTCAGGAATTACTCCTGGCAGTGCTCAGGGAACCAGGTGGGATGCTAGGAATAGAACCCAGGTCAGCCGCGTGTAAGGCAAACACCCTACCCACTGTTCTGTCTCTCCAGCCTCAGAAAAATGGGTATTTTTTTCTTGCATAAACAAGTACCAATCACTGGATATGAAGAACAAATGTTTGCTGTTTGAACATAGAGGTTTTATGTGTAATGAAATAAGTGTATAAATGTCCTGTTCTCTTCAAATTATCTGTTCATTATAGCCAATTACAGTGAAGGAGGGAAACAGATGCCAGTGGATCTACCCACTCTTATTTTAATTCTTCACTATCACGATCATCCTGTTGTTCGTCGATTGCCTCGAGCAGGCCCTAGTAACGTCTCCTTCATCCCAGTCCTGAGATTTTAAAAAGTGCCATATTCAAGGCTCTTTCAGGGTTAGGAGAATGAGACTCATCATTGTTACTGGTATTTGGCATATTGGGTACGCCACGGGGAGTTTGCCAGACTCTGCTGTGTGGGCAGGTAACATTCGGAAACCTGCCAGGTTGTCCAAAGTAAGAATGAGATAATAAGATGTCATGCTTCTTACTACGTGATGTATTCAATATACCAAACACAGTAACAACAAGTCTCACGAAGGAGACGTTACTGGGCCCGCTCAAGCAAATCGATGAACAACGGGAGGACCGTGACTAGAAATAATATATCAAATAAAATACGTGTGTGATACCTGCAAGGCTATGATTTTGCCATGCTTATGGTGACAATTGCTTTTCCCGTTCTCCTTAAACCTATATTATGCCCACTCTTCATGTTATTTTCTCCTTTTTCTCATTTAGTAATTCTTGTACTAGATGGTGGAATCACTAACACCCATATTAAAAAGTTATCAGTGTTTGCAGTATGTGGCATTAATCAAACATAGGGCAAAGAAGAGTATGTATGCAGTGTTGATAGTTGTAAGATTGCCACTTCTCACAGGGTAGTATCACCATCCCTGCCCAGACCCCCAGGAAGATGAGTGGACATCGCCTGCAACCCTATTGTGGGCCCAGTTCTCCCAGACCAACGACATAGGAACTCGGGTATATGTTAACTCCAGTGACTGGGTGATGTTTTGCTTCTGTTTTCTCCTTTAATACTCTCATCTTGGTGACCTCAGTGGTCCCGAGGATGGTTATGTAATGTTGTGCCTCTTCATTCTTCTCTAAGTTCAATACAAACATGGACATTCAAAAAAAAACACACTATGTTCTGATCAATCATTTCAGTCTCTAAGGGGCCCTTCAACTCAGAGCCACTGCCTAGCCCTGTTGACTAGACATAAAAAGTCTGTTTCACCTAATTCCTTTCCACCATTCCCAGGTCAGGGAACACCGAGTTTTTCACTCCAGCACTAAGCTCCGCTGAAATCACCCACTGCAAACAGGCAGGGTCACCTCTGGCTGGGCATGGCCTGATGACTATCTTCCTACAAACTGAAGCCAGGAAGAGCCAGTAAGTTCTCCTGCAACTTGCTCCCTCCACTGAACATACCTTAAAAACACAACTTCATGTTTTGTGGTTTTTGTTTTTGTTTTTGGGCCACACCAGGCTATGGCCAGGGTTACTTTTAGCTCTGGACTCAGGAGTCGTGGCAGTGCTCATGGGACCATTGTGGGCTGCCTGGACGCGTGCAGGGCAAGCACACCAACCTCTGCACAATTGCTCTGGATCCTCATCTGCAGTTTTATCCACTTTCAGCCTTTCTTTTCCAAAGTACTATCAGCTTATTTTAGATCCTAATTTCAGTTATATCATTCTCTTTTGGGAAGCCATTTGAAGGATTCATACTTGAAATCAGAATAAAATTCACCCTCTTGTCTTCATATTGACATGTCGAACTGAGATGGAAATGTACTTATTTTACTATAAATTGAATTTCCTTTGAAATGCATTTTTAAAATATTTTAAAAGACTTGTTAATTCATTTTCTTTCTTATCTAGTTGGATGCCTAAATATAATTAGTCAATGTAGTTAGTGCAGTAAGTGATCCTCTTAAATCTCAATACTGCCTCAGACAAAGGGAAGGACTTACAGTTCCCCTTACTCATCATGCCCTTCCCTACAGTTCTATCAAAGTTCAATACAAACATGGATATTAAAAAAAAAAAAAGCTATGGTCTGATCAACCATTTCACTCTCTTAGTCCCTTCAAATGAGCTCCAAATTCCATTATTGAAGTATCAGGGGTATATCATTATTGAAATATCAGGGCTGGAGCAATGGCACAGCAGGTAGGGCATTTGTCTTGCATGCGGCCAACCCAAGTTCGACTCTTCCGCCCCTCTCGGAGAGCCCGGCAAGCTACCGAGAGTATTTCGCCTGCACGACAAAGCGTGGCAAGTTACCCATGACGTATACGATATGCCAAAAGCAGTAACAATTGTGACAATGGAGACGTTACTGGGCCCGCTTGAGCAAATCGATGAACAACAGGAGGACAGTGCTACAGTGTTACATCTTAAATTTCTGATATTTCCCTTTACTTTTTACTGGTAAAATTAAACTTTGAGAACACAATAGGAGAATGACAGGGCATCTCGAGAGCTTTCTCCTCAAGGCATCTACCACTTCTGAATATCTTCTTGGTGGAAACTGTTTTGTGTTATTTCCTTTCACTCTCAAACATTATTTTATACCTTTAATGGTCACTTGATCACTTGACTTCCCATTACTCATCGATTTGCTTGAGCGGGCACCAGTAATGTCTCCATTCGTCCCTGTTGCATGCTAGTGTAGCCCTATCACATCTGTTCATTCTAGGAATAATGAAGAGCCTCAAACCGATCATTCAGATAGGCTAATGGACACATAATGAGATTTGGAGATGACCGCTGGACTAGAGCTGTTACCAACTGGATTTCACGGGACCGCGTGGCCACCCACCTACAAGATGGTCAGACTTCTTTGATGTTTTGATGAAGAAGTCTGACCATCTTGTAGGTGGGTGGCCATGCGGTCTTTTGACATCCCGTGGAATCCAGTTGGTAACAGCTCTAGTCCAGCGGTCATCTCCAAATCTCATTATGTGTCCATTAGCCTATCTGATTTTCGATGCCTTGACAAACAAGACAGCGTCCCTATTTCTTGACCATCAATGGAGGACGGAACTCCAGATTCCTTCTCTCATTTGAGTGAAATGTGATACTCCAAGCATAGCTCTTTCGATTCCTCTTTGGAAGACCTGAATAGCGTTCTCATCCTGTTTTCGCAGGGCCCAGGTCTCTGAGGTGTATGTTAATGCAGGAAGAACAGAGATGTGCCTGGGGCCGGAAGTTCTTTGTCCTCTTAGCTATTTCTTTGATGCTCTTGAAGGCGTTCCAAGTCACTCTCTTCCTCCTGCGCAACTCAGGTGCCAGGTCATTCGTCATGTTGACTTCTCGATCTAGGTACACATAACTGCTGCATTTGGAGATATTCATTCCACTGAGAACAAATGGAACATCAGGAATGAGACTGTTTCTCATAAACATTGTCTTCGTGAGATTCAGCTGGAGTCTGACCTTCCACACACACGGTGGAAGTCGGCCAGCATTTGTGCCACTTGGCTGATGTTTGGTGTTATTAAAACAATGTCATCAGCAAAGCGGAGGTGGTGTAGTTGCCGACCATCTAACTTTACTCCCATTCCTTTCAATTCCAGTCATCACATGACGTTCTTGAGGTGGCATTGAAGAGTTTTGGTGAAATGGTATCACCCTGCCGAACCCCTCTCTTGACATCAATGATCACTTCTTTGTAGAATGGTGAGATCCTGGTAGTGAATCTGTAATACAGCTCACGGAGGATCCTGATATATTGAGTTTCAATGCCGTGATTGGCTAGAGCTTTAATGACCGCTTCCATCTCAACAGAATCAAAGGCCTTCTTTAAATAAATGAACATTAGAGCAGCATCTTGAACTCCCGAGAAACCTCAATGAGCTTGGTTATTGTGTGGATATGGTTGTGCTGAATCTTTTGCAGAACCCGGCTTTCTCACATGGTTGTCTAGTGTTCTGCCAATCCTATTCAGGATGACTTGAGTGAACAACTTGTAGATGACAGACAATAGGCAGATCAGGTGGTAGTTGCCAATGTTGTGGATGTCTCCCTTCTTGTACAGTAGTACAGTCCTGCTGTTTTTCCATTGGGACAGAACCTTGCAATCAGACTGGTAATGTGTGAAGAGCCAAGCCAGTGTATTGATGAGTACTGATGGTGGGTTCTTCAGGTGTTCAGGTCTGACCTTGTCTGGGCCAGGTGCTGTTCTTTTCTTTACTGACAGAATGGTATACGTTTATTTAATGGTATATGTTTATTCACCCTCAGGTATTGCCTATACTCTTTTGATTACTATATGAGATGAAGATTCTCCCCTTTCATCCTTTTTAAGCTAATAAAGCAAAGCTTTCCAACAAATTGATGGGATTCTAATACAGCTGTCTTCAACAGCCATTCCAGAGACAGGTATGGAGCTACAGATATTGAAAAACCACTGCTCATATACACTGACACTGAAATCATACATTTTTTTAAACTTTTCATTCATGGTGATTCACTAAACATAAAAATAAATAAAATTTAATCTAGATTAAATATTTTTTTTTAAAAAAAGAGTGGAGTCAGTGATACCTCTCCCATTTCCAGAAAAGTAAAGTTATGTTTTCCGGCCTCTTGATACTGCAACCCAAATTAGAGGCATAGCTCCTGCTCTTTCTCTCCTCCAGTAAGTAAGCTATTTCTGTGTTTCTGGAGAAATTTCACAGAAAGATAAACTATTTTTAATGACACAAAGCAAGCAATAGTTTTCTTTTTAGACAAAGTTTGCTCCTTAATAAATAAAAGGCAATTCTCAATTGATAAAAGTCAGACACTGTATTTTAAGAAATACTGTAGCACTGTCCTCCCATTGTTCATCAATTTGCTCGAGCGGGCCCAGTAACGTCTCCATGGTGAGACTTGTTGTTACTGTGTTTGGCATATCCAATACGTCACGGGTAGCTTGCCAGGCTTTGCTGTGCAGGTGAAATACACTCGGTAGCTGGGCCAGCGGCTTGCAAGGCAAACGCCCTACCGCTGTGCTATCGCTTCAAAACACAGCAGCATACCAATTCAATCAGCCTAATCAGTGGCTGAATAAATAGCAGTACTCCTACATTAAAAATAAAATACAGCAGCATAATAATAAATAAAAAATACTGTATTTTAGTCAATTATGGTAATCAAATTTCTACATTTCCTTGCTTTCAAATGATGCCTATTCTGGTGGGTCATCCAGTGACTATGAGAATGTTAGAAGAATATTGCACCCTTGAGATACAATTGTTCAGTGAAACACTAGCAAAGAGTGGCTTGGACTTGGCACATGACACATGCATTCCTTACTGCTTAAACATTTATTACAGGTGAAACACCCACTTTACAACATATGATCTAAGTTGATATAAATATTAGAGAAGATTATTTAAAGTAGTCATTCTGTGATTGTTTGGCAAGTATAAAAATGGCATATATTATTATCGGGCTGGTAGAGTTGAACAATGAAGAGCTTAAAATCTTGTGTGTTTGTGTCATTACAGAGTTTTCTGTTTACTACTCTGGATTTTAATTTTTTATTTGTTTTTGGACCACACCCAAAAGGACTCAGGGCTTGCTTCTTGCTCTGTACTCAGAGTTGGCTCTGGTGAGGTGTAGGGGACCACCTAGGAACCCAGAATACAGCCTGATCTCCTGAGTGATGGGAAGCACTTCCCGCTGTACTGTCTTTCCAGTCTCTGCTCTTACTCCGGAGTTTGAGAAACTGCTCAACATTTTCTAGTCAGTTTTTCTTTAATTCTGCAAACAACCTCAGTTTATTCAAAATTAAATAAAATAATGCATGTTAGAATATTACTTATACATCGGTAGAATTCAAATTACTTCCTCTTATTAACTCAACTAACCTTACTGATCACAAGAATTATACTTGATGAATATTTAATGTTTATGGATACTCCCTTGAGTATTTTCCGCCTTTAGATTTATATCTTTTCTTGGTCTGCGTTGCCCTTAAAATACCTTTGGCTATTCTTAAGAGACACATTATCTTTAATAAGTATTAAGTTAAAATTTTCATATAGAAGAGTAATAATTATACTTGTTTCAAAATATTAAGATATAGCTAATTTAAGTATACAGTAAAATATGAATAATGAGCTTGAAAACATATTTTTGTACACTATAACACTATAACTCCACTGACATATCAAGTAATAAATTTCAGTAAAACATCATGGTATTTTAATGTTCACTTTGCACAAGAGTTTACCACTCTTAAGAAATGTATGCAACTATAATATGTACACACATATCTTCTTTTCATTTTTTTTTAGATTTTATAGAAAGACTATAAAGAATTACTCAGTAATCACAAATAACATATTGTCCTTAAATTTTTTTCCAAAGGACAACTATCCATTGGAAATAAAATTTGGGATATTTATGTCAAAAATTATTGAACAATTGATGGAATGAATTCTTTGTACTAATTCTGCTTAATTAGTACCAAGAACTAATGGGCTGGAGCGATAGCACAGCGGGTAGGGCGTTCGCCTTACAAGCGGCCAACATGGCCGACCCGAGTTCGATTCCTCCGCCCCTCTCGGAGAGCCCGGCAAGCTACCGAGAGTATTCGATATGCCAGACACAGTAACAACAAAGTCTCCAATGGAGACGTTACTGGGCCCGCTCGAGCAAATCGACGATCAACGGGAGGGCCTTTACCTTTACCTTTACCTTTAGTACCAAGAACATGTATCCTATGTAGACTTAGAAATATTATACTTGTATGATGAGTTTTTTATAGTTATAGCTGTGTCTTTACAGAGAAAAATTATTAATATCCATTTGCATCTTTATTGCTTTTGGTATAGCTTTAAATTATTTGAAAATATAAAATAATTCCATGTTACGAGGAGCTACATTTTACATATAGAGTAACAACATTTATTTTCATTAGCTGGAGAAATGTCATCATTCTCTGAAATCTAATGATTCTGCTAATGTTCAAGTCAAGGACATCGGAGCAAAACAAGCCTTGGAATTCCCTGAGCAGATGAAACCAGTTTTTACTACAAAACAAAGTTCAGCTTGTTTTGCAAGCTGAACTGGCCTGGATCATCTGTTACTTATGCCTATCACAAGTTCAATTTGAAAAGCTTTCCAAGGTTGATATGTGGGAAACAATTTTCTATCATTTAAGGACTGTAAACTATAACCAACCCGCGAGAAGAAAAAGCATTCAAGGCTAGCAACCAACCCCGTGAAGAACAAGCATTCAAGGCCTTCTCGCTAGCAAGCTATTTCATCACGATGCAAATCAAAACAACAGTGAGGTATCATCTCATATCCAGAGACTGGCACACACACAAAACAAAAGCAACCAGTGCTGGTGTGGATGTGAGGAAAAAGGAATGCTCTTTCACTGTGGGTGGAAATGCCCACTAGTCCAGTCTTTCTGGAAAACAATATGGACAGTTCTTCAGAAACTAGAAATTGAGCTTCTGTATGACCCCTTCTGCGAATATATCCCAAGGATGCAAAGAAGCACAGTAGAAATGACATCGTACCTATATGTTCATTGCAGCACTGTTTACAATAGACAAAATCTGGAAACAACCCAAGTGCCCTAGAACAGATGACTGGTTAAAGAAACTTTGGTACATCTACACAATGAAATACTATGCAGTTGTTAGGAGAGATGAAGTCATGAAATTTGCTTATAAATAGAGAGACATGGAGAGTATCGTGCCAAGTGAAATAGGTAAGAAAGAGAGGGACAGACCTAGAAGGACTGCACTCGTTTGTGGAGTATAAAATAACATAATGTGAGGCTGACATCTAAGGACAGTAGATAAACAGGCCAGAAAGATTACTCCATACCTGGAAGCCTGTCTCATGAGCAGAGGGGAGAAGGTAACTGGAATAGAGAATGGATCACTAAGAAAATAATGGCTGGAGGAAACGGTCAGAATGTAGATGTGTGCAGAAAGTAGATAAAGAACCAAACATGATAACTTCTCAGGGTCTGTATTGCAAGCCATAATGCCCAAAAGTAGAGAGAGATTATGAGGAATCCCCATGGAGGCAGGGGGAGGGTGGAAAATGGGGGTTCTACCAGGGATATTGGTGGTGGGGAATGTGCACTGGTGGAGGGATAGGTGTTTGATCATTGTGTGGTTGTAACTCAAACCTGAAAGCTTGTAACTATCTCACCATGATTCAATAAAATGAAAAAAATTTTTTTTTAAAGTCTGCCCACGTGTTTCCTTGTGGAGGTATACAACAAATTTCTCCCATATTCTTTAATTTCTCAACATAGGCTGTACCCAATTGAAAGCCTAAAGGATGGGAACATGATTTTCAGTTGGTACAACTATTTAGGTGAGTAAGATGTAAAGAATAGGGCTAACATGCATGCCTTGTTGACTTCAGACACCCAGTTGAACCCCCAGCACCATCTCGTCCCCCCAAGCATGGCTTCCTATGGTGCTGGAGACCCTGCATACCAGTAGGTGTGGATTGGGTAAAGCTAACATGACGTCATCCAAGAAGCACTTCACAGTGGAAGGTTAGCCCTGTTGGCAGAAAATCAGGGGGACTGAACCCTGGTCCCTGAGCTTCACTTGGGAGATCAAAACAGAAGTTGTGGGGGAAGGAGAAAGCATAGCTGAAACAAATAGAATTTTGCCTGTTTTCACTTCAAATTTACCTTCTCCTGAATGATTCAATTTACTATTTAGCACAATCATTTAACTAATTTCATGGAAAAATGATCTGCTAAAAAATTTATTAAAGCAATATTGGTTTATAATATTGTGCATCTGATGCCTTTATACAGATAATCATTCTTACTAACAGCTGGATCCTTACTCACCACTATGGAATAGATTATAGTTATTTGATTCCCATATACGCATCCCCTTCTCTCTGGTATGTACAAATTTGTATCATTATCTGAGTCTATCTTTTATAAGTTCATTAATTTGTTTCTTGTTTTAAAGTTTAAAATTTATAACTTAACATTTCAATAATTCTATATACATTAGGATCACCACTGGACAACTTAACACCTCTCATTGACCCTTTGACTGATTCATTTTACACCCTTCCTTCTCTTATAGTAAGCCCTATTCTGTTTTCAGAACATAAATTTGTTTTGCTTATTTATTTCCTTTGTTTTCTTAGTAACAGGATCATATAGTATTTACCACTCTATATGATTTATTCATTCAGTGTGATCTTCTCAAGTCCATTAATGCTTTCCAAATGACAATATTTCATTTTTGATGGCAGATTCATGTTCCATTGAGTCTGTACAACATACCTCTTTTTCTACTCTTCTGTTGATATTCGCTTAGATTGTTTCAATATATTTGCTATTGTAAATAATCTAGAAATGAACATAAAGGGGGCATAACCCTTTGGAAGGACTGTTATTCATTTTGGGGAAAATTTCTAGAACAACTACATCATGAAATATCTTATTCTCCCCGCCCCCCCCCCCATAAACCTCTGCTATTTTCCATTATAGCTGTACCAACTTGCATTCCTACCAACAGTGCAGAGGGGTTTTGTTTTCTCTGTGTTCTCATCCTTACCTGCTGCTTCTCTTTTATCTAATCATAGGTATTCTGCCTGGTGTGAAGTGGCACATCACTGTTTCATTTGCCTGCCTCAAATGATAACTGATAAATATATTTTCATGTGTTTGTTGGCCACTCTACTGCCTTGATGCAAAAAAAGTGTTCATTTTAAAAATGTATATATATGTGTGTATATATGTATATATATTTGTATATATACAATGAACTGAGAGGGGAAAAGAAAAATGAGAACAGAATAATTTAAAATTACACTTTAAAAAATCTTAATATATATATATAAAGAGAGAGAGAGAGAGAGAAAGAGAGAGAGAGAAGCATCTGCATAGAGGGAGGTTGGGTGGAGGTGGGTGAGGGTGATTGGATGATGGGAGGGAAACTGGGAACATGAGTTCTGGGAAATATGCCCTGGTAGAGGGATGGGTGTTAGAACACTGTATGGTGGAAACCTTATCATAAACAGCTCCGCAGGGGTTTATCTCACAGTGATTCAATTAAAATATATAGGACAGAGGAGAGGACTTTGAAGCAGGGAGAAAATCAGTACTTTATGGTGGAAGAATGTTCATATTTTGATGGTGAGTATAGTATGGTGTTATATATTTTGAAGAGGTTTGAATGTACCCATAAAATATACACATGTATGTATATATACATAAGCATTACCTAAATAAGAAAGGAATAAATCTATACAATGATAATACTATGGCATTTACATAATAATAGATTATTAGATGAACAGAATCAAGAGTCTAGAAATAAATTCATAACAAAGAATATATGAGCACATGTACAGAGCAAGAATTATTTTTTAACTTATGGTATGGAATAAACTGAACAACTATGTGTAAAAAAATGAATTTTAACTGCTAACACCTACACAAAACATAACCAAAATGAATTAAAGATTTATATGTAAGACACGGAAACTGTCCTCCTGTCGTTCATCAATATGCTCGAGCGGGCCCAGTAACGTCTCCATTGTGAGACTTGTTACTGTGTTTGGCATATCGAACACGTCACGGGGAGCTTGCCAGGCATTGCGGTGCAGGCGAGATAATCTAGGTAGCTTGCCAGGCTCTCTCAGAGGGGCGGAGGAATCGAACCTGGCTCAGCCTGGCTGGCTGTGCGCATGGCAAACACCCTACCACTGTGCTATCGCTCCAGCCCTAAAATATATTCAAGGAAAGCACAGTAAGTGTTTCTGATATAAGCCTTAGAGCTCTCCTTGTGGAATTTTCTCTAAGAACCAGGCTGGTATAGGGGGTAGGGCACTGACCTATATGTGCTGAGCTGGGTTTGGTTCTGGAACCACAGAACCCTGCCAGGAGTGATCCCTAAACTTAGACTTAAGAGTAAGCCCTAAGTACCGCTGTGTGAAGCTCAAAATGCTGCCTCCATCCACCCCCCCCCCCAGAAAAAAAACACTTAAGAAAAAGGGGAACAAAAACAAAAATAAACAATTTAGTTTATGTCAAACTGAAGCTTGCACAGAAAACTATTGAATAGGAGAATGTATTTGCAAATATATGTCCAACATCCAATAAAGGATTAATAGCATAAACACACAGACACGGATACACAAACACAACTTGTATTACTCAATAACAATCAAGAAGAAAGACCATCTTTAAAAATGAATCTCAGCGGGGGCTGGAGTGATAGTACAGTGGGTAGGGCATTTGCCTTGCACGCGGCCAGCCGGGGTTCGATCCCCAGCATCCCATATGGTTCCCTGAGCACTACCAGAAGTAATTCCTGCGTGCAGAGCCAGGAGTTACCCCTGTACATCGCCAGCTGTGACCCAAAAAGGAAAAAAAATAAAACATTAAATTAAATTTAAAAAAAGCTGGATCCCAGAGTCAGGGAGATATCATAGGTCAAGGTGCATGTTTTGCACATGCAATCCTGGTCTCACTGCCAGGTGTGGCGCTGGTAGCACACAGTATCTCTGCATCGCCAGGTTCAGCAATAGAAGTGCTTGGCCAAATACTACCCAAGCATTTCCTGAGCACTGCATGGGAGGCCAAAAATATAAGAAACAAAAGTAGATGTAAATAAATAGCAATTATAAATAGACTTCACACAGAAGAAGAAACTTAGATACCCAACAGACACATGTAACTATATACTCATCAGAAACTTACCATGGCTCTGTTACTGCCATGATTTCTACATCAATTCTTTGAAATTATCTAGCCCCAAATCTCCACCCATTCTCTTGATGAAATATTTATAAAAGCCTTCAACTTTCTCTTATCACGGCTACTCTATCGTAGTCACTCCACTCAATTTATTTCTAGCAGCTATCACTTTCAAATGTTCTAGTTTATTTATATTTTTGAATCTCTAAGAAGACTTTGTTTAGAAACTCCATTGCCGATGCTGGCACAGATGCCATATAGATTATTTATGCTTATGAGCCAAACACTGCCAAAGATTTATAAGCAGTTGCCTCGGCATTGATACAAGCCTTGTCAGTGTTTCATTCACATTTCCACTAGATGCACTTTTTAACTCAGAATGATGATGGTGACGTCACTCCCATGTTTAAATTTATTTAAGGCATTTTACAATCTTTCAAGCCAAGCAAGTCATTAATTGACGGTCTTATTAATTGAGCATTTCCTTTTTTATCTGTGTGTTCAGGAACAGGAACAAGAGATGAGCCAACAAACTCACACACTTAAGTTCTACACATAAAACACGCGGAGTAAATTATAGCGGTGTGGAGTCAAGGGGAAGCAGAGAGTAGAAGTACTTGACTCGAACTGGGAAAGTCTTCTCAGAGGAGAGAAAGATAATAAATGAGGAGGGTTCTAGGGGCCATATCTTGACAAGGGAAAACCCATACCCCACACTTACAGAGCTTTGTACTTCCAGACGTCATGCTTAACGATCTTCGGTGTTTCCGTTCTGATGTTCAGCCTATATTTTATGTTTTGTGCCCCATAATTTCACAACTTGGAATCCCTGCTCTAAAGAGGACCAGTTAGAGTTCCCTAAGTGTCACCTGCCTATGACGTGATAATCTGCTTCTGTAATTCTGCCCAGGTAACCTTCTCTG
This sequence comes from Sorex fumeus, assembly GCF_029834395.1. NCBI lineage: Eukaryota > Metazoa > Chordata > Mammalia > Eulipotyphla > Soricidae > Sorex > Sorex fumeus. The sequence continues at coordinate 32,930,728 of NW_026606090.1, read as the reverse complement.
TCTCACTGGTCGAGGAAACAAGCTTTTATTTTTTGGTTTTGGATCACACTGGCAACGTTCAGGGCTAACTCAGAAATCAGTCCTGGGGGTGCTCAGAGCACTATAGGGATCCCAAGGATCAAACCCGGGTCAGCCACATGCAAGACAAAGACTCTGCTGGCTGTACTATCCCTCTGGCCTCTTCTCTTAACTCCCCATGTTCTGAAAGCAACTTGACTTCTTACCTCAGTTTTCCAGAGAACAGTTCTTTTAGCTGCTGGTTGTTTTTGTGTGGCGGACACACCTGGCAGTGCTCAGGGTTTACTCCTTGCTCTGTGCTCAGGGACATGATCTGGATTGCTGGCTCGAAGTGTGGTGCATGTGGAGTATGAGGAAGCGGTGATGAAACTAGCAGTGCATGATGACCATATGTAGAGACAGGGATTGAGTCTGGCCAGGGCGTCCACTTACTAAGAAAGCACCACACTCACTGTACTGCCTTTCTGATCCCCAGAGAATAGTTATTCCTTAGACATTAGCATGCCAAATTAAGTGACAGGGATTTGGAGATAGAAATGACTTGCTCTTCATATAAAGAGAGTTAACAACCACTGAGATATGGAATACTCTTTAAAGACAATTTTTGATTCTGCAAACTATATTTACCTATTTTATAAATGAAGAATAGCTTTTCAGTTATTCTGGGAAGAAAAGGAAGAAAAGGCAAATGTTAATTTGAAATTTAGTTTAATATAGACAGTTTAGTCTGATCTATAATGAACAGCAATAGAGATGAAATCACAGGCAGAAAATATTTGACTATTATTTGTAAACATATGGTTTATTATAAATATAATTTAGTTATTAGCTATTTTTCCTCTTTGTATTACTGTCAATAATATAATTTCATATTTATTCCAAACATGGCATGCCACATATGCTGCAAATAATTAAAACCCATATTTATATATTATGTGTATATCAAAAGCTTAACTAATAGACAAATTTTCTGATAAGAATTATAATTTGATGTCAATTCAGGTGAAGTTAATGATATGGAAAGTAACAATTACGGTGTTATACTATTATTGTAAAAGAATGTAATTGTTGGCATAAAAATAAATTTGCAAACACAATAATCATTATTGAAATGTATATTGATGTTTTTTAATCAATCTAGTTGTCTTCCAGCACTATAGTAAGAAACAAGTCTTTATCGAGTAAAAAGATAAAATTCAACAGTATTCAAATGACAAAAATCTGAAGACATCACTTTTGATTTTTAAAACTAATCATCTAACTGAATATATAGAAACATATTGCAAATGGTTTAACTAGTAATTTGAAGATAGAGATATAAATGACTAATAGTTTAGATTCTTAAATTAGCATTTTACCTTTGGAAAATCTATGGGGATTTATAAAATTGATCAGATAAATCCATACTAACAATTGTTTTTATGATACAAATAATTATTATAATATGCATTTAATGTAACAATCCAGATGGTAGCTTATGATAATACATTTTGACAACAATGTAACTTTAATTCTATATTAATATGATAAAAGATAACACTTTTTGAATATTCTCTTAATAAAAACTCTAATATCGTATCAGTATATTACATGCCAGTAATAATGTACTACTATACCTGATTTATCATATTTGGTGAAACAGTATCATTAATTTCATTTTAACATATCTCCTTATTGATGAAATTGGGATACTTTGTTGACTGACTGCAAAGACTTCCTTTAAAGAAAATGATTGTTAATGATTTGAGACTGAATGAATCACAAGTCCTTCAGGTGTCTGGGTTAGTGAAGGATCTCTTGTTTGACTTGATATTCTGGACATTCTATATAAAATAAAAGTAAGAGTTAGCAAGATGTCATTTCAAAGAATTTAAAAAGATGTTTGTATGTGCTTATATCTGGGAATGGATTTTGTGCACAGGAGGAGAAAATAATTAAGTTCTTGAATGTTAAATCTCAATAGTAAGATACAGAATATTTTATAATCTTTATTAGAAGTATGATGAATTTTACTTCAATTTCCAAGTATATTTTTAAGCGTCTTTTCTTTCCTCAGATATTTAAATTTGTGAAAATTGATTTCTATATAAATTTCTCTAAAGATTATGGGTATTTAAATTTTGTATACTAAGAAACAAATATAAAAAATTATGTCTTTAATAAAAACTATATTTATTCTACATAGGTCAGGCCTGATCACAAGGTAAATGCCAACCAGTTTTCTTTCATTAAGGAGGCATATTTTTCCCCAGAAAAAGGGTAAAATATGTTTTGTTGTTGTTGTTGCTCTTATGCCTTTTTTCTTATTTAATTTTAATTACTTTAAAAATTTAAGTAATCTTGGGACTAAATTTTCCAATTACAGGTAATAATTTTAAACTGTATAAAAAGTAAATTATAAATTGATAATGAACTTAATAGCATAAATGAAATGATTTGAAACAAATATTACAGTAAATTCAGTATTTTGTCTTTAACAATCCCATTGCCACCCAAAATTTGAATATGCTTGTCTCTGAAGGTAAGAAGATGTGATTATAGTTACAGGAAACATTGGCTAACCAACATCTTATTTACCTGTGGTTCAACAATTATCTATAAAACTCCACAGATCTATGTGGCAGATGTGGACTTTATATATTATGTACGTGACTAAGAAATAAAGACTGAGAATCATTAAAATAAGATATTTTAGGCTAGGGAAAAGCATGTGTTTCTCTGAACAGTGCTTTCAATTATAAGTCAAATTCAGAAAAAATTAATACATCGAATTGTTCTTCCCTTATAATTTGCCTCTATTTGACCATCAAATCATATCTGGAACCTAAGGAAAGTCTTCTTATACAAAGATAACTTTTAAGGCTATTAAGAAGGGCAGTTGATGTGGGGTCTGATATTGATAAGCATCAAATAAAATGGTAAACACGGTTAGATCCAAAAGTGGACACAGCTCATCCAGCTACATATCCAGCTGGGTTGTTTGCTACATCGAGTAACAATGTTCAATGCCACCATGTTGGAAAATGGAGAATTATAAAATCAATTCCCGGCCAGCCCATCCCTATATGTTATTTGTTCACTTTCCTCTTGGCTATAGTGAGTGCTCTGGGTACTCCAATTTTCTCTATGAGATGTCATTTAGGACAGTGGCTGTCTGAATGGTCAGTCAGAGGTGGTGGGTGAGCCTGTGCTCATGTCTTAGGTGGAAAGGCTCTTGGTCTAGGGCTGCTAGCCGGCTGCAAGCTCTACCATGTGACCTGCCCCTTGGCTCTTGGTCCAGGGTTGCTAGGCTACAGCAACCCTACCATGTGACCCGCCCCTTGGTCTTGCCATGCTAAGACCCTTTTCACTGCAGTGTTTTATCTTCCTGGTTGTCCAGGCTTGTGACTATGACTAGAGGAATGTGTAGATTGATGCTCATCTCTTTACTAAATCTGTGTGTCATGACATGAGAAATACACAATGTCCTTGATCCACTTTAAGCCACTGTCACTGTCACTGTCCTCCCATTTTTCATTGATTTGCTCGAGCGGGCCCAGTAGCATCTCTATTGTGACAATTGTTACTGTGTTTGGCATATCGAATATGTCACAGGTAGCTTGCCAGGCTTTGCTGTGCGGGCGAGATACTCTGGGTAGCTTGGCAGGCTTCCGAGAGGGGTGGAGAAATCTAATTTGGCCATGTTGGCTGCTTGCAAGGCAAACACCCTACCCGCTGTGCTATCACTCCAGCCCACACTCTAAGCCAAATAATATTTTTGTTTATGTGTGTAAAATATTTATTTTCACTGTGCTTATGGTGTTAATGCTATTTATTCATGTGCGCAAATAATGTATATTTGTTTATATGACTATACTTGAATATTATATAAAATTACACTGTGTTTATAACCATTTATGATACTCGACTTAAAACACATACATGCACTGTAGCACTGTCCTCCCATTGTTCATCGATTTGTTCGAGCAGGAACCAGTAATGTCTCCATTGTGAGAATTGTTACTGTTTTTGGCATATCAAATATGTCACAAGTAGCTTGCCGTGTGGGCGGAATACTCTTGGTAGCTTGCCAGGCTCTTCGAGGGGGGCGGAGAACATACATGCACATGTATGATAAAATGTGAATGAACATTATTAAAATTAAAAAGGGTAATATTTAAAAAACTGAGGTACATATGATTTTATCTCTACTTTAATGATTAAAAAGTGAAAAAATTTAAAGCCAATATATATAGAAGTATATCTCATCTTAAATCTTATATTTAGCATAGAAAATTAGTGCTCTCAGTAGTAATAGAAGTCAAGGAAAAAGGGGTTCAAAAATGGGATTATCAATGGGTAATAGATTTTCTCAGTCCCTACTTTAATAACCCTTTTAATAGTTGTTAAAAGATGAATAAATTGCTTAGAATATAAGAAATAATTTTTGGTAGCCATAAAATGAAGTACACAACTTATTATGTAGGCTGAGCAACCCTGTAAATGATGTGAATGAAGAAAACAGGTAATTCAACTTAGATTTTTCATAAAAATCAGAAAAAAAGACAAAGTGAAAGAAATTAAGTAAAGCGAGGAAAAGTTCATAGTTTAGGGAGAGAATGTACTTGTATGATGTCACATAAAATTTCCTTGTGATCACATTTCCCTTTGCTATGAAGGCTGACTTAAGTTTCCATGGATCTGACCATACGAAAGTGGATTCTGTACATTCTGTGGTGGGAATTATGCCTGGTCCTGGCTGGCCCCCTCCGGCCTTTCCCACCTGAGCTGGAGTGTTACCTCAGTTTCAGCATACCCAGGAGAAGGATTCCACAGGTAACTGTCACGCATGTGATGGCATAAATGATAACTAAAAAAAAAAGATACTTTTTAATCTACCATGATTTTAGAGGGAATAAATAAAAATATCACAAAGGACTAATTTTTAACTAACCTGTGAAGAGGGAATAAAATCCATACATTGATATTTTCTTTGCATGTCTTCTGTTAGGCATTTTGACATTAGAAGGGGCCGGATAATCTGAAACAAAATGTTGAAGGTAATATTAAGGTGTTGAAAAGTGACAGCAGCGAAGAGAAGACCGGCTGGCGGGCTCCACAACTCCCGGAGAATTCTCCTGGCCCCAGACAGAGCCAATATCACCAGGAGGTCCCAGATGGGGTAGGTGCTGTCTCCCCGCCTTCTCCATATGGAATCACGGCGACCAGGAGCTTCTTCAAGCATGGCTCCATCTGAGGGTACCAGGACTATTATCCAAACTGCACGGCCACTTACGCGCCTGCCTGACGTTTCCTAATATGCAAAGTGATCAATGGAAAGTAAATGATCTAGCGTTTGTCCCTGAAATATAGGCTTGAATGTTGGTGGGAAAATCTGAGCAAAATGTAATGCCCAACCGAAATGCATCTGGACTGTGCATTCAACTACCGTGCTATGCCACCCTGGGAGGGGAAGGGTGTCTGTCCCTCCACCTGTCCCCTGTGCAGCGGTGGCATGGTGGCCTGCATCTTTTAGAGCCTAATGAACTGCCAGGTATGAGACTGCATCGACGAGGCACATGGGGCCTCTTGGAATGGGGGGTGGAATCAGCCCTGCTCCCCACCATGACAATGCCCTGGGTTGCCAAGCTCAAACACCTCCTCCGGGTTCTGAATGCCCGTGATCCCAGAGGCACACAAACCAATCTCAGAACCCAGGGGCTTTTGGCAGTAATCCCTCTAGGCTTATTACTAAAATATCGGAAATCCAAATACGCATGGCCGCTATTGCGGCCACACGACATCATATACTCTTCATAATCAGCAATAGAAAACAAAATATCTAATGATGTCTTTTTGGCAGGTCTGAATGTTGGGGAAAATTCCAAATAATAATGTTGGGTCTTTTGTCATAATATTGAATGTGATCGATGTAGAGAGAGAGAGAGAGTAAAGTGGAAATCTGCCACACTGGCAGGGAGTGAGTGGGAGAGGGGGTATACTGGGGTTCTTGGTGGTGGAAAATGTGCACCGGTGAAGGGATGGGTGTTTGATCATTGTATAATCGACCAAGACTTAAACTGAAAGGCTTTGTGACTGTTCTCGCAGTGATTCAAGAGATAAAATTTTAAAAATGCATTATAGCGCATGGTTTTTTAATTTCCTATGAATTATATCAAAAGACCTCAATTTATTTGTCGAACATTATCTTAAATCCAGTCTAGGCAGAAAGTGGGCTCACTTTTCTTGTATTTACGAGCTGATATTTTCCCACTTAAATCAGATGATTTTTTATACCTAATTTTTCAAATTATAATTAGAAAAATACATTTTAAAATATAATTATCGGCAGTACATTATAGACAGAATAGGAAGAAAGAAAACAAACTTTGGGGTGCTACTCATCAAGGTTTTGGAAAAAATCCGTGTTTACAAGAGTGTTTTCTTTTGTTTTCTTTGAGAGATTTTCATTTCCTAAAGACATTTTATGGATTTTTGCAGCAGACACCCCTGAAGCAATCAGTCTGTCCTGGCACACAGGCACAGTTTAATAACTGATTGTGCTGATTTTCTTATGGTGAGTTCTTTAAAGCTCTCCGGTCTCTATTTTTGTTAACAATGTTTGTGTCGCTTAAGGTCTATTTTTGATCACTGGCTCTGGTCTCCCCGCCACACTCTCCTAAACACATCTCCGTCGCACCTCACAACTTTGAAGATTCCTAACATTAATTGATAGCTCTATTTTAGATAGCTCAAACTGAGAACTTTGAAGTGAAAACACATCTAGTTTTAACAAAATTCAACAAAATATAAACAGCAAAGATACAAATAGCACAAGTGACAAGTTCTAAAGTGATAAATGATGAGTTAAGTGGTCTTTATTTACATACATATACATATATATGTATTAAATTTTCATTTGAGAGAAACTTGACTGCTATCTCTTCCATATGTTTCATGATGAACTTTGAGACTTGGAAGATAAAGTCTTTTTAAACAAGGACATAACTTTTAGAATTATTATAGTTTAGGTAGTTACAATTTTGTTAGAACATTATAGTGTTAATATAAAAAAATGACTACACTTCAACACCACCACACTCAATATGATTCCTATGTCTCTCCTAGTCTCTCCTAGTCCTAAGTCTCACCTAGTCCGATATTCCCCTTACCACCACACTGTTTCATAATTGGTTCTATACTGCAGAGCTGACAGTTTGTCATTGTTCCACATTGGGCAGATATTTTTGCAGAGATGAGTGTCTTGAGAGAGAGAGAGAGAGAGACATTGCACCCAAAGACAAATAGTGATTACAGGTACTCAGGAAGAAGGGAGGTAGGAGAAGAGTTCCAAAGACTCTGTTCCTTCCTCTCTCCTTCCCACTATACTGCTGTTCAAAAGGTAAATCCTTGGAGGCCGAAACGTGAGTCCTAGGTGAGGAATAGGAGACCATAGGATACAGACTGTTTTCAACCAGGAACCACTCCCCAGGTGAGGCCAGGACAATAAGTCCCACGTAAGAGGTAGAGAAGTGACTGAAGACTTGGGGGCTGGAGAGAAAGTGCGGATTAGGTATTTGCTTGCTTTGCCTCTAGTAGGTGCCGCATTGGGTCTCAAGCACCCTCGGAACATCGGAACACCCAGGAATTGCTTCTCGCCTACCAGAAAGCAGCGGAGAATTTTCTCATTATAAACCCAATTTTCATGGATTCTGAATTCTATTATAGCTACGACATTTTTAGCTCAAGATTTTTAACTCTCCAACTCATATGGGGGGTTATTAACCATTAATAAAATCTAATGTTCTAATGAACTTAGAAACAAATCAGCCTCATCTGAACGTAAAGGTGTCAGGATAGACCTTAGATTATTTCACCCCTTTTTGTGGCTAAAAATAATTTGTTATCCGTTATAAATTTAGAATGAAAAAAAGTAGTAATTTCAGTTAAAGCCTACTATATAATTGTAGACTTTTTTAAAAAAAAGAATTATTTTTATTCAAATCGAACATACATTTTTTTGAAAAATGTTATGCATTTTATATTAAAATAAATTCAGATTATGTAGGATAAATAAAAATACTTTTGTTTCTTTAGTATTTTGTGGCATTTTAGGCAGGTATGTGACTTAAATATAAATGAATAATATCAATAATTTGATTTTTTGAAATGTACTGCAGCTTTCCTTTATGCTATGTGTAAGTACTTTAACTAGATAAAAAATACTTTCTTTGCATTAGGGAAAACTAATTTTACAAATGAAGTTCACTTTTACATGTAACCACCCTAAGTAATTGTTAAACATTCATGTAGCAAACTTTAGAAAGAATCCTCTCATTCGCTAAATTTCACTCACATGGAACTCATTAACAAAGTTATAATAGATCAATGACAGAAATGCTCACTAATGATCCCAGTGAAAATTTTTATGCGTCTAGCAATCACTCCACAATTTTAAATATTACACCCTAGGAGGATACCAAATATCAGTCAGAGAGATTAATGTTACAGAGGGTTTCTTGGCTACCGAGGCCCATTGGAGATTCTCTTCGCCTTTTATAAACAGTGAGGTTTACAGTGTTTTATAACCATGAAATTAAAGTCAGTAGAGTTAATAACCACCCTCAGTCCCACACCATCTGCTATATTTATAGATAAACACTATAAGTGACTTGTTTATCTTAACTTGCACCCTTGAGGAATTAAATAGTATTTTGAATGATATTGTAGAATCCCTGTTCATTGGATGGGAAATCAAGATTAATTTCAGATGAACATTAAGAACAAATCTAAATAGTATTCTTCCCAAATGAGCTATGGATATATGATCATTTTCTATATTTTTCTTTTCAAGGCCTTATACAGATGTGGCTGAGAACTGATGGAGACTAAGTCTCTACTTAATTAATAGAAAATGGAAAATTGCTTTGTAAATATCTAGATCATATAACAAATATTGGTTAGAATGCCTGTAATAATGCTAGAAACCTTAAAATGGAAATTTAGACATATCACAAATTTAAATTTTTTGACAGACTTCTTATAATATATTTTGTGACTATTTAAAATATGCTTCACAACTAAAATTACTGTATTTTCTCCATATTCAAATGAAAGAAGAGTAATGCCAGTGGACAGCTTAGTGAAAATAAAAGTTCCAGGATAACCTTATTTTTTGAATATTCAAGATTTGGTGCTGTTTATCAGTCTTAATACATTAAAGGTTTAATTTGGGCGTTCTACTTTGAAAATCACCCACATCTCAAATTTGATTATATAACCATTTTCTATTACTTTATGAATTTTCCTATGATATTTTAGCTTATACACAATGCTGTTATATGTCAGACATTTTCAAAGAAATGAAATAGATCATTTCATGTTTGATATTAAACAGAAATACACACACACACACACACACACACACACACTATGGGGACCACACCCGGAATCTCCCAGGGCACAAGAATCCTCCTGGCATTATGTGATTGGGACACGGACATGGGTCATAGGCCATGCTGGAAATCCAACCAGGCTCAGTCATGTGTAAGGTTAGCATCTTAGCCCTGGGCTAACTCTCCATACACTAACAGGATACGTAAATGAATGTTGAAAGTTTAAAGGTAGTTCTAGACTTCTATTTTAGTGTATTTTGTTTTTCACAGATGTAGAATTAGGCACGCTGATCATCAACATAAAAACGGAGGCTCAGCAGGGTGATACCATTTCACCGAAACTCTTCAGTGCCACCCTTGAGAATATCATGCGATGACTGGAATGGGAAGAAATGGGAGTGAAGATAGGCGGTTGGCAACTACACCACCTCTGCTTCGCTGATGACATCATTCTTATAACACCAAACATTAGTCAAGCAGCACAAATGCTGGCCGACTTCGACTGTGAGTGTGGAAAGGTCGGATGGCAGCTGAATCTCACAAAGACAAAGTCCATGAGAAATGGACTCGTTCCTGACATTCCATTAGCTCTCAATGGAATGAGCATATCCAAATGCAGCAGTTGTGTGTACCTAGGTCAAGAACTCAACATGATTTGGCACCAGAACTGCACAGGAGGAAGAGAGCAGTGTGGAACGTCTTCAAGAGCGTCAGAGAAGTGGTTAAGAAGATGAAGAACCTCCGCCTCTAGGCACATCTTTTCGACTCCACCTTCTTCCTGCACTAACATACGCCTCAGAGATCTGGGCCCTACGAAAATAGGATAAGAATGCTGTTTGGGTCTCCTAAAGAAGGAAAAAAAAATTCCTCCTAAAGAGGAACTGAAAAAGCTATGCTTGGAATATCACGTTTCACCCAAGTGAGAGAAGGAATCCAGAGTTTCAACCTCTGTTGACGATCGAGGATCAAGGTGCTGTCTCATTTGCCAAGGTGTCAAAAATCAGATAGGCTGGACACCTAATGCTATTTGGAGACAACCGCTGAACTAGAGCCGTTACTGACTAGATTCAAAGGGACGTCAGAAAAATGCCTGGCTGCCCACATACTAGATGTTCGGACTTCTTGTCAAGACCCCAAATGAACGGTTTGATGCTCTTCATATTCTGGGAGCGAGCAGACACCAGTGGGCTACACTAGCATGTGACAGGAATGAGTGGAGATGTTGCTGGCACCCGCTCGAGCAAATCAGTGTGCAAGGGGAAAACGAGTGATACAAGTGATACAAGTAGAATTAGGACTAGCTATAAAATTTCCATGGCATTTCCCAGGTAAAAAGCAGAGAGTTAAGCACAATAAATAGAAGCAAAACTGTTTAAATTTAGATGTGACAATTTTTTTGTTTGCTATATTCTGCATACATCAATGTGACCTGAGTCTTAAATATAAAGTATAATCACTATTTAAAAATTTACTATATTTGGAATGAAGACAAAGATTAAAAATACGTACAGAAAGTTGAACAGTAAGTTTCCCTTGGGTATTTTGTATTAGTATTGTGGATGCAAGTAACAAGACTAATATAAGATAAGAATAGTAATAATTTGTATTATATTTGATCAATTTAATGAGTTTTTTATTTACTTATTTTTTATTATTTATTTATTTATTTTTTAAACTTTTTTTTTAGCGTTTTGGGTCACACCCGGCGATGCTCAGGGGTTACTCCTGGCTCTGCACTCAGGAATTACTCCTGGCAGTGCTCGGGGAACCATATGGGATGCTGGGAATTGAACCCGGGTCCGCCGCATGCAAGGCAAATGCCCTACCCACTGTGCTATTGCTCCAGCACCCAATTTAATGATTTTGTACATTTATATATTAAGGTTTTGAATGAACAGAATTCTTTATGTAAAGCATATGTGGTAATAACTATTGTCTAAATAACTTTTTAATGTCCACATTTGAAGTGGATTCATTAATGTCTTCCCATTTGTAAATATGTGAGGCATGCAATTCAATCAGTTTAATCAGCGGCTGGAAAAATAGCAATACTCCTACATTATCTTTAAAAAGATAATGATGGGTCTCATTCTCCTAAAGAGCCGTGAATATAATCTCAGGGCTAGGATGAAAGAGACGTTACTGGGGCCTGCTCGAGGCAATCGACGATTAACAGGATGATGAAATGAAAAAATGAAAAATCTTTAAAAAATTTTAAAAAATACATGAGGCATGGCTCTAGGCTATCTTACAATAGTTTTTTCTATACACTAAGGAAAACTCCAGGGAAAAGAAGGTTAACAAAACAAAGCTAAGGAAAATAGTTTTTGGAGACCACATAGTAAATTAGAAGGATGAGATGATTTAGAAAAGTTTATGTTCTTGGGTTTAATAAAAGCAGTGTAAAAGAAAAAGAAAATTGAGATAAATAATGATGTATACCTTCCTTGCATATAAATTTGCAAATCTTCAAGAGAAACATTAATACAAGTCTGGTATATAATGATAACTTTTCTTAGAATCTTTTGAATAAAATTACATATCTATATAATTTATAATATAATGTGGCTATCACAAGATCATACCAATGCAATAAAGGAATGGCCAAAAGGCATATATTATCAACATTCAATTTGAAATAGTACACGTGTCAGTATGTAGTGATATACACTGTGAAGAGTGAGTGATTATATGTTTTGTTCTTTCTTTGAGATTAGAAAAGAGTTTTCATTTAAACTCACATATTACAGATATTTATTACTGTTTGTTAAAACGTTAGTTCACTGTGATGCATAATGTTAACCAAGTAAAAGAATTTGCTAAGAATCTGTTTATCTTATGATTCTCACACTTAGGTTTGGTAAAACGTTGTTTGTCAAAGAGTAGTCATTAGCCATCAGACTAGGATATATGTAAAAGTAAGAAATTTTTAAAATTTCCCTGGTATTCAGTTTTTCCATTTATAAAATGCAATTAAGAATATCTATGCGTCCTTCATGCCCTACCGAGGTCATGAGTTGCCCCCCACGAGCGACTCTCCGGCACAGCCATGGCTCCAGAGGCAAAAGGACTTAATCCCGAGCCCAGCAGCTTGCGGCAGAAAAGTGAATGGACCATGCATTAAACTACGGCTCCATGCCTCCCCAGGAGGGAAAGGATGTTGCTCCCTTCCGCTTTTTTCCCACCTGGCATCAAGGTGGCCACCGCCTCACAGCTTATTGAAAAGCCAGGTTTGAGCCAGCGGTGACGGGGCAACTACAGTCTCATGGGAAGGGGAGCGGTACCAGCTCGCCCTTCACGCCCTACCGAGGTCACGAGTTGCCCCCTACGAGCGGCTCTCTGGCACAGCCATAACACCAGACGCACAGAAACCAATCTCATAATTATCTGGCTCTTTGCAGAAATTCAAAATCGCAAGGCTGCTATTGCAGCTACGCAAGATTATATGATTCTCATACCCAGCATAGAAAACAAAGTATTTCACAATGCCTTTTCAGAAATTCTGATTGTTGGGGGGGGGGGGAATTCTAAACAATAATGGTGCATCTTTTGTTGAAATGATGAATGTAATTAATGTAGAGAAGAGTTAGGTGGAAATCACTGCCTCACAGGCATTGGGAGGGATGGGAGGGGGGTATATTGGGGTTCTTGGTGGTGAAGGATGAGTACTGGTGAAGGGAGAGGTGTTTGATCACTGCATGACTGAGACTTAAACCTGAAAGCTTGATAACTTTTCCCACAGTGATTCAATAAATAAATATAAAGCTACCCACGATGTATTCGATATTTCAAACACAGTAACAACAAAGTCTCCAATGGAGACGTTACTGGGCCCACTAGAGCAAATCGATGATCAACGGGAGGGCCTTTACCTTTACCCAATTTAATCAGCTAATCAGTGGCTGAATAAGTAGCAGTACTCCTACATACTCCTACATAAAAAAAGAATATCTATGCTCCCAAATAAAGGGTATTTGAAGGATCCTCCCAGGATGGGAGATGCACGTTGAAAGTAGACTATGGACCGAACAATACTGCCACTCAATGCCTCTTTTGCAGACCACAACACCCAAAAGGAGAGAGAGAACAAAAGGGAATGCCCTGCCACAGAGGCAGGGTGGGATGGGGGCTGGGTGGTGGGAGGGATACTGGGATCCATGGTGGTGGGCAATGGGCACTGGTGGATGGATGGGTACTTGATCATTGTATAATCGAAACCCAAGCACAAAAATTTGTAAGTCTACCACTGTACCTCATGGTGTCTCACTAATAAAATTAAAAAAAAAAAAGAATATCTATGCTTGCAAAATTTTTAATATGAAATCAGTATTAAAAAGAATACAATAATAAAACTTTTAAAACATTCCATGAGAATGAAGTGATTAATGGGAGGAACAGAAAGGAAATGAAGATAGAGAGAAGAAATTTCTTTAATAGTAGTTCTTTCCTTCTTTCTTTTCCATCTGCTTTCTTCCCCACACACCAACCTGTTTTGCTGGGAAAGATCTTCTCAGTCCAGTTTATTCATGTATAACACTATCATTCTGTTAGAAATGTCAGAAACTTGGATTAGTAAGTGACATAAAAAAAGTTCAGTTGGTTAGAAAAGATAGGGTTTTCTAAACTGCTTCACAAAACATGGTTCTGTAGATGTTTTTACACAGATGTTCTGTAGATGTACTAGGCACGTAGATGGTTCCGTAATCAAATATCATTGGAAAAATTCACATTGGACAATATAAAGTCTATACATTTTTCTGCAGTGTTTTCAAGATCTTTACTAGAGGAAAGATTTTCTCTGTGGGATATAGGATATAACTGGAAAAACACACACACACACACACAAATCCAAATTTAGGAAACATAAGTCAATGTGTTTGATAGATAAACATTTATAAATTTCGATAGGCATAAAGTATTCATGGAGGATTTCTAGTTTAACTTAGTCAACAGAAACGGAATACTAAAATGCTTTACTAACAATATTTTGTATCTGTGCATATAGGCACAAATCTATAATTACTTCCTTGTTAAACATACATCTATTCAGGCAGCTGATACAACAATTTCCCTGGTGTTCTATTCCTGGGAGTCAAGCAAATTTTTACCCCATAGTATAAGAGATTCTTGACCTCCTAAATTCTACCCCTACTGCCCCTCAGAGAGCCCAGTGTGGTCAACATTAATTTCCCCATTTCTGACAGAAACCGGGGCAGAGAGGAACGTGCATTCATTTAAATAATGCTTTATCTCCTCACTTAACCCTCATGTTAATTTTAAATTTATTTCAGATCAAAAAGTATGAGATGCAAAATTATCATCTTAGCAGAGATTTTAATAAGCTAGTCAATTAGGGTCATATTATATTTATTTAAAAATAATTTCAGTTTACATTATGAAATAAGTTGTTAGGTCATTTTAACTATCTATTGGTTTCCTGGTTATTTTGCTGCTTTAGATAAACCCACAAAGTCATAATGAGAATTATAAATAAAAATGGGCTACAAGTAAACGTAGACAATAGGGTGGAGTGAACAATACAGCATGGTGGAAGGAGGCCGAATTTTGCCTTCAAGCCAGATTAAGTCACTATTCAAAAGCTTGCTTGACGTGTGCCCTAAAGTACTTTCTAATAACTACTCTGTGTCCCAGTTTTCGATTCTGTTAAATCATGTTTATAATGCAGTCTTACTCAGAGGAATAATTGAGACAGGAATATAAAGTAATATAGAAATTTAGACAATCTGTAGAAGTCATAATTTTCCATTCTGACTTAATTGTGAGAGTAAATCTGGCCTTATTATTATATGGTTTGATCTAATAAATCAAGAAAGAATTGATGATAATGGACTAGACATTCAAATTTACAAACATTTTCTAGACACTTTCAAAGCAGTGTTGGGATGGAGAACCACAGATAGTTGGAACACATAGCTTGGAAGGGGAAAGGAAGAGATGTCACATTTCACATGACATTATGTTAGATTTGGAGGATAGAAATTAAATCAACAAAGAGGGTGAAATTGGAAATTATGTTCAAAAGATAAAGGATTTTGAAAAAAAAATTATGGCGAAAAACCAGATGATAGGGATAGTAATTGTTAACTTGGTTTCGCAAACTGAAGTTTGTGTGTTTGTTTTTAATCAGTAAGAGATGTTACCATTAAAGAGCTACTTTTCACTACCAGGCATCATTTAAAAAAATAAGAAGAAAGAGAAAAACAGTTAAAAATAACAATATACCCATTGTAAAGGGTAGAGAGGTAGGACGGAAGTCGGGACCAAAGACTGACTGAACTAAAGCAACCATGTAGAAGAGCTACTCTTAGAGTGGCAGACATGTGTTTAGTGTACACTGTTGGTGAAATAATACCATATGTACTTAAAAATAATACCGTTGCAAAATTTAGGCTGTGTGTCACAGTAGGAAGAATGAGCAAATAGAGATGCAGAAGCTTAAACACGACTGCCCTAAAAATGGAAAACAGGAGCAACAGCACTTCCAACACAGAACACAGGGCAATGCGGAGTATCAGCAAGATAAGGTGCCCTTCAGATAAAAGTCTTATCACTAGATTTTCATGCCCTTTGTCAGTATAAACTTTTATTTCCTTGTCTCTCAAATAGAAAAGAAAAATATTCAGGAGCTCGTGGCTCTGATTTCCTTCTGCCAAGCCCTGATAAGCCCTATCGAACATTTACAGTGAGTCCCACCAATCCAGTAGTTACTACTGGAGGGAAACACCCCCAGAGTTCTGGATAACAGCATATTGGGATTTCGGAGCTCAGGCGCCAGCCTCAGTGGCAGCCAAACAAAGACATTTCACCCTTTGCTGGAAACCCACAGCAAAGATGGTGATAATAGAGTAGGTACCAGTCATAGAAGAAGGCTTTCAAATCATCACCAAACAGCCATCCAGCCACTCCAGGAAGGGGCTTTCTTCTATTCTGCTTGTCCTAAGATCCACTGATAATCCACAGGTTTATTGTTATCTATCACACCTATTCCATTACAGTTGCCTTTGAAAGATAAATGAATGAGAATAATACAATCTAAAAATTTTTTTCAGAGACTATAAAACCCAGCTCCCGGAAGCGTGCGGCCGCATTCGCAGTCGCACGACATCTTATCATCTCATTCCTACTTTGGACAAACTGGCAGGCTACCGAATGTAACCTGCCCACACGGCAGAGTTTGGCAAACTCCCCATGGCATACCCAATATGCCGAATACCAGTAACAATGAAGGGTCTCATTCTCCTAACTCTGTCAGAGCCTTGAATATGGCACTTTTTAAAAAATCTCAGGGCTAGGACGAAGGAGACGTTACTGGGGCCTGCTCGAGGCAATCGACGAATAACAGGATGGTTGTGATTGTGAATACAATCATGCACACCTATTACCATAGTCACTAGCTTTCAGTGTGGTGTTGGAGAAGTCTCACAGCTCAGAGACTCAGAGAATATTTCCTGTGATTGTTTTCAAAGCAGTTTTCAAACCCTTGAAAAGAGAGTCTGAGGTAGTCTCATAGCAATCAAGAATGAACTATCGCCATCATCAATCGTCTCCATGGCTTGCTCACCTATCCCATTTCAGGGATTTTGTCAAAATACCAAACACGCTTTGTTGAAGAAGTCCCATCTCCCTTTAAGTGGTATCCCCGCATTGTATGTGCCAGGGCAATAACTATTAAGTACCTACATATGGTGCTTTATGGTAATATAGCTGATGCAATTATACTGTTGTCACAAGAATGCTGGGCTCTGCATGCCAAGGAGCACACATGCTCATAATAAATGATTTTTATGACTTCACATACACAACCATGATGCACAGAAAGTATAAAGGAAAGATTGCTTATTAAAAATGCAGCATTGGCACTAACTCCATCCCCAATTATAGGCAACAAGGGGATTGCATGAAGCCAATGAAAGCATAAGGGTAGAAAATGGGAAAGATAATTTCACAAAGCACGTTCTGAAGCCTATATTGTTCAAACGACACCGATATTATTTTGTTGCTTTCTTTCCCTCCGTGATCCTAAAGGCTCCCCCCTCTACTGAGGCCAAAACGTAAATTGTCCCTCTCATCAATGGCAACTCTTTAATCTTTCCTTTTTGGCTTTGAACAAACAACAAAGGTAGTCATGGATGATTCATACCATCTTTCATGCTCCCAGACAGACTTTGCCCCCTCCCTAAACTACACCTAAACCCTTATGGACAAAGTTGGAAGAAAGCACAGCTCAGAAGGCAGCTGTTCTGCTGTTGTGCTCTTCAGAATTTCCAGATTAGGGTCACGTGAAGCATTTTCTGAAAAAATAGGAAGCCAAGCCAAATTCACTGTTTCAGGTTTTCAGATACAATTTAAACCAGCTGGATTTTACTGGGAACTTTTACTTGCAAGTAAACCTAGCGATGAAACTAAAACCAGCATTTATCTCTTGGAACGAACTTCATCTCTGGGGATTAACCCCCATATCTGTTCCCTTGAGGGACTCTTGAATTTTGAAAAGTCTGAGAAGAAACCTGCCAGATTACTCCTTAGAGAATCAGATGGAAATTTCATCCAAGGAAGGTGGAAAGCACAACCACATAAAATGCTTCTATTAGTCAAATCTTCAGACACTGAAGGAAGTTAGGCCCTCTCTGTAATCTGATTTTAAATAACCCATATTAAAATAGCTAATGATAGCCTATACACATGTACTAATAAAAATAAAAGCCAACACACACATATTCACTTAATCTCACATGAACATTTCCAAGTATGACAAACAGTGACTTATTTGCTGGATTTGAAAAGGGAAAAAAAGTTCTACATCATACTCTGAGTATGCTTTAAATGAAAATTATATTCCGCCCACGAATGGCCCCTCCATTCGGTTTTTAGCAAGGAATTATATTCCTTGCTAAAGACTGAATTTTTATAGATTAAAAGGGCATAGGAGTACGAACAAAGAGTTTCTTACTATGATTATTTACAATATTTACCATTATTCGTAAAGAAAGTTGGAGTTTGGAAAACAAAGCAAAAAAAGGCAATCAAAAAAACATTCTTTGACTCCAAACTTATAAAATTTAGGTAAATAAAAATTTATTATCTATTATCTTCAGAACAAAGAAAGAACTGATATAGGTCCTCTTAAAATGTTAGTATAATCATTGGAAATAAGTACTTGACAGACTAAAGATCAATTTAGCCTTAAAAAATATAAAATATAAAACTCTTCCCAGTAGCACGATACACAAGGAAGTGTACCAGTTTGCTGGAAACGTACTAGCTTCAAACATATCTTCAACCATCTAATTAAATATTAGGACATATACTATAAAAATGATCTCTTTTTCCTCAGCCCCAGGAAGAATTAACTGATTTCATCCACATACAAAGTGTATGGAGGGATGAACTCAGGACCATGCTCTCGCTCTTTCCATTGTAACACAGTTTCCTATCAACGTTTTCCAGGATTCTTCTTACACAAACAAATGTTTTCCGGAAAGCTAACATTCAGAATCACTTGTTATCAATTTCAAACCTTTATATGAGAGGAATAACTTTTTGATGGTGAACATCACTGTTTCCCTGGTGCTCCAGCAGTCTTGCTTAATTCTCCCTCTATTGTCTCTTTGTCCCATTGGACAAGTAGTAAATTTCAGGCACTCAGTTCCTCTTCTACTATGATTTGGTCAGTAAGTCTTAAATAAACAAAAGACAAGTAATTTGTGTTCAAAGACAGACAACGACTTAAATCGGAAAGGCATTGTGCTAATACTTATTCAAACTTAAAAAAAAGTTTATCATATTGAGTCCTTTATCTACTTTGAGCAAATGTGATGGCTTCTATCTGTATTGCAAATCATAATACCCATAAGTAGAGAGAGAGAGTAAGAGGGAAATTGTCTGCCAAAGAGGCAGGAGGAGGAGTGGGATGGGGTGCGGAGGGATACTGGGGACATTGGTGGTGGAAAATGTGCACTGGTGGAGAGATGGGTATTAAATCATTGTATGATTGAAACTCAAACATGCAAGGTTTGAAACTGTAACTCATGGTGATTCAATAAAAAATAAAAAGTATATTACATTTTGCATAGCTTCAGTTTTGTCCGCATGATCATTTCACAGTGTTGATCGATGAAAGTGGTCTGCTCCTTAAAGTTTGCTAAATGGTAGGATCATTTTCAAAAGTTGGTCCCACACCGGATACTACTATATTACTACTATATTAATGCAATGTTTAAAAGATCTGTCTCTGGCCGTTAGTCATTTACTGTGCGATTTTGTTGTCCAGCAATAGAGCACAATGATTGAGAGTCACTATCGTCAATAAAAAATAAAAAATAAATTGTTGTCAATTTATTTTTAGAATTGTTGTCAAATCAGCTAGAGGCATAGACCCACCCATCTCTGGGATTCCCTCTTTATTTTAAAGATGCTGTCCAGGATAGGGAGAGACATAATAAGTCTGATTAGAATATTCTTGTGTTCTAAACTGAAAACTGATTCTGACCTGCTTTCTGCATTTCTAAGAATAGGAAAATCTACAGAGAAATCACGTGGTCTGAAAATTTTCTATGTGTAGAGTCTGATATAAATTTTTTTTTTAATTTTTGGGTCACACCCGGCGATGCTCAGGGGTTACTCCTGGCTCATGCACTCAGGAATCACTCCTGGCGGTGCTCAGGGGACCATATGGGATGCTGGGAATCGAACCTGGGTCGGCCATGTTGGCTGCGTGCAAGGCAAACACCCTACCCACTGTACTATCACTCCAGCCCCTCTGATCTAGATTTTAACTTCCAGAACAAAGTGTCTATTAAAATTCATGTTGAAATTACGAAATTATGACTACTCAAGCCCCTTGCAGACTTTTTACTCAACTAACTAACTGACTAACTTTATTTTGCCCATTTCTCCCTTTTTACACTTTGGTTGCTCTTCACCTCCTAGTCTAGTCTAATTTTTGTTCAGAGCAGAGAGCACATTTTGCACTACGTTGTGAAATTGTGTTAGATGCTAAAAGAGTAATGATACTTCACTTGATCACTTGACATCCGGTTACTCATCAATTTGCTTGAGCGGGCACCAGTAACATCTCCATTCATCCCTGTCGTGTGCTAGTGTAGCCCAATGGCATCTACTAGCTCCAGGAACATGAAGAGCCTCAAACTGTTTGTTCAAGGTCTTGACAAGAAGTCTGACCATCTTGTAGGTGGGTGACCATGCGACTTTTGACATTCCGTGGAATACAGTCATAACCTCTCTAATCCAGTCGTCATCTCCAAATCACATTATGTGTCCAGCCCATCTGATTTTTGACACCTTGGAAAACAAGACATCGTCCCTGATTCTCGATCATAGATGGAGGTCAGAAATCGGATTCCTTATCTCACTTGAGTGAAGTGTGATACTCCAAGTATAGCTCTTTCGATTCCTCTTTGGGAGACCTGAATAAGGTTCTCATCCTGTTTTCGTAGCCCCAGGTCTCTCAGCTGTATGATAATGCAGGAAGAATAGTGGAGTCAAAAAGATGTGCCCAGAGCCGGAGGTTCTTCGTCCTCTTAGCAATTTCTTTGACGCTTTTGAAGGTGCCCCATTAGCTCTCTGCCTCCTGTGTAACTCAGGTGCCAGATCATTCATCATGTTGAGTTTTCGACCTAGGTACACGTAACTGCTGCATTCAGAGATGTTCATTACGTTGAGAGCAAATGGAATGTCAAGATTGAGTCCGTTTCTCATGAACATTGTCTTTGTGAAATTCAGCAGCAATCAGGCTTTGCACACTCACAGTGGAAGTTGGCCAGCATTTGTGTTGCTTGGCGAATGTTTGGCCTTATAGAATGATGTCATCAACAAAGTGGAGGTGGTGTAGTTGCCAACCATCTATCTTCACTCCCATTCCTTCCCATTCCAGTCATCACATGATGTTCTCAAGGGTGGCACTGAACAGTTTCGGTGAAATGGTATCACCCTGCTGCACCCCTCTCTTGACATCAACGATCACTTCTTTGTAGAATGGTGAGATCCTGGTAGTGAATCCATTATACAGCTCACAGAGGATCCTGATGTATTGAGTTTGAATGCCCTGTTTGGATAGAACTTCGATGATTGCATCAGTCTCAACAGAATCAAAAGCCTTCTTTAAATCAATGGACTTTAGGCAGAGAGCCATTTTGAACTCCCGAGAAACCTCAGTGAGCTTGGTTATCGTGTGGATATGGTAGATTGTGCTGAATCTTTTTTGAAACCCACATGCTCGCATGGTTGTCCTTCATATAGTGTACTGCCAATCCTATTCAGGATGACTCGAGTTAACAGCTTGTAGCTGATGGAAAACAGGCGGATCGGGTAATACTTGCCAATGTCGTGGATGTCTCCCTTCTTGTTCAGTAGAACAGTCCTGCTGGTTTTCCACTGGGATGGAAACTTGCATTCAGACAGGTAGGTGTGTGAAGAGCTGAGCCAGTGTATTGATGAATACTGATGGCAGATTCTTCAGGTGTTCGGGTCTGACATTGTCTGGGCCGGGTGCTGTTCGCTTCTTTAGTGACGAAATGACATGTCGGATTTTGGAAGGGAGAACATTGGGAACAACATATCTATTCTGTGTAATTTGGTATCTTGGCAGGTGGACGTGGCTATCGAAGAGATCCAAGTAGAAGTCATGGATAATCTTTTCCATTGCCCTTCTGGAAGAGGTGATAGATCCATCAGGACATTGGAGGGCAGTCATCTCGGTCTTGGAGTTGGCAAAGGACAGGCGGTGTTGTGAATGCTTTTTCTGACTTCTGCCACATCAGCCAGTACTGCTGCTCTTGTCTCTTTGAAGTCTTTCTTTATTGTTTTTCTGCACTGCTTTGTGAGCTCAGATGTTCGCTTGTAGTTACCTGAGGCTTGCGCCCAGCCACCTTGGTGAATGAGCTCAAGAGTTTTTAAAGACAGGCATCTTTTTGTGGCTTTCTTTCCCTCAGTGTTCCTTGAACAATCATGGTGGTGCTGAACTAGTTGATCATATTCTTTGTCAATGTCATCAATGATGGCATCTTCCCATGTTTCCGCAATTGTGCCAAAGAGCTTCCAGTTGGTGGTCATTCTGGGAGTTCTCTTCTTAAACTTTGCAGCCCTTTACTCCAGCTCCATGAAGTAGAATTTTGCATGAAGAAAACGGTGGTCGGATCCCATTTTGAATTTTGGGACAACAGCAACATTGGTCAGGCAAAACTGTAGATTGAATATTATGTGGCCAATTTCATTGTGGAACTGTCCACCGGGAGACTTTCATGTTCAACGTTTAGATTCGGCCTTCTGGAACTGTGAGTTACCATGAATGGTCTTGGTCGACATGATGAACTTAGACTGTCTCTCACCCTGTTCATTCCATTCTAGGCTATGGTTCCCAATGTGGAGTTCTTCAGTCGATCTTCTGGATCCTACCTTGGCATTAAAATCACCAAAAATGATCTTATAGAAGATGTGGTCTTCATTATAGAACTTCTCCATCTCCACATAGAACTTCTCAATTTCTTCTTCATCATAACTGGATGTTGGTGCATAGACAACGAAGATAGAAATTGCTGGCAGTGACCCACATCTATTCAAGTGTAATTGTCCAATTTGGGTGTTATGTATTCTAATGAATCAATGCTCATGGCCAAGTTTGTGTTGACAAAACATCAAAACCATGACGCTTCTTTTGTCGCATATTCCGAGGAACAGTTCTTCTCCAGTGTGAAAATGGTGTGATGTGAGCTATGGTTTCTCATCTCGGTCAGACCAATGATGTTGTACTTTATCTTCTGTGCTTACACCATCAGGTCAAGCGATGGATGCCTCCAATGTCAATGTACCTGCTTTTAAAGTACAGACAATCATTTTAGTCCTTCATTTTTGCAGCTTAGTTCGGCCCTGAAATTTTATCAGCCTCTCCTTCCTCATCCTTAACCCTGCCGTATTTGGGGCTCTTTCAGGGTCAGGGGAATGAGGCCCATTTTATTAACTGTTTTTGGCATATTGAATATGCCATGGATAGCCTGCCAGCCTCTGCCGTATGTGCGGAATACTCTCGGTAGCTTTCCAGGCTCTCTGAAAGAGATAGAGGCTTTTAGGGCAGCCTCTAATTGCCCTTGCAGGTGCTCCCATGGTTCAAACCATATTTGAACCCCATCAAATATGGTGCAGTAATAATTAAAAATGGTAATAAGTGTCTTATGATGTGTCTGGAAAGCGGCCTTGAGCATGGCAATGGCTGGGTAGTGGAGGTAGTGGAGGTTAACAGATGAGGTATTTTTCTGGCTCTGACAGAGTGGGTCTTTTGGGCGTGATCTCTGGGTCGCTAGAGATTGGTGGAAGCAGGCAGATGATCTTTGTTTCCAGGTCCCATTGAGTCTGGAGTCCAAGGTCACAAAGTTCTGCTTCACCTAGTTCTGTAAGGCTTCACTCATGTATGAGGTTCGATCTGAGCAGCCCGGAAAGTGGCCTGGAGTGTGGCAGAAGCTGGGTAGTGAAGTGATGATATTATGTTGTTTCCTGACATTTATTCACTGGAGCAGAAGTTATCAATGTGAACAGAGAAAATATGAGGCCAATGAAATTCACCCAGTGGACCAGTAGGGCGTTCGCCTTACAAGCGGCCAACATGGCCGACCCGAGTTCAATTCCTCTGCCCCTCTCAGAGAGCCCGGCAAGCTACTGAGAGTATTTGATATCCCAGACACAGTAACAACAAAGTCTCCAATGGAGACGTTACTGGGCCCGCTCGAGCAAATCGACGATCAACGGGAGGGCCTTTACCTTTTAACTTTTATATTTGTAATATCCAAGTGTGTGGAGAGTGGTCCCAGCATGGCCTTGGCTGGGCCCCGGAGGTCTTCAGCTGTTGGGCCCTGGTGGAGACAGTCAGGCACAGGGTAGAAGACTCTGCCTTGTTCTCTCCCGGGAGCTGAGTGTGATAATCTCTGGATCCTGGCCATTGTTGGAGTTACACGGCAGTTGGTGGGTGTAACTGTCTAGTTACTGGCAGGTCCAGTCCCAAACCGTGCAGGCTTGGAGATCTCAGCCCCGGGTCCCACTGTCCACACACTTGGATAAGCTTCACACATAAAAGAACTGGCAGAGGAACCCAGGTGTGAGGAACCCAGGACTGAAATCTCCAACTAATTGTTTATACTTAATAATAATAATTATTGATTCAAATCCAGTGCTTCCTCGGGTGTTGGGGGCATATTTTCTTTCGTGTGCAGTTATGGGAATAATTGGGAAATAGGAGATCTTTTGTTTTGGTAAATTGAAACACATTTTAAAATCATGATTCTAGGGATAGTATCTCAAAAGAAAAATTCTGAAGCATGCCCAGGGGAGGAACAGAATTGTAAGAGCCATCAGTGATTTATGACAGCAATGCTAGACAGCTGTTTCAGGAAAGAAATAGTGGTCCCAGCCCGTGTTCTTACAGTATCGTCCCTGGGCAAGCAATATCTGGCAGCTTCGGGACTTGTTAAATCTGCAAGTGTTCAAATTTCATTTCAAATCCATTCAATCTAAAACTTTGGAAGCGGGGGCCCAATAATTGTATTTAACCAGCTCTATGTTTGATTCCCGTGCACCAAAGTTTAAGCCTTAAGAAGCATTTTAGAAAATTATCAGCAAATCTGCTCCAGATCACACAGGACCCTAAGACATTAGAAGTCATAAAAAATGACGACCATTAGGTTAGTTTAGCCTAGTTCTCAGCAGCACACAGGTGGTTCTATATGACCTATATAATTTAGATAAAATTATGAAATTTTTCCCCTTCAAAGTTCTTGAAGAGATTGTTTAGGTGCACATTATCCAGTGTGCAATGTCC
Source organism: Sorex fumeus (assembly GCF_029834395.1). Classification (NCBI taxonomy): domain Eukaryota; kingdom Metazoa; phylum Chordata; class Mammalia; order Eulipotyphla; family Soricidae; genus Sorex; species Sorex fumeus. The sequence continues at coordinate 32,905,492 of NW_026606090.1, read as the reverse complement.
TGTCGAATATTACAACCTAATGAGGGCTCAGAAATTCAAGTCTCAGGTCCCACCTTAGAATTTTTATTTTCTCTGGCAGAATATTTCCTACACATATCCGTCTGAGCTCAAACTTATGAGTTTACTACATGGCCCTCAAATGATACTTACATCTAAGCATCATAATAACATGATAAGTATGAAGAAATTTATATACAAAGAAATTTATCACATCTAAAACAAATATCACCCCAGTTCCATCAGGCCTGGTGATGCCTCAAAGAATCAGAGCACATCCTCTGCATGCAGGAGCCCCAGAATAGATCCTGTTTAACATGTGGCCCTCTCCGAGCTGCTGGGAGTGACCGCAGGCACTGCTAGGTGCAACCCTCCTCCCCAGATAAAGCACAGCAGCCTGGTCCCCCCAGAAGCAATGGTCTCCCCACCTGTATGTCATCATAACACTTATGCAAAAATGTGTGGATTTGTACAATTTTCCCAAGCCTTCAAAATCAACATTGAATTATGGATATTCTTCCTTTTTGGTGCTCTCTCTTGTACTCGGGACCCAGAGACCACTCACAGATTTTCGGTAGTGGAGCTGATGAGCGAATGCAGGGTCCAAGGACATGGTGAGTTCGAAGAGACAAGGGGCTAGGGGTCAGGTGTCAGGGGTGAGGACCTAAGCCCTTTCCTATCACTCCCCCATCTTCTGGATGTTTTACATTTGTATTTATTTGTGTGTGTGATGGGCAGGGGAAATTGCAGGCAATGCTCAGGAGAGCCCGGCTTCCTCCCCGCAGTTCTTGGTCAAGGCTAGTGGTTCGATTCAAATGCCCAAGAGATAGTGCTCTGCAGGCCCCATAGTGGCAGGGTGCCTCGGGCACAGCTGGCAGTGCTCAGGAGACTGCAGGATGCAACCCAGCAATGCTCTGGAGACCATATGTGTCTGAGTGCTGACCCCATCAGCCAACGTAAAGCCTGTGCCTTAACCCTGGGGCTGCTTATGGATATTTGTAAATGAACAAAATTACATCATCTTTACATGGATATTTTGCATTTGAAATAGTTATTGGATGTCTCTCTTCACAGATTAAAAACACTGAAGCAGAGAAAAATCAGTTCAGGCTTATCATGCAAATGATGGCATGTGTATTTGAACACAAGCATGCTAATACTGTATTGTTACTCTGAGACTGGGTCTTCTAGTAAAGACCATGAATGATTCCAACATGCATCAGATTTCTGGAATCACTGGTCCCGATCATGGTTCCAGTTGGAATTTAAGAGCAGGGCCAAGGAAGAAAATACCCTATTAGTATATTAGATTTGAAAGCCAATGAAGGTGAAATACATCGATGGAACCCTGGGGCCCAAATTCAATTCTTTAACTGTAGGCATATCAATTTCAAATAGCATAATGGTCAAGGGTTTATATTTTAAATCATATCTAAGGTACATTATTATAGATCTGAATTTTTATGTTGGTGTGTAACTAAAGCCATTCTGAAGAATGATTTAATTGTTTTTATTGTATGTTTTGTTACCAACTTATACACGCCTGTTCCCCTGTTCTGTGAACAGTTCAAAAGATCTTGAAAATAATGAAAAAACAACACAAAGTAATAATCACTTATTTCTAAGAAGAAAAACACATGAATCTTTATAATTTGATGGACTACAAATTTACCAGGCAACCATTTTAATCTAGAAAATAAAAAAATACTGGACTATTTAAAAGCTATGTTATTAATATGGATACAGAGATGAGAAATTCTGTTGAAAGTTCCTTGGAAAACCAAGAGAATTTTTTTTTAGCACCTGGACTGAATTTGAAGGAAACTAGACTTGAATTAGGGTTTTGTGTAGAAACCAAGAAAAAGTCAGTGGTTTTGGCTAGATGAAGTGATTTATTTAAAGCCAAAACTTAACATAACACTCTTGGAATACTAACTTATATGATTTGACTATAAGAAAAGTTTGTGTGTATGTGTGAGTGTGTGTGTGTGTGTGTGTGTGTGTGGTGGGGGGAGGGGGAGCTGAGGGAAGTATGTTCACAGAGTAACAGCACACATAGAGTAACAGCACACACAAATAAAAGACAAAAAGAGGGTTTGCAATATTTCACAAACTTCTAACTCTTATAATAACAACCGGTGAAGAAAAGATTATAAAGTTAAAATAAATTTATAGATTTCAGTCTGAGCATGAGATAATCCATTAAACATTATTTAAATTATATTGCCAAAATAAGTGGAGTATTTTACACAGTTCATAAAAATACATAACATTCTGTATTATTCACCTTTATGTATACATCTGTGTATAAAAACAATCACTAGAGAAACAGTAATTTTAGGTCCAGACCTTTGCTGGGATAGACAGATTAAATGATGGGAGGTAATATGAAAGAAATGCAGTCAAATAAATACCAACTTAATGAAGACAAGTAAATCAATCTCTTACTGACTGAAATATCTAGTGATATCTAATATGAGACTAAATAGATGATAGCTAGTGCTAGAGAGAAGAAATAAGTTGCAGAAAAAGGTACTATTTAGAAAGGCTCTTTTTTTAAGGTTTCATATAAGACAAAGCATTCTATACATTTTAGGGCTTTTTATATCATTCACAAAATCAGTTCATTTTACAAATAAATTGCAAGTAATAGTCTTTCATCTTTATTGTGAGCAGATAGAGCTCCGTGAAATATATGTTTCTAGGGATACAAACAATTTTTGAGAATTACTAAGGTCAAAGGCTTCTTTGCAGTGTTAATAAAAATTCAGGGTCAACTGGAAAACATTTTTTCTATTTAAGTCCAAAGTGTTTTAAAGTATATCTACAAAGACTGCAAGACTTGGAAAATATAATGTAAAAATATAATGTACTTGAAATGTTTGCAGCAGAAAGCTTAGTAGTAGCCTGATCATTTTAATAATGCTCCTGCTCCAATATTCAAATTGAAATTTCTGATTAAACGGAAACACAAATAATGAGCTTCCCAAAAGGCAAACTGTATTATTAGGAAAGTTTTAATAAGGAAAAGAAAAATAATGTTGTTCAGAGGAGAGTGCTTTCATTGATATATAGTATATATCGTTTCATTCATTCATTTACCACTTTTAAATGGCTAATGTGTACCAACTGCACTTTTTAGGCACTGGTGTGAAGGAAGCCACATTCAACATGGAAAGGTATTAGTTTTGCATTTCTGAACACGGACATAGCTCATTTCTAAGATGTGGAAGAAGAGAGAGAGTCCAAAACCTGTGATTAGACTGTGTTTTCCCCACATGTGTATTAGAGAAGTATTTCCCAAACGTGGGTGAAAATCAGAATCGCCTGTATTATATTTAAATAATGATTTCTGAAATCAATCTAAGACCCAGTAAGTTGTAACAACTGAGATGAGGGCCAAAAACCAGTATTTTAAGCTCTTCACATTCTACCTATCTGAATGCAAGGTTCCGACCCAATGGAAAACCAGCAGAACTGTAGTACTGTACAAGAAGGGAGACATCCATGACATTGGCAACTACAACCCAATCTGCCTGTTGTCTGTCGTCTACAAGCTGTTCACTTGAGTCATCCTGAATAGGATTGGTAGAACACTAGATGAAGGACAACCATGAGAGCAAGCTGGGTTCCAAAAAGGATTCAGCACGATTGACCATATCCACATGATAACCAAGCTCATTGAGGTTTCTTGGGAGTTCAAGATGGCACTCTGTCTAACGTTCATTGATTTAAAGAAGGCCTTTGATTCTGTTGAGACGGAAGCAGTCAGCGAAGCCCTAGTCAAACATGGCATTCAAACTCAATACATCAGGGTCCTCCATCAGCTGTATTACAGATTTACTACCAGGATCTCACCATTCTACAACGAAGTGATCATCCATGTCAAGAAAGGGGGTTGGTAGGGTGATACCATTTCACCGAAACTCTTCAGTAACACCCTCAAGAGAGTCATGCAATGACAGGAATGGGAAGGAATGGGAGTGAAGAGAGATAGTTGGCAACTACACCATCTCCGCTTTGTTGATGACATTGTTCTAATAACACCAAACTTTAGCAAAGTGGCACAAATGCTGGTTGACTTCGACCGTGAGTGTGGAAAGGTCGGACTACAGCTGAATCTTACGAAGACAATGTTTATGAGAAACAGCCTCGTTCCTGATGCTCCATTCGCTCTCAACGGAACGACCATCTCCGAGTGCAACAGCTATGTGTACCTAGGTCGAGAGGTCAACATGATGAATGACCTGGAACCTGAGTTGCACCGGAGGAAGAGAGCAGCTTAGAACGCCTTCAAGAGCATTGAAGAAATAGCTAAGAGGACGAAGAACCTCTGGCTCCGGGCACATCTCTTTGATTCCACTGTTCTTCCTGCATTAACATACGCCTCAGAGACCTGGGCCCTACAAAAACAGGATGAGAACACTATTTGGGTCTCCCAAAGAGGAATCGAAAGAGCTATGATTGGAGCATCACACTTCACTCAAATGATAGAAAGAATCCAGAGTGCCAACTTCCATTGATGGTCAAGAATCTGGGACGCTGTCTCATTTGCCAAAGCGTCAAAAATAATACGGGCTGGACACGTAATGAGATTTGGAGATGACCGCTGGACTAGAGCCATTACCAGCTGGATTCCATGGGATGTCAAAAGGTCGGGTGGCCATCCACCTACGAGATGGTCAGTCTTCTTCGTCAAGACCCTGAACGATCGATTTGAGGCTCTTTGTTTTCCTAGATCAAGCAGACATCACTGGGCTATGCTAGCACATGACGGGGATGAATGTAGACTTTTTTGTTGCCCACTCGAGCAAATCAATGAGTAAAGAGATGTCAAGTGATCAAGCAATCAAGTAAATTACTTAGATGTTTCTCTGATATTGTAATTTGAGAAAAGGAAATCCAATGTCCATCTTTCCAATACTTTGGCATTGTCATTATGATTAGCAGGTATTCATTAATCATGGAAAAAGATTGCCTAATTTAGTTGGGAATTCCAGTTGAATTTAGTGAAACATTAGTATAGAAAGAACTTCAAATATATGTAGTCTTTGGAGAACATCAGAAAAAAGAATTTCATGCATTCTGTCCTGGATCTAGCACCAAAGACATTTGTTTGGAGTTTTTTTGTTTGTTTGTTTGTTTGGGGTCTATACCTAAAGGTTCTCAGGGCTTACTCCTGACTTCGTGCTCAGAGATGGCTTCTGGAAGACTGACAGACTATAGGATGCTGAGGATCAAACCAGAGTAGGCCACCTGCAATGCAAGTACCCTACTTGCTGTACAATCTCTCTGCCACACAAAGGCAATGGTATTTGAAGGCAAGGTGATTGAATAGCATGAAATATTTTCTGTGTAACAAGCACATTATATGCTCAACCTTTAACTTGTTTTGTTTGTTTTGTCCAAACCAGGGGTGTTCATCTCTTCTACCTCCCTTGACTCTGTGATCAGGAATCTCTCCTGCTGGTGCTCAGGTCTGTGGTGTCAGGCACCATCCTCAAGTCAACAACATGCAAGGCAAGGGCCTTACCCACTGTATGCTCTTCTCTGTGGCCCTATATACTCTTAATTTGATTTGAATTTTCTAGGTAAATATTGAAAGTACAGACAGTCATTTTAGTCTTTCTTCATTTTGGCAGTCTAGTTCAGCCCTGAGATTTTATCAGCCAGTCCTTGCTCCTCCTTCTTAAGACTGCTGTGTTGGGGGCTTTTTCAGGGTCAGGAGAAAGGGACCCATTGGAATTACTGATTTTGGCACATTGAATACACCACGGATAGCTTGCCAGGCTCTGCTGTGCAGGTGCAATACTCACAGTAGCTTGCCGGGCTCTCGAAGAGGGAAGACGCTTTTAGATTAGACTCTAATTGCCATTGCAGTTGTTCCCATTAGAACTGCATTAAAATATGGTGCAGTAATAATGAAAAATAGGTATTAAGTGTCTTATGATGTATCCGGAAAACAGCCTGGAGCATGGCAGCAACTGGGTAGTGGAGGTAGTGGAGGACGGCCGATGAGGTATTTATCTGGCTCCAGCAGGATGGGTCTTCTGGGTGTGATCTCTGGGTCGCTGGAGATTGGTGGTAGCAGGCCGAGAATCTGTTTCTGGGTCCTGTTGAGCCTGGAGACCAAAGTCACAAAGTCCCACTTTACCTGGTTCAGTGGGGCTTCACTGATGCATGAGGCTCGGCCTGAGCAGTCCAGAAAGTGGCCTGGAGCATGCCAGCAGCTGGGTAGTGGAGGTTCAACGCATATACACTTGCATTGGAAGCATCCATTGAGGACCTGATGGTGCAAGCGCAGAAGATCAAGTACTATATCATTGGTCTGACCAAAACGAGAAGGCATCAATCACATCACGCCATTTTTGACACTGGAGAAGAACTGTTCTTTGGAACATGCAACAAAAAAAGCGTCCATGGTGTCGGTCCTTGTCAACATGAACTTGGCCGTGAGCATTGATTTATTTGAATGCCTAACAATCCAATTGGACGATTACACTTGAATAGAAATGGCTCACTGCTGGCAGTTTTTATGTTCGTTGTCTATGCACCAAAATCCAATTATGATGAAGAAGAAATTGAGAATATCTACATGGAGCTGGAGAAGTTCTATAAAGACCACACCTTCTACAAGATTATTGTTGGATGATTTTAATGCCAAGATAGGACTGAAAAGATCGCCTGAAGAACTCCACATCAGGACCCATGACCTAGAATGGAACGAACAGGGTGAGAGACTATCTGAGTTCATCATGGCTATTAAGGCCATCCATGGTAACTCACAGTTCTGGAAGGCTGAATCTAAACATCGGACATGGGAGTCTCCCAGTGGACAATGAAATTGACCACATCATATTCAATCGACAGTTTTGCCTGACCAATGTCACTGTTGTCCCAAAATTCCAAACAGGATCAAACCACCATCTCCTTCATGCAAAATTCTACTTCACAGAGTGGGGAGAAAGGGCTGCAAAGTTTAAGAAAAGAGCTCCCAGAATGACCACCAACTGGGAGCTCTTTGACATATTGCAGGAACATCAAAAAATTGTTGACGATATTGATGAGGAATACGATCGACTGGTTCAGAAACTCCATGATTGTGTGAGGAATGCCAAGAGAGAGAAAGTCACAAAAAGAAGCCTGTCTTCAGAAACTCTTCAGCTCATTCACTAACATGGCTTGGCTTGAGACTCAGGCAACCACAAGTGAACATCCGAGCTCACAAAGCAGTGCAGAGAAACGATAAAGGAAGACCTCAAAGAGACAAGAGCAGCAGTGCTGGCCAATGCGGCAGAAGCTGGAAAAAGCGTTCACAACACCCGCCTGTCCTTTGCCAACTACAAGACCAAGATGACTGCCCTCCAATGTCCTGAAGCATCTATCACATCTTCCAGAAGGGCAATGGAGAAGATTATCCATGACTTCTACTCAGATTTCTTTGATACCCATGTCCACCTGCCCATATACCAAATTCCGCAGGATGGATATGTCGTTCCCAATGTTCTCCCTTCCGAAATCCAATATGCCATTTTGTCAGTAAAGAAGCAAACAGCACCTGGCCCAGTCAAGGTCAGACCCAAACTCTTGAAGAACCTGTCATCAGTACTCATCGATATGCTGGCTTGGCTCTTCACAAACCTACCTGTCTGAATGCAAAGTTCTGTCCCAGTGGAAAACCAGCAGGACTGTACTACTGTCCAAAAGGGAGACATCCACGACATTGGCAACTATCGCCTGATCTGCCTGTTGTCTGTCGTCTACAAACTGTTCACTCAAGTCTTCCTGAATAGGATTGGCAGAACACTAGATGAAGGACAATCATGTGAGCATATGGGTTTCAAAAAGGATTCAGCATAATCGACCATATCCACACAGTAACCAACTCATTGAGGTTTCTCGGGAGTTCAAGATGCCACTCTGTCTAACGTTCATAGATTTAAAGAAGGCTTTTGAATCTGTTGAGACTGAAGCAGTTATCGAAGCTCTAGCCAAAAGGGCATTCAAACTCAATATATCAAGATCCTCTGTGAGCTGTATTACGGATTCACCACCAGATCTCACCATTCTACAAGGAAGTGGTCATGGATGTCAAGAGAGGGGTTCAGCAGGGTGATACCATTTCACCAAAATTCTTCAATGCCGCCCTCAAGAATGTCACGTGATGACTGGAATGGGAAGGAATGGGAGTGAAATTACATGGTTGGCAACTACACCACCTCTGCTTTGCTGATGATATCATTCTAATAACACTAAACATTAGCCAAATGGCAGAAATGCTGGCCGACTTCCACCATGAGTGTGGAAAGGTTGGATTGCTGAATCTCACAAAGAAAATATTCATGAGAAATGGACTCGTTCCTGACGTTCCATTCGCTCTCTTCCTAACAAACATCTCTGAATGCAACAGTTATGTGTACCTAGGTCGAGAACTCAACATGACGAATGACCTGGCACCTGAGTTGCACAGGAGGGAGAGAGCAGAGTGGAATGCCTTCAAGAGCTTTGAAGAAGTAGCTAAGAGGACAAAGAACCTCCAGCTCTGGTCACATCTCTTTGACTCCACCATTGTTTCTGCATTAGCATAAACCTCAGAGATTTGTGTCCTACAACAAGAGAATGAGAACGCTCTTCGGGTCTCCCAAAGAGGAATTGAAAGAGCTGTGCTTGGGGCATCATGCTTCAATCAAGTGAGAAAAGGAATCTGGAGTTTTGACGTCCATCAGTGATTGAGAATCGGGGATGCTGTTTCATTTGCCAAGGCTTAGAAAATCAGATGGGCTGGACACGTAATGCGATTTGGAGACGACCACTGGACTAGAGTGGTTGCGACTGGATTCCACAAGACGTCAAAGGATTGCATGGCCACCCACCTAGAAGATGGTTAGACTTCTTCATCAAGACTCTGAAGGAATGGTTTGAGGATCTTCATGTTCCTGGAGCATGCAGACGCCACTGGGATACACTAGCACGCAACAGTGATGAATGGAGATGTTACTGACAACCACTCGAGCAAATCAATTAGTAACGGGATGTCAAGTGATCAAGTGATTAAGGTAAATATTCTATCTTTGGTAATAAGAAAATTAAAGCACAGATCCCCTCATGCTTTAAGGCCAAAAGGTTCTGCTATTTGCAGTGGAGAACCATTGGTATTTGGAGCAGAACTTCTTTCTTTTGTTGGCTCAGAGAAAGATAAACACAGATGCCTCTAAATGCCAGCTGCCACACACATTCTTTGAGATATCTGAGACTATTAAGGTGAAAGGTTATTCCTCCCGAAGGCAAATTGTGTACTTTCCATTTTTTATAGAGAGAGAAATACACAGAATTAAGGTTGGCATGTGGTGGTAGGTTGCTTGATCCGAGAAATGAAAAGAGAGGACGTGGAATAATGTTGCCAAGGAGTTAAGGCAAATGAGTATGTGGTAAGAGCACCAAGATGGCAGATAGTAGTATTGCAGATTAACTCCTAGCCAAGAGTGTCGCTCACAGAATAGTCTCTGAGCAACCTGCCTGACAGACTTGTGGTTGACAAGTGGAAACCGGTAATGATGTCTCAGCCTTCCCTTGTCACACCAACACACAAAGAGGGCAGCAATGGGAACAAGAATGATGGCAATGTGTGGGCCCCAAAGTATGGATTCTCCTTCCAAAGTCTGGTCTCTAAAAACGTTGCCAATGCTGAATAAAGACCCTTCTAGCAACAGCAGACCCTTGTATGTCAAGCTGTCCCCTTGATAAGTTGGTGGCAGATTGATAATACTATAATTCTATCATCCTGGAGGGTCAATGATAAATGCTTGCAATCTATGCCTACATTGACTTGCTTTTATTTCCTACCACCAAAATGATTCTCCAAATGCTTTTACATTATTGTTCAGGGGCAATATGACAGAATTTCATCTTGAACCTTAAGCCATACACCATCGTTTTACTGTCCCAAAGCTCTTCCATCATTGTTACATGATGTATGTACTGTTCTTCATTCAATGTTCATCAATAAACTAATACAATTTCTAAATTCAGGGTGCCACACTGGAGAACTGAGTGGCACTACACAAAAAATAAATGCTTTCTCTTTCCTTCTGACATCATGATAGTTTAGTGATACATTTCTAAAAGCATCCATGAAGGTCCCAAAAGAAGCAAGATAACTTGAAAGAACTAGTCACAGTGTGAGATAATTATTCTTGACTGCTATATGTAGACCTTTACAATAAAGATAAGATGTGAGCTCAGATGGAAACTGACTGGATTTCAAGTTGAGATTGAGAACATTAAGATAATACAGCTGTAACAATGGAAATAGGAGTGTTTCTTAGATCCTAAGTAGTAAGAAATGAGACTAACGGATCCCCAGTTATTAGAAGCCTAATATTTCCGATAAATATATTTGTCAAATTTAGTGGCAAAAATACACAAGAATATTATGTTTTTAATTATCTATAGTTTAGATTAACTTAAATAATAATTTACAGAGAGAAAGAAAATAATGTAAACTTGGGATATATTTGTTGTATGTGTATATTTGATGTTTGTATGGTAGAGAATGGCAAAATATAACTAGTTGTTTTTAGGTCATAGATTGACTCTATACTAAGAGGTATAACAAAATCTGGGTTTGACTTCACGTAAGAACACAGCTCATGTCAGGATAGAGAAGGGACCGGGATGACAAAATAGCTGTAATTATCATGTTGTGCAAGAACTGAGTGTTAAGAGTAGGTAAAGGGATAAACCTGATAACCTTTCAGTATCTGTATTGTGTAAACCACAATGCCCAAAAGATAGAGAGAAAGAGAGTGAGAGAGAGAGAGCGAGAAAGCGCCTGCCATAGAGGCAGGCAGGAGGTGGGGGGTGGGGTGGCAGGAGGGTACCAGGGGACACTGGTGCTGGGAAATATGCACTGGTGGAGGGATGGGTGTTGGAACACTGTATGACAGAAACCTAATCATGAACAGATTTGTAAGAGTATATTTCACCGTGATTCAATTAACAAAAAATAAAATAGAACACAGCCTTTGAGCTTGTGGCTGTGATTGGAAAATATGGAGGGACTCTTTAGATGGCCTCCTTTGGGAAAGAGTATGCTGTCTATGTGAACAGAAGAATCAAAATAGGAGAATAAAGCTCAAGTTGTGGCAGGTCCACTTTTGATTAATAATTATAGTTATAAATAACACAATTCTACTGAATTAAAGAAAATATTTGAATAACATCCAAATTATGTGAGAAACTCATCCACTCAACAACAGCAACAAATCACATAGTAGAATAGCAGTAAGGACTGAACAGATAGCTACTTCTTTAACCAACATATACAAACAGAAAACAACCACAGAAAATACTCAACATCACTGATTATAAGGGGAAATGCATGTACACAGGATAAAGGGACAATGAGATGCCTCCTCATTCCTCTGAGAATGGCCTATAGTAAAAATGCTAGAAACAAGTGCTGCTGGGTGTGGAGAGAAATGAAGCTCCATTTTCTATCATATAAATGTAATCTTGCTTAGTCTCTCTACAAAGTAGCATGTACAGCACTGTTGTGGTAGGCCAGAGGGTATGATACTTCTATGCTTCTACCACAGGTTCAAACCCTGGCCCCCGTGTAGTCCTCTGATCTGTGCCAGGAGTGATTCTGGAGTAAGCTCTGAGCACTGCCAGTTGTGAGAGACCCTTCACCCTTCGAATATAAAATGCAAAAATAAACTTAGTATGGAGGTTTCTCAAAAGTTGTAAACAGAATAATTCATAATTTAGCAATTGTATGCCTTTGAATCTATTTGAAGGACACAAAACACTCATGCAAAATGATATATGCAAACCTATGTTCATTACAACATTCCTTACCACAACCAAGAAAAGAAAACAGGAATGGAAAACAAGCTAACTGCCCAATGCCATATAAGTGAATAAAGAAGCTGTGACAAATATATATGTATCACTTAATCACTTAACTTCCCGTTAGTCGTCGATTTGCTCGAGCGGGCGCCAGTAACGTCTCCATTTGTCCCTGTCGCGTGCTAGTGTAGCCCAATGGCATCTCTTCGCTCCGGGAACATGGAGGGCCTCAAACCGATCGTTCATGACCTTGACAAAGAAGTCTGACCATCTGGTAGGTGGGCGGCCACGCGGTCTCTTGACATCCCGTGGAATCCAATCAGTAACAGCTCTAGTCCAACGGTCGTCTTTAAATCTCATTACGTGACCAGCCCATCTGATTTTCGACACCTTGGCAAATGAGACAGCGTCCCTGATCCTTGATCGTCGACGGATGTCAGAACTCCGGATTCGTTCTCTCATTTGAGTGAAACGTGATATTCCAAGCATAGCTCTTTCTATTCTTCTTTGGGAGACCTGAATGGCGTTCTCATCTTGTTTGCGTAGGGCCCAGGTCTCTGAGGCATATGTTAATGCAGGAAGAACAGTGGAATCAAAGAGATGTGCCCGGAGCCGGAGGTTCTTCGTCCTCTTAGCTATTTCTTCGACGTTCTTGAAGGCGTTCCAAGCCGCTCTCTTCCTCCTGCGCAGCTCGGGTGCCAGGTCATTTGTCATGTTGACCTCTCGACCTAGGTACACATAGCTGTTGCATTCGGAGATGGTCGTTCCATTGAGAGCGAATGGGGCGTCAGGAACAAGGCTGTTTCTCATAAACATTGTCTTTGTAAGATTCAGCTGTAGTCCAACCTTTCCACACTCATGGTCGAAGTCGGCCAGCATTTGTGCCGATATATATATATATATATATATATATATATATATCTCACAAACACGATCATCCTGTTGTTCGTTGATTGCTTCGAGCAGGCACCAGTAACGTTTCCTTCATCCTAGTCCTGAGATTTTAAAATGTGCCATATTTAAGGCTCTTTCAGGGTTAGGAGAATGAGACACATAATTGTTACTGGTATTTGGCATATTGGGTACACCACGGGGAGTTTGCTAGACTCTGCCATGTGGGCAGGTTACATTTGGTAGCCTGCCAGGTTGTCCAAAGTAAGAATGAGATAATAAGATGTCTGGGAGCTGGGTTTTATAGTCTCTGGGTCTTGGCTGGTGATGGGATTACACAGCGCTGGCGCGGTTGGGGGGGGACAGTTTGTGGGTGTGACCCCTGCCTACTGAAATATGGAGGATCTGGGTGGAGGATGCTCAGCCCTGATCTGAGCAGGCTTGGAGATCTCAGCCCCAAGACGCGCGTGCCTTTGTTCCTCTGCTGGTACCTGGGTTCCTCTGCCGGTTCCTTTATGTGTGAGGCTCATCCAAGCATGTGGAGAGTGGTCTCAGCTGGCTTTGGATGTATATATATACGCAATGGAATACCACTGATATGTAAGAAATGTGAAATCTTGTAATTTACTACAACATGCAGCAAATTGTTGTAGAATAGAACAAATGAATAGAGCATATCAGGTTAATCAAAGTAAGACAATTAACCTCATATATAGTACAAGCAAAGCAAAAGAACAGATAATGTATAATGAAAGTGGATACTCAGACTTTAATGGTAGAAAGTGGCTTGGGAGCCATGGAAAAGAAGGGTCTTATGTACCATGGTAGAGAAGCATTTGCACTTTGGTGGTGGGTATGGTATGGTGACATTAAAAACTTAGAAACATTTATATTATTATGGAGAATTACTATCTCAAAAATAAATAGAAAAATATTTGCTTTTTATTCTGATTAAATTGAGACAATAGATTCTAGCCTCTCCAGACAGATTTGGCCATGAGATTGTGATGAGCCAGTGGAATGTAGGTATGGTGGACATTCAATTTTCACAACAAAATAATAAAGTGCTTCTCAATTACTGTGTGACATTCTGTATTCTTTTACTATTCTCCAGTTGAGCAAAGAGAGAGTTAAAGTCCTACTCTGAGGTAGAATCATAATGATGACTAGAAGATATTCTAAATGACCATGAACAGTGTTATTGGAATTTAGGCTACGGAAGAATAAAACCCCACTGTTTAAAGCTCCTGAAGAGGCTGAGAGGTAGTACAGGGGTAAGGTGCTTGCCTTACACACAGCTGACCCCAGTTTGATCCCCGGAACCGTATGAGGTGACTTCAGATTCCATTAAGACAAAGGCATCTAGAATGTTTGACATGAATTTGGCTGGAAACCTGGGGGAAAATTGAATTTCAGAGGATTTAATATACAGGAGGGGGTGGACTAGAATGAAAAGGAAAGCATGTATTGAACATCAGCAACGACTTTGGGAAATTTGTTATGAAGAAAGGAGAATGATTATTAATTACTTGGCAATACTTGTATATATTTTTAATTAATAAATTATTTTAATTCTTGGACAATTAAAAATGTCCACAAGTATTTGTACACATATATCCTTGATCATCACATTACTTACAGTAGCCTAGTTCTGCAAACAATCCAAGTGCCCAATAACAAATAGATGCATAGGAAACTGAGGTCTATCCACACAAAAGAGCACTAATTAGTCATGAGAGAAGATGAAATCATGCAATGTAGATGGAGTTGGAGAGTGGATTGCAAAGCAAAGTTAGTTGGAAGGAAAAATGACAATAATCAGCATTTTTTTATGGAATAGAAAGAAATAAAGTAAGGGATAAAACAGTACTCAATTCCAGGCATACCTGCTAGGGGCAAAGGCAGCTCAGAGAGAGAAGAGAGCACCAAGTAAAGGGTGTTGGGAGGATCCTCTCAGGATGGGAGATGCATGCTGAAAGTAGACTATAGAACGAACATGATTGCCACTCAATGCCTCTTTTGCAAATCACAACACCCAAAAGGAGAGAGAGAACGAAAGGGAATGCCTTGCCACATAGGCAGGGTGGAATGGGGTGGGGGGCGGGGGTGTGGGAGGGATACTGGGATCACTGATGTTGGAGAATGGACACTGGTGGAGGGATGGGTACTCAATCATTGTATAACTGAAACCCAAGCACAAAAATTTGTAAGTCTACAACTGTACCTCATGGTGTTTCACTAATAAAAATTTAAAAAACAAACAAACCAAAAAAAAACAATCAACAGAAACCAGCTTGAGAATGTACCAAAAGAACAGGGATCTGAGGAACACAGGGGGGTCTTTAGATGATGGGATGGGGATGGGTCACTAACACTCCAGTGGGGTGCAGGATAGAGGGTGTGGGGGAGGCTGGGAGAAGCACTGTCAATATAGTTGGGCTTTTTTTTTTTTTTTTTTTGCTTTTTGGGTCACACCCAGAGATGCTCAGTGGTTATTCCTGTCTACTTAGGCATCACTCCTGGTGGTGCTTGGGGGACCATATAGGATGCCGGGGATTGAACCTGGGTCAGCTGCGTGCAAGGCAAACACCCTCTCCACTCTGCTATCGCTCAGGCCCTGCTTTGCCAATATAAAGCAATGATAATCACACCGCTATGAACATTCTAATATTTTTTTTTAAATTTTAACAATTTTAAATTTAACAATTTAAAAATTCAGATTCGATAGCATTTATATCAAAGAGCTTTCTATCTTTGATCAATAGGTCTGAAGAAGATAATTAAAAAGAGGCAACAAATGTCAAATGCGGATTACAGTTCATAAGTAGCCCTGTAGCACTGTCATCCCATTGTTCATCAATTTGCTCAAGCGGTCACCATCTCCATTGTGAGACTTGTTACTATTTTTTGGCATATCAAATATGCCACAGGGAGCTTGCCAGGCTCTGCCGAGCAGGTGGAATACTCTCACTAGCTTGCCAGGCTCTCTGAGAGGGACGGGGAAATCAAACCCGGGTCGGCCACGTGCAAGGCAAACACCCTACCCACTATGCTATTGCTCCAGCCCATTTGTAAGTAATAATACAATAAATTGTCAAGCTACAAAATATCTTGGGATGAATTTAACCAAAGTAAAAGATGTACACATAGAAAAATATAGTATATTGTTAAAAGCAATAAAAGACACAAAGAAATGGAAATATTTTCTGTGTTCATGGTTTTGAAGAACTATCATGGTGAATATAGTATCTACAGCAACATTCAGATTCAATAACATTTCTATCAAAGATCTTAGAGTGAAATCATTCCTTAGAAGGGGGAAATGCAAATGGATCTATCATTCCCCAGACGTCAATGTGCCAGTAATTAAAACATTATGATTGTAGAATGAAAACAGACATAGAGATCGCAGGAACAGAAATAGAACCACACAAATAATTTACAACAAAGGCAGGAGAACACTATGGAACAAGGGAATACTCTTCACTAAAAAGGTTTTAGGCAAACTGGATGGCCACATGCAAAAGAGTAAATCTAGACCTGTTTTAGATATTTTCACACCATGGCACCCTTCTCATGTTGGTGATCAGAAGAACGACGACCACCACCCCATCCTACTATTTATAACTCACCATATGCCACGGTTGAAAAATGCTGATCTAACACTCTCCACATATAAAATTCAGGGGCTTCCAAGATTCAGCTCAGTCGGTTGAAAGCAGGATTTGCATGCTGACGGCTGGGACTGGATCTCAAGAATCTGCCAAAGTTCGACTTAATGTCCTTGAGCAAAAGCTGAGAATAATATACCAGCCGCCAAACCAACCAAACAAACAAAACAAAAGCTCAACATGGATTTAAGACTTGAATATAAGGCCAGAAAGTATAAAATACGAATGAACACACATAGATAATACAATTTTTAATAACAATATCAAAGATGTATTTTTGATACTAAACTCCAAAGGCCAAGGAAACAAAAGCAAGTCCTAAGTGGGAATGCGTCAAGTTTAAAAGTTTCTTCTCAGAAAAAAGATTCAAATGAAAATACGTCCTAAATAATCAGTGACAATATTTGCACATCATCCAACAACACATTCATATTGAAGAAATGTAAAGTCAGAAATGCAATGATAAAATAATAAAACACACATATACAACAGCAACAAAATGAAGTCCTGGCTTTCATTATGCTGAGTGAGGCAAGCCAAATGGAGAAAGACCATGATTTCAGTCAAATGTGGCACACAGAGAAAGCAAACAAAAGCAAACTTTTGGATTAAAAGACCAGTCCCTAGTTACTGGAGCGATAGCACAGCGGGTAGGGCATTCGCCTTACAAGCAGCCAACATGGCCGACCCGAGTTCGATTCCTCCGCCCCTCTCGGAGAGCCCGGCAAGCTACCGAGAGTATTCGATATGCCAGACACAGTAACAACAAAGTCTCCAATGGAGACGTTACTGGGCCCGCTCGAGCAAATCGACGATCAACGGGAGGGCCTTTACCTTTATCCCTAGTTACTGGACAGATAAATTGTGATAAAAGTGACAAGAGTGGGGCTGAAGAGAAGTCACTAGAGCAGGCAAGGTGGTGACTTGCACAGGGCCAGAAGAAGAACGAAGCCAGGATCCACACTTGGTACCAGTAACCACATAAAAACTCTGGTCACCACCAGGAGTGATTCCTGAGCACAGAGCCAAGAAGAAGGCCCAAGCTGGTTCTGGCCCCAAAACAAAACGGTAGGAGTATATTGAAGGTTAAAACTGACTTTGCTTATTTTTTTTTTGAGGGCCAACCCCCACGTTGCTTCGTGCTAGCACCTAGCTCTATACTCTGGGATCAATCTTGATGGGATTCAGTGACCAGAGGTGACATCAGCAATGGGGCTTGCAAGATAAGTCCCTCTACCCACTATACTATTAATCCAGCCTTAAAATAGAATTTCTCATGTTGAATTTAATGTTGAACATACTGATTTTTCAATGACACATAGTAGAAGCTTATATGAATGTAGTTAATGTTATAATGCTTATATGTTACAATTTAATGTTATAATTTAATGATATTTCAAATGAAATAAAACAACATTGCTTAGTTTTTAAAGAGAAGCAGAATATTTAGGGACCAAATAGAGATATTTCCATTGATCAGAATGATAAGGACAATTCTATCAGTTTGTCATCTGTTCACAGCTGCAGATCAAATCCTTCCACTAACTGGCAAATTTTACTGATTCTTTCATTGTTTCCATCACTGTGTTTGGTAGTTTTTTGTCTCTTAGCAACTCTATCCCTTTTTCGAGTATCTCATCCATCCACCAATTTTAACTTTGCACTGAGGTGCAAGACATCAAAGGTAAAGTTTGCAGCAGGAGTGCAAGACATAAGGGAAAATGAACTTGCATGCATGCAGAGGAAAATCTGGGTAGTTGATACTGAAATGAGGAGCTGAATACACAGACTGTTATGAAATTCACTGGCCTTAATCTAGTCTTGCATATCAAAATGGAAATGGGATTTCAGCATCTTTTCAAAGGGTGCTTCAGAGGTAAGAACTAAGAAGTTCTGCTGAGAAAGCTTTGAAGCACGTCAGCCAGTGCTCTAGAGTGGCTTCAGGCACAAGGACTACACATCAGCTGGATTTTGAGTTTGCCACACCTGAACTTGTGGAGTGCAGAACGAAGCCACTTTCTCTCTACGCTTCCTATTCCTCATGTGCAAACAGAAAATAAAAGTATCCATCTCATACAATTGTTAAGATTGAATGAGAAATGTGATCAATTCTTTTTTCAACAAATGGTAGCTACACTATGCTTATTTTCAATATTAAGACCCTAACTTGCATAAATCACTTAATCACTTAACTTCCCATTAGTCGTCGATTTGCTTGAGCGGGCGCCAGTAACGTCTCCATTTGTCCCTGTCGCGTGCTAGTGTAGCCCAATGGCGTCTGTTCGCTCTAGGAACATGAAGAGCCTCAAAACAATCGTTCATGATCTTGATGAAGAAGTCTGACCATCTGGTAGGTGGGCGGCCACGTGGTCTTTTGACATCCCATGGAATCCAGTCGGTAACAGCTCTAGTCCAGTGGTCGTCTTTAAATCTCATGACGTGACCAGCCCATCTGATTTTCGACACCTTGGCAAATGAGACAGCGTCCCTGATTCTTGATCGTCTACAGATGTTGGAACTCCGGATTCTTTCTCTCATTTGAGTGAAACGTGATATTCCAAGCATAGCTCTTTCTATTCTTCTTTGGGAGACCTGAATAACGTTCTCATCCTGTTTGCGTAGGGCCCAGGTCTCTGAGGCATATGTTAACGCAGGAAGAACAGAGGAATCAAAGAGATGTGCCCGGAGCCAGAGGTTCTTCATCCTCTTAGCTATTTCTTTGACGTTCTTGAAGGCGTTCCAAGTCGCTCTCTTCCTCCTGCGCAGCTCGGGTGCCAGGTCATTTGTCATGTTGACCTCTCGACCTAGGTACACATAGCTATTGCGTTCGGAGATGGTCGTTCCGTTGAGAGCGAATGGGGCATCAGGAACGAGACTGTTTCTCATAAACATTGTCTTTGTAAGATTCAGCTGTAGTCCTACCTTTCCACACTCACCGTCAAAGTCGGCCAGCATTTGTGCCGCTTGGCTGATGTTTGGTGTTATTAAAACAATGTCATCAGCAAAGCGGAGGTGGTGTAGTTGCCGACCATCTATCTTCACTCCCATTCCTTCCCATTCCAGTCGTCGCATGATGTTCTCGAGGGTGGCACTGAAGAGTTTTGGTGAAATGGTATCACCCTGCCGCACCCCTCTCTTGACATCAACGATCACTTCTTTGTAGAATGGTGAGATCCTGGTAGTGAATCCGCAATAGAGCTCACGGAGGATCCTGATGTATTGGGCTTGAATGCCCTGATTGGCTCGGGCTTCAATGACCGCTTCCATCTCAACAGAATCAAAGGCCTTCTTTAAATCAATGAACGTTAAACAGAGCGGCATCTTGAACTCCCGAGAAACCTCAATGAGCTTGGTTATCGTGTGTTATTTATCTCACATAAATAAATATTGATTATTTCCAGACAAATTTATGCTTTGTGTGTGTGTGTGTGTGTGTGTGTGTCACACCAGGTGATAGCTCAGTGGTTGTTCCTGGCTCTGAGCTCAGAAATTACTCTTGGTGGTTCTTGGAGACCATCAAGGATGGAACCCTGGTTGGCCGTATTCAAGACACATGCCCCACCTGCTGTACTATTGCTCTGAACCCCCCACCCCCGCAACAAATTTGTGCTTTCAGCAAGTGTTTTTTAAGCTGTAGAGTACCGCACTAGTTGGTTATAAAACAATTCAATAGTAGTAGTCACCACTGAAAAAAATAATAGAATATAGAATGATCTTATAGAATATAGAATAATCTTAGAACAAATATTCTATGTAAAGAGCTGAAGTAAAACTTGAAAGCCAGTGCTACTCAATCACACATGGTGACAAATCAAATATTTTCCCTAACTCTCTGATCAACTCAGTCCACTTCTGCTCCTTTCAAGCAAAGTGAAAGCAGCCTAGGAAGTTTGACAGTTGTGCTGTATTAATGGACAATTTTGATAATGCATGAGCATGCTGTAATCACATAAGAAGTCATGAGTCAAGGGTTAGAGAGTCAATCAAAAATGTCATTGTACTATGGCCCAAGTATATGTGGCAAGGGATAAGGCTTATGAGAACTACCCAGATGTAAGAATTTTGTCATGTTTTCTTTTGAAATTTTTACTCTTAATTCAAAAACTAAAGAACTGTGATGGAGGCCTTTAAATTTCCTCCAATTCTATAAACCTGTCACTTAAAATTCCTACTGTTAGCAAGTAGTGTGAGGGTAAAAACTTCATAAAGTTTAGGCTTAAAGGGTCAGTGATCAATCACAATCACAACCATCCTGTTATTCATCGATTGCCTCGAGCAGGCCCCAGTAACGTCTCCTTCGTCCTAGCCCTGAGATTTTTTAAAAAGTGCCATATTCAAGGCTCTTTCAGAGTTAGGAGAATGAGACCCTTCATTGTTACTGGTATTTGGCATATTGGGTACGCCACGGGGAGTTTGCCAGACTCTGGGAGCTGAGTGTGATAATCTCTGGATCCTGGCCATTGTTGGGGTTACACAGCAGTTGGTGGGTGTAACTGTCTAGCTACTGGCAGGTCCAGTCCCAAACTGTGCAGGCTTGGAGATCCCAGCCCCAGGTCCCACACACCTGGGTTCCTCTGCCAGTTCTTTTATGCGTGAGGCTCATCCAAGTGTGTGGAGAGTGGTCCCAGCATGGCCGTGGCTGGGGCCCGGAGGTCTTCAGCCGTTGGGCCTGGTGGGGACAGTCAGGCACAGGGTAGGATTTATTTACATGTGGATTATGTAAAAAAAACATCGTACTTTTCTCTTTAACTTGTGTTTGTGGTACCAAGGATTCAAACTAAGATCTAATACACACAAGGCAAGTGCGCTTATGCTGAGATATATCCTTTACCCTATCCACACTTTTCTTATTGAGCAGTTGTGAGAGAAGGCAGGAAAAAAAAAAGAGAAGGGGGGGTGGAGTTTATTAAGTTCGTGGATTTTGATTATGACTCAAAGAAGACACAATTATAATTCGTTATACAGAAGAAGAATACTACATATGTTTTAGATACTTCTAATTTTTTTCTTTTTAGTTTTTTCTGTCACACCCAGCTTTCTCAGGATTTAGTATGGGCTCTATGCTCAAGGATCATTCCTTAGAGGACCATATGTGGTATTAGGGATATAACCCAGGTAAGCAGAATAACACATCTTACCTGCTGTGCTATTTCTCCAACCCCACTAATTTTCTTACTAATCTAAAATATAGAATACACTACTTATTCTGAGAATTTCTCATCACTTAGATCCAATAATAAATGTCTTGCAACTTCAAGTCTGAATATCTTATTAAAGTATTACTTCTGACATTAATAATTCTACAACTTATATTTTAATCATAAAACTCACTAACCACAACAAATTCTAAATTCTACTCTACAGGTCATAAGATTTCTCTAAAGGATCAAAAAAAAACACTTAAAAATTGTTTTAAAGGGGCTGGAGCAATAGCACAGTGGGTAGGGCGTTTGCCTTGTACACAGCCAACCTAGGTTTGATTCCCGGCATCCCATAGGGTCCCCCGAGCAGGGTCAGCAGTAATTCCTGAGTGCATGAACTAAGAGTAACTCCTGTGCATCGCTAGGTGTGATCCAAAAAGAAAAAAAAAATGTTTTAAAGCCTATTCTTACTACACTTCCTATTCTAAATGGGGAGTAGGGGGAATCTATTCAGGGATGAAGACAAAGATCTCAATAATTGAAGATAATTTTTTCATTTTCATTTCATCATCCTGTTATTCGTCGATTGCCTCGAGCAGGCCCCAGTAACGTCTCTTTCATCCTAGCCCTGAGACTATATTCAAGGCTCTTTAGGAGAATGAGACCCATCATTGTTACTGGTATTTGGCATATTTGGTACGCCACGGGGAGTTTGCCAGACTCTGCCCTGTGGGCAGGCTACATTCGATAGCCTGCAAGTTTGTCCAAAGTAGGAATGAGACAATAAGATGTCATAAAAAAAAAAAGTTCTGATAAGATGTCGCGCGGCCGCAAATGTGGCTGTGCGATTCCGGGATCTGGATTTTATAGTCTCTGAGTCTTGGCCGCTGATGGGATTACACGGCGCTAGGGGGCCAGGTGGTGGGTGTGACCCCCGCCTACTGGAATTTGGAGGATCTGGGTGGAAGATGCTCGACTCCAATCCGAGTAGGCTTGGAGGTCTCGGCCCCGGAACCCGCGTGGCTTTGTCCCTCTGCCAGTACCTTCATGTGTGCGGAGAGTGGTCTCAGCATGGTGGTGACCTCCAGGACCAGCCACCACCATTGAAGATAATAAAGATGAATAATTCTGTAGATTGATAATAGATTAATTTACTGCCTATGCGCATAAGAATACAAATAATACATTTGCTTATGTGCAAACTCGAGTATAAAATTTAAAGCAAGTGTTATTGTATAGATTTATCTCAAATATGTAAGAGAAAAATACAACTAGGAGTACCTACAGAATCTATCGACAATCGCAATTAGCAGAACACCAAAAGCTAAATAAACTTATACACTAGTGTGTTGGTATTTCTTTTTAAGTTTAATAGACAGATTGATGGCAGTAGTTTGAAAACAATATCCTTGTAAATTTGGGGGAGCTGCTTTTTGTGCATCATCATAAATGTGATTGTTAACAATGCAAAAGTACAGTTTGCCCTCAATCTTGAAAGTTATACATGAAAGGATGGACAGTGCACGTTACATGTAATTAGGAAAAATGTGTAAAAAAAATCAACAAAATAAAACACTGACTATTCAAGACAATGATTTCAAGAACAAAAGCACTTGCTGATTTAGAATATTACTGTTTAAAAGGTAAAGGCTTTAGGCCCAAAGAACAGCTGAGTGACTCAGAAAAAGTGTCCTGTAGGGTCAGTGAAGAAAAGTGAAAATATGTCAAGAAGTAAATACATTTCAGATCAGTCTGGGCTGCCACAGTTACCCTGAGGTGCTCACAAATCCCACCTGGAGGACTCGCATCCTTATAAAAAGTTGACTCTCACAGTGGTCCACAGTATGGAACATGGTCATGTGGCTTTCTTTGTCCAACAGGATATCAGCAAATATGTCAAAATGCACTTGAGGAACTATGTGTACATTGGGGTTTAGCCCCTAGGAATGCAATGAACACACTAGGACAGTCCCAGGATCTATGGCTCAGAAGAGGTCATAAGGAAGAGAGCTGCCCTACTGCCCAAGTTCTCTCTACACTACCATACTAGGCCACCCAGATTGGTTGATCCACTGTATTTACATAAGTCTCCCTGGGAAAAATATCTTATGAATCACCCAACCGAGTTAAGCATTTAGAACTATGACAACAGAAATGTTTATTCAAGTTACTATGATTTGGGATGGTTTGTCAGATGCAATAGGTATTTCTATATCACTGTTGTTCCACTGTTCATTGATTTACTTGAGCGGGCACAAGTAACATCTCCATTCTCCCAGCCCTGAGATTTTAGCAGCCTCTCCTTATTTGTCTTTCCCAGCACTGCCATATTGGAGGCTCTTTTAGGGTTAGGGGATTGAGCCTGTTATTATTTTTGACATATTGAGTACGCTACGGTAGCTTCCCAGGCTCTGCCATGCAAGAAGAAAATAGTGTGCTGCTTGCTCTCTTTCAGGAGCTCTTTGTTTTATAGTTTCTGGATCTTGGCTGTTGATGAGATTACAGGGCGCCGGGGACAGTTTGTGGGTATGACTACCAAGCTACTGGAAAACTGGGGGTCCGGGTGGAGGAGGCCCAGCTCCGATCTGAGCAAGCTTGGAGATCTCAACCATGGCTCCCGCATACATGGGTTCCTGTGCCAGTTCCTTCATGCATGAGGTTCATCCAAGTGTGTGGAGAGTAGCCCTGAGCATGCCTGTGGCTGGGTTCTGGAGATTTTTGGCTGCCTGGGTTCTCCTTGGGGCAGGAAGGGAAACTCAACCCACCCCACTCCAAGGGGCCCCAGTGAAGAAAGCCTGGCATGGGGGCAGGAGATTCTGAAATGTTTATTCAAGTCACTATGATTTGGGATGGTTTGTCAAATGTAATAGGTACCTAATATATTCATTGACCTGGTAAGATAAACATTTGCTACTTTTGACATTAAAATCAGTAAATGAAGACTAGAAATGTGCTAGGAACTATGAATTAAAAACAGGTACCCCTGCTTTTTCCCCCAGGACAGCAAGAGGGCAGACGCCTTGGAGCTTTTTGGAAAGCCAGGTATGAGCCGGTGGTGATGGGGCAACTGAAACCTCATGAGAAGGGGGGCGTTCCCGGCTCATCCTTCATGACCTACCAAGGTCATTAGTTGCCCCCCACAAGCAGCTCTCCAGCATGGCCATGACTCCAGGAACACAAGGACTTAATGCAGAGCATGGCAGCTTACGGCAGAGAAGTGAATGGACTATGCGTTAATCCACGGCACCATGCCTGCCCAGGAGGGCAATGGTGTTGCTCCCTTCCGCCTTTTTCCCCCGGACAGCAAGATGGCGGCCACCTTGGAGATTTTTGGAGAGGCAAGTATGAGCCAGTGGTGATGGGGCAACTGAAACCTCATGAGAAGAGGGGTGTTCCTGGCTCGTCCTTCACGCCCTACCGAGGTCATGAGTTGTCCCTCACAAACAGCTCTCCGGCATGGCCATGGCTCCAGAGCCACAAAAACCAATTTCATAATTATCTGACTCTCGGCAGAAATACTTCCAGGCTTAATAAGTAAAATATCAAAAATCCAAAATCGCAGGGCGCTATTGCGGCCACCATCATTTGGTTCTTGTAACCAGCTGTAGAAAACAAATTATTTCACAATGCCTCCTCAGCAGGTCTGATTTTAGGGTGTATACTCTAAATAATAATGGTGCATCTTTTGTCGAAACAATGGATCAAATCATGTAGATAGAGTGTTAACTAGAATTCATCTGCCTCACAGGCATTGGAAGGGGTGGAGGGGGGTATATTGGGGTTCTTGGTGGTTAAAAAAAAAGTACTGATGAAGGGAAATGTGTTTGATGATTGCATGACCAAGACTTAAACCTGAAAGCTTTGTAACTTTCCCCACAGTGATTCAATAAAATAAATAAACAAACAAATAAATAAATCAATAAAACAGGTACCCATGTTTTTAATGGTAAATAAAATAGCATAAGCAAAATAGTGGAATCAGAGAGAAAATTTTAAGATTAAATGTCAAACATAGGGACTGTTCGATAGCACAAAGGGTAGGGCGTTTGCTTTGCATGCAGCCGACCAAGGTTCGATTCCCAGCATCCCATATGGTCCCCCAAAAACCGCCAGGAGTAATTCCTGAGTGCATGAGCCAGGAGTAACTGCTGTACAAAGCCGGGTATAACCCAAAAAGCAAAAAAAAAAAAAAAAAAAAAGTCAAATATATA
Organism: Sorex fumeus; assembly: GCF_029834395.1. NCBI lineage: Eukaryota > Metazoa > Chordata > Mammalia > Eulipotyphla > Soricidae > Sorex > Sorex fumeus. The sequence continues at coordinate 32,879,731 of NW_026606090.1, read as the reverse complement.
TATATATATATATTTTACTTACTGAAACATGATCTTCTGTGAAGTATATGTTGGAAAATCTTGCACGTGGATTCTTCACTTTGAGTAATGGCTCTACAGGTGCACTGCACTTGAAGGATTGTCCCGAGAGTTCCAATAAAAGCAGCTTTGCAGTCATCACTTCCCGAGCAGCTGAGATCTTGCTTGTTTAAGGTACTGATACAGATCTCATCTTCATAACACTGTCTTGTCACATTCGGCCAGCATTTTGACTGGAATACTCTGTAGCGCTGCCTAGAAAATGACAAGGCATAGAATTAGCCTTTGAAAAATATTATTTCACATTCACATGTGGCTATCTTACCTAATGAAAGACTAAGGTAAGCAAATGCCTCAGGGACGTCAGTACATAGTTGAAAATGAAAATCAGATTCGTTCATTCGATCATCCAAACATCTTGATAGAAGGTGTGAAAGAAAAAGTGAGAGCATAATTTTGTATGTTATTTTCTTTAGGTGATAATGAAGGAGAGGCTAAGTTAAGGATAACAGGATGAATTTTATGACTTTTTTCTTTTTTGATGAAATGAGATAGTTTCTATTGAACAAAATCTGTTTGGAAAGGTGTGAGTGGAGTGGAAGGAGTGGGGACTTCTCTGGAACAGAAGAGGCAGAGACCCACAAGGACAGGTGAGTGTGTGTGGATGGGAGCTGGAACTGGAGGACATGTCTCTTTGCTTCCACGTTTTATTTGCACAGATGATGGGTGTCCTGGCTGTCCTCAACAGGGCCCCTTGGAGGAGGGTGGGTTGAGTTTCCCTTTCCACCTCGAGCAGAGCCTCAGCAGCTGAAGACCTCCGGTTCCAGCCACCACCATGCTTAAGACTATTCTCCACATGTTCGGATGAGCCTCATGCATGAAGGAACGGGCAGGGGAACCCAGGTGTGCAGGCTTGGTGATCTACCCAGGGCGTAGATCACCAAGCCTGCTCAGATTGGGACTGGGCCTCTTTCACCCATATTCCCCATCTTCCAGTATGTAGGCATTACACCCACCAACTGCCCCAGCACTGTGTAATCCCATCAATGGCCAAGAACGAGAGATTATAAAACTCAGTTCCTGGAATGCGGCCGCACGGCATCTTATTATCTAGTTCTTACTCTGGAGAACCTGGAAGGCTACCAAAAGTATCCGGCCCTCACGGCAGAGTCTGGCAAACTCTCCGTGGCATGTTCAATATGCCAAAAACCAGTAACAATGATGGGTCTCATTCTCCTGACCCTCAAAGAGCCTCGAATGTGGCACTTTCTAAACTCCTAGGGCTAGGACAAAGGAGACATTACTGGCGGCTGCTCGAGGAAATCGATGAACAACAGGATGACAGTGATACAGTGATGGTTTACATTTTTAGCCACTTGGGGATTTATTAGAATTGGTTTTTAAAGAAAATGTGACTTTGAGGACTCTTCTTTACTCAGGAGATTTAGATAAGTTTCTTGAACTTCTGAGTCAGTTTTCCCTGAGGGTGAAAGGCGTGGGGTTGTTCCATGCCATTTCTAAGCAGACTAATTAGAATTACAAATACTTTGAGGTTCTCTGGCATTTAGAACTAATTTAGTACAAAACAGTATGAGTTTGTTTAGTGGCCAAGAGGGCCATTAGGACTGCATCAATTCATAACTTTTCTGAGTACCTATTTGAACTTTATTCTAGCCCAGATAATGAAGTCTCCCCACACCAACACCCCTCACCTCTACCTGCTCACCCCTTTCACATCTCTAAGGCCCTGTGTCCACCGAAAGCTCCTGGCTTTCAGGTGAGGAGGGGTCCCTCTTTCCTTGTTCTCCGCTGGCTCATGAGACTGGTCACCAATCTCTCTGTATCAAAGTTTCACACCTGCTTTCTAGCTTCACAGTGGCCTGGCATCCTCCACAGCTTGCCATTCCTTCAACCAGTATCTCTCCTCTTCACACCTCATATGCACACACTTATCTCTCTTATGCTAAACCTACAGATTTGGGGTGAATTCTAGTTGCTGCCAAACACTTCATGAAATTAATACCCTTTTCCCATTTCCATCCACCTCTTCCACATAAATTTTCTCAAAGGCAGCAGTGGTGGTTAGAAATGATCAAGTCTTAAATTGTAGCCAGAGAAATGGAGGGCTACAAATTCATTGAAAGTAGCCCCATAATCCACATAGGGCTTCCCAATCAAGAAGTAAAAGAAGCAAAAATGTCACTGGGAGAGAATCGGCAGGGAAGGCAAAGGTCAACACAACCTAATCCTTCAGAGCTCTCTCAGGGAAAAACACAGCAAAGAGATGAGGAAGTCACACAAAAGCCCACCAAGCTCAACACATGGACTGGCAACAATAACTGGAAGCTTCTATCAGTATTACCCAGCAGTATAACTTCCCAGAAGTTGACTATAGAGACACTGTGATGCAGATTTTAATGAGCTCAAAGAAAAAATGTACAAGCAAAAAACAAGAAAAAATGAGAACTAAAATGTGAGAATCACAATCAGAAGTGATAGAGTTTAGGAGTATGGTAGGTAAAGAAAATAAAAAAAATATAGTGGAACTCTTTATGAAAATTCCAAACAGACAAGATGGAATTTAAGTGTATGAATAAAATAAATATAATAAGAAGTGATGTGAAAAACTACAAACAGAATACAAACAGAAGTGATAGAACTTAAGAGTATTGTTTTAAAAAACTGAGTGGAAAGTTTTAGTAACATAAGAACAACAGATGAAGAAAAGATCCATGAGTTTCAAAATGAGATGCAGGAAGCCGATATAAAACAAAAGAAGGTGAAAAACTTTGAAATTAAATTAAAAATACTACACCAGGAATGAATGTAAGGGAACAATTCAAGTATCATCAATGACTGGCATGCTAAATAATAACTGAATTTCCCAGAGTTGAGGGATTCATGTACCCAAATTCAAGAGATCAGAATGGTCCTAGCCCAAAAAATCCAAGACATACTGTAATCAGAATGACAGAAGCCAAAGAGAATATTGAAAGCATCTTAAGATTCATAGCAGATCTGGTAAGTAAAATTTAATAGGCCACGAGAAAATGGAGAAATAGAAAGGAAGAAAGAAAGAAAGAAAGAAAGAAAGAAAGAAAGAAAGAGAGAGAAAGAAAGAAAGGAAGAAGGAAAGAAAAAAGGAAGAAAGAAAGAAAAAAAGAAAGAAAGAAAGAAAGAAAGAAAGAAAGAAAGAGAAAGAAAGTAAGAAAGAAAGAGAGAAAGAAAGAAAGGAAGGAAGAAGGAAAGAAAAAAGGAAGAAAGGAAGGAAGAAAGAAAGAAAGAAAGAAAGAAAGAAATGAAGGAAGAAAGAGAGAGAGAAAGAGAGAGAGAACGAAAGAGAGAGAGGGAGGAAGGGAGGGAGGGAGCGACGGAGGGAGAAAGAAATGAACAATTTGCCAAGAATATTCTATTCAACTACCTCTATTCAACTACCTCCACTACCCAGCTGCCACCAATTTCCAGGCCGCTTTCCGGATGCTCAGGCCAAGACTCACTCACGAGTGAAGTCCCACAGAACCAGATAAGCGGAACTCTGCGACCTTGGACTCCTGGCTCAACGGACCTGGGAACAGAGATCCTCTGTCTGCTCCCCACAATCTCTGGTGATCCAGAGATTAAACCCAAAGCACTACCCTACCCAGTCCTGCCTGCTTCCACCAATCTTCAGCAACCCAGGGATTAAACACAGAAGTCCCATCCTACTGGTACCAGATAAATACCTCATCAGCAGAACTCCACTACCTCCACTACCCAGCCGCCGCCACGCTCCAGGCCGCATTCCAGACACATCATAAGACACATAATACCCTTCTTCCCAGATTACCGCACCATATTTGGTGGGGTTCAAATATGGTTTGAACCATAGGAAAACCTGCGAGGGTGATTAGAGACCACCCTAAAGTCCCTCTCAGAGAGCCTGGATGGAAAGCTACCGAGAGTATCCCACCCACACGGCAAAGCCTGGCAAGATATCCGTGGCATATTCAATATGCAAAATCCAGTAAATACAATGGGTCTCATTCCCTGAACCCTGAAAGAGCCACCAATACAGCAGTCTTAAGAAGGATGAGGAAAGAGAGGCTGATAAAATCTCAAGGCCGAACTGGGCTGCCAAAATGAAGAAGGACAAAAATGATTGTTTGTACTTTCAATGCACATATGCTGGCATCGGATGCATCCATCGAGGACCTGATGGTACAAGCACGAAACATCAAGTATGGCATCATTGGATCATTGGTCTGACCAGGATGAGAAGCCATTGATCACATCATGCCATTTTCGACACTGGAGAAGAACCGTTCTTTTGAACATGCAACAAAAGAGGCGTCGGAGGTGTCGGTGTCCTTGTCAACATGAACTTGGCCATGAGCATTGATTCATTCAAATGCCTAACAACTCGAATCGGACAATTACACTTAAATAGATGTGACTCACTGCCGGCAGTTTCTATCTTCGTTGTCTATGCATCAACATCCAATTATAATGAAGAAGAAATGGAGAAGTTCTACATGGAGCTGGAGAAGTTCTACAAAGAAGACCACACCTTCTAAAAGATCATTGTTGGTGATTTTAATGCCAAGAGAGGACCAAAAAGATCAGGCGAACAACTCCACACTGGGACCCCTGGCCTAGAATGGAAAGAACAGGGTGAGAGAAGATCTGAGTTCATCACATTGACCAAGACCATCCATGGTAACTCACAGTTCCAGAAGGCCAAATCTAAATGTTAGACATGGGAGTCAACCGGTGGATGGTTCCACAATGAAATTGACCACATCATATTCAATCGACGGTTTTGCCTGAACAATGTCACTGTTGTCCCAAAATTCCAAACGGGATTGAACCACCATCTCCTTCATGCAAAATTCTACTTCACAGAGTGGGGAGAAAGTGCTGCAAAATTTAAGAAGAGAACTACCAGAACGGCCACTAACTGGGAGCTCTTTTCACTATTGCAACAACATGGGAAGATGCTGTCATTAACAACATTGATGAGGAATACAATCAATTGGTTAAGCACCTCCATAATTGTGCGATGAACATCAAGAGAGGAACACAAAAAGACACATCTCTTTGAAAACTCTTGAGCTCATTTGCCAACGTGGCTTGGTGTGCACCTCAGTCAACCACAAGCGAATGTTGAGCTCGCAAAGCAGTGCAAAGAAGCAATAAAGAAAGACCTCAAAGAGAGAAGAGCAGCAGTCCTGGCAGATGCGGCAGAAACTGGAAAAAGCATTTGCAATGACCACCTGTCCTTTGCCAACTATAAGACCAAGATGACTGCCCTCCAACAAACTAATGGATCTATCACATCTTCCAGAAGGGCAATGGAGAAGATTATCCATGACTTCTACTTGGATCTCTTAGACAGCCACATCCACATACCAAATTCCGCAGGATGGATATGTCATTCCCAATTTTCTCCATTCCAAAATTTGACATGCCATTTTGTTAGTAAAAAAGTGAACAGCACCCGGCCCAGACAAGGTCAGACCCGAATACCTGAAGAATCTGCCGTCATTACTCATCAATACACAAGCTTGGATCTTCACACACTACCTATCTGAATGCAAGGTTTCATCCCAGTAGAAAACCATCAGGACTGTACTACTGTCCAAGAAGGGAGACATCCACGACATTGGCAACTATCACCCAATCTGCCTGTTGTCTGTCGTCTACAAGCTGTTCACTCGAGTCACCCTGAAAAGGATTAGCAGAAAACTAGATGAAGGACAACCATGCAAGCAAGCCAGGTTCTGAAAAGGATTCAGCAGGATTTACCATATCCACATGATAACCAAGCTCATTGAGGTTTCTCAGGAGTTCAAGATGCCGCTCTGTCTAATGTTCATTGATTCAAATAAGGCCTTTGAATCTATTGAGATTGAAGCGGTCATCGAAGCCCTAGCCAAACAGGGTGTTCAAACTCAATACATCAGGATCCTCTGTGAGCTGTATTATGGATTCACGACTAGGATCTTACCATTCTACAAGGAAGTGATCATCCATGTCAAGAGAGGGGTTCGGCAGGGTAATACTATTTCACCGACACTCTTCATCCCACCCTTGAGAACATGGAATGGGAAGGAATGTGAGTGGAGATAGACGGTTGGCAACTACACCACTTCTGCTTTGCTGATGACATCGTTTTAATAACACCAAACATTAGCGAAGCATCACAAATGCTAGCTGACTTCTCCCATGTGGAAATGACAGACTACAGCTGAATCTCATGAAGACAATGTTCATGAGAAACAGACTAGTTCCTGATGTTCCATTCACTCTCAATGGAATGAACATCTCTGAATGCAGCAGTTATGTGTACCTAGGTCGATAATTCAACATTACTTATGATCTGGCACCTGAGTTGACCAGGAGGAATAGAGCGGCTTGGAACACTTTTGTAAGCATCATCATCGATTTACTCAAGCAGACACTAGTAATGTCGCCATTGTGAGACTTATTACTTTTTTGGCATATCAAATGCGCCAAGGGGAGCTTGCTAGGCTCTGTCATATGGGCGGGATACTCTTGATAGCTTGCCAGGCTCTCTGAGAGGGATGGAGGAATTGAACCTGGGTCTGCCAAGTGCAAGGCAAATGCACTACCCACTGTGCTATTGCTCCAGCCCAATTGGGTAGATTAAGTAATCAAAAACTCAAACAGATACCGGCTGTATAGAAAGAAATGAAAGATACAGGCTGTTGACTTTCATGGGATCCCTCAGCTCAGATCCCAGAATGAATCCATATCCTTCTTCAGTGTACCTGGGGCATTCTTCCACATCTGGTCACAAAACATATCTCCTTAAATACTTATCTCCATAAAATCAAGAAGCCATATCGAATATCTTTTTATATCATAATCCTTTAAAATAAAAATTAATCACAAACAAAAATGGGGGGGAAACGCAAACACTTGGGAACTAAACAACTTATTACTGAACAACCAGTGTGTTAAAGAGGAAATATGAAAATAAATCAAAAGTTTCCTGAAAACAAACAAGCATTAGCACACAAGTTAATCAGAACACATAGGACACAGAAATTCTGGTATTAGGAGGGGTTTTTATTCATTATGGGCCCAGATAATTAACCACGTAGCACAGCATAAATAGCCAGCAAAAAGTATCCAACAAAGGGAACTTGACCAGATAGTAGAAAATAACAAAACTTAGAGCAGAAATTAATGAAATGGAAATTAAAAAAAATCAAAGATCAATAAAGTTCAGAGCTGGATTTTTGAATAAATAAACAAAAAACTTTTAAGTAGTTAGCTAGATTCAGAAAGAATAGTGAAAACTGGCTATTAAGTTTTGAAAGAAATGAAAGGGAGGCTAGAGAAATAGCACAGCAGAGAGGGTGTTTTCCTTGCATGCAGCTGACCTGGGTTGGATCTCCGGCATCCCATATCGTCCCCCAAGCACAGCCAGTAGTGATTCCTAAGTGCAGAGCCAGGAGTCAGCCCTGAGCATTGGTGGGTGTGACCCAAAAAGCCGAGGAGGCTGGGGGTGGGGAAGGAAAGAAAGGGGATAGTCACAATAGCTGCTGTAGTAACTGTTGGATCAGTTGTCATTACTATGAAAATCTTCATGACATGAACCTGGAAAACTAGAAGAAATGATAATTTTCCTGATACCAAAGTAAGATACAGAAATCACTATAAAAAATTAGAACCTATGTCTCTGATGAATACAGATGCAGATATACATAACAAAACACTAGCAAAATGAATCCAACAATACATCAAAAAGATCACACACCTTGACCAAGTATGATTAAGCGCAGGGGTTTAATGGTGGTTTAATATACACAGGTCAAGCAACACAATGTACTTTATAAATACAAGTAAAAATTAAAGCCATCAGATGATATCAGTAGATTCCGAAAAAGAATTTGACAGAATTCAACCCCTCGCCATAATAAAAAAAAAAAAGAAAAATCAATAAAATGGGAATTGAGGGAAATTTCTTTAATATAGTTATATTACAGCTTATCATGAGCCTATCGGAGCCATCAGAAGCAATAGTGAAAAAACTAAGACTTCTTTCTAAGCCATGGCACAAGGCAAGGTTTACATATTATCACTACTATTCAATGTAACAGTGAACTCCTGGCTGTAGAAAGAAAGAAAGGCTAAGGACCCCCGGGATGGAAAAGAAGATGTCAAAGTATCACTATTGGTATATAATACCCGGCAAGCTACCGAGAGTATTCGATATGCCAGACACAGTAACAACAAAGTCTCCAATGGAGACGTTACTGGGCCCGCTCGAGCAAATCGACGATCAACGGGAGGGCCTTTACCTTTACCTTTACCTTTTACACATAAAGCCCTAGAGATTCTAAAAAAAAAACCCTGCTTAAAAACAATAAATCTGTACAGTAACGTGGTAGGTAAAAATCAACACTCAGAAATACATAACATTTTTGTAGCACTGTAGCACTATCCTCCTGTTGTTCATAGATGTGCCAGAGCGGGCACCAGTCATGTCTGCATTGTGAGACTTGTTACTGTTTTTGGCATATTGAATATGCCACTGGAGTTTTCCAGGCTCTGCCATGTGGGCAGGATATTCTCAGTAGCTTTCCGGCCCCTCCAAGAGGGTCGGAGGCATCGAATCCAGATCGGCCGTGTGCAAAGCAAACACCCTACCCACTGTGCTATTGCTCCAGCCCAACATTTTGTATGTGAACAAAACAAGAGAGGGAAAGACTCCCATCTAAAATATAAGAACAAATAATCCAAAATTCACTGGGCAACCTCACCAACTAATTTCCTGGTTTGCCTAAGACCTCTGTATTTGTTAGTCTGAAGGCTGGTGACTGGCTTCCATAGCTAAAAGAGAGTGGTCAATGAATAGGTCCTGTGATTGCATGGGTGTTCCTCGCTATGAGCAACTGGACGGGGCAGGGTAGAGATGGTGAAGCTGCCATCTTTTATACAGTGTACAGTCATATATACACTATATATAGTCATCTTTTATATAGTGTATGGTCTCTGATGGGCTGGAGCAATAGCACAGCGGTAGGGCATTTGCCTTGCACACAGCCAACATGACCGACCCGAGTTCGATTCCTCTGCCCGTCTCGGAGAGCCCGGCAAGCTGCTGAGAATATCTCACTCGCACGGCAAATCCTGGCAAGCTCCCCGTGACGTATTCGGTATGCCAAACACAGTAACAACAAAGTCTCCAATGGAGACGTTACTGGGCCCGCTCAAGCAAATCGATGAACAACGGGAGGACAGTGACAGTGATACATAGCAAAGCAGTTCAAAATGGGTAAAAAAGCTCCGTATCTGCAAATAAGACGTATGATTATAAAAATGTACAGAAGATGATCCACTCCTGGACACTCATCTCAAATGCAGTGCCAGACACCCTTCCCAGGTCTGTGCTCAGGAGTGACACGGGAAGTGTGTGGGGCCAATTCCAGGGTGCTTGGTATTCCGAGCTGGGTTGCAGAGATACAAAAGTGAGCAACTTGACCCCTGTTCTCTGTTTTGGCTTCAGAAGTTGTATTTTAGAATCTTTCCTCTGCTTTGTTCCATGTACATTTGTTGCCTCTTCTACATTTGGTAATGTTTTTAATTTATCAGAATTTTATTAAGAGTAATTTAATGGAAACTTTCCCTAAGGCAAAATTCGCTTGAGGAAATGAAAGGATTCTTCCGTTCATCTTGACAACTAATATTGTTCATCAAGATATTCTATTTGTGACAATTAGAAATTTATCACATGAAATATAGCTATTTTATTTAAATTAAAATCACCATTTAGCATTTAGTTATAATGTTTTTCTAATTTAGTAAAAGTTTTCTTGTTATTGAGCTTAAGACTCATTTCAAATGTTTTATGATATTAAAATGTGTTAAAAACATTGCATTTTAGCATCAATGTAACCTTTATCAAAAACGTGGAGAATATAAATAAATTTGGAAAAATCTCCATTGCATAATTAGTTGTTTTTGTTTTTTTGCAAGTAAGGAGTAAAACTAGAACCTCATATATTCAGGGCAAGTGTTCCGTCTTTGAATTACATATACAGCCTTAATTCATTTTATTATTAATTACATTATTTGTTTTTAAATAATACAGCTAAAAACCTTGAAAAATTTGCATGACATATGCTTAAGTATCTTTTCTATGAAAAGTTGAAATATTTTGTCAATTCTGCAGCATTCTGCTTAGAATTTTACCCTTTAATTAATAAAATATCTTATAAGGGAGCTATGTGATAAATGTTTGCAAGATCTGAACCATCATGAAAATTAGAATGGCTAAGAGTACCAGAGTTACTGTTGTCTGTCGTCTATAAACTGTTCATTTGAGTCATCCTGAATAGGATCAGTAGAACACTAGATGAAGAACAACCATGAGAGCAAACTGGGTTCCAAAAAGGATTCAGCACGATTGACCATATCCACACGATAACCAAGATCATTGAGGTTTCTTGGGAGTTCAAGATGGCACTCTGTCTAACATTCATTGATTTAAAGAAGGCCTTTGATTCTGTTGAGACTGAAGCTGTCATTGATGCTCTAGTCAAACAGGGCGTTCAAAGTCAATATATCAGGATCCTACGTGAACTGTATTGCGGATTCACTACCAGGATCTCACCATTCTACAAAGAAGTAATCATCCATGTCAAGAGAGGGGTTCGGCAGGATGATACCATTTCACTGAAACTCTTCAGTGCCACCCTCGAGAACATCATGCGACAACTGGAATGGGAAGGAATGGGAGTGAAGATAGATGGTCGGCAACTACACCACCTCCACTTTGCTGATGACATTGTTCTAATAACACCAAACATCAGCCAAGCGGCACAAATGCTGGCCGACTTTGACCGTGAGTGTGTGGAAAGGTAGGACTACAGCTGAATCTTACAAAGACAATGTTTATGAGAAACAGCCTCGTTCCTGACGCCCCATTCGCTCTCAATGGAACGACCATCTCCGAATGCAACAGTTATGTGTACCTAGGTCGAGAAGTCAAAATGACGAATGACCTGGCACCCGAGCTGCGCAGGAGGAAGAGAGTGGCTTGGAATGCCTTCAAGAACGTCAAAGAAATAGCTAAGAGGACAAAAAACCTCCGGCTCCGGGCACATCTCTTCAATTCCACTGTTCTTCCTGCATTAACATACGCCTCAGAGACCTGGGCCCTACACAAACAGGATGAGAACACTATACAGGTCTCCCAAGGAGGAATCTAAAGAGCTATGCTTGGAGTATCATGTTTCACTCAAATGAGAGAAAGAATCTGAAGTTCTGACCTTCCTCGATGGTCAAGAATCAGGGACGCTGTCTCATTTGCCAAGGCGTCGAAAATCAGATGGGCTGGACATGTAATGAGATTTAGAGATGACCGCTGGACTAAAGCCGTTACCGACTGGATTCCACTAGACGTCAAAAGATCATGTGACCGCCCACCTATGAGATGATCAGACTTCTTCATCAGTACCCTGAATGATCGATCTGAGGCTCTTTGTGTTCCTAGAATGAGCAGATGCCATTGGGCTACACTAGGACGCGACTGGGATGAATGGAGACGTTACTGCCGCCCGCTTGAGCAAATCAATAAATAACGAGATGTCAAGTGATCAGGTGAAGAGTAACAGAGTGAGGGATTGGAGAGATAGTAGATAGGGAACTTGCCTTGCATGTGGCTAGTCTGGGTTCAGTATCTGTCACTCTGATTTGTCCCCAAGGCCTATCTGAATACAAAGTCAGGAGTAAACCTTGAGCACTGCTGGGTATGGCCCAACACCACCCCTCCAAAAATAAAGAGTAAAAAACTTAAGTAAAGTAAAGTAAAGTAAAGGCCCTCCCGTTGATCATCGATTTGCTCGAGCGGGCCCAGTAACGTCTCCATTGGAGACTTTGTTGTTACTGTGTCTGGCATATTGAATACGTCACGGGGAGCTTGCCAGGCTCTGCCGTGCGGGCGAGATACTCTCGGTGGCTTGCCGGGCTCTCCGAGAGGGGCAGAGGAATCGAACTCAAGTCGGCCATGTTGGCTGCATGCAAGGAAAATGCCCTACCGCTGTATCATTGCTCCAGCCCGGAGATTGAAAAATAGACCTAAATGTCAGGTCTCTCTGTTAACTAGGTCTGGTCAGAACCCAACCCCGTTAAATCTCTAAGGATACCTACTCTTGCTCTCCTCTTGCATGCTTGAAAGCCAATGCTTTTTGAACGTGTCATGCATATTTAGTTTTCAACACTGACTAGACCACTTGTGTGGCATCTTTTCCTCTACACTTACTGAGAGGTTGATTTTCTACTTTAAGTGTGTTAAATTGGTCCCTACCAAGATCATGCCAATATTCCCATTTAAGACCACCCCATTTGCATCATAACTCTTCTTTCACTCAGAATCCCCCTTCTTCTGTTCTTTTTTGTGTCTCAATGTGTTTTGGTCTCCAGAGTACTTATTAACATATGATATAACATATAACATACATATTCTTGATACAACATACTTGTCTTGTTTTATTATGTCTCCTCCCATACTAGAACATAAGCTTGCAGTGCAGATGTACTTGTGCGTTGATGTCTAGAGTAGAACTGAGTGCTTAATAAACTGTTGTGAATAAACAAATAAGTGTCTAACTGCATTGATGTCTAGAGTAGAACTGAGTGCTTAATAAATTGTTGTGAATAAACAAATAAGTGTCTAATATTCTTCCCCGGAGAATACAGGGTGTGAAGTTAAGATAAGGAGAATAGAGCATTATTTACTTCGAAGCATGTGTGCTGGTGATGTCCAGAGCATACTCAGACTAACCCTCTCCCCCTAACCGCCAAGCTAGACAGAAAATAATTTACTCTGGTTTGAAGCACGGCCTTGTCAAAATTCTAAATTTAGTAGCCTGATACAATCACACATACAATCACACTGAAAAAAGAAATCTGACACATCAGTCAGGTCTATTTACCAATTTATTAGTCTAAATTAAATAATTTTAATAATGGCATTTCATAACTACCAAGCCCTAACAACATCCTGAGCTGGCCCCATCCTCCCACCCCCAACCCCCCACATTGTCCCCCTGCCCAAAAGATGTCTGCATTTGAATTTCAAAAAGGATACTACATATGCAGCACAGATTTCAGAATATGAATTGTCTGGTTTTGTTTACATCGTGTTGGATGGTGGCGGGAACTCTAGCTAATGTAATGAGATCAAGTGTTAGGTCTGGAGTGTAACAAATAGGGTGCCGAAATCAGAAAGTAAGGTATGTGTGTATCTACTCACCTACATAATTCATCATTTCGGCAGCTGTGAATTACATCGAGGCAAGTCGGGGGTGGAACTCTGTTCACTGCACATGGCTTGCTGTGAAGAGCTTCTTTGGACTGCCGACAAGGTGTATCAGATTGAGCGCAGTCACAAAAAGCCAACATCTGGGCAATGTTAAAAGGCATGTTTTGATAGAAGAACCGTATGGCTGCTTGGCACTGTTTCACATCACACAGATTTCCATTTGCTGAGCAAGCTTTAAGGTAAGGGGCCAATTGTGCATTGCAAACCGCATCGCTTACACATGACATTGCCACTTCCAGACAGGATTGGATCCCTTCGACTCCTGAAAGCAATTATACGTCCATATTGTGAACGAAGTAAAGATAAACCCCAACATAGAGGGTGTGCAAAACTCTGGGGAAAACCTACGAGCAAAATATAATGATGTACCAAGGTGCTATTTTTGGCAGGTATTACAATGATGGTATGCTCTTTGAAACATTTTAAAACTTCTCCGACCCAAGTTCGAGTCCTCCGCCCCTCTCGGAGAGCCCGGCAACCTACCGAGAGTATCTCGCCCACACGGCAAAGCCTGGCAAGCTACCTATGGTGTATTCGATATACCAAACACAGTAACAACAAAGTCTCACAATGGAGATATTACTGGGCCTGCTCGAGAAAAACAACGGGAGGACAGTGACCTAGAGGGAGGAGCATGAGCATTTGTCTTGATTGTACTATTTGAATAAAACGTTCCTTGTACAAGACACACACTGTATCCGGAAGTGATGGAAGTCTGCAGGGCCAAAACTGACCTGAAGGAAAAAATCCTCAAGTCAAGTTTCTCAAATATAAACAATAAATATTCAGAAATTGCATGGAGCTATAGAGCTTAAGGTGAGTTCAGTGACAAATTAAAATGATGCTTGTTCTGTTGTTCTTTAAGTTTTGGAGAGAATCTTAACTAAATTCACCACACAGTTAATGAAAATATAAATATATGCAACACTTAGAAAAGCACATGTGCATGTAAATGAAAACCCCCAACACTTATGCATAAAAATAGTTGTCCTCAAAGATTTGATTGATAACCATAAAATGTAACAAAGATCTAGTTTTGGTTTTAATTGAATTATTTTTTAGGAAATCTGTAAGTAAACTATTAAGAAACAAAATAGTTGCTTTTATATAAAAGAAATGCAAGTTTTTCTTTTTCATTATATAACATTAGAGATATTAAAAATTAAGATAATTTGCTTTCATTGGTATAGAGTTAGATGTATAAAGGTAAAGGTAAAGGTAAAGGCCCTCCCGTTGATCGTCGATTTGCTCGAGCGGGCCCAGTAACGTCTCCATTGGAGACTTTGTTGTTACTGTGTCTGGCATATCGAATACTCTCGGTTGCTTGCCGGGCTCTCCGAGAGGGGCGGAGGAATCGAACTCGGGTCGGCCATGTTGGCCGCTTGTAAGGCGAACGCCCTACCCGCTGTGCTATCGCTCCAGATGTATATTTCAAATTATTTTAAACATTTTAAATGTATATTAAAAGCATATTTTAAATTATATTGTGTACCTATATTAAAAATATTTTAATATTTTGAGCACCAAGTTCTAATCCAAGTGAATCACTTGAAGATTTTCATCTGGATCAATGTACCTAATGTGTCTGGATATTAGAGATATTGCCTTTTATTTCATGTTTTGATCTAACAAGAATTCTGGTCTGACAATGTATTAAACTAAATCATGTGTATTAAATCAATGTATTAAGCTAAATCATGTGCTTCATATAAAGCACTGGGAGGAATGACGTGTGTATATGTAAACATATATGTATATGTTTCTATATGTGTATATTGTGTGTATAGGTTATCATATAATAAATAAACATAAAGGTATAAAATTATATTTTCTAGTATTAATAATGCCAGAGGGGGCAATTTATAAATATTACCATGATACAAAAGAGTAGTTTGATTCCACTTGAACATATCTTCTTTCATATTATCTAGAAGAAAAATAAGACTATTTCAATAGTGAACAAATTTATGAAATTAATTGGGAAATTTAAATGATGCTTTTCAAATTAGTAATCAAGAAAAATATATACACATGATGCTTCATCTCATGATATCTAAACTTACAGAGGTATACAAGAAGAAAAATAACCCCTGGAAGAATATTATAATAAGTAAAACAAACCACTTCTGAGGGTTCAGTTGCATGAAGATTTGGAAAGAGAAAATCTCTAATATTAGAAAATCTCTAATGCTCTGTGAACTGCAGTAAGTGAACACTCTGTATAGGGAGAAAGAACAGAGGTAATGTTATCTGACTTATAATCAAAACAGAAACAGAAATAAAATACCCTCTTCCTGAGAGAGTTCAGATGAGACTAACATACAATTTCATGACTTTACTCTCAGTATTTTAGCCTTCAGGAATTCTAGGAATTTTAACAAAAATTTGAATAATACTTAGTAAAAGTGAACTCTTGTCATCACAATATAAAATTTTTCATTTAAGAAGCAGTTGGATCTTGAATTCTTAAGTTAGGTACCATATTGAAGACATGAGTCCCTTCTCATGGACATGTCACTGTCTTGCAGGAAATACAGAATTATAAATAATTACTTGGCCCTCTCTTGAACCACCTACCTATCTATAGCCCTGTCTGTCTACTTTCTCCACAACCTATTTTCTTCATAGGTTATTATGGTACAATTACAAGAACATTGTTTTTGACCCCTAGGAATTGTTTCAAATCCTCATCAGGTTCCAACTATTCTTACTATATATATGTTTTTATATATCTATACTGATCAAATCTGAATTCAGGAATCACCATCTCTTCTGGAGTGGACATCCTGTCTTCTTCTACAGGAAGGCCAATATGTTCTATGCTGGGTTACATGCTACTAGCCTGTACTAAAAGCAAATCTCATCAGAGTCATGTCATTTTTGTATCAGAAACAAATTTCTAGGGCACAGCTTCTATTAGAGATTGAAACCTTGGCTTTGGGATTGAACGGTATACTGCCCCACTATTTAGGACATATTGAAATCTATCACTGAAACTTATATAAGCAATAGCTACTTAGATTCAGAGACTAAATGTGTGTGTCCCTCCAAACTCGAATTGTTGAAGTTCTGCCACCTCCCCCTTCCTCCGAGTGTGGCCATATTTAGAAGTGTTTTCTCGAAGAAACAATCCTGGTGATAAGGTGTCATGAGAATAGAATCCCAGTTTGATTGTCTTAGTGTAGGATAACAATTGATTTGTCCTTTTCTCCCTTGCCACAAGGAGCTTAGGTTCATTGAGTCACACCCATCACAGTGCTCCCGAGTCACTCTCATTACTTTGTTTATCTGTAACCACTTCTCTATGCGCTCTTCCCCAACCAGATAATCAGTTTTTCCCCTACTCAGAATCTGTTAATTTGTAAGGTCAGATCCTTCTAGGATACTGAACTTGTATTGTAAGTCAATATTGCCTTTCTCCTCTCCTAATGTCTTTTGAATAGTTTACTTTAATGCAATGTCCTTTTTGTATAGATACAGGAAGACAGTTAATATTGTGCTTTGTAATTTAGGATTTAATTGGCTTTGAATATTATTCATTCCAAGGCATCTGCTTTCTCAACTTAAGCCTCAGTTGCCCTCACTTCCTAGCGCCCCCAAAAGCAGGGTCCCGAGGAGGGACTGGATGAAACCAGGGCAAGCGGTAAGTTATGTGCTACCCTGGCATCGAGATGGGCTAGGCCAACTGCCATGATTCTTAACTATAAGTTAGGATTTTGATCATAGACAAATGCTGTCATGATCCAAAAGTAACGACAAGACTAGGACCCTGCTAGGGATAGGAAAGACTATCTGGCCTGAGCACTGTAGTCTAAGATGGAGATAGTGGTAGAAGAGCAATTATTACTGTGTCCATACAAAATGATTGATATTATGTACACTTATATGTTTGTTGGACAAGGAGAGGAGAAACACTCCCAGAGGATTTCGTTCTAGGGTGAGCTGATCTGTTAAATGAGAATCTGTCCTAGAAGCAGCTTTCCCCAAGAGAAAGAACTCTACCCCTATTGATTGTGACCACACCTATGTGTAATTGTTACCCCAACCTGCAAGATTTCTCATGTGGCCTGACTGGTTTGGATGAGGCTGAACATTTTTCCCTTCAAACTCCCTTTAGTAAATAATTTCAGTCTATTGTAAGAGGCAGTTTTCCTTTTCTTACAGAAACCTGGCTGGTCTTAGACATGCAGATCTCAGGTGTTAGCCAGGCCTGATCTTTAGGATGTAGATTCCAGGCTCTAGCCAAACTAGTCTTTGGGATGCAAAACTCAGATACTTGTCTTTGGGATGTAGATTCCAAGCTCTAGCCAGACTAGTTTTTGGGATGCAAATCCAACTGCTTGTAGCTCAAGAAATGTACAGTTTTGGTTTTGTATCTTTTTTCAGAGGCCAAAATTACTGGCCTGAAGAAACAACGTATGTTTTGCTGCCTCAATGTTCTTTCTGTAACTCCTTTTAATGAGATCATTGCATTGCGCACTTGAGAGGTACCATGATCAACTAAAGGAGATTTCGGGGCTCTCTAGGGGGAACACAGGCCTGAAAGAATGGGAGATCACAGGTCTGAGAGAACCTGGGCCCTCCATGACATAAATTTCTTTTATGGGATATAATGAGACTGTAAGAGTGGTCTGGGAGAGGCAGAGGAGAGACAGGAGTGAATGGAGAGAGGATTGGAATAAACTGCAACTAAGACCAACCAACCTGGCCCTCATTCCTTCCTTCGCCTGCCCATCACCAACGACCTCCCTGGAGTGGGGGAAATGGCCTGAGACTACCAAATGCAGGTGACTGGAAAGATAGACTGCTGCTGTCGGTTTTGTGTTAACGTATCTTAGTGCCCTTATAAATTGAGATTTTGGAGAAGTCACTCATGACCCCCACCCCATGTACATCCTTTAGGGAAATATCACACAAGAATATGACCAGAAGCCCTAGGTCCTTAAGACTAGTAGATAACTATCAGAAATATATTCTACTGAGATTAATTTTGTTGTTTAAACTTCCTAATTTATGGAACTTTGCTATGATACCTTGAACAGACTAGTATACTGAAACTCAGTTATGAATAACCTTATCAAATCGTCAGTGACTTAATAAAAAATAAAATAAGAAAGCTTTATAACTTGTCTTCCTATATAGGCAGTGGTATCTCTTTAGTCAGTTGCCAAAACAAATCCAGAAGTTCGAAAGAGATAGCCAAGGGTTAAAATAATTGCCTATAGGTTTCAGAGCAATCAGATAGCTCTCATACACTTTCCTTACACACAGCCAACCAGTTCATTCCCCAACACTCCATATGGTCTGTGCTCTTCTGAGAGTGATTCCTGAGTGCAAAGCCAGGAGTAACTCCTGAGCATGCTGGGTATCGGATGCTCCATCAAAAAATATCCATGCCTAGCATATACTAGTGATGTAGGCAGGTAGATAGGGAAAGGCCCTTTGCAATGAAACAAAGTTTCATGGAAGAAGAATTCTAGGAATGACCCACCTTGCGGATACAGAAAACAAAGCCGTCACCCATGGGGCCCACGGACATCACTAGGACTTGTATTCTAACCTCATTAGCACATAACACCACTGAGCACTACTAGGTATGGGTGTGGTAGTTCCTGAGCATTGCCAGGTGTGGCATCTAAGAAACAAACTAAAACAGAATCAAATTACTTCATTAGGTATGCAAATTAGACCAAAATACTTTCTTAGGAAAAATCCTTAAGTGGTCTCCTCTGTCACATGTCAGAAAAATTAGAGGTTTAAAATCACTGCAGTCTTTCAGTGTTTATCCTGCCCTTTCTGACTCATTTCGCTTAACATGATATTTCATGACTTCATATTTCCTAACAGCTACATAGTACTCCATTGTGTAGATGTACCAAAGTTTCTTTAACCAGTCATCTGTTCTCAGGCACTCAGGTTTGTTCCAGATTCTGGCTATTGTAAAGAGTGCTGCAATGAACAAACAAGTGCAGATGTCACTTCGACTATACTTTTTTGCCTCTCTGGGATGTATTCCCAGGAGTGGTATTGCTGGGTCAAATGGGAGCTCAAATTCTAATTTTTTGAGAATAGTCCATACTGTTTTCCAAAAGGGTTGGAACAGTCAGCATTCCCACCAGCAGTGAAGGAGGGTCCCTTACTCGCCACATCCGTGCCAGCACCAGTTGCTTTTGTTCTTGTGGATGTGGGCCAGTCTCTGTGGTGTGAAATCATATCTCATTGTGGTTTTGATCTGCATCTCCCTCATGATTAATTATGTAGAGCATTTTCTCATGTGCCTTTTAGCCATTCAGATTTCTTCTTTGAGAAAGTTTGTTCATTTCGTTTCCCTATTTTTTGATAGGGTTGGATGTTTTCTTCTTGTGGAGTTCAACCAGTACTTTGTATATCCTTGATATCAACCCCTTGTTGGATGTGTATTTGGCGAATATCCTTTCCCATTCTGTAAAATGTCTTTGTATTTTGGTCACTGTTTCTTTTGAGGTGCAGAAGCTTCTTAGTTTAAGATAGTCCCGTTTGTCTATCTCTGTTTTTACTTGCTTGGCCAGTGGCATGACATCTTTGAAGATACCATTAGCTTCAATATCATGGAGGGTTTTGCCAACTTTGTCTTCAATGAACTTTATGGATTCTGGTCTGCTGTTGAGGTCATTAATTCATTTTGATCTTACTTTTGTACATGGCGTTAGGCAGAGATCTGAGCCCACTTTTTTGCATGTAGCCGTCCAGTTTTGCCAGCACAATTTGTTAAAGAGGCTTTCCTTGCTCCACTTCACTTTTCTTGCCCCTTTATCAAATATTAGATGATCATATGCTTGGGGGGAGATGTCAGTATATTCAACCCTGTTCCATTCGTCTGCAGCTCTTCCTTTGCTCCAGTACCATGCTGTTTTAATTATTACTGCTTTATAGTAGAGCTTGTAGTTAGGGAGGTTGATTCCTCCCATTTTCTGTTTCCCAAGAATTGCTTTAGCTATTCGTGGGGGCTTATTGTTTTATATAAATTTCAGGAGTGTTTGCTTCATTTTTTTTTTGAAGAATGTCTTGGGTATCCTTATAGGGATCACATTGAATTTGTACAGTGCTTTGGGAAGTATTGCCAAATAGATAGACACTGAAAGATTGCATTCATCTGGGGAACATAAAGTAACAAAATGGGAGACTAACACCCAGGAGTGGCCGAGATTAGTACCAGGAATTTTGCTCCATCGCTTTGAGGCCAGCCACACATGCTAGGGGAAAAGGGAGCTCAGATAGAGAAGGGAGCACCAAATAAAGGGTGTTGGGAGGATCCTCCCAGGATGGGAGAAGCATGCTGAAAGTAGACTATAGACCAAACATGATTGCTACTCAATGCCTCTCTTGCAAACCACAGGACCCAAAAGGAGAGAGAACAAAAGGGAATGCCCTGCCACAGAGCCAGGGTGGCGTGGGGGGATGGAGGGTGGGAGGAATGCTGGGACCCGTGGTGGTGGAGGATGGGCACTGGTGGAGGGATGGGTGATTGATCATTGTATAACTGAAACCCAAGCACAAAAATTTGTAAGATTTGTAAGTCTATAACTGTACCTTATGGTGTTTCACTAAATAAATAAATAAATAAATAAATAAATAAATAAAATCACTGCAATGGTCCATGAGCTAACACTGCTTTATTTCTGATTGCCTCTCTTACAGGTCTCTTCCTTGCTCTGCACCTGAACGGCAGCATTTTCTTCCTTGAATGTCCAGACATTCTCCCAGCTGTTACGCTTATCTGCTCTTCCCCAAGGTGCCTACCTGGTTCATTCTCCTGCCACTTTCAATCTTTATTGCAAACATTTATTGGATCAGAGAACTTTCTGGCCACGCTGTTAAAATTACAAGTCTCCCACTGAGACATGTACTCTGGAGAGTACATTTGCTTGCCACTCAGCTTTATATATACATATATTTCTCTTTTTTTCCTCCTTGGCACATATATTACTTAAATGATTTCTCTTAAGACCATTTGTCTTGCTAATTTTCTTTGTCCCCATACTAGATGCTATGGCTTATCAGAAAGATCTCCCCATTAGGTGACCCAGGTACAAATTCTCTAGTTACGGTATTAGTAGGTGCGGTGTAACATTGCCATTTTGCAGGTATCGTCTTCATCTCAGAGAGTTTCCCTTCCCAAAGCTACATCCATTCCCGGGGCTTGTCCATCCCTAGTTACTAGTCTACAGGGAGGGGTGAGGATGAGCCCCCTTGCTCAGTGGGGAGCGTCTTTTAAACATTAGTCCAGGCCCTGTAAATGTGCCGGCATCCACACTGTATTTCTAAATCTCCTCCCCACAAATCATTGCGTCTCTCACTTCCTTTTAACTCATGCTCCCAAGCCTTCAGCTTAATGTTCTGAACAGAAAACTGTCTTAGAAACTATTTCCAAGAAAACCGTCTCCTCAATTTATCGTGTAGGTTCCCAGAAAATAAACTTATTTTTCTGTTTGTTTCTTACAGGATCCCACGGTCTTAGAAGAAGGACAAAGACATGGAAGGCAAATAGGATATAGAAGGTTCTTAAATATCTGTGAAATAAACGGTGATCACTTATAATATAATGTCCTAAATAATAATAAACTCTTTTCAGGTTTTCTTTTTAATCCTGTTTCCAGATTCTAGCACGTTGTAAATATCTTATAAACACTGTGGCTTTCTCATAAATACCTGTGCAAGAAATGCATAAATAACTGAAATTATCATTACACCGAAACCTTAATGCACTTGACCTCTCTTTATAATATGCTTTAGACAAAAATCAGAATATCAAACTCTTTAATTTTTAATTTTCTAGAAAAAACTCAGGCACAGGTGACAGAGCTTAACTTAATTTTTTTTTCTTTAGCTACCTGATATTTGCAATAATGTCCTACATTTTTCTTCTTCTATTTTGAGGGCCATATCCAACAGTGCTCAGGAGCCTTGAAGTGCCACAGGTGGAAGCTGGGCCTCACAGACGCAGGATATGGCCTGTCCCTTGAGCCACATTCCCAGCACCATTATTTTTTGAATACTAACCTGAAATAATGTTCTGCTTGGATCCATCCGCAGAGTCTTTGCTGAAGGCCGATATTTGATTTGTTTGAGCATCTTCTGCACAAATAACCTCAGACAAACTTTTCCTAATCTGAGTGCATTCTACTTCTGAAGTGGGGCTGCACTGACAGTTCCACAAGACTGTCTCGTTCAGCTTTTCTCTTAATGCTGCACACGTGTGGCCTCCCTCCTTGCTCTTGCATTGCTCTGATTCTCTCCCGCAGTTTTCCTTAAAATTCTTATATAGAAGAGCACAGTGTTCAGTTTCCTCACAGATGCGTGTTGACGTGACACAGTCGTGTGTCTCTTCTGTGGTTAAGGATGCACCTTTCTGATGGAGCCACTGAGTGACATTAGGTTGGGATTCTGAGACTGCTGGTTCTTCTACAAGTTAAAAACATGTGACTACAATTCAATCCATTAATTTACATAAGACATTTTAAGTACTTGAGACAAATGTTTTCTACAAGACATAGATGTCTTTTCATAAATATTCTGAAATCCATAGTCTCCTGAAAACCATTGACAAAAATACCTCCAGAAGTACCTGAACCTGGGTTGGAGACACAGACCGGTGGATAAGACGCCTTCCCCCTGCAAGGCTGACCAGGTCTCCATTCCCGGCAACGTACTGGCTTCACCTTCCCCACCCCCAGCATCCTCAGGACTGATCCCTGACCAAAATGATACTTAATTATTTTAAATGAAGATAAATATTAAAATGAAGATGCCAGGGAAATAGTAAATAGGGCCAGCATTGCATGCCTTGCATACCTAAGGCCTTCCTCAAGTTTTATCTCCCACGTTCTATACCCCCTGAGCACTGTTGTGGTGGCCCCTTGATCAGTCTTTGCTGATAACTTTGTTCTCCAATGTCCACTGCATATTGGTGAAATTTTAATTCCACATATATACTACGTGTCTGCATATTGACTGAATATGTATCTGTACTATACACATATTAAGCAGCAAGTTTTTGTCATTGTTGTTGGACCCCAAGTACCAATTTTTTACCCTATGTTTGATACTGAGAGTGCATATTTCATTAAATAATTACAACTGAGTAGGGGCTGGAGTGATAGAACAGCGGGTAGGGCGTTTGCCTTGCACGCGGCCGACCTGGGTTCGATTCCCAGCATCCCATATGGACCCCCAAGCACCGCTAGGGGTAATTCCTGAGTGCAGAGCCAGGAGTAACCCCTGAGCATTGCCGCATGTGACCCAAAAACCAAAAAAAAAATAATTACAACTGGGTAATGTTTATATGAACATGAGAGAGAAGGTAGAAAAAGCTTTTTGAATTTATAAGACTCCAATTACCTTAACACAAACTTACAGAACTATTCAGTTTGCTTCTAAAATGAGTTGTTTCTCTGAGGCGCTTCAAGTGAATCACCATAATGAAAAATTCACTTGTCCTGTTGTGCACCCCTCAACCAGAGCCATGTTTATTCCACTGTTAATCTGCTTTTTTTTAAAGAAAAAAAACTGCTTAATCTCTTTCGGTAAGTGAGATTTTTCTATGCATTAGATTTTACAATGCCTCATGTAAAGATCAAAATCACAGAATCAATTTAATGCTATGAAAATCACTGTCACTATCCTCCTCTTGTTCATCAATTTGCTCGAGTGGGCCCGGGGTTGGAGCGATAGCACAGCAGGTAGGGCATTTGCCAGGTTCGATTCCTCCGCCCCCTCAGAGAGCCCGGCTAGCTACTGAGAGTAACTTGTCCTCACAGCAAAGCCTGGCAAGCTACCTGTGACATATTCGATATGCCAAACACAGTAACGAGTGTCACAATGGCGACGTTACTGGGCTATGAAAATATTTACACCAAAATTTCTAGTGCATCTTTATGAAAATCTCTGATAAAGCAACCAAAAGAAATACAGCTACACATGATGAGTAATTTATTAAATTAATGGCTTTATTAACACAGTAGGTATTAATATAAAAACCAAATCCACGAATCAAAAAAAAAAATCTAGGTGTCAGGGAGGTAGCTCATAGGGCTGAAGTGTTTGACTTGTATGCTCATGTACCAAGTCTGATGTGTGTGTTCTGTGTGTGTCCAAGAGCCCCACCAGGTGTATCTCTGGCAGCCTGTCCACCACAACGCTGCATCACCAGGAGTCCTGCCAGGTGTATCTCCGGCAGCCTGAGTGTCATAGCACTGCATCACGAGGCCTACCACTGAGCCATCATGTACACACAGCCGAGGCCAATACAAAAAGCAAACTACTTTTACTACTTTTTTTTTTGGCTTTTTGGATCACACCCAGCAATGCTACTCTTGGCTCTGCACTCAGGAATCACTCCTGGCATTGCTTGGGGGCCCATATCGGGTGCTGGGGATTGAATCTGAGTTGACTGCATGCAAGGCAAATGCCATCCCCACTGTATTCACTCCGCCCCCTCAAACTACTTTTTGTCCACAGCTACTTTTCTAGTTTCAAAACATTTCTTTTTAATTTTCTCAAATAGATCCCTGTCACTGTCATTGTCCTCGATTGTTCATCGATTTGCTCCAGCGGGCCCAGTAACATCTCCACTGTGAGACTTGTTACTGTCTTTGGCATATCGAATACATCACGGGTAGCTTGACAGGCTTTGCCGTGTGGTCAAGATACTCTCGGTAGCTTGCCGGGCTCTCCGAGAGGGGCGGAGGAATCGAACTTGGGTCGGCCATGTTGGCTGCTTGTAAGGCAAACACCCCACAGCTGTGCTATGAAAAATATTTTTATAATGATTTGATTATGACTTTTATACTTCTTCATATTTTTATATAGTCTTATACTCCCCAAATTATGTCTATTTTAATTATTCTTCTCGGCAGAGTCTGGCAAACTCCCCATGGCGTACCCAATATGCCAAATACCAGTAACAATGATGGGTCTCATTCTCCTAAAGAGCCTTGAATATAATCTCAGGGCTAGGATGAAGGAGACGTTACTGGGGCCTGCTGAGGCAATCGATGAATAACAGGATGGTCGTGATTCGTGATTCTTCTCAATTCAAGATTCAAGCTTCCAAATGCCATGGAGAGGAGGTGCATTTCCTTATTCATTTTCTCTAAATTATTGCTTATCATATCAGTCTTAAAACAGAATACAAACATTCCTGTCATAAATGATCTAAAACATGTTCAAGATGTTGTTATTTTTAATATAACTCATCAGCGTTGTCCCCAACTTTATATGTACCATGTTCAATGTATAGTGATAACTTTGTCACAGATCAGCAACTTATATAACTTGCTTAATATTTCATGCCCCTTGTACTCAACTGTTCACTGATCTTTATTATTATACATATTTTTAATGTCTTTATTTCTCAGTCTTCAGAATCGTTCACTAACTTCGGTGCATATTACCTCTCTCACCCATGTAATTTTGTGACATTTTAATATTCCTGGTGTGAATCTTCCCCTTTCTAAGATGTCCTCATACTGGTGACATCCTTTGAAAAGCTAATTCTGAAAATCTTTTTTAAAGTGTTGAGTATACTCCTACCAATGTTTTAAGTATTCTCACAACAGGAAGATCTGATATCTCAGTTCTTCAGAAGCATCTGTTGGCTCGTTTATTTGTTTCGACATCATGATCTCTTGACAGTCCATTCTACAATCTGGCTTAACATTGTCTACTGTGCCCCAAACATGTTGCATGACATATTATTGGTCTTTCTCAGAGACCCTGAGTTATTTAACAGAAAAGGCATACCTTCTATTATTTAGGTCTTGCACAAAATCAAGTGAACGCCAACGAAGAATGCATTGGTTGAACAGATCAATCATTCAAATAATTATAATTGAATTAATCTTAAATTATGGTTAGCAAGCATACAATGTGTCTATCCTCACAGACACCTGCAGCTGACAGAACCGTAAGTTACACCAGAATTAATCAAATTGTAAAAAATAATAAATTTTCATAGATTTGATCAAATTTGAAATAGTACTTTTCTTGTGAAGCAAAATAGTTTCTGTTTAAAGGAATTTACTTGGGAAGTGTGAGAGAAGACAAAGAAATAAATGTTCAAGAGCAAACATGGCTTTCTCCAGAGTAGAAAAAGCAAGGAGAGAGAGAGAAAGAGAGAGAGAGAGAGAGAGAGAGAGAGAGAGAGAGAGAGAGAGAGAGAGAGTAGGGTTCAAGCGAGAAGACAGGTCTGAAAAAAATGCCACAATAGTACTTTTCTATAACTGTAAATATTACAAATAAGCACGTGTTACCTGATTTATTGATGCATTTCTCCCCAAACAATTTGGTACCAGTACAGTGGAGAGCACCAGTGCAGAAACAGTCATTGAATTGAGTGTAAGTTTGCACAAAAGACCAGATGTTCAGATCACAGTATGCTGAATCCTTTGTCTTGCAGAGGTTACCTGGATTTTACAGGCAGACATGTAACAATTTAGATGTTGATATTTCTTGAGGGGTGGGCCATGCACAGTGCTTCTCAGGGCTTACTCCTGGCTCTGTGCTCAGGAATCACTGCTAGATGCTGGGGAGAGAACCAAGACTGAGCTGTCCCCAATCACAGCTGCTTCCTACCCCAAGGAGTAAGATCATTATGATAGTAAGATCAAGGGTAGCTGCTATAATTACATTCGGATATGTGACTTTGAAGCAAAGCTTCATATGAAACCTGTTTCTCAGGGTTTGAGCAATAGTATCGCGGGCAGGGCATTTATTTGGCATGTGGGGTACTGGATTTGATCCCTGGTACATAAGTCCCTCTAGGAGTATTCTCTAACCACAGAGTCAGGAGTAAGCCCTGAGCACTGCCAGCTGTGCCACCTCCCTCCAAAAATCTGTTTCTCTTTAGTGTTCAATGTTTTAAATAGGCTCTAACATTCAGATTTTTTTTAAAAAATAACTTCTAAATACCAATTTCTTCTTTAATAATGATTAAACGTTCCCTAATATAAAGTAATCCAAATTCTCTCTAATAGTAGTCATTCTAAGTTTGCCTGTTTTATTAGATATTTTGTCTTAATCTACTATTTTATTTCACATGTCATGATGAGATTATAAGATCTGTGTAGCTGCTTCTAAATTTATCATGGGAAGCAAAGTAATCCTAGAACTTAAGCACTCAGATATTATCGAATAACGAATCTTCCATAATTACTACTGTTTCACTTTCCATTTTAATTTAAAAAGCCATATTTAGTAACCCAACAATTTTGCTATTCATTTTCCTAAATAAAACTACTTGAATTCATTTCATTTCGGCTTTGAGAATATTTTCTCAGCTTCATGCACGTGATAATTATGAAAATATTATTGTAATTCACTGCAAATGACTTATCATTTCTATGTGAAGTGGTTATAATTTATGACACTGTGAATAAGTATTTTAACAATGCATTTTAAATTGCCCTATGAAATATAAGGCACTTTGTCATCAAACCAAATAACATTTGTTTGCCATTGTCTCCTGTTATTATCTTAAAATTATTGTACTACTCTGAGCAAATTATGCCTTTGAAATTCTTTTCCTGACCACCAACAATAGTGCCCTATTAATAGCTATGTTCTATTCCACACATGCCCCTCCAGGGCAAAAAAGAGCCGGAATTTCTCTGCTCTCTTCTGCCTTCACTCTAATGACTGGAGGTCATATAATTAGGAGCTTTTCTCACAAAGACTGAGAGCACAGAACTTTTGAAAGTAAAGGTTTGATTCTTCTTTACACCAAACACTTCATCCAACAAATTTTGGAAAGCAGAAGTATATGCAGAGAAGCACGAATCAACACAAGTACAGAGTTTACTCTTTGTCGAACAGAGAAACAACATTAAAGAAGAAAAATGTTTATTTTCTTTTCTAAAAGTCTTGTCATTGTAGTGTTTGTTCAGGTAAAAATGTTCTATTATATAATTAGTATATGTACACAGAGTTATAGTTCTCTCATTTAGTATTTACTCAGTTACTTATATATTAAGGACATATTTTTCAATTAAACAACTAAGTGATTCCTAAATAGTCACGTTTTGTGCCACTTGTGACTTCATTCAAATGACAAGTCAAAGATAAAAACGTATTTTCAACCTGTTTGATACACAGTTTAAATGGAAAATAGTGTGTATGTCTTTTATTTCTTGTCATTCCCAATTTAATCAGACACAAATATATAAGAAAAGGGCATTTTTATTTGAAAAATATATATTTCTTGTTTTGGTGTCACACCTGGCTATGTGCAGGGATTACTCCTGACTCAGTGCTCAGGAACCCCTGGTAGGGCTTGGGGAACTATATAGGGTACCTGCTGTACTATCTGTCTAACGATCACGATCACGATCACGACCATCCTGTTGTTCGTCGATTGCCTCGAGCAGGCCCCAGTAACGTCTCCTTCGTCCTAGCCCTGAGATTTTTTTTAAAAAGTGCCTTATTAGAGGCTCTTTCAGGGTTAGGAGAATGAGACCCATCATTGTTACTGGTATTTGGCATATTGGGTACGCCACGGGGAGTTTGCCAGACTTTGCCGTGTGGGCAGGTTGCAATAGGTAGCCTGCCAGTTTGTCCAAAGTAAGAATGAGATAATAACATCTGTCTAACATCTTAAAAAATGTATGCTTCTGAAAATTACTCTCATGGTTATAGAGTTATACAATATGACATACATAAAAATCACAAATCACAAAATCACAAATCATCCTGTTAATCGTCGATTGCCTCGAGCAGGCCCCAGTAACGTCTCCTTCATCCTAGCCCTGAGATTATATTCAAGGCTCTTTAGGAGAATGAGACCCATCATTGTTACTGGTATTTGGCATATTGGGTACACCACGGGGAGTTTGCCGGACTCTGCCCTGTGGGCAGGCTACATTCGGTAGCCTGTCAGTTTGTCCAAAGTAGGAATGAGATAATAAGATGTCATAATAATAAAACATAAAAATAAAACTGGAAATTTTCCTTAAATCCACCTGTAATTTCAATACATTAGTTACCAATTCCTTTTTACAACTAAATTCTCTAATATGCAATTGAAGGTAAATCATTTAGTTATAAATTTGAGTAATGTATTTAGAGCACAACTTAATTTCCAGGACAAGTGAAAGGAAATAGCAATTCAATGTTTATCACATTAAAAAGAAGTGCCCTGAAGGGTCCAAAAGCATAATACACTATCTGACTCCTATGTTCACTGTAGCACTAGTCGCAATAGCCAAAATCTGGGAAAGAAACAAGTGTCTAAGAACAAATAACCAGATAAAGAAGCTATTGTACATATACACAATGGAATACTACGTGTCAGTAAGAAAAAGATAAAGTTATTCAATTAGCTGATACATGGATAGATCTGGAGTGTATCATATTAAGGGAAGCTAGCAGTGGGGAAAGGGATAGACATAGAATGATTTCTCTCATATGTGGGATACAGAGAAACTTTGTGAGGAAATGACAGAGCCCAAAAGGCAATACAAAGGAAGGGTCCTTCAGTAGGAAGGCTCTTACTGGGTCGGAGGTCTAAGGGATAAATTAGGAAAGGAATGCCAGTACAATGGTGGAGGGGAAAAGTACCTATTCTAGAGCTAGGCTGGGGGGACAGGAAAGAAACTGGGGACAATGATGAAGATTGGCGGAGGGATTGGTTTTGGAACGGTAAACCTAAAACCTGATAATGAATAACTTTGTCACTCTGTAATTTATGGTGATTAAAAAATATGCCCTCCCGTTGATCGTCGATTTGCTCGAGCGGGCCCAGTAACGTCTCCATTGGAGACTTTGTTGTTACTGTGTCTGGCATATCGGATACTCTCGGTAGCTTGCCGGGCTCTCCGAGAGGGGCGGAGGAATCGAACTCGGGTCAACCATGTTGGCCGCTTGTAAGGCGAACGCCCTACCCGCTGTGCTATCGCTCCAGCCGGAAAAAAAATAGTGAAACCACCCGAGCACATTTCAAACAGCTTTACCTGAAGCATTGCAAGCCTCTTCTATCATTTTCCATGCGTGCTTACATCCATTTTCATCACTTAGACATTGCTCTCTTAAGTCTAAGCAATCAGTGGTTGGGGAAGTGCTCTCGTTTTCCAAGAATAGCCCCACAGCTTGAATAGCAACAGCAAAAGGACAAAAAGAAAACAAGTTTGCAGCCTTACAGTATCACAGTGACTAAATACACACTCTTAATGTTGAAAATGATGAAAAATAAATCAATTTATTATTAAGTCTGGAATAAATCCTAATCTCCTGTCTAGGTATAGAGCTTTATTTCTATATTTTTCCTCTAAAATGTTCTTAAACTGAAATGTGTATTTATCTCTTTCTTATTCTCTACTAATTTCTTAACGTATAATTCATTTTTATGATTTACACTGCTGAAACTGCTCTTCAAATGCAATAATAAACTCTAATATCAATGTACATCTTTTTTTCTGTTTATTTATTTTAATCAATCACTGTGACGTACAGTTACAGACTTACAAACTCTCATGCTTACATTTCAGTCATACAATGATAGAGTAACCATCCCTCCACCAGGCCCATTCTCCATCACCAATGTTCCCAAGTATCCCTCCCATCACTCCCATCCCATCCCATCCCACAGCCAACACCTCTGTGGCTGGCTCATTCCCTTTCACTCTCTCTCTCCTTTAAGGTATCATGGTTTGCAATGCAAGTATTAAGTAGTAACCATCTTCGGTCTATAGTCTACTTCCAGCACACATCTCCCATCCAGAGCTGGTCCTCCAAACATCCTTTATTTGGCGTTCCCTTCTCTATCTGAGCTGCCTTTTCCCCCAGCATGTGAGGCCGGCTTCCAAGCTGTGGAGTAATCCTCCTGGTCCTTATCTCTTCTATACTTTGGTGTCTAACATCAATTTACATCTTAAGGCTTCATTTTGTCTATTTTTGTCATTTTGTTCTTGAGACTTTCCCTTTGACAACCTCCTCTTCTAGTTCTCTTAATATCTACCCACCCGATTCTTCCTGAACATAGAATCTTTCTCATAATCCTTTAAATATTTCATTAAAATTATGGTTTAGCCTAGGTTCTATCCCCAGGCCTTCCTCATTGTCTGTGGGCAATTCCAGCTAATATCACGAACCACGATGAATCACGACCATCCTGTTATTCGTCGATTGCCTCGAGCAGGTCCCAGTAACGTCTCCTTCATCCTAGCCCTGAGATTTTCTAAAAAGTGCTATATTCAAGGCTCTTTAGGAGAATGAGACCCATCATTTTTACGGTATTTGGCATATTGGGTACACCACGGGGAGTTTGCCAGACTCTGCCGTGTGGGCAGGTTACATTCGGTAGCCTGCCAGTTTGTCCAAAGTAGGAATGAGATAACAAGATGTCATAATAAGATGTTGCGCGGCTGCAAATGTGGCTGAGCGGTTCTGGGAGCAGAGTTTTATAGTTTTAAGTTGAACAAGCTAATATATTTTTGTAAATAGAATCTCTAGGATAGGGGACAAAGCTATCGTAAGGCAGATAGAATGCTTGCCTTACATTTGGTTGACCTGAGTTGGATTCCCAGCATCCTAAATGTCCCCCTAAGCCTGCCTGGAGTGATCCTTGAACATGGAGCTAGAAGTGAGCACTAAGCATTGTTTGGGGTGGAACAAAAAAATATAATCTCTAGGATAATGACTCTAAAATCTATAACTCAACCCTATTACTTACAATGCTATCAATAGTCTCCTCTTGAATATTTTCTCTTAAAACTTTGTTTTAGTCCCAGATGGGGTAGGTGCCACATCCCGCCTCCTCCAGATGGAACCCCGGTGACCATGAGCCTCTACAAGCATAGCTCGAGTATGTGGGAACCAGGACCTTTACCCCAAACCGACATCTCCCTATATACAAAGTGATCAATGGAAAGTAAATCATCCAACGTTTCTCCCTGAAAATCAGACTTATCTCTTACACAAACCACAACACCCAATAGGAGAGAGAGAGAACAAAAGGGAATGCCCTGCCACAGAGACAGGGTGGGATGGGGGGGGAGTGGGAAGGATACTGGGATCTGTGGTGGTGGGAAATGGTCACTGGTGGAAGGATGCGTATTTAAAATAAATAAATTAATTAATTAAAAAAGAATATATAAAACACTTCAAATACAAAAAAACCCCTTTCTTTTAGACAAACTTCTCTTCAAGTTCTCTTAATTCTCATCCACTTTACTCTTTCTGAACACAGAATTTTTCTAATGATCCATTTTCAGACTCTTTTGTTAAAATTATGTTTTTGCTTAGGTTCTATCCTCAAACCTTTCTCATTCTCTGTGGACAATTCCAGGGAATATCATGGTTCTAAGTAAAATCTCTCAGATAACCCTCAAATCCACAATTCAATCCTATTATTTACAGTACATCAATTACATATACTAACCATTTTCTTGAATAATTCCAAAAAAATTTACAACTGAAGAATATTTGCAATTAAAGTAGCATCTTTAATACTGTCTTCACTCTCAGTATTCCTTAGTGTAATAAGCTTTCACACCAAAAATTCTACCAGTCACATGGTAGCCAAAGTGATTGGAGGACATTAATTATTTGCTGGGTCACTGCATTTACAGATTATGTCCATGGCTAGGATTTGGCTGCGTTTTTCTTGTTGAGGGCTGAAGTGGAAATTGACAGGTCAACTTCAACTTCCTGTCTTTTTACATGTGCATGGGCAACCAACCTCACCTAGCAAAACTTTGCTGGCAAGTCCAGAGAGACAAAGAAGCTTTAACTCTGCCTCAGGCTTACTTGTTTGAGTGCAGATACTAAAAGACTCCGAAGTAGGTAGAGATTTTATGGTACATACACAATTTATAAGAAACTTAAAATTAGATTTGCTGTTGATAATTACACCAGAAAACTTATGTGTGATAGTTTTCCTAAATAGATGATCAAAACCTTCAATGGTATTAAAAAAAAGTGTCATCAATTTTTTTAAATACCTAATTTTACCTCCGTGTATGATTATTTATTAATTCTACATAAATATATGTTTCACTTTATTTTATTTTAAAATTTTAGGTTAAATTTTCCATTGATTGAACATTATTATACATAATTTTTCACTCTTCATTCAAATGAAGTAACAAATCAAATTAGGAAGATTATCTCAATGATCAAAATACTCTGGCTTTCTAAAATTTATTCATTGCTGACTCTAATATGTAGATATGTATTTAACCTCAGAGTTTTAAAAGTTCTCTTAGAATGGTTAGTGGAATATGTACTATTTTTAAACAAAATGGATGGAGAATATTGTTCATTATATCATTCTTTTAAAGGTACACGCAGAGCTGGATTGTGTAGTAGGTAAAATGCTTGCCTTGCAAGCAGCCAACATGGGTTTGACGCCTAGCACCACGTATGTTCTGAGCACTTCCAGGAGTGGTGCCTGAGCATCGATCCAGGAGTACTGAGTACCATGGGAAGCAGCACCCCCTCCAGCACCCTCCCTAAAAGATAAAAAGATATGTAGACTTGGCTGCCATGTTTCAAAAATCACCATGTCCCACACAGCTTTTTGATTATAGAACTCTCTGCTTCAAAATGTCTATTTAGATGACGCTAAACAATTGTTCTAAGAATGCGCTATTGGAAATATTAGTTCTATTACAAAATAGTGCGAGTGTGGTGCAACCAGTTTTAGTTCCTTCATGAAATTTAGTATCAAGTCTTATTTAGAAGCAAAAGATGAAGATGATAGTCCATCATTCCTTTTTCCAGAGGGTCAAAATATGGTTGTGGTGAATTTTGTGTGTTGTATAAAATTGTTGTCTGAGCTGTTAAAAAATATATCCCAGATTTCTTTTTGTAATTCTGACTACAAATAAAGAAACATTATTTTTAAATGTGATAAAAAATAATAAGGAACCAGTTTTGGGATACTAAATTATATTTAAGTCAAAGAATTATAAACTATATTTTCTTCTTGTCCAAATTTTCTTTGATTTTATTTTCTCTTCAAATACATTTACTAGAATGTGAAATAATGTTTTCTTGATCACAATTAGGTTCTAATTCATCTACGTCTATAACATAGAGTAAACCCAAAGTACACTAGTTTTGTTAGAATGACTTACTTGTTATATTTATTTTCAGTGATGGTCATGGTCCTCCTGTTGTTCATCGATTTGCTCGAGTGGGCCCAGTAACGTCTCCATTGGAGACTTTGTTTTTATTGTGTCTGGCATATTGAATACTCTCGGTAGCTTGCTGGGCTCTCCGAGAGGGGCGGAGGAATCGAACTCGGGTCGGCCATGTTGGCTGTGTGCAAGGCAAACGCCTTACCCACTAACTATGCTAAATTTAATTTATGAATTCTGCTAACTGCTGAAGGAAGTATTCTGAATTGT
The DNA here is from genome assembly GCF_029834395.1 of Sorex fumeus. Taxonomy (NCBI): domain Eukaryota; kingdom Metazoa; phylum Chordata; class Mammalia; order Eulipotyphla; family Soricidae; genus Sorex; species Sorex fumeus. The sequence continues at coordinate 32,844,997 of NW_026606090.1, read as the reverse complement.
TCATTACTGCATATATCAAGTATTCTTAATATATTTCATTTTATGTATATAGTTTCCCCAGCATCTTATAGTAAACTCATAGTACCCAATATGAGAGGGGTAAGTTTACACTTTGGTTACAAAACTAACTGAAAGTACAACATTTAATGTGGTAATAAGTTGTTTTACTCTACTAATGGCCCTTACTTGAGCAAATATTACCACATTAAAGTAAAGGAACTGGAGGCCACGAGTTGCCGCCCATGAGCAGCTCTCCCACATGACTACAAATAAGGAAGCACACAGACCTAATTCAGAACCCAGCAGCTTGCTGCAGAAATGTGAATGGACTATGCGTTAAACTACAGCGCCGTGCCCCCCCCCCCCGCCCCCGGGAGGGAAAGGGTGTCTGTCTCTTCCACCTTTCTCCCCCTCGGCAGCAGGGTGGCTGCCGCCTCAGAGCTTACTGAACAGCCAGGTATGAGTTGGCCATGATGAGGCAACTGCAGCCTCATGGGAAGGGGGGTGGAACTGACATGTCCGTCCCCCCTGCCACGGCCACGAGTTGCCCCCCACGAGCAGCTCTCCAGCAGAACCATGGCCCCAGAGGCACACGGACCTAATTTGGAACCCAGCAGCTTGCAGCAGAAATGTGAATGGACTATGCATTAAACTACAGTGCGTGTCCCCCAGGAGGGAAAGGGTGTCTGTCTCTTTCACCTTCGCACCCCCTCCCCTCCGGCATCACAGTGGCCACTGCCTCAGAGCTTGTTGGACAGTCAGGTATGAGCCAGAGGTGACGGGGCCATTTGCAGCCGCATGGGATGGGGGACGGAACCCACACATCCTTCCTGCCCTACTGAGGCCACAAGTTACCCCCCACGAGTGGCTCTCCAGCATGGTCATGGCCCCAGAGGCACACAAACCAGTTTCCTAATTATCCAGCTTTTGGCAGAAATCCCTTGACTTATGTAGTAAAATATCAGAAATCCAAAATCATATGGTTTTCATATAGTCCTCATAACCTGCAATAGAAAACAAATTATTTCACAATGCCTTTTCAACAGTTCTGATTGTTGGGGGGAAATTCCAAATAATAATGGTGCATCTTTTGTCGAAATAATTAATGTAATCAAAGTAGAGAGAGAGTTAAGTAGAAATCATCTGCCTCACAGGCATCGGGAGAGGTGGGAAGGAGGGTATACTGGGGTTCTTGGTGGTGAAATATGTACACTGGTGAAGGGATGAATGTTTGATAATTGTATGACTGAGACTTAAACCTGAAAGCATTGTAACTTTTCTCACAGTGATTCAATAAATAAATTTAAAAAAATAAATAAAGAACTGAGTTGTTTAAATGAATTTTATGTTAATATAACGAAAAATAATTTAAAATTATTAAATTAATGCTTGTAACTAGGTTTTGTAAGGTGCCATTTCTAAAAGATTCATGTACATTTGAATTTTATAGGCCCTAATAAATAATTCAAAGTAATTGGATTCTTTTATAGAACAAAACAGAGGTAACTTGAGTAATTAATGTTACTTTTACAATGTTCATTTTCTTTAAAAATAAGTCAACTAAGTGTATGCTTTTTCAAAATAATAAACATGTTAAATATAAATTTGAAGCAGCAATATTTCATATTGTATGCCCCTATTAGCTTAATCAGCAGTGTTATCTCAACAGCACAGCTTTTAGTTCAAGAAGTGAGGTTCCTATGAATCCAAATAAATCATAAAGACAGATTACTTACCCAGAAAGATGAAAGCTATCATGCCAGAGATCTTAGGGTTGTTTCTCTGGAAGAAAGGCAGGTACTTACTCCTTCAAAGGAACTGGCCCGGAGATTTCAGCTCCTGCTCTTGCTTCCTAAAATCATCACTGATTCAAGTCAGTTTCCTACGTTACCATTTCCTCACCATCTTTCCTGAGCTGTGAACTTTCCTAATTAGATATAAATTCAATTCTTTTCTCCTGAGTGCACTTATCACAGATATTGTATGTCAAAAATGCCCACAAGCCTGATATTTAGAAAGTGGGTAGGGCGTTTGCCTTGCATGCAGCTGACCCGGTCAGCCCGGGTTCAATTCCTCCACCCCTCTCGGAGAGCCGGGCAAGCTACCAAGAGTATCACGCCCACACAGCAAAGCCTGGCAAGCTACCCATGACGTATTCGATATGTCAAACACAGTAACAACAAGTCTCACAATAGAGACGTTACGGGGCCCGCTCGAGCAAAGCGATGAACAACAGGAGGACAGCGCTACAGTGCTACATATTTGGCACTTAATCACACTTAATCACTTAACTTCCCGTTAGTCGTCGATTTGCTCGAGCGGGCGCCAGTAACGTCTCCATTTGTCCCTGTCGCGTGCTAGTGTAGCCCAATGGCATCTCTTCGCTCCGGGAACATGGAGGGCCTCAAACCGATCGTTCATGACCTTGACAAAGAAGTCTGACCATCTGGTAGGTGGGCGGCCACACGGTCTCTTGACATCCCGTGGAATCCAATCAGTAACAGCTCTAGTCCAACGGTCGTCTTTAAATCTCATTACGTGACCAGCCCATCTGATTTTCGACACCTTGGCAAATGAGACAGCGTCCCTGATTCTTGATCGTCGACGGATGTCGGAACTCCTCTAATATTTGGCACATTTATGAAAAAGTGCTGTTTTTTTCTCAGCACTTTCTAGAATCCCCAGTTTTTCTAGCCACTTGAACATGCTCCACTTCCACTTCAATAATTGACCTTACTAGGAAATTTTATGCCATTTGGGAGTATGGAGGGGAAAATGAATAAGCAATTTAGGAAGATCCTTGGGGACTCGAGTTCCACCTTAAGCTGATATACTTTGTTTTCCAAACAAGAACTGCCCTTTCGATGTACTTCAAACGCCACCACCCTGAAGTGTTGGTTCTTTCAAGGGCTGGAGAGATAGCAGGTAAAACACTTAATCTGCCCACGACTGGACCAGGTGCTATCCCCAGCACCTCATACAGTCGCCCGAGCACTGTTAGAAGTGATTCCCTGAGTGCAGAGCCAGCAGTAAGCCCTGAGTACAGCCAGGTATAGACATCAAACCAAACAAATAATAGGAATGAAGGATTGGCCCTTTCAGTGACCAAGCCTCAAACCCTCTCAATACATTGCTCTTTATGGTGCTGCAATGCTCTGTTCCATAGGGAAGATCATCCTCACTTAGTGAGATCATCTCCTTGACTCGCAGAGGGTCATTGCAATGATCTGAATATTTGTAGCAGCTGCCCCCTCAAATTTATAACGTTGAGATCCTAGACTACAAATATTAAATAACGATATTATCAGGTAAAGCTCTTGGGAGAAGCTTAACTAGTGTGGGTGGAACTTTCGAGAATCCAATCTTATAAAAAAGGGTGAAGAGAGATCCCCAGTCCTCATTCCATTTTCCTCCCAACACAAGATGCTGGGTAAGAGTCAGAAAGATGCCCCATTGGATTCTGACAGTGCTAACACCTAGCCTCCAGAACAATGAGAAATAAATTTGGTTTGCATATAAGCTAGCCAGTCTCTGGTATTTTGATAAAGTAATCTGCATGAATTAGAGATTCTTTTCTCGGCTTGTTTTGCTCCGTATTCACGGTTGTATATTAAACACATACAAGAGCTTCATCACGATCAGGACCATCCTGTTATTCGTCGATTGCCTCGAGCAGGCCCCAGTAACGTCACCTTCATCCTAGCCCTGAGATTTTTAAAAAAGTGCCAAATTCAAGGCTCTTTCAGAGTTAGGAGAATGAGACCCATCATTGTTACTAAATAGCAGCATATTGTCACCCATCAACTTAATTATTCACAAAATAATAATGCTATAAAATCAAATATTTCATTTCAAAGGGAACTCAGACATTAAACTTGTATTATAACCATTACTAAAATAACCTTTTTTTTCCATTTAATCCAACAAAAAAGGACTAAAACTTGAGAAGATTTGGTGGCCTAATAATTAAACAGCTGAGAGATCTGATTTCAGATATTTTAAGCCTTGGAGGTCTATCCTTCTGCTTTTCCTTACTCACTCCAGTACTTACCCTCTCCCCAAATGCAGTCTCCCACAATCCCCTCCCCCCATGCAGCCTTCACTGCCTTCTTTTGTAGCTGTTCCTTCTCTTAGGGGGAAGATAGTCAAGCTCAGGCATGCATCCCCTTGTCTCTGAAGAGCCAGTGTCTCAGGGTAATTAATCTTCCCATGTGGAACTTATTTGACTTGATGTCCAGTGTCATAGATGGAAGTGCCCAAGAGGACTGAGGGTAGGGGAGGAAGTGCGTTATGGAGGGAAGGCACAGGGTCTGAGGAGGAGACTGGGGGAAGGCAGCATGCTCCATGAAGTGCTTAATGTTAAATTTATCAAGTAGTACCATAGGAAAGGGAAACAGATGAGGCACAGAAAAAGAATCATTTCCTGTTAAGTGGAGGCAAAGCAGTCATAATCTTCAAAACTGCAGCAATACACAACCTGGATACAGCATCCACGGTGCGGACCTTTACCATACGGGGACAACCGCTGAGCCCTCAGGCTGGGCTGGCAGGACTAGAAAGTGCCGTGGTCATATACCTGCTCCTCCCCGAAGAACAGACAGAGGCTGGCCGAGTCTGCACTGCTATCTACAAGAGGACACCTTCAATGCTTCTGTGTCATTGATGTCTAAAAGACTTCTTCCCCTGATGTTTTTTTTTAGGTGAAGTCCAATTATGGATTATGCAGAATCGAGAAGGATATGGAAGGAGAAGCTGATAAAACACCAAGGCAGACATGGGCTGCCAAAACGCAGAAAAACAAAAATGATTGTCTGTACTTTTAATGCTCGTACGCTGGCATCTGCTGCATCCATTGAAGACCTTATGGTACAAGCACGAAAGATCAAGTACGACATCATTGGTCTGACCGAAACGAGAAGACATCAATCCCATCATGCTGTTTTCGACACTGGAGAAGAACTGTTCCTTGGAACATGTGATAAAAGAGGCGTCGGTGGTGTCGGTATCCTTGTCAACACAAACTTAGTCACAAGCATTGATTCATTTGAATGCCTAACAACCCGAATCGGACGATTACACTTGAATAAATGTGGCTCACTACCGGCAGTTTCTATCTTTGTTGTCTATGCACCAACATCCAGTTATGGTGAAAAAGAAACTGAGAAATTCTACATGGAGCTGGAGAAATTCTATAAAGAAGATCACACCTTCTACAAGATCATTGTCGGTGATTTTAATGCCAAGATAGGACCAAGAAGATCAGTCGATGAACTCCACATCGGAACCCATGGCCTGGAATGGAACGAACAGGGTGACAGACTGTCTGAGTTCATCATGTCAACCAAAACCTTCCATGGTAACTCACAATTCCAAAAGGCTGAATCTAAACGTTGGACATGGGAGTCTCCCGATGGACGGTTCCACAATGAAATAGACCACATCATATTCAATCGGCGGTTTTGCCTAACCAATGTTGCTGTTGTCCCAAAATTCCAAACGGGATCAGACCACCGTCTTCTTCGTGCAAAATTCTACCTCACAGAACGAGGAGAAAAGAATGCAAGGTTTAAGAAGAAGACTCCCAGAACAACCACCAACTGGGAACTCTTTGGCTCTGTTGCAGCAACATGGGAAGATGCCGTCATTGACAACATTGATGAGGAATACGATCGAATGATTCAGCACCTCCATGATTGTGCAAGGAATGCCAAGAGAGAGATAACCACAAAAAACCGTCTTTCTTCGAACACTCTTGAACTTATTCGCCAACGTGGCGTGGCACATGCCTCAGACAACCACAAGCAAACGTCCGAACTGGCAAAACAGTGCAGAAAAGCCATCAAGGATGACCTCAAAAACAGGAGAGCAGCAGTACTGGTAGATGCAGCAGAAGCTGGGAAAAACATTCGTAATGCCCGCCTGTCCTTCACCAACTACAAAACCAAGATGACTGCCCTCCGACATCATGATGGATCTATCACATCTTCCAGAAGGGCAATGGAGAAGATTATTCATGACTTCTACTCAGATCTCTTTAATAGCCACATCCACTTGCCCACATACCACATACCACATGATGGATATGTCGTTCCCAATGTTCTCCCTTCCAAAATCCAACATGCCATCTCGTCGGTAAAGAAACAAAAAGCACCTGGCCCAGACAAGATCAGACCTGAACACCTGAAGAATTTACCATCAGTACTCATCAATACATTAGCTCAACTCTTCACACGCTACCTGTCTGAATGCAAGGTTCCATCCCAATGGAAAACCAGCAAGACTGTACTACTATACAAGAAAGGAGACATCCACGACATTGGCAACTATCGCCCAATCTGCCTATTGTCTGTCATCTACAAACTATTCACTCGAGTCATCCTGAATAGGATTAGCAGAACACTAGATGAAGGACAACCATGTGAACAAGCTGGATTCCGAAAAGGATTCAGTACCATTGACCATATCCACACAATAACCAAGCTCATTGAGGTATCTCGGGAGTTCAAGATGCCGCTCTGTCTAACGTTCATTGATTTAAAGAAGGCCTTTGATTCTGTTGAGACGGAAGCGGTCATGGAAGCCCTAGCCAATCAGGGCGTACAAACTCAATACATCAGGATCCTTCATGAGCTCTATTGCGGATTCACTACCAAGATCTCACCATTCTACAAAGAAGTAATCATCCATATCAAGAGAGGGGTTCGGCAGGGTGATACCATTTCACCAAAACTCTTCAGTGCCACCCTCGAGAACATCATGCGACGACTAGAATGGGAAAACATGGGAGTGAAGATAGATGGTCGGCAACTACACCACCTCCGCTTTGCTGATGACATCGTTCTAATAACACCAAACATCAGCCAAGCGGCACAAATGCTTGCGGACTTTGACCGTGAGTGTGGAAAGGTCGGACTACAGCTGAATCTTACGAAGACAATGTTTATGAGAAACAGCCTTGTTCCTGACGCTCCATTCGCTCTCAATGGAACCACCATCTCCGAATGCAACAGTTATATATACTTAGGTCGAGAAATCAACATGATGAATGACCTGGCACCTGAGTTACGCAGGAGGAAGAGAGCGGCTTGGAATGCCTTCAAGAGCATTGAAGAAATAACTAAAAGGACAAAGAACCTCCAGCTACGAGCACATCTCTTTGATTCCACTATTCTTCCTGCATTAACATATGCTTCAGAGACCTGGACCCTACGAAAACAGGATGAGAACACTATTCGGGTCTCTCAAAGAGGAATCGAAAGAACTATGCTTGGAATATCACGATTCACTCAAATGAGAGATAGAATCCGGAGTTTTGATCTTCGTCAACGCTCAAGAATCAGGGACGCTGTCTCATTTGCCAAGACATCAAAAATCAGATGGGCTGGACATGTAATGAGGTTTACAGACAACCGCTGGACTAGAGCCATTACTGATTGGATTCCACGAGACATCAAAAGATCACGTGGACGCCCACCTACAAGATGGTCAGACTTCTTCGTCAAGACCCTAAATGATCGGTTTGAGGCTCTACATGTTCCTAAAACGAACAGATGCCACTGGGCTACGCTAGCACTCAACAGGGATGAATGGAGACGTTACTGGCACCCGCTCGAATAAATCGATGAATAACGGGGATTAAGTGATTAAGTGAAGTTAAGTGAAGTCCAATAGTTGATTGAGGGAGGATAGTAAACCTAAGGAGAATGTGGGACTACAGAGATACAAAGAAGAAATACCAAAAGCAAAGGAAATTTATGTTCTAAAGAACAGATGCCCTGAGGGCGGAGTGCTATCCAGGAAAGATCACGCACCACCTTGGAGATGTGGCTGATCCCAGAATGAAGGGCGCCTCCTCTAAACATCTCTGTTACTGCTGCTTTTGGGACAACACCAGCCAGTACTAGTGCTTAGTCCTAGTACTGTGCTCAGAGATCACTACTAGTTCGACTCAGGGTCCAAACCAGGTTCTGGGAATTGAACCCAAGTCAGCTAGGTGTAGGGCCAGCATCCTCCCCACTATAGTATCCCCTGTTCTCTTCTCTGGATATTTTTGAAGCATATATACTTTTAAAAGGCTTTCAAGTAAAACTATCTTATAAATTTGACATTCTAGAAATATTTTAACAAATTTGTGATAAAGTATTTGTCACAACATAATACTTTGTTGAGAATAAACCTTAAGATGCAAGAGAATAATACAAGATTTCAATGTGGCAATACTAACTTGGTTAATGTTTTCCATAAACACAGTGCCATATAAAATATCAGTGAGTTCTATTTGTGACAGACAGCATATGAAATATTTAATTTCAATTAAAGTTCAGTATATTACAGAACATAATCTTCCCCAAGTGAAATTATAGTTGTCTTAGATTAAAAAGGTAAAGATAAGGTAAAGGCCCTCCCGTTGATCGTCGATTTGCTCGAGCGGGCCCAGTAACGTCTCCATTGGAGACTTTGTTGTTACTGTGTCTGGCATATCGAATACTCTCGGTAGCTTGCCGGGCTTAGATTAATAAATCTTAATCGAATTTCAACAAAAATAATACTTTCAGTTCAATTATGTTCTCCAATGGAAAACAGCTACTGATTCATTATATTTTAGCCATCAGATGAAGTGATAAAATCATCAGTTTCAGTAGTTTCCTGTGATAATGGATATGTGATTTTAAATGTATTCTTTTTAAATATAAGGCTATTAAGGAGTAAATGAATCAGAAGTAAGGACTGTGCTGGGTAAAATTTGGGTGGAAAGCTCCAATCTTACTAGATTTTGTCATCATCAACCACATCTGACTCTGAGGAATACAGACATTTTAGAACTCCTATTTAGAGTCCACTGAACTCAATTTAACTTACATTTTTTTCTCAGATTCTCATAACAAGTAAGGACAAGCAGTTGATCTAACACCTTCCCACTGAGAAAAAAATATTAAAATTTATTTCAACAAACATTTAGTAATGAGAATTAGCAAATAACTAACACGTACTTCAGAAAAAAACAAAAATAAGGCATAATCCCTATCATTACATATCAGATAAATGAGGGTGTAGATTAAAAAAAAGTTGTTGACATACTGAAACAAGGAAATCAGTGAAAATACATGACTATATTAGAATAAAATTTCTTTGTATAATAATAGTTTTACTTTTTATTAACAAGTTCATTATTTATATTTTGTCTATTAAAAAATTTAAAACCCAGTAGAGAAATCAGAGTAATAGTAAGATAGGAAGGACCATTTGCCTTGCATGTGGGAAAACTAGGGTTTCATTCCTTGCATCCCATATGGTACCCTAAGCACCACCAGGAGTAATTCCTGAGTGCAGAGCCAGGAGTAAGCCTTGAGTGTTGTTGGGTGTGGGCCAGAAATGATACAAACAGCAACAATAAAATAGTAGAATGCATATATCTTGAGGAGAAAGATAAAAAGATTCATCAGTCCCAGATTTAGAGTCAACCTAAAATTGGTAGCTTTGGAAAGAACAGTTACATATATATAAATCTACATACTTCTGCATCTGTTTATATCTAATATATTTCTATTATATTAATGTTTTACCGTAAGACCTACCACACTGATACAAAGAATTTCATGCTGGTGTATTAAATCATTTTACTATAAAAGGTCCGTTGTTCTGATCACTAAAAATTTGAATATTGGTAGCTGTAACTGGGGGTATAGGGAACCAGGAAGCATAGACAAGGTATGAGTAACAAACAGGACTCTGAGTTACATTCTAAAAATTTCAGATAGACTAATATCACTTAAACATTGGTGGGAGAAAAAAGGATGACAACATTATCAACACTTTTTTCAATACTTTCCTGTGGGCACTAGAGTTTATCCACAGAGAAAGAAAGGATCTGGTCAGCTTTAAGTGGAAGAAAACAAGTTATTCTCAAAAATGACATGAATTTTGTGATGGAAGCTAGCTTGGAAATAATTGCCCCTTAAATGAGGTATTCCCATGGTTCAAGGTCGGACTCCAGCTGAATCTAATGAAGACAACATTTATGAGAAACAGTCTCATTCCTGATGTTCCATCACTCTCAACAAAACAACCATCTCCGAATGCAACAGTTATGTGTACCTAGGTCGAGAAGTTAACATGACGAATGACCTGGCACCTGAGTTGCACAGGAGCAAGAGAGCAGCTTGGAACATCTCAAGAGCGTCGAAGAAATAGCTAAGAGGATGAAGAACCTCCGGCTCTGGGCACATCTCTTCGATTCCACTGTTCTTCCTGCATTAACATATGCCTCAGAGACCTGGGCCCTATGAAAACTGGATGAGAATGCTATTCCCTATTCCGGTCTCCCAAAGAGGAATCTAAAGAGCTATGCTTGGAGTATCACATTTCACTCAAATGAGAGAAAGAATCCAGAGTTCAATGGTCAAGAATCATGGACACCAAAAGGAGAGAACAAAAGGGAGTGCCCTGCCACAGAGGCAGGGTGGGATGGGGGATGGAAGGGTGGGAGGGATACTGGGATTGGTAGGGGTGGAGAAAGGGCACTGGTGGTGAGATGGGTACTCGATCATTGCATAACTGAAACCCAAGCACAAAAACTTGTAAGTCTACAACTGTATCTCATGGTGTTTCACTAATAAAAAAAAATTAAAAAAAATAAAATAAAAAAGAATCAGGGACACTGTCTCATTTGCCAAGGCGTCGTCGAAAATCAGATGGGCTGGACACGTAATGAGATTTGGAGACGACCGCTGGACTAGAGCCATTACTGACTGGATTCCACGGGATGTCAAAAGATCGAGTGGCTGCCCACCTACAAGATGGTCAGACTTCTTCATCAAGACCCTGAGCGATTGGTTTGAGGCTCTTTGTGTTTCTAGCATGAACAGATGCCATTGGGCTACACTAGCACGCAGCAGGGATGAATGGAGATGTTACTGGCACCCTCTCGAGCAAATCGATGATTAATGGGAAGTCAAGTGATCAAGTGATTAAATGAGGTTATTTCTGTAGTTTAGGAAGTCATGATTTAAGTCTAAAGAAGTAACAATGAAGAAGAAATCCAACTTGTTCAAAAGTTGAAATTTTTACAATCTACTGACCATTTAAAACAGAAAGCGGGCTGGAGAGAGAGTACAGAGGTTAAAGCACTTGCCTTGAGTGCATCTGACTATGGTTAGATCCTGGGCACTACATATGGTTCACTGAGCACTTTCAGGAGTGACTCCCAATTACAAAGCTAGGAGTAAGCCTTGAAGATCTCCTGTGTGCCCCTCAAAACAACAGCAATAACCAAAATCCCTAAAGACAGTGAAATAGAAATGAAGTTGGAGTGAATTCAAGGAATACTTAAAATCATTTACAAAGATATCTGATTCACAATTCAATGATCTCTATAAAAAATAATGAAATCCACTGAAGAAGTTAAACACCAGAATGAATCAATTCCTATGGTCAATGTGTCTGTAGGCTCTTTCTCCCAGATAGTTAAAACACCTCCACGTGATAACATTGCTTTGGGAGATTTTTGTTGTGTAAGTTCTGGTCCTCAATCAAAAAAGGTCAAGAATGGAACCATCTTTAGGATTCACCAGCGTTTTAAAAAACAACAGAAATAGAAATATTAATTTGAATATCAGGAATTTGTAACAACTCTAAAAACATTACCAAGAACAACTGCTTCAATTCCTCCTAATTCTTTTAAATTTCCTTCTTTTAATTCTGTATGTGTTGTCTATTTCCCACCTCCTGTTAATAAAATCTCTTGTTCATTCTATGCATTATGGAGGGAGAAAAATTATGTGCCTGCTGACTCAGCAAATTTTTCTACTAAATGGAATATGGACGACCTTGCCATTAAAAGCATCAGATACTTATATTTGAATTTAATATAATTTCCTTTCATTATGGGATATAGCAACATTTGAAAATATTGGGTAAATGTTCAGTACATTACAGTTGAGATGTATCTGACAATAATAAACAAAGACATATTATTTTTAAAATGTTGTTAAATTTACTAGGAAGAGATTTGAACTTTTTCAGTTAACTTCTTTAAAGTGAATGTATTTTTTTCACTGTAAACTATTTGGTATTTCTATATATGCTTGAAAAATAATCCACTGTCCACTGTCCTCCCATTGTTCATGGATTTGCTCGAGTGGGCACCAGTAACATCTCCATTGTGAGACTTGTTACTGTTTTTGGCATATCAAATATGTCACAGGGAGCTTGCCAGGCTTTGCCGTGTGGGCAGAATACTATCTAGTATGCTTGGCTCTCCGAGAGGGGCGGAGGAATCAAACCTGGATCAGCTGCGTGCAAGGCAAACGCCCTATCCACTGTGCTATCGCTCCGGCCCTTGAAAAATAATAAATGAATATATCTATATTTAGTAATGTTATGACTAAAATTATGTTATCTAATGAAATAACAATACAAAGTAATGTTATTTAAGTTAAGTATATCTTTTATACATATCCTACATATATCTTATATATTATCACCATTGCATTAACTAAAACTTCTGTTCACACAATGCTTTTTTATGGTGAGAAACCATAGTCTTTTGGCAATGTAGAAATATATATAAAATGTTATTTAAGGAATTACATCTACAGAATTTATCTCTTCGAACATTTGACCAATATTTCCTCAATTTCTCCAGTTCCAGCCCCCAGTAACAACCATTCATTCCAGGATTTACTTGTATATTCTTGGATTTTTCAGATTCTATACGTAAGAACAAAAAAGATACTTGTTTCTTTGTTTGACTTAGCATAATGCCCTAAAAGCCCATCCATATTGACACAAGGAAGAACTTCCTTCTTTCTCATAGATGAATAATATTAATTAATAATAAACATCTGTATTTATATATCACATTTGTATGTATATTTTATATCTAATATTTACGTATCATGTAAATATACACATGTTAATTCTTTTAATAGTTAGAACATGTAGGTTTCTTCCATATTTTGGCCATGGGGCACATATCTGTTTGATATCCTATTTTCATGTCCTTTATTACCCACAAGTGAGATTGCTGTATCATATTCTGCTTCTTTTTTATTTTTTAAGTATTTCTTGGTGGGGAGGTATAGTGCCATACCTAGTGGTGGTCTAATATTACTGCTGGCTCTGTGCTCGAACTGGGTTCAGTTGAATACAAGGCAAGTGTCTTAATTCCTGTACTATCTCCTTGAAACTATATTTTATCACACTGATTATCTCCCATACATTTTTTTCATAAAGACTACACTCATTTACATGACAACAAATGGTGCACAAAGGTTCGTTCTATTTTCTACACAGTCTCATCAACAAGTTATATTTATTTTCTTCTTGATAGTAATCATTCTAAAAGAATTAGTAGCTATCTCTAGTATTTTTTTAAATTTTCCTTATTATTAGTGCTTATTGCACATCATTTCATACACCTGTTGGCTAATCGGATGCCTTCATTAAAAGAAGTCTCACTCAGTTCCTCTGTCCATTTTTTCAATGAAGTTTCCCCTTTGTTGTTATTTAGTTGTATGAAATCTTTATATCCCAAACCTTTATATTTTGGGATCTTAACTGTTTTTCTGATACATATAATTTGAGCAAATTTTCTCCTACAGATTTTCATATTTTTTCAATTGGGTTCTTCAAGAATATATTTTAATTTGATATAGTTTTATTTATTTATTTGGTAGTCTCCTGCCCCCACGCCTGGCTGTTCTCACCGGGGCCCCTTGGAGGGGGGAGGGTTGAGTTTCTCTTCCTCCTCCCCGCCCCAAGCAGAGCCCCAGCAGCTGAGGACCTCTGTAGCCAGCCACGGCCATGCTGGGACCACTCTCCACACGTCTGGACGGGCCTCATGCATGAAAGAACTGGCAGAGGAACCCAGGCATGCGGATCCTGGGGCTGAGGTCTCCAAGCCTACTCGGATTGGGACTGGGCCTTCTCCACCCAGACCCCTCCCCCCCATCTTCCAGTAGGTAGGCGTCACACCCACCAGCTGCTGCCAGCACCAGGTGGGTCCCATCAACGGCCGAGATGCAGAGACTATAAAACCCAGCTCTCGGAAGCGTGCGGCCACATTTGCGGCTGCACGACATCTTATCTTTCCTTTGGAGAACCCAGCAGGCTACAAAAAGTATTCTGCCCACACGGCAGAGTCTGGCAAACTCCCCGTGGCGTACCCAATATGCCAAATACCAGTAACAATGATGGGTCTCATCATCCTAACCCTGAAAGAGCATTGAAATGGCTCTTTTAAAATCTCAGGGCTAGGTAGACGGAGACGTTACTGGTGCCTGCTTGAGACAATCGATGAACAACAGGATGATCGTGATTGTGATAGTTTTATTTATTCTTGTTTCAGTTGCAAATGCTTAGATGTCACTGTATCACTGTATCACTTCATCCCGTTGTTCATCGATTTGCTCGAGTGGGCACCAGTAACGTCTCCATTTGCCCCAGCCCTGGGATTTTAGCAGCCTCTCCTTACTCATCCTTCCCAACGGTGCCATATTGGAGGCTCTTTCAGGATCAGGGGAATGAGCCCCTTTACTGTTACTGTTTTTGGCATATCGAATATGCCATGGGGAGCTTGCCAGTCTCTACCATGCTAAAACGTTAAAGCTAATAAATTATGGCCAATACCAATCTCAAGAAGCTTATTCTCTAGTTTCCTCGCTAGAGTTTTATGATATCAGATTTCACGTTTAAATCTTTATTCTACCTAAGATTTTTTAGTTTTGTAAGATAATGATTTTCTTTTCTTTTGTAAGATGGGGTGCACATCTGGCTGTGCTCAGGTATGACTCCTGGTTCTGTGCTCAGGGCTCACTTCTTGTGGGCTTGAGTGACATATGTGGTGCCAGGGATTGAACTATCATGATTCATGACAAGGCAAGTAGCTCAAACACTGTACTATCTCTCAGGCACCTCATTTCCTACATGTGGTTAAATAGTTTTCTCACATGTGCTGAAGTGCAAACATCTTTTACTAATCATTGTGTTTCCTTTTGCTAATAAAAATTGACCATGTAGATGTTGGTCAATCCTTGGCTTTCTACTCTATTTCAATAATCTGCATGTCTGTTATATTGACATGCATACTGCTTTAAGTATTGTAGCTTTGCAGTGCAATTATGAAACCAGTAATCTTAATATCTCTCATCTTTTTCCAGGATTGAGTTGGTTATTTGGGGTGTTTTGTGGTTCCACACGCTTCCAGATTTGTTTTCCCTGTAAAAAATGTCAATGAAACTTCAATGAAATTTAATGTGTAACGGAATCACATTAAATCAACTGTTTTAGAGCACTGTAACACCATTAGGTCTAATTCACAAACTATATTTCAATTTATGTCTTATTCAATGTCTTTATCATAATCTTATAGTTTAATGGTAAAGGTATCTTATTCTCAATATTTCCATTGCTAGAATAAAATGGGAGCTTGATACTGGAGTGGAGAAGCACACGGCTATGATCCACAGGTTCTTCTTGCTGCCGGGAACCATACTAGGGCCTGACGACTACTGGTGGAGGCCCGGCGGACCACAGGTGCTACTGGGCCCCAACAGTCGAGCTAGGCTCTATGTCAAAGCTACTTCACCGAGTCCTGTCAGGTGACTAAACCTGAGCACCAGTGAGAGAAACCCTGCCCCCCTCTCAGCACCCTAAAACGGTTAGGAGATGAGATCTTGCTTGGTTATTGTAAGTGTCAGGCTAGGGGGAGACTCTACCTTCACAGAGAAGAGTTTTGACATCAGCTTCCATCTGCCTTCAGGGCACAGCCTTGTGCCGGAGACATTTTGGGGTAACAGATATTTTTGCGTCTGTATAGGTCTTTAAGATTTTCTTTATATAAAGTCATGTCATAGGCAAGGGAAAACAATTTTATTTCCTTCTTTTCCTCTTGGATACCTTTTGTTTTTCTTGCTGTATGCTCTAGTTAGGATTGAAATACCATGTTGTCCAGTAATGGTGAAAACACACACATTTGTCTTGCTCTCAGACTTAGAGGGAAAGTTTTCCATCTTTCATTATCACCGCTATTTAAATGTGATTTTGTGATTTGTCATTTATAGTCTTTATTATATTGAGGTTTTTTCTTTCTTATACACAGTTTGTTGAGGGTTATTCCCATAAAACAATGTTTTATTTTTTCAACATTTTCTGTTTTATTGCTCATGTCTGACAGTCATTATCTTCACTGTTTTAGATCTTAGTTAAAATAATTTAAGTATAATTTTTAAAAATTATCTTCCTGCATAAAATTATTTCTGACATTTTCAATGTCCCTAAATGTTTTGCTTTGGTTTGACTCACTTTAGACACGGATTCACAGCCGCCTGACCACTTATCCTGCCCCAGCAGAGAGTGGGCAGGCCTTAGAGACATGAGGGAACTGGTTCACTGAAATGTGATTTGAATTTGTCAGTACCTTGCAATAGCAGTCTCCATAACCACTACCACTTAAAAAGTTTCTAAAACAAGAATCTGGGACAGAACGGGATGAAACATCTTTGGTTGGCATAGGAGAAGGAAATGTGGCCAGTTTTCTTCTAATTTTCCAGAAAAAGGGTTGTGGAATCATTGGTTGGACATAGAAAAGGAAAGGAAAGTTTATGGAGTAAACATAATAGCTAAATTTGTCTCCCCATTGCAATACTGTGGTATTGACTTATAGGATGTATAGATAGGCAGATTTAAGATCACCAAAATATTTTTTCATATATGCATTGGTCTCCATCCATAGTTACTCTCTCATATCCTCCAAAAGTCTTGAGAACCAAAATCCTGATAATGTTTAAGGTGTCTCATGTTTTGTAAGAGTGACCAAGTTTGGGGAAACATTTATTAAGATTGGTTGTAAAGAAGCTGCCACACAAGCACATGGAAGGGGCTTCACAGAATCTTTCTGGTTGGTGACTTGCACATTCTGCTGATGTTGAGAAATGTTTATTGTTGAGGGTGGGGGTGGAGGTGTATGAATTTCCACCCTGACACCATGCAAGATACCAGAAATGCATCTGCTGACACACAATCTTAAACTATGATGCTAAAGAAGAGAAGGTCAGGTAACCAATGTATTTAAATTACCTCAGCTGCTGGAACAGTTATTATCTCTGCTAAGGAAGATGATGGCTTAGGGCCATTATAAATAGAATTAAACATGAATGTGACCTATCTTATTCCCTAAATCTTTTTCCAGATATTAAAGCTAATGTTTGTTTTCCAGTAATACTGTCACTGCTCCAGTTTAGAAACAATCATTATTCTTGATGATGAGTAGTTTCATAAAAAAAACTATCTGATGCAAAGTTCCTACATCCAGCATGCAAATACATCAGCAACAGGGCTAGAAATAAGCTCAATCAGATTCAAGTGTAATCACACACTCTTCTGGAAACAGTTCCTAAATTATTCTTTTACATAACTCAAAATTTAAATTCGTTGAATATGATATCTTGCTTTCCACTACTCACCCATTCCTACCCATTTAAAGCCATTTCTTGCACAGGCTCTGGTTTTCTCTATCTCCCATGTACTTTCTGGAAATGGCCCTGCTTTTTCACACACCTATTCTGTGTTGCACCTGTCCCTTCTACGCAGAATGCCTTCATCATCTCTGCCATCAAACTCCTCCAAAGCTTTGTCCTCCCAAAACTACTTTTACTCAGCCAGAGTCAAGAGTTCTGGTCTAACTAATATTAAGTGTGTATTTTTTTAAAACTATTTATCTTCTTCCTCACAAAAAGGATTTGGACAGAGATTTATTGTGGACAGAGATTTAAACATTTTGATCTCTATATCTCATCTTAGTATAGAATTTGAGTAAGTAGTTGACACTATTATTTTTCATCATGAACAACGTTTCATATTGTCCTAACACCTTTAATAATTCAGTGCCATAAAGAACATCGGATAAGTGTTCTTCATTCAATGATTCAGTTAACAGAGTTTACTGATATCCTACATTCTACAATGCACTCTAGCCCAGGGCCTGACACATAAGTCATCAATATTATCTAGCTCCTGCTTTAAATAATGTCGCTGTTGACAGGAAAGAAAATCCTAAATTGAAATAACTAAACCTCTGATTTCTTGAAAAGAAAACTGGTACTGCAAGATTATGAAAGACATAATAAGATTACTAATAGATTACTCTGTTATTTTAGAGAGTAAGAATTCTATGATTTTTTAAAAATGTTTACTGCTTCAGACTTAATAAAATCATAATTAAAAAGTTTATCAAAATTTGAAAACTGTCAACAAAGAGAAAAGATTTAAATGAGTTGGCACTATTAAAATATGTTCTAGAAGCATTTGTGAAACAAATATAATTGGATGGGGTGTAGTTCAGTGGTAGAGAGCATACTTTGGTTGCGTGGAGCTTGGACAACTCTAGTCATCAAAATAACAACAATAATGATATCACTGTATCACTGTCATTCCCATTGTTCATCGATGTACTTGAGCGGGTGCCAGTAACATCTCCAGTAGTCCCAGTCCTGAAATTTTAGCAGCCTTTTCTTACTCGTTTTTCCCAATAGTGCCATATTGGAGGATCTTTCAGGGTCAGGGGAATGAGACCCGTTACTGTTACTGTTTTTGGAATATCGAATATGCCATGCGTAGCTTGCCAGACTCTGCTGTGTGGGTGGGATACGCTTGGTAGCTTGCCAGGATCTCCGAGTGGTATATATATATACAGCAGGCAACAAATCATATAGGGAAACATATATATATGAAATATATATATATGAAACACATATATATGTTTCCCTTTATGATTTGTTGCCTGCTGTATGAACTCCAACAAATATGGTATGGAAATTATGGAAAATGGGTAGGGAGTGTCTTATGATGTGTCCAGGAATATGTTCACTCATGTGAGGCTCAGTCCAAGCACATGGAAACAAAATGTAGCGTAAAAATAAAAGAGACCCTTCATGGTATAGTAGAGGGTAAATAATTATGCATTGGGGGTAAGAGGGTGGCTTGTAACTGTGTAAAGTGGGTATATAGAGACAGCTCACTATTTCAGTATTAAACAGTGCATTAATCTAAAATTTTCCAACTTTTCAAGGAAGCACATCAATTTTTTTTTAGCATAACACGATGGACACTCAATACCCCTATTGCAAACCACAACGCCCAAAAGGAGAGAGAGAACAAAAGGGAATATCTTACTACAGAGGCAGGCTGGGGTGGGGGGATGGGGTGGGGGAGTGGGAGGGATACTGGGATCATGGGTGGTGGAGAATGGGCATTGGTGGAGGGATGGCTACATGACCATTGTATTACTGAAACAGAAGAACAAAAGTTTGTGAGTCTGTAACTGTACCTCATGGTGATTTACTAATAAAATTTAAAAAAAAGAAAATGAAAATATCACGTTAACTGAAATGAGTCAGAAAGAAAGGGATAGGCATAGAAAGATTGCACTCATCTGTGGAATATAAAGTAATAGAATGAGAGACTAACATGCAACAGTAGTAGACATAAGGACCAGGAGGTCTGCTCCATAGTTTAGAAACCAGCCTCATATGCTGGGGGAAAAGGCAGCTCAGATAGAGAAGGGAACACCAAGTAAAGGATGTTGGGAGGACCCATTCGAGTTGAAAGATGAGTGCTGAAAATAGACTATAGATCAAACACAATGGCTACTCAATACCTCTACTGCAAACTACAACACCCAAAAGAAGAGAGAATAAAAGGGAATTCCATGCTGCTGAGTTGGGGTGGGGTGGTGGGGGCTTGAGTGGGGGTGGTGGGAGAGATTCTGGGAACATTGGTGTGGAAGAATGGACACTGGTGAAGGGATGGGTAACTGATCATTGTATGACTGTAATGCAAACAGGAAAGTCTGTAAGCTTGTAAATGTACCCCACATTGATTTACTAGTAGAAAGAAAGAAAGAAAGAAAGAAAGAAAGAAAGAAAGAAAGAAAGGAAGGAAGGAAGAAAGAAAGAAAGGAAATCTGGGCTTATGACAGTAGAAAACAATAAAGAGAAATATAGTTAGCCTATGTGCTAACTACAGTGCTTAGTATAATAAACAGAGAGTAGAGATGAAAACTACTCAATGTCTAAGTACTGATGATACATACTGAATTACTACAGATCAAGAGACTGTAATACATACATATATACATATATATACATATGTATATATACATGCATGATGGAATTCTATGTTGCTGTAAGAAAAGATGAAATTATGCTGTTTTCTGCAATGTGGATGGAGTTGGTAGGTATCGTGTTAAGTGACATAAGTCGAAGGAAGAGGGACAAATACTTGATGATCTTAATCTTCTGTTGAAGAGAGAAAGAAAAACAAGGAAAGAGATAGTACTGACCAAGGACAAACTTTGGACGCTGGAATACAGAACCAATTACCAGAGGATGGGAGTGAAAAGAAAACCAAACTAAAAGCTATGGGGGGTAGTGGTAGAGGGTTGTGGGCACTTTTTCTTTGTTGAGGTGTAATAATTTTGCACTAAGCGGGTAGGACATTTGCCTTGCCTATGGCCAACACGGCCGACCTGAGTTCAATTCCTCCGCCCCTCTCGGAGAGCCCGGCAAGCTACCAAGAGTATCTCGCCTGTGTGGCAAAGCCTGGCAAGCTACCCGTGAGGTATTCGATATGCCTCACACAGTAACAAGTCTCACAATGTTACTGGGCCCGCTGGAGCAAATCGATGAATAACAGGAGGACAATGACAGTGACAAGTAATAGTAGTATAAATACCTAAACAATAATAAAATATATGCATATTTATACATTTATATAAATTTATATGCACACACACACATATATATGTATATATATATATATATATATATATATATATGATTTGAAAAGAAAGATGCAGTTAATGGCATAAGCTACTTTATACCTGGGTATGTTTCTGGAGTGCATCCAGAGTAGAGAAATGTTGACTGTTTCATTCTACTCAAATAATCATTTAGGATGTGCTCAAATCATTTCTATTTCAAAGACCTGAAAGAGTTGGCTCTATGCATGTTTTATGATCTTCATCAAGACAGAATGGATTTTTAAATT
The DNA here is from genome assembly GCF_029834395.1 of Sorex fumeus. NCBI lineage: Eukaryota > Metazoa > Chordata > Mammalia > Eulipotyphla > Soricidae > Sorex > Sorex fumeus. The sequence goes on along the minus strand of NW_026606090.1, from coordinate 32,823,952 downwards.
TAAACAATGTCTGGTAACAGGTACAATACAAGAGGATGGTCTTTCATCCCCCTCTGGGTGGGAAAGGGGATAAATCAGGATGCAAATGATAAGCTGGTAAAGGTAAAGGCCCTCCTGTTGATCATCAATTTGCTCGAGCGGGCCCAGTAACGTCTCCATTGGAGACTTTGTTGTTACTGTGTTTGGCATATCGAATACGTCACGGGCAGCTTGCCAGGCTCTGCCGTGAGGGCGAGATACTCTCGGTAGCTTGCCGGGCTCTCCAAGAGGGGCGGAGGAATCGAACTCGGGTCGGCCATGTTGGCTGTGTGCAAGGCAAACGCCCTACCCACTGTGCTATCGCTCCAGCCTGAGCTGGATAAGCTGAGATAAAGGAAAAGCTGATAAGCTGATAAACTGAGAGAAAGGAAAAAGTCAGTTATCCCTTGGGCACTGGAGACAACTGTTGTGGTGGGAAAATGAGTGTAAATTAGAGATGAGTAATTGCTGCTTCAGATGAAACTAATGGACACATCAGTGGAGGATGAGGTGTTTCAGGCGATAACAAAGTACAAGCTTAGTTTATGAGCTCCAGTAAACAAAACAAAGACAGTGGGCAAGGAGGTTGCCTTTCATATGGTTCCCCAAGCCTGCTTTGAGTGATCCCCGAGCACAGAGCTAGGAGTAAGCCCTCAGCACCACCAGGTATGGCCCAGAAACAAGACAAACATAAAATTATTATTGTTTTTACGTCAGATGACCAAGGACGTGTGGCTCTAATTTATGGTGGCTCTAATTTATGGTTGCTCTAATTTATGGTTTATCTGACACTTGCTGTAGGACTAAAGTCAGATTCTAATATATGTAAAGGGACAACCAGAGAGAGATAAGGGTGGCAGAGTCAACAGGCAATGGTGACAATGCTTTCAATAGGACTAGGTTATAGTTAGATATGAATAAGTAGTCATCATGGGCAATTGTTGGTGACAAGATGAATGCAGCTGCTACCTCCCAGTTTGGTGGTGGTTGAAGAAAACCGATTATTCCGTGTATCGACATGTAGCTTGACTTTGCTTAAAATGAAAAGCTATGGATTGAGCAGACTCTGAGAATAAAAGTTCTTTTGTCCTTAGTAGAAATGGACATGCATAGGGAACTAGGAAAGAACTGGGAGAAAACAGAACACAAAGACTTGGGGGAAAGGAGATCTCTGCAATTCATTCTTTAATTCAAGATATATTGTTGAATTATTTCTAAGTTCAGAAATTGTTCTAGGAATCAGAATATGCTAATAAACAACAGTCTGTGATATCAATAACCTTAAATTCTATTATTGATGCAAAATTTGGAAGGAAATAGGCTATTCACATCTAGCCTCTTTTCACTTGTTCTAAATTACTATAACCCTGAATGCTTTTGACACCCAGTTAGACATGACACCCTGAACACTGGCAGGGTGACCCTGAAGTAACATGAGGCATGGATGAAAAATAAATGATACATGGGAGGAAAAATATCTAAAGAAAAGTTTGTTTAGAACAGTAGGCATATGGAATCTGTCTAGACTGTAAAGAATGCGAGTAAAGCAAGCCACCACACTAAAATAAAATTTTAGTTTTCAAAAAAACTAGATGATTGACTTTCTCTAAAATGTATAACATTGATAAATATTGAGAATATTATCAGATTAGTAAATATTACATAGTATTTGTGTACATGGCATAGTGTATGCTAAAGAGGTAATTTTCCACCCTTTCATGGATGCTCAGAATTTGCGCACAGATTTATAAACAGGTTATCTACTTGTGAATTTGTGCTTATGTGACCAAAGACCACTTTGTCTTTTTCAAGAGATGTTCTGTTCTTCGATTAATCACATCTGCAATAAATTAACCTTCACGTGGTCATGAACAGTTAAGCACTTCCAAATTCTGTAAACATTCTGTAAACATTCTGTTTGCATCATTCTTCCTTGATGAATTAACATTTTCTCAAATATTTTGAAATTAACTTGAAATTTATTATATAATACACAACAGGATTTTTTTTTAAAAAATTGGTTTTAACTTTTTTCTATTACATGGAGACCACAACTATGAAAAGAAACAGATGGATATTTTGCTTCCAAAAAAATGGCAAATATTTTCTCAGGCATAGGTCCCTAGTAATCTAGGTGATCTTGAACTGGGATTTTAATCCTTAAGATCCAGAGTCTCCTGCCCCTGCGCCTGGCTATCCTCACCGGGTCCCCTTGGAGGGGGGCAGGTTATCCCCCCCGCCCACCGAGCAGATCCCCAGCAGCTGAGGACCTCCGGAGCCAGCCACGGCCATGCCGGGACTACTCACCACACGTCCGGACGGGCCTCATGCATGAAAGAACTGGCAGAGGAACCCAGGCATGCGGGTCCTGGGACTGAGGTCTCCAAGCCTGCTCGGACTGGGTCTGGGCCTTCTCCACCCAGACCCCCCCATCTTCCAGTAGGTAGGTGTCACACCCACCAGCTGCTGCCAGTGCCAGGTGGGTCCCATCAACAGCCAAGACACAGAGACTATAAAACCCAGCTCCGGGAAGCATGTGGCTGCATTTGTGGCTGCGTGACATCTTGTTATCTTTTTTTCCTTTGGAGAACCTGGCAGACTACCAAAAGTGTCCTGCCCGCACTGCAGAGTCTGGCAAACTTCCCATGTCATACTCAATATGCCAAATACCAGTAACAATGATTGGCCTCATTCTCCTAACCCTAAAACAGCATTGAAATGGCTCTTTTAAAATCTCAGGGGTAGGAAGAGGGAGACGTTACTGGTGCCTGCTCGAGGCAATCAACGAACAACAGAATGATCGTGATCGTGAAGATCCTTTTCAAGTTGAAATAGAAAATTTAACTATGATTGGAAAGGGATATGGCAAAGAATCAAAAGACAACTGATAGATATGTCTATATATCAATATATCTGTATATCAATATATATATAGAGAGAGATGAGAGAGTGAGAGTCTAGGAAAAAAGCAAAAGACTTTTGGTTTTCCACTCATTCATTTTATGATAACAAGAACTTGCAGTGGGATTTGGGTTTGGCTGAACTAAGTTCAGTTTGTCCTGGGAGGCAAATGAATTTGGAGAAAGGTTGCCCTTTGTTAGCTGGGAGACTAGAGTGGAGTTCTATCTGGTTTTAAAGTGGAGAATGAGAAACAAATGCAAGGAGAGCAAGGCCAGTAGGTGCTCTTAGAAATGTTCCTGTCACTTGCTTCCAACTCATGGTCACTTTCTAGAATAAAATGGAGATGTATGGTCACAGGGCTCAGGCACAGAATCAGTACTCTGGATTACTCCAAGCAAATAGCTTTGTCAGGAGGCTGTTTATCTCTCCAGGAGCTTCTGACTCTCATTCTGTCTTCTTTAACACACAGTGACCCACTGCAGAGTCAAATAACGTTTCCTCAATAGGAGTCAAGTACTTCCCTTATCTGATTACTTTGGTTTCATTTTTGCTATCTTACAACAAGCAGTGTTGCATAAAAACGTATTTCTTGATTGCTTATGTAGTTGATCAGACTCATTTAGTGCTATGTGTATTCATACTGTAATAATCCTGGTGGATCCAAATATTGTGCTCACTGACATTGTAAAGATCCTGGAGGAGGAAAGGGCCGGACCATTCAGATGAAGCAGTGTTTCACTGATGCAGAGGCAGGGCCAAGAGGAACTTATGTGATTAACATAAGCAGAGAAGTGAAAGGGAGGGACAGATACGGCCTGGTTGGAAGAGAGCACATCAAAACTAGAATTGAATTCGAATGCTGTAGCTCAGCACTAAAATGGTATACGTTTAGACGGTGAGATGAACTAGACTTAATCTGTTTCTGTAATGGTCCTAAATGATTCCGCAGCTCTGTCCCACAGTGACCCTCACTCAACAGAAGAGGCCCCACTCTCTCCGAGAATGGATAACTGGGAAGAAATTGAAAAGCTCTCCACAGCTGCTGGCCAGCTGCCGTCTCTTGAATCTTGGGAGGTTCCTTTGTCTCCTCCACTCAGTGCTCGTTAATGAAATATAGGCATGGGTTTTCACTTTGGATCATCTGCTCAATAAGCTATCAATAAACTGATACTATAATCACATACAATTGGGTTGAGTTTGACAGTAAATCTGTCCATATAAATGTCCACTGGTATTCTAGGGATCAAACGTGATACGACATTTTAGGTAAGTGGGATTGGAGCTAGTTTGGGAGTATGTGCTTACCTTATTTCTGTTTTGGAGTCATGCCCAGTGGTGCTCAGGGATAACTCCTGGCTCTGTGCTTAGTCTTCCCTTCTGGTAGGGCTCAGTGAACTGTATGGGTGCCAGGGATAGAATCATGGTCAGTCGCATGCAAAGCAAGTACCCTACTAGAGAGATAGTAGAGGGGGGACGGTGTTGCCTTTCATGTGCCCAACCAGGAACCTAACCCTACAATATATAGGCCCCCCAGCCCTGCCAGAAGTGATCCCTGAACACAGAACCAGGAGTCAGCCCTGAGCACAGCCAGTGTGGCCTCAAAACAATACATTTTTGGGTAAATGAAAAGCAGAAATTTCACATTTAAAAGTTTATCACTGAATTTTAAAAGGATTCTAAAATTTTATATGTCAGTACAAAGAAATTGTTTATATCAACCCTATATAAACTGATCTAATAAATAATAAATTGAAATTACAAGGTTATAATTTTCTCTGAGGCAGAACCAGATTAAATATCTTAAATTAGAGATAAGCTCCCAAATGGAAAGTTGCAGGTATGTGGTTTAACAAAAGTTTTATGAAGTAACTCTGCATCTGTATTATAGTATCTACTCTTAAAAATAGCATTAAAATCTTTTATTTCATGATTATATCTGATTATATAAACTTATTGGGGAAATATTTTGATCGTTAAGTACTGTACTAAAGGGCTTAACTTCATCCTTAAATGCGAGGATTTGACACAAGTCATAAGTAAACATCCAACTTATCCAATCAACAACAAACTTTTCACACAGCAAAGACAGCAGAGAGAATGTGATTATAGAATTCTCAATATGTTTTTTACTTAAAAACTATAGAACGAGCATCTTTCACAGTAGTTGGTGTGCAAACACATCAGATTTGGTAAGTGATTTCTTCATGAAGACAGTTAATCAGCCATAAAGAACTTTAAATGTGTAAGACAATTGTTAAAGGAGAGACTTGATATTTCATACATAAGATATAACAGTTATAGAAAACACATTTCAAGAAAAACTCAAAAGACATTCTAACCACAAAGCTTCTAAAGGAAATTTGAGATAGTGGAAATATGTGGCAAGTGGAAAGGAGTCTTTGTCCCTCCTTAATAGATGTAATTTTCTAGAAAATAAACTTCTTTCGATCTGGGGACTTAACTGTATTCTCCATGCCTCTGTGTTTCATTGCTTGTGGTACATAGGTAATAGGATAGATTTTTAATGATATTGTGACTGTTTACATTCAGTCTCAAAAAAGTCTATTATTTTGCTCATGCCATTTGAAAATTAATTTCACATGACCTAAATGCAACTTTAAAAAAATTGTAATATTTCAGAAGTAGAAAAATTATCTGTTGAAAATGAACTGGAATTGAAAAGCTTCTAAATTTTAATAAATACCCAGAATTGATTGAAGTGCATATGAGTACTGTTATGATATATATTAAGTGTGAAACATTCTATTACATTATTATTTAAATAAAATAGTAGCCCTCCCACCCCCAATTTGTGTCTGTAGCATTTTCAGGATTTCTTACTCTCATATTTCAGCTTATTCAGACTGCAGTTATATCTTTTCATATGCATTTATAAGTCTATGTATATGTATCTTAATTAAAATTGGGACTAAAATTCAGTAATGTTGTACCTGGCACTTTTCCAATTAATTCATCAATGAGTTCTAAGAGTTATTAGTACCCAAGAATGATTTCACTTTTGGAAACTTTAGAAGTCAATTTCTTCAGAAACCGTAAATCCTATTTTATCAAGAATGAATGATTTCAAACATGAAGGTTTTCATGGATTTGTAAAAATTCAGAAATAAGGAACTTAAATAAGTTCTGTCTGTATTAGATAAATTTGCCTCCTCACTATTAGTACAAAAATTCAGTATTATTTTACATTGTCTTGAGATACAGCAAAAAAAAAGAGATACATACTATAAGTATAGCATAAAACATTCTTTTCATAAGTCTTCTCATTTGTGTTATTAGCACAGAACGAAGTAGTTGACCCTTTGTTCCATAAGACTGGCAGATTTGGGTAACACCTGTGTCTGTGCCGCATGTCTTATTAAGTACTATATTAAATCCGGGCTGCTCTGAAGAGAATTTGTACCAGCATATTGAACGCAATGTGTCCAGTCTGTTATTCCATTCCCACAGTTCTGTCAGTACTGCTGTGTGTTTGCTTTTTTTTCCATATGATGACCATTCTTAGAAACAGTCTCATTTTAGAAAATAGACTTCCGGGAGGGTAATTGGATTGGGAAATGCAACTTTTCAAGTCATCCAGGCATCCACGAAGCACCCAGGTGCTGCAAAACAGGTCTTTCATTCTGCACTGGCAGCGTAGTGACAATCACTCTGAAACCATGATGTCCTTGAGCTGACTCCCAGTGACACAACACATGCCTCTTTGTTCAGACTTCCAACCAGGTGGAGAGCAGTGAGGATGATGAAGGCGGCCCCTGTTGTAGATACCTGTGCAGTAAAATACTTTATTTCACACAGGCTAGTCAACAAGTACCAGGAGGTATTTAGTGCAGTGGTTCTCAAATTGTTTGGTGCTTCAGAATCACTTTGAGGGCTTGTTAAAGGATTCTTGGTTTCACCCCAGAGTTTCTTTCTGGCTTAGTAGATGTAAAATCGGGTACAAATCTGCATGGGTAATAAGATCCCAGGTGACACTGATGATTCCAGAAGCACACTTTGAGAATCACTGATTTAGAGCCACGGAATTTTGACTTTCGTGTCTTTCTTTTGAACATACAATAGTTAACTCTCAATCTGTCTCTTGTTTCAATGATAAGGAACTACTTATTTTAAAATCTAAAGAACGTTAAGTCTTACTTTGAGCTGTTAACCAGCTATTAAGGCATATCAATAATATAATTTGAAATTATCTCAAACTATTTAAAGCGCTAATTTCCTCATAATCTGAAAAACCCATCTTTTTCATGCAGAGTAAATAAGAAAAAAGTTCTTAAATGCACAGAGATACTTTACTTTCATCAATATCAGTCTGATATGGAGCAAGATAATTTAATGAACTTCATGTAAGAGCAGTTTTTTTGCTTGAAGTAGTAAAATGCTCGAGGAAAATTTCTGATTTGAAGATTTTGAAACAACCTGTAGATAATTTGATTTATGTTACTGCTTTCCAAAATAAGTTATTTGGGAAAAGGAAAATAAATACTATTCTTAAATTCTTCATTAAATATTGTTCTTCATATCTTCATTTCAGAAAAAAAATACTGACATGAGAAAAGCAACTTTCCATAAGCATTTTACTTTATTACTTAGTTTGGGGGCCACACTCAGCAGTGTCCAGGGCCGAGTCCTGGGCCTGTGCTCAGGGATCAATTCCTCCTGGCAGCACCCAATAGGGTGCAGGGAATTGAACTCAGGCAGCTGCTCCGCAAGTACCCTACCTGCTGTAGTGTCCCTTTTTAGTTTTAAAGTGAATATAGGAATTAGTAGAATTTTGCGAAGCAACAAGTCAGAAATGTTGAGTGATTTGAACTCCAGGTTTGATGTATGTGTAAAGAAAACTAGCCTTTATCGGTGCCTCATTGAGTTGGCAGCTTCCATTCGAAACACCTGGCACCCAAAGTGTCATTGTAATGAACAGAAATAAAAGTATTTCACCCTTACTGCTAATTTCCTGGTGGAGAACCCTGCCACTGGTGGTCTTACTGCTCTGCTGAACCATCTCCCGCCTGGCGTGACTGGCTGCCACTCAAAGCGTCCCTCACACCTGCTACATCAGACCAGCTGGGAGGCGGGATGCCCACTGCCCACCACTGTGAATGTTTTCAGGGATTTAAGACGGGACTGTGAGATTTAAATAAACACAGGTATTTCTCATCAAATATCAATGGCATTAGCCTGCCCAATATGGGACTTATAGGTGATTCAATATTCCATTACTACATATATATGTGTGTGTATGTATATATATGTATTATATATATATATATAATTCTTAGTTAATCCAGGAAGGATGATTACATTTTTGATAGAAGAATATAATGCTGAGATATCATCTTATTCTTAAAATGTAAAGTATTTATTTCTTATCAATAGAAATTATTGTGTAGTTTTATTTATTCCATTTTTTATTTGTTTTTTTAAAACTTTATATAGTGGTGGTCTTTGTATGGCAGTGGTCTGAAATTCTAGTAATGGCAAGATTAAAAGCCTGAGAAAATTGCCTTTGTGAGTGATACAATTATTGGGAGGTTTAATAGCTTATATTTTTACATAATTTTGAAAGGTAGCTTTTGATTGATCTGATATAATAGGTTATTCTGTATATACAATCTCTAAAATATCACATTATGATGACAAACTTCTGAATTTTAAAACTATAAACTGAAGTTAATTAGTTACTGCTGCTTAGTTTTTGTAACTAAAAGAAAATTTAATACAGTAACTTTTGCTAAGTTTTAACAGTTAATCTGAATGTAAAGGAGTAAGATAACATTTGGAATTGGACATATTCAAACATTTAATTGATAGAAATTAATAGACATAAAGCCATGAAATAGCCTGAAATAAATACGGCTGGAGCTTAAATTTCTATCATGTTGAAATCAAAAGTTGAGAAATTATTTTAAGCTGACTTAAAAAAACAATTTCCAAGGAGCAATAGGTTTTTAAAAATACCAAATCAGCAGAGTATTTTTAGCTTCAGACCATTGGATAATAAAATGTCGGAGTGCTGAGATTGCAAAGCAAACTAAAGAGTATTTTGCTCGGGCTTCCTCGTCATATGAGTAAATATTCTACCAGCTCTGCAGGGGTCCTGCTCCGTTAGCGGCCGGGAGTGTGCTTATGCTGGTGAGCACGACCTGCTCTGAGAGCTTGGAGATGTTGTCCAAGTTGCTGATCTGGGTGGTGAGAGATTTCCGACTCTCAGTGCTGGTCCTGCCCCTGCTGAGTCGGTCCTCTTGGCGATGGTGACCTCCCAGGCAACAACAGGAAAATGCGGCTTTAAATTCCTCTCGAAATTTTCCTGGCACACCGGAGATCATGAAAAAGAGAAAAGAATTAAATGTCAACAGGTTTCAACAAATCACCAATAGGATGCACACACTTCAGTAGGTCCGTGGAGCCAAACTATGAGATGCCACATTTTGGGGAAATCAGGGAAAGGTAATGACGTCATTGGAAGGTTGATGGGCTCTTGAAACCATGAGGCTATTTTCATTAAGCCAGATCACTTTGTGTGTGTAAAGCTAGAGGTTTATTTCATTCCTTTTAATATAGCCCTTAGTGGTGAACATGGGTTAAATTGTACTCGATAGACATAATAAAAATGCTTATCAGTGAAACACCCAGAGATATTTATCAATTTAAGAGAATAATGGAAACTGTATTGGATCTAGGCAAAACTACAGGGAAATCATTCCTGTCCTCTAACAAAAAGAAAAGGAAGGAAGGAAGGAAGGAAGGAGGGAGGGAGGGAGGGAGGGAGGGAGGGAGGGAGGGAGGGAGGAAGGAAGGAAGGAAGGAAGGAAGGAAGGAAGGAAGGAAGGAAGGAGAAAAAACATTATGGTACGCTTAAAAAACTGTTCTACTGAAAATCAACTCAAAATAACATCTAGAAAAATGCTGTAAATATAGAGAAATGTTTAAATTTTCATAACATGTTTAACAATAACAAGAATTATTTGAAGGATAAACAACTTTAGGTACTATGATGTGTCTTTAAAAGTTCCTGACGTGGAATTGGAGAAATAAAAATGAAATAAGCACCTTTTTCAGGGTAAGTGACAGCACTCGGAGTTGCTATGTGTCCTTTCATCCACCCCACGTGGGTTTTTAGTGATTTAATGAGAAAATTACTCTTCGAGATGCAAAGATGCAAGCACAGGAACAAAGCTATAAACTAGTCCCAGTTCTTAGCAGGCACCGGCCCCCTCACTCTCCTAGGGCTGGAGACAGACGCTCAGACGTCACCCAGGCACCAGAGGGCGGATGCTCTGCCTCAAGCCGCTGCCCGGGCCCCCTGCTTTGCTCTCCCTCTTCAGAAGCATGAGGTTTGACGACGAAGCTTCTCCTCCTATGGTTCTCCCTGTAACCCCTCACAGGCTTCACCTGCTTAGAGAAGTGGGTGCTGTGTCACTGTACAGCGTGACCCACTGGGTGGCAGTTCCTGCTCCCTACTTTGCAGTCCTCACCTGCTCACAGCCTGTTCTCCCTTGGGACACAGCACGTGAGCAGTTCTATGTGTTGCCTCAGACTTACAGCAGTTTGATTTTGGGAGACTGAACTTGGGTGTGGAGAAAGAAGACGAGAAAAGGGGCAAATTCACAATAAGATAGAGGGCCTCTACTCTGATTAAAGAAAATTATTTCAAAAGTATCTTCCTGGTTGGTTGTTTCTCTCTCTCTCTCTCTCTCTCTCTCTCTCTCTCTCTCTCGCTCTCTCTCTTAAATAACCGAATAGAAACTGGAAATCCAGAGACGTAGGTGAAAAATAATTTTATAAAATAAATTACATAATTTACTAAGTAAACAATGAATTGCTTTAACTCCTATATGAATTATCATTTATTTACAGTCAGAAATGAGAAAGTAGATAATGCATAGAGAGACTAAGACAAATGTGAAGATGTAGCTAATTAAAAAATAATTCTGACAATTAGGTAAAATTTTTATAAATAATTAAGTGATTTTATATTTATGTTGTAGCTCTATAAGTAAGCCATTAAAGAGGTGATTGTGTGTATATATTTAGTTTATGTGCTATTTAGGACAAATATAATTTTTTTGTAGTCAGAAGAAATCTTGAGATAAACCTAAGAAGAAATCTTGAGACAAATCTAAGAAGCATTACCCATAAGAGAAAATTAATTTTTTAAAAAACCAAAAATATCGACCTTAAAGTGGAAAACTTCCAATTAAATCACACCAAGTCTACAAAATGTTGACAGAGGAAATAATAGATTTAATCTATTTAGTTTTAGGATAAAAAGTATTTTACATTTTTGTAAATAATATTTAATATACCATCTACAAAATTGTGTCATTCAGTTTTCATTTTTCTCTTTTTCAATATTTTGTCTAAACTATGAAGTAAAAAGATTATTTAATTTTCTTTATTAGATAACCTGTTTCCTTTCATAAAGGAACAAAATCAAGACAAATCATCCCTGGGGGGAAACATTTCATGCAGTTCCGGAGTGTATGAAGCCTTCTGGCTAAAGATCTCTCTCCCTTGGTTGGAACTGTGGTTAAGCAGAGAAGACAGAATTTCAGACTCACCACTGAGAAAATTATAAATAATTGGGTTCGCAGCACTATTGGCATACACAAGCCAGTGTGAAAATGTAAACCAGGCATATACCGTCTCTCTGTCTTCCGTATGAGCAAACATTCCAAATACCCTGTAGGAAAACAAATGATAATGGGAGATTGGTGTGATTTGAGAAATTATCTTTTAAATAATCAAAGGGTTAACCAAGCTCTTGATTGTGCTCTGCAGCAGATAGTGTTCACTTAATGAGTTTAGGATAAATTGGTGTCTGTATGGAATCTTTATGGGCTGGAGCGATAGCACAGAGGTAGGGCGTTTGCCTTGCGCACTGCTGGCCCAGCCGAGCCGGGTTCGATTCCTCCACCCCTCTCCGAGAGCCCAGCAAGCTATCGAGAGTATCTCGCCCGCACGGCAAAGCCTGGCAAGCTACCCGTGACGTATTCGATATGCCAAACACAGTAACAAGTCTCACGATGGAGACATTACTGGGCCTGCTTAAGCAAATTGATGAACAATGGGAGGACCATGACAGTGACATGGAATCTTTATGGCATAATGAGTAAATATTAAATCAAAGACCAAATCAGGTCAGACTAGAAGGACGATCTCTCTAGTAAACAGCAAACACTTGCTGAAAGAATATAGAAGTGGAAAATTTATCTATTTCCTCCTTTAGATTTATTTCAAATTATTGAGAAATGATTAATAGTGTATATCATTTTAAAAGCGCTTCTAAAATGCAATTTGTAACTATTTCTTCCTGCTTTTGTTTGTGTACTGATCAAAGTGTTTTATTTCTTCAACTCTAGGCATCCCGGCATCATTGAATTCACCATCTGAGATTCCTAAATACCCAGAGAAGAACTCATGTTTAGTAGTAAAATTATCAATAACTATGTGGTAATTTTTTTAATACTCTAAACTCTTTTAGGCATTTAATTATTATACCCTTAACAGCCATCTGAAGATTTGTTTCCATACTTTGAAAACGAATCTATCTAATTCCATTCACAAGGGAGTGATTGGGACATTCAGTTCATGGGCCTGTCTAAGACTGCAGAAGTCATGTGCTCCGGTGATGACGTGATGGACACTTAGCCTCTTCTAGGATGCCTGCAAAGGCCCTTCTCGCTGCATGGCGCTGCCGAACATGATGTGATAAATATCAAAATGGCCCTTGGCCGAAAGCCTTTTCCCAACCCCTGCAATGATAGCATGTAACTTATTACAACTCATTAAGTTTATGGACTGAAGATTTATCAAGCATATCCTGCCACTTAATCAAGATTATATAATCTGTGCCCATGATAAATATGCATTTACATAATCAAGTAATGTTCCATTACCATAGCTGGAACACTAGAGTGTGAGAGACTATGGAATAAAACAACATAAAATGATGGAATGATTTGTTATGACCTCCTAGTAGAATATATATTTGAATGTGGCCTGGCCAACCTGAGTTCGATTCCTCCACCCCTCTCAGAGAGCCCGGCAAGCTACCAAGAGTATTTCGCCCGCACGGCAAAGCCTGGCAAGCTACCCGTGACGTATTCAATATGCCAAACACAGTAACAACAAGTCTCAAGGTCAGTGTTGTATTTATATATATATATGTGAAATCTTAGACAAGTTAGAATTGTTTTTTAAAAAAAGTATCAAGTAAAAAACTTAAGGATTTGACAAAGAAAAAAGATGTAAGTACATCTGTAGACAAAAAAGAGACAAGCGTTTAAAGAAAATGTGTGCAGTAAAGAGAAAAAATACTTTAAAAATGTTTATTTTTTTGTGGAAAAAAGAGTTTTCAAAAAACTAAAACACTTTTATGCTTAAAATGGACTTTAGAAAATTTTTGCTCTCCTTTGAAAGGAAGGTATATTAGAATCGAGAAATACTACCTGTAAGTAAGTACTTGGGAATAGGTAAAGACAGGGTACAAGTAGTTATTTGTAGGAATTCAAGTGAGGCACCCAGAGATCAGATCAGCAAATACTATTTTTCAAATTTAAACTGCCTAATTTTTTTTAAAAAGTATTTCATAAAAGGGAGAAAACCCATCCATTGTCATGAAAAGCATACTCATGTTCCTAAGATTCTTTTTCTTTTCTCTTTGAGGGAGGGGTAAGTTTCTTAAAAGCTAAAACCACTATCTAGCAAAAGATGTAAGTACAGTTGTATGAATTTTTGTGAGAAATAAGAATGAGACTGACCCCCTAAATACCATATAATGTTATTGAATTATAACAACACTGTAGTGAGTCAACAAATAGAGAAGTTCCAAAGAGCAGGGGAATTAAGACAGGGTGGGCTCCGAGCTTCCTCCTGTCAGCCAGTGCACATCAGGGACCCGAGCTCCCAAGAACTCTCGGGCCTATAAGGATGTATCTGTAAGCAAATAGTGTTACCAGCCAAAAGCTTCTTTTCTTTTCCTTCCCTCCATTGAGAAAGTCAGGAAGCAACCAAAAGCAAGGGCCAGAATGAATGAAAACTCCCTGGAGGTGCTATGCCACCTCTCACCTGTGTACGTGTGAGTCCAGCCAGAGCTGTGCCTCTCTGGAGTCCCAGAAGGAGGAATGTGCTTTTGCCTCTGAGTCAGGGAAAAGCTCAGAGCACAGCCCTAATTTACATCCCCAACCTTCCTCATAAACAGTTAGCATTGCCCTGGGGCCAGTCTGCAGCAGCAGTCATCCTTCCTGATAAGGACCACTGGGCCTTGGGTTCCTCTTGCCCACTACATGGGCTGCTTCTGCTGGTCAGATGTTTTCACGGAATAGCGTGTCTGCAGCATAACAAGTAACATGCTTTCTCTCCAGGAGAAACTGTATGCTGGTTTTTATTAATATTGCCGAGTTTGATTCAGTGACTTCAGGAAATGGATTTTCGTTCTTTCTGTTTAAGCATTCAAAACACAGTTCCTTCCATGACTCGGTGTGTGTATGTGTTCACAAATGTACTTTTAAGTATGATTAGAATGAAAGCTCACAAAACATTCTTATCTCACTTTATCCTTTAGAAAGAATTCGGCCGTGATTCCCCGTGTCTTTAAAGACAGAGTTTTGAACCGGTTCAGATCAAACACCAATTCTGGGCAGTAAATTGAGTGTTGGTTTTCTTTTTTCTCTTTTTGCATTAGAACCTTTTTTCTGCATCCAAGACTCAGCAATTAGCTTGAAGAGGTCAGGGAACATCTGTTTTATGTCTGTCATTCAACAGAGAATTTGCAAGGACAGGAGCATTGAGCTCTGAGCAGTCTTTGAACAAGGCTAATCGCCTTACCTATTGGTGAAAACAACGCATTAAGTTTCTCTGCCGGAAAAACCATCAAGCCAGAGAGTTCTGATTTCTCTGGAGCTTAAAGACAGGTTTTGAATTGAGAGCTAGGAAGGAGAGGGTAGGGGGAGGGGATGTTACCTTTTTAGCACATTGAGAATGCTAATTGGCAGATAGCAGATTGCAAACACCAAAAGCACCACCATGAGCATCCGAGCTGTTTTCCGTCTGGCTCGGATCTGCTTTATTTCAGCGGCCACGGCGCTAATCCTGGACTTGGTCTGCTGTCCTGGCCCTCTGAGCTGGGAAACCGGCTGCAGGGGCTTCCATTTCCTCTGAACCACAGACGATGTCCCGGGGATCTGCAAAGAGCAGCCACTTTAATGCCATTTGATGCAGAAAAGCTCCGTTCTGGAGAATGCTACTAAGGCACAGGAAGGACAACAGGGTCCCTAATGACCTGGCAGGTTTTCGATGTAAAAAGAAAAATGATTCTTGATATGCGTTTTACTAAACGAACAAAATCAATCTAAAAAGGTAAAATGCTAGAAGACTCTAAATATATGACGTCTAAGGAAAGGCAAAATCAGGAAGACAGTACAGAGATCAGTTGATGCCAAGTGCAGAGGGATGAGGTGGAGCGTGGATGATAGGTTCTTGTATACTTTATTTGATGACTGTCAAATCCACAAGGGTAGTCTAAAAGTGAATTAAAAAGAGAAAGTATGAACTTTAGGTGATTTCTGTTCCTTCTTCAATTTTGAAAAAACAAATGTGCCACCGATCATGGGAAAACTGTCCTAAGAGGCAGAGAAGGAACTATTTAGGAAGTTTACTTGATTTTTATTATGAAAATTAACTTCTCTAAGAAATTTTATGTTACTTGGACTCTTAATTTTAAATGAAGAGTCCATTAAATTAAGTCCATTAAAATGAAAGGACTCTTAATTTTAAAAAGAGATACATAAAGACTCAGAAATAAGAGTAAAATATAATAACTGTATTATCTTAGTAAGAATTTTTAGTCAATGCATACACCTAAGCTTAGGAAAATCTCAGGTAATTAGGGAAGACGCAAAATGGATTTTTTTCTTCATGCATCAATACTGCCACCTTCCGCCCAATGGAGAGACAGCAATGAGCTACACAGTGCTTTCTAAACCTCTGTCTCTCTGTCTCTCTGTCTCTGTCTCTCTCTCTTTCTCTCTCTTTCTTTCTCTCAAGAGAACCTTTCAATGACAAAAATAAAATATGTATATAGACTATTCTTTCTTGTTTATGATTTGTTATGAAACAGCTTGAAACCTATATTGTGATCTGTTTTGAACGTACAGAATACATGATAACCTTTTAGTACCAGAAAGGTTACTGTAAAACACAGGGGGGCCAGACACAGAGAAAGAGAAAGAGAGAGAGAGGGAGGGGGGGGATTTAAAAAGCCCTGTGTAGTTTAGTCTGAGGGAGGGGAAAGTGGTGGGAGGGAAACTGTGGACATTGGTAGTGGGGAATTGTGCACTGGTGAAGGACAGATGTTGGAACATTGTATGAGTGAAACCAGATCACGAACAACTTTGTATCTGCGTATCTCATGGCGATTCAATAAAAAAGGGGGAAAATAAAGTGCACAGAAAAAGAGAGAGCACCTTGCGGTCTTACATTAACATTTCAAGTAGCTGGAAATTCTAACAACAGTTACACAACCAGTACTTTTCCATCTCTTTTCCAAGTTATTTGATAATAGCAGAAAGTCCCTCCAAGAATAATATTTTCTTAATTAGACGCTCATGAAGATTGATAGGGTTTAGCGAGCAAAATAATAAAATTCAGCATGTAATTTTTTTGAAGTGGAAAATGTGCCAGCAAGCATGCCATCAGGCGTCTTTGTTCTATTAAGATTATTCATCTCCTGCTTCTCTCTGCGCTGCATGCCAGGACACCCCGCTGCGCCCCGCGTCTCCCTGAACGGACACTGGCCGGATTCTACTGCCTTACACACCACAAGAATTGAGACTGCTAGAGAACTTTTCGTTTGAGAACAAGATTTGACTTTGATGCCCATACATACGAATTAATGCAATGCTCCTTTTGACTAACTATTCTCTGTTGAAATAAGCAAATGAAGTTCATGAAAATCTACTCATATGTGGGAAAATATTTGATGCATTATTGCTCTTCTATGGCCAAAGGGACACATCTTCAGTTTTGCTTGCTCGTTTTGGGGTCACACCTGACAATACTCAGAGGTTACTTCTGACTTGGCAATTATTACTCCTGCAAAATGCATGAAGGACCAAATGGGATGCCGGGGGACGAACCTGGGTCGGCCACGTGCAAGACAAACTTCCTACCCACTGTACTAAGACTCTGGCCCCAAAGAGCCAAATTTTTGTACGGAAAACTGGTCCCACCAGTTTTCGTATCCAATGATGAGAAACTTTACTCCTCTGGGTTTCTTTTCGAAATAGTCATTTTCCAAGTAATTGAGAAGCCACAATAAATGTTGGAAAGGTCTAGAAGACCTCCATGAGGAGTCGCCCTGTAAATGTCTGCTAAACGGCCTTGAACTGTTTTCTAAATGATCTCTGAGGGATCATTTAAACTTGAGCAATTCTGTTATTGACTGGTCCCCTGAAGGAATCAATATTCTGCATCTGATGACTTGTGCAACTATCAGAAACCATTAGAGTTCCCATCAAATAAATAGACCACCATTGGGAGCATGATTAAGGTGCCTGCGATCAAAAAAACAATAACAAACAAACAAAAACCCCTGGTGAATCTATCCCCTTTAAAATGATGATATATATTTGGAAAATACCTAATCTTGCACACAAAGAGACACAAACGTCTCCATTGCTATTTTTCCTTTGTCTAAAGAAGGACAGTTTAAGATTTATAAAAATCACTCATCATAACTGATCACCAGGTACTTGCATAATCATATGTTATTCACTCACATGTAATTAAATATATATATTCACTGTGATCTGGGTGGATCTGATCCTCCAAATTCCAGTAGGCGGGGGTCACACCCACCACCTGGCCCCCTGGCGCCATGTAATCCCATCAGCGGCCAAGACTCAGAGACTATAAAATCCAGCTCCCGGAACCTGACATCTTATCAGGACATCTTTTTATGACATCTTATTATCTCATTCCTACTTTGGACAAACTTGCAGGCTATCGAATGTAGCCTGCCCACACGGCAGAGTCTGGCAAACTCCCCGTGGCGTACCCAATATGCCAAATACCAGTAACAATGATGGGTCTCATTCTCCTAAAGAGCCTTGAATATAATCTCAGGGCTAGGATGAAAGAGACGTTATTGGGGCCTGCTCTAGGCAATCGACGAATTCACTGTGAATTCTGTTTTAGAGATAATGAATAAGACATGGCTAACACTGAATTTAAAATCTAGGTTATAGCTTTAAAATATGAAAGGTCAGTATTTCAGACCTGAACAGAAGCATTTTTGCATTGTTTTGCTTTTGTTGTTGATTTTGGACCAACCTGACATGCCTCAGACATACTCCAAATTGCTTATTACACCGAAATAAAACAATGGTAGCGATTAAGAAGAAAGACTGGTGGGGACTGGAGATCCAGGGCCCGAGGAACGTCCCAGGTGTCTGCCCCAGGTTCCACCCTGGCACCTCGCGTGCTGCTCCTCTCGGCCTGACCCTGGAGTGAGGAACTGGGAATAAGCCCCAGGACCACCAGGCACGGGCCCAAACAAACAGACAGCATTTTGAGGAACAGAAAGGACTCTTTATGAAGTAACTCTATCATTTCCATCCTTATTATTGAGATATGAATGATCTAATTTCTCAAAATCTTCACCAACTATTATTTTGTCTGTTTTTTTAGATTTTTAGGCCATTCTATTGGGTGTCAAGAAATTGCTCATTTTGGTTTTAATTTTTGTTTCTCTAATAACTAACAAGCATCTCTTTATGAATTTATTAGACATTTGTATATCTTTATTTGAGAAATGCTTATTCATGGATTTTTGGGCCAATTTTTAATTATATTTTATTATTGGATCACAAGATTTTTTAATTTTTAAATTCCTTGGAAGGGAGCAGGTTGAGCCGCATTCTGCTGTCCTCAGGATCCCATCCTGGCTCAGGGGGGTCACATTCCCTGATCCCCAGAAGAGGTGTTTGGTTTCCTTATTTTTTAATTTACATATTTAGATGAGAGTTCTTTGGGGTGGGAAGAAAGTCCTGCTATTACTCAGTCAGCAGTTTGTTTGTTGTGGACTCAGGCCCAAACAATGCTAGGTACCACTGAGGTCACACTTGGCTGGAACCAACTCAGGGTACCATTGGAAATAAAACTCAGGTTAGTACACACGCAAGGTCTGGGCACCCGTGCGCCAGCTTGCTCACCATCTCTAATGATGCTTTTTCAATATGCAACTGCAAAGATTTTCTCCCATTTGCAGTGAAAAATATATTTTCCCATTTGAAAGTGAAAAGTTGCCTTCTCACTTTCTTCATGTACACTCTGAAGTAAAAGGTTTTGATTGTGGTAACATCCAATTTATTCTTCAATCTTGTGATTTCTGATTATAGTTTATAAATTTTAATAAACTATTGCCTAAACCAAGGTTGTAATAATATGTGATAAGGTAATAAGGTCACATAGTGAATGTGTTTTCCTCTAAAATATTTTTATATTATTAGTTTTTATATTCTTGTATATGATTAAAATCATATTTTAATCACTACTCCCACTACCCAGCCGTCGCCACACTCCAGGACGCTTTCCGGACCCGCGCGGCCGCAAAGCGGCCGTACAACACATCATAAGACATTAAATACCTATCTTCCGGAATTGTCATACCATATTTGATAGGGTTCAAATATGATAACACCTACAAGGGTGATTAGAGGTCGCCCCAAAAGCCTCTATCCCTCTCGGAAAGACTGGCAAGCTACCGAGAGTATTCCGCCCGCACGGAAGAGCCTGGCAAGCTATCCGTTGTGTATTCGATATGCCAAAACCAGTAACTACAACTGGTCTCATTCACCTGACCCTGAAGGCTTCACCGACATGGCAGCACTGAGAAGGATGAGAAAGGAGAGGCCGACAAAATCTCAAGGCCGAACTAGGCTGCCACAACGAAGGAAGACAAAAATGATCGTCTGTACTTTCAATGCACGTACTCTAGCATCAGATACATCCATCAGGGACCTGATGGTACAAGCGCGAATGATCAAGTACGACATCATTGGTCTGACCGAAACAAGAAGGCACAAATCTCACCATGCCGTTTTCGACAATGGAGAAGAATTGTTCCTCGGAACATGCGATAAAAGAGGTGTTGGAGGCGTCGGTGTCCTTGTCAACACAAACTTGGCCAAGAGCATTGATTCATTCGAATGCCTAACAACCCGAATCGGACGTTTGCATTTGAATAGATGTGGCTCACTGCCTGCTGTTTCTATCTTCGTTGTCTACGCACCAACATCTCATTATGATGAAAGAGAAATCGAGAAGTTCTACACGGAGCTAGAGAAGTTCTATAAAGAAGACCACACCTTCTACAAGATCATTGTGGGTGATATTAATGCCAAGATAGGACCGAGAAGATCAGCTGAAGAACTTCACATCGGGACCCATGGCCTAGAATGGAACGAACAGGGTGAGAGACTGTCTGAGTTCATCATGTCGACCAAGACCATTCATGGTAACTCACAGTTCCAGAAGGCAGAATCTAAACGATGGACATGGGAGTCTCCCGGTGGACGATTCCACAATGAAATACACCACATCATATTCAATCGATGGTTTTGCCTGACTGATGTCACTGTTGTCCCAAAATTTTGAACGGGATCAGACCACCGTCTCCTTCGTGCAAAATTCTACTTCATGGAGTGGGGAGAAAGGGATGCACAGTTCAAAAAGAGAATTCCCAGAATGACCACCAACTGGGAACTCTTTGGTACTATTGCGACAACATGGGAAGATGCCATTGTTGACAACATTGACGAGGAATACGATCAACTGGTTCAGCACCTCCATGAATGTGCGAGGAACACCAAGAGAGAGATAGCCACAAAAAATCGCCTATCTTCGAAAACTCTTGACCTAATTCGCCAACATGGTTTGGCGCATGCCTCAGGCAACCACAAGCTAACGTCCGAGCTCACAAAGCAGTGCAGAGATGCGATCAAGGAAGACCTCAAAGAGAGAAGAGCAGAAGTACTGGTAGATGCAGCAGAAGAAGGGAAAAGTATTCGTAAGGCCCGCCTGTCCTTCGCCAAATACAAGACCAAGATGACTGCCCTCCCATGTCCTGATGGATCCATCACATCCTCCAGAACAGCAATGGAGAATATTATCCATGACTTCTACTCAAATCTCTTTGATAGCCATGTCCACTTGCCGACATACCAAATTCCACAGGATGGGTATGTCGTTCCCAACGTTCTCCCTTCCGAAATTCGACACGCCATTTCGTCGGTAAAGAAACAAACAGCACCTGGCCCAGACAAGGTCAGACCTGAACACCTGAAGAACCTGCCGTCAGTACTCATCAATACACTGGCTCGGCTCTTCACTCGCTACCTGTCTGAATGCAAGGTTCCGTCCCAATGGAAAACCAGCAGGACCGTACTACTGTTCAAGAAGGGAGACATCCATGACATTGGCAACTATCGCCCGATCTGCTATTGTCTGTCATCTACAAGTTGTTCACTCGAGTCATCCTAAATAGGATTGGCAGAACACTAGATGAAGGACAACCATGCGAGTAAGCCGGGTTCCGCAAAGGAGTCAGCACCATCGACCATATCCACATGATAACCAAGCTCATTGAGGTTTCTCGGGAGTTCAAGATGCCGCTCTGTTTAACGTTCATTGATTTAAAGAAGGCCTTTGATTCTGTTGAGACGGAAGCGGTCATTGAAGCCCTAGCCAATCAGGGCATTCCAGCCCAATACATCAAGATCCTCCATGAGTTGTATTGTGTATTCACTACCAGGATCTCACCATTCTACAAAGAAGTGATTGTTGATGTCAAGAGAGGGGTTCGGCAGGGTGATACCATTTCACCGACACTCTTCAGTACCACCCTTGAGAACATTATGTGACGACTGGAATGGGAAGGAATGGGAGTGAAGATAGATGGTCGGCAACTACACCACTTCCGCTTTGCCGATGACATTGTTTTAATAACACCAAACATCAGCCAAGCGTCACAAATGCTGGCCGACTTTGACCGTGAGTGTGGAAAGGTAGGACTACAGCTGAATCTTATGAAGACAATATTTATGAGAAACAGCCTCGTTCCTGATGCCCCATTCGCTCACAACGGAACGACCATCTCCGAATGCAACAGCTATGTGTACCTAGGTCGAGAGGTCAACATGAAAAATGGCCTGGCACCCGAGCTGCTCAGGAGGAAGAGAGCGGCTTGGAACGCCTTCAAGAACGTTGAAGAAATAGCTAAGAGGATGAAGAACCTCCGGCTCCGGGCACATCTCTTTGATTCCACTGTTCTTCCTGCATTAACACATGCCTCAGAGACCTGGGCCCTATGCAAACAGGATGAGAATGCTATTCAGGTCTCCCAAAGAAGAATTGAAAGAGCTATGCTTGGAGTATCATGTTTCACTCAAGTGAGAGAAAGAATCCGGAGTTCTGACATCCGTTGAAGATCAAGGATCAGGGACGCTGTCTCTCATATGCCAAGGTGTCGAAAATCAGATGGGCTGGTCACGTAATGAGATTTAAAGAGGACCACTGGATTAGAGCTGTTACTGACTGGATTCCACGGGATGTCAAAAGACCACGTGGCCGCCCACCTACCAGATGGTCAGACTTCTTCGTCAAGATCATGAAGGATCGGTTTGAGGCTCTTCATGTTCCCAGAGCGAACAGATGCCATTGGGCTACACTAGCACGCGACAGGGACAAATGGAGACGTTACTGGCGCCCGCTCGAGCAAATCGACGACTAATGGGAAGTTAAGTGATTAAGTGAAGTATATGATTGAATTTTAGTAATATATATAGTGTGTAAGGTGGGGTACAACTGAATTCTTTTAAAATTGGATATATAGTTGTCTTAATAACATTTATTGACAAATATGTTTACTCTTCTCATTAAATTGTGTTGGCATTATTACCAAAATTCCATGATTCAAAACATAAGGGCTTAATTTATAATTTATTTTATAAATTTTATTTTATTAACCTAATTTAGTGTTTCTAATAAGATTCAATATTGAAAAATAAGTATTCTAAAAAAACTATCATTTGTTTTATTAGGTTACATTATGTAATTTGGGCTGGAGCGATTGAACAGCAGGTAGGACGTTTGTCTTGCATGTGGCTGACTAGGTTTGATTTCTCCATCCTTCTCCGAGAGCCCGGCAAGCTACTGAGAGTATCCTGCCCACATGGCAGAGCCTGGAAAGTTCCCCGTGGTGTATTATGTATGCCAAATCAGTAACAACAAGTCTCAAAATGGAGATGTTACTGGTGCCCGCTTGAGCAAACCAATGAATAAGGGAGGACAGTGCTACGGTGCCTACAGATCTATTCAATGTTGAATTGAAGAGATAAGAGCAGACCTCCTTGTCTTAGTTCTGATGTTAATGGGAATACATTCAATCTTTTACTATGAAGTATGACATTTATCTGTTTATGAAACTGAGGAAGTACTTACTCAGTTCAGCCCTTTTATCTTGAAAGGGTGTTTTGTTCTTGTCAAGTGCTTTTACTATACTATTGGAATTATAATATTGGTTTGTATTGGAACCTTACTATGTTGTTTGATTTCATATGTCAAGCCCATATTGCCTTACTGAGCAAAATCATATTGGTCATTACATATAACCATTTTTAGGTAGTGAATTTGGTTTGCTAGCATCCTGTTGGTGTCTTAATCTATATTTAAAAGTAGATTGAATCTGTTTTTTTTCTTCTTGTATCTGATTTTATTTTAAAATCTTGTTGTTTGTTTTGGTTTTGGGACCAGCTCTGAGATGCTCAGGGATTACTTGTGACTCTGCACTCAGGAATTATCCCTGGTGGTGCTCAGGATGTGATGTGGATGCTCTTGGATGCTACGAATCAGGTCTCAGTCAGCTGCGGGTAAGACAAGCACCCAACCAGCTGCACTGGTGCTCCACTCTCCCTTGTCTGCCTTTAAACAGGGGGTTAACTGTAGTTTTATGGAATGAGGGGGCAGTGTTCACTCCTCTATTTTAAACACAAGTCTGTGAAAGCTTGGTGTTACTTCTTCCTCGAACATTTGGTTGAATTTGTGTACTGCTTCTTTTTTTTTTTTTTTTGCTTTTTGGGTCACACCCGGCGATGCTCAGGGGTTACTCCTGGCTCATGCACTCAGGAATTACTCCTGGCATTGCTCGGGGGACCATATGGGATGCTGGGAACCGAACCTGGGTCTGCCATGTTGTCTGTGGCTGCGTGCAAGGCAAACGCCCTACCCGCTGTGCTATGGCTCCAGCCCCTCTGTACTGCCTTTTATAGTGACCTATGTCATGACTTTCACTGGTACTTTTTATTTCCACAGGTGGAGTTGAGCTGCACCATCTCTGCTTTACTTACATTGAGGTGTCGTGATGTACAAAGTCATTTATAATTGAGTTTCAGGCATACAATTTTCCTACACAATCCCTTCACCAGTGTTCTACTTCGGAAGGCTCCTGGTCTCCCTCCCACTGACCATATCCTGCCTTTACGGAAGGCACCTTTTGGGAGGTTGTCTCTTTCAGGGACTATAGTTTACAAGACTTACTAATATGCTTCCATGCCTAAGACTTTGCCACCTCCCTACTACCTGCTCCTCCTCCACAGCAGTCACTTTCCTCCACCATTGTCATGTGTTCCCTGACCCTTTTCACCCAGAAACCCCAGCCCGTCCCCCAGTAGCATGCTTCCTACTAAAGACGACTTCTCTTGCTCTGAGTTTTGGTGTTTCTATTGCCTATGGACATCTGCTATCATGCCACTGTGTTTATTTATGTCCTGCACATACGAGACATCATCCCATATCTTTCCCTCCCTCTGACTGACGTCACTCAGCATGAGCTTTTTTTTTTTAATTTTTATTTGTGAAACACCATGAGGTACAGTTGTAGATTTACAAATTTTTGTTCTTGGGTTTCGATTATACAATGATCGAGTGCCCATCCCTCCACCAGTGCCCATTTTCTACCACCATGGATCCCAGTATCCCTCCCACCCCCATCCACCCCCATCCCACCCTGCCTCTGTGGCAGGGCATTCCCTTTTGTTCTCGTTTTTGGTGTTGTGGTCTTCAATAGAGGCATTGAGTGGCAATCATGTTCAGTCCATAGTCTACTTTCAACATGCATCTCCCCTCCTGGGAGGATCCTCCAAACACCCTTTATTTGGTGCTCCCTTCTCTAGCTGAGCTGCCCTTTCCCCTAGAATGCCCAACTGGTCTCTAAGCCATGAAGTAATCCTCCTGGTACTGATCTCGGCTATTCTTGGGTATTAATCTCCTATTTTGTTACTTTACGTTCCCCAGATGAATGCAATCTTTCTATGTCTGTCCCTCTCTTTCTGACTCATTTCACTTAGCATGATACTTTGCATGTGGTACCACTTGTATGTGAACTTCATGACTTCATCTTTTCTAACAGCTACATAGTACTCCATTGTGTAGACGTACCAAAGTTTTTCTAACCAGCCGTCTGTTCTAGGGCACTCGGGTTTTTTCCAGATTCTGGCTATTGTAAAGAGGACTCAGCATGAGTTTTTTGACTTAGCCTCATCATTTACAATTTGCTCTCTATCCACTCACAGCAAACGTACTTGCCATCACCCCTCATGAATTATTTTATATTCTATTAGAAGAGCGTTGGAGATTCTAGGGAAGTAGGTGAGATTGTGGTGAACTCTGAGATAGGGAGAGTCTTTCAGAAAGCTTAAGGAGTTCTTGTGAAACGGATATACCTGACTTTATAAGATGATTCGAATAGAAAATATAAATTACATGGAGAACTGGGAAGAATCCTGAGAGAGGCATGTAAGCTAAGATTAAGTGAGCATTTATGAAAGTTTTGGAATCTGTAGAATTTTCAAAATGAATGCGTTATATAAATTACATTCTCAAAGAAACAAAGTTTAATCTCTGATTATAGTAAGGCGTTGTTTAATTCTTTCAATGGGGTTTAAAGTTCTTGAGAAAGTCAGAGGACACACACTTTACTCACTACACTAATAACATTATGTTTATTATTTCTGAGTATATAAAAGATTCCATGCATCTTCATAATTTTAAGCAAAAAGGACGGAGCTTCTACGGAATTGCTTGCTTTATATTGTCTCTGGCACATACAAGCCTTAGAACTCTGTTTATAGACATAAACAGTTGGAAATTGAGAGTTGCTCAAGCAGAATTCTACATAATCACCCATTTGGGGTTAATTTTCTTTATTGTGCCTGCTAAAGTGAGCTCAGCTGAACTTGCCATTTTCAACTCCGATCTGTTTTCTAAATGCTTTTAGTTTCACAGGCCAGACATTTTACTGCAAATCTTCTGAATCATGTGGTTTGTACTCCCTGGCTAATTTATCAAAAGAATGTGAATTACTTTTGAACCTACACTACAATTTAAAACTTAAAGTTTGATAAATGGAAGACTACAAACTTGAGTAATAGGAATATTGGATGGAGGTTAATAGTTATCTCATTGTTTTATTCATCAAATATTTTTTAATACTTGGTGCAAAGTACTGTGCTAAATTTTGGGTTTACTTACATGTTTATTAAATAAACCCACGGAGTTTTAAAGTTATACAAAACTAAGGAGCGATAGCACAGCGAGTGGGGTGTTTGCCTTGCAGGCAGCCAGCCCGGCCTAGCCAGGTTCGATTCCTCCGCCCCTCTCGGAGAGCCCGGCAAGCTACCAAGAGTATCTCGCCCGCACGACAAAGCCTGGCAAACTACCTGTGACATATTCGATATGCCAAACACAGTGACAACAAAGTCTCAAAAAATGGAGACGTTACTGGGCCTGCTCAAGAAAAGAAAATCAATGAACAACGGGAGGACAGTGACAGTGATAATAGATAAGAGTCAGTAAGAATATGGCACAATGAAAATGATCTCAATATCCAACAATTCTAGTCAAAATCTCAATCAAAATTAAAATATATTTATTTATTCCTATGCTCATTAAATGCTTGTCACCTATAAGAACTTTTACAATTTCTTTTTTTCCAACCAGGGATTAATTCTATTTTTCTTAGTTCTAAAGATATTGTTTTTCTGAATCTTTGGACAATGGATTTCCTTAGATTCTCCACATTTTCCTAGACATTCTTTTATTCTGTTTCATTATTTCCTATAGAACATTTCTTGATTAACTGATCTGTATTAACCTTGTACTAATTGGAGGGATACAAGATAGAGACTAGAGTGAATAATATCTTGGTGGAACAGAGACAACCAAAAGAAAGTTGCTAGAATACTATAATATGATACTATGCAATATCTATTTAAGAAAGTAGTTACTTGCACCAATCCAACATGGGCATGTTGATTTTAAACACATGAAGGCAATTAAGCTAAGGGCTCAATAAGAGTATATACTATTTAAGTATTTTACTTATCAGACACTTTCTATTATCTAGGTACTTGAATTTATTCATCTAATAATTTTAACAACCCAGTACAGTAGATACTTATAACTCACTTTACAGAAGAATAAAGAGAGGGCCTGGGCAGTAGCACAGAGCACAGGCTACTTGCCTTGTGTGTGACCTACTGAGGGATGATCACTAGCATCCCACGCGGTCCCCAAGTCCTCCAGAAATGATCTCTGAGTGCAGAACCAGGGGTGAGCCTGAAGCACCTCAGGGTGTGTTAAAAATATAATTGAAGAGAAATACAGAAATTTAACTTACAAAATTCGTGTATTATTTGAGTGGTGTGGTCAGATCCAAATACCCATGAACACTAAATATGGAGTATGTTTCTGACTTTTTTTTTTCTTTTTGGGTCACACCCGGTGATGCTCAGGGGTTACTCCTGGCTCTACACTCAGGAATGACTCCTGGCGGTGCTCAGGGGACCATATGGGATGCTGGGATTTGAACCCGGGTTGGCTGCGTGCCAGGCAAACACCCTACCGGCTGTGCTATCACTCCAGCCCCTGTGTTTGACTTGTTGACACTATATCGTTAGCATATATTTTCTTCCAGCTTATAAAATTCATCTCACACCCTCTGATCTCTAGGTCTTTATTTCCTTGCTTTCCTAGCTCTCTCTTTCTCTCTCTTTCTCTCCTGGGTTCTCTCCATTTGCTGTGATACTGTGCGGGATCACAGCTGTTCTCGTGCCTAAGGGTTGCAGGTTTGGGCCCCAGGGTCACGGGAGCAGCTGGAAATCACTCTAGGGTGTGGCACAGCCCAAACTCACTTCAGGAGCTCGTGTGCAAGCTGGAGCACTGTATCTGGGCAACATCCTGGCTGTTGTATATACTGGGGGAATATTTCCTTTATTCACAGTCAAGCTCAGCCACAAGACTTTGCCCATAAAAATGAAGGAGACCTAACTTAGGACAGTTCAGAACTGCCATATTTGAAATATTAAGACTTTATATATGTTTTTCTGGCCTTCTGACCTTTCCATGGGCCTACAGTTGCCTGATGCAAATTATTCACTTTTTTTTTTTTTTTTTTTTTGCTTTTTGGGTCACACTCGGCGATGCACAGGGGTTACTCCTGGCTCATGCACTCAGAAATCACTCCTGGCAGTGCTCATGGGACTCTATGGGATGCTGGAAATCAAAACCGGAATGGCCACGTGCAAGGCAAACGCCCTACCCGCTGTACTATCGCTCTAGCCCCTATTTATTTACTTTTAAGCTTAGAAACAAAATCTCCTCTTCTCCTTGAAATAAAATGAGACGCTCAGGCACAGTCTATCCTAACCACTGACTCGGGAGTAAGACAAACTGTTGTCACAGGGGTCGGAAAGACTAAGTCTAGAGGGTCGAGCGCTGGCCTTGCGTGAAGCTGACCCTGGTTCAATTCCTGCCCCCCCCCACCTGCACCCCCAACCCCTGCCTGGAACCAGCTCAGAGCACAGCCGGATGTGGCCCCCCAAATGAACCCACAGAACCCGAGGAAACCATCTGTTATTACAACTACATCCTTTGAGGTTACTCTCTACAAGAGAATAACCTGGCAAGAAATGGGTGATACGGTTCATAGCTAGTCAGAAGCCAGATGCAACAGTAACTGTTACCCTCAATGATGTGATATTAGTGCCACGGCCAGGTGGAGAATATTAAAGAAGCTGTTGCTCAGATCAGGAAATCAGCATCCATGCTTTATAGTGGTAAACATTTGTTCTCTTTATTTAAATTGAATAACAGAACAAGCGTTGCACTTATAAGGAAAGAACTGTCATCTTTGAGAAGAAAATAGGGCAGAGGAAAATGAAATTATGAGACATGCAGAAATTTCAATAAAAATGCAACCATTGCTCATATCCAAGGGTAGAAGATGACCTCCAAAATATTTGAATAAGGAGTCACAGACTGAATACGCAACTGAGTCCTAGAATTGAACGGCCCTAGCATCACTGGGTGCGGGCTATAGGCAGCCTCAGGGCACCACAGAGCACCACTAGGACACCACTTACCCCAAAG
The DNA here is from genome assembly GCF_029834395.1 of Sorex fumeus. Taxonomy (NCBI): domain Eukaryota; kingdom Metazoa; phylum Chordata; class Mammalia; order Eulipotyphla; family Soricidae; genus Sorex; species Sorex fumeus. The sequence continues at coordinate 32,794,531 of NW_026606090.1, read as the reverse complement.
TGAATAATATAGCTTGACTATGACACAAACTAAAACTCATCCTCAGATAATTACCTACTGAAAGCTTTGTGAAAATCTTTACGTTAAGGTGGCCCCAGTAAATATTTTAAAAATGTCAAAGAAAACCAATTGAGGAAATGTGCAGCTTTTCAAAATCATCACTCAAACTCAGTAGATCTCCAAAAGTAAATCTTGGAACTTATACTTCCCTTCTTTTTCTCTAGATAGAGAAGTAGCTCAAAAATTTGTGGCAGTTTAGAGATGCATTAATGTTTATGCAAAGGACTACCTTTTGTCAATAAACTCATGTGACTTCTTTCATATGCTGTAACATGAGTTTATTGGTGATTTCCCTCAAATAATCAAAGTTCAGCTTAAATGTTACTTGCTCTGAGAATTTCAGTTCCTTCTACTCTGCCTTCCTCTGTTCGCTGTGCCTTCATTTTTTAAGGTAATTATTCTGCACCCAATGGTGCTTTCTCTAAACCCCTTCAATAATAGCTCTGACTAGAAATCTTAGCTTTTTCACCAGACATGTATGCAAAGGATATATGATGAATGTTTGATATGTGCATCCGAGTTAATTATAAAACATTCTCTGAGATAACAAATTTTTCTAACAAACTTCAGTACTCAGCTTTACACAATTTCTAAATTGCTAAACTTTACCTGATTATTCTACTGTTCTGAAGTAAAAAGATCACCGAAGCTGGAGATTTAGCTTATAGGTTAAAAATATATTATCACATAAATATCATAAAAATATAACGTTCTAGGTTTATAGTTGCAGGCAACATTAAAGAAATTTGCATTTGTTCTTACAAGAAATAAAATATAAGTTGCAGGCAAAAATTAAATTAATTAGGAACCGAGGTTTAAAATTCAAAGGAAATCTATAAAACATATTCTTTAAAAACCTTACCTAGACATGACTTAATGCCTCATTATATTAAAACACAGTCCTTTGCTAAGTATATCATATTTGCTTGCCCTTTCCTTCCTTCCCTCCCTTTCTCCTCCCCTCCCCCTCCTCCCTTCCTCCCTCCCTCCCTCCTTTCCTCCCTCCCTCCATCCATCCCTCCCTCCTTCCTTCCTTCCTTCCTTCCTTCCTTCCTTCCTTCCTTCCTTCCTTCCTTCCTCCCTCCCTCCCTCCCTGCCCTCCTGCCCTCCTCTATCTCTCTGGCCTCACTCGTAGGATTCCTTCCTTTTACTTGTATTGTTTTGGTTTGGGGCCAGACTTGAACATGCTCAGGGCTTACTCCTGGTGTTATGCTTGGGGATCACTCCTGGAAGTGCTCAGATAAGCCTACAGGAGCTGGGGCACTGCACATGAGTTGGCTGTGTACAAGGTGGGTGCCCCCAGCCCTGTACTCTCTCTGGCCCTTACCTTTTATTTTTAAGCACTTCCTATACAAGGTGTAACAAATTATTTAAAACTACTTACCTGCCTGCACCATAGTTTTCTAAATATTTGTAGATAGGCCAATACCATAAGACACAGGGGGGCCATGTATGTAACCAGAAAGAAACAGATGTGATACATCTTCGGGTAAATTTCACCTGCAATAAAAGCCAAAGTGATACAATTTAGGAGTTACGGATTTTTAAAAATATGTCAATATTTTTGCTTCACTGTACTTATTCATCTTCTATATGATTTTCACTGGCAAATTATATACGCAAAAGTAAAGCTTACATACGTAACGACTTAAATTGATTCTGTGTGTGTGAGAATGTGAAGACCTCACTTCAGTTAGCATGCTCAGAGATAAACGGCAATTACCTATTTCTAAACTTATGCTGCCACAATCTATCCAAAGTTAAATTTTCATTTATAAAACAGTCATTTTTTTGTCTTTATTAATTAAACCTGGCTAATCAATATGATTTCATTTGGATTGTCCTAACCAGGCATTTATATGAAGGGGAATGGATCAATCAAAACCTAATCTCTACTGTCTTTGTTAAAATTGTAAGAGAATGAATGAGCTTAATTGATTCTTTCTGGGGCGATAGAACAGCGGGTAGGGCGTCTGCCTTGCACACGGCCTACAGGGGTTTGATTCCTCCACCACTCTCCCAGAGCTGGGCAAGCTAATGAGAGTATCTCACCTGCTTGGCAAGCCTGGCAAGCTACGCGGGATGTATTCAATATGCCAAAAACAGTAACAACTGTCCTCCGGTTGTTTATCGATTAGTTTGAAGGGGGGGCGGGGAGTCCAGTAACTTCTCCACTGTGAGACTTGTTGATACTGTGTTTGGCATATCAAATCGGTAACAACAAGTCTCGCAATTTCTTGTGAGACGTTACTGGTGCCTGTTAGGGCACGGTTCTCAATCTCCTCATGTGGGAGCAAAGAAACTGGTCAGAGAATAATGCAATGGGCAAACGAGGTTTATTTATTGTTTTAGCCAGGCTAGGGTCAGGCTCCATCTAGGTCCTGCAGGACCAGAATTCTGACCAGGAATCCCAGTCTCTTTAAGGAAGATCTTATATAGGCCTTACCGGCCCTTGGGGCAAAACCCAGCAGTATGTAGCCAATGAATTTGTCACACACAAAGGCCAGTACATCACTATTAAGCAAGCCACAACATGTTGGGAACATTAAACCGTGGGTAATCTTTCTTAACCACCCGTATCCTGCGTTATCAGTCACCGAGGCACCTGATATAGGTGCCCGGTCCCAGGGAGAATTACAAGTCATTTTAAAAGCATGGGGTGAAAAGGATCCGAGAAAAACAAGTTAAGATCTAAGAAAGAAAAACAAGTTCTTAATCTAGGAATTCTTAATCTAGGAAAAACAGGTTAGTTCCCGTAAATTGGTCAGCGTTCATCTGGTTCAGGGCCTCGTTCCTCACAGTGCCCACTGGAGCAAATTGATGAACGATGGGAGGACAGGGACAGTGACAGTGATTCTTCCTTATTACACTCTTCCTGAGGAACGGGAAGTTTTCCCTAGTTGTACCTCCAAATATAAATGTGGAAAATTTGGGGGGAAATACAGTAAAAATTTGGGAATCATTTTTAAGTTACTGGCTGGAGCGATAGCACAGCGGTAGGGCGTTTGCCTTGCACGCAGCCAACATGGTCAACCCGAGTTCGATTCCTCCGCCCCTCTCGGAGAGCCCAGCAAGCTACCGAGAGTATCTCGCCTGCACGGCAGAGCCTGGCAAGCTCCCCGTGACGTATTCGATATGCCAGACACAGTAACAACAAAGTCTCCAATGGAGACGTTACTGGGCCCGCTCGAGCAAATCGATGATCAACAGGAGGGCCTTTACTTTTTTACTTTACTTTTAAGTTACTAGATTATGTACAAAATCCCCTTAAATTTTTTGCCTTTGTGTATTTCTATGTGCACATGCACGTTTTAAGAACATTAGATTTTGAATGTTAGTTTTTAGATAATATGTGTACTTTTTCTTTTCCTCATCCAATCTTATTAGTCCTGAGCACCTTTAGGAATGTATTATTTCTTTGCTCGAGCGGGCCCAGTAACGTCTCCATTGGAGACTTTGTTGTTACTGTGTCTGGCATATCCAATACTCTCGGTAGCTTGCGGGGCTCTCCGAGAGGGGCGGAGGAATCGAACTCGGGTCGGCCATGTTGGCCGCTTGTAAGGCGAACGCCCTATCGCTGTGCTATCGCTCCTGCCCTTATTTACCATTAATTCTGCATACATGGGTGATATATATAACAGATAATTTATTAAGGAGTCAAATAATTGCATTATAATCACAATATGAATGTTTCATTTTTCTAAAGCACACATTATTTTTAAATTGCTTCTTAAGTCTAAAGAATTATTTTTTGTACTAATGATGCAGTAATTTTCACTAAAATTTAAAACAGGAAACAATATATGACGTTAAATAGGTTCCATGTGTATTAAATGCAATAACATGAAATAATTCAGCTGAATGTTAACCACTAGAAAGCAAGCACTTTTTAAATATATTAACATACGTATATACTTTATTTTGATTTTGATAATAGCAGTTGGTTTGGTTCATACTATTACTGAAGAATAACACATTCATACTTATAAATTATTTTCATCATTTTAGAAAGGGCACAAAGAAACATGAAGACTAGTCTATATGGTCAAATTTTTGCTGGAAACAATTTATAGTTAGATTTAATTGTAATGATTATGATGATAATCATACTTAACTTTATTATTTTTGTAAAAAATATTTAAAACATGTTGTGAATATTCTCCATGAGCTTGATTCCATAGCCTCTCCTTCTAGATTATTTTAGTCAAATATTCTCTTTCCTTCTAAAACTTCTTCAACAGGAGTTTGAGAACTGGATTCCAGCCGGAACTTTGTCACTGGGATGGGGAAGGTGAAGGTCTTGGAAGGCACAATATGATGTTGGTGGAGGAAAGTGGTTTCTCTGGAGGAGGGGATTCTGAAAGATGGTAGAATCTGTGTACCATAAGGCAGGCTGGGTGGGGACAGTGGTGTAGCTGGGGACATTGGTGGAGGGAACTGGACACTAGTGAAGGAATGGGTGTTGGAGTGTTAGAGATTTGAAGTCCAATCATGAATAACTTGGTAATTTTGTAATTCATGGTGATTCAATAAAAAACAAAATATTTAAAAAAACAAGCCCTCTACTTTCTCAGATGGTTTTTCTCCTTGGCAGGGACTACAGGATGCTTGGGGAGATAGGAGGTTCTGGAGTCCCCTTTGAGGGTCATTATTAGAGTCTCTGTGACCTAACTGGCACATACCTAGCTCACCAGTTTCTAACTTCCTTTCAAATTCATCCTGTGAAACAGGCCCATTACATAAAAAGCGCCAGAATCTGAGAAGCCTGCCTGTAGGAATAACAAACAGCTCTGGCTTTGATGTGCATCAGACAGAGCCATGGTTTGTGGGCCAGTTTCAAAGGCTCTGGAAAGTGACCTCAGCACCTGAGTTACTTTGAACTTTTATTTGTTTTGAAGAAAGTGTCACATGAGCTTCCCATATAAAGATACACCTTTGAAGTTTACATATCTGTGAAGCCCTAATGTCTGCATACTGAAGGAAGGCAGGCTTGATAGTTAAGTTTTTTTTCTTTAAACTGCAGCTAAAGGATATAATCACTGTGATAACAGTTGGAATTTTAAACATTCCAGAGAGAAAACTGATTCAGTGATTAGTCTACTTAGAAGTTGTTAGAGAAACATGTAGTTGTCTAGTAAATGCATATTATAGTAATGAACACTTGCAAAGACTAAAGTTGATCAGGCAAAATTACACTTTCAGGCTAGAATAGATTATTTTAATAAAGTGACTACTATAGATCATTGAAGAAGCATGCATTTTATGTTTATTAAAAAAGCTGAAATGTCCCTGAAATTTGAAATTATATATGTGGGAACTTATTTTTAAAGTCTTTCTGCATTTGATGAGGAATGTCTTCAATATATTTTAAGACACATATATAATCTAGACACATATTTAAGACATATATGCATATATATATATATATATATATATAATGTAGGATGTAGCTACTTGGCTGTGCTCCCCCTCAGAATTACCTAAGTTAGAAAACATCACTTTAAAGATTGTCAAACATTAAAAATATGTATTAACAGATGACCTGAAAAAATTCTTGTGTATATATGAAGCCAACAAAAATAGAGCATATGTGGATACTTTTTAGTCTTTGAAATCAAAGCAATGTCATGTGTTAGAAAGATAAAACTTAACTTTTCTCAGATGAGATCAAGTTCATTATTGAGCCAAAACTTTTACCTGATTATCTAGAAATGTTAGACTTTCTTTTCTTATGTAACATCAATCAAGATTACATCATAGACATGTAAATTATAATTTGTCAATGATTCCACTTGGACAATCTTTATATAGATGATGGAATCATTAACATTAACCCGAATCTTAATTTTGTTTTAACATCTTTTACGCCATAACTATCTTGTCAAGGATGACCTTATTGATTTGTTTTTTCAGGTCACCAAAGAACAATTTAACTATAAGATTTAAAACGAGAGAAATTATGACCGCAATTATTCAGAATATTTTCTTATTGATTAAATGTTAAATGTTAGAATAAGTGAGTGTAGAGAGAATGATATCATTAACTAGTTGATAAATGAACACGGGGTCAATTTTATATTTGAGTGCAAAAGGGAAGATTCCTATCTTGTTCCTTGAATTTGTCCTGTGAAATGATGTATTTATAGACCAAGCAATGCAAAAAGCCTGGATATTACTTTTGTAACAATTTCCTTATAATTCGGAACGGCGCTCGCCCATCTCTCAGGACCGACTGACCCATGTTCAACTGCTGTTCACATGAAACCCTTCTCCACCATGCCAGAGGCTGTTCACCTTGGAGACCTGCTGCGGATATGGGTACGGCCCGGCGCGAGATTTACACCCTCTCCCCCGGATTTTCAAGGGCCAGCGAGAGCTCACCGGACGCCGCCGGAACCGCGACGCTTTCCAAGGCACGGGCCCCTCTCTCGGGGCGAACCCATTCCAGGGCGCCCTGCCCTTCACAAAGAAAAGGGAACTCTCCCCGGGGCTCCCGCCGGCTTCTCCGGGATCGGTTGCGTTACCGCACTGGACGCTTCGCGGCGCCCGTCTCCGCCACTCCGGATTCGGGGATCTGAACCCGACTCCCTTTCGATCGGCCGAGGGCAACGGAGGCCATCGCCCGTCCCTTCGGAACGCCCCTCCCTCTCGGAGAGCCCGGCAAGCTACCGAGAGTATTTGATATGCCAGACACAGTAACAACAAAGTCTCCAATGGAGACGTTACTGGGCCCGCTCGAGCAAATCGACGATCAACGGGAGGGCCTTTACCTTCACCTTTCCTTATAATTGGGGATTGATGAGGCTTAAACAAACAATGAACATATTTAAAATATATTTTAGATGAATCAAAAAATATTTTAGACACAAAAAGATAGACACACAAAAGACTTAGTGTATCTCCCACAAGTTATGATTTAGAAACTTTAGAAAACCTCTACTTCTTTTTAAGACAAGCCATAGACAATGATTAATATAATGCATTGCAGCAATAATATGTCCATATTATTTCTGACAATAGTTGAAGTAAAACAGAGTCTCAGTTATTTTGCACCACGCAGACAACACTTGCTCAGAAATGGTAGTTGTGGATCAGGTGACCATAATGTTTGCTATTTATCTTCCAAAATACTTGCTGGAGGATATCCATGAGGTTACCACTTTTATATTTTTATTATCTACATTATCTGAGCGATAGCACAGCGGTAGGGTGTTCGCCTTGCACGCGGCCAACATGGCCGACCCGAGTTTGATTCCTCCGCCCCTCTCGGAGAGCCCGGCAAGCTACCGAGAGTGTTTGATATGCCAGACACAGTAACAACAAAGTCTCCAATGGAGACATTACTGGGCCCGCTCGAGCAAACGGCCAACATGGCCGACCCGAGTTCGATTCCTCCGCAGCTCTGGAGAGCCCGGCAAGCTACCGAGAGTATTCGATATGCCAGACACAGTAACAACAGAGTCTCCAGTGGAGACGTTACTGGGCCCGCTCGAGCAAATCGACGATCAATGGGAAGGAAAATATTATCTAAATATTATTATTATCTACATTATCAATTTAATCTGGTATAAGGATACGAAAAGAATGGTTCCAGAAGAAATTAAGAGCTGAATTCAAAATAAAAACCAGCAAGCTCTTGTGGGTGGGATATCAGTCTTATTTTGCACTTCATCCAAAAACCTAAAATAAGAACTCTTCCTCAGAAATCTTTGATTTAGATGTGAAGATAAGATAAAAAAATGTGCCTGGAGTATGAATGGGCTTGGAGGAGGCAAAGAAGAAAGTCTGCAGTCTGGTGGGCTGGTGATGCAACTTTGTATACAAGGGAGGCTTTTAAAAAATGAAGTGTCACCTACAGACTCAGCCTACAAGGAAATTTATTGCCTACTTAATCTCCAGGAATCAGCAACCTACCCTTCCTAGCAAAGTACTTCCCAGTTCTTCTTTTCTGTAAAAACTGCTGCCTGTGACCAAGCAGATAAGATGGTTACTCTGAGTCTGCCCTTTTCCTACCTGCTGGGTAGTTCTCAAGATATCTCTTTCTTGGTCTATCACTGTATCTTTCAATGGATTAGATCTATCCTTTAAAAACTGCAGTGGAGCCCATCTTTTGTAGACAAATGCAATTGTGAATCAAGTTTAAAGAGAAGCTACTTCACAACAAATTCTTTAGATCTTGCTTTATTGTAATTCAAAGAATCTGAACTTTAGACGGTGTACTCTATAAAAATATATATAATTTCCTAAGGAATTTCCTTGACTATAGCACACGTGTCTGAGTTTTAACATTTAGAATTGAATATGGACTTAAAATATCCAACCTAACAAAGATCATTTCAACAAACTCAATATTTTGTGAGTAAACAGATAAGAATTGCTTTGAATTCTTTTATATTTTGCTTGAAAACTTCTAAGTAGATAACAATTGCGTTTAATATTTCAACCTTAGTCTTTTGTAAATTTAATTGTTTGAGGTTGTAGATGATCAATTCAACTTAGCATCATGAGTCTTTGCTTTAAAAACATTTTAACTCAATTATGGGCTAATATAAAGCAACTTCAAATTGTTTTCCTAATTGACTTATGATGACTTAGTTTAGATTTTAGTTATGCAACAATAATTGCTTATTCCAATAAACTGTTGATTCTAGAACTAGATAATAAAATGATTAGGTTGAAATGAGTTTTATTAGAAAGGTAATTAGAAAATGGTAATTAGAAAATGTTGTGGTTGTTTACTTAATCATAATCACTGACAAGATTCCTTAGTTTGCAATGTTTTTGTTAATGGATATGTTAAGACCATTTGCTTATTTAGAGAAACATTGAAAATATATAGAAATGCATCTTATAAACCTATATATGTAACTAATTACCAAAATAATCTAAAAAAGACACTACTACTATATATTGAATAATAGGTGGATGTTGGACCTAATTTCTCTTTTTATAAAGTATCCAACTTTTATGTTAGGAACTTAATTTTATTTCATTCATTTTTGGGCCATCCCTGTCAATGCTCAGGGCTTAAGCCTGACTCAAGAATCACTTCTGGTAGTGCTCAGGGAACCATATTCAAGGCAAACAACCTACCATTATATATTATCTTTCTGGTCCCTGGAAGCTTAATTTGAAATGTACTTGTTTCATTCATAATCTCAAATAAATAGTTTAATTTATATCTCATGAGTTAGCGAAAACATTCTGATTAGGAACTCTGTGCCTCTTTTCTAAGTATCACAAAGAAAATGTATAATAATTGCAAAGAAGTGTCATAAAATCTGTCCTCAACCTACTTTTCTTCCAAACACAACTACAAGTTTCAAAATTTTCTTTTTTTTCCTTCAAGGAATGGCACCCACTGTGTACTGTTTCATAGACACACTTTTTATTCTTTCTTGTCCAGAGAATCCCTGTTTTTCTGTAATCATTTGTCAAAGAGTTATCAAATACCACTGTAAATTTTTGTCCAAATAGCGAGGACTGAGTTTGTCATTTCATTTTTGTTTCTGAAATTTTGTATAGAAGTATGTTAAAAAAGTAATCATAGGGGCTGGAGCAATAGCACAGCGGGTAGGGCATTTGCCTTGCACGCGGCCAACCCGGGTTCGATTCCCAGCATCCCATATGGTCCCCTGAGCGGGGTAATTCCTGAGCGCAGAGCCAGGAGTAACCCCTGTGCATTGCCGGGTGTGACCCAAAAAGCAAAAAAAAAAAAAAAGATGCGGGGGGGAAGTAATCATACTGTAAACACTTTGCATTTCAGTTAAACTTTGCATCTTTGTCTTATTGGCATAATTCCTTGTCAATCCTTAACTTGACATGGAATTTTGAAAATCAGATAAATTTGGAAATTAGATAATTAGAACATAACTTTCATGTTTCTGAAGAAACATTTCTACCATTCTGAAACTTTCCATAATGTTTAGCTTGTTTTTTTGCTCTGGGGCCATGCCTGGCAGTGTGAAGTGGACGTTCCTGGCCCAGTGCTGAGGGCTCATTCACTCTTGCCCTCCGTAGGAAAGCATGAGGTGACAGAGGTAAAACCCGGCTTTCCTATATTAGACATGCACTTGGTGTCTTCAGCGATCTTTCTGGCTCTCATTTTTCTTTTGTTTGAAGTGATAGTGAGAAAATTTGGGGAAACTGATGGTAATCCATAGAAAATCCAGCAAAAGAATTGGAGCATTAAGAAAAAGGGGGAAATTTCAATTAAAAGTAGTATTACGTATTTGGGATAATATATACAAATTACAAAATGATCCTGGTGAGGTTATATTGCTGGATTGAAAGTATATGCTTCATATTTCAGGAACTTTTCACTTTTTAATATTCCAAAATAAGAACCAAGGTAGAATTGAAACAAGTTCAAAGATCAAATACATTAAAAATGGCATATCCACATGCAATCCATGGGGTGCACTGGCTTTTGGTACTTTGTTCTAATAAACAAGGTAAAGGTAAAGGTAAAGGTAAAGGCCCTTCCGTTGATCGTCGATTTGCTCGAGCGGGCCCAGTAACGTCTCCATTGGAGACTTTGTTGTTACTGTGTCTGGCATATCGAATACTCTCGGTAGCTTGCCGGGCTCTCCGAGAGGGGCGGAGGAATCGAACTCGGGTCGGCCATGTTGGCCGCTTGTAAGGCGAATTGTTTTAATTCCTAAGTTTGACATCTTGTTATTTATCAGTCTAGAAGACAAATAGTTGTCCTCAAACTTCCTGGGATAATCTGGTAAGTACTGCATAGGGACTCTCACGTGAGGTGACTCTCTCTCTTTCCCTTCCTTCCTCTTTGTGCTCCAACGGTATCACTTTTCCACTGCTACCGAAAAACCTTAAGGTTACCACTAAGAGCTCTGAACCAAGGGAGCATAGGTTTTTAAATTTCTGTTTTTCACATGTAGCTGCCATACTTATCAAGAGGAAAACTAAAACTGATTGAAAATTCATATGCTACTGTAATTATATACTATTTTTTTCAGTGATGGTCTTTATCAACTAAGCATAGCACTGTCTGTAGCACTGCCCTCCCATTGTTCATCAATTTGCTCGAATATGCACCAGTAACATCTCACAACAAATTGTGAGACTTGTTGTTATTGTTTTTGGCATATCAAATATGTCACAGGGAGCTTGGCAGGCTTTGCCGTGCGGGCAAGATATTCTCAGTAGTTTGCCAGGCTCTACAAGATGGGCGAAGGAATCGAACCCAGGTTGGCCAGGTTGGCTGCGTGCAAGGCTAACACCCTTCCCTCTGGGCTATTGCTCCCGCCCACAGCTCATTCCTAGTAAATATTTTCTAAACATAAATAAAGTTAATTTAGATCATTTGTCTCAGGAAACAGCCCAGCTCCACACAGCCCATTCTCATCATTTCCTGAGTAGGACAACACATTTTTACAATGAAATATTGCTTTACAACGAGATATTGAGTTGAAATTGAAGTCCATTGGCAGCTTGGAACTGGAAAGAAAAATAATGTTGTATCAGCTTATAACATGCTAATACTTCCAGATGACATATTTGGGTTTGCAAAATTTAATGGAAAATTCATTCAAATATAAATTGCATGTATGTTTGGCCTGCAGAGCTCTGGGTTTGACCCCTAAAACTGCATTGCTTCCCAAGCACTGTCAATAGGAACCATGAGCAACGAGCCAGGAATAGCCCAGAGCACTGACAGATGGGGTCCACCCCATCTCCAACCAAAAAATAATGGAAACTTCTAGAAAGGCAGATACATTTCTTAAGCAACTTAAGTTCCACTTAGGTAATATTAAAGCAATATCTTAAGTATTTGACTGAGAATTAGGGGTTCTTTTTAAATTTTCATGACTTGAATACTGTCACTGTCACTGTCCTCCCGTTGTTAATCGATTTGCTCCAGCGGGCCCAGTAGTGTCTCCATTGTGACAATTGTTACTGTGTTTGGCATATCGAATACATCACGGGTAGCTTGCCAGGCTTTGCCGTGAAGGCGAGATACTCTTGGTAGCTTGCCAGGCTCTCCGAGAGGGGCGAAGGAAAACTTGAATACTAACATGACTAAATCTGAAGTATAGCATAAGCTCTTCCTTTCATTTCCTATCTGAAAACTGTCTAACGGTGCATTTCTAAAGGACCCAGCAAGGCGGAGTTATTCTGTGAAATTTGGTTTTTATCCCCTTGCAAAAGTAGGTCCACAAATGCCAATCCAGGGCCAGGGTTTCATTGACTGTGCATGGACACTTCTGTCTCGCAGTATAGTATAGACGTTGGCACCACGGGATACTCACCAGCCCAGTGCTCATCACACACGGTAAAGAGAGTGGTCTTGTTGGCCAAGCCTGGGAGCACGGTGCTGCACTCCATGACGATGGCCTGAGGAATCATGATGATGCAGGACACGATCCAGATGACGACGATGCTGTTCCGGGCACGCTTGGCGGTGCTCTTAAACATCAGAGGGTGACAGATGGCGTACCATCGATCCAGGGCGATGCAGCTCAGGGTGAGGACAGAGACGGACACTGACACGGTCTGGAGGAGAAAGAACACAGTGCCAGGGAAGCAACAGGTGGGGAGAGACTGATGGGAATGTTGTGTCCGTATTAGAAATGTGTCACACATACAGCAAGATGAACGGCCCAAAGAGCATGTCACACCAATGCGTCCTGCTTTAAAAGCTGCCAAAAGTATTAAAAGTGTTTTAGGAAAAAATTATCTATTTTTCCTGTTAAGTGTGAACAAGTGCTATGGAACCACAGCAATCTGCATGCCAAAACGTTTTATTATTTTATTTTTAAAAATGAATCAATTTTTCATTGAATCAAAATGTCACATGAAATATAGTTGAAAAGCTTTTATGATTGAGTTTTAGTCAAGCAATGTTCCGACATCCATCCCTCCACCAGTGTTGAAACACCATTTCCCACCACCAATGTCCCCTGTATCCCATATTCCTCCTGCAACTGCCTCTTCCTGCTAGCCTGCCTCTGTGTCAGGCTCTCTCTCTCTCTCTCTCTCTCTCTCTCTCTCTCTCTCTCTCTCTCTCTCTCTCTCTCTCTCTCTGTCCTTTTGGGCATTATCCTTTTCAATTCAGATACTGCGAGCACATCATGTTTGGTCCTTTGCCCACTTTCAGCACACATCTCTCATCCAGAGCGATCCCTTCCAACCATCATTGTCATAATGATCCCTTCTCTGTCCAACTGCCTTCTTCCCCAGCCCTTGAGACATGCTTCAAACCGTGAACCATTTGTCCTGACCCTTATTTCTAATGTCCTTGGGTGTTAGTCTCTTGCTATGTTTTTTTTTTTTAATAGCTGGCAAGTGAGTGCATTCATTCTATGTCCATCCTTCTACTGACTTATTTCACTTAGCATGATACTCTCCATGTCCATCCACTTATAAGTGAATCTCATGACTTCATTTTCTCCTAATAGCTGTATAATATTCCACACTGTAGATGTATTATAGTCTCTTTAACCAGTCATTTGTTCTCGGGCAATCAGGTTGTTTCCAGATTATGGATTTTGTGAACAGTACTTCAATGAACATACAAGTTAAGATGTCATTTCTACTGTGTGTTTTGCACCCCGGATATATTCCTGGAAGTGGTATTGCTGGGTCATATGGAAGTTTCATTTCTAGGTTTTGGAGCAATGTCCCTATTGTTTTCCAAAAAGGCTGAACCAGTTGGCATTCACACCAACAATAAATGAGAGCCCCTTTCTTCCTGCATCCATGCCAGGCTGTTCTTTTTGATGTGTGCCAGTCTCAGTGGGTAAGTTGATACCTCATTTTTGTTTTGTTTTGCATCTCCCTGATGATTAGCGATGAAGAACAATTTTTTTCCATGTGCCTTTTGAATATGCCAAGCATTTTAATCTATAGCATGGCATTCTTTGAATAGCTACTAACTGTATTTATCTTGCTACTTTTTCATTGACGGGGTTTTAAATCAAGTGTGGAATAAAAGGACACCTCTTTTTAATATTATCTTTTACTTGTAGAGGCTAATGTGTCATGCCATTTCTTTAAAGCATCACATAAACATTTTACTGCAGTAGAACTTAATTAGGACTGTTTTGGGTATCAACATGGGTATGGCTGTCTGTAAAGCAAGCACCCTAATCTCTGTTCTGTCTCTCCAGCCCATGTTTCATTTCTCTTACTTGTTAAGTATAGATGATAATTGCATCCAATCATGCCATCGTTAGAAGAAATTATATATATTATATATATATATATATAAATTATATATATATTTCTTCTAACGATGGAGCGATAGCACAGTGGTAGGGGTGGAGCGATAGCACAGCAATAGGGCGTTTGCCTTGCACGCAGCCAACATGGCCAACCCGAGTTTGATTCCTCCGCCCCTCTCCAAGAGCCTGGCAAGTTGCCGAGAGTATCTCGTCCGCACGGCAGAGCCTGGCAAGCTCCCCGTGACATATTCGATATGCCAGACACAGTAACAACAAAGTCTCCAATGGAGATGTTACTGGGCCTGCTCGAGCAAATCGATGATCAACGGGAGGGCATATATATATATATATATATATATATATATATATATATATATATATGCAACACCTAATGCACGTTGTCTTGAAACTTATGTGTATTTTTTATTACTGCTGATTAAGATAATGATGCTAGTTGTAATGTTTATTTCCTTTTAATTTCAAGGATTGATGTTCTAGATATTTTTGGCATGGGTGGGGCACACTCAGATATGTTTATGGGTTACCCCTGGCTCTGTGCTCAAGGATCAGGATGACTTCTGGCTGGCTCAAGGGACCATTTATGGTTCCAGGGATAGAATCCATGTGGGTTGCATGCACAGCAAGAACCCCACATGCTCTGCTCTCTCTCTGACCCACAAGTTCTAGCTTAAAGTTGGAACTAATCACTATTTGGTGACGAACAGTCTTAGAAATGAAAAGTAAGCCCCTAACCTATGCTAAATCATGGAGGTTAATTTAATTTTAAATACAACATTAAACTCCACTGGGGTAGACTTAGGTTGGCTGTTAACTCCTGGGTATTACTTGATGTTAGCGTAGAGGATATCAAGTCTTGTATCAATTCCTTTTTCTTCTCAACCTCCCATTCTTTTCTGTTAAAAAAACAAAACAAAACAAAACAAAACTGAATGTTCTGTAGTCTCAGCACCGTGGCTAGTCCTAGGGAAATTAACTGTGGAACTCTAGATCTGCACAATTAACCAACCAGAGTTTCTGGAGCAGGGATCTATTTATCCAGCCTAGTAATTAGAAGTGCAAGATGTTCAATACTTAGCAATTTATTTTTTATGAGCGTTAGTCAATGTGGATGACTGGAGTAGAAATAACATAGTTCAAATTTGGAATACTTTCCTAGAGTTTCCTTCTACTATTGAATAATCAAAGAAAATGTCCGATTAAAGGGCCAGAGATATATTATAAGGGTAAAAGACCTTGCAAGGGGCTGGCCCATAAATCCCTGGTAATACATGCTGGCCCCCCGTGTGGCTGAGAATCCCTATTAGCTCCCGAGCATTACA
This sequence comes from Sorex fumeus, assembly GCF_029834395.1. Taxonomy (NCBI): domain Eukaryota; kingdom Metazoa; phylum Chordata; class Mammalia; order Eulipotyphla; family Soricidae; genus Sorex; species Sorex fumeus. Next base: position 32,778,942 of record NW_026606090.1, on the reverse strand, counting down.
AAACAGTTCAGTTGAAACGATACCAGCTTTTCTCAATAATGAAGCAAGGTCCAAAGACTGCGACTTATATGATAACAGCAGAGAACATGTAGATACAGTTAAACAAACAATAGAATAGTTTGAGTAATTTCTTAGCAACCAGGGCTGTGATATTCATATTTGACATAGTCATATCTCATGGTTCTTCAGATGTCCATAAAGAAAATGTCCATGGAGAAAATAAATGGAATCTTTTCAAGTCACATGTTTGGATGGCAGGTACTAATAAACTGGAAGATGGAAAAGTATGACTCAGAGAGTGAAGGACACTTCAGCCTTTCAGAACATACTCAGTTGGCTATTATTCATTTTTTCTAGCAATTCTCATATAGAGGCTCTTCATCAGGGCAAAGAGAAAAGAAACAGAAAGAAAGGTTACTCTTAAGTAGTCAAACATTTCTAAGAAATTCATAATCATTTGACAATAGCCAAAAATGTTATTGGTCTTAGGTTTATCAAGTTATAAAGGTACAAAGAACATTTTAAATGTTTTTTTTGCATGTTTCCAGTATTATGTTACTCACTCATAAATTCAAAAGTTAAGCTTAGTAAAATAGTATACATATAAAATAAGTAGATATATAAATGATATTAAATGCATTCAAATAACCTTAAATTTTTGTTTAGAATTTTGTAATATGTATCTAAATATTTAAGAGATTATGGATAACATTCCAGGGACAAAAGTCAAAGATTTTTAGAATACGACAAGGGAGGGAGACTATAACTCAGATTTAAATAATTATAGTCCATTGACATTGCTTGTTCCATTGGGGAAAATTCTACGGAAAATGAGCACTAAATCTTGAAATAATTAGAAGATATTAGTATTACCAGTGCACTAATGTTTGTGCAATGAATGTTCATTGAAAGTAATGATGAATGAGAGAATTAATAATCCTAGTCTTTTTCATGTGACTCAGATTTTATCATTACTCATGGTTTTCTCAATGGCTATGGGAAAAATGACCAGTGGAGGATTTGGCTAGACAAAACACTGTTAACAGAGAAGTAGACAGAACCTATCATTATATTAGATGTACCTTACACTATAGAACCCAAAGTTAGGTATGAGATGGAAGACAACTCTGAGAGACCTGTCTGTTCTCTCAATGGCAGGAGAATTTTGAATGCCAATCGTCTAAAGCATAAGACCTGGACCATGCCTACTAACTAATCACCCTGCTCTCCTGTGCCACCCACTCTTCACCACGGGAAACCTACTGCTTTCTAAGAAAGCATGAAATTGTCTTGTTCAGCTAACAGAAATTTCTGGGAATCTTGAAACTTAAATGAATTCCCCAAATTCAAAATTTCCTCCTGGGTATCTATTAGTACCAAGATAAATAAAGAGTAATGTGGAATTACTGAAGAAATAATGTTAGACTTCTTGTTATTATGATTTCTCCAGTGTCTTCATGCAGATACCGAATGACACATTTATTACTGAAAATTTCCTGTGATAATGTTTTTCTCTATTTCTCAAAGTACTTCTTTTCTAAAAAAATTGCTAGATTATTTTATAACCCAGTCATGACTTTCAGCTATCTGAAACAAATTAACCTTATAAACAGAAAGCTTGTAGTGAAGCGTACATCTTCAATGGTAGTTTCCATTTACATTCTATCAATTATGTTTAACCTTAAAAAAAAAGTATTTCTTCTTTAGGAGATAATGAACAACTGATAAGCTAAAACTATTTTGCAACTTTGCAGGTCTATGAGAATTTTATTATGCAATATAATTTTAATAGTGGGCTAATTGTTGTTGCCACTATTAAAATTTTATTTTTTTAAGACTTCATTTTTGGAGCACTTTTTAAGACAACAGAAAACTTGAGACATAGGTACAGAGATTTCTCACATACCCCTACTACCCCTAAATCTATCCCCTTAGAAACGTTCCCCCACAAGTGGTACTTCTATTACAATTGATGAACCTATATTGACATATCATAATCATATGTCATTATAATGATATAGATTATATAGATTATATATGTTTATATCATATATAGTTTGCATTAGTTTACTCTTAGTATTGTACATTCTCCTTTTTTGTAGGGGTCCACACTTAGCAGTTCTCAGCAATTAACTTCTGGCTCTGTGTTCAAGGGTCACTCCTAGCAGGGAAACCAGAATGGGATTCCTGGATTACAAATGCCATCTTCTGTACCATTTCCTAACCCAGAGGGTACTGCACGTTCTTTGGACAAATTCATAATGATATATAGTCTTTATGATGCGATTATATTTATACTCCCTACACATTTCATCCAAATATTATAATTTGCATCTGGGCAATTGGTTAAAATTACCGTAACCCCTCTTTTTCTCTTTCTTTTTATCCCGTCCAACCCCTAAAAACCACTTTCATTGTTTTCTATAGTTTTGTCATTTTTAGAATTATTGGAATAATAGACTTCTCATAATTTAGCTGAATAAGATGCATTTGAAATTCTACCATGAGGATTAGAGAGATAGTATAGCTGATAAGGTACTTGTCTTGCATGCCCCTGACCTGAGTTTAATCCCTTGCACCCAGTGAGCTCTTAAGCTCTGCCAGAAGTGATCCCTGGGCTTTACAGAGCCAAGAGTAAGTCCTGAGCACTGTCTAGTCTGGCCCAAAGTTAAAGTTCTGCTATATCTTTCCATTGTTTCATAGTTCCTTTTTTTTTTTTAGTAATGAATAATAATCTATGTCTGGATGTGCCTCAACTTGTTTACCCACTCACCTTTTGAAGGCCATCTTGTTTATTTTGTTCATTTCTAGGCAGTTATGAATAAAGTCACCATAAGCACCCGTATGTAAGTATAAGTATGATCATTAGTTTTTAATTCCTTTTGATGTATCTCAAGAAATAAAATTGTTGAAGCATATGGAGGCTACTCTGTTTAACTTTATAAAAAACTACCAAATACTCCTTTACAAACTAACTATACTACTTTGCTTTGTCACTCGAAATTACTGATTATTCCTGTTTCTTCATATTGTTACCTGATTTGGTGTTTCAAAGATTGTGTCTTTGTGTTGCAACTGAAGAGTTACCACATGCTAAAGTTTATGTATTTTTTTTCTCTTCTGTTTATTTTTATGACTCTAATGTTTTTATATTTGGATCCAATTTAAGCTAACCATTGTGAAGGGTATAAGGCTTATGTTAAGATTATTTATTTTTTTGAAAGTCAATCTCTAATTGCTCTTTGTCCTCTAACTTCTTGTGGTAAAATATTTTTAATCCAAATATGATTTCCATCTGTGTGACTAGTCGAAATAAAGATGGGGGTGGGAGAGGAGAGTTTTAAGAATGTAAATATGGACAGACCACCATGACACTCACTGTAAAATTTCTAAAAGGAATATGCATCTTTGAGGTGGCTTTGATAATTAGTATGGGATTTTTTCAAAGATCTTAGAAATATTAGAGTACTAGTCATGAAATTACTCTTTCTAAAAGTATTTGTTCTTAATCTTTTGTATAGAGATGGCATAGAAAAACTGCTTTCACTACTAAAAACAAAATCTGTAATGATGACTGATTTTATAGAAAGTAGACTGAATTCATGATTATCATCCTCAAGAGAATAATCAGCACCAAGTGATTTTATACAAATGTAAGTAAATTAGCCAAATAACCATTTGAGAGCATTAACTAAGATCACTACCCTTTGTGTAGAAGGGAATCATAATCTGTGAATGTAGAACAGATTCCAAACATAAAATTTGGTTTACAACTTACATTAAAACGTGTTCACTGTGATGCCTTGATCTGCAGCTCTTAAATTCTGTGTACAATGAAAGATCCAATAAAAAATAGGTAGCTTTTCATTACCAGCACTGGAAAACCTCAATTGATTATTTGTGTAAACTCCTTATTTTAGAAATAGAAAATTAGAAATCAAAGACGTGGATGATTTGAGAACCATTTTACAATGACTTGAGGACTCTTGCTTTATTTTACTTATGTTCCCCTTCTGTGTTGTTGCAATGACCAGGCATAGTAGCAGGGGTATTTTCACACATCTTAACTGAGTCCCTGCGTATTTGGTTGTAGCGGTGCCAAATTGTCTGTGATGCCCACACTAAGTGCCCATCCAGAGTCGCATTTCTAGAGAAGCATTCCGTTAGTATCTCGCCCACACGGCAAAGCCTGGCAAGTTCCCCGTGACATATTTGATATGCCAAACACAGTTATAAGTCTCACAATGTTACTGGGCCCGCTCGAGCAAACCGATGAACAACGGGAGGACAGTGACAGTGACATCCCGTTAGCTGGAGAGTTCGTGGCCAATCTAGCTGTAATTCTCACAGGGAATGCTGTGGTACTGACACCCAGCGCTCACGAGGGCTTCCATTCCCACAGTGTTCACATCTCCTGGGTCTGGTACTACTAGAGTCACCCAATTTAGTTGTGGCAACTGACAAACATCTGACTATTGTACTGCACATTGTACAGAATGTTCTATCGCCAGGTGCTCCGAACAGCAGAAATGCTGGTCCTGTTTGCGTATCAGCAAGGGAGACCACAGTGATGGCTTCGAACTTGCAAAGTGGGCTCTGCTGCCACCCAACCATTCCCCAGGCCCTCTGCTCTCTTACTTATGCCCAGCACTTACTACCTAAAATGTCTCAGGCATTATTTTCCATAACTTTGCCAGTATCTTCATCGTGTTTCCTTCTTAGGATCTATTTAATTTACCAGAGAGCCATGACTGTAGTTGAAAAAAGTTTTTTTTGGTAGTTTCTATATTTGAACCCCCAAACGGTAATAAAAATTACCTGTAAATAGGGAATCACTTTGCAGAGGGACTGTCCGAAGAACCAGGTCTCAGTGATGTCCACAACCAAAGTGGCCGGCAGGCAGGTGATGGTGACTAGCACGTCGGCCAGAGAGAGGTTCACGATGAAGTAGTTGGTTACTGTCCTCATGTGGTGATTTTTCCACACTGCCACACAAACTAATTTGGAAAGAAAAAGAACAATAACTCATTTGATTAAATCTCCTCCCCCAACATTAACGAATTAAGAGTCTTTAGAAGGTAAGTCTTTGGGAGGAGATCAGCACTTGGAGATAGAAAGCAGAATGTAAATAATACAATAGATGGTCTCCAGATAGATTCTTGTCACGTCCATTCTATTTGCTACACCCAAATATCTACAATTTATCTGTCCTAAGTTCTTTATAAAAAGTTTTAATCACAAAACCTATGAATTACAACAAATTTTAAACAATGTTTAGAAACAAAATCCAACAATTATTTAGTCTCAAGCATTACCAAATACTGAGTTAGATTGTTTAACCTCAATGATATCCAATGATAAAGGGAAAATACCCTTAAAGGCAATTCATTCATGAGATAAAAGAAACATTGAGAATTTATGATACTTGGCTAAGGACAAATAGCTTTTAAGAACCAAACCACGACTCAAATGCCCAGGGAGGATTTGGTCTTTTCATATCAATGGTTGTCTGCCTTTATTTAAAATGAAGAAGTTAGGGGGCCAGAGTGATAGTACAAGCATGTAGGCATTTGCCTTGCATGCGGCCTACCGGGTTTCATCCCCAGCACCCCAAATGGTCCCTTGAGCATCTCCTGGAGTGATTCCTGAGTGCAGAACCAGGACTAACCCCTGAGAATCGCCAGGTGTGACCCCCAAACTAAAAATAAATAAAAGTTAAAAAATAATAACGTGAAGTTATAACAAAGCACTCATAAATTCTAGAAAACCATTCTCCTCTCTATTGTTCTTGATGGCTTCTAAATATCATCTGTAACCAAACAGCAGTTCAGAACCAGGCTTTCTCAGTGACTTTTAGTACACTGCCCTGTTTCAAAGTTGTACTGTCTTACACGTTTTCTCCATGATTCACTGCCCTCCCCCCAGGCTGGTGTATCCAAAGGTTACATAATCACTGGCTTCTGAATTCCATACGTGTGAGTGCTGCTACCTTCAGCTATTGTGGAGTTACTTTACTGAATGTGACTATGAATTTGCCTGAGGTATCATTAGTCTGTCAGAGCTGTCATCTATGCACCCAAATGATGCAGTGATTAGTAACCTTATACAGTGAAGGGATAAAAGCACATTTTGTTATATCTAAGTCACTGAATGAGGATTTTTTCTTGACAATTATGTTTCATTGATTAAGAGTTTAATCTACTGGAAAAGGCTTTTACTAACTCCTGAAGCTGAAATTACCCTCCAGTCACCATTGGATGCTAATATAATAAAATACCTAAATCTCTGGGGAATTTGGAAAACTACTTTACATTTGCCTTTAACTCCAATACACAAGAACCCGAAAGTCAAAAGAGGTCTTTTTTTAGGGTACACTGTAGTCCTTATTATTTGAAAATGATATTTATGATTTATTGCAGACAATTGAAATGCACACACATGCACGCACACACAAACTGATCTAGTCCAAGAGCTGATGAAAACATTACCATAGTTTATTTCTTATGGAGAATTGGTTAATAAAGAGTTTGAATGTTACAACTTTGGATCTAGAAAAGAAGGCTAGACTTGACAAAATTCAAATGGGTTTTGTTGACCCTCAATTATTTATATGTGGGAGGTGAAGGATGAGAATTACTGCAAGAAAGTGTTGATGTCTTGTGCCTAAAGAGGAAAGCCGATGTCTTTCAACCAACACGGATTAGTTACTGTGTGCCTGCCCTTTTCTGCTGCAATATAGACAAGTAAACAGCTGAGTCTTCATCAGAGCGCTGTGAAGTGATTATTATTACAATCCCTTTTTAAAACATGGTGGGTGGGGGGCTGAGATAGATTAAGGAACATTTGTAAGGGAAAATTGCTGGCAAGATAGGATAAAAATTTCTCTACCATTCGTAATTCTGTTACCCTTGAGATGAAGCAGAATATGGAAAGAAAGCAGCTAAATTCTAATGAATTTTATATAGGATCTTGAGATTTTTGGAGTTAGATCTCATTGATTCTAACTTGCATAGCTGATGGAAAAACTCACCTTTGAAATATTCCTGATCCACTCTATCAAATTGTGAATTCAAAAAAATTTTGAAGGACTATGCTATTACATTTTATATATGTGCACATGCTTATGATGTATATATTCTCTATTTTGTTTGATTTTAGCTTTACTCCATTTATTTAATTAGTAATGAAGGTAAGTAGATTTCTAGAGGTGCATATATTTTGCTGTGTTTCAATGTACTGGTGATTGACATGCTTTCAATTTCAAACCTATAGAATTACTTATTTTATGGATTTACATCAGGTTTCTTTTTTATGTAGACCCAGTGACTTCCTAGAAGTAAATCATATGTGTCGCCTTTGAAATATAACCCCAATTCCACCCGGTTACTTGTTTAATTGATTAACCAATTAATTATTTTGAACATATTTCACTCATACCTCCAAATTATCATAATCCTATCTCCCCTACTCCTCGGGTAACTTTAATTCTATTATCAATGTCTGGTGCTTTGTCTTTTAATTATGAGCCGTTCATAAATTTTATATTTATATATTGCATCACAAAACAAATCACAAATCATCCTGTTAATCGTCGATTGCCTCGAGCAGGCCCCAGTAACGTCTCCTTCATCCTAGCCCTGAGATTATATTCAAGGCTCTTTAGGAGAATGAGACCCATCATTGTTACTGGTATTTGGCATATTGGGTACGACACGGGGAGTTTGCCAGACTCTGCCGTGTGGGCAGGCTACACTCGGTAGCCTGTCAGTTTGTCCAAAGTAGGAATGAGATAATAAGAAGTCATAATAGGATGTTGCGTGGCCGCGAATGCCAGGGGGCCAGGCGGCCAGTTGGTGGGTGTGACCCCCGCCTACTGGAATTTGGAGGATCTGGGTGGAGGATGCTCGGCCCAAATCCAAGTAGGCTTGGAGATCTCGGCCCCGGAACCCGCGTGACTTTGTCCCTCTGCCAGTACCTTCACATGTGCGGAGAGTGGTCTCAGCATGGTGGTGGCTGGTCCTGGAGGTCTTTGGCTGCTGGAGCCCTGGTCGGGGCAGGGAGGAAAGCTCAACCCACTCCCCTCCAAGGGGCCCCAGCGGCGAGGACAGACAGGCGCGGGGGCAGGAGACTACACTGTTCTTCTTCCGGGAGCTGGTTTTTATAGTCTCTGAGTCTTGGCCCTTGATGGGATTACACGGCGCCAGGTGTAATCCCATATATTGCATACATAGAAGGAATTGTACAAAACTTATTTTCCCTTGATTTATTTGGTTTCACATATTTTCTTTGAGCTTCTATTTTTTTGCCAACAGCAATATTTTATCTTTTCATAGTTCTATAATATTCCACTGTACAGATGTGTCATATCTGTGTGTGTGTTTCTGGGGTGCTTGGAGCACCATGTGGTACCTTGATTGATTCTGGGTCTCCCAGAAGCAAATCATGTAGCCCAGCCTCTTGTGTCATCTCCCCACTTCATATACCAACCTTATTTAACATTCGTCTATTGATGGCCTCTAAATCTACCAGTTTCAGTTGCTTCCATATTTTAACTATTGTAAATGATGCTAAAATGAAAATTATCATGTAAATAACTTTTTTGGAGTGAGGCTCACACCCAGAGACCCCTGATCACACCCATGGGTCACATCCCTTAAGGTGCCAGGGATCATACCTGGTGCTTCTGTTGGCAAATCCTGCACTAAATCCTGTTGAGGCATCTCTCTGTCCCTGGAACTATCTTTTTGAAGTGACACTCCTTTAAAAATTTTAATAGTAATGGATTCACAGCTTGCTAACACCCTTGAGTTTATTTTGTGGTAGCTTTATTTATTTATTTATTTTTATTTACTTAATTGAATCACCATGAGACACAGTTACAAAGCTTTAATTATTGAGTTTCAATTATGTAATGATTGATTGACCAACCATTCCTCTACCAGTGTACCTTTCCCATCACCAATGTCCTCAGTATCCCTCCCACCCCCGCTCCACCCCACCCCCAGTTCTATGGCAGGCACTTTCCTTCTTTCTATCTAATTTTGGGCACTATGATTTGCAATACAGATACTGAGAGACCATCATATTTGGTCCTTAGTCTACTTTCAGCACACATCTCCCAGCCCCAGTGGTCCCTCCAACCATCATTGATTTAGTGATCCCTTCTCTATCCCATCTGCCTTCTCGCCCCAGCACATGAGGAAGGCCTCCAACCATAGAGCAATCCTACTCACCCTTGTCTCTATTGTCATTGGGTGTTAATCTTATATTATGTTATTTTATGTTCCACAAATGAGTGCAGTCTTTCTATATCTGTCCCTCTCTTTCTGACTCATTTTACTTAGCATGACACTCTCCTTGTCCATCAACTCATAAGCAAATTTCATGACCTTATCCTTTCTAACAGCTGCATAGTATTTCACTGTGTAGATGTACTAAAGTTTCTTTCACTAGTCATCTGTTCTCAGGCACTTGGGTTGTTTCCAGATTCTGGCTATTGAGAACAGTGCTGCAATGAACATACAAGTGCATTTGCCTTTTCTACTGTGTTATTTTGCACCACTGGGATATACTCCCAGAAGTGGTATGGTGGGTCATATGGAAGTTCAATTTCTAGTCTGTTGAGGAATTCTCATATTACTTTTCTATTTTCCTAAAAGGCTGAACCAGTGGGTATTTCCACCAACAATGAATAAGAGTCCTTTCCTCCTCACATCCACAATAGCAATGGTTGTTCTTGTTCTTTTGGCTGTGTGCCAGTCTCTGTGGTGTGAGCTGATATCTCATTGTTTTTATTTGCATCTCCCTGATTATTAGTGATGTAGAGCAGTTTTTAATGGGTCTTTTTTCCATTTGTATTTTTTTGTTTGAAGTTTCTGTTCATTTCCTCTCCCCATTTTTTGACAGGGTTGGAGTTTTTTTCTTGTAAAGTTCTACTAGTGTCTTATAAATCCTTAATATTAACTCCTTATCTGAAGGGTATTGGGTAAATAATTTTTCCCATTCTGTGGACTCTCACTGTATATTTGTCACCATTTATTTTGAGGCACAGTAGTTTCTTAGTTATATGTAATCCCATTTGTTTATCTTTGTTTCCAAGTAAAGTGGCAGGTTACAAAATCAATACCCCAAAATATGGCTTTCCTACAAACAATTAATGAAAGAGAAAAAAGAGATATTTGAAAAAAAGTTTTGTTCACAATAGTGCCTCAGAAAATCAAGTACTTCAGAATTAGTTTAACTAAAGAGATCAAGAAATCTACAAAATACTACTTCAGGAAATAAAAGGATATGAAGAAATGGAGATACATCTCCTACTCATGGATTGGGAGGATTAACATTGTCAAAATGGCCTTACTCCCCAAAGATTGATTATGCAGATTCACTGCATAATATATATTGGTTTCACCTATAAGCATACACATGACATTTTTTTTTAAGAAATAGACAAAACACTACTGAAATTCATATGGAACAATAAACCCCCATGAATTGCTAAAGCAATCTTTGGGAAAAAGATGGGAGGCATCACCTTTCCCACCTTCAAACTGTACTACAAAGTGGTAGTAATTAAAACAGCATAGTATTGGAATAGAAACAGATCTGCAGGTCAATGATATAGAGTTGAATATCCTGACACATGGCCTCAAATGCATGATCACTTAACCTTTGACAAAGACGTAATAAATGCGAAGTGGAGCAAGGAAAGCCTCTTCTACAAGTGGTGCTGGGAAAACTAGACAGCTACATACAAAAAGATGAACTCAGACCTCTGTCTAACTTCAGGCACAAAATTCAGATCAAAATGGGTTAAAGACCTCAGCATCAGACCTGAATCCATAAGGTATGTGGAGGGAGATGGGGGCTGAAACCGTCATGACATGGAAGCTAAAGGCATCTTTAAGGATAAAACACCACTGGGAAAGCGATTGGAAACGAACGGAAACAAATGTGGTTGTGCTAACTACCCGTCATTTCTTGTTCATGGTGTGTTGATTTTCACTTCCTTTTTGTTCCAATCATTTGTTCTAATTTCCCTCCCTAGAACCGAAAGAACTTGACTATTTTTCTACATCGTGCCTACTTGGTTTCCTGTAACTGTCATTCACTGAATATATCAAAACAATATAAATTGATTGTTCCACAGATCCAGCGTCTAGAAGTCCAAACTAAAGGTGTCAGCAGGGCTGGGACTCTGAGGACTGCAGTGCATTCCTCCCGTCCCCGCCCTTTCTTCCAGTAGTTTGCTCCCAATATTTGCTCTCTTCTCTCTCAGTTATTTAGCTCTGGTTTCTGCCTTCCTCATCAAATGCCTTTCTCTGGGTTTGTCTTCAGATGAATCTCTTCAACTAGAGAAACAGTGGTAGGAGATTAGCAGTCCACACTATTCCAGCACCATGATTCAAATAATTATACCTACAAGCACTCTGCTTCCAAATATTATGAGGTGTGGAGGTTAGTACTTCAGTACATTTTTTAGGGAAAGGGGTAGGGGACCACCCTTAGCAGTGCTCAGTGCTCGCAGGTAATTCTTGGAAGTGTTACTCCTGGTGGTGCTCGGTGGATGCTGGGTTGAACCCAGGTCGACTGCATGCAAGACAAGTGCCCTATCCTCTGTACTATCTTTCCAGACCGACAACATCTCAATTCTTAATCTATTCCAATATTAACTGTAAATACAAAAACTGTCTTTAAATTTGGGTATAATCTAGGGTATGTTCTTTCCAGGACATAATTCTCTATAATCCAGCAAAACTTAGAAGGCAGCTGTATACTTCTGGTATGAAATGGTGGGAGAAGCATAGAATAGCTATTCCCTTTTTTTTAAAAAAAGGAGAAACAGGGAAGGAAAAACAGGCAGACAACTCAGTGAAACTCAGTGAAGGGTTTCTATCCAGAAGAGTAAGTTCCATTGGGTTTGAAACTTCTTCTCTGTCATTTTATATCTCTCTGCACAAATCAGCAGTCCTGAGTGATAGCCCTGATATCTAGAAGCTGCCAGAAAGTCATTCCTTCCTTATTTCCAGTGGTTGACGATTTTTCAGCAGTCTCTAACATCCCTGACTTGCAATGGAATAACCCCAAATCCTGTCCTCACTATTGAATACCAATTCTCTATCTCTATTTTGACATGATCATCTCCTAAGAACAACGGTCATGCTGAATTAGAGGCCCACTCTAAGACAATATGGACCTGTCTAAATGATCTGTATTTTTAATCAATCTGTCTAAATCACATTAAATTTGGAGACACTGCGCATTGGGACCTTATATGTGTGGCATGATATCACTTATACCAGTACTTATTGAAATAAAGACCACATCTGTAATCTTCCCCAAATCTTTGCTTAGCTAGACTAAATATCTCCAGAATGAACATTCATGTGCAACTGAAGAATTTTACAAATCACACCCCTCTATTACCCTATCTCTCTATTCAGAAATCATTCCACATTGGAAGTAATGGCACTAAATAAGGCATCTGTAACTGAATACACGTTTCCAGATGCTGTGTAATCAAGGCAGCAGAGAACAGAAAGTTAGCCTTGGTTAGTTTCTCTCTATCAAAAACCCTAAAAGTTTCAGGTTGCTCAATGGAAAAATATCTTTTAACATCACCTGTGTATAACTAGAAACAATTCCCTTGTTTAGATGTTAAATTAAACTTATGCCTTTGAATCTCAGGATGAAAAAGCAAACACAGAAGTCTGTGCCTTGTGTGCATGAAACTTGGTCTTAATCCCTGATATATATATATATATATGTATATATATATATATATATTGCTGGGACAATTGGATAAATTTGAGTTTTTGTTAGATAAAATTAATTAAAAAGATTTTATTGGCACTGATGTATAGCTCAAAGTGATGAGCACATGCTTTGCTTGCAGAGGCCTGGGTTTGATTCGGGCACTCCAGGGGCCCCTGGAACCACCACAGCCTCTCGAACGCAGTGCTCTGAGTGACCTCCAAGTGACCATCAGCTGTGGCCCAAAGGCCAAGGAAAGAAAGTATAGAATGTCAACTCTGGACTCAGTATTTTGAATGGAATTTCTGGGGCCACTCCTGGCAGTGCTCAGGGGAGCCATTGGTACCAGGAATCAAATCCGGGTCCCATGCCTGCAAAGCATGTGCTCCAGTCCATGTAACTATGCATTTTAAATGGTAATGGTAATGGCTGTGCTTGTTTTCCCAAACTTCAAATCCGGGGGCTAAAGATCACTAGGTCACCCCAAGGTGACACTAGACAACTCTGGCTTCCAACCACCTGGTCTCCTCATCATGAAAATGTTGCAGAAAATGAAACACCAAGAACTGTGAATAGTTTCAGATGCCTATCACATCAGTTTCTGTTGATAAAGCATTCATTTGCCATTCCCTCTTCCAAAGTATTAAAGATACAAAGTGAATGCCACCCTCTCCTAATATATCAAACGTACACAGTTAGTTAACATCTTTTCTTATATTCTCATTCTGAACTTTATACGTCTTGAAGTATAACAAATACCCTGTGTTATTTTTCCCCCAAAGTATTTCAAAGTAAATTTTTCATTACTTTGCTTGAACTTCTTCAAATATATTTTAAATCTGTGATTTTCTTCCTATTCCTATTACAGATACCTGCAGTCCAGCTGTGATGACCATTTGTAGGGGTCTGGCACTGCCCTCTACACCGCTCACCTGCAGCTAGCCTGGGTTTACTTCTCTCTGGCCTTTCCATCCATCCCGTTCATTCCAGTTATATGAACTTCCATTTTCAGCAACCACTCTTTCCGGATTAAGCCCCATATTCTCAGATGGCTTCTCTACCACTGAGTTCTAGTTGTATTTTCTCCCTGTGTTTTGCATGGAGACCCTCTAAATTCTCAGAACCATGAGACTCGAGTCAGTACAATGCAGTCCGTATGGGCGCGTGGGTCCAGCCTGTTTTATTTATTTATTTATTTAAAAAAATTTTTTAATAGTGAGACACCATGAGGTACAGTTGTAGACTTACACATTTTTGTGCTTGGGTTTCACTTATACAATGATCAAATACCCATCCCTTCAGCAGTGCCCATTTTCCACCACCACGGGTCCCAGCATCCCTCCCACCCCCCATCCCCCCCATCCCCGCTTCTCGTGCTTTCTCAAGCACCTCTGGGTGTGGTCCTATGAGTTCCGAAGTAGGGTCAGGGAGCTCTTGGAGTTCCCCAGCACTTCATCTGTTCAGGTCCCACCAGCCTGGTTGGCATCTGGAGGTGACCCCTGTAGCCCTGAGCACTGCTAGGTAGAGCCTTCCCCCCAAATAAGACTTGACATATCACTGCATGTGATTGTTTATGTTTGTACTCCATTTCAGTTCCCTTTCAATTAATTAAATTCTGTTTCTAAAACCATCCAACATCAACTAAGCAAAAGTTTACTTTCCAAAATCTCTCCTAAGTAGCTATCCCTGTACACAGAGCAGGGGAAGCCCTGAGCACTGCCGGGTGGAATTCCAAAATCAAAAGAAGATAAAGGGAAAAAAAAAAGGTTGTGCAACACAGCTTCCCTAGTCATTAATTTGTTCTAAACGTATTTTGATCATCATGGGTATTTGTATGTCTTTTTAAAAATTTCCCAACTAGTAAAAAGATTTGACTGCATTTTGATTTTGAGCCTACTTTTTGTCTTTGTCATACTCTATTCAATTTCTATAGGTTTGCTTCTAACACAAACACCATCTAGATGTCACTTTGCAATAGGTAAACATGCCTGAGACTTATTTGTCTGAAAACATTCTTGGGGGCTGGAGTGATAGCACAGCGGGTAGGGCGTTTGCCTTGCATGAGTCACCCGGGTTCCATCCCCAGCATCCCATATGGTCCCCCAAGCACCACCAGGGGTAATTCCTGAGTGCAGAGCCAGGAGTAACCCCTGTGCATCGCCGGGTGTGATCCCCAAACATTTTTAAAAAACATCCTTGGTACGGTATCTTGATCAATCAGTAAACACTTCAATGGCTGAATATAGCATTTATTCTCTTCATCCATTTAAAATTTGACAGCGGATAGAGAATTTAGTAGTTCACCAATTATTTTCTTGATTATCTGCTCTCCATACTCTTAATTCGGATGAGCTTTTGGGAGTCCTTTAGCTAAAACGTAGCAGTCAGATGAAGGAAAGAATGTTTCTTGCCCAAAAGAAAACAGGGTTTCAGTTTTGCAAGATTTTTTAGCAGAGGGACAGTGGTTGTAATTATCCAAATATGTGAATCTATACCACGACTAAACTGGATGCTTAAAATGGTTCAAACAGCAAAATTAAATCATTAAATTTTACCATAATGAAAAACAATTTTCAAGAATAAAATACAAATAGTAAGATGAAGCCTGTGGACCATTAAGATGTCCCTCAAAAACCTGAAGCTCAGAGTAAAAACACCGGTTGATGCTTGAGCGGGCCCAGTAACGTCTCCATTGGAGACTTTGTTGTTACTGTGTTTGGCATATCGAATACGTCATGGGGAGCTTGCCAGGCTCTGCCGTGCGGGCGAGATACTCTCGGTAGCTTGCCGGGCTCTCCGAGAGGGGCGGAGGAATCGAACCTGGCTCAGCCAGGCCGGCCGCACAAGGCAAACACCCTACCACTGTGCTATCGCTCCAGCCCAGTTGATGGTCTTTCTTTTTTTTCTTGTTTGTTTTTTTACCCACACCAAATGGTGCTTAGGGCTTACTCCTGGCTCTGAGTGCAGGGATCCCTCCTGGTGGGGCTCCGGCGACCATTTGGGGTGCTAAGGATTAAACCCAGGTTGTCTGTGTGCAAGACAAGTGCCCTATCCACTGTACTATCACTCCTGCCTATCATTACTCTGTTTATGACTCTTTTGGGGGGTGCACAGCTGGTAGTGCTCAGGAACTACTCCTGGCTCTGTGCTCAGGGATCATTCACTCCTGGGGGTACAGGGGGATGATATGCAATTATTAAAAAATACTGTAACTCCAATATATTAGTGGAATTTTATATAGTTTTATTTTCTGAGAAACACAATGTTTTTCTAGCAAGTTATGTTGTAAGTTTGATACCACTGTGGAGAAAAATCAATTCTTGGCTATTAAATTAATATATGTATGTTCATGTATGTAAGTTGATAAATTTCTTGATTTCTATCTAGTTTAATATTATGAATTTATTATTATATACAGTTTAAAATGATAAAGGTAAGAAAACTTTAAAATATACTGTAGTTCCACCCATTGCCACAAAGTGTCAGTGAAAGCCTATGAACTTGTTTACTCTGGACCAGTTTAAATATTAAATTAATTTTAATATTCCTAATAATATAGACATGAATGTGCTGACAGTGGAAATTTCTAGAACAAAAAAAAATCTTTAAGAAAATATAAAATGGGCAACATCTAAATTCAATACAAATCAGTGAGTCAAAAAATAAAACAATATTTTAAAGTTAAAGTAATAGCCAAATGTTGGGGCTGGAGAGAGTGCAGTGGGTACGGTGCTTGCCTGCACAAAGTTGGCATGGGTCTGATTCTTGGAACCCTTCTTGGTTCCCTCAGCCCTGACATGAGTGATCCCTGTTCACAGAGCCAAGAGTCAACCCTGAACACAGCCAGATATATCTCCAAAGCATAAACAATAAGGATACAATTTTTAAATTAAAAAAGGCAATTAGATACCTATGGACAATGATCTATATTTAGCTCCTGCATGGAACCTATCTTGTAAGCATATCCCAAAATGGTACTATTCAAAATAATTACAGACACACACACATAGACATATATATGTATATATACATATGTGTGTGTATATATATGTACACACACACACACACACATATTTATTTAGGAAGTTGGCTACTGGTTGAATTTTAAAGGAATAAAGCTCTCCCTGCACTCTAGAGACAGTTTCTTTTTCTCACCTTCACTGGCCTTTCCACGCTACTGCTAGTTGCTCCAAGACACGGGGCTCCGTCTCCCATTCCTCACCTCCACATCCTGCCGGGCTGTCTATAAATAAATCTCCTTGCACGAGAAGAGGAGTAGGCAAACATGCTGCAGATTTTCTACAAATTTGACAGATGGGACAAGTTACGCACATCTGTGTTGTGAAATGTGCCACCCAAAAGGTTATCTAATATTAATGGAAAGCAAACTTTGAAAAGGTTACTATCTATGCACATACAACAACATATTTAATGGATGTTCCAATTTTATTTCCTCAATAAAGAGGCTAAGATTTGACAAATTTGTTTTAACTGGCACTTTCTCATTAGGTTAATGCAGGCAGGGATTCTCACAGAGACTAATGATGTCACCGGAGGTGCTATCCAGGAGGAGGTGTGGGGAATAATTAAGACACCACAATCAATAATTCCTCTTGGAAGGGAGTGAAAAAGGCAGTGCCTTCGCGCACGCAAATGTTGCAGGGGTGAACTCTACAGAAAGGAATGTTATATGTGAAAGCAGAGTGACATTAATTTACAGAATCAGCTCCAAAAAATCCTGCAGAAAAATAGAGTGAGGACCTTGGGAAGTACAGCTTGATTTATTAGCTATCTGCAATGCTGTGATTCCTCCCTGGCACCAAGACTTCTGCCCAGGCGCTGGCAGCACTGTGATTATCTGGTAGGTGGCCTTTATCCACAGAAAGTCAGCCTGTGGATAAAGGGTTCAAGGTCAGAAGGGACCGTGGTCTGGGCGGCTGCTTCAGTTCTATTAACGGCTGCGTCTGGTCACTGTGATTTTACTTCAGTAGAATTTATGCGAGGGAAAAGATCAACTTAGTGTCTTATCCTGTATATTTAAGAAAACAATGGGAAGGGGGGGGGAACTGAGCCATACCTGTTAGTGATGAGGGCTAATCCTGGTCTGTGTCACTTCCAGCTATGATGACAGTCACCGGATGTGAAAGACTGCCTCCATGCAATTCAATGCCTTAATCTCTCTTCTGTATCTCTGGTCCATCTTTTTATTTAATTGGGGTGGGGTGAGGGCATATCTCACCATGCTCAGATCTTACTCCTGGCTTACTGCTCAGGGATCACTTTGAGTGGGCTTTAGAGGACCATCTGTGACGATGAGATTGAACCCTTGTTCAATCATGCAAGGCAAGTGTCTTCCCTGCTGTACTTACTACCCATCCAGCCCCTGGCCCTCCTCTTTAAAGGCATTATAAATGCTTGTCCCATTTAGAATTCTAGAGTATCCTAGAGGTTTTTCTTTGAGAATATAGGGTCAGTTATTGTGTTTGGACACTTTGCACTAATTAACACTTGCAAGCAATCTCCCTGACCCTTGGTGTCTGACTTCTGATTGTTGCCTGCAGTGAATTTGCTACTTCTGATCTTTACAGAAATTCTTTGTTTACTTTATTATATTTTCAATCTGACTGTTTTGTTTTTCCACATTCTGTGCCTGTTTTTGTAAAAAAAATCACTCTTTTTTTAAAACAAAATTCACTCTTATAAATTTAATTTTCATTTTTAGAAGACTAATTTTTAGTTCTCTCATTGTTGGTTTCCTTATTTTCATGCCAGAATATTTAACAAGATTTTTTTTATTTTATACTTGAGTTTAATTTTCTCTTACTGCTTTTTTATTTTTAAAAAATTTTTATTAGTGAGACACCATGAGGTACAGTTGTAGACTTACAAATTTTTGTGTTTGGGTTTCAATCATACAATGATCAAATAGCCATCCTTCCACCAGTGCCCATTTCCCAAGACCACGGATCCCAGTATCCCTCCCACCCCCCATCCCCCCATCCCACCCTGTCTCTGTGGCAGGGCATTCCCCTCTGTTCTCTCTCTCCTTTTGGGTGTTGTGGTTTGCAAAAGAAACATTGAATAGCAATCATGTTTGGTCTATAGTCTACTTTCAGCATGCTTCTCCCATTGGGAGGATCCTCCCAACACCCTTTATTTGGTGCTCCCTTCTCGGCCTTTTGGCTAAGATCAAGTGTAGTATCCTTTCTTATCAGTTTAACAAGATTTTTAAAAAGTGTTTATTTAATTGCTATTTTACATGGTATAAATGCTATGGTAAAGCATTTAGAAGTTGGTCACAGATCATGGAGAATCACTGAAGACTTTTAAGCAAGGAAGTGGCAAGAGCTTTTATCTATTTTTTAAAGATGACTTGGAATAAATGTGAAAATTACTCATGCACTTAACTAAAAGAAGACAAAATTAAGGAAGGAAAATAGTCACAAGAGAATGGGGGAAATGAATGACATCCAGAAAAAATGGGCAGTTCTTGGGGAGGTTCAGAGAGGACAGGGTGGTGAGAAAGACAGGATAAGCTTATGGACTAATGCTTAGTATTTGGTAGCTGGGAAGATATAGTATTATTCACTGAGGTATGGAATAAAGGAGAATGAGTTGGCATTTATTAAAAATAGGGGTTAAGGAGGATTACTCCATAGCTTAGAGGCCAGCCAGGCATTCTAGGGGAAAGGGCAGCTCAGCTAGAGAAGGGAGCACCAAATAAAGGGTGTTTGGAGGATCCTCCCAGGAGGGGAGATGCATGTCGAAAGTAGACTATGGACTGAACATGTTTGCCACTCAAAGCCTCCTTTGCAGACCACAACACCCAGAAGGAGAGAGAGAACAAAAGTGAATGCCCTGCCACAGAGGCAGGGTGGGATGGGGGGGATGGTGGGTCAGAGGGATACTGGGACCCGTGGTGGTGGAAAATGGGCACTGGTGGAGGGCTGGGTATTTGATCATTGTATAATTGAAACCCAAGCACAAAAAATTGTAAATCTACAACTGTACCTCATGGTGTTTCACTAAAAATAAAAAATAAATTAAAAAAAAAGAAAAAAAAAACAAAAAAATAGGGGTTAAAGATGAGAAACTTTTTTTTATATGCGTGGGTTTAAAGGCTTTGTGAGTTATCTTACTCACAATTCCCATTTGGCAACTGGATTTAATTGGTTATAAAATATCTCAGAGGTGTCCATTATTCTCTGAGTAATAGGTTATACATAAATATAGACAGATAGATAGATAGATAGATAGATGATAGATTGATAGATAGATATCTCAAAGTGTCACATGATTCTAAAGCTTCTCCAGGAGAGATTCTTGAGTACAGAGTCAAAAGAAAGCCCTCAGCTTTGCTGGGTATGGCCCAAATACCAAAAAAAGCTTTTTTCATGGAAAGAGTTTATATTTCTGCTGATAGCAGATGAGCTTGTAGCAGAGAAATTCCCAAACTAAGACACAAGAAGTGTCACACATCTCTTAGAGAGCGAATAAAGACAGTGCACTGCACTGTCCTCCCATTGTTCATCAATTTTGCTCGAGCGGGCACCAGTAACATCTCACAAAAATTTATGAGACTTGTTGTTACTATTTTTGGCATATCAAATACTTCACGGTAGCTTGCCAGGCTCTCCGAGAGGGGGGAGGATCGAACCCCAGTCGACTGCATGCAAAGCAAATGCCCTACCCACTGTGCTATTACTCCAGGTATTGGAAAATGACTTTGGCAAGTAAAGACTGGAAGGTCCTAAAAAAATGAAAGGGCCAATACTTATAATATACACAACGTATAAAACTTTTGGCAATTTGCAAGCACAAATAGACATGAAGGAGAAGAAAAGGCAGCAGCCCAATAATAAGAATAAGCAAAAACTTAAGCAGTTTTACTGACCAAGGGCAATAATTAGAACTCAAGGTCTACCAACTATAGAAATAATTCTGGTTTTCTGCTGTAACCCAAGAGGGTAAACACTAGCCTTGATAAATCCGGAAACAAGGATTCATCCAGTAGAAAGCCTGGAGCGAGCTCAAACAATCGGACAGTGGGGAGGGCATTTGCCTTCATGTGGCCAACCTTAGTTTGATTCCAGGCACCATACACAGTATCTTGGGCCAGCCAGGAGTGATCCGAAGTGTGCGGCCAGGAGTAAGCCCTGTGTACCACTGGGTGTGGTCCCCAAGCAAAAAACCAAAACCAAAACCAAAATAATAAAGATCATTGAGCTAAAGAAATAGCACAGCAGATATAGTGCTTTCTTGTGGGCACCCAAGCACTGTCGATCTGTAGCAGTGTCCTCCCATTGTTTATCGATTTGCTCGAGCGGGCCGACCCAAAGCAAGACTAATTTCCCCTGAGCCTCCACAGGAGGGATTCTCTAGCAGAGAGAGAGCCAGGAGTGAGTCATGAGCACTGCTAGGTGGCACCACCCACCCCACCACCAGAGAAAGAACATAAAAGAATGAAGCCCATCTTCAAAGCCCTTCGCTGACTAAAAAAATAGATTTTTCTGACCCAACATCTACTAGCTGCCAAAACAAACATTTTCATAGAAATGTAACTAAATAAGTAAATGAAAAATAAATAGGAAGAAAAGAAGGCACTAGCCCATGAATGATTTATAGTATAAAGTATGTTTAAAAAATTAGAGTGAATGTCTCAAAGAGGCCATGATATGTAGAATATGAATAAATAAATGGTAAAACATTTAAAGGTAAATTGTAGAATTTAAAAACATGTAACTGGGAACACAAAAATAATTTTAACAGAAGACTGGATAGACTAGGCCACTTAATAGAACAGTGTAAATAGAAAATAGATATGCTACAAAAAACAGAATAAGGATTGGAAATACAGAAAAGATCATGAGATTTGATGATGCAAATTCTATAAGTCTGTGACTAGATTCTCAAAATGTAAATTGGTAACAAATGAAATAGAAAGAATATTTGAAAATACTTGAAAAAACGTGGATCGAGACTGGGCCCCTCCTCCCAGCTCCCCAGTTTTCCAGTATCTTGGCAGTCACACCCACAAACTGCCTCTGGCGCCATGTAATCTCACCAACGGCCAAGATCCAGAGACTATAAAACAAAGCTCCCAGAAGAGAGTGATGCAGTTTCTCCCTCTCAGAGAGCTCGGCAAGCTACTGAGAGCATCCCGTCCGCACAGCAGAGCCTGGCAAGCTACCTGTGATGTATTCGATATGCCAAAAACAGTTAACAATAACTGGTCTCATTCCCTTGACTCCTAAAGAGTCCCCAATATGCCTCTGGACTACACTAGCACAAGACAGGGATGAATGGAGACATTACTGGTGCCCGCTCGAGCAAATCAATGAACAACGGGACGACAAGTGATACAAGTGATACTGTGATAAAACATGTTACCCAATAAATTCCCTCAAAAAATGTAGAGACACCTATGTATAGATTTGAGAAGTACTATAAATCTCAACAAGAAAAATATAACAGAAAAACCACATACTGGGACATTATAGTAAATTTGCTAAGATTCTGTCACCAAAGAGAAAATCTTGATTCAGGTGAAAATTGCATGACTTTTTTTTTTTTAGCTTTTTTTTTCCCCCTTTATTTTATTTTTTTTAAAGTTGTAGATTTACAATTTTTTGTGCTTGGGTTTCGATTATACAATGATCAGATACCCATCCCTCCACCAGTGCCCATTTTCCACCACCATGGATAATATCCCTCCCACCCCCATCCCCCCATCCCCCCTGTCTCTGTGGCAGGGCAATCCCCTGTGTTCTCTCTCTCCTTTTGGGTGTTGTGGTCTGCAAAAGAGGCATTGAGTGGCAAACATGTTCAGTCCATAGTCTACTTTCAACAGAAAATTGCATGACTTTTAAAGCATTTCAGTGGCATTGACTGTGAGAAAAAGAACCCAAGGAGCAATAAAATTGCCTCTTAAACATAATGAAAACTAATAATGGATTTCTTATTAAATAAAAATATACTATATATTGAGAGAGAGACAGAGAGAGAGAGAGAGAAAGAGACCAAGAGAGAGAGAGAGACAGAGTTTGTTATGTCTTCAATGGATTTAATGAACCTTATCAAGAGATTAATCCCCACTCCAGTTTTTTCAACAACGTAGTAACTGTGGTTATGCTGAGATGAATACAACCATTAACTTCTTAGCCATTGACCATCTCCTTAAATCCTTTAGCTTCCAGGTATTCAGAAAGGGGTAATGGGGTCTGTTGATGGGTTTCTAGCTATGGCTTGATGATTCTTCGCTTACACCACCGCCAGCTTTGAGAGACTAGAACACAGCTCCGCACTGCACTGTAGCACTGTCCTCCTGTTGTTCATTCATTTGCTCAAGTGGGCCCAGTAACATCTCCATTGTGAGACTTGTTACTGTGTTTGGCATATTGAGTATGTCACGGGGAGCTTGCCAGGCTTTGCCGTGCGGGTAAGATACTCTCAGTAGCTTGCCAGGCTCTCCAAGAGGGGCGAAGGAATCGAACCCAGATTGGCCAGGTTGGCCACGTGCAAGGCAAACACCCTTCCTCTGGGCTATTGCTCCAGCCCACAGCTCATTCCTAGTAAATGTTTTCTTAGCTCCACTTCAAAGGTCTCACTTATTGCTTTAAGATATTTCCTTCTTCCCAACCTGCCACCCTGGATGCCAAACAGATCCAGGTAGTACTGATCAAGGAACTCCTGATACATAAGGCATAGGGGAGTGTTTTGCTGGAATAAAACCCAGGTAAATGTGAGGACAAGGACAAAATGCTGACTGATGTTGCCTTTTGTTATCCTGATTGAACAGGTTATTCAAGTCTATGACTTTCACTAGGATGGGGAATGTATCCTGAATTTTGACGTTTGGTCAAGTCATAGGAAGCCCAGAATCCCAAGGCTTCTAGGATATGACGGAGGCTGAAGACATTATTCTTGTCTCCATTGAGGTTGTCCCTTTGGCTTACATCAGGTGACAGCTGTCACCACCTCCTAAAGATTGGCACTCTCCGAGATATCACATATGGATTCTCCAAAATGCCAAAGCCTTCTACTGAGAATCTTAAATGTGTTGAGGCCTAAAACAATCATTTTATATTTAAAGCTAACATATGGGGCCAGAGTGATAGTACAATGGGTAGGGTGCCTGCCTTGCACACAGCCAACCCAGGTTCAATCCTCAGGAGTGATATGGTTCCTGAGCTTCAGGAGTGATCTCTGAGTTCACAGAGGTAGGAGTAAGCTCTGAGAACCACCAGGCATGGCATCAAAACAAAAAAAACAAAAGAAAGGAAGGCAGGAAGGCAGGAGGGGAGGAGGGAAGGAGGGAAAGAAGGAAGGAAGGAAGGAAGGAAAGAAGGAAGGAAGGAAGGAAGGAAGGAAGGAAGGA
The DNA here is from genome assembly GCF_029834395.1 of Sorex fumeus. NCBI lineage: Eukaryota > Metazoa > Chordata > Mammalia > Eulipotyphla > Soricidae > Sorex > Sorex fumeus. Next base: position 32,754,815 of record NW_026606090.1, on the reverse strand, counting down.
AGGAAGGAAGGAGGGAGGGAGGGAGGGAGGGAGGGAGGGAGGGAAGGAAGGAGGGAGGGAGGGAGGGAAGGAAGGAAGGAAGGAAGGAAGGAAGGAAGGAAGGAAGGAAGGAAAGAAGGAAGGGCGGAGGGAAGGAGGGAGGGAGGAAGGGAGAGAGAGAGAGGGAAGGAGGGAGGAAAAGAAAGAAAGAAAGAAAGAAAGAAAGAAAGAAAGAAAGAAAGAAAGAAAGGAAGGAAGGAAGGAAGAGAAAGCGAGAAAGAAAGAAGAAAGAAAGAGAGCGAGAGAAAGAGAGAGAGAGAAAGAAAGAAAAAAAGAAAGAAAGAAAGAAAGAAAGAAAGAAAGAAAGAAAGAAAGAAAGAAAGAGGAAAGAAGTTGGAAATACAATATTGAGAAAGATAACGTTGAGATATAGACTTAAACATACGTGCACTCCTGATTTTGGACTCGAGTTCCAGGCATGAAATTAGGAGTTTCTTTTCTACAAATGGTGTGAGCTAATAGATTACTACACCAAAAATATTTTATTTCTACCTCACACAATATTTAGATATAAATATTAGAGATAAAAATAACTCCCCAACATTATTTGATTTTGATTTTGTTGAACAGAATGCCTCAAATATGTTAAATATAAAGAAAAAGTTTTATAAATTAGAGAATCTAAGATTAAGGTACCTCTAAAGACTATATATGCATGCCACAGAACAAGACATTTTAAATAGAAAAAAGTTAATGTCAATTTCCAAAATTGTAGTGAACTATTATATTGAATAAATTCTACTATTTTCATAATATGTACAATATTTATACCAAGTAACAAGCATGTTAAAATATGTAAACCATGAACACACACACAACAAAGTGCATACACCTTGTCACTACTGCCGACAATAAGAACTAGGATAGAACCAGCACCATAAAAGCTGTATAGACCAAACATGATTACCACTCAAGGCCTCTCTTGCAAAACACAGGACCCAAAAGAAGAGAGAGAGAACAAGGGGGAATGCCCTGCCACAGCGGCAGGGTGGGACGGGGGGGGGGGGGGGGATGGGGGGTGGGAGGGATGCTGGGACCCATGGTGGTGGAGGATGGGCGCTGGTGGAGGGATGGGTACTTGATCATTGTATAACTGAAACCCAAGCACAAAAATCTACAATTGTACCTCATGGTGTTTCACTAATAAAAAAAAATTTTAAAAAAAGCTGTCTTTCCATTTATTCTCTTTTAACATGCCCACTGCATGTAAATAGAGACCTAGATCATGATTTTTCACACCAGTCATTACAATTTTCCCGTTTTTAACTTTATTTAAATAAAATAAAAATGCATGTGTTATTTCATGTGTGACTTTCACTTGTTACTGTTTTTGTAATATTGTCTTTGTCATCTGACAAGGGGATAATAGATACATTGTAAAAGAACTCACACAGCTTAAAGATCAAAGAGTAATCAATAAAACCAAAATCTGAAATGGAAAAAAGACAAAAGTAGGATTTTTTGAAAGAAGACATGCAGATGACACATAGACACATGACAAAGTTTTAGAATATCACTTATATTATTGGTACAATGCAAATTGAAACCACAATAAATGACATATCACTTCACAACCCTGACAAAGTTCTGCTGAAAATAAAGCTTGGCAGATAAGTGGAGGAAGAAGAAATCTGTTGGTGGGAAAATAAAGTGGTACAACTCCTATAAGAAATGATATAGATATTGCTTAAAAAATTAAATATGACAATTTCATATGATCCAACAATACAAATCCTAGGCATATATCTAAGAATACAGAAACATCAATTTATAAGGGTATCTGCACCCTTATGTTCATAGCAGCACTATTCACTAGTGTCAAAAAAAGAAATCCACCTAAATTCCCACAGTCAGATAGTAGCAACAGAAGTTCTGTTCAATGAGATACTACTCTGCAATTAAAAATGATCTTGCTACTCTATCATTTTTTTAGACAAAATGAATGGACCTTGCTGTGATTATGCCAAATGAAAGAGTAAATGAGAGTCATCAGATAGTTTTATTTGTATGTGCCCGGCAAGCTACTGAGAACATCTCACTCGCACAGCAAAGCCTGGCAAGCTACCTGTGACATATTCGATATGCCAAACACAGTAACAATTGTCACAATGGAGACGTTACTGGGCCCGCTCGAGCAAAATGATGAACAACAGGAAGACAGTGACAGTATAAACAAATTGTCCAAAGTTAATGAAACTAATTCCTTAGAAAGTAAGAATCATGGCAGTGTCCAAAGAGGAAGTGGAGCCTGGGATGAGGTATGATCCGATTGGTCTTTTTGGTGGTGGGATGGTACTATGATTTTGGTGGGGTATATAGTAAATACCACACACATATAGAGATATAAATCCAGCTTCTGAAATTCCATAATACTAGAAATAAATAAGTCAAGGATTCAGAAAAGTATCCTAATCCTTAAGCCAAAAAGAGCAGCTTATGGTAGCCGTATCTCTGTGACATTAATTTCTGTATCTCATCCTACTGTGTGTTAGATAACTGTCTACCCACTCCACTATCAGTGGGCATTTTGGTTGGTTCTGATTCAAGATTATAAAAAGCAAGGCTGTTTACATCACTGTGTGTGCTTTTTGATGGGCATAATGCAAGTACTAGTTTCCATGAGCTATACATCTGTTTAATTGCTATTATAAATACGATATATTATACTCTCATCATTTCTGTGTAATTGCCAAGAGGTTCCCCAAGTGCTTGCTGCATTACTAGTTTTTGGAGAGCCCATCCCAAGCACTGGTCAGGGAGCTTGGGACCACCCCTGTTCGTACTTGACCCAACAGTGATGCTGTATCATTCAATGCTTGGATCCAAGACACTTTACCCATTGAGGCCCCATCCAGGCCATATTCCTGTTGCTGGGGTGGGGGCAGACTTTGCAGCTCAGGGACTGAGCTCAAGGTCTTAGCCTGGCCAGGCGTGACCAGCTATGTCAGCGATCTCTCTGGACAGCATCGCCACATTTTTTTTTTTGGCTTTTTGGGTCACGCCCGGCAATGCACAGGGGTTACTCCTGGCTTTGCGCTCAGGAATTACCCCTGGCGGTGCTCAGGGGACCATATGGGATGCTGGGAACCGAACCCGGGTCGGCCGCGTGCAAGGCAAACACCCTACCCGCTATGCTATTGCTCCAGCCCCAGCATCGCCACATTTTATTCTTACAAGTATCATCTGTTTATGCCAATACTTGGTTCTCATTTTTTTTTAATGCTAGCTATTCTGTCTGGTCAAGTTTTTAAATCACTGTTAAATTCAACATAACTTTAACATGCTTATAAACTATTTTCAAATGGAAGGAAAATCACTTTAAGCATTTTGTAATCATATCTTTTGTTTTGTTTTGTAATGATAGGAACTTCTCAGGGTTGTTTCCTGGCTCTATGTTCACGGAACCCTCACGGGCTCAGGGACAGGTGGGGCGCTGGGCTGGGGGCCAGGTGGGCACGCACAAGGCAAATACCCTCCCCACCACACTATCACTCTGATTTCAGTGCTGTGATTTTTAAGTCTATTATTTAACTTTAAGAGGAATTTGAGGGCCATGTCAAGATATAGCTTCTTTCAGAAAACATTGTTTTCTAGATATAGAAATAATTTCCTGATTTAAATCAGGGATTTTAAAAAAAATCTAGGCAGCCAGCCCTCTAATTAATTGAGTGATGCCTCTCCTCTCTTCCCAGACCACTTTGCAAACTTTTATACTTTTATCATCAAATATAGTATCTCTTTTTTAAAAATTGTATGTCATTTTGCAGAACCTATGTTTATTTTTTTCTAAAGTTAGGGATGGGCTAGAGCGATAGCACAGCGGCAGGGTGTTTGCCTTGCACGCAGCCGACATGGCCGACCCGAGTTCGATTCTTCTGCCCCTCTCGGAGAGCCCGGCAAGCTACCGAGAGTATCTCGCCCGCATGGCAGAGCCTGGCAAGCTACCCGTGACATATTCAATTTGCCAAACACAGTAACAAGTCTCAAAATGGAGACGTTACTGGGCCCGCTCGAGTAAATCAATGAACAAAGGGAGGACAGTGACTGACTGAGAAAGTTAGGGATTTCATTCTGAATATGGCACAAGTCCAACAACTAGTAGCTGAATGATTGCATAAAGTTTGTGTGGAATTCTGCTTGATTCATCAGATAATTTATCATAACTATTTGATTCTGAAGAGAAAAAAGTTTAATGGTGGTAAATCATACTGCCACTTTTACCTGGACACTTGATATCACTTTGCTCACATAAATCCCTCTAATTGTACCTGAAAGTATTGTACATACAAAGTGAATACAGCAGAATAACCTTTGAGATAAAAGGATGGGCTGCGCAAAATGTATTTGATCTTCATCTTAAATCTGAAGGAAAATGTTTCTGTTGGGAGATAGGCGTAATTATGAAAAAGCGGGTAGGGCGTTTGCCTTGCACGCAGCCAACATGGCCCACCCGAGTTCGATTCCTCCGCCCCTCTCGGAGAGCCCGGCCAGCTACCGAGAGTGTCTCGCCCGCATGGCAGAGCCTGCAAGCCACCCGTGATGTATTCGATATGCCAAACACAGTAACAACAAAGTCTCCAATGGAGACGTTACTGGGCCCGCTCGAGCAAATCGATGAAAAATTCTATATGCTAAAAATCATACTGATATTTTAAAATTATTTTAATTTTATAAACATAAGAGGAATATTATTAGTGCATGTTTAACTTTAGTAAATGATTTTAAATCATATTTTATTTGGTATCTTTGAACACAATTGTAACATATGTATAAATAAGTGGAAGACTATTTGCACCCTTCTGCATTATTAATGTTAGCTTCATTCATAACTATAATAGTCAAATAACAATCACAAATCATCCTGTTATTTGTCGATTGCCTCGAGCAGGCCCCAGTAACATCTCTTTCATCCTAGCCCTGAGATTATATTCAAGGCTCTTTAGGAGAATGAGACCCATCATTGTTACTGGTATTTGGCATATTGGGTACACCACGGGGAGTTTGCCAGACTCTGCCGTGTGGGCAGGCTACATTCTGTAGTCTGCCAGTTTGTCCAAAGTAGGAATGAAATAATAAGATGTCATAATAAGATGTTCCGGGAGCTGGTTTTTATAGTCTCTGAGTCTTCATCAAGGGATACGTACACCAGGAAGAAATCACACTCTTAAATGTATACGTACCTAATGAGGGAACAGCTAAATATTTAAAACAACTGCTAACAGATTTTAAGGAGGACATCGCTACCAACACAATAGTACTTGGAGACTTCAACATCGCCTTATCACCTCTGGATAGATCAACAAGAACAAAACCCAGCAAGGAATTATTGGCTTTGAAAGAAGAAATAGAAGAGAAAGGGCTTATAGACCTATACAGGGCTTTACACCCCCAAAAGAAAGAATACACATTCTTCTCCAGTGCGCACGGAACATTTTCCAAAATAGACCATGTGCTAGGACACAAAAAATACCTCAAAAGAATCAGGAAGATAGAAATAGTATCAGCCATCTTTTCAGACCATGATGCACTGAGGATAGAAGTGAATCACACACAGACACGGAGAACCAAATCAAACACCTGGAAATTAAACAACTCGATGCTGAACAATGAGTGGGTCAGGAATGAAGTCAAGGGCGAAATCAAAAGATACCTGGAAACAAATGAGAATGAAGACACAAACTACCAGAACTTATGGGATGCAGCGAAAGCTGTATTAACGGGAAAATTTATAGCTCTGCGAGCATATCTTAGGTCTGTAGAAACGAAACACATAAATAACTTGACCTCACAGCTCAAGACCTTAGAAAAGGATCAACAGAAAGAGCCTAAATCAGGCAGAAGGAAAGAGATCATAAGATCATAAAACTTAGAGCAGAAATCAACGACATGGAAAACAAAGAAACAATCCGAAAGATCAATGATACCAAGAGCTGGTTCTTAGAGAAAATAAATAAGATAGATAAACCACTAGCAATACTCACAAAGAAACAGAGAGAGAGCCCTAATAAATCGAATCAGAAATAAGAATGGGGATATCACAACAGAAACTAAAGAAATTCAAGACATCATCAGAGACTACTTTGAAAGTCTGTATGCCACGAAATAAGAGAACCTAGAAGAAATGGATAAATTCCTGGATTCCTATCATCTCCCAAAGCTGAATCAAGAAGATATAAAGTACCTGAATAGACCTATTCACATCAAGGAAATTGAAACTGTAATCAGAAGTCTTCCCAAAAACAAAAGCCCAGGCCCAGATGGATTTACTAGTGAATTTTTCCAAACATTTAAAGAGGACCTATTGCCAGTTCTTCTCAAGCTTTTCCAGGAAATTGAAAAAACAGAAACTCTTCCAAACAGTTTCTATGAAGCCCATATCTCTCTAATACCAAAAGGAAACAAAGACACCACAAGAAAAGAAAACTACAGGCCGATATCCCTGATTAACACGGATGAGAAGATTCTCAACAAAATACTAGCAAACAGAATTCAACAACTCATCCAAAAGATCATATACCATGACCTAGTGGGATTTATCCCGGGGATTCAAGGATGGTTTAGCTTTTGGAAATCAATCAACATAATCCATCATATCAACAAAAGAAAAAATAAAAAAAATACGATCATATCAATAGATGCAGAGAAAGCATTTGACAAGTTCCAGCACCCTTTTATGATGAAAACCCTTTCCAAAAGGGATATAGAAGGGACTTTCCTCAATAAAGTTAAAGCCATCTACTACAAGATTATGGCAAGCATCATCCTCAATGGGGAAAAACTAAGAGCTTTCCCTCTAAGATCAGAGATGAGACAAGGATGCCCACTCTCTCCACTGCTATTCAATATAGTACTGGAAGTACTTGCAATAGCAGTCAGGCAAGAAAAAGAGATTAAGGGCATCCAAATAGGAAAGGAAGAAATCAAGCTCTCACTATTTGCAGATGATATGATACTATACTTAGAGAACCCTAAAACCTCTACAAAGAAATTCCTAGAAACAATAGACTTGTATAATAAAGTTGCAGGCTTTAATACCAAAATCAATCAATCAATCAATCAATACCTCAAAGTCCATGGCTTTCCTATATGCAAATAACAAGAGAAGAAAGTGACATAAAAAAAAATCCCATTCACAATTGTGCCCCAGAAAATTAAGTACCTAGGAATCAACTTAACTAAGGATGTAAAAGACCTATACAAAGAAAGCTACAAAATGCTAGTTCAGGAAATAAAAGAGGACATGAGGAAATGGGAAGATATCCCCTGCTCATGGATAGGGACAATTAACATTCTCAAAATGGCGATACTTCCCAAAGCATTATACAAATTCAAAGCAATCTCTATAACTATACCCATGACATTCTTCAAAGAAATGGAGCAAACAATCATGAAATTCATATGAAACAATAAGCTCCCACGAATAGCAAAAGCAAAGAAAATGGGAGGAATCAACCCCTTCAATCTCAAACTCTATTACAAAGCAGTGATACTTAAAACGTCACAGTACTGTACAAAGGCAGAGCTGCAGAACAATGGAACAGGGTTAAATATACTGGCATCTCCCCTGAAACATATGATCATCTAATCTTTGACAAGAGAGCAAGAAATGTGAAGTGGAGCAAGAAAAGCCTATTTAACAAATTGTGCTGGCAAAACTGGACAGCTACATGTGAAAAAATGGACTCATATTTCTAACTAACAAAAAGTACAAAAGCAAGATCAAAATGGAATAAAGACCTCAACATCAGACCGGAATCCATAAAGTACATTGAAGACAAGGTTGGCAAAACCATGCACAGCATTGAAGCTAATGGTATCTTCAAAGATTTCACGCCACTGCCAAGCAAGTGAAAACAGAGATAGACAAATGGGACTATCTTAAACTAAGAAGCTTCTTCACCTCAAAAGAAACAGTGACCAAAATTCAAAGACAGTCTACAGAATGGGAAAAGATATTCGCCCAATACCCATTCAACAAGGGGTTGATATCAAGGATATACAAAGCACTGGTTGAACTCCACAAGAACAAAACTTCCATCCCCATCAAACATTGGGGTGACTAAATGAACAGAAACTTTCTCAAAGAAAAAATCGAATGGCAAAAAAAGGACATGAGAAAATGCTCTACATGATTAATCATCAGGGAGATGCAGATCAAAACAACAATGAGATATCATTCACACCACAGAGACTGGCCTATATCCAAAAGAACTAAAGCAACCAGTGTTGGCACGAACGTGGTGAGAAAAGGACTCTCCTTCACTGCTGGTGGGAATGCCAACTAGTTTAGCCCTTTGGGAAAACAGTATGGACGATTCTCAAAAAATTAGAAATTGAACTCCCATTTGACCCTGCAATACCACTCCTGGGAATATATATCTTGGAGAGGCAAAAGAGTGCAGTTGAAATGACATTTGCAGTTCTATGTTCATTGCTGCACTGTTCACAATAGCTAAAATTTGGTAAAAAACCCGAGTGTCCAAGAACAGATGATTGGTTAAAGAAATTTTGGTTCATCTACACAATGGAATACTATGCAGCTGTTAGAAAAGATGCAGTCATGAAATTTACATACAAGTGTTTCTACATGGAAAGTATCATGCTAAGTGAAATGAAACAGAAAGAGAGGGAAAGACATAGAAAGTCTGCACTCATCTGGAGAATATAAAGTAACAGAATGGGAGGCGAACACTCAAGAATAGTTGAGATAAGTACCAGGAGGTCTCTCCAGGGCTTGGAAGCTGGCAGCACATGCTATGGGAAAAGGCAGTTCAGATAGAGAAGGAAACACCAAGTAAAAGATGTTTGGAAGACTCACTTGAGATGGGAGATGCATGCTGAAAGTAGACTATAGACCAAACATGATGGCCACTCAATACCTCTATTGCAAACTACAACACCCTAAAAGAAAGAGTGAACAAAAGGGAATGCCCTGCCACAGGGTGGGGGGATGCGGTGGGTGGTGGAGGTGAGAGGGCTACTGGGATCATTGGTGGTGAAAAATGGGCACTGGTTGTGGGATGGGTACTCGATCATTGTATAACTGAAACCTAAGCACGACAATTTGTAAGTCTACAACTTTACCTCATGGTGTTTCACTAATTAAAAAAAAGTATTTTTTTCTGAAGATTCTGTTTTTTATTTAATAGTTAAAACTTGGGCAGCAATCAGTGATTAATCAGCATACCCTAGATTTTGAGAAGCAAAAGAGGAGAAGGAGAAGAACAAGGTGAAAGAGAAGAAGATGGAGAGGGATGAGGAGAAGGAGAGGAAGAAAAAGGAGGAGGGAGGAGGAGGAGAAGTAAAAGAATCAGGAGAAGAATAAGAAGGAGAAGGAAGAAGAGGAAGAGGAGGTGGAAGAAGAAGAGGAGACAGGGTCGAGTGAAAAGAGAAGGTGGAGGAAAATTCTTTACCTGGACTCTCTCCACACAAGATCAATGGCAAAGCTGTTTAAAATTCACATCTCAGGAATTCAGTGAGATCACCCAAGGAAACAGAAATTGTGTACTGCATTTTAATAAGTGAATATGTAAAGATTATATTAATTAATTACCCATTTCACTAAGTAATATTCATACCCCAGTGAATGGCTATGAAAATGAATTGCATGCAAATTAATGTAAATAGTTCCACATTGACAAAGAAAGGATGCTCTTTGAAGCAACTATTAGTATTGTTAAGTTTTTTATTATATGCCAAAGCCAAGTGTTTGTCAGATTAGATCTTTGAAATTAAATAAAGGAAATTATTTGATATTCCAAAATGTAGAAAAATGGGTTAGAGCACATCTGTTCTGTGTGGTGGACAATGAATAAGTGTGGAATAATGAACAAAGATGGAGAAATAAATTACGAAAGATCAGGGTGGTGGCAGGGAAATTATGAGTTTTATTTTGAATGAATTAAATTGCATGTGCTTTAGGAACACCCGTCAGTAAATTTGCTGTTATAAATTTATAAGGAGAACAAAATGCATGATTAGAGACTCGCTAGTGATGAGATGACATTTATTCAATGGAAGACTTGCAAAATACCTGGCATTGGTTTGCCTTTAGTTTGTCATTTCACCACCTGATAATTTTGGAGGTCTAGAAATCTTTATTTTCTCTTAAAACAGAAATCTATTGAAGGTTTTCTATTCTTTTCTAAATCAAAAATAATCATAAGTAAGCGTGGTATATTAGGGTCAATTATTTATAATTTGTAGACAAAAATATCCTTGCTTTTTTAAAAATGGAAGTGCTATAGTTTAAATTAAAAATGAACAAGCCTGACAATTTTGGTTATTTTTAATTCTGAACCTTATTACGACCCATTGTACAGTTTTACACAGCCAAATAGTACTTTCTTTCTTTTTAAAAGAGAATAGTACTTTCCACACATCTAATTTTGTTGTAATTATATGAGCATAAAAAGGTGGTAATTGAAATCATTGCTGGCCAAAGATTTAAAAGTAATTTAACATAACATCTAAACCTATGCTTATTGTTATGAATAAATGATTCATGTTTATACATTTAATGCATTTCTGTTTGGATTAAAATATGTGTAGACTATGAATATAAGCAGGATATTGTTTAGACCACGTGTTTCTTGGTGCTCACTCATACCAACCCCTTCTCTGAATGACACTCCAGTCTGAAAGTGATATGGGAAAAGGTTGAAGGACAGGAGAGTCATGGGAACGAGCACTTACATGGACTATCATGAGAAATATTAAATTACCTGATATATCTCCCTGACTCACAGTCCTCAATGAAGGATTTTCTACAGAATGAAATAAATGTCCTGCCATTCCTAGCAAAAACGCGATGTTGCAGGGGTGGGGGTTCTGCAGCTAAGGAAAGAGAGAGGGTAATATTTAGTATGATCCTGATAGGCTAGAAATGAAATAAACCCACCTCAATTAATACTGCATCATAAGCAGAATAGTAACAGTGATCATGAAGGTCTAAACCACACAGGCCACAGTGGTAAAGCTATGCAGAATCCCACCAAGCTTACTAATTGAAGAGGCTAGCCCAGAAGACTCCAACAGTAATGAAGTGCTAGACAATCTCTCTGACAAGGAATTTAGAAGGGAGCTACTGAGGATGCTTAGGGATCTAAAGGAAACAATGGAAAGCAATGCCAATAAAAGCCAAGAGGATTTGAAGGTAGAAATGAGGAAAATGCAAACAAAATTACAAACGAAAATTTCAGACCTGAAAAACCTGTAGGTGAATTGAAAAACTCAGTGGAAGGCCTCAGCAGCAGAGTAGCAACTGCTGAGAGCAGAATCAGTGAGCTCGAAGATGAAGTCCAGAGACTCTACAGAAAAAAACAGAAAATGGAAAAGAGACTCACAATCCGGGGACAGATGGCAAGAGAAGATCGTGATGAAGTCGAAAGGAGTGACATAAGAATTATTGGAGTCCCAGAGGGACAGGAAGAAAACCCTGATGAAGAAGAAACTGCCCTTTTTGAGTAATGAGACTCAGTCCTGCCTTCTCAAGCATTTGTTGATATTGTTTTCAGGAACATTGCTAGACATAGAAGTGCAAATAATAAGCACCAGAACCATTTACTAAACTTTGTATATTGATAAAATACTACTTAGGGCTGGAGCGATAGCACAGCAGTAGGGCGTTTGCCTTGCACGCAGCCAACATGGAACAACCCGAGTTCGATTCCTCCGTCCCTCTTGGAGAGCCCGGCAAGCTACCAAGACTATCTCGCCTGCAAGGCAGAGCCTGGCAAGCTACCCGTGATGTATTCGATATGCCAAACACAGTAACAACAAAGTCTCCAATGGAGACGTTACTGGGCCCGCTCAAGCAAATCGATGAACAACGGGAGGACAGTGACAGTGACAGTATGTCTGGAAGCAAGACTTTAAATGTAGAGCAGGGAACCGCCCTGAAGATTGCAGCTGAGTCATTAAGGCTTCTCTGAGAAATGAGAGAAGTTAGAGGGAACAGCACTAGATCATCACGGCAGGCGGACAGACCCTGGGGCTGTCCCTTATCCCGCCCAGGCACTTCAACTTCACTCTGCTTTGCGGACTTCTTCCCCACTCTGTGATCCATCCTATGTACAAAGGCATCTAACTTAGGCTCCTAATCACACAACACACAGGAAACTACCCTGAACAGCAAAAAGCCATGATGGTAAATTGATGCAGAAACCCACTAGGCTTCTGAGTGAAGAAGCTAGCCCAGGACTAGTGATGAGCCATATACCCTCTCTTAAGGAATTCAGAACGCAACCCTTAAGGATGCACAAAGAGCTCAAAGAAACAACTGAATGCTCCACCAATAAAACACAGGAAGTTACCAGAGCAGGATTGAGAAAAATGCGAACAAAAATACAAGCAGAAATGAAAGACCTGAAAAACCTTGTAGGGAAAATGAAAAACTCAGCTCCTGAGGACTGATTAAGTGAGCTACAAGATGAGGTTCAGAGATTGTCTAGGCTACAACAGAAGACAAAAAAGAGCCTCAGCAACTTTCAAGGTAATGAGGAAGTTGAATGGCTGTAATATATTTTAGTGTAAAATGAGGTAACTTCAGAAAAAAAGGATAAAGAAATTAAAATAAGAGAAAAATGTTTTAAAATACTAATGAACTCACTATCATTTACACTTTGCAACTAGAAAGTTGAAAAATACTTCAACAGAAAAACAGAATACATATATATCTATGTATATATATGTATATCACAAGATCTGTTTAATTATAATAAAACATTGGGATATAAAATAAAGTTTTACTTAGAACATTCTAAGTAGTAATTTATTGAAGATAGCATATGTTCCAATTAAAAAGGATGAATGCAATGAACATTGTTTTGAACTTCCCAAACTCACAATATAGTCCCAGACAATCTGAAGTAGAAAGACTGTATTTTAATCTAAAATAGCTATGGAATTGTATCATAATTTACAAGTAGCCGAATAGTACAGAACATTTTGTATTTTGATTTTTGCTTATCAAATTATTTTCTCTCCAAATTTCAAGTAAAAACTCTTAGTTCTCCAGGTTTTAACTTCCTTCAACTATTCGACACAAATTTCAAATCATTTTTCTTACCCCATTCTGCTTGACTTATTTCTCCTGATCCTATCATTATTCATTTTCTGCTTGTAAATCTACATGCTCTTCCTGCTATGATTCTGCAATTTATCACTGCCCTGGGAATCCTCTTACTTCTTCAACCATGTCCTCTGCATTTGTTGAGTGTTAACTGACTCCTCCTCACTGTCAGTTTGCACCACGTTGCCTTGGGCCCAAACAAAGCTACTGAATTATATTCCAGATTTTACCCAGTGTATAAACAACCTCCTCTCCTCCAACTGTCAAGCTACTACTTACATTTATCAGCAATGATTTTGTCTTTACTTATATGTTTTCTTTGATATCTTTTTAAAATTTAGGCATCTATACTTCTAGTTAATTCCATTTTTAGGTTATAGTTCTATTTTACCAACACTTTTTTTCTTTTCTTTGGACATAATAGAAATCAATTCTTTATTGTTAATAACCCACTCCATCTTCCCCACTAAGCACAGTCTAAAACTTCTAGTTTTTCCCCCAAGATTTTTTTTATTGAATCACTTTGAGACAGACCCTTACAAAGTTGTTCAGGACTAGGTTTCAGTCATACAGTGTGTCAGCACCCATCCCTCCACCAGTGTACATTGCCCAGCACCAGTGTCCCCAGGTTCCCTTCCATCACCCCCACCCCCACCCTAACCTGCTTCTATGGCAGAATTTTGGCAGATACTTTCTTCTCCTCTCTCTCTCTCTGTCTTTCTCTCTTTCTTTCTCTTCTTTTTTTTCCCCTTTTGGGTCACACCCGGCAATGCACAGGGGCTACTGCTGTTTCTGTACTCAGGAATTACCCCTGGTGGTGCTTGGGGGACCATATGGGTTGCTGGAAATTGAACCCGGGTTGGCCGCATGCAAGGCAAACGCCTTACCAGCTGTGCTTAATTGTTCAGGCCTCTCTTTTTCTTCTTTTAGGCATTGTGGTTTGCAATACATACTGAAAGGTTGTCATGTATATTCTACATTTAACACTCAGATCTTGTCCAGTGTGATCATTCCCAGCTATTTTTGTCATGCTGGTCCCTTCTCTATCTTACCTACCCTCAACCACACATACACTTGTGGTAGATTCCAACCCTTGGCCAGTCCTCCTAGTCCTTATTTTCCCAGACCTTGGGTGTTAATCTAATACTATGTTATTTTATATTCCACGAATCAGTGCAGTCATTCTATGTCTGTCCCTCTCATGCTGACTCATTTTACTTAGCTTGATATTCTTCATGTCTGTACACTTATAAGCAAACTTCATTATTTCATTTTTTTTATTAGTTGAACACCATGAGGTACAGTTGTAGACTTACAAATTTTTGTGCTTGGGTTTCAATTATACAATGTTCGAGTACCCATCCCTCCACCAGTGCCCATTTTCCACCACCACTGATCCCAGCATCCCTCCCACCCCCCCATCCCACCCATCTTACCCTGCCTCTGTGACAGGGCATTTCCTTTTGTTCTCTCTCTCCTTTTGGGTGTCATTTTTAACAGCTTCATGGTATTCCATTGTCTAGATGTACCAAAGTTTCTTTATCCATTCATCTGTTTTTGGGTACTCCTGCTGTTTCCAGATTCAGACTATTGTGAATAGTGCTGCAATGAACATAGGAGTGCAAATAGTATTTCTGCTGTGTGTTTGTGGGCCCCCAGGGTGTATTCCCAGAGTGGTATTGCTGGGTTAAATGGGAGCTCAATTTCTAGCTTTTTGAGGAATGTCCATTTTGTTTTTCAAAAAGAGGCTGGACCAGTTGACATTTCTACCAACAGTGAAGGAGAGTCCCTTTCTCCCCAAATCTGTGCTCGGACAGGTTGCTCTTGTTCTTTTGGATGTGTGCCAGTCTCTGTGGTGTGAGATGATATCTCATTGTCATTTTGATTCACATCTCTCTGATGATTGGTGATGAGGAGCATTTTTTCATGGGCCTTTTGGACATCTGAATTTTTTCTTTGAGGAAGTTTCTGTTCATTTCCTCTCCCCAGTTTTTGATGGGGTTGGAGGTTTTTTTCCTGTAAAATTCTTCTAGTATCTTATATATCCTTGATTTAACCCCTGAAGGATATTTGGGTAAATAATTTTTCCCATTCAGTGGGCTCTCTCTGTATTTTGATCACCATTTTTTGAGGTACTTAGTTTAATGTAGTCCCACTTGTTTATCTTTGCTTCCACTTACTTTGTCAGCAGTGTTTTATCTTTGTAGATACCTTTAGCTTCGATATCATGGAGGGTTTTGACTACCTTTTTTCATGTACTTTATAGATTCAGGTTGAGGTTTTTAATCCATTTTGATGTTGACATCTTTAATCCATATTGATCTTACCTTTGTGCATGGTGTTAGATAGAGGTCTGAGTCCATTTTCTTTTTGCATGTAGATGTCTAGTTTTCTCAGCACCACTTGTTAAAGAGACTTTCCTTGCTCCACTTCACATTTCTTGATCCCTTATGAAAGATTAAACAATCATATATTTGAGGGGGGCTGGAGCAATAGCACAGCGGGTAGGGCGTCTGCCTTGCACGCAGCCAACGTGGCCGACCCGAGTTCGATTCCTCCGCCCCTCTCGGAGAGCCCGGCAAGCTACCGAGAGTATTCGATATGCCAGACACAGTAACAACAAAGTCTCCAATGGAGACGTTACTGGGCCCGCTCGAGCAAATCGATGATCAACGGGAGGGCCTTTACTTACTTACTTACTTATATTTGAGGGTATGTGTCAGTCTTTTCAACTCTATGACATTGGTCTGAGGGTCTGAATTTACTTCAATACCATGTGTTTTAATTACCACTGCTTTGTAGTACAGTTTGAAGTTGGAGAAGGTGATACCTCTCATCATTTTTCCAGTGATTGCTTTAACTATTCGTGGGGGTTTATTGCTCCATATGAATTTCAGGCGTGTTGTCTTTGAAGATGTTATGGATATCCTTATAGGGATCACATTGAATCTGTCTAATGCTTTGAGGAGTATGCCATTTTAACGATGTTATTTCTCCCACTCTATGAGCAGGGGATGTGTCTCCATTTCCTGGTGTCCCCTTTTATTCCTTGAAGTAGTGCTTTGTGGATTTCTTTGTATAGGTCCTTCACCTCTTTAGTTAAGCTGATTCCAAGGCACTTGATTCTCTGAGGCACAATTGTGAATGGGATTGTTTTATTTTCATATCACGTTCTTCCCTTTTGTTATATGCAAATAGTCTTAAACTTTTTAATTTGAGCCTAGTACTAAGCACATTAGAAACTTGAGAGGCACATGAATGCATACCTGTCCTAAGGATTATATGATTTGCACAGGAAAAGATCACATTACAGTAACATTCAACAGTAGTCAGTAGTTAAATGATTGTGTTTCATTGGCTGGATAGGTCACGTAAGATTTACTTTTAAGAGTGTGAGTAATAGTACATCAAGTAGGGCATTTGCCTTGCATGCAGCCTACCCGGGTTCTATCTCCAGCATCCGATATGAATCTCTGAGTCAAACCACCAGTGATCCCTGAGCCCCTGTGTGCAGAAAGGTGTAAGCTCTGAGCACCACCAGATGTTCCCAGTCCTCCCTCAAATATTCACTTCTAAAGAGTGTACAAAATTCTCATTCAATGTTAGATCTTAAATTAAGACATTTTGTTACATAAAATTAAGAATGCTTTATGTAAATACACATACATATATACATGTACTCAAGAGAGTAGTAAAAAAAGTAGAGCCAGATAGAATTTGCTTCTATTTTCAATTTTAATATGCAAAATATCTGTAGATTTGGTCAATGTACTTATGAATGATCTAATGGGGATACTACTATGGACTTAAATTCTAAGTTTATGGGATACAAAAACAATTAAAATAATTCATGTTCATATCTCTAGTTATAACTCCCAGTAGACAACCAGGAAATATTTGCTAACAGATTGTGTGTAATCTTTAATTACTATAGTACATAACGCTGCTGGTCACATAAGCTGTTCTTTTGTCTGTGTCATTCATTCATTCATTCATTCATCATCCTGTTATTCGTCAATTGCCTCGAGCAGGTCCCAGTAACGTCTCCTTCATCCTAGTCCTGAGATTATATTCAAGGCTCTTTAGGAGAATGAGACCCATCATTGTTACTGGTATTTGGCATATTTGGTATGCCACGGGGAGTTTGCCAGACTCTGCCCTGTGGGCAGGCTACAGTCGATAGCCTGAAAGTTTGTCCAAAGTAGGAATGAGATAATAAGATGTCATAAAAAGATGTCCTGATAAGATGTCGCGCCGCCGCAATGCGGTTCTGGGAGCTGGATTTTATAGTCTCTGAGTCTTGGCCGCTGATGGGATTACACGGCGCCAGGGAGCCAGGTGGTGGGTGTGACCCCCGCCTACTGGAATTTGGAGGATCTGGGTGGAGGATGCTCAACTCCAATCCGAGTAGGCTTGGAGATCTCGGCCCGGAACCCGCATGAATTTGTCCCTCTGCCAATACCTTCATGTGTGCGGAGAGTGGTCTCAGCATGGTGGTGGCTGGTCCCGTGTCACTGGGCTAAAATATAGTACTGATTTTGTAGAATGTTCTAAGAACTAGTTTAGGAAATGTTAGTAACAAACCAATGCTAAACTTGTAACAGACATGCTCAGTCATCTGCAATTATAATTATGGTTAAGTGCTTATGATATTCCTGGTTTTGCTTTATCCATAACACTGTCGTACTGTAGCACTGTTCTCCTGTTGTTCATAGATTTGCTTGAGTGGGCACCAGTAGCATCTCCATTGTGAGACTTGTTGTTACTGTTTGTGGCATATCAAATATGTCATGGGGAGCTTGCCAGACTTTGCTGTGTGGGCGGGATACTCTTGGTAGTTTGCCGGGATCTCCAAGAGGGGCAGAGGAATCAAACCCTGGTCGGCCACATGCAAGGCAAACGCTCTACTTGCTGTACTATGGCTATTGCTCCAGCCTGCGTTATCCGTATTCAAAATTATATAATCCTTATTAAAAAATACACTAAAATTTAAATAAGAAAAGTCACTGATAGTAAATGAAACAGTCTCAGTGATCTACATCTCCTGTCTTAAAGAGCCACTGATATTGAAAATACTATTCTGAGATTTTGGTATAACTGCACAAACCAATGCAACTGAGATTAACATAAACATAGTAAATGTAGATATTCTTTGCTTCCCTATACTATAAGAGAATATACTCTCTTTTCTTACAGAATCCATCCTGAAAGCACTTTCATTCATCTTATACTATACTTTGAGTTTTAGGAGACCAGAGGAAAGTGGCAAAAAGGAGAGAATGAGATAGAAGAAAGTCAAAAGGAAGGGAAGAAGCATGCGATTGTCAGCACATTCTCTAGAGACACAGTGATGGCATTTGGAATCAGTAGTCACATAAGTTTTCCAAGGATTCTGTTACCCAATCCTTAAAGCTCTCATTTTCTCCTGTTAGTATTAATGCCAAGTTAGAGAAGAAACACAAACGAACTTAGACTATCTTTCTTTCAATGCTGTGATGGTGGTGGGACTGAAGGAAAATATAGTGTCCCTTTTGTAAGGCACAGGGTGTTAAAGTCATGGAATTCCTTTGATAGTTGTTTACTAGAAGTTGAGAAATTGTCTTTGAAGTTGTAAAGTATCAACAGGCAAGTAACGTTTAGATGTCAGAAGTACATGTAGCAAAAATAATGATAAACACATAATCTGAAAATACTCCTCTGACTTCTATCAATTAAAAATTATTTTTAAAGAAACTAGAGTTTGCTTATGGAAGTTAATTTGGGTTAAAGAATGTATCCTATTTGTGGGGTTAAAAATTCTTTCAAGAAAATCAATAAAAATGCTCTATTTTTAATTCATAGGATAGGAGTATAGGATAATATTCATTCAGAGAAAGCATAAAAGATAATTGAATAATTGTATGGCTGCTGGGAAGAGACTATTTATTAAGCCAACCAGATGGATTCCACATAGGCACCACCACCAGCTTCTTGGCATGACAAAAGTACAGCTAAAAAGATCCCAAATGCTAATGAAGAATTTAGCAAAATGTCAAGTATGGTATCAATAATTTAGGCAAATTAACAAGCAGTTCATATAGGAAAATGAAAATAAACTAGAAAAATGAATAATTAAAACAGAAAATTATTTAATATACTTTGCGTTAAATTTTCCTACCATGACAATAGAGATACAATGACACATTGTCCTCAAATTTTTTAAACAGAATTTTATGTGACTTTAGGTTACTGCAAACACATTTAGCCAATTCTTTAGTGACTTATTTGTTATTATTGTCAAATCATATCATATACATGAAATCCATCTTTTTACTATATACCATGATTTTACAGTAGATATATAAAACTTTTTTTACAAATCATGACTGAAACTCAATTCACTTTAATAATCCACAGAAATGCATAATTCCTGCCTTCCAAACACCCACAACAACCACTGTTTTACTCTTTGATTCTCTAAGTTTACTTATGAAAGCTTGTACATATGGAATCATGCACTGACAATATCATTAAAAATATCACTTATTATACATAATATTTAAAAGTTTGATGATAAATTTGTTCATTGGCAAACATCATTCTGTGTCTGTTTCGTTTAGACTAACACCTTTAAATTTCGTTCATGTACACAATTTACATTTCTGAATAATACTCCACTACATTGATGCAACATTGCCTTTATTACTCTCTTTCTTTCTTTCTTTCTTTCTTTCTTTCTTTCTTTCTTTCTTTCTTTCTCTCTCTCTTTCTCTCTCTCTCTTTCTTTCTTTCTTTCTTTCTTTCTTTCTTTCTTTCTTTCTTTCTTTCTTTCTTTCTTTGCTTTTTGGGTCACACCTGGCACAGGGGTTACTCCTGGATCATGCACTCAGGAATTACTCTTGCGGTGCTCGGGGAACCATATGGGATGCTGGGAATCAAACCCAGGTTGACCGTGTGCAAAGCAAACACCCTATCCACTGTGCTATCACTCCAGCTCCTTATTACTCATTCTTGATGAACATAGATTATTTCCATCTCTTGACACTTGAAATCAATACTGTGAATATTTAGAAAAATGAGGCACAAAAGGAGAGTTAGGACATCTCTCATTGATCTTGATTTCAAGTTTTTCATAAATACTAAGACTAAGATAATTGTACCATCGTCAATTGTATTTTTATGCTAAACCTCCACGATGCATTCCATCGTAGCTGCACCACTTAACTTTCTCATCATCAATAGACAAAGGTGCTAATTGACGCACAAAATTTCTTATTTTTTCTTTATAGTTAATATAATTATCATTGTAACAAGTGTGAGGTAATATTGTAAAAGTTCTTGTTTACATTTAGTGGTACAAAATATGAAATATTTTCTTGTTGTTGACTTGTGAGTTATATTTGTTCTTATAATTTTGTCTTTGATTTTTCAGTAAATGACTTAATTACAGTGATTATATTACCAAAATCTCAATATTATTCTCTATAATTAGACTCTCTAGTGTTTTACATTGTCAGATGCTCTTTGTTATTGCTTAGTGAACTTTCATTTTAACTTGAAGATGCTGGAACTCCTCTTTGTAGGTACTTCTACTGGTGATTTACTTCAGCTTTTACTTTTTTGTGAAAATATTTACATCTTCATTTGAAATTCCAAGTATTGTGATCCTTTACAATACTTCTTTTAGTACCCTAAATACTGTATCCAACTCCTTTTAGGTTTGTGAAGTTTCTCCTGAGAAATACACATACCTCAAGACAGTGATGACCATGTACAAGAAATACACAATCAATATCTCCCTCCCTGGTGAAAAACTGAAAGTTTTTCCCTCCTGAGATCAGGTACAAAGTAAAGATTTCCATTTTCAAACTTACTCAATATCGTTTTGGAAGTCCTTACTGCAAAAATTAGACAAGAAAAAGATATAAAAGAGGTTCAGATCGGAATAGAAGAAGTTAAATTGTCACTATTTGCAGACAACATAATATATGGTGAAAACCCTAAAAACCCACCAATAAAAACTCTTAGAAATAATAAAGCAATAGAATAAGTTAACAGGTTACAAAATTAATACATAAAACCAGTAGCATTTCTAAAAGAATAAAATTTGTCTTAAAAATTGTAAAATGAAAACCAACATTCCTTTATGGGGCTGGAGAGATAGCATAGAGGACAGGGGACTTGCTTTGCATGCTGTGACCTGGGTTCAATCCGCAGAATCCCCTATGGTCCCTGAAGCCCTAGGGGGAATGATTCCTGAGCAGAGAGCCAGGAAAAATCCCTGAACATCGCTAGGTGTGACCCCCACCCCGACCCCAACACATTGCCTTCAAAATAGTTTCCCAAAACAACATTATCTAGGAATCATCTTAATGGAGGAAATGAAAGGCTTATAAATCATTTCTGAAAAAACGAGAGTACAGCATAAATGAAAAGATATTTCCTGTTCTTGGATCGGAAGGATCAACATTATCAAAATGACTTTCATACCTAAAGAATTGTAATATTATAGATTCAATGCAATATCCATTAAAATTCTAATGACATTCTCTGAACATTTGGAACAAGCGTTAATAAAATTTGTATGGAATCATAAAACTCCCAGAATAGTAAAAGTAATTCTAAGAAAAAAAAACGATGGGAAGTATTATGTTTCCCAATTTTGAATTGTAATACAAAGTTATAATAAACCTGCATAGTACTGGAAAATAGACATGCCCCAGTGGAAGAGAACTGGGAATCCTGAGTTAAAGCCCCAGATTTATGGGAAGTTCATCTATATGAAGGTGATAAGTACAGAGAATAAAGAAAGTTTCTTTGACAGATGTACATGGGAAAACTGGAGAGCCACGTGTAAAAAAATTATATTGAAAACATGTTTTATACCATTTATAAAAGTGAATTTAAAGTGGATTAAAAGCCTCAAGATTAGACCAGAATCTATAATATACACCAAAGAAAAAAATAGGTGAAACACTCCAGAAAATGAACTTCAGAGGTCTCCAATGAGATAGCCACAGAGGGAAAAAATTAAATAAATAAAAACATAAGAAAACAGATGGAACTATGTTTGTTTATTTAACAAATGAAAACCTTAAGCAAATAAAAGTTTCTTTTATTGTTACGTATATTGTTGTATTTATACTTAACAAATGAAAAAGTTTCTAAACATCAAAATAAATGCAAGACCTCTTACTGTAAGGGAGGCAGTATTTACAATACATTATTTAAGGGCTAGTATCCAAGATCTATAAAGCAATATAAAGCTGAAAAAATCAAAGAGGACAACAGGAAATGGAAAGATCTTTCCTGTTCATGAATCGGAAGGATCAACATTATCAAAATGACTTCATATCTAAAGCTTATGATATTATGGATTCAATGCAATATCCATTAAAATTCCAGTAACATTCTCCAAAGAAGCAAGCTCTACTAAAAATTATATGGAACCATAAAACTCCCAGAATAATAAACAGAAAAATAAGCAATAGTAATAGAAAATAAAAGTGGGAGAAATAGAAATAGTAAATAGAAAAAAATCCAACAACCCCATTCAAAATGGCTGGGGGGTGATGAACAGACAGTTCCCCCCTCCCAAAAAATATGTATGGCAAACAAGCGTGTGCAAAAGTGCTTATCATAACTTATGAATAGGGCAATACAAATCTAAAACACAATTTCTTAGCTCATCACCACTCAAAAAATGCGCAAGACCTCCCGCCTATGACTGTTACATCCCATCCACTTAATCCTCACCCCTAAATCTGGCCTCCTCACTTTGTATACCAGTACCCAGACTTTGTTGTCAGTAATATTATATATTCAGTTATTTTGTTTCCCTATATACTAGAGATGAGTTAGATGATTTTTTTTTTGTCTTTTTCCCTCTACATAATTTTCCTCAGCATAATGCCCCTTAGTTTCATGCCAGTTGCAGATTTCATTCTCGGGGGTTGTAGCTTTCCACCTTCTCATTCTACACTGAATCAATGGAAAGGGATATAATCAGAGGCTCCAAGAATTTTCCCAATAGTACCTTACTGCTGATGACCTCCATCCTAATGCCATCCTATGCTGGTGCTTAGATCTGGGCAAGACAGAAAGAAATCTCTTGGGTATAACCCTAAAATCCTAGTGTTAGGTATATACTAAATGTGTGTTCTTTCCTCAGAAGTAAGCTAGACACGTGGCATTTTCCTCTGGCTGCCCTGGGATGTGCTGTGAGATGGACTATGGGGAGCGAGCACCACCGATTTGGTGCCAATTTCTTGCTTAATTTGTTTTATGTTTGCCTGGAATCCAAGAGTCTCTAGGTTCCTGAGTATCTAACGAAGAAAACTGTCTATTTATGCTTGAGTCGGTGTGTCTGTTAAGAAAGGAGTGTGGGCTTTCTATTTTGCCATATGCTGATGTTACTCAGTTATGGCTCATTTTTCAGTTTCCCCAATTTTTAAGAAGCAAAACACATAACTTAAATACTTTTTCCTATATTCATAATATTAAGAGGCTGTCACATGATTGTCACCTTACTTGAGACCTGAATTTTAATTTTTTTAAATTTTATTTTGTAAAGTGGGGCTGGAGCGATAGCACAGCAGATAGAGCATTTGCCTTGCATGCGGCCGACCTGGTTGACCCTAATTCAATTCCTTCACCCCTCTCAGAGAGCCCAACAAGCTACCAAGAGTATCTCGCCCACACTGCAAAGCCTGGCAAGGTACCCGTGACGTATTCGATATGCCAAACACAGTAACAACAAGTCTCATGATAGAGACGTTACTGGGTCCGCTCAAGCATATCGATGAACAACGGGAGGACAGTGCTTCAGTGCTTTATAAAGTAGTTCACAATATTTGATTACATTTAATATTCAAACACCAATCCCTTCCCACTACTCCTTCCCACCACCATATTTTGGATGTTTCCATCCCGAACCCCAACCCCTGTCCCAAAGCAGAACCAAAATAATACATTTTGTATTGTTTGTTATGAGAAGCCACTAAAAATGCTATTAAAAAGTTTCCTTAGAGGAAAGAGTGTGAAGATTATTGTATTCCACCCAGGAGCCATTAAGCCCTTCTATAAGAGATCACTAACATGTTGTTAAAGGTTGAGCCTTGTGTGCTTCCGATACTCATGGATTTTCTCATGTGAGTGCCAGTAATGTCTCTATTCATCCCTGTCACTTGCTAGTGTAGCCCAATGGTGATCTGCTTTCTCCAGGAACATGAAGAGCCTCAAACAATTTGTTCAGGGTCTTAATGAAGAAGTTTGACAACCTAGTAGGTGGGCGGCCACACAACATTTTGACGTCCCATAGAATCCAGTCAGTAATGGCTCTAGACCAGCAGTCATCTCCAAATCGCATTATGTGTCCAGCCCATCTGATTTTCGACGCTTTGGTAAATGAGATTCCCTGATTCTCTATCGTTGACGGAGGTTTGAACTCTGAATTCCTTCTCACTTGAGTGAAGCGTTATATTCCAAGCATAGCTCTTTTGATTCCTCTTTGGGAGACCCGGATAGCATAGTCATCCTGTTTTCTTAGGTCCCAGGTCTCTTAGGCATATGTTAATGCAGGAAGAATGGTGGAGTCGAAGAGATGTGCCTGGAGCTGAAGGTTCTTCACCCATTTAGCTATTTCTTCGAGGCTCTTTAAGGAATTCTGTGCCACTCTCTTCCTCCTGCACAACTCAGGTGCCAGCGCATTCATCATGTTGCGTTCTCAACCTAGGTACTCATAACTGCTGCATTCGTAGATAATCGTTCCATTGACAGTGAATGGAACGTCAGGAACGAGACAATTTCTCATGAACATTGTCTTCATGAGATTCAGCTGCTGTTCGACCTTTCCATACTCATGGTCAAAGTCGGCCAGCAATTTTTCTTGCTTGGCTAATGTTATTAGAATGATGTCATCAGCGAAGTAGAGGTGGTGTAGATGCCGACCGCCTATCTGCGCTCCCATTCCTTCCCATTCTAGTCATTGCATGATGTTCTTGAGGGTTACACTGAAGAATTTCGGTGAAATGGTATCACCCTGCTGAACCCCTGTCTTTACATTGATGATAACTTCCTTGTAGAATGGTGGGATCCGGATAGTGAATCCGTACTACAGCTCAAGGAGGATCCTGATGTATTGAGTTTGAATGCTCTGTTTGGCTAGAGCTTCGATGACTGCTTGTGTCTCAAAGGCCTCAAAGGCCTTCTTTAAATCGAAGAACGTTAGACAGAGTGGCATCTTGAACTCCTGAGAAACCTCAATGAGCTTGGTTATCGTGTGGATATGGTCGATCGTGCTGAATCCTCTTCGGAATCTGGCTTGCTCACATAGTTGTCCTTCATCTAGTGTACTGCCAATCCTATTCAGGACGACTCAGGTGAACAGCTCATAGACAATGGACAGCAGACATATTGGGCAATAGTTGCCAATGTTATGGAGTCTCCCTTCTTGTACAGTAGAACAGTCCTGCTGGTTTTCCATTGGGACAGAACCATGCATTCAGACAGGTAGCATGTGAAGAGCCAAGCCAGTGTATTAATGAGTACCGATGGCAGATTATTCAGGTGTTCAGGTCTGATCTTGTCTGGGCCAGGTGCTGTTCGCTTCTTTACCAACAAAATTGTGTGTTGGATTTCGGGAGGTAGAACATTGGGAACCACATATCCATTCTGTGGAATTTGGTACGTGGGCAGGCGGACGTGGCTATCAAAGATATCCGAGTAGAAGTCATGGATAATCTTCTCCATTTCCCTTCTGGAAGATGTGATAGATCCATCAGGACGTTGGAGGGCAGTCATCTTGGTCTTGTAGTTGGTGAAGGATAGGCGGGTGTTGTGTATGCTTTTCCTGGCTTCTGATGCATTGGCCAGTACTGCTACTCTTCTC
Source organism: Sorex fumeus (assembly GCF_029834395.1). Lineage (NCBI taxonomy): Eukaryota > Metazoa > Chordata > Mammalia > Eulipotyphla > Soricidae > Sorex > Sorex fumeus. The sequence goes on along the minus strand of NW_026606090.1, from coordinate 32,728,836 downwards.
TCTTTGAGGTCTTTGTTTATCAGTTCTCTGCACTGCTGTGTGAACTTGTACGTTAGCCTGTGGTTGCCTGAGGCTTGTGCTAAGCCATGTTGTTGAATGAGCTAGACAGTTTCTGAAGTCGAGCATCTTTTTGTGGCTTTCTTTCTCGGCATTCCTCACACAATCATGGAGGTGCTGAACCAGTCGATCATATTCTTTGTCAATGTCGTCAATGACAACATCTTCCCATGTTGCCGCAATAGTGCCAAAGAGCTCCCAGTTGGTGGTCGTTCTGGAAGTTCTCTTCTTAAATGTTGCAGATCTTTCTCCCCACTCCGTGAACTAGAATTTCGCGTGAAGGAGATGTTGGTCTAATTCCATTTGGAATTTTGGGACAACAGCGACATGGGTCAGGCAAAACCAATGATTGAATATGATGTGGTCAATTTAATTGTATATAAATTATATATTATATAATGTGTATAAATATCTTTTACATACAGATATATACATATCCTATTTTATATGTATATATTTTATATTTATATATATTTAAATATACTTATATATATTTTATATGTATATATGCATATAAAAATTTTCTCTAATATTTTTTGCCTCCTACTTTGAACCCCATCAAATGTCGTATGGTAACCTTGATGCATGGTTTGGGTGTATGGTAGAAAGTCTTTCACTGCAGGCAGTTGAGACCAGAACTTTAATAAAGAGTCTATTTTTCATCTCTTTCCCCAAACTCCCTTTGTACTGGGACCTTCTTTTACTATTCTGGGCTAAGCAGGAGACGGAACTTCCTTTATGCTCCTGTAGCCCTCTTTGGATAGCTGATGAGACATGACTCAATAGAATGATCGGATGAAGCCATTGTGGCTCACCTCCCTAGCCTGTGGGAGTGCTAAACTTCAATCCCACAAAGAACTTCCCAGATAAAGTGAAGCCAAGGAGTTGAGTAGGCAGAGATGGCTAACTCACAGCACTCAGTATCCAGGAGAGGGTTACGAGAGATAGGACAGTAGGTAGGAGTCTTGCCTTGTGCTTGAATCCTCACCAGCTCGTTTGGTCCTTCTAGGACTGAGTACCACGGGAGTGATTCCTGAGTGTATAGCCAGAAGAAAGCCTTGTACACCAAGTGGCAGTGGCCCCCAAACGAACCAGAAATCTTGATGGCTATGGAGAATTGGTGTTTTCACGATCTTATTCACCAAAAATCTTGAGAGACGATTTGAAAAGAAAAGTCGGAAAAGATGGGTGAGATGACAAAGGGATTTAAAAAATACTAATACATTTGGATTTTAGCCCTACTCCAAATAAACAAGGAAAATAAAAACATAAACTATAAATTCTATCAAAAAGTGAAAAAAGTGGAGACAGGAAAAGGGGGAAAAAGGGCTATGTTCTATCAACATGTAGGCAATATATCTCTTCTTGCCAACCCATGAATCAATTTCAAGTGTGTTCAAACTAATACGAATGTTTTGATGTTTAAAAAATAATGTGAGGCTTAGTTTCATGATATTCACAGTTTGAAATTCTCTGTTACTTTTAGTTTTCACTTCTTTTCAAAGATCTTATTTGTAAGTGATGCAAAAACAAAACATAACTGATTATACTTTTATGAAATAAAAACAGCACGATTGGCCAGTAATAAGAGGTTTTAAAGCCAGGGATAAGATAAAGTTAAGTTTTGCCAATCAAGGTTGTTTTTATTGGCAAACAGAGAAACTAAGTTTATCTTTGAAAAGGAATGTGCTACAAGAGACAAATAGGGTTGCAGAGCTCAGGACATGTTTACATTTGGTTATGATGCAGGACTGATGTGAAAATGGAAATCTCGCAGAGTGATTTCTGCGTATCTTATCCTATTTCCTATTTATTTGTTTTTGAAATTGTTTATTCTTCTCCTTTGCTGTTGGCTGGATTTTTCACAGACACATGGTAGCAGCAGGATATGAGTGCCAGTTGTATTTTTGTTTGTTTTGGTTTGGTTTTGGTCACTCCTGGTGGTGTTGGGGCTAACTCCTGACTCTGTGCTCAGAGATTACTCCTGGCAGGAGACCTCACGGAGTGCCGGGGACCAATCCTGGTGTGGGTTGAGTGCAAGGCAAGTGCTGTAGCTGCTGCATTATTACTTTTCCAGTTTTATTATTCAGCTCTACTGACTGCATTTCTAACAGAAGCACTGCAGAGTTGACTTTGGGCTTCTCAGCCAATATTGAGAATATTGATATATTGGAAGGCAGTATACAAATGACGCTAGAGCACGTATGTCCAGTCCGGTCTGTTACTAAGGATTAGATCTAACTTCATCCCTTGTCTGTTATAGATCCCTTGTCTGTCATCCACCCAATCCTATGGGTTTGAAGAGTAGATCTAAAAAGAAAAGATATTATATTGAGTAAAGGACCTTTCAAATTTTATTATAGCACTAACAAACTAAATATTTCTTGTATTTCAGATCACTGTTACCGGTTGTACTTAGTTATTTAAAATATGTAGCTATGCTCCTACTTGCCTAGGAATGAAGCACTTCTAATCTCTTCCTTTTATATGTTTTTATAACTGTGAGTTTAGGACAATTTAGATGTTTTTCGAAGGAGCCACTGTAAAAAAGATACCAAAGAATGTTTTTCATTTAGTAAAGACAACCATGGGTTTCAGTAAGGAAGGTGCTCAAAATCATTTTGTTCAATTTCACTTCATTATAATGTTGAAGAAAAATATTCACTTTGTGTGAATGTTCAATTTGTGCAGAAACTGCATATTCTTCTGTGACTGTGTAGACCTTTACCAAGGATTCGGATTCCTTTTACATTCCACAGGTGTGCGCATCCAGTTACTACATGCCATCCTAGTTTAATCGAGTGTGGGTACCTTTGGGAGTGTTCCCTGGGGTGCAGAAACTGATTCAGGTTGGCTGGGCTTTGTGTTCTGATCCAGGGTAGAATCTAGCAGCTCATGATCCCTGCACTGCAAGAAGTGGGCTGGGTACTGAGGGAACAAATGAACATAAACTATGTTTAATTTGTTAACCGTTCTGATTATTTGGAAGTTTGACTGAGTTCTTGTGACTAGAAAGAGGCTGTTGGAAATTAATTCTTATACATTTTATTTAGCCTTTATTAAAATTAATTTTATAAGAGTTTCCCTTAAACTGTTTCCAGGATTCTATTCAGAACATTGAGTACTTTGAGTATTCTCTAACTCTTTTCTTTTTTTTCTTTTAAACCCGTATTTTATTTATTTATTTATTTTATTTGCTCGAGTACGACATCATTGGTCTGACCGAGACAAGAAGACACGAATCTCACCATGCCGTTTTCGACACTGGAGAAGAATTGTTCCTCGGAACATGCGATAAAAGAGGTGTTGGAGGCGTCGGTGTCCTTGTCAACACAAACTTGGCCAAGAGCATTGATTCATTTGAATGCCTAACAACCCGAATCGGACGTTTACATTTGAATAGATGTGGCTCACTGCCTGCAGTTTCTATCTTCGTTGTCTACGCACCAACATCTCATTATGATGAAAGAGAAATCGAGAAGTTCTACATGGAGCTAGAGAAGTTCTATAAAGAAGACCACACCTTCTACAAGATCATTGTGGGTGATTTTAATGCCAAGATAGGACCGAGAAGATCAGCTGAAGAACTTCACATCGGAACCCATGGCCTAGAATGGAACGAACAGGGTGAGAGACTGTCTGAGTTCATCATGTCGACCAAGACCATTCATGGTAACTCACAGTTCCAGAAGGCAGAATCTAAACGATGGACATGGGAGTCTCCCGGTGGACGATTCCACAACGAAATAGACCACATCATATTCAATCGACGGTTTTGCCTGACTGATGTCGCTGTTGTCCCAAAATTTCGAACGGGATCGGACCACCGTCTCCTTCGTGCAAAATTCTACTTCACAGAGCGGGGAGAAAGGGCTGCAAAGTTCAAAAAGAGAACTCCCAGAACGACCACCAACTGGGAACTCTTTGGTACTATTGCGGCAACATGGGAAGATGCCATTGTTGACAACATTGACGAGGAATACGATCGACTGGTTCAGCACCTCCATGAATGTGCGAGGAACGCCAAGAGAGAGATAGCCACAAAAAGTCGCCTATCTTCGAAAACTCTTGAGCTAATTCGCCAGCGTGGTTTGGCGCATGCCTCAGGCAACCGCAAGCTAACGTCCGAGCTTGCAAAGCAGTGCAGAGATGCGATCAAGGAAGACCTCAAAGAGAGAAGAGCAGAAGTACTGGTAGATGCGGCAGAAGCCGGGAAAAGTATTCGTAACGCCCGCCTGTCCTTCGCCAACTATAAGACCAAGATGACTGCCCTCCGACGTCCTGATGGATCCATCACATCCTCCAGAACGGCAATGGAGAAGATTATCCATGACTTCTACTCAAATCTCTTCGATAGCCATGTCCACTTGCCGACATACCAAATTCCACAGGATGGGTATGTCGTTCCCAATGTTCTCCCTTCCGAAATCCGACACGCCATTTCGTCAGTAAAGAAGCAAACAGCACCCGGCCCAGACAAGGTCAGACCTGAACACCTGAAGAACCTGCCATCAGTACTCATCAATACACTGGCTCGGCTCTTCACTCGCTACCTGTCTGAATGCAAGGTTCCATCTCAATGGAAAACCAGCAGGACCGTACTACTGTTCAAGAAGGGAGACATCCATGACATTGGCAACTATCGCCCGATCTGCCTATTGTCTGTCATCTACAAGTTGTTCACTCGAGTCATCCTGAATAGGATTGGCAGAACACTAGATGAAGGACAACCATGTGAGCAAGCAGGGTTCCGCAAAGGATTCAGCACCATCGACCATATCCACACGATAACCAAACTCATTGAGGTTTCTCGGGAGTTCAAGATGCCGCTCTGCTTAACGTTCATTGATTTAAAGAAGGCCTTTGATTCTGTTGAGACGGAAGCGGTCATTGAAGCCCTAGCCAATCAGGGCATTCAAGCCCAATACATCAGGATCCTCCGTGAGCTGTATTGCGGATTCACTACCAGGATCTCACCATTCTACAAAGAAGTGATCGTTGATGTCAAGAGAGGAGTGCGGCAGGGTGATACCATTTCACCAAAACTCTTCAGTGCCACCCTCGAGAACATCATGCGACGACTGGAATGGGAAGGAATGGGAGTGAAGATAGATGGTCGGCAACTACACCACCTCCGCTTTGCTGATGACATTGTTTTAATAACACCAAACATCAGCCAAGCGGCACAAATGCTGGCCGACTTTGACCGTGAGTGTGGAAAGGTAGGACTACAGCTGAATCTTACGAAGACAATGTTTATGAGAAACAGCCTTGTTCCTGACGCCCCATTCGCTCTCAATGGAACGACCATCTCCGAATGCAACAGCTATGTCTACCTAGGTCGAGAGGTCAACATGACAAATGACCTGGCACCCGAGCTGCGCAGGAGGAAGAGAGCGGCTTGGAACGCCTTCAAGAACGTCGAAGAAATAGCTAAGAGGACGAAGAACCTCCGGCTCCGGGCACATCTCTTTGATTCCACTGTTCTTCCTGCATTAACATATGCCTCAGAGACCTGGGCCCTACGCAAACAAGATGAGAACGCCATTCAGGTCTCCCAAAGAAGAATAGAAAGAGCTATGCTTGGAATATCACGTTTCACTCAAATGAGAGAACGAATCCGGAGTTCTGACATCCGTCGACGATCAAGGATCAGGGACGCTGTCTCATTTGCCAAGGTGTCGAAAATCAGATGGGCTGGTCACGTAATGAGATTTAAAGACGACCGTTGGACTAGAGCTGTTACTGATTGGATTCCACGGGATGTCAAAAGACCACGTGGCCGCCCACCTACCAGATGGTCAGACTTCTTTGTCAAGGTCATGAACGATCGGTTTGAGGCCCTCCATGTTCCCGGAGCGAAGAGATGCCATTGGGCTACACTAGCACGCGACAGGGACAAATGGAGACGTTACTGGCGCCCGCTCGAGCAAATCGACGACTAACGGGAAGTTAAGTGATTAAGTGATTAAGTGATTTATTTTATTAAAAAAATTTAATAGTGATACATCATGAGGTACAGTTGCAGACTTACACATTTTTGTGCTTGGGTTTCAATTATACAATGATCAAATACCCATCCGTCCACCGGTGCCCATTTCCCATTACCACGGATCCCAGTATCCCTCCCACCCCCCATCCCCCCATCCAACCACTCTGTGGCAGGGCATTCCCTTTTGTTCTCTCTCTCTTATTGGGTGTTGTGGTTTGCAAAAGAGGCAATGGGTGACAATCATGTTTGGTCTATAGTCTACTTTCCGCATGCTTCTCCCATCCTGGGAGGATCCTCCCAACACCTTTATTTGGTGTTCCCTTCTTAACCAACCAACTTAAGTAACATTTCTTAACCAACAAGCCTTTTCCAATGACATTTAAGTGGCATGATTAAGCTTCTTCTGTTGCATGACTATTAGTATGTGGATTCGTGTAATCCTGAGATTCACTCTTATATTGTGAAGCATGACAAAAATCCATGGTGGTATCTAATCATGGAGTTAGAAACCAACTGGTCTACCTTATCATTATCATTATGCTGACAGCCCAACTTCGTTATGCAAAGCACTAACTTAGAAAGTATATTGATAATAAAGGAATCATGGAAGGTAAGATACAAGTATTCTATTTTCAATTACTGTACAGTAGTTCCTATAGTCTTCCTGAGATCTTCTCAGCCATGACACTTAAATTTAGACCTAGAATTAAGACCTAAAAGATGTTACTTAAATGACAACGTGATTCAAGTTAGTACTAAATTTAAGTACTTGGTTTAATTTCATGTGAATTCTAGTAATATTTAGTCATGTGTCAATTCAATTCATGATTATTTTATTTTCATTGTTCATATAAATCTGGTATTGATTAAAATATCAAAATTCATCTAAACACACACACATAATGAACGAATTCCATTATATCCATCTTGGAGATCCTAAAATATATGTAATTATAGGAAAATGGAAAGAATGACACCAGCTTATAATCTGATGTGCAATTTCATATGTATGAATCAGAGCAGAAACTGTAGATGATATAAATATCAGACTGGGATCACCTTCCTGTTCCCATCAAAATATATATCCATGTAGGATTAAATTTAATTAGCAGTGAGGCAAACCTATGAGTAACACATTCTTAAATGGGAATTTACAAAGGAAAAGTTCTACTTTTCTTGTTAAACAATGAAATAGTTCCTGTTACAAAGATCTAATGTCACCTCATTAGGTAGCAATCCATGGTTACTCAAAGCTTTTCTAAATATAAATCGCAAACTGTTTCACTTGATGATGATATCAAAGCTCAACTAGATACAAGGAAACTATTTTAAAATAAGAAAGGTCAGTATAATTTTTCAAGTTATATTTGTTCTAAGACCCCACCGATTACATGCTGTTTCTTTCAGTATCTGGAATTGTACCAGATTTTAAAAGAATGAATGTAGATATAATGGCACTTAACAATAGTTAACTATACATCATCTCTTTTCATTAAAGGACAGAATATATTAACTAGGTTGTATTATTTTATTGTTAGAAGAAACTTTATTGGTCACCTTGTTTGACCTTCCTCTCGGAAAAATTCCTTACTACAATAGTTCTGTTACAGTAAATTGCTTAAATATTCAAAGTATTTTAAGAACTTATGTCATTATTTCAGTTTTATTAGGTTGTTTTTAAAATTTTTCAGATTTTCCTACTGCAAATTAATTTTTTTCTTTCTGTTCTTTCCACTCTTTTGGACTAAAGTATCAATACGGCCCCTGTTCCAATATGTCTCTGTATTTAATCATGTGCTTGAATTGTTAAGTGGCAAATTTAAAACTAATCATATCCCACATTTTTCTGATTTGTCATAAAATGTAGAAATCATCCTAATTAACCTGAGGAAAAATGCAAATTCTTAATTTTTATATTTTGCTGAGTACTATGAAGAGTAGTAGATATTGGTTCTTTAGTGATGGGTGTTAAGATGATAACATAGCTATTCAATTGGAAAAATTTATTCATTGTTACATTTGGCTGTTACAGTGTAACATTTATAGTCTTCTGCAACAATGTTACCACAACTAAAATAGATAAAGCATTTGCACTGTTCCTTCCATATAATATTTAGAACGCCAACTTTCGAAAGACTGTTTATTTTGCACGCAAGGAATATATACTTGCATAATAGACTTTCTTAAATTATTAGTGAAATAATATCTATTGATAACATAAATTGTATAGATTTTGAAATTTATTTGCAACCCTTATATAAAGAACAGTAAAAAATCTAAAAAGTCTAAAAAAATCTGCAGATTTGTGGCCTTAGAAAGAGTAGTGACAGCATGTACGGTACTTGCCTTGTACAGCTCTAGAGATAGTAATAAGAGAGTGTACGGTATTTGCCTTGCACGCGACTTCTCCTGGGCCCCTGCTGGTCCTGGGAGCACTCTCCAGCGTGATCTCTGAGCACAGAACCAGGAATAAGGCCTGAGCATCATCGGTCCCCAAACAAAACAAATGAAGTTTTCTGCTTATGAACACCAGGGCTATTTTAAGTGTGAGAGAGTTTGTAGTTATCTTCTGCTGTCTCATTGTGTAGAAGTGCTCATCAAAGACAATTAAGTATATTTGATAAGATACACATCAATTAGTTGTAAAGAAAGAACATAACGAAGTCTCCTAAGTATTTGTTTCATTGCATGATTAATTACACTCTGTATTTCATTTGATAGATTTCATTGCATAATTATCACCAAGGCATAACTGTTGCACCTATATTTTCCTTCTCTCCCCTCTCCACCCAGTATACAGGCACATAAATGAACCTCAGGCTGGTGAGAAAGTCCCAAGGATCAGGCCCTTGGTCTGCTTACAGCACTCCTGCCCGTCTTGGCACCTCAGCTGGCCCCGTAAGCACCCACAGGAGTGACCTCTGACACTGCCAGTGGGACTGAAGCGAAACCACCCCAAAACCTTCACATAATAGTTGCCTCCCACCTAGAAAATAAAATTTGGCACAAAATCTGTGATGATTATATGGTGAAATATGGAACTTGGAAGATCACCCTGCTAATGAATTCTACTCGTAAAAATCATTCCACAAAAATCATAGAATTATTTTCCCTTTTCTGATGTAATATTTTCGAGAGGAATAGGTCATTCTAAAAAGCTTTTGAAATTAATTAAATGATAACATCTTTCTGATGTATAATAATGCATATGAAACCCTTCATGTTTTCCATAAATGTCACATATCTTATTTGTGCAGTCATTATTTTGATCTAGTTAGGACAAGCAAAGGACATGAACCTTAATTATCAGTTTGTTGATATTTTTAAAAACATCAGTGGCTCTGCAAATCTCAATAAGCAGATGATATTTTTCATTATGTTTCTTATGGTCATTTTTCTTTGGAAGTAAACCAAAAACTTATAAATTCTTAATAACTTCACACAGTTTTTCTTGTCTCCAGCTTGTTTGAAATCAATATTTTCCTTCAGAGTTTATCTTAGCTCATCTTTGAAAGACATAGCTAATTTCATAAAATAAATATAAATAGGATATCCAAGAATTAAATTCAGAGAGATTAATACAATTTCAGGTGCAATCTTAGTCATTAGATCATTTCTTAATTATCATTGCTAGCAGTAGTTTTCAAGTTCTTTCAAATTTTATGAATTCAATAAATATGTTAACAGTTAATTTTATAACATATTAAACTAGTTCTATTAAACCATACTTCTATCAAAACTAGTTTAGACATAACTTAGTCCTTCCTACTAGCAAAATATCTGAAATTTTCTTTAACCAATGCTTGGCCTCTATTAATTTAGTTGAATGTTTTTAAAAGTATTGTTAAATACTAATTTAGACCCAGTATGTAGAAAATGAGAAAAATTTTTTAGTAAGTAATAACCTAGTAAAATTATTGATCCATTAAGAAAGGATCAAAAGTTAAAATGCAGATGCAAATTCATTAGCTCAGCTCTGCGACAGCCCTGGTCCCAAGCAATCACCACTGTGTTGGAACCCTGCTAAGAATCTGCACTCGGGAACAGCCCTTGTACCTTCAAGTAAGGTCCCCGTGGAAGGAAACTTTTCTTTATATCTCACTGAGAGCACACACACTGACACCCTAAATCTAATCATCTAGCCACACAAGACTCAGAACTGGTAGTTGTGGTTAGAATCAGATTACAGCTGGAATAATAGCAGGGCCAAAGAGACTAAACCGGTGTATCAAAATCTGGACAACTAGTATGTCACGGTCATGGTCCTCCCGTTGTTCATCGATTTGCTCGAGCGGGCCCAGTAACGTCTCCATCATGAGACTTGTTGTTACTGTGTTTGGCATATCGAGTACGTCACGGGTACCTTGCCAGGCTCTGCCGTGCGGGCGAGATGCTCTCGGTAGCTTGCCAGGCTCTTCGAGAGGGGCAGAGGAATTGAACTCGAGTTTGAACTAGTTTGTAACAACAAATATGATCAAACTTGCCTCAGCAGGGAGGAGAGAGCAATTCTCAAACTGGACCCTCCAGAGAACTCCCAGGCTGTGGGATGGTGCAAGGGTAAACCACAGACTTCGTAAACCACAGGGAAGCAGTGCAGAACTGGGCACAAACAGGGCGCCAGGGCCGCAGCATGAAAGTGCAACAGGCGACAACCAGCACTGCACTCTCCAAGAAGGACTTCAGACAGGAAACACTGAGGATGGCCAATGCGTTCAAAGTTATCATGAAATAGCCAATAAACCGTAAGAATATCTGAAACAAATGAGAAAACTACCAGCAGAAATGACATTTATTTTTGGTTACAAAAAGAAATATATGCTCAAAGTTGGAAGAGACAATTTAGACTAGGGAAGTTATAGTGGCAGGATAATTAATAAAGATATGTTATACTAGTAAACCAAAGTAAGGATTAAAACATGGATAAAAATGTGCTTCATGCCCTACCGAGGTCACGAGTTGCCCCCCACAAGCAGCTCTCCAGCATGGCCATGGCTCCAGAGGCAAAAGGACTTAATCCAGAGCCTGGCAGCTTGCGGCAGAAAAGTGAATGGACTATGCGTTAAACTACGGTGCCAGGCCTCCCCGGGAGGGAAAGGGTGTTGCTCCCTTCCACCTTCCCCTCCCCCTCCTCACCCCACCCCGGCAGCAACGTGGCCGCCCCCTCAGAGCTTATTGGAAAGCTAGGTATGAGCCTTAGGTATGAGCCTGCGGTGATGGGGCAACTGCAGTCTCATGGGAAGGGGGGGCAGTACCGGCTCGTCCTTCATGCCCTACCGAGGTCACAAGTTGCCCCCCAAGCAGCTCTCCGTCACGGCCATAACACCAGATGCACAGAAACCAATCTTGTAATTATCTGGCTCTTGGCAGAAATCCCTCCAGACTTACCTAATAAAATATCAGAAATCCAAAATTGCACAGCCGTGGTAGTGGCCGTGCAACATCACGTGGTTCTCATAACCAGCTATAGAAAAACAAATAATTTCACAATGCCTTTTCAGCAATTCTGATTGTTGGGAGGAAATTCTAAACAATAACGGAGCATCTTTTGTCGAAATAGTGAATGTAATCAAAGTAGAGAATGAGTTAAGTAGAAATCATCTGCCTCACAGGCATTGGGAAGGGTGGGAGGGGGGTATATTGGGGTTCTTGGTGGTGAAAAATGAGTACTGGTGAAGGGAAAGGTGTTTGATCATTGTATGACTGAGACTGAATCTTGACAGCTTTGTAACTTTTCCCACAGTGATTCAATAAATAAATATAACAAAAAAATGGATAAAAATGAAAATAAATTTATTTCTCTCATCTTGTCTAAAAATAAATAAACCTAAAGGTATCATACCTGAGGTTATTCTGCTCAGGTTTCTTTCTTCAATTATAGAAGTTCCTGAAAATTTTATCTACATTGATGTCTCTAATTCCTTTACTTTTATTCCCATTGCATTACGACAGCTAAACCATTCTTCTTCAGGTCGTTACAGATTTCCATAATAGTAAAGCTCACGATTTATTTTTATTCCATCTCTTACTTCGCAGTGGTATTTTACCCAGAAAATTGAACTATCCTTGATAAACTTAAATATCAGTAACCCTTAAATTTCATTGTAATTTTAATTATTTTAGTTTCAAATAATGTTACATTGTATGCTTAATATTTATTTCAGTATACTCAATATCTATTGCCACACCTTACTCCTTGGGCAATTTTTCTTCTTTATCTATATGTAGCTATTTAATAATTGCATCCCAGTTCAGCTTTTTTAATAGTAAATACGTTTTGACTTTTTTCAAATATGTATCTTCAAGTTTGAACTCTATAAACGACTGTGTTCTTGTGGTGGGCAGGGTTTGGAGTCATCCAACAGTTCTAAAGGCCTACTCCTGGCTCTATGCACAGGGATTACTCCTGGCAGTGCTGCGGGGAACATCTTGCTGTGCCAGGGATCAAACCTGGTCCTCAGCAAGGTCCACTGTGCATCAGGCAAGTGACTTAACCTGTGGACTGTCTCCTGCCAGACCTCCAAACCACTGTCAATTTCTGTGTCTCCCTGGCTTCTATGCTTGAATATCTATTATGCATCTCATATTCAAATGTCTAAATTTTTATTATATTCTTCAAATGTAATTCTTTAATCCCAAGCTTCTACTTATTTTTAGCAACTCCAGTTGCTATCCTTGAGTGCTCTTTGCCATTTTATACAATATATTTGTCAATAATATCCTTGATTCTGTTTTAAAACCAACAGTGTTTTATGTTTGTCACAACCACTATGGCTGCCACCTGGTCCAAATCCCTTCATCAATTATAACAGTCTCCAGACTATTTCCATTCTTTTAAATCTTAACCCTACTGCTAACTTAGGTTGTCTCAGAAATAATTTCTAGAAAAAGTTTTCAGGTAGATGTACTGTATTTGTAAGGTGTTCACCAGAAATTTCACTGAGAAATAAAGTGATATCAGAAGTAAGAAAATTAATGTTTTGAAACAAGACTCAGAGAGGGCACTCTCTTAGTGATACTGTATAATAAACTGTATAATACTGTAAAAATAAATACAAAGTATTCCACTGGAGAGATAAGAGTCCTGGGACATTTCCCACTAACTGACATATACAGATTGATAGGGCTTCTGGTTACATGGCATATTCACTGGACAAGTGGACAGATTAGGCTTCCAAAGCCCTAATGAGAAGGAATAAAATACCTTAATGCAAAGAGTCACAGACATTGGGAATTAGACTTAAATTAACATTGAAAAGGCATTTATATATATCTTTATAGGCTATTTTAAAGCCATAAACGGAGTGAACCCATATAATGTAAATCAAATCGATCATTTCTCTGTTTAAACCTTCCTAATGTATTCTTATCTCACTTGGAGAAAATAAGGAACCAGCGACAAGACTTAATTCAAACGGGCTGGCGCATGGGCTTTTCCGGGAAGCCACTGAGCTGAGTAGCCTCTGAGTACAGCTAGGTGTGGCCATGAAAACCTAAATAAATTAAATTCAGCTTTGAAAATAGATTACAAGTTCTAATTGCATATTTAATCTTCCATGAAATCTCTTCTCGACCACTAACTGCTTAAGTTTCCTTGTCTCCTTTTCTCTGCTTTTCATAACACGGTTTCTGTAGTGTTTCCTTGACTGTGAATTCTTTTTAATTTAATTTTTTTATTGAATCACAGTAAGATACAATTACAAAGCTTTCATGTTTGGGTTTCAGTCATACAGTGATCGAACTGTGAATTCTTTTCCTCCAGGATCTGTCTGAAGTTCCTTCTGCCTTCTGAAGATTTTCCTTCTTAGTGAGAACTTCACAGATGACCTAGTCATAAAGTGAACCCACATCCAACAGGAATTCCCTGGCCTCTCCCATCATTTTTTTTATTACTACTTATTTGTTTGGGGAAATTAGCCTGAGGTGTTTGGGGATTGCTTCCAGCTTTGTGCTCAAATCACTAGGGAACCATTTGGAGGCAAGATATAACCCAGGACACTTGCAGGTAGGCTGGTCCCTTCACATCTATACTCTCTCTACCGTCCTCACCATTTGTTTATTCCTATCACTTTAACTTTAATATTTTTTACGAATGTATATTTGCTTGCATTCATTATCTCTCACCTATAAATACAAGGGAAAGAACAGTAGAAAAGCAAGTATGAATATAGTAAACTCGTTTAAGTTGAATGTCACTGTTTTACTGAAGTTATTACCAGATAATCAGCAAATAAACTCAAGATTTTAGCATATCATGCATGTTATTTTCAAGTGAATTTTATATACAGGAAAAAGTGCAAGTTTCTATCCTTGAAATAAGATTTCAGAGAGACTGCTAATTTAATTTGTTTTTTGGGTCACACCGAACATACTTAGGGCCCAGGGCTTACACAGGTGCTCTTCTGAGAGGGAATAAAATAGCTGAGTAAGTCAGGGCTTACTTCTGGTTCTGTTCTCAGGTATCACTCCTGGTGGGGTTTGAGCAATCATATGTGCTGCTGGTCAGTGATCTAATAAAGGTCAGCTGCATGGAAGGGAAGCACTCTATGCATTGGATTGTATCTCTAGCCCCAACCTTTGTTGTTTGTACTCATTTTGATTTTGACATATAAATATCACTGTATCACTGTATCACTGTCATCCCGTTGATCGTCGAATTACTCGAGCAGGTGCCAGTAGTGTCTCCATTCCTCCCAGCCCTGAGATTTTAGCAGCCTCTTCTTACTCATCTTATAAATATAAGTAACAAATATTAAAATTATGTTACCATTCTTTCTAAACTGTTTGTTTCCTCATTTTTAGAGCTATCAGATCATATTTAAAAGCACTTTGATGCTTAGTAAGTCAAAAATACAATATCCATGGCTGAGACTCAAATGAGGTGTGCAGGTGTTTGTGGGTGTGTGTATGTGTGTGTGTGTGTGTGTGTGTGCTTCTCCCCACAACATTTGCATGCAAGAAAAAGGGAATAGCCAGAAAAATATCACTCCATGGAGATAGGTCAGTTCCTAAAGTTGGGGCATGTTAGAGGCAAAAGACCCCAACAAGACTAGGGTTCCTATCAAATGTTCTTTGAAGAACGTCTATAATTTCCACAAAGATGTGGCATCTTTATAGTAAAGACTCAGTAAATGTTTTCCAATGGGATTATGGGATTCAATTTTTTTAGTGGACTAAAAGAAATCAGCAAGAACAACAGGAAAAATAGATCTATGCATTTGATAAGATACACTTTTTGTCTGAATAGCAAATTTAGAACTTTAAAAACTACTTTTATTAATATCAGCAAAGCTTTTCATTAAAATATGCTAACATATTGTTTTACTTGTAAAGGTTTTTCTCTCATGCTTCTCAAATATCAGCATGTGAAGAATCTCAAATAACTTTGAATTTGCCCCTATTCTGAGTACAGGAAAGATTTTTAAAAAAACTAATAATTAATGTTTGAGACTCTCCAGTTTTTTCAAACAGTAGATTATTAACATTATTTATTAAATTAAGCTTTTTCTTTTTATTTATTGAGTCATGAGAGACATACAGTTATAAAGTTGTTCGCTATTAAGTTTCAGTTAGTCATATTAGGCTAATAGTCCATTTCTTGAATTAATTTTTATTAAGATTTATTTATTGTATTAAATATATCAATAGTTTTGTAATGACAAAAATCATTAAAAATTGTCAATTAAAATGTTTTCTTTAAAAAATAGCAGAGGGTCTGCAGAAGAGATAGTTCAAGTTTAAGGCACTTACCCTAAATGTCATCAATCCACTACATATGGTTGGTTCCTTGAATACTGAGCAAAGAGTGATACCTCAGCACTGCCAAAAAAAACCCCTCAAAAAATAAAGAAACATTTTATAAAATAAATTCATAAATAATACAGATTTTAATTTTTAGGGTAAATTTATGGGTATTGTAAAGAGATGTTTGGAATCATAATAATATTATCTGCAAGGCAGAGGGACAAAAACACAGTAGCTGCTTTTGTTGAATAACTGATAGGCTTTGAAACAACTATTGCCAGGGAAATGCAAATTAAAATGACAAATGGAATATCACCCCACATTAGTGAAAATGGCCTTATCTGAAAGATCAGAACACTGTGTTGTTGGGGTAGGGAAAAAAAGAAAAAAAAAAACCTTTATTTTCTCTCAGTAGTAATACAAAAGTGGTTCAGCCTCATTTTCAAAAAGTAAGAAAATAGAAGTTCCATGTAATACAGCAATTCCACTCACAGCTATTTATCTCAAGAACACAGAAACACTAATTTTGAAAGATCACAATTCCTATATTTATTACAGTGCTGTTTATAATAACCAAGATCTGGAAGCAACCCAAGTGCCCACTGATAAATGAGTGGATTAAAAAAATTGTGGTTTTGTCTACATAACATAATAAATATTACTTAGCTATTAGAAAATATAAATCTTGCATTTATATTTTGCTCAACAAGGATGAAACTTTTAGGATCTCATGCTATGTAAAATAAGTCGGAGGAAAACAAATATGGATGACATCACTAATGGCAGGGTATAAAAAAACAAAACAAGGGAATACAAATTTAAAAAATCTTTAGACTCTGAGAACAAATCTATGTTTCCAAGAGAAAGCAAGGAGGAATCAAATGGAAGTGTTCTCCGTTTGAACAGTAATGATAATGGAATATAACACTTGGAAGAGGGTTACAAAGTATGCTAACAGTGTACTA
The DNA here is from genome assembly GCF_029834395.1 of Sorex fumeus. Lineage (NCBI taxonomy): Eukaryota > Metazoa > Chordata > Mammalia > Eulipotyphla > Soricidae > Sorex > Sorex fumeus. The sequence continues at coordinate 32,712,081 of NW_026606090.1, read as the reverse complement.
AAATCTATATTTATACTGTTGGAAAACGTTATTACTTCACTAAAGATAAACAAGCAGAAATTCAATGGTGTTACATTAAATTTGTGTGATCTAATTTCCAAATCACTAGAAAGGATGAAGTCATGAAATTTACATACAAATGGTACTACATGGAAAGTATCATGCTAAGTGTAATGAGTCAGAAAGAGAGGAACAGACATAGAAAGATTGCATTCATCTGGGGAACATAAAGTAACAAAATAGGAAACTAACACCCAAGAGTAGTTGAGATAAATACCAGGAGGTTCACTCCATGGCTTGGAGGCCAGCCACACACGCTAGGGGAAAAGGCAGCTCAGATAGAGAAGGGAGCACCAAATAAAGGGTATTGGGAAGGTCCACCCAGGATGGGAGATGCATGCTGAGAGTAGACTATAGACCGAGCATGATTGCCACTCAATTCCTCTTTTGCAAACCACAGCACCCAAAAGGGGAGAGAGAACAAAAGGGAGTGCCCTGCCACAGAGGCAGGGTGGGATGGGGGGATGGGGGGTGGGAGGGATAATGGGATTAGTGGTGGTGGAGAATGAGCACTGGTAGAGGGATGAGTACTTAATCATTGTATGACTGAAACCCAAGCACAAAAATTTGTAAGTCTACAACTGTACCTCATGGTGTTTCACTAATAAAAATTTAAAAAAAAAACCTCTTTTTAAATATTAAAAAGAAAACATCAGGAATAAAAGAAAGTCAAGCACAATAATAAAGTTTGTATGGAATAACAGAAGACGCCAAAGAGATAACACCAAAATTAAAACAAGAAATTGGCTGGCATCTTATTACCTAACCTGAAACTATATTATAAAGTCATAGTGTCCAAAACGGTGTGGTACCAGAATAAAGAAAGACTCTCTAATCAGTGGGTCAAAAAGAATATTTAAAGACAACCCCCCCATATGTATGATCAGCAAATTTTTGACAAAGGAGTTGAGAGCATGAAATTGAGTAAAGTAAGCTTCTTCGAAAAACGGTGCTTGGAGCAGATACTGTGTCCCCACCTACTCCAGATGGAATTCCAGTGACCAAGAGCTTCCACAAGCAAGGCTCAGGCATGCGGGATCCAGGCAACATGGCGGCAGAGGACCCGGGCTATCCCTCCCTGGGTCCCTGACAGCCCGGAAGACTGGCTGTAATCTCCACAATTAAACTCTGGGCATCGGGCTGGAGAGATAGCACAGAGGGTAGGGCGTTTGCCTTGCACGCGGCCGACCCGGGTTCGATTCCCAGCATCCCATATGGTCGCCTGAGCACCGCCAGGAGTACTTCCTGAGTGCAGAGCCAGGAGTAACCCCTATGCATTGCCAGATGTGACCCAAAAAGCAAAAATAAATAAATAAATAAACAAACAAACAAACTCTGGGCATCATCTTAGCACACCAACAGCCCTGGCCCAGAGACACAGCAGCAAATCCCAGATGACACCACAGTGCCGGAGATCTCTCTGAGCCCCATAATGAGCCAATATCACTGGGGCACCCCAGACGGAACAGGTGCAGTCTCCCCGCCTATCCCAGATGGGATCCCAGTGATCAAGAGTTTCCACAAGAAAGGCACAGGCATGAGGGTTCAGGACTAAATCTCCAAGCTGCCTGGTGGCAAAGGACCTGACTGTCCCTCCCTGGGTCACCAGCTGCCCAGAAGGCCGCCTGTCATGCTTACAATTTACCTCCGAATGCTATCTTCATGCACCAACATCTCTAGTCTAGAGGCTCCCAGTTGAATCCCAAAATGGATTAGTGCCATACAGAGATGTCTCTGGAACCCAACCATTTACAATCTAGAAATTTACCTTTACAATCATGGCTGCGTGAGCTCTCATGATATTCGAAATGAGCTATGGAAAATATATTATCTAGTGTCTGCCCCTGGCAGGTAGACTTGAATGGTGGTGGGAAAATTCGAGCAAACTTAATTAGAGAGAGAGTATTGGGGAAATTGTCTGCCATAGAGGCAGGGTGAGGACTGCAATGTGTTTGCATGTGTGTGTTGGGGGGGGGGGTGACACTTGGGACATTGTGGTGGAAAATGTGTACTGGTGGAGGATGGGTCTTTCATCATTGTATGGTTGAATCTCAAACAGGAAAGTTTTGCAACTCTATCTCATGGTCATACCATAAAATAAAAAAGTAATGTGGAGTTCGTGCCCAATTCCATCAGCTTAATCAATGGCTGAACAAATAGCAGTACTCTTATGTTATTTAAAAAGGTGCTGACAGAATGAATAACCATGTGTAAAAAAATTAAAGCTACAAAATACAATGAAGAAATGTAGGCAGAATGGTCCACAGTCTGGACCTCAAAGATGTCTTCAGTGATACGATGGCAAAGGCAACAAATTGAACTACACCAAATTAAAGAGTTTATGCATGTCAAAAAACAAAAACAAAAAAAATATGGGTTTAAACTAAAAGACAGTTATCGAAAGGGGAAACATATTCAACACATCCGATGTGAGAAGCTCCCCATTGCTTCTTCTTAGGAAATTCCAGTTCAAGTCACCAGTGAAAAGGGTGTAGATCAACATTCCTGGGGACAATCAGCGTTTTCGGGTTGTGGTGAAAAATGAACCTTCATCTGCTGCCAGCGGGGTTATGATAACAGTATGGGGAGTTTTCACAAAACTAAGAATTAAGTTGCTGTATGACTCAGAAATTCTACTTCTAGTTATCTACCCCTACAACACAAAAAACACTCATTCAAAGGAACATATTCCCACCACTATTACTTGCAGCATTTAGTGCAATAGCTAAGATATGAAATGAACCTAGGTGTCCTACCACAGATCAGTACATCATGAAGAGGTGGTATATATATATATATATATATATATATATATATATATATATAGTTGTTCTTCATCTAGTGTTCTGCCAATCCTATTTAGGATGACTCCAGTGAACAACTTGTAGATGACAGACAATAGGCAGATCGGGCGATAGTTGCCAATGTCATGGATGTCTCCCTTCTTGAACAGTAGTACAGTCCTGCTGGTTTTCCATTGGGACGGAACCTTGCATTCAGACAGGTAGCGAGTGAAGAGCCGAGCCAGTGTATTGATGAGTACTGACGGCAGGTTCTTCAGGTGTTCAGGTCTGACCTTGTCTGGGCCGGGTGCTGTTTGTTTCTTTACCGATGAAATGGCGTGTCGGATTTCGGAAGGGAGAACATTGGGAACGACATAGCCATCCTGTGGAATTTGGTATGTCGGCAAGTGGACATGGCTGTCGAAGAGATTTGAGTAGAAGTCATGGATAATCTTCTCCATTGCCGTTCTGGAGGATGTGATGGATCCATCAGGACGTCGGAGGGCAGTCATCTTGGTCTTGTAGTTGGCGAAGGACAGGCGGGCGTTACAAATACTTTTCTCGGCTTCTGCCGCATCTACCAGTACTTCTGCTCTTCTCTCTTTGAGATCTTCCTTGATCGCATCTCTGCACTGCTTTGCGAGCTCGGAAATTAGCTTGTGGTTGCCTGAGGCATGCGCCAAACCACGCTGGCGAATTAGCTCAAGAGTTTTCGAAGATAGACGATTTTTTGTGGCTATCTCTCTCTTGGCATTCCTCGCACATTCATGGAGGTGCTGAACCAGTCGATCGTATTCCTCATCAATGTTGTCAACAATGGCATCTTGCCATGTTGCCGCAATAGTACTAAAGAGTTCCCAGTTGGTGGTCATTCTGGGAGTTCTCTTTTTGAACTTTGCAGCCCTTTCTCCCCGCTCTGTGAAGTAGAATTTTGCACGAAGGAGACGGTGGTCCGATCCCATTCGAAATTTTGGGACAACAGCGACATCAGTCAGGCAAAACCGTCGATTAAATATGAATTGGTCTATTTCGTTGTGGAATCGTCCACCGGGAGACTCCCATGTCCACGTTTAGATTCTGCCTTCTGGAACTGTGAGTTACCTTGGATGGTCTTGGTCGATATGATGAACTCAGACAGTCTCTCACCCTGTTCGTTCCATTCTAGGCCATGGGTCCCGATGTGAAGTTCTTCAGCTGATCTTCTCGGTCCTATCTTGGCATTAAAATCACCCACAATGATCTTGTAGAAGGTGTGGTCTTCTTTATAGAACTTCTCTAGCTCCATGTAGAACTTCTCGATTTCTCTTTCATCATAATGAGATGTTGGTGCTTAGATAACGAAGATAGAAACTGCAGGCAGTGAGTCACATCTATTCAGATGCAAACGTCTGATTCGGGTTGTTAGGCATTCGAATGAATCAATGCTCTTGGCCAAGTTTGTGTTGACAAGGACACCGACGCCTCCAACAACTCTTTTATCGCATGTTCCGAGGAACAATTCTTCTCCAGAGTCGAAAACGGCATGGTGAGATTGGTGCCTTCTTGTCTCAGTCAGACCAGTGATGTCGTACTTGATCATTCGCGCTTGTACCATTAGGTCCTCGATGGATGAATCTGATGCTAGCGTACGTGCATTGGAAGTATAGATGATCATTTTTGTCTTCCTTCATTGTGGCAGCCTAGGTCAGCCTTGAGATTTTGTTGGCCTCTCCTTTCTCATCCTTCTCAATGCTGCCATGTCGGTGAAGCCTTCAGGGTCAGGTGAATGAGACCAGTTGTAGTTACCGGTTTCGGCATATCGAATACACAACGGATAGCTTGCCAGGCCCTTCCGTGCGGCCGGAATACTCTCGGTAGCTTGCCAGTCTTTCCGAGAGGGATAGAGGCTTTTGGGGCAACCTCTGATCACCCTTGTAGGTGTTACCATATTTGAACCCTATCAAATATGGTATGACAATTCCAGAAGATGGGTATTTAATGTCTTATGATGTGTCGCACGGCCGCAAAGTAGCCGCGCGGGTCCGGAAAGTGTCCTGGAGTGTGGCGACGGCTTGGTAGTGGGAGTAGTGTTCCAGGTTCTGCAAAGGATTCAGCACCATCGACCATATCCACATGATTACCAAGCTCATTGAGGTTTCTCGGGAGTTCAAGAAGCCGCTCTGCTTAACGTTCATTGATTTAAAGAAGGCCTTTGATTCTGTTGAGACGGAAGCGGTCATTGAAGCCCTAGCCAATCAGGGCATTCAAGCCCAATACATCAGGATCCTCCATGAGCTGTATTGCGGATTCACTACCAGTATCTCACCATTCTACAAAGAAGTGATCGTTGATGTCAAGAGAGGGGTGCGGCAGGGTGATACCATTTCACCAAAACTCTTCAGTGCCACCCTCGAGAACATCATGCGACGACTGGAATGGGAAGGAATGGGAGTGAAGATAGATGGTCAGCAACTACACCACCTCCGCTTTGCTGATGACATTGTTTTAATAACACAAAACATCAGCCAAGCAGCACAAATGCTGGCCGACTTTGACCGTGAGTGTGGAAAGGTAGGACTACAGCTGAATTTTACGAAGACAATGTTTATGAGAAATAGCCTCGTTCCTGACGCCCCATTCGCTCTCAATGGAACGACCATCTCTGAATGCAACAGCTATGTGTACCTAGGTCGAGAGGTCAACATGACAAATGACCTGGCACCTGAGCTGCGCAGGAGGAAGAGAGCAGCTTGGAATGCCTTCAAGGGCGTCGAAGAAATAGCTAAGAGGACGAAGAACCTCCGGCTCCGGGCACATCTCTTTGATTCCACTGTTCTTCCTGCATTAACATATGCCTCAGAGACCTGGGCCCTACGCAAACAAGATGAGAACGCTATTCAGTTCTCCCAAGGAAGAATAGAAAGAGCTATGCTTGGAATATCACTCAAATGAGAGAAAAAATCCGGAGTTCTGACATCCATCGAGGATCAAGAATCAGGGACGCTGTCTCATATGCCAAGGTGTCGAAAATCAGATGGGCTGGTCACGTAATGAGATTTAAAGACGACCGCTGGACTAGAGCTGTTACTGACTGGATTCCACGGGATGTCAAAAGACCGCGTGGCCGCCCAACTACCAGATGGTCAGACTTCTTCGTGAAGATCATGAACGATCGGTTTGAGGCCCTTCATGTTCCCGGAGCGAACAGATGCCATTGGGCTACACTGGCACACGACAGGGACAGATGGAGACGTTACTGGCGCCCGCTCGAGCAAATCGACGACTAACGGGAAGTTAAGTGATTAAGTGAAGTGATATATATGTATATATATAATATGTGTGTATATATATATGTAATGGAACACAACACAGCAGTAAGGAATGAGGAAATCATGCAATTTGCTGCAACATGGATGTTACTGGAGAATCTATTAAATGAAGATAGAAGAAACAGCAAACACAGAATGTTTTCATTTATATAACTTAGATATAATAACGTGATGAGTGTATGCAATGTTTTAAAGGGAGGGTGCCTAGACCACCCTTGACCTCAGATTACAGGGAGGAGAAAGAAAAGAAAAGAAATTCAGGGAAGAGTAAGAGACAGATAGGAAGCAACTGGGGACAGCGGTCAAGGGGATGTGGTAACATCAGTGGCGCAGGGGGTGATTTAGGTAAATACTGAAACCAAGAAATTAATACACTGAAAACAAGAGACCCAAACTTCAACAACCAAACTCAAAAAATAAACGTGCCTATGAGGAGACAGACGGGTTGGGGAGTAGAGAGTGAAAAAGAATCTGAGACACTGTTAGAGTGGAGGGGACACTGGTGGAGGGTTGGTGCCACGACATTGTATGTCTAAAACTCAACTATGAAGAACTTTGTAAACCTTGTTGCTTTGATATTTAAAAAAAAAACACATGTGGCACTGTCCTGTTGTTCATCGATTTGCTCGAGCGGGCACCAGTAACGTCTCACAACAAATTGTGAGACTTGTTACTGTGTTTGGCATATCGAATATGTCACAGGTAGCTTGCCAGGCTCTGCCGTGTGGGTGAGATACTCTCAGTAGCTTGCCGGGCTCTCTGAGAGGGGCGGAGGAATCGAACTCCGGCCAACCCCGGTCGGCCATTTTGGCTGCATACAAGGCAAGCGCCCTACCCGCTGTGCTATCTCTCCAGCCCACACATATAGTAACTTTTTAAAGCTTAACTTTAACATTTTCCCCTATGTACCTTATGGATTCATGTCTGATA